>NC_139978.1:13341308-14748808 GCF_963993115.1 Abramis brama
ACACACATACATACACACACACACACACACACACACACACACACCTTTGGTATTAGAACTTACCCCTTTTGATATATGTACAATTCCTGTATGCATGTTGTATTAAGTTGTTTGATCACATAATATGATTTTCTAGTGTCTAGCTCTGAAATGTATTGTTGAAGAATATCTTTCCAGTGGAATCGCATTCCGTAACCCGACTCCTCTTTCTAGAGGAGAACATTTTACGACCCTGCACAAGCTGCAGCCAAAGCTTCTCTGCAAGAGATAACGGGAAGCGCAACGTGACAGACATTCCAACACACACATTAACGCACCCACATACACGAACTTTGGACATTAAACTTAGAATATAAGCATGTAATTTTTCATATACTCCTGAGTGTTTTCCTAGGTTATATTCACTTCGTTTATGACATTTATTTGAATGAACAAACCTTAAATGTGTGTAATTATGCATATCTTATGTAACTTGGTGTTCCTACAATCTTCCTATGACAAGTTTCATATCTCTGTAATCCTCGCAATCTAACAGAGTCGAATTTCGATAGCAGAATGCAGTAATGTACATTGTTTGACACATTTCATATTTCTGGTGCCGAAAGGCTCAAGTCAAACTTCACTGTAATTCGAGCCAAGAGGCTGTTCCCAACAAACACAGGAATCTTCCCGCTCGAAAAATCTCAACAGATGATTTGCCCTTCCCGTAAAATGGGGCGGGGACGGGATTCCCTCAAAAGACGGAACTTGCCTGTTTCTCTCTCTCTCCCTTTCGGAAACTCGGAGCACTTTTACGAACCCTCTTCGTCAGCGAGAAGATCCATATGGCTCCCTTTTTGGGAGCATTCTCCGTTTTCCTTTCTCTTTAAGTCTTTTCTTTATTTTCGTCTTCGGACTCTCCCTACGTTCAGCGAAGCAAACGTAGCCGGCAACCTCAACTTTAAAGAGACTTGAACATCCCGCGGCCGCGCTCACCGAAGCAAGCCCTGCTTTCTTAAAGAGACACACGCACGACTCTGCGTTCTTCAGCAACAAAGAGAACCATTTTGCAAGATAAGTTTATTGAACTTTTAATGTGATTTGATTCCTTGCTGTCTCTCAAGGTTACATTGCCTGTGATTTTGCCATGCTGAGATCATTTCGGTGATCTCTCTCATCCTGAACTTTAGTTTCACTTTCTCCCTTTCATCCTCTCCCTCTCTCATCTGTTATTCGTTTAGTCTTGTATTTTGTTTACGTGTCCTGTACATACATATTTACTCGTGTAAATTGTAGTATTTTGTATTCCTTAGTTCAATGTATTAGTCCAATTATTAAAATTCCATATATACTTGATTGATCCTGTCTATAATTCTCACATTACGAGTCCCTGAAATGTTTGATCTAGCTACAAGCTTTACAATTTGATTATGGTTTAGTAACCTAAATTTTATAAGGACAAAAAGAATGGTTTCATGGCCAGAAGCTATTCCTTTTTGAAATTATAAGAAGTGATAACTTTATTGAGAAAGTTGGTAAGTTAATCTTATGGTCGTTTGCGGGACAAACAACGGTTCGATAATTACATTAATTTTCCATTAAGGGTTATCTCATAATCGATCTGAAATAGGATTATTGATATATGAATGATGAATTATAATTCGTTGTGATTGATTATTCATATATACAAATCGATCTATTTTCAACTTCGAATAAATTAATGTAACTGTAAGATGCAAAATATTAATCATAGTCATGATTAATTATTAAAATTCCCTATAGATCATTTGAGCTATTTGTTAATGTACAACCCAGTGTTGCTACATAAGGGATGGCTGGGGTTTGCTATAACGACCCACATCGGCGAAAGCTGTAACGAGACGAAACCCGCCATTAGGTTTTTTGATAAGAAATGATGGGTTGACATATTCAACATCGATGTCAATGTCTTCAGGGTTTCGAAAAACGCCTAGTGATTCTATCTCGTCGAATTGAGCCTGCAGCTCCTGTAACTGGCCCCTGGAGTACTGCGGAACTCTTCCCTTCCGTTGCGGTGGTTGGACAGGTCCCATGTTTACCCTCGCCTGGAAGGGGCCAGCAGCGCCATTATAGCCTCCAAACTGCGGACTGAAGACCTCATCAAATTTCCTATGAATCTCGTGAAATTTTTCTCTGATGTCTGCCGTCATAATACCATTGGGGTCTAATGAGATACGGTCAGAGAATAGTGCTAAACTGGGCGAACTGGACTTGCAAACAGGGGCCTGCGGAGTTTCCATTGGGGCCTGTTCAGTTAGGGACTCCGGAACGTAGGTCATGCGAACACGGCATACATGGTCATGTTTCTTAATCCCCTGCGGTACGTCAGTCAAATTGGGAATCCTGATTTTTCCGGATACCCCTACGTCCAACGATGGGGCAAACCAGTGCGCATGGCCCTCATGCGGCTCAACAGCAAGCTTGTCGCTAATGTTTGCTAGTTCTGCTGGAAGCTCAAGTTCGACAAAATCCCCCGGCCATACAGTATATGATGAGGTGGCACGGAGTACGTGAGCTCGCCGAATGGCATATCTGTCTCCATACGTTTGACTGGCACCATACTCGTATGTGTCAGACCCCACACTGACCTGATGTCGAGCAGGGCGGATGGAGATGTCATTATATTCCATAAAGGGGATGCCAGCGAGAATGTCAGAATCCAGGTTCTCTACCACAAGTCCGTCCTTCAATGGCGAGGAGCCATCTGCCTGACGAGCTGACTGTGTACTACTGGAGACTTTAAGGCCCAGTCTGCTGGCACATGCTGCCCTTATCATGTTTCCTGTTGCACCACTTTCAATGGTCAGCCTAATGGGGATGTGGCCATGGAAGGCTTCTATGCATGGTGACTGCATAATATGAACGTGCTGTACTGCCTTAAGGTTGGATGCACTGTCCTCGTTGTCGTCCTCAGACTCGCCATCAGAGTGACTCAGTGAGCCAGCAACTTGCCGCGCCTTAGCAATGAAAGCTCTGTCAGGAGGGGGCAGAAAGGGGCACTTACTGAGAAAGTGATTGTCTGGTCTGCGAGCCTCTTTACAAAGTGGGCAGGATTTCTTTAGTCGACCCAGTGAAGCCAGCTTCTATCTTGGGGGGTTAGACACAGCCAAGCGCATAGCTCTAGCATCCTCTGAGGACTGCAGCTCTTCTAGTAATGAGCACAGGGCTTGAGATATCTTTGGTTTAATGGACGCCAGAGTGCGTGAACGTAACTCTGTGCCATACCTCTGCTTTACAAGCTTCGGCAACTCGCTGTGTATAAGACGAAGCCAAGTGAGGACAACAAAGTTTTCTATCGTGGGGGAGAGCCCCTCATCCTCCGCGATGGGTTCACCTCTGTGAGTAATACCAGAGTCTCTGCGTAGTAGATTATCCTCAACAAAAGCCATTAATCTCTGGTACAAATCCTCTGGTCCTTCATTAGACTCTAGTTTAATAGCAGAAAAATCAATAAAATGTGCAACAGTCGACTGGAATCCATAATGTAGTCTGATTGTCTGCCATGTTATCAATGCATGTAGAGCTCTTAACAACAGTATTTCGGGAAATAACTGGGCAGTAGTTAGCGATCTGCCCCAGCATAAGATCAAGCATGCTAACCTTTTGTTGGCGCGTGCGCCGTGGGAACATCTGCGTCATCATCGGTAAAACCTCTGAATGGTGAAGCCCTCGTCTTTTTTTCCCAGCGTGCGCCGTCAACTAGAAACGGAGCGAACTCTGTGTCCAGAGATAAAGTGTAGACGAGGTTCTGACGCCAGTTCTCAAATGAATTTACAGTCTCAACTTTTGTGAGGCACCATTGTTTCGGTGCTCTGTGTGTATTCGCCATGGCTTAAGTCTCGCGTTACACCAGCAAAGATAATCCACAACGCGGCTCGTTTATGCGCGTCGATAGTGTGAATTAACCTCACATGAACTCACCAGGCTGTTTGGGGAGTGAGTGCGGTAAAGCTGCCACCACGACAGTGTATAATAAGGTACAGAGAGCCGCTGACACGAGAGACTGGTTTAGTCAAGCCTTTAATGGCGATGGAGGTTAAACAACAACACAAAAAACTTCACTCGCATGCGCCGCCCGGGTCTGCGCATTTGCGCTCAACGTCACAGAACACGTCACGATCCACGTAACACTCCACATACTGGCGCTTGGACGTTAATGATCACCTACGTTGTACTCAACTTATTCCATCTTTTCCCGGGCCTATCAGCAAACAAATTTACATTTCAACTCAGGGTAACTGTATACAACCAGCCCTCTGACAGCTAGCCATATTGTGGTTTTCTACATCAGGCGGTGGAGGTTGTAAAAGCATCCCGACAATCGGCCATATGTTTTTATGTTTTGTGTGGACATGCAGTCAGAGCTCTTATTGGCTGCATGTTTGTGTGAGCTCATGGCTTTGTTTTGTTTGTTTCTATGTGCCATGTGCTCAGTTGTCTATTGTCTTTACCATACCCTTCTTGTAACCTGTTTATTGGTTCATTTACTACCTGTCCTCCCTTATTATCTCCTCATTTACTTCCCTACTTATTCCTTTTGTGTTTTCTGTCCTGTGCTGGTTTGTTTTGTTTCTCTACACTCTAAAAAGTTTAACTATGATTTACTACATTTTTTTGGTGAAACATTTTTACACAAATTTTTTTTGTCAATTTTAAAGCTAAGAAATCAATGAAATATACTGTATGAATTGAGTAAATGCAACTAAAAAAAAAAAAGTAAATCTGAGTAACTGCATCTGGTACATTAAATAAAAGTGAGTAGAAATAATTTAACATTTAAACATTTAAAAACCAATATTTATGAGTAATATTAACTGTTTGTAAAATATTATTCCATACAACCACCAGTATAATATTGGCCTTTATTGTCGATGAGTACAGCAATACAGCATATTTTACACTTTTTGTTTTAACATTTGTCTACATTTAAACTCATCTAACAAACATTTTAGAAGTAAAAATGAAACATGTAAACATTCAGGTAGCCTAATTCAAGTGTAATCAACCAGTCTGTTAACCAATTTCCACCGGATCAGCGCTGGTTCTCGTGCCGGACTTGTGCTCTGCGGTGAACTTCGAACTTCAGACCGCCGTCCTGCGTTTCACTCATAGCCGAAAGATGCTGCGAGCGACTGGCTCCATTACCTGCCAATAAACAACAGTGCACAGTTCTGAGGACATTTTATCATCCAAATTAATTATATTCATTATCATTAGGAATAAAGTCATGTGTTTTATGCAATCAAGCGAAAAGACAGGCGCGACTCTCGTTTAGCTGTCACATTACGCCTCTGTATGTTGTTTTGCATTAAATAAATAAATAAAATGATTTAAAGCACAGTAATGATTTTATAAATAAAATAAAACATACACAAACCTAAGTTTCACAGAGGAAATGCACCAATCTGCAACGCTGAGAAGAGAGAACTGTTCTGGAGACTGGAGAGTTCAAACAGCCCGCGCTCACACAACCATTGAGTTGTTGTCAAGTCAGAGGGTGGGGGAGGGGTGCATTGTTTTAATTGAGTAAACTTGCTCAATTTCTTAAGAGTGTGTTAAATATATTAATAATATTGATTTAAATTAAGTAATATTTTTGTTTCTTGAAACAGATCAGTTTAATTCTCCATTCTCAAATATTTTGATAGAAATTTCACAAATATATTAAGTGTATTATAAATAAATAATTGGTTAGTCAAATACTAAATTCTTTCAGTGATTTTATTAAGTTAATAAAGTTAATATTACAGTAATATTTACTAAGCCACATATTTTTTTTTAGAGTGTACTCGTACTTCCCATTGCTGGTTGCTTCCCAAGTCTTGACTCTGGAATCTTCCACCCATTTTTCCCTGTTATGTTTTATCATTTTTTGTTTTTTTGTGTGTTGCTTTTACAATTTTGTAAATTTTTTTAGCTTGCTGGTTGTTCTGTGTTTGGGTTCTGTCTACAAAAACCTGACAGAATGTTTATAGTACATCTCTCAACAATCACTGTATTGCATTGCATTACATGTTTTGCCCCCCACAATAGAAAATGTTATATTTTTGCTCAGTTTTGGGCAAATCTGAGGTGTTTTTTTCCCTCCTCAAATATGAGCTCCATATTCTCCTATATCATACTGTATGAGCCATAAAAGCCTGATGTATCTTTCTTTATATGATATATGATATGCAACAAAAACACAAATGCAAACTTTAGTTTCTTATTTTAAACATTTTGTCTAAAGGTTCAATAAAATAAAAAAATAAAAATTCTGACTATTATTTAATGTCAGGTTTACCGAGTTAAGAATCTCCAGTGGTTAAATATATATTGCATAAATATGTATATATGGATTACCTTTTAGTTTTGTTTTTCTCTGAGGCACAAGCAAATGTATTCAAGAATTATTCACATTTTTGCACTTCCTTGATAGCCAAACAAACACATACCAGTAAGTATTTTTATTCAACTATATTTATTTATTTTGGTTATGTGTATACAAGCTCTGCACTTTAAGATTTTTGATATTTATTTAATGCACATTTGCTCTGTTTCTGTCAAATTAGATGTTTAGTAATGGTGGACTGCAGTTTTGATGTCACACACAGATTTTCAGTTACACTGACTTTAAATGTTGACTTCAAATCAAATTCAAAAGGTTTATAGGGATTGGAACTGAATGGTTGGGTGAAGTAGCTCTCATTGGAGTGACTGCTCAGAGACCCCAGTGCAAGACTTAAACTGAATGTTCATGTTTTGCCAGGTTATGTTGACATTTCATCATCTCCTTTGGGCAGTATGTGACAAACTCATCTCCAGAAATTAATGTAAACACTGTCCTTGCAGATCTAGCTCCCTTTAGCTCTCTCTGAAGGTCAAGGCTGTTTATTAAGCCTAATGAATATGACTGGGATTTGCACATTCTCAGGGGGAAACGTTAAAGTTCATCTGATTAATTCCCAAGCAACAATGCATCACTATAAACATAGATGTACTGTGACAGGACAAGGTTTTTACATTATATTCCTCTTGTTTTTTTTTGTTTTTGTTTTTGTTTTTTTAAGAAATCCCCTATTATTTATCATGGTTTTTATTGTTATTAGATAAATGACAATGGCAGTGATGCAAGCTTTGATCAGGTTGTACAGTGTGTATATACTGTTGTGGATCCAGATGGTATGTAAAGAGCTTCTCAAGGTCTTCATAACATTCTAATGAACTTCTAGATGTTTAACTTTCCTCAGTTTTCACACATTTTTTTGGTAATCCTCATTAACTTCTCAAATGGTGATCTCAATGCAATGCATGCATTAATTTTCAGGCATACTTTATTGTTCCACTGCCAGAAATCGTGATGTATAATTACAAAGCAAAGACCCAGAGTTTCCCAACGAACACCATTAGTTGTACCATGCATTTACTAAAAGATACACACTGTTAACTATCAAATATATTTTAAAATAATAATAAAAAAAAATCATATGTCTCTTGCACCCAGTAGCCAAGTACACTGACTTCATGCAACTAACCAGCTAACAAAAAAATATGTTCTAAGAAAATTTTGCTAACGCTGCCATTAAGTTTTGAAAAAGTTATCTATTAAAGTTCTCTAAACGTTTAGTTTTTTTAGTGTTATCCGAAAGGTAAGGGAACAATCCATTTTTATCATTTTATTATGCATAAATGTGACCCTGGACCACAAAACCAGTCATATGGTCCATTTTTTCGAAATTGAGATGTATACATCATCTGAAACCTGAATAAATAAGCATTGATGTATGGTTTGTTAGAATAGGACAATATTTGGCCGAGATCCAACTATTTGAAAATCTGGAATCTGAGGGTGCAAAAAAATCGAAATCCATTTATGTTCGCGATTGTGCTGCATTCACTCACAAAAATAAATGTTTTATATATTTACGGTAGGAAATTACAAAATATCTTAATGGAACATGATCTTTACTTAATATCCTAATGATTTTTGGCATAAAATAAAAATCCACATGTATACAAATATACAATGCCACAAATATACCTGTGTGACTTGTGACTGGTTTTGTGATCCAGGGTCACAAATAAAGTTTTTGTGCTAACATCTTGATAACATTATTAAACAGATAACTGAACAAATGTTCTATTAACATTATTATAAGAATGTTTGCTCATAACATTGTTTAACATTCCTGTCCTGATTCAGAAGTAAAATGGATGCAAACAGAAAATCACATTATAAAGGCTTGTTCATGCCTAAATAAATCAAATGGTTTCATAATCGTTATCCTAACATGTTCTGTTGATATTGGTAGGCTGATTTCTTTATTAAAACGCCCCCAAATCACATGACAATCAAATAGATAATACAAATGATAACTAAACTCTTCATTTGTAAGATGTTGTCAATGGTCATGTGAGAAGAGGTTACTGTGGATGTCTTGTTGCCAGGCCTACAGGTCGATGTTGGTTGCCAGACGCAGACAGAGTACAGCTTCAGTGGGTATGTCTTTGGCGCTGATTTCATTGGCATCCAGGCGCAGTACACGCAGATTAGAGTAATTGTTTGTGTCCACAACTCTGCAAAAACTGCTCACTGAAAATTCTGAGAAATGTAGGGAAAGCAGTGAGTTATTGTCTTATCCAAGCACAAACAAAGCCTAAATAGGGACATGAATGATTTGCATTCGAATGATCATATGTATAAATGTCTACAAATCCCTTACAGTAAACTGATACTGTTTTATTTATGACGTACTCCAATCGCTAAGAGCAAATGGATTTGCAATGGTCGCTTTGTCGCATCCGGTGTAGACACGGTGTATCACTGTCTACTACATGTGTCGTTGTTTCCTGCAGGAACTTGTTTTTGTTTTCATCTGTTGTCATGTGATGTGCTAGAAGGATTACAATGAGGTTGGCTTCGACTTTGATATCACAAGAGACAGTTAATTTGATGAAATTTTCACATCCATATTTTATTTACATTTTTATTTCACTTTATTGCTGTGAAAGTGAAAGCACTTAAAAGAGTAAAAATTGTACCAAACATTTTTTATTTTATACAAAATATATATTTTACAAAATAATTTTTAATCTAAAAATGCTATAAAATCAAAGTCATTGCTAAGTTGTGTTCCAAATGTGAAGTTATATCACAAAAAAAATTTAGTCCCCATGAGATTTTGTTTAGGCACTTGATTGCAAAGGTCTGAGACTCAAGGTTCTATATTTGATGATTGTTTTTTTTTACTCATATGTTTTGTCAAGATTAGAAAAGGTTTTGATTATAAAATAGTTTTGCAAATTTTGTAATATGAAACATGACGCCGCCCACTAGGAGGAGGAGCCCGCTGAAAGGAATTCAAGTACTGTTTCCATGGTAACGCAATGTCTGATTTCAAAATGGTTTTCACGGATAAATATTGAGGGTGTAAGCTTTCGAATGATACCTAGGCCTAATTTATGATAACTAATATATGATAGTAAAAAAGGGCAATAAAAAAAGAGCGCCAAGCGTCCCTCTAGCGCAGTGGTTCTCAAACCTGTCCTGGAGGACCACTAAAACTGCACGTTTTTGTTGTCTCCCTAATCAAACACACCTGATTCAACTCATCAGCTCATTAACCCATGTGATAATGAGCTGATGAGTTGAATCCGGTGTGTTTGATTAGGGAGACAACGAAAACGTGCAGTATTAGTGGTCCTCCAGGACAGGTTTGAGAACCACTGCTCTAGCGGGATGGTGAATTGAAATTCTGGATTCTGGGAATTGAATTGCACCATTTCTCTTTTTTGTATATGGAAGCACATAAGCAATATACATTTCTAATAAATGGCTGTTTTGAAGCATGCCATTAGGACAGGCTCATACTTTCAGGAGAAGACATGGAAATAAGCCTCTGACATGCCTTATGGTCTCATGTGTAACATTTCCAGGTGTTTTTTCTGTACCTTTGATCTTGTTGGCCTGGAGATACAAATTCTCCAGACTGGTGCTGATAGTGGGAATCCTCTCCAGCTTGTTGAAGGCCAGATCGAGTTCCACAAGTGTGCTGACATTGAAAGCGTTGGGTGGAATTCCTCCATTGGTGAGCTGGTTGTGGGACAGCCGTACGAAGCGCAGCTCAGGCCGTTGGCTCAGGAAGTCAGCAGGAATGCTGGATATATGGTTGTACTCAAGGTAGAGTTGGCTCAGCTTTGGCAGCAGACTTCCTGGAATCTTCTTCAGTCGGTTCCCTCGCAAGTCTAACAGGGTCAAGGACAGCAGACCCTCAAGTGCGTTACCGAGGTCTTCAATGGCGTTCATTTGGAGATGCAGGGCCGTCAGGTTGCTCATTCCACGGAAAGAGTCACCCGGGACTACCGAAATATTGTTGTGGTTCAAGTGTAGATCTCGTAGGGAACGTGGTAAACCCTGTGGAACACGGCTCAGGTTGTTGTTGTGTAAAAAGAGGCGCTCAAGGTTTGGTAGTTTAGCGAAGACTTTGTCAGCAATCTTGTCAGAGCTCAGTTTATTTGTGTGCATGCAGATCCAAGCTAAATTTGGAGCATTATCAAAGATGCCATTTGTGATTCCTGTGATCTGGTTATTTTGCAAGTATACATACTTAATATGAGATGGTACGAACGGCACGTGCTGTAGCCTGCGGGTGTTGCAGTACATTGCTTTGGGGTAGGTAGAAGGACAGTCGCACTCCAAAGGGCAGTCCAGGACAGAAGGCTCATCCTCTGTACTTAGAGAGGCGAGATTGTTATGGCTACGGCCATAACCATGACTGTAGGCTCGGTTGCGCAGATAATTTAGCCAGGTCAAAGAGTTGGTCTGTTGTGTCATGGACAAATCGACACGACTTGCCAGCAAAAGCAGAAAAATCCAGCCTCTCATTGTCACTACGAGTTGCCTGTCAAGACACAAATACCAGCCTGATCTCATGAAATGTGTCTCTAGCACGCATTGTATTTATCGTGCAATACGCGAAAATGAGTTTTTACATGCATATGATACACAGTTTTCATGTGCATATGATACGCACTTTATGGCGTGTAATACACACATACCCCACACTACTTAAGGGGTTTACAGTGCGTATCATATGCACGTAAACACTAATTATCGCGTTTAAATTGCATGATAAATAATATGTGTGCTATAGAGACGCATTTCATGAGTTAGAGTTGCAAATACATATGTAAATACTTTATGTTTATCATTAGAAATGATTCATAATCAATTCCATGTTTTTTTTCAATACAAATTCTTTAAATTGTTATTAAATTATATATTATTATTATTATTACTATCATTACTGTTTTACCATTTTTATAATTAAATAAGTATTGTTTCATTATAAATTATTCATAATTGTTCATTACAAATAATTTTCATTTCATGTCATAATATTTATTTATTCTACAAACGCTCAGAAGTATAAAATCCCATATTTCCTAATTGGGACCCGAATACAGTCAGTATAGGCGCATAACATTTCCTTGTGCTTCAATATGAGCAGTTTCAAAGAACATTATTACTGCTCACAAGCCTCAAGGAGCAGACATGCATCTTAAATCTTCTTGAAAATAAACTATCATTACAATAAATCATCATCATTATTTGCATGTGGTATGTTTAACAGTATATCTCTCAGAGCAGAGTCCTGGTCGAAACAGACATCATGAACATTCTCTCAGGTCTGGGCAAGTATGCCACAAGTGATCTAATTTTTTCCTTTGTAAGAAAGCACAATGTTTTGGGGAGTTTTGCCTAAGGGAAGCTTAGGAAGCTCCGGTACTGTTTACAGACATGATGATGGATAAATCCAGGTATTGTGTTATTCATTTGGTTCAATGAGGGAGTGTTGTGTAACATGTTTATGGATTAAGCATATTTTTATGGATGTGTCTAACTGACTTACTAATTCATACTTTGTATTAGGTGTCTTTAACTATTATGTACATCAAAAAAATTGTTAGGTACAATGTACTTATTGTGTTCATATTGCAAAACACTTGCTGTTACAGGTACGGGTGAGGTTAGGTACAGGTTTGGTGGTATGGTTAAGTTTAAGGGTGGGGTAAGGAAAGGGTCAACAGTGTAATTACTGATGCAATTACAGAAATTAATTACAGATATTTTTTAAATATGAGTACCATAAAAAAAATATGTACACAATAAGTGCATTGTATCAAATGATTCATTTTGATGT
The DNA here is from genome assembly GCF_963993115.1 of Abramis brama. Classification (NCBI taxonomy): domain Eukaryota; kingdom Metazoa; phylum Chordata; class Actinopteri; order Cypriniformes; family Leuciscidae; genus Abramis; species Abramis brama. The sequence goes on from NC_139978.1 coordinate 13,353,509, forward strand.
TAGTAGTTAAAGAGACACTTAAGATAGAGTGGGACCGATTCATGTCTTTCTTCAAAACCCATGAATAATATCAAAATCATAAAGACATTTATGTTGATGAGAAAGAACAATATATACTTTCTCTTCCATCATACCGTTTTTTTTTAAATTACAAGTTTCAGGTTTTCGGTTTAAGAAGTAAACTTCCTTGAGGAAAATGGCAATAATCATGTAACATTATTACCCTTTAAATTTAATAGAGCATACTAAATGTACTTAATTAAAATGAGAGAAAGTTCAGAGAGGAAAAATAATAAATTCCCATTAAAGTCAAGTTATATATAAACTGCATGGACAAACAAAAAACAATTCTCTTTTTCAGTAAAAAACAGTTTTATCATAATGCATAGGTTTTCATCCAACATATGTGACCCTGGACCACAAAACCAGTCACAAGTTGCACGGGTATATTTGTGGCAATAGCCAACAATACATTGAAAGATCATGTTCCATGAAGATATTTTGTAAATTTCCTACCGTAAATATATAAAACATATATTTTTGTATATAAATATAGAACTTTAAAGAAGATTTTCTCAATGTTTAGATTTTTTTGCACCCTCAGATTCCAGATTTTCAATAGTTGTATCTCGACCAAATATTGTCATATCCTAACAAACCATGCATCAATAGAAAGCTTATTTATTCAGCTTTTATGTGGTGTATAAATCTCAATTTCTGAAAAATGACCCATGTGACTGGTTTTGTGGTCCAGGGTCACATATCTGCTAAAATAAAGATTAAACACATACCTATGTTTGTAGACTTTGTGGTTTTTCAGTCTTTTGGTATTTTGTGTGTGCTTCAGTCGCTTTGGAATGAGAAAAGTGGAGAAAAGAGGTGGAGAGAGGGTAAATAAATAAAAATCATGCTCCATGCAAATGTTAAAATAATGAAAACATTGTTCTAGCACATAATTAATGTTTGTATTACACACACGCTCTAATTGTGAAATACATTTAGACATGCAGAAGAAAAAATACATTAACTGTACCTTGTATTGTGTACCTCACTTTATACAGTAGACCACATGCCAATAATCGGACACAGTTGCACAACCCAGAGCCTTCAGTGCAAAGCCTTTACAGTGAACATTTGTCCAATGCCTCACTAACATGTTATGCTGTGTTTTGTGCCTGAGGCTTTGTGAATACGAGTGCCAAGTATGAGAAGGCAAAACATCTGCATTTTAACAGCCTGGCTTCATAGATTCTGTCAGGACAGGACCCCTGCCTTATAATTATCCCTACACAGGATGAGCCTTTGTGTGCATGGATTTATCTTTGGTTTAAATTACAGTGGTTTTACAGGGTTACTTAACATTAAACTATACTGTGTACTCTATTCAAATACCTTGTAGTTAAAACATGACAGATTTGAATGAAACCAATAAAACTGAACATGTCGACGTATTCCAACTGAATCTCTTGCAGTTAACATCTGGCTAGCAATAGTAAAAGCTAAAACACTGTTGTATGAATTACAAAAACAGCACAGGCAACCCATAAATATCAAAAGGTTCAAATTAAGAACCCATTATGGACCATTGCACGCGTTTTAAATGGCCTTAATGAATGGAATGTATTGTTTTATGTGCAAACTATTTCCATCAAATGAAAAAATGCCCAGAATACTTGGAAATATTTATATAACCATATGTATGTGTTTTTTTTTTTTTATGTTTATAAAACACCATGGTGCATTTGATTAAATCATGATGGCTGAACAAACATAATGGGGAAAGTACTCATATGGAGACAATTAGTCATTCATTCATTTGTCACAAGGGAATGTTTAACCAGCAGTCATTTCTTGAGCTTAATTGAGATTAATTCATACTTGATTTAAATAATGCATACCGATGTGTATTATATTGTGATGTAATGGTTTAGGCTGCTGTTTATGAGTTAGCAGGATATAACATAACACACTCCCCTGTGTATCAAGCACAGCAAACATTACAAAACAAACATTAATGCTTGGTTAAAGTGAATGATAAAAAAGTGAATAAATGATAAACTGGAAACTATTTTCAAACAACATTAAAAAAAACAAAAAAATAGTATTGACTTGCTACAGTGTAAAAGGAAATGTGATACTTAGCCGACTTTCTGCGACAATGAAATAAACCAATACAGTGATTATACAGTACACTTCAAAAGTTAGTCAGTAAGAAAAAATACTTTTTTCAGCAACATTAATTTGATCAAATGTGAAAGGAAAGGCATTTATATTGATACAACATATTTATTTTTCAAATAAATGCTGTTCTTTGGAAATTTCGGGAACACTTTATTTTGCAGTGTCCTTGTTAAATGTTTTACATGTAGTTACTATAATAACTATAAATTATGCATAATTACATGCAATTAATCCTAAACCAAACCAAACCCTAATCCTAACCGTATACATGTAGTTAATTATTATTACTTAGTACTTGCTAAATGTATAATTACACTGTAACATGTACACCTTAAAAATTTAAAATTACACTGTAACACGTACACCTTAAAATAAAGTGTAACCAAAATTGATATCAAAGAATCTTAATATATTATATTATATTATTTGTGTGTGTCAGTTTTTCAACTTTTTTCAACCTTGATAATAATAATAATAAATGTTTCTTGAGCACCAAATCAGCATTTCTGAATGATCATGTGACAAGGAAGATTGTGTTTTTGCCATCATAGGAACAAATTAAATTTGACAATAAATTAAAATAGAAAACAATTATTTTAAATGAATGATATTTCACAGTATTACGGTTTTTACTATATTTTGCCTTGGTGAGCATAAGAAACTTAAATCTTACCGATCCCAAACTTGTGTGTGCACAAAAGACATTAAAAGGGTTCCAAGAACCAAAACTTAAAGAATCTGACTGAAAACACATATACCGGTAATATACATAAAATAATCATAAGAATTACTGCAACACCTCAAACATCCTTCCAGACATTAACACAGATATTATTCAGGCTATAAATGCAAACATTGAATGATAAATAGAGAATAAATTAAAGGGTCCGTTTTTTCCCTCATTCTCCAATTATAATAAAGTGATCTTTCAGATTGTAAGTGTTCAAGACCTACGCATGTGTCCACTTGTGTATTTGTTTGTCACAGTCCTGATGCTTCTTTCATTGTAGCTGCCATTTTCTTTCTTCTCTTCATAAGAAGAGGATTGGACGAGTCCTCGATCGCTTTGATCTTTATTTGTTCGTAGTCCACTCTTATTGTTGCTAAGGCGTTAGTCATCTCTTCCTGTGCATTTACACACACAATAGACATATCAAAGTATGATCATTGATTCTGATGCTCTATAGAGTTCAATAGTTTGGGGTTGGTAAGATTTTGTAATGATTTAAGAGATGTTAAGAATTATCTTATGATCAGCAATTCAGTATTTACAGTATTTGATATAGAATTCAGTAAAAACAGTAATATTGTGAAACATTACAATTTAAATTATATTTTTTTTCAGGATTCAAAGGAACAGCATATATATATATATATATATATATATATATATATATATATATATATATATATATATATATATATAAAAACATCTTATGCAAAATTAGTCATTTCTTTACTGTCAATTTCAACCAATTTAAAGCATTCTTGCTGATGCTCATACTAAACCCAAACTTTTGAACTTTTTTCATATTTGATTATATGATACAGAAAACAGACCTTGACTTTATCCCAGACATCGCTCTCTTCCTTAAGAACCCGACTCGTGTGCAGATGTGTTGGAGGAACCTTCATGGACTTCTGCACGGATCCCGAGTGAAAGAAAGAGAGAGACACACAAATTAAATATTCTTACTAAACTTTAAATGTAGAAATAACTTATATAAGAGCATAATTTATAATGTATCAATCATTGCCATTTACTTAAATGTGCTCTTGATCTGCAAGATCTTTGCATAGTCAAAGATTAAAAATCATATGCTAATGCTCACATTGATCCAAGAATGGTTCATGAATTCTGTGACGGTCATTCTCTCTGTAGGATCTGTTTTCAGCAGTTGGCAAATGAGCTGCTTTGCTGCAGAATGAAGACAAATGTCTTATCGCATAATGTATGTTTGTGATGTTGAACAAAATGCAGCATAATACATGTTATAAAATTACCTTCCTCTGACACCTGTGACCATTCATTGCTTGGAAATTCATACTGGCCATTCCGTATCCGTTTTCTCATTCCCGGTGAGAGTTTTAAGCCGTGGTTTGAGTAGAATGGTGGATATCCACACAACCTAAGAGCATATGTGTTGGTTGTGAATTAAAGAGCAGTAACATACACTCTAAGAAATAAAGCTTCCAAAAGCGGGGTTTCGCAGCAATGCCAAATAAAAGAACCATGTTCTATCATGACGGCTCTCAGAGTGTTTGGCATGGTAATGGATATGACAATGTTAAAATGTTTGGTCTAGATCTGCTACGCTGCTGCTGTTATTGCTGCTCCTGCAGAGAAATTACAGGACTTGCTACTGCAAATGCATCCACATACACGCTTCTGTGAGAATGTTAAACATGCTGCTTTCTGCACAATTTAATGTACATGAATTACCCATAGCTGACCTACACAGGTGGAGCTGAAAGTGCACTGCAACTCATTGGCTGCTAATGCAACAGGAACCAATCAGTTCTGTAGAGAATTATGTGATTTCTAGCAAACTGAGTTAAGGACCTCTCAGCCTGCGCCATCTAGAGTTTCATGACAGAACTTTGAATTTGGCTTCCCCAAAGATACTTTTAGTTAACATTTCTTAAAAGAACAATTTTTTCTTCAAGTGAAAATCATTTTTATAATATAAACAACCTTTTTCCACTATAAATAACCTTTTTTTTGTTAATGGAAAAGTTCCATGGATGTTAAAGGTTCTTCATGGAACCATAAATGGCAATAAAGAACGTTTATTTTTAAGAGTGTATGAAGCAATGACTAGTTCTGTCATGAAACTCTAGATGGCGGAGGCTGATAGGTCCTTAATGCAAACTGATGATGTTCACAGCATTACCTACTTGCCACAAGCTGATTGGTTTATGTCGTATTTGCAGCCAATGAAATTGCTGCTTACTACATTTAAATGGCTGGTTAGCAGTGTTTGCTGCCGAAACCCTCCACCTTCCCTAGCTCCACCTGTTTAGATAGATCTGCTATGGGTAATTTATATATATGCTATTTGTGCAGCAGCAGTATGTCTTACATACTCAGCGTATGTATTGGCAATAGCAAGTTCCTGTACTTGCTCTGCAGCAGCAATAATCTACAACAACAGCAATAATCAACAGCAGCAGCGTAGCAGATCTATTCAACCAAGACCAAATACATTAATATTGTCATATCCATTACCATGCTAAAAATCTTCAGATGGTTGTCATAATAGAACCGATGTGATATTTTATAGCCATCAGAATGTTACCACTCACAGGATGTACATGATGACTCCTAATGACCACATGTCACATGACTTATCATATGTCTCTGGACCAAGCACCTCTGGGGCTGAAAGAGAAGGATTCGCTTTAATTTCACTGTATTATGATACCAAATGAAACTCAAAACGGACTTGTCTGCTTACCCACATAATAAGGTGTATAGCACGGGGTGGCCAAGCAGTTGTTGGACGTGGTCTCTTTGGCGAATCCGAAGTCTGTAAGCTTGAGCTGGGCATCCGGCCGTTTTGATGTGTATAGTAAATTCTCTGGCTGCCAATTAGGAGATGATTGAAAATAAAATATAAAAAGATATTTGTTTATATGTGTGGGAATTTAGCTTTATGATGTGTGTTGTAACTGTAAGCCCTACATCGTTAACTTTTAATATATGTATATTAGGTTCTAGAACCAATAAACTAATTTCTCACATAATTTCTAATGTCTTCTTTGATAATTTAACACTTTAGAACTCAACAAGTAATAAATGGGGAAATCTTCAGAAGGGGTTTTAAATGGTCTCAAATACTGTTCCACTTTTATATGATCATGTTGAGTTTCCACTTGGCTTACAGCAGTGAGCAAGTCTAAGATTGCAGAATGACTGTTCTTCCATAAATCTGTTGTAAAATGTATCTTTAGTTACATTATTTGCAAGGTTTATTGCAGTGATTAAATTGCCATGTTCAATTAAAGTCAAATAAATCTAACTGATTACATTTTAAATTTTAATCCACTGCAGGATTCAACAATTACATAACACATAGGATATGCCAAATGTCCACAGGGGTACAAGCAATTTTACAAAGTGGGTATAATAAAGTTATGCCTTAATTATACTTCAACATAGTGAACCTCAGCCAGAGTTTAAACACTAGCCATTCAGCAATGTTTATGTGTCGTCTTTCTGTCATGTATCAAAAAAGTTTTAAATTCAAAGAATAACTTTGGTAAACCAGATATAAAAACTTGATCAAACGACCTAAAACACAGTAAAACTGTAATAACTTTTGAACAGTAATGTATAATATAATGCAGTCTACTGATGCATAATAATAGCTATAGCTCACCTTGAGGTCTCTGTGAGCAATGTTAATACCATGCAGAAACTCGACAGCTTCTCCTATGCTTCTCATTATTTCTGAGGCCTCTACTCATTGTGTGGAGTGAAAGGGGGATAAAGAAAAACAGAATTAATAACTGGGATGTGTTTAGTTGAATGTGCATATGTGTTTGAAGAAAGGATCTGTACCTCTTTCAGTGAAAGCTTGATCACCACGTTCCTGAATGTGGCGAAAGAGTTCTCCCCCCTCCATACTGTTTAAGGAACACATAGTGGGAATGCAGTATCATGATTCATTAATCTATTTTTTTTTGTTTGTTATAGACCTAAAATATTTTATATACCAGGCTAAAATATCTCATAGTGACAATAATAATTAATGTCTAATTATATATATATATATTTTTTTTTGCAAATTGTTTGCAAAAAAATCTAAGGCTCTTTGAAAAAAAAAAGTACTTTCTTATAATACTTTAATCTGGTTTATTATAAATAGTATATTGGTATTATAACATTTTGATATAACTGTTAATTATGACTCATTAATCTCATTAATATTTATGTTATATACTTGCATTAGAAATGGATAAATAAAATTAAATTAAAAACAATATTACAGAGTGACAATAATATCAATTAGTGTCCAATAATACATTTTCAGATTATTTTGTTGAGAAAAAAAAACAAAAACAAAATAAAAACAAAAGAAATCTTAAAATACTTTCTAAAAATAATTTCTGAAGGCACTTTCATCTGGCCTGTTATAATACCAATATACTATAACAATTTGATTTAAGTGTGTTAACAAGCCCTACCACTCCATGACGAGAAGCAAACACTTTTTGCCTTGGTAGTAATTCTCAAAGACATCTTCAGCTCCAACGATATGTGGGCAGCTTGATGCCCTGCAGTGAAGCTCCACTTCCTGTCGAGCCTTAGTGGTGTCCCGCAATATCTGAAAGTGAGAGAAGAGCATCAAGAACAGCCGACTTCACAGTCTAAATTACTAATGGGATTATTTTTGCTCATTTGCCTCCACTGAATTTATTGGAGCATCCTTAACCCATATTACTGTAGGTAAATTGGAGGGCCTGCAGTTTGTCCTGATATCTCAACCTCAGAGAGTCACTAGAATTCTATCTGTGGATAAACTTATACTCTCAGCAATGAATGTTACTCAGCACATATAAATGATTCTGTATTCTCTCAAAATGTACCCTCTGTATTTACTGCCCTGATTAAAAGCCCTATTTACACCTGGTGTTAAGATGCGTTTTGGTCGATCGGATCACAAGTAGACGAGGGAGACAGATTCCCGTTTACACCTGGTGTTTTAATCCTTCTCTTTTGTCCACTTTCAACCACTTCTGTCCTGATGTTTTTGAGGGGAGGGTTTATGGGTGTGTAAATGTATGGGCTTTTTCAGATCTTTCGATCTAATGGACAAAATAAGTTTGCGCAATTTACAAATTAATGTGACCGGAGACAACGGAAAAACATACGGAGAGCAGCAGCTTTCGCTTGGTACGATTTTTGTCTTCAAACCAAAATTGGGTCTTCAGCCGACAAAGTTTCAAACCCGTCTGGCTAGCATGCTTCTCAAAACGTTCACGCATTAGGCCAGTAGGCGGAGAGTCTTGTGGCTGTTTGAAACCATTCGACCACATGAGCATTTACACTACGAAAGCATATTCACAATGCATGTTAGATTACCTCTGGAGATGGTTGACAAGCTCAAAATCTTTTAGACCCTGTTTACACCTGTATTTAGCGTTGTGATCCGATCAACCAAAACGCATCTTAATACCATGGTATAAACAAGGCTTGACACTCTTAAAAATAAAGGTTCTCTAGTGGCATCATGGTTCTAATGAAGAACCTCAATGGAAGCTTTCCATTGCACAATAGGTTCTTTATAGTAGAAAAAAGCTCTATAGATTATTAAAAATGTTCTGTACACAGAAAATTATGGTTCTTTTAAGAATTTTTTTTTTTTGAGGATGCCAAACTGGATCTTCTACTACGGCACTGTTGTGGAAAAAAAATGCTTTTGGATTCTTTATTTTTAAGAGTGTAAGATTTAATATGGGTAAAAAATAAAAAGATAAAAAGATAATTGAGCTTATATGGGGTTCCTCAAATTACCACACTAGCAGAGCCTCTGGAGAATGTCTTGCCATTTTTCAGAGGAACTTACAAAGTCGAGCTTAAGTGCTTAATGGATCCCATGCGTTTGGGAGAACTGAAAATACCGTTAATAGCTTCTCCAGTAACTAATGGAAAATGTTTTGAGGCACCTGAAATATTCAAAGTTCCTTGAGTACACAATAAGATATCTGAGGTACCTTTAGTTTTTATAGTGTGAACATTTTTGTTGTTGTTTTTTAGGAATACCAATTCCCCTTTAGAAAAAGCCTTGTAGAAACATAGCCTAGCCTACCGTTAAACACTTCAATATTTACTGACTTGGACTCAAAAGGGCCAAGTCAATATTTACTGACTTGGACTTGTCTTATCAATCCACAGTAACAAATTCAGTCACAACCAAGACTTTAACAAACATTATTGACACTGGTGAAGAAACATTCACCCTTTTTACCTCATTCACTTCAATATGTATTAGTTTAGGTATGAAGCTGTCAAATATATATACACATGAACAAAATAGATAGCTACCTTTAAGGCATAGTGTTTGCCGTTTTTCTTCTGGAAAATTTCCCAGACCTTGCCATTGATGCCTATCCCGAGCACTTGTCCTGCAAGCTTATACTCCTCAGTTATTACTTTCTTCTTTATCTTCAGTGTGGATTTCAGTGCAGGCACAGTGCCAATCTGAAGCAGACCCTCTTGCAGCTCACCGAAAAGCATTGAATCTTTTTTATATTCTGTATTATCTAGCATAGTGGTAGAGTAGACTGTGTTCCTCTCTGTCTGTGCCGCAGTGAAGACTTTAGCAGCTTAAAGGATTTTAAAAGGATCCAATTAACAGTGCTGGTTTGAATATCTTTACGTTAACTGAATGGAATGAGTCTTCACGCAGACACAAACATATCTAAATCAACAAACAACAAACAAACAATACATAAATAAATGTAATTTTTATCTCACAGTTATGGCTTTTTTCTCTCATGCGGCTGTATCATGGCTGTATCACGCGATTCTGAGTTCTGACTTTTCCTCTCAGAATATTGGATTTTTTTTTTATCTCAAAAAGTTAAAAAGTCCGAATTGAGAGATAACTCGCAATTTATCGTATTTTTATGTTATAGTCTACGGATCGAGGTTTGAAAAAAAATATGGTGATTATTATTATTATTTATTATTATTATTATTTTTATTTTTTTAGAAAAAAATCATAATCAAAATGTACAAATCACATTGCGTTTGTATTTTCTTTCAAAAATATACCAACAATCAGCTAAAAGTTTGAATGATATGATATTACTTTCAGAAGTCACTGGTCTGGAGGCCACTTTAACATACACCGATAATTTCCAGTCGGACATGTTTCGGCGCTGCACGCGCATGCCGCTCACTGTGCTCAGAGCACAGCAGATGATTACTCTAATAATCTCGCTTTTATAATATGTGGAAATAGAGAAGTGTTGATCGTTAGGTGATTTTAAGGGGCTTCTTGCAAGTACTTCTTTATAATACCGAGATGTTTGCAAAAGCGTTTCGTGTGAAATCAAACACCGTTATCAAGGGATCTGACAGGTATTCAAAGAGTTACATTTTTAAAGATAAGTTGAAAGAAATACTCTTGCTTGGTAAATCTGTCATCAACTGTGTAGAAAAATTCAGTTTCATTGAACTCTGCTTCGTGCACATTGTTTTTTAGCAATCAATGTCAGATATTGAATAATGTGTGGCTTATATGTCATGATCGTTATAACTGTAATTGTGTGTATGTTTTCTTTTTACTTATTCAAGATCATCTACTGTATCTTTACATAAAGTGCTTTGCTGAGATATGTTTCTGAGTGATTTCATGCCCTTTTATAGTTGTTGTGTCACTCTTGATACTGCATTGTTTACTTTCTTTACATCATAATATCTTGGTAAAACCCTGTGATTGTTTTCTCTTTTGAAATATCTGTTAATACATAGGAATATTGAAAGTTTTAAACTCAAGATAAATTTGTGTAGTTAGTTGTTAAAAGAGACAAAAGGTCAATAACAATTTCTAAGCAGTATTTCTCACATGATTTTTAGATAATTATGTAAATTTCAAGATGTTAAATGTGCATATAGCACTTCCCTCTGATTTTTAAGAATCTTAGAATCTTTATTACTTAATGGGATTTTTTTTTTTTTTTGTATGCCTTATCATTGTGATCCTTTCTGCTCATACAGGAGGAAGCTGAGAGCAGATATCGCTGCTGCTTTCCCTTCTCTGTCAGTGGAGGAACTAAATGAGCTCATCCCAAACAAAGAAGAGCTGAATATTGTGAAGATTTACGCACATAAAGGAGATGCAGTCACACTGTACGTCCTCCATAAAAATCCCATATTCTTTCAGCTGGAGAAACGGGTGTTCCCAACAGGTGAGTCTGCAGGTCACCATCAGTCTTTGTTGAGAATGCGGATGATGTTTCTGCTCATTTTGGCCTGTTGTTCTCAGTGTACACGCTGTGGAGATGTCCCACCATGGTACCAGCATTCGCCACGTGGCCGCCTGTTCTGCAGAAGTTATCTGGTGGAGCAGGTCAGCACCTGTTTGCTAGTGTGCGTCTGTGTTTCCCAGAGAACACGTCTGACTGATTTCTCTCCTGCAGATCTCATGTTGCCTGGTGTAGTGGTATCCGCTAGTGGCCTTCCTGATGTAGATCAAGGCGATTGTTGTGCGGTCACTCTAGTGATGAACAGGTAACGCTGCCCGTGCCCACCACATTTCACTCTTAGGCCCTGTTTACACCTGGTATTAAACGTACAGTATGGGATTTTTTCTCCACTAGGAGTCGCTAACCTATTTACAATAACAAAGGCGTAGTTTGATGACGCAACATTTGCTAAGAATTATGGATCTTGTCGTCAACGTCAAGCCGACCGATCTAATAATGTTTATGGATGACTGAATACATCAATGTTTTTATCATGACTGTGATATGAAGCAGTTCGGGATTGCTAAGAGACAGCTATCAGTTCCAAACGCGACGCGAGTCCCGCGGATATAAAAGGAATGGACATTTCATTCTAACGTTACCGAACTACACGCAGAATTACTACTCACAGGTCAGTTTATTAGACAAATTAAACTTGTGAGGTAACGCAGCGCTGTTTCACTTGGTCTAACATTACACTAGCACACTAAACTGCATTTGAATGTGTTGAAATGTATGTGTTAGTCTGTCTGTATGAGACTAGCAGTAAACTAGATCAACATTAGAATAACATACAGATCATATTCTGACATTTTATCATTGTTGAACTATATAACATTGATTCGTTTTATGTAAATGTGCTCACCTGTTTAATAAAGTACATGTAGGAGCGGTCGAAGTCTCGGATGTGGAGCTCTCGTTTGTATACTGTCTATGGGAGCTCTAGGCATCTCGAAAACACCGCGCTGATATTGATTCTCGTTTTAGTTCTCCTTTTTTATCCAAAGTCTGCTTGCCATGGTCCATAATGTTTGAACGAAACAACAACAGCGTGCAGATAGACATTGCGAACTACAGTGGTCCACGTCTGTCGTCTTGGTTACTATCAGACGGCTCTGGTTCATAACTCTGGTTACCATGGCAGCACGAGCGGAAACCAGGGACAACGCGGATATGACGCCATTGACTGCGACAAAACGGAAATAAAGAAACGTCCCGTGTCTTCGAATTAAATTAAAATTTCTCCTGGTTTGAAAGTTGTTGGAAACAGTCGGGATAATGTAAATACACAACTAAAAAAAATATATAACATAGATATAGTGATTTTTGCTATTTTTAAAGCAAAAAAGTTACATATTGTGCCTTTAAGATGCGCTTTTGTCGATCGGACAACTAGTAGTCGACGAGGGAGGCACATACCCGTTTACACCTGGTGTTTTAATCCGTCTCTTTTGTCCACTTTCAACCACTTCTCTCTTGATTTCTTTGAGGGGAGGGTCTATGGGTGGGTAAATGTAGTGTTGTTGTTTTTCCCCCCAGATATTTCAATCTAATGGACGAAATTAGCTTGCACAATTTACATATGAAAGCGCCCAGAGACGATAGAAAAACATACGGAGAGCAGCAGCTTTGGTTTCTGCTCTGATAGCCACAAGACAATGTAGAACACTGTGAGTGTGTGTTAGAAATCAGGAATGGTGAGAGAAAATTGTGCTTGGTACTTTTTTCGTCTTCAGATGACAAAGTTTAAATCCCATCTGGCTAGCGCGCTTCTCATAATGTTTACACGTTAAGTCAGTAGGCGGAGAGTAGGCCGTCTTTTGAGGCTGTTTGAACATTTTCGACCACATGAGTGTCTACACTACGAAAGCAATCAATTCGAATGCGTTTTCAACTACCTCTGAAAGTGGTCGAAAGTGGACAAGCTCAAAACGTTTTAGACCTGCATTTAGCATCGTCCACTTGTGATCCGACCAGGACCTATCTTAATACCAGGTGTAAACAGGGCCTAACAGATTATTCATATTGGACTTAAAATCTTGAATCATGTGGAAGATACCACAACTGGGTAAAGATTTGCAACTTTTTGTTATAGCGATTATACACTGAATTTGGCAAAACTCACATCAGCAGCGTCTGTAGCATTTTGAATGATGTTGAGCCTTATTATTAAAAATGCTTGTAAATAATGTTCACTTACAGGTAACATGCATTAAAACATGGTTATTTTGTGGCTTTTTGGTGTTTAAGGGCACCAGTGGCTGTTGGGACAGCAGCTGTGTCGAGCGCTAAGATGAGGGACGGTGGAATGAAGGGGAAAGGAGTGAATATTTTACACGCATACATGGACCAGCTGTGGTGAGCTTTGCATTACAGCATTATTTTGTCTTTACGTTCATCTAGACTTCCATTTCCGACCACTTTGTCAAGTCAAATTTATTTGTATAGCACTGTTCACAATACACATCGTTTCAAAGCAACTTTCAGATAATCATGATATGTAATGTTTTACCTTAATATCTTCACGCCTTATAGTCGCATATAGCAGATTGGAGCTGGGCGATAATATAGTTGGCATTTTGCGACAATACAAGCAATCAAGCATTAGAGATATGCAATGCATTAGCTTATTTATCGCCTCATGTGAATATACTGTATGTTTGTGGATAAAATTGGACATACTTGTATATTTCTTTAAGTTTCATTTCTATAGTATTACTATAGTATAGTATCCCTTGAGAATATATACTAAAATGTTTGCTGAAATGTGAGGGGTGTACTCACTTTTGTGAGATACTATATAATTATAATTATACAATTATTCAGAAATAAGCTGATTTAAAGTAAGAAATAAATCATTTTTAAAAAGCTTTTTTGGTTTAGGTTTTCGGCCATGAGTATCCAGAAGTTTCGGTTTCAGCCCAGAATTTTAATTTCAGTGCTTCCCTAATAATATAGTTTACATTTTGCAATAAAATATAAAGTCAGGCAGCTTAGTGTATATTGTTTTATGTAAGTGTACTATACGTATGCATAAAACTGATAATATAGTTTATATTTTGCAATGATATAAACTTTCACACAGCCGAGATTTGCTATATATTGCTTTATGTGAGTATACTGTATGTATGTGTGTAAAGTAGGATGTACTATATACATCCAAATCATATATATATATATACATCCAAATCATATATATATATATATATATATATATTTTTTTTTTTTTACAATTTGATTTTGATTTACAAGCTTGCGATCCAATTAAATTCCGTTCTTGATTCACTTTTGACTCATTTGGCTATTTATTAGAAATTAGAATCCATCAAAATTGAAAAAACTATATAGCCTACTATATATAACTATAATCACTGAGCGATAATCTAGTTTACATTTAACATCAATTATGCATCAGATTAACTTTCTACAGACATCTTCCTCAAATTCTCTGTAGGGCGTTTGGTGATAAGACGCATCCTCCGGTTATACCGGTCACTAACTGTCCAGCACCGGAGGAGGGAGAAACAGATGGAGAGGAATGCAAGGAGAAAGAGGGGAGGGACAGCTCTACACCAGCTGCAGTGGAAACATCCTGTCGGAGCATGCAGGAGCTGAGGCTGGATGAGCACGAGGTGTTGAAGGAAGAACAACTGGATGAGGATAAAGAGGGAAAAGACACTGATGGAGAAGAGGATGACTCTAGATCTCCACAGGGTGAAATGTCTTTGACTTCCTGTCACGTATCCATTTTGTAGGTGTTTATTGTATCTTGACGTTCATGTCTATTTTATTACAGAGCAGATGGATGAGTTATTGCTGCAATGTTTTCTCCATGCACTCAAGACTAAAGTCAAAAAGTCCGACCTCCCACTACTGACCAGCACCTTCCTGAGCAAGCACATGGTGTCCTGCTGGTAATTTAGCCTCTGTTCTTAATCTTCTGATGCTTTACCTTTATTCCCTAAGATCAAACATTTACTATATGGCAAATTTTGGTCTTTATAACTCAAACACTGTGAGACATCAGAGATGTTTGACAAATAAATGCATTTAATAAAAATGGTTTGAGCAAGAATGCACATTAACTGGATCACCCAATGGCCCAAAGTTTGTATACAGTACCATTCAAACATTTTGGATCACTATTATATTGATAAATTTATTCTGCATGGACAAATTAAATTGATCAGAAATTACAGTAGAGACATTTATCAGGTTACAAATGATTTCTATTTTTAAAAAAAGCTATTCATCAAATGATCCTGATGAAAGTGTATTATGGTTTCCACAAATAAATATTAAGCAGCCCAAATGTTTTCAACATTTATAAAAAATAATAAATGTTTCTTGAGCAGCAAATCAGAAGATTTGTGACACTAAAGCCTGGAGTAATGATGCTGAAAATTCAGCTTTGCATCACAGGAATAAATTACATTTTAAAATATATTAAACGAGAAATGGTTATATTAAATTGTAATAATATTTTACAATATCATTTTTTAACAATTACTTGAAACATTTATATTTGTATAATATTTTTATATTTAATTTTTTTTATTTATATTTTTTTATTTTAAGGCTGATTTGCACTAAAGAAGCTTCATTTCTGATTTAATTTGGTCAAATTGTTTTGGGGGTTTCTGACACATTAAAAATGATCCTGGATACATTGTGTTATTGTAGCTTGGTCAAGTTTGAAATGTGATTTATTTATTTTTATTTATTTATTTATTTATTTTTGTCCCCACAGTCCTAGAGGAAAGCAACTAGATATCAAGAAATCAAGTTACAAAAAGGTACAGGGTTCACAGATTGGGAGGTTTTAGTAAATATCAAGTGTAGCCATATCTTTGCTTTAATAGATCACAACTTTTCTCTCTTATTTTCCAGCTGTCTAAGTTTCTGTTGTGCATGCAGAGAGATCACAGTCTGGTCCAGGTGAAGGAACTGAGTAAAGGTGTGGAGAGCATTGTGGAAGTTGACTGGAGGAACCCTGAGTATGCAGTCAAACCATTTACTATTAATATCTTGTTCATAAACGTAAACATTATTTTAATGCAATTAAATAGTCAAAACGCATAATCTAAAAAATATAAAAAATATTTGTTGATGTTTTGTTTGGTGATGTACAGCAAGTGTTCTTCGTTTTGAGGGAAGTGGCTGTTTTCTTGAACAACTTGCTCTACTTTTTTTCAGGTTGTGTTCTTTCAGGGCACCAAAGGACTGTGGGCCGGAGAAAGAGTCTGTGGAGGGGGGCGGGGCTTGTGAGGTCCCATACCAGACCCCTGAAATCACACAACTCTATGGGGTCACTGCACGCCTGGAGCCTCTTTTTCAGGACGCCAGGAAAAGGTTAACGAGTGGAAACATTTTATTATGTGAATTTTTTTTTTTTTGTGTGTGTGTTAGTGGGAGTGCTGAGGTTTTGAGCAAGTGACTTTGTGTTTCAGAAAGGGGACGCCTCTAAAGGCTAGTGAAGTAAGGAATGTCATCACGGATTATGTGAAGAAAAATGAACTCATCCATGAAACCAACAAAAAGTGAGCTTATGTACTTTTTCTTCTAAGTCAAATGTACCCTCCTGGTCATAAGTTCCTCAGTTTTTTTTTTTTTTTTTTTTTTTTGGCAGAAGTCCCTTACTGTGCGTTCATACCGCCGCCGGCGAGAGTGTCAAAATTCGCCCCTGCTCACAACGCCGTAGAAAGATTTGTGGACACTATGATCGAATGCTTGGTCTTTTTTTAAACTTTATTTAAAGGGGCCGCAAAGTAAACAAGCATGTTGATCGTTATTTGTGCAGACTGACCACAAGTAGGGTATAAGTTAAACTCATGAAATCTTTTAAATGTGAAAGTAAGAAATTGATCGATGGAAAGAACTTAACAATTATAGTGACATGTTTGGTAACGAAATAAACCAATTAAAAGCCATTTGTGTGGTGTGGCTTTTGTGTTCATGGTTAAGTGCTAGTCTAATTTGCATTCCCGCTGAAAAACAAGCGTTCTAGCACGAAAATGTTGCCTATAAATAGTGTTGCGCGCCGCCTTATCAAATTCACATGATCAGAATCTCCTCCATTTTGCATGGGAACTAATGTGGTCGGAACCAAAGTTTACAGGACTGCGTTCTCTGGAATTCTCTCAAGCGGAGGACTACATTCCGTTTGGTTGCCGCCGAACCATGTCATAGCTCATTACCATAAAGCAATTTACCTCCTAAACGCCCACATCGTCCAAGATGCGCTGCGCCGCCCTCACTTTCTTTGATGCTCTCGGCGGTGACAGTGAGAACGTACAGTAATGCTCACCAAGGCTGCATTTATTTGATCAAAATACAGTGTAACGGTAATCTTACTCACCCCAAACCTTTGAACAGTAGTCTATGTCTTTATGGATCTATGCAAACTACTGCATGGTTTAAGTACTGTACTAGTGCAGATTTCACAAGGTTTGGATTAAAGTGACTTCCTCTCTTCTCTTGTTCATCAGTTATGTTAACATTAACCCAACACTTTGTGACTGTTTGCTGGAGAAGTCCGAGTACCATGAAGTGGAGACACTGAAATGGGATGACCTCTTTAGCAGGTAAAAATGTATAAAATATATTATTAAATTGTGGGGGGGGGGTTTCACAAGAAGCACATAATTGTCTTATTGTCTTAACAGGAGCAGTATTAAGAAAAATAATGTACATTTCTCAGCTGTATTTAATGGCAGCTGCTTATATTGTCATTTTACAATCCTGCTTTGTGTAATCACCAGGGTTGAGGAGTAACGGAATACATGTAACAGCGTTACATATTTAAGATACAAAAATAATCAGTAATCAGATTACAGGTACAGTACCAGTCAAAAGTTTGGAAACATTACTATTTTTAATGTTTTTGAAAGAAGTCTCTTATGCTCATCAAGCCTGCAGTTAAAAACAAAACAAAAAACAAAACAAAAAACAGTAATATTATGAAATATTATTACAATTTAAAATAATGGTTCTCTTTTTTAATATATTTTAAAATGTAATTTATTTTTGTGATGCAAAGCTGAATTTTCATCAGCAAGTACTCCAGTCTTTGGTGTCTTATGATCCTTCAGAAATCATTCTAATATGATAATTAGATACTCAGTTATTATCAATGATGGAAACAGTTGTGCTGTTTAATATATTTTTTTGGAATACTTTTTTCAGGATTCATTGATGAGTAAAACGTTAACAGCATTTATTCATAAAAACAGCATTTATTCAAAATAAAAACATTTCTAACAATATAAATCGTTACCATCACCTTTTATCAATTTAACGCATTCTTGTTGAATTAAAGTACTAATTTCTTTAAAAAAAAAAAGTTATTGTTCCCAAACCTTTGAACGGTAGTGTATATTGTTACAAAATATTTCTATTCTAAATAAATACAGTTCTTTTTAACTTTTTATTCATCAAATAATCCTGAAAAAAGTATCTCAGGTTATAAAAAAAAATATTAAGCAGCACAACTGTTTCCAACATTGATCATAAATCATCATATTAGAATGATTTCTGAAGGATCATAAGACACCAAAGACTGGAGTACTTGCTGATGAAAATTCAGCTTTGCATCACAAAAATAAATGACATTTTAAAGTATATTAAAAAAGAGAACCATTATTTTAAATTGTAATAATATTTCATAATATTACTGTTTTTTTTTGTTTTTGTTTTTTTTTAACTGCAGGCTTGATGAGCATAAGAGACTTCTTTCAAAAACATTAAAAATAGTAATGTTTCCAAACTTTTGACTGGTACTGTAAATTTATTAAAAAATGGGAATACTATCAGGATTAAAAATGGTTTCACTTAAAATAAAAATATTTTGACATAATAACGCTATATTGACAGTATGTGCGGATCGCGGTTATATCCGTGGACACAGGATAATCCGCGGGCCAAGTAATAAAAAAATAACATTCCAATTCATTGATGGCGGGACAATAAGAGATAAATTATTAATCTGTTGATTTTAATAAAGACACGGAACTCTAATTTCATGGTAAAATGCAACAAACGTGCTTCTCTCTGTTACTTTCCTTTTTAAACAACAATGTATATCTCTTCAAGGAAAACATGCTTTGAGCACCTCCTAGTTGACAATATATAATATACACAAATAAATCCTACATTATTGCTTAAAATATACACAAGCTTAACAGAAATGATTCTGCTAAGTATGTTTTTTCAACATAATGATGGAAATATTAATGTGCTTAAAGCTTAATTTTTCATCACGCACTATAAATAGTTAACCAGGGAGATTTCAAATGATGGTTATGTGATATGTAACTGCTGTGAAGCGCTGTATCTATATGACAATAAATTCCTAAAGTCTATCCTGCCTGAACGTATTTAATATCTTGTGTGACAATATATGTTTGAAGGGAGTAAAGCCTGTGTTTAGTCTATTTGGGAAATTCACAGGCTTTTCAGAATCATCAGAATCATTCTCGCGTCTCGATGCTTCCCCAAGTTATTTTTTTCGCTAAAGTTTTAACAAGGCTATAATCGGGTAAGTAAAATTCTCTTTCACTTGCCCCTTCATAAAATACACTAGTCCTGGACAAGCTTTAATGTTGAGTCCTGTAGTTACTTCCTTTTTAAACCATATGTTAGTGATAACCCTCCCAACTATCACTAACATATTGTTTAGAAAGGAAGTAACTACAGGACTCAACATTAAAGCTTGTCCGGGACTAGTGTATTTTATGAAGGGCCAAGTGAAAGAGTATTTTACTTACCTGACCGAATTATAGCCTTGTTAAAACTTTAGTGACAAAAAATTACTTGGGGAAGCATCGAGACGCGAGAATGATTCTGATTTTATGACATTCAGTGTAAACAGCGATTGATGATGGATAGTGTATTCCTGGTAACAAGGTTGCGCTGTTGAGGCTTGTGGATGAGATGATAGAAAAATTATCTCAAAATGATCTCTGAAAGTGTCTGAAAATGCATTTTACTGACCCCCATTTGCAAAGCACTCCAGTGTGAAATGATTCACACAAACATACATATTTAGCTATTTTCTTGGACACATTCCCTTCATAAATGAAATTAATCCACTGCATCTTCAATGACGGGAGTTTATGAAGATCTTATGTTTATGGTCTTATAATCATTATTAAAGCCAACAACAGAACAGTCATAATGTTTACGTATCTGAGACATTTTCTGACTAGCTGCTCTAGCGAGGGGTGTGGTGGACTGTGTGCGGCTCACTCAGGGCGGGGTCTATGCTAATAGGGCTGAGATCGTCACCCGTGGGCTGGGCTTGTCCCTACTGTGACGTCACAGTAGGGGGGAAACTAGAGCAGCGTATTTGCAAAAAAATTGATTCTCAAAGATGGATCAATACCAACTGTTCATGATTAAACTTAATTTCCAGAACACTTAAGGATCGCACTTTATATTTTGTGAATGTTTGCAAATCGCCTTTCTGAATGTGCTTGTTAGCACACTACAGATAATGTGGCTACTCTGACTGTATTCACAGAGTCCAGAGCTATGTAGTTAGTTTTATTTTTAATCCGAAAATGCTGTATAATCTGTATAATTCATAAACGCAACTACTTCTTAAAAATAAAACTAACGTCATAGCTCTGGACTCTGTGAATACAGTCAGAGACAATGGTAACTTTAGCCACATTAGCTGTACAGCGTGCTAACAAGCACATTCAGAAAGGCGATTTGCAAACAACATTCCTGTGAGTTAAAGGCTGCTGAAAACATTTTGTTATGCAATATGTGAATTGCCAAATTTCGCTAAATGACCATATGATCCTGCAGGACTCTCATCAGAATGCAGGCGTGCCATGAGGTGCTGTTTCCAGGTCAGCCTCCTGTGGTTAAGAAAGGACAGATGGAGTGCATAGACGTTACTGTAGCCTCCAGGGGATCCAACAAGAAGGTATGAAGCCATTATAAGAACTTGGCTATAAATAGTGGCCCCAAAAAGTATTTGGATGCTTAAGCCACATATCTATGGTTATGATTTATTACATAACACAATATTATATCAGATATTATCTGCAAACAAATTCTGGGCAAGTTTTTCTCAGAACTAACTTCACTTTTCTCAGCCAGTTTGACTTTTAACCAACTGGTGTCAAGGTGTTTTTAGTGGATATATGAAGTCAGTTTTCCGAAGTGTCCTATCAGTGTAACCATGTGTAGTTTTAAAAGTAACAAAGTATTAATTTATTTTTATTTTTTTAGTAATTATTAGTGTTTGGTAGTGTATCTGTTGTTTTATCATGTTAAATCTAAATGGCTTTTTATGAGAGCTGTCAACGTTAACGCATGCGATTAATTAAAATTGCTTAACGCGTTAAAATAATTTTATGCAAATACATTTCTGAAGCATGTGAAATTGCGTCATTAATGTAATTTACATCACACAGTTGGATGATCTTAAGTCGGGAGTTTGTCACTGAACATCTACAATGGCACAAGCACCTGTAACCCAGTGATAGTCGAAAATTTATGTTCTAACCCTTTCACTTCTCTGCTTTGCAATCAGAGTATTTCAGGCTGCTAAACTCCGGGGAAATTTTCAGTCCAATGATTTAATAAGCAAATTTATTCAAACAATCAGTCCAAAACAGCACTAATGTAAAGAAAACCAGGCTGGTTACATCAGAGATGACAGAGAGAATACAGACTTGCGTTGCGTTTTCAGTGAATTATTCATTCCAGTGTGTTTTGCTTTAAAACATGAGCTCTGCCATTGTTTCTGGAGTGCACAAGCCTCACACATCGCGCTGTGTGAAATACAGATGAACAGATGGTCAAAACATTCCACCCCTGTATGACCAGATGATATGCAAACTACGTTTCTCAGCTGGATGAAGCAAACCAATAAGAACGCATGAGTCCATCCGTTATATTGATGCGCAAACATGTGGTCCTGTTCAGTATAGCAACTTAACTTGTCTAAAATGGAAATAAGCTCTTTGCTGATGCACTGTACACATACACTGTGAATTCTGAAAGGGTTTTTTTTTTTCTGTAATGTTTTTATTTTTTCATGATTTGGTGTGCATAACTTTATGAATTGTATGGACTCCTTATATCATTCGGTGTCTCCCAGTGTCCTTTTTTGGAATGACACCTAAATTTACCTCTAAAAAAGCTACAGAAAATATATTTTTGTGAGAATCACACTTCAATCTGAAGGTTTGCTGGATATAGCAAATGATGACAAAATGAACGTGTTAAACAAGATAAATGGTGTATGATTCATGTCATAAGTGTGCAATTAATCGTTATTAATCTCGCACAAGGGTGCTATTAATCGCAATTTAAAAAAATTACAGTCCTACTTTTTGTCCTTAAGAGAAATGTAATGACCGTCACACTTTTTTAAATGTGAAAATAAATCTTGTGGCCACTGGAAACAGCCCTTTTTATTTTCAATATTATTAGAAACAGACCAAGTCGGTACTGACATTTAAAAAATGTGACACTTTGAGCGCTGTTGGGCGGAATCGGAAACACGATTGCCCATTGTACTCAAGCGTTCATCGGATATGTCTGTCATTGTCTACAATGATCAGCGCTTCAAAAACATCAAGAAATATGACGCTCAATCAATGACGCTCTTCACCGATCGCTTAGATACTGACGGGAGCGTTTGAAAGACGGACCGGTCCGCTGATAGACGCCTGCTTGTGCTTTCAAACACTCCCGTTTTTTTAAAATTACTTTCAAACACTTCTGTCTGCTCTCAAATGCCCCCGTGTGTTGATCATTGTAGCCAATCACAGACATATCCGATGAGTGCATGAACACAATGGCCAATCAGAGGTGTTTACTTTTCCGCTCAACAGCGCTGAGTACTGACAATTTCAGTACCGAGGTCAGTACTTTTGGACAGCTCTAAAACAGACTGTATTTTGTGTCTAATGTAAAATACAGTTTTGTCACTCATTCTCCCATTTATTAAGGTTACAGTAATAAAGAATCTGGAGGCATTTGGTTTAGACCCAGCTGTGGTAGCAGACTCTCTGCAGCATCAGGTTCAGGCCAGCTGTGTCCTCCTGGATTCCCCTGGGGCCAAAAACAGAGTCCTGGTGCAGATCCAGGGAAACCAGGTCCAACATGTTGGCAAACTGCTGCTAGGTACAGTATAGTACAGTGTAATATAACAGCTTATATCTGTACCTGCCATCTTTTGCTTATGTGTGAGTGCAGTTTTTCCCTTTTATTACAGATCGTTATCAGATCCCACGGAAATATGTACAAGGTCTTGATAAAGCTCCCAAACCAGGCAAGAAGAAATAACAGATGGCAGATCTCCTCAGAAGAGCCATATGTTGCTGCAACATTTTAAATAACTAGTCCAACTTAACATAACATCATCTCTGAAATAAAACACATCTGATTTCATTCTGAATGATCTCTTAAATGAATCTCATACTCTGCATAATGTTGCCTCAATAAAGCCCCTGTAATGCACAGGTTCACTCAGAGCTTGACATGTCGACAGTCCCTGAAGCACTAGTTTGCCAAACTGATTTGCATGTAACAGATGGAAGTAACCACACCTCCCTCTCTTGATTGTCATCTTTATAATTGTCTATTGCCAAATGTCTGTAGAAGAAAAGTATACACCGTCTCAGGCAGTGACTTGCAGCTGAACTTTAAGGAATGATGACCAGAAGTCAACTTGTTGACTTAAATTTTTAAAGCACACAATGGTTAAAAAAAATTTGAGGTAGGACTGTTATTTATTAATTCTAATAAAACCCATTAGAAATTGGAGCTCACTCTGTGCCACCTTCAAAAACATGAGATACGAACACTCTGGACATTATCAAGTAAAAATTATCGCCAAAAGAGTGACCATATACAAGAGATTCAGCGTTTACTGTCTGTGAGTAATTTAAAGTAATTGAGTATTCATTTAAAAACATGGTAAACATACAGTGCTGCTTATAATCTCTATTTAATATCTGAAACAGTGACATACAGACTAGATCAGTCTCTTTCCTTATTTAGCTCAGCGAAAGATCTTTTTTTTATTTTTTATTATCTCTTAATATGAATTAGATGAGACACTACAGGCAAAAACAGTTTGTGTGTGTGTGTGTGTGTTTAATGCACTGGTCAATTTTGAGATTTGGTTATCTGGCTTCTCATAATGTCTTTTTCAGACTATTGGAAAGAAAACATCCAAAGTACACTTTTAAGTGTTTCATTACACTTTATCAGTTTGCATCTGTAGATTTCAAAGTACAATTAAGTGGTTTTCTCAAAAGGACTTTATTTCTCCTGCACTGAGACTCTTTTAAGGCCTGATATTGTGTGGAACTAACTCAAAATGCTCTTAACAATTATTCATTTCGATTTTTCTTTGTTATTTGATATTGTATATAACATTTCGTCATATCATTATATCGATCTCCTTCATATCTCATTTTAAAACACATGCAATGTATTCAAATGGTACTCCTGCTACTCTCCTGACTGCTGATTTTATATCCTGAAAAGTCTTTGTAATTACCCATTAAGTATGTGATGTTCAACAGAAACTTTCTGTGATCTAAATCAGGATATACAGTGGGGAGAACAAGTATTTGATACACTGCCGATTTTGCAGGTTTTCCCACTTACAAAGCATGTAGAAGTCTGTAATTTGTATCATATGTACTCTTCAACTGTGAGTGACGGAATCTAAAACAAAAATCCAGAAAATCACATTGTATGATTTTACAATGAAGTAATTAATTTGCATTTTATTGCATGACATAAGTATTTGATACATCAGAAAAGCAGAACTTAATATTTGGTACAGAAACCTTTGTTTGCAATTACAGAGATCATATGTTTCCTGTAGTTCTTGACCAGGTTTGCACACACTGCAGCAGGGATTTTGGCCCACTCCTCCATACAGACCTTCTCCAGATCCTTCAGGTTTCGGGGCTGTCGCTGGGCAATACGGACTCTCAGCTCCCTCCAAAGATTTTCTATTGGGTTCAGGTCTGGAGACTGGCTAGGCCACTCCAGGACCTTGAGATGCTTCTTACGGAGCCACTCCTTAGTTGCCCTGGCTGTGTGTTTCGGGTCGTTGTCATGCTGGAAGACCCAGCCACGACCCATCTTCAATGCTCTTACTGAGGGAAGGAGGTTGTTGACCAAGATCTCGCGATACATGGCCCCATCCATCCTTCCCTCAATACGGTGCAGTCGTCCTGTCCCCTTTGCAGAAAAGCATCCCCAAAGAATGTTTCCACCTCCATGCTTCACTGTTGGGATGGTGTTCTTGGGGTTGTACTCATCCTTCTTCCTCGAGTGGAGTTTAGACCAAAAAGCTCTATTTTTGTCTCATCAGACCACATGACCTTCTCCCATTCCTCCTCTGGATCATCCAGATGGTCATTGGCAAACTTCAGACGGGCCTGGAGATGAGCTGGCTTGAGCAGGGGGACCTTGTGTGCGCTGCAGGATTTTAACCCATGACGGCGTAGTGTGTTACTAATGGTTTTCTTTGAGACTGTGGTCTCAGCTCTCTTCAGGTCATTGACCAGGTCCTGCCGTGTAGTTCTGGGCTGATCCCTCACCTTCCTCATGATCATTGATGCCCCACGAGGTGAGATCTTGCATGGTGCCCCAGACCGAGGGAGATTGACCGTCATCTTGAACTTCTTCCATTTTCTATTTGCGCCAACAGTTGTTGCCTTCTCACCAAGCTGCTTGCCTATTGTCCTGTAGCCCATCCCAGCCTTGTGCAGGTCTACAATTTTATCCCTGATGTCCTTACACAGCTCTCTGGTCTTGGCCATTGTGGAGAGGTTGGAGTCTGTTTGATTGAGTGTGTGGACAGGTGTCTTTTATACAGGTAACGAGTTCAAACAGGTGCAGTTAATACAGGTAATGAGTGGAGAACAGGAGGGCTTCTTAAAGAAAAACTAACAGGTCTGTGAGAGCCGGAATTCTTACTGGTTGGTAGGTGATCAAATACTTATGACATGCAATAAAATGCAAATTAATTATTTAAAAATCGTACAATGTGATTTTCTGGATTTTTGTTTTAGATCCCGTCACTCACAGTTGAAGTGTACCTATGATAAAAATTACAGACTTCTACATGCTTTGTAAGAAAACCTGCAAAATTGGCAGTGTATCAAATACTTGTTCTCCCCACTGTAGATGACTTTGTGGTGTCTTTAATAACATATAAATGACTGGGATGTTCACACTAACACGCTAACCGTCATCTTGACGTATGAGGTTTGAACTCTTTTTATTGGACTGATTCTTGGTATCTACCCTAATTATTGTTTGTATATACTTTAGTCAGTCTGTACAAATAAATTGGCACGAGTAACAGTGCAAATATTTTCATAATGCAAAGTTTTATTCATTTCATAATGCTCATTCATATACAGTGTAATACATTTAATAAGAAAGGCTGGAATTAATATTGATTAGAATATTATGATTCAAGAATCAAAATTTTAAACACTATTCACTAAAGGGCAGAAATGATCAGATAATAAGAACACATACCACAAATATTGGCACCCTTGGTAAATATGAGCAAACTGACTGTGAAAATTTGTATTTTCACAGTCAGTAAAAAATGCAATTTTTTGTAAAAACTTAGTCTTTCATTCAAAACATTCACAAAAATAGAATCTTTAATTAAAGTCGAATCATAAAAAAAAATCTTATTTCTGATATACAGCCCATTGTAGAAGAGCAGCATATCTGTATTGGGTCCTCATGAACAGAGACTGACCGTAATTCTTTCAGATTCACATTCAGGTCTGATCAGGGGACATACAGACAAAACAGAAAATATGTAAGATAATATTATAATATTATAGACGTATTACATGTATGTATGATGTGAATCTGGGTCTACAAGCATATACTGTAGGTATAAAATGAAGTGTAGCAAAAGAAATCAATGTGAACTGTGAAAGCACTTCATTCAGTAAATCTTTATTTATTTGAGTAAAACTGTGTTTGTGTTGATCCTTGTTATTCTGTCAACACACTAATGCTGCCGGCAGCCTCTTCATTCCCTGGATCCGATTTAGTTTTTACCTGTGAAATCAATAAGAAACCAGATGAATCGCAGAACGTAAAAAGAGAAAAAGAGCTGTTGATGGTGGTAACAATGTTTCGTCTACACAAAAACAAATATACCGGAGGTTAGGTATATGCTCAGGTTCTGTACAATGTGCTTATTTGCAATATCACTAGAGATTTTTTGATGAAAACATATAGTTCAAACATGAACTTACTGCCTTAAATAATGATCTCGGTCACTTTAATGAATCTTCAGCCTAAAAACCTTAATTGAATTTGAACTATACTAATAATAATAACATAATGTTTATACACTTACTAATTTAAACTGATTTATTTAATCTATTTCTTGAGGTTTCTGTAAAAATAAATCTAAAATCTTAAAAACTGCTTCATTTGAATCTTAGTTATTTTAAACAGCTGCAAATAAAATATATATATATATTTCATGATTAGATACAGTCACATTCACCATATTGACTGTTAAACTAGTTGTAACTGTTCTCAGAAAGTAGATGTAAATAAAACCATGATTACACTGAAGGGCTTGAGCTACTCACCGCTGACAAACATTCTGAATCTTGTGTGTGAGGTCTCATTACTGATGACCTTTAGTGTATAAAGTCCAGTGTCTGTGGTTCTGGTTTGTGGGATGGTCAGTTCTCCAGAGTGACGGTTCAGCTGCAGTCTATCTCTGAATCTCCCATCAGGACCGTCATAATATGTGACAACTCTGCCTGCTCTGAGCTTAGCTATGATGATGCCTTCAGCTCCAAACCTCCACTGGATCTCATGTCTGTATTTCAGCATTAGTAGTTTGTAGAGTGACTGAATCTCCCTCAAACAGTGACAGTGTGATCACTTCATCTGTCTCACCAAACCCATCTGGAGATCATAAAGAAACAGATCTGATTGAGGTGACTGATGCTTGTCTAATAAATAATGTCTTCATACTGTCAAAGTTTCATTTCTACAATATCTTCTACACCAACTCTGGTGAACTAAAGTCGCATTGGAATTTAATTACAGTTATTATATAACACATAAATACAGCTTGGCATTTACAGAAACAACTACCTTTACTGACATAGTTACAGTTGCTGTCCACGCAACATCATGAACCCAAATTTATGTTATATGTTTTAACTGTAATATCACTATATCACTCCAAGTAAATTTAAAAATGGTGTTTAAAAAGACACAAAAAATCTTAATGTCTCATCCACTACACTAATAATTAATGATTAATTTTATTAATCAATTAAAATAAAAATTATTTTAATTGATTTACATTTAGAAAATTTGGAAACCATTGTGTGAAGTTTCACAAGCATTTACTGAAGACTTAATAAGCTATAAATGTGTTTGCAGGTTGGACACAAATTAGCATTTAAATTATTAACCTAAGCTTCATATATCCAAAAAATGTTTCTCAGAATGGATTTTCCATTTGTAGTTTGGGCAATGGTGTTATATTGCTCCCATTTAAACATAATGCAAAGTTTACAAATGGGCACATACGCACTGCAACTTAATACACTCCTCTTCCAGAGGTGAAAAGAGTACCTGAAAACCATACTTGAGTGAAAGTAGAGATACCTTGCTGTGAAAATAATAAGTCACCAATTCCAGTACCACTTGAGTAAACGTCTTAAAGTATCTATTTTAACAGTACTTAAGTATTTAGGACATTAAAGTAACATTAAATTCATTAAAAGCTCTTACCTAGGGATGGGAATCAAGCTGGCGATACGATATTATATCGATATCTGGGTCAAGCTACGATATTATATAGATTCTTTATGTTTAGTGTATTGTGATACTTAAAACTATGATATATTCAACATATTCAAACTATGAACTTGAAGTATACTTATTCTTTTTCATAAGGGCTGTTTATCTCTGTACAGATATTCTCATCTGATGCTTTTAATTTCCTTTCTCTGAGACAGTTTAATGGATGAGGATAACGCATTTAAAGACTGGGAGTGAGATGGGAGCTCTGTAGATACTTTATAGAAACACAAACAGACCAGTTCCTTATGCAACATTCCTCAAGTGTGTTGTAATGTGTGTTGGGCATGGGGGATTCAGTGGGGTGGGTTCCAGATGTGAGAGCACTCTGTTTTTTCAAGAGGTCTAATAAAGGTTCAAGAATCCATAGATCATAGCTTTTTCAGTCTGTGTGTTTGTGTGCTGTTAAGATAATGAGGTTGTTGGGAAAGCCCTGGGTTTTTACAATGTGAGCACAGGTCTGATTTTAATATCACATAAAATGACACAAAATAGGGATGTACATTAAACAATTTAACATTATAAAATCGTACCTGAACACGGCTGACATAGATCAGCAAGGATGAGATGTTTAGTCTGGTTTCTGATGGGATTGTTCGCCACACAGCTGTAGGGGTTGTTATCCTGATATTTCACCTCCAGAGATAGAGAGAGGGTGGTGATGTTAGTTAACACATTAACTAGCCTAATTTTAACAAATGAGACCTTATTGTAAAGTGTTACCGATATTTTAAACGGCTGCGTTAACTCTGGCAACAACATTTGTCAAACCTATGTGCTTAAAAAACTAATGCTTAAGATTTAATATTGACCTCACAATATACAGTGAGGAAAATAAGTATTTGAACACCCTGCTATTTTGCAAGTTCTCCCACTTGGAAATCATGGAGGGGTCTGAAATTGTCATCGTAGGTGCATGTCCACTGTGAGAGACATAATCTAAAAAAAAAAATCCAGAAATCACAATGTATGATTTTTTAACTATTTATTTGTATGATACAGCTGCAAATAAGTATTTGAACACCTGTCTATCAGCTAGAATTCTGACCCTCAAAGACCTGTTAGTCTGCCTTTAAAATGTCCACCTCCACTCCATTTATTATCCTAAATTAGATGCACCTGTTTGAGGTCGTTAGCTGCATAAAGACACCTGTCCACCCCATACAATCAGTAAGAATCCAACTACTAACATGGCCAAGACCAAAGAGCTGTCCAAAGACACTAGAGACAAAATTGTACACCTCCACAAGGCTGGAAAGGGCTACGGGGAAATTGCCAAGCAGCTTGGTGAAAAAAGGTCCACTGTTGGAGCAATCATTAGAAAATGGAAGAAGCTAAACATGACTGTCAATCTCCCTCGGACTGGGGCTCCATGCAAGATCTCACCTCGTGGGGTCTCAATGATCCTAAGAAAGGTGAGAAATCAGCCCAGAACTACACGGGAGGAGCTGGTCAATGACCTGAAAAGAGCTTGGACCACCGTTTCCAAGGTTACTGTTGGTAATACACTAAGACGTCATGGTTTGAAATCATGCATGGCATGGAAGGTTCCCCTGCTTAAACCAGCACATGTCAAGGCCCGTCTTAAGTTTGCCAATGACCATTTGGATGATCCAGAGGAGTCATGGGAGAAAGTCATGTAGTCAGATGAGACCAAAATAGAACTTTTTGGTCATAATTTCCACTAAACGTGTTTGGAGGAAGAAGAATGAGGAGTACCATCCCAAGAACACCATCCCTACTGTGAAGCATGGGGGTGCATCATGCTTTGGGGGTGTTTTTCTGCACATGGGACAGGGCGACTGCACTGTATTAAGGAGAGGATGACCGGGGCCATGTATTGCGAGATTTTGGGGAACAACCTCCTTCCCTCAGTTAGAGCATTGAAGATGGGTCGAGGCTGGGTCTTCCAACATGACAATGACCCGAAGCACACAGCCAGGATAACCAAGGAGTGGCTCTGTAAAAAGCATATCAAGGTTCTGGCGTGGCCTAGCCAGTCTCCAGACCTAAACCCAATAGAGAATCTTTGGAGGGAGCTCAAACTCCGTGTTTCTCAGCGACAGCCCAGAAACCTGACTGATCTAGAGAAGATCTGTGTGGAGGAGTGGGCCAAAATCCCTCCTGCAGTGTGTGCAAACCTGGTGAAAAACTACAGGAAACGTTTGACCTCTGTAATTGCAAACAAAGGCTACTGTACCAAATATTAACATTGATTTTCTCAGGTGTTCAAATACTTATTTGCAGCTGTATCATACAAATAAATAGTTAAAAAATCATACATTGTGATTTCTGGATTTTTTTTTTTTAGATTATGTCTCTCACAGTGGACATGCACCTACGATGACAATTTCAGACCCCTCCATGATTTCTAAGTGGGAGAACTTGCAAAATAGCAGGGTGTTCAAATACTTATTTTCCTCACTGTATATTCCTTTATTTAAAATAAGCAGTTCAGAGAAACCCTCACGGCTAATGCTGCTGAAATGGAGATCGAGGGATCCATGAACTGGTGGCTCCAGCCTCCAACTGGCAGCAGATCGAGGGGCAGACACAAGATAAGTTTAATCTATATTAAAAACACACCTTTTTAACCTAGCATAAACATAACACTCTCACATTTCTATAATTCACATCCGTTAAAGGATTGTTAGGAAACACTTTCCATAACATCAAATGTACTTGTTACATCATAAAAAGAATGGCATATACACTAATGTTAGTCTCTCTGTCCCATTCTTATCCCAAGGTTACTGTAGTCAGCCAGATCTAGTCCATATCCAGACCAGATGGTGGACCTGCACCCTAAGATGACCACAACAGCCCTGAATGCCAGACGAGAACATCACAGCTAGACGAGACCTAGAAACAAACGCCGTTTAGACCTTGTTGACACAACAGTCATCGGCACTGTCATCGGATCAGATCCTCGAGAACCAGAACCAGACCAGTCCTCCGCACAGACCCAACGGCCAGCTTCATAGATTTAACATTTAGATTTAACATTTAGATTTATATTTAACATTTAGATTTAGATTTAGATTTAGCATTTAGATTTAACATTTAACATTTAGGTGTAACATTTAATATTTAGGTTTAACTATTTAAAATATCTCTAAGTTGACAAATATTGTTGTAAATGTGGTAAAAAGTGACCGTCAAAAAATTCATACCAGTTTTTTAAACATTGTTTGAAGCTAAATGTGACAAAATGTTGCTGTTATTTTCAGCGTGAGCCGCTTTACAAACGGCGCCCCATAATTTATTTGACAAATTGGTTTATACTATTGAGAATTTGGTTCAGAGAATGGGGTTTAGTGTTTTAGCAAGAAAAAGTGAATACAATTAATGCATGTAAACCTGTTATAGGAGACCTCCAAAACCAAATTAGGAGCCTTTAAAATAGCACAATAAGGGCTCTTTAGAACACGACAAAAGATTATAAAAAAATAACAAAATAAAATAACAAAATAAAAAGTACTTAATGGTAAAACTTTTCGGTAACACTACGGCCCAATTCTCACTATGAACTAGTTGCTGATTAGCATGCATATTACAGGATATTGGCTTTATATTAGTACTTATAAAGCACATATTAATGCCTTATTCTGCATGACTATATTCCCTTAATCCCAGTACCTAAATTTAACAACTACCTTACTAACTATTAATACGCAGTAACTAATTAGGAGCTTATTGAGGCAAAAGTCATAGTTAATAGTTAGTTAATAGAGAGAATTGGACCTTAATCTAAAGTGTGACCAACTTTTCATTTGAATGACAAGTGCACTTTTTAAAAGTGTACTTAAGTGTGCTTAAATGTATTTCATTGATATTATCTATAGTTTTTTTTAAGAGTGACAGCACCTTTAAAATCTTCAAATCTTTAAAAGTTCACGCCTGCAGAGGGAGACATTTACAGCTGCACTATGTACCACAAAGCTCTCAAGAACAATTCTGAAACTAAAACATGGGGTGAGGCACTGTTTTCGTGCAGATTCTATGGATTTAACATGTATATTCTGTGATATACTGCTGACATGCATTCAAAATGTCATGAACCTGTTCTGTGTGTTTCAGAAGTGCATGTTGCCGTGCCACGTGTTGGTCCAGCAGTGTTCTGTGGAGTGGGTCTGACTCTTGGACTGCTGGGAGTCGCTGCTGGAACATTTTTCCTCAATAAAGGAAGCAACTGAAACTGACAGTTCGGATTAATAGT
Source organism: Abramis brama (assembly GCF_963993115.1). NCBI lineage: Eukaryota > Metazoa > Chordata > Actinopteri > Cypriniformes > Leuciscidae > Abramis > Abramis brama. Next base: position 13,386,747 of record NC_139978.1, read on the forward strand.
AAAAGATATTGATGAAAAGCCCTTTTTGACGAAGATCAAAAATAGTCAGCTATCAATGGTATTTTTACAGAATGTTTGGATAGATTAAACCTTTGCTTATATTCCACAATAAATGTTTATATTCCAATATCTTCTTAACTTTAATGCTGACTTTTATCTATATCATAATTGTAAATTTGGATTTATCAACAATACATTTTTTTATTATTATTATTTGACTCAACCTAAATAATTTTCTCTTTGAATCTTTCATTCCAAAATGCTGTAATATTTTTAAGATACTATATACATATTCTGATAATGTGTGTGTGTGTGTGTGTGTGTGTGTGTGTGTGTGTGGTTCAGGTAAACCTGAGGTAATGGGGACAAAATACCCCCACAAAGATGACAATAGGTTAAATCCTTGACCTTGTGGGGAAATTTTGGTCCCATGAGGAAAACAGCTTATAAATCATACTAAGTTATGTTTTTTGAAAATGTAAAAGTGCAGAAAGTTTTCTGTGATGGGTAGCTTAGGGTTAGGGGGTAGAATATACAGTTTGTAGAATATAAAAACCATTATGTCTATATGGAATGTCCCCATAAAACATCGCAACGTGTGTGTGCGTGTGTGTGTGTGTGTGTGGTGCATGCATGCGTGCGTGCGTGCGTGTTTGTGTGAGTGAGTGTGTGTGTGTGAGTGAGTGAAAACAAACAAGACAAACAATTTGTTGGCGTTCTCAAAATATTGATGCATTTTTGACCATTGCTGCATTTCAATATTGAATGTAAAAAAAAAAAGTTCTGGGGCAGGACTATGAAAGAATCTACAAGATCTCTTATCTTATCAAGACATTCTCTATCTAAACGCATAGCTTAGGCCTTACTTAACATGAGCCTCGTCTGAAAGGCAAATGGGGGGGGGGGGGGGGTATAGTAATAGTAATATCTTCTAGAGTTGGGGTACTCGAACTCGGACTCGAGTCCAATTTTGAACGAACTCGGACTTGTCACGCACTCGGATGAATTTGTACTCGGACTTGACACGGACTCGGACATTTTAGACTCGGAAAATTTGCCGAGTACAGTCGAGTCCGGGCACTGGAGGACACAATATTATTCAAAAACGAAACGAAACTGCTTACATTGTGTTGTGTCAGTGTTGAGCATTGTAGCCAATCATAGGTATATTAAGCGCATGAACACAGTGGCCAATCAGAGGCGTTTTGAGTCACCATGCGGAGAAGTCGCTCAAAACGTACAGAATCAGCGCGAGTTTTATCCTTTCGCAAATCTCCTCATAAACAACAAAGTCTTGACGCGATATAAATAAGAGATTCGCTGTGCAGTGCGGACAACTTCAGTGTTTATGACGAGAGTTTCAGTGAGAGTGCAGAACGCGGTAACCCAGCGGGCACCTTGACGTCAATTTAACATCAATATGACATCAACATTGATGTCAAAATGACGTCACGAAAGAGGTCAAAAATGAAAGTCATATTGACGTCAGAGTATCGATGTCAATTTGATGTCAAGATTTTGACCTCTGCTGATGTCATTTTGCCAAACAAAAAGGTGAAATGCATGACCGTACACTTATTACCAGCTTCACTTAAAACTAACAGATTTACTTCATTTAATTTCCAGTTTAATGAAATCATATTTTGTATTTTAAAGTCACCATGATGGTGGTTAGCATTTGCTTTAGTTGTGCTCTTGACTCTTGACTCTTAATTATAAAATTTTCTCTGTCTGCTCTAATTGTGTGTTAATAAAGCACATGTGTTGTAGCTAAAAAAGCCATGAGAAAATGAGATCAGGTGATGATGGCTGTTTATTTATGATGATATCATCATCATGTAAATGCCTGAATGTCTGATCTGATTCAGTGTTTAATGTTTTGATTATATAGGACTTAATATTGTATTTAATATTGTTTAATTCATAATAGAAGTCATTTGATTCTTCAGCATGTCTACAGTTTTATCAAACAAACAATATACTTGTTTTTTTTAAACTATTTAGTGCACAAAACCCTTTCATCTATGGCAGTACTTAGACACACACAGACATCAAGAAACAGCATATGAATCTCAACAATGGTGACAATCAAACAAAATATCCAGATAATCAGATCAACTCCAGCTGCATAATTTATTAAAGCCGCAATGCATGCTGGGAGATATGGGTGAGTTTTGATTGGTGGTACCCAGCATGCACTGCAGCATGAAGCTTTTCATTGATTGTCACCATTGTTGAGAGTCATACACTGATTCTTGATGGCTAAGTTATAATGTAGAGGAAAAAGTTTAATGCACTAAATGTCTGGTAATGCACTAAAGCTGGTAATAAGTGTACGGTCATGCATTTCACATTTTTGTTTGGCAAAATGACATCAGCAGAGGTCAAAATCTTGACATCAAATTGACATCGATACTTTGACGTCAATATGACTTTCATTTTTGACCTATTTTTTGACGTCATTTTGACATCAAGGTGCCCGCTGGGAAGTAAGTGATGGCTTAAAGTGAGCGCTATTGACAATCTAAATAATATATTTTTTCATGCTTGTAGAGGACCAGTGGTTACGTTCACACTGTAAATTAAAAAGAGTGATAACTGCATTTAAATGTGGGAGAGAATCCGCAGAATTTTAGTCCTGTGAGTCATGAAATTGCGATGATTGACACAGTAACCATAGCAACATGAGAATGTGATAACCAAAGCAACATTTTGGCGTCTAATAATGTTATGATTTTTGTTACATTGATTTAGCCTACGCTTACACTAGTCATAAGTTTACATACACCTTGCAGAATCTCCAAAATGTAATATTTATTTATTTTTTAATGAGGATGATCATAAAAACATTGTTTCTATTTATTACTGCCCTGAAAAATCTTTTTCACATAATGGATGTTTAATAGCCTAGTCCACAAGAAAAAATACAAACACAAAATACAAGACAAATTACATAGGCTTGATTTTAATATTGTGTTTCATTACCTGAATGATCCACAAGTTTTTTTTTTTTTTTTAATGGTTGTTCATGAGGAAAAATCCTCCAGCTCCTGCACATTCTTTGCTTTTCCAGCATCTTCTGCATATTTGACTCCTTACTAGCAGTGACTATGATTGTGAGATCCATCTTGTCACACTGAAGTGTGACAAGTTTTATCCTTTCGCAAATCTCCTCATAAACAACAAAGTCTTGACGCGATATAAATAAGAGATTCGCTGTGCAGTGCGGACAACTTCAGTGTTTATGACGAGAGTTTCAGTGAGAGTGCAGTGATTAATTTTTCATTCAAATTAATGAATTTTTATTTAAAAATTCATTAATTAATTTAGTCCTGCCATTTAGAGGCTAAATAAGATATTAGCATGTAAAACAAAATAAGATAATCAAAATAAATAAAAATAAAAAAATCAACGTCATCTTGCTCAAAAGTTTACTCCTGGCTCTTAATGCATCGTGTTATATTCTTGAGCATTACCTTGCAGAATCTGAAAGATGTACGATAGGTAAACGTAACTATACATTGGAATCATTTTGTGAGGTTTAACATATTAATTTAAGAGCTCAGTGTTGAGACCTTTCACTGGAATTTGATTGACATGCGATCTGACCAATCATAATGCAGATACCTGCCATTTTTGTCCGACAAACAAACCAAACCAGATAGTAGATTAAAGTCATTGGACCTGAACTTGAAAAATGCTGTGTATTGAATTCTTTTTGCAGTTCTGATGTTCATTCATGTTTAATTCGTGCTATAACTAGAAGATATTATCAGTTCATGTGTTGCTTGAGTTGAGGCCTATATTAAAGCACCACAAAATGGTGTGTATTGTTTTAATTTCATAAAAATTACAAAATTTAAAAGCTGAGACTTTATTTCATACCAGAAGTATCCTTGTCTTGTCTGTTGGCGCATTGTCAGGTCCTCTTTGCTCCGCAATATATATTTCACTGTGTGAGAACATGTGGAGTGAGAGCGGAATGGCTTGTCGGACGTAGCGACAGTAAGAGGGGCAGGTCTTTGTGAAAGGTCAATTTAAAACTATTTAAATCTTTGTGGACTCGGCCGGACTCGACTCGGACTCGGATGTTAAGGACTCGGACTCAAGTGCGACTCGGCCCTCTTTGGACTCGGACTTGGACTCGGACTCGATTGTTAAGGACTTGGACTCGACTCGGACTCGACAATGGTGGACTCGGACCCAACACTAATATCTTCAGAATTACTGAGAAGTCTTGTTTCAAATATAATTATTTTGAAGTGTTGGTGTTTAATGTAACTATCTAATGTAAATGATAAATCATATTTGAGATTTGTGCTGGCTACTGTATACTGGCCCCCAGGGCACTATACAGACTTTATCAAAGAATTAGACAATTTTCTATCAGAGTTAGCACTGGCTGCAGATAAAGTCCTAATTGTTAGTGATTTTAATATACATGTAGATATCGAAAAAGACACATTGGGATTGGCATTTAAAGACATTCTGAACTCTATTGGAGTTAGACAACACGTGTCAGGACCTACTCATTGTCGTAATCATACTCTAGATCTAATATTATCACATGGAATCAATGTTGATGCCGTTGAAATTCTGCAGCAGAGCGATGACATCTCAGATCATTATCTAGTCTTGTGTATACTAAATTTAGGCAAGGCTGCAAAGTCGACTCCGTGTTACAAATATGTTAGACCTATCACTTCTGCCACTAAAGATTGCTTTATTAATAACATTCCTGATCAGTTTAATCTCCTCAGCATCCCAGATAGCTTAGAAGAACTCGATGTTGCAACATAAACTTTTGACTCTCTTTTCCAACACTTTAGACACAGTTGCTCCTTTGAGCTTAAAGAAGATTAAAGAAAATAGTCCAACACCGTGCTACAACGAGCACACTCAGGCCCTTAAGAGCAGCCAGAAAAATGGAGCGCAACTGGAAGAAAACAAAACTAGAGGTATTTCAAATTTCATGAAAGAGAGCACAATTGCGTACAGAGAGGCCTTAAAAACTGCTAGATCTGCTTATTTTTCAACTCTATTAGAATAAAATAAACAAAACCCTAGGTATTTACTTGAAACAGTGGCTAAATTAACAAAAAATAAAGCTTCAAGCCCAGACGTTTCCAAGCAACACAGCAGTAATGACTTACAAGTTCTTACAAGAACTTCTGAACTTACAAGATTGATAATATCAGGGAGAAAATTATAACTATGTAACCATCTACTACAGTATCGCATCAGGCAGTGCATTGCAGTCTCCCTGAGGAAAAATTCCATTCATTCATTATAGGAGAGGAAGAATTTTCTAAACTCGTTAAATCATCTAAATCAACAACATGTATGTTAGACCCTGTACCGACTAAGCTACTGAAAGAGATGCAATAGATCCTGCTCTTAATATCATTAATTCATCTTTGTCAAAAACCAAAAACTTTTAAGCTGGCTAAGATTAAACCGCTTGTTAAAAAAACGCAACTTGATCCTAGAGAATTAGTCAATTACAGGCCGATCTCGAATCTGCCGTTTCTGTCAAAGATTCTAGAAATGGCAGTATCCTCACAACTATGTTCCTTTTTAGAAAGAAATGGTATCTGCAAGGATTTCTAGTCAGGATTTAGACCATACCATAGTACTGAGGCAGCTCTCATTAGAGTTACAAATGATTTGCTCTTATCATCCGATCGTGGTTGTATCTTGCTATTAGTGTTACTCGTTCTTAGTGCTGCATTTGATACCATTGACCACAACATTCTTTTAAATAGACTCAAACATTAGGTTGGCATTAGTGGAATTGCATTAGAATGGTTTAAATCATGCTTATCTGACCATTATCAGTTTGTAGCAGTAAATGAAGAGATGTCTTATCGAGATGTCTTATCGATCACCATATCGATTCAGTATGGCGTACCACAAGGCTCAGTACTAGGACCGTTGCTGTTCACTCTGGACATGCTACCCTTGGGAGATATCATTAGGAAGCATGGCATTAGTTTTCACTGTTATGCTGATGATACTCAGCTCTATATTTCTTCACACTCTGACGAAACTTACCAATTCACAAAATTAACCAGTGCTCGAATTGAATCAAGTCTTATGGGGGGTCCCCATAAAAAAGAATTTCACCATAAAATGTTTTTGTTGTTTAGTTGGTTAGTCTCGCAATATACAATTTATACAAAATATACGATATATTTGATCATAATATGCATAAATATGTACTATTTATTAAAAACTGTGGTAACACTTTATATTACGACCCGCAAACAACTGCGTAAGTAAACCGAAATTACGGTGTACGTTTCTGTAATTATAGTGTACTTCCGTGTAGGTATAAGGGAACAATATGTTAAGTTTTGGGTAATAAAGGGGTACAACCAGACAAGCAAATTATTTATAATGTAATTATTTTAAAACTAACAGGTACCTATTCTGTTAATATATTCCAGGCAAAAATTGTACGTCTGTTGTATATAAAAGTTTTTATCACATTTCTGGCAAAATATGTTATTGTGCAATGTAGTTACAGGGTAATTTTGACATCTGTGGGTTGTAAATTAAACTTATATATATATATATATATATATATATATATGGCTGCATAAGCACATATGATAAAAATTGAATTTATTGGCTTTTCTTACTAAACTACTTAACGTTAAGCCAAAAAAATTAGTTTCTGCTATGATTTTAATTTAGAACATACCATGTAGTACTTAGTACTTACCTTGCAATGACACTTAAATGTCAGGGCAAATATACTGTGTAATTAAAAAGTTTTTTTGTTTTGTTTTCTTAATAAGAGTACCTTTCTCTGTAATTACTGTGCAAATAGTGTTGTTTCGTATTGTTACATAGTAAGTAGAGTTTGTTACCCGTTTCAACTGTGTATTTACAGGGTGTCCTGCGGGCTGTAAATTAAAGTGGTGCTTGTTACCCCCTTGTTCTGTGTAGTTACAGGGTAAGTGTAACTCCTGCGGGCTGTAAATTAAAGTGGCGCTTGTTATTCCCTTGTTCTGTGTAGTTACAGGGTAAATACAACATTAAACCAGTATGCTGAAACAGACAAACCTAGCTTTACCATTAGCATTATCAACAAATTTCTAAATTAGTAGGCCTACTTGTAAAAGAACAGTAGCACAATTAAACCAAAAACATTTATTAAAACAAGTTTAACAATAAACAATCACAATGTTGAAATGACATCAACACTGTACAAACTGTAAACAGGACAGAAATAATCTTGAAATCACACTGTACAAAGTGTATAAATAACAATAATCGCCAATAGTTGAACAGAGAAAACAAACAATACCTACACGGAAGTACACTATAATTACAGAAACGTACACCGTAATTTCGGTTTACTTACGAAGTTCTTTGCAGGTTGTATATCTGCTTGTTACCCCTTTATTACCCAAAACTTAACATATTGTTCCCTTATACCTACACGGAAGTACACTATAATTACAGAAACGTACACCGTAATCTCACCGTAACACCGGTTTACTTACGCAGTTGTTTGCGGGTCCTAATATAAAGTGTTACCAGATAAACTACTATTCTTCTTTTAAATTACTTACTAAAGTAATACTGGATTTAGAGGGTGACAAAGCAGCAGACCCAAAAGGGCAACTATGGCAAATATACCAGGGCACTACATATAAGGCACCTGAAGACCCGTAAAAGCAGTGACTTCAAAATACACTGAAATGTCTCAAAAGCAGTAGAAAATAATCAGATGGCTTCCAGACTCACTGGATGGTATCACTGTCAGATTCAACAGTGGCACAGGAATAATTATTTCATAATGTCTCAGAAAGCAGTGATAAAGGAGCAGTCAGTAACTTCAAAAGGATATCTATCTTCAAAAGTTGTTTATTACTTAAACAGTAGCAAAAGGATGGAAAATACTATTAGGCTGTAATGATACTGTAGATATGAGATTAGGTATGAACCCAGGTGCGGGAGCTTTACTCAAAGAGTGCAGGACAACTGGGCAAACACGATACAGTCTTTGGAATAGTTCATAAGTTTAACATAGGCATGTCCAGGAGATTCTCAAAAGTCAACTCAGCATTCATCCATAACAGCCATCAAGGTAATTTCAGGATCCAGTGGGTGAAGACATAAACCAAAACTCAGGACAGGTAAGTATTCACTGGTAAGCCTCAAATTTCTTCACAAGCAGGGATAACGAAAATCTCAAATGAGAAATGAAACTCAAACAGAAATGTATACTCAGTACAACTGAAATGGAGAACTGAACATAACTATAATGTGTAACATAGAAACATAGAAAACACGTATCTGAAGTCCAATCTTAGACACAAATAACATCCAGGAAAACGCAAGATGAAGAGTCCTTCCATGAGTGCACAGAGAGTAAGTATTTACAACATTCAAGCCAGACACAGACTGATTGTCACTGCAGTATTTTTTAAAGCACACCAAATGCTCCACTAACAAGCATCATGTGTTGCTCTTTAATGCTCTGGGAAGCGCAAGCAAGCAAACAAGGTAGACGGCAGAGCAAAGTCCTGAGTGCACATGTGACAGGCAATGTCGGTGAAAGAATAAATGTTAATCTATAACTTTTCCACCTAGAACAGACCACAGTGGTCTGTCTGGTTGCCTTCCTGTCTTGGTTGCAGTTGACAGCCGATGGCCGTCTTTCAACCAAGAGAGCACAAACTGTATTATTATTTTAAATTGTTATAATATTTCATAATATTACTGTTTTTACTGTATTTTGGAGTGCAGGCTTTTTTTGAGCAGAAGATACTTTTGAACTTTAGTGTACATCCAACAGAATGATTCTAGCTTTATTTACCAATGTAGTATTTACCCTAAAAACAACTGGATGATTGATGTGACACTGTGATAATACTGTTTGTTCCAAAAGACTTGATTAAATGCATGAAACTAGTTTATTAGATATTAAACATATAAATTGTGACAAAACAGGCTGTCAGTCAGTCTGTGTGTTGGTGGGGATTTTTCAACGATTTCAGTATATACAATTTTTACATAGTTACGTCCAGTAGGTGGCAGCAAAGGACTGTTATGAGTGAGTAAGTCAGTCAGCAGACTATTCAACCATTTCAGTGAAAAAGTATATTATATGTATATGCATATAATAGCCTATTATATATATATATATATATATATATATATGGAACCTATTTCAAGGTTTGCGTTCTCGAGCCACCAGGCACCTAAATGAATAACTAATGATCTTTGCAACGTGAATCGATCAAAACTAACTTTAGCTGGACAATAACTTTATCCTAGAGCTGCTGTAAAGCCAAAACCATCTCTGTTACTTTAATTTCCTATTATCACTGTAAAGCTGCTTTGAAACAATCCATATTGTTAAAATCACTATATAAATGAAGGTGACTTGACTTGACTATATTCTGGGTTAAAGGAAAAGACACCCATCCTTCAACAGCCACATGTGAGCATCTGTTATCAAGACTATCAAGTCCAGTTTTGCCACAGGCACTAATCTATCAGAAAAGATCATTTCTGGCACCGGCCCTCTGTGTCTCTCTAAGAAGCTTAGCCTGAAACATTGACTCTTGGAATGGTTTTGCTTGTAATCCGCGTCATCAGATATTCCTGACCGCAAAAAAAGATCAAGGTTTTGTTTTGCCTGTGGGATAAAAACCGATGCTTGGCTAAAATCAAGCCAGCAGGTGAAATGAAATCCAGTCGAGCTATTTCTTTAAATCTGCACTGTAAAAAATGATTCTGCATTTTAGTTGTTTCAATGTAATTTTGTAAGTTGATACAACTTGTGGTTTCTGAATTTGTTAATTCAACTTAACATGTTAAGTTTTCACTGTCTCAACTAGTCTGCAAGTTGACATAACTAGAGTATTTGCCGCCTCAACTTAAAAACATATGCTGAACCAGTAAGGTTAGTTCTCATTATTTATCGCGAGATGAGATCACGTGAAGCGCGAAACAAACAGGTCTCTCGCCTTGACTCCTTCATCGGCCATTGCTGGAGAGTTTATCGCAGATGATTTAATTCTTCCACTTTCATCAAATATGGTAAGTAAATATTCGTTAATATGATGTAATAACTTGTAAAATGACATATGAAGTAATCATCCATGTATTGTTCAATATCAACGTTTTTAGACCGTTGCTAATCCAGTTTTGCCAGTCTAACGTTACGTAGGCTAATATATATATATATATATATATATATATATATATTAGCCTACGTAACGTTAAACTGGCAAAACTGGATTAGCAACGGTCTAAAAACGTTGATATCCTGTCATTAATATTCTGCTTCAGTCTAACGTTACGTAGGCTAATATATATATATATATATATATATATATATATATATATATATATATATATTAGCCTACGTAACGTTAAACTGGCAAAACTGGCATAGCCGTGCTGAATATATATTATGTGAGAGAGACTGATAGCCTAGAGAGCGGGAAATGCATGTCGTGAAAAATAACGCATTTCTACCATATTTGTTCACTCTCATGTTCAAGTTATTTGCGCCAAAATCAGCAAGTCTAATCACCATTCAGGCAAAGCAGCGTCGACGCGTGAGTAACGTTACGACAACAACGACCTGACAAATAATGTAACGTTAATTTAATGTAAAACTGTGTGAGTGGTGCGGAAAAGTTGTTGTACAGCTGTCTAGTTTTACTTATTAAATGTCGAACTTAAAAGACTGTGGTCAGTTATGTTTAGTTTATTGTGGGAGATTATGTAACTATAGCAACCGCTTAACCATCGCAGTGTTTTCCCCAGAACTAGTGAAATGCTTAGCAGCTAATACTGTCCTAATAAGGTCTTAATAGTAATGTCAATAAATATATATCCACAAATTTGGTGATAAACCATTATTGATCTAGTCTTGATCTTGATTGTGTATGTGCACTCGGTTTATTAAATGTTAGTTGACTTAATTGTTCTTTTCTTTTACCCTTGACCAATAAAGTGGAGCAGCAAGTTCTGTTTTTTCAAGACAACCAATGAACGCATTGTCAGAAGGCACTACAAGCTGAAGCACTGTCATCGTGTAAGTAACTGTCTGCTTCCCTGCATCTATAAAGACTGTGTGTGTTCATTTAGAACTGAGTTTGCTCTAAAAAAAAACATTTGTCCAGGGACCATACACAATCTGTCCGGTTCTGTGCTGCAGCTTTTACGTTGAACTGTGATCTTTATGCTTTCTCAGAGACCTGTGGCATTACAGGCAGACAGGAGAGTTAAAAAAGGATCCTCCAGTATCTGATATGGAAAAAGAGGTGGCCGGTTCTTTTTTTGTGAGAGACAGGTAAAGTCCTACACTGCTGAAAATGGTGTTTAGATGAATATGTAGATATATTATTTTGCAGTGTTGTTTAACATGCTGCTGTTATGTTTGTGTCATTTAATATTAGTTTAGATCAGTGCAGAATTCAACATGCTTATTTCACTGGACCTGAGCAAGTCCTTTTATGAGGGTCTTGACTGGCATCTACCAAAACTGTTGTGTCTACCGTTCAAGCACTTTGCTGACATTGCTGAAATGAGGACCATAATCCACAGCCTAGATAAGAATGTAAGTACATATATTTCTACTGTACTTTTTCCATAAACATTATGGGCACTTCCTTTCTTGCCATTTCTGTTGTCGTGCATATTTTTTTATTAGTGCTGCAAAATATTGAAGAAAAAAGTAATATGTCATATGCGGCCGATAATATGCGTATTAAAAATAAATTAAAATTAGTCACCTTCTAGTCAATCATTTTATAATGACATATTAAGTTTTATCTTTGATAATCAAAATTACATTTTGGAAGAAAAAAGTCCCCTGTGAAATCAATTTCTTTAGGCCTTAAAATATTGTAGCTTGATTGTAACATTTTATAATGCTTCATTTAGTGTACAGATGCAAAATGCCTCCGTTTATTCACAGTGTATAGTATTTGACCTAAGTCTCTCAGTTTAAAGGTTTTTTACAGGATAGTTCGTTAAAAAATTAAAGTTCTCTCATCAATTACTCGCCCTCATATTGTTCCAAGCCTGCAAGACCTTTAATCTTCTTCGGAACACTAAATAAGACTTGGTGTACTCATGTTGTGTTTAAGTGGTTGAGCTTCAGTGTTGTATGTGTGAAAGCACATTTTGAAGTTTGTCATTTTTTTAATACCGCACACAGATTCCGAAGAAGATATGATCGGGGCATGACTCTTGGAATCATCGCAGTGGTGGAAGATGTGATAGACCCAATTCCATGCAACTCTAGTGATGTGGCCCTTGTAATCGAGGAAGCAGTTGTTCTGCGAGGATTTGGTGACATACAAATGACATTGCTTTATGCTCTCAACATAAACTACCCCAGAAAACACCTCAGATACACTTTCGAGGTGATTCATGAACATTGGAGCTGATACCTGCAGTGCAAGAGTGCACTCTCTTAAAAATACATTGTTGAATTAAAGATGTTGTTGAGGTAAGGTATGTATTTCTATAAAGAGCCTGTGTTTTCATATGTATTTTTTTGTTTACCCATGTTTTTACAAGTTCTCTGCGTCAAGGGCCTGACATCATTTTCATTGTTTAACTTTGTTTAATTTTACTTGGCTAAAACATATATTAAGATTTCATGTGGTTTAAAGTTATTTCACAGTTAAAGAGGTATTATTAATGTGAAAAATCTTAAAGTGTTAGTTTAACCTAAATTAAAATTATTTTGTTAGATGTTAGATCTCATGTTGCTCCAAACCTAAAAGACCTTTGTTTATCTTTGAAACATAAATTAAGATATTTTTTTAAATGAAATCTTTGATCTTTCTGTCCCTCCTTTGACATCCTACTCAACTAGCACTTTCAAGGTCCAGAAAAGACATCCTTAAAGTAATCCAAGTGACGTCAGTGGTTTATATATTTGTTTACATGCAGCAGTGTCAGCTTTCGCGTCGACACAATAATCATGTGCTGCTATGTTCTTGTAAACATTTGATGGAGAAAACTATTTGATAAATAAAATGGAATGAAACACTGACAATGCTTCATAAAACTTAGGTTAAACCACTGGAGTCACTTGGATTACTTTAAGGATGTCTTTTCTGGACCTTGAAAGTGCTAGTTGCTTAGGCTGTCAAAGGAGGGACAGAAAGCTCACCGATTTTATTAAAAAGATCTTCATTTTTCTACCAACAATGGAAAGTATTAACAGGTATTAACAGGTGAGCAACTTTTTTTTTGTGTGAACTGAGACTTTAAGATTTTTCACATAAATATACCCCCTTAACTGTGAAATAACTTTAAAACACATGAAATCTTAATATATGTTTTAGCCAAGTAAAATTAAAAAAAATTAAGCAATGAGAATGCATGTCAGGCCATCAATGCTGAAAACTTGTACAAACATGAAAAAAATCCCACATTTTTCAAATACATTTTTATCTTTAAACTTCATGCAATTGTGATATAATTGTATTCCTTTGAATATGTTAACAGTTTGTTCTTAACATTTATTGATTTGTAAGGAACAATAAAACCATTTGTATGGAAAAATCTGTTATTTATTTGGTTGAGTGTGCTATATTGCAAGTTGAGAAAATATGCTAAATTAAGTTCAATGAACATACACTTTAGTACAGATAACTTGAAAATGTAAGTTATCGTATTTCAACTAATATTTAGAAGTCCAGGTAACTTGAACATGTAAGTTATTGTATTTCAACTAATCTTTACAAGTCCAGGTAACTTGAAAATGTAAGTTATCGTATTTCAACTAATATTTAGAAGTCCAGGTAACTTGAACATGTAAGTTATTGTATTTCAACTAATCTTTACAAGTCCAGGTAACTTGAAAATGTAAGTTATCGTATTTCAACTAATATTTAGAAGTCCAGGTAACTTGAAAATGTAAGTTATTGTATTTCAACTAATCTTTACAAGTCCAGGTAACTTGAAATAAGTTGTTGGCTCAACTATTTTAACTATGTCAACTAAACTTTTTAAGTTGAACATACTTAGTAGATTAAGTCAATAAAACTTAACTGAGTCAAAGCAAAAAAATAACTAAAAAATGTAAGTTGAGTGAACAAATTTTTTTTTACAGTGTGAGAACTACACACTATCTCTGCGAAACAGTCCATTGAATGTATTAGCAAAAACTATTTGCATACAGATATTTGCATATCGGTCACAGCATTTGATTGAATTGAATCCGCATGATTTTGATCAATTAATGAGTTGAGATTTTCTGAATTATATGAATTGCAACGGATCATCATTCAGAACATTAGCCAGCAGGTGGCGCTCTTTGAAAGTATTATATATGATTTTGGCTAGAGGGTGATCAAAGGACTCAGCACACAAAGAGGATAATGGAACAGACAACCAGGCAGTGGAGGATTTGAATGTTCACAGACATTGAGGCCCAGTACACAAAATGTCATATAAACAAGTAAAGGGATCAGATATCAATCATCTCATAACTGAGTTCAATGCTTTGATGCATTCTGTAAAAGAATTGTCAAAGAAATACCTATATTATACATAGCAGGCTACTTTTTGCAGACGTTATTTCCCAAGAAAAAGATCCATTTCATTGACCAATAGTGAATGAAATGGGGTAAGCTGTCACCAATCATTATATAGGCTAGGTATACTGTATATATAATAGGCTACTGTATATAATTTTTCGTCTTGAGTAAGGATTCCAATGTTAAAATGAAATATTATAATACTATATTACTATATGTAATAATAGGCCTATATTTATGCAATTTATTGTGTGACACTGTGATATTCTCTGGAGTCACTTTCACAGAGAGAGAGAGAGAGAGAGAGAGAGGTTGACTGGAGCTGATTGGTATTCTGTGCGCGTGCGGATGCGCTGCAGTTTTCCTCAGCTCGAGCAGCACTCCGTCGGTCAGCTGATGCGCTAAATGACCCCATGCGCGCGCTAATATGGGGTTTGTGCGCGAGGGAATTCCATTCAGTGATAGTACCTCTGGGACACTCGCTGTCCTCGTGGATGCTGCTGCTGCTGCATACGCACTTACAATAGACCTGCCCACATACACACTTACTACTACAAAAACATGCTTCTTATATTTTTATTCTAAAATTCTATCATGGTTATTTGTTACCGTTTACATCTAGCTACCACACAACAACCCTCCATGAGCTAAGACAGTATAGGCTATAGCTCTATATTCGCTCTACAGATATCAAATGCGTAAAATCATGCTGCTTGAATCTTAAAATAATCTGAGGAGCAGTGAAGGCTGGCCAAAAAAAGAAATAGCATGTAGAGCCTACTAGCAAGAGTAGGCTAAAAGAATAGGGCAAATATAATTCAAATAGAATAGAATAGAATTTTCGGACACTTCATTGCATGTTACCATATTCAATTAGTAGTGAAAATGTATTAGGCTAGCCAGGCTAATATGCATTTAATGTTTTTTTTTTTTTTAACCTACTTAAATAGGCAATTTTGTATGCTATATAATTTCATAATTTCATAATGTTTAAAGTGCTGCCAAATGTAACCTACTGGCGGATCTAGCCTACCTGAGTGGCAGCATGCGCACTAAAACGATTATTGCCACCACATCTGCCAACTCTTTTTTTTTTTTTTTTAAAGATGTTCTTCCTTTTCACAATGGAGCCCAATGTAGTCGGCTTCGTTAACAAATGACTCTGATTCTTTTTGGTGAGTCAAAATCATAGTGCACACCAATTCACAAACAATGAATTGTTCCTTCTGTTGGTTCGTGAATCTGAAATAGCTAACTGTTACTGCTTTTCGGAATTCGGCTGACTCAGAAGTCCTCTGAGAAATCTAACCGGATAGTTTGTTTGAGATTTCGGTATTATTTTTCTAATATTTTTATTTATTTATTCTTCCTCGTTTTATTTTGATATTTGTCGAGTAGGCTACGTCACCATGTTCTCGTGGCGCGCGGATTCTTTCATCATTGATAAACAGACCTTTGCATCTGACGAAAAAAATAAATAGAATGAAATCATTAAGAAGATCCCAATAACGGAAAACTATAATGGCAGAGTTTGATAAGAATCTATATTTCATTAACTAGTTTAAAACATCTAAAAGCCTTTATGTTGGCTTGAAAGAGTCTTCTCAAAATGTAAAAACATTTTAGATAGATAGGCTATGCTAATTGATAAGCGGTTGCTAGGGTGTTCTGTGGTTGCTAAAGTGTTGCTAGGGTATTATGGATGGTTGCTAGTAGGGATGCACCGATCCGATACTCAGTATCGGTATCGGCTCCGATACTGCCATTTTTGCCGGATCGGGTATCGGTCAGACAAGGCCGATCCAAATCCGATATTATGCGTATACTATTCAGTGTTATTGTTAAGCCCCTCAAAAGGCACACAAACATTATAAAGCACCATACGTTTTCGTGCACAACATTATAAGTGTTCTGAAGCCATTATATAGTATATTGTGAGATAGAAATTCATATTTAAGTCGTTAAATTCAAGATCACGTAAACATTTCCCTCAGCTGCGGCTGTCAATCATTCTTCATTCAAACAGCGCGTCGCGTTCGGTTACGACAGTTAACACGATGAAACTCTCTCCAAGGTGATTCAATGTTACTATTATTATACTTTATCTGTAGATAAAGGTCTATGGTTTCGCATCAAACAACTTTATCTTGCTGGACTTTATTGCTGTACCTTAATCATGTTACTTTCTACGGGTGTCTGTTAGATCACAACACTGGAGTAAAGTCATGACATGTTCTTCACGCGCACAGTAACTAAAATTTAAAACTGTTGAAGTAAATGCTGAATAGACTATTGCATAGATAGATAGATACTGTATAATACACTACATCAATATGTATTTTCTTTGTGCTTTAAACTTTAATGCGGACTCGACGCGCTGCGCGCTGTGACTCATGTTGCTTCAAGCGCATCATTCTGCGCGTGATGCGCATAAGCGCTTTGTGAGCCTTATATCATAATACAGTGACGCAGTGAAAGATTATTAAAAGCCGTTTTTGTTCTGTCCTATCTATCATATGTTGCTACCTCATTAAACAGCTGTGCTATACATTTAAAAAATGTCTCAACTTTATAGTAGGCTATATATAAAATAATTGATATTTTTGATTTGTTATCTTATTTTTCATGAATGTATTTTACAACAATACAAAGAGCAATGTGTAAAGTTTTACCAGATTTAGTGTTACACTTATTGTCTCTAATTTGTTCCCCACTAAACGTTTTTTTTCACAAAACGTTCAGATTTTATACAATTATTGTGCACTCGTGATTTTTCTAGACTAAAATTTACTGCTGAATTATCCACTAATCTAGTTTATAATTGCATTTATGTCAGATTATGATCATATATTTTTTGTTGTTGTTGTTTTTCTTTATAATGAAGTTGTCTGTATAATTTAGATTGTGTTTAACACACAAAAAAGTGATAATCAGTTCAACACAGAGTTATAGAAATTCTACTTGAAAAAAAAAAAAAAAAACTGTGCCGGGATCGGTATCGGATCGGTATCGTCGATATTCAGAATTTTTGGTATCGGATCGGATCGATTCTGAAAAAATGGTATCGTTGCATCCCTAGTTGCTAGGATGTTGCTAAGAATACTTGCCACACACCCTATAAATAATTTTCTAGATCTGCCCCTGATTGACAAGTGTTTATGGCAGGCTAAACTTTTATTTGTTGCCATTTCTATTGAAGCATGTATGATGTCAAGACATTTGTAATTGCACATTTGTAATGATGAATCTGCCATTTAGTACATTTAAAATATAGTTACTTCAGATAGAACATCTAAGTTATAATCAAGCACTTTACATGTGCTTTGTTAGTCAACATCATTAGTGTACTTAAAGCATGAAAGCATAAAGATTTTAAATCATGATTTAGCCTAAAATGCACTTTAAAGCAAAACTTTTAATTTGACAGCCTACGTGCAAAGTGTATTTTGAAAAAAAGTGTACTTAAGTGTGCTAAGAAAAATATTCATGAAACAGTGCTCTCTTTAAGTTTACTTAAGTGGCCTTTTATTTCATTATTTTTATAGTATCTGCAAGTACAGGTTTTTTTAAAAAAAATATAGCCTACTTTTAGGATTCTAGTAGGAGCACCAGCACAAAAACATCCAAAACACATGTCGGTGACTAGCAATGCCGACGTTTTCAACTGGAATAAGAGAGTCACAGTGAGGTAAAGAGATATACACACAAACTCTCATCCATCCAGCAGATTATGCTTGTGTTGCTGAGAGGATTGCTAGACAGAATGGATTACAACATTTATGTTTTTCCCCTTGTTTTTTTCTCTGTTTCCCAAAACTGCTTAAATGATTTTGTAAAAAATGGAGGGAGGGAGAGAGAGAGTCAAATCAAATGGCTAAAGCAAAGAAGAGATCAGGTTTTGGGCCCCTGTGGTGTTTGGATTTGTGCTCTTGAGTCACAAATAATTCATGTCGGCTGGACAGCCATCCATACCAGATGTGCGTGAGGGATAGTGTGACAACACTGTTATTATGCAGCTTTTTTTTAACTCCAGACATAAAGATCAGTGATATTTAAAATAGTTGCTTTGAGCTTTCAATCATATCCTCTTTAGATTTTAATCATATCCTCTTTTAATTTTCCTCATTTTGCCTGACAGAAATCTTCAGGGAAGTTTCTGTTCATGAAATGAATCTGAATGTCTGATACTTTTAAAACATACTTTTTCACCTTTATCTGGTATGAGTACAAAATTTTAAAAGCAGTTACTGTAAACCTATCTCACCTTCTGCACTGTATTATTTAAGCCAGTTTTATTCATTTTGAATTAAATGTTTTATTTATTTATTTAATGGTCTGAAATTATTTTAAAACAGATCAGGCTAGTTCCGGACCTTCATGCTGACTGGTCAAAAGTCACAGTAAAGACATGTTTAATGTCACAAATATTTATATTTCAAATCAATGCTGTTATTTTGAACTTTCTATACATCAAATAATCCTGAAAAAATGTATATATAAAATATTAAGCAGCACAATTGTTTTGAGTGTTTTGAGAATGATTTCTGAAGGATCATGTGACACCAAAGAAATACTGAAGATTCAGCTTTGCCATTACATGAATCAATTCTTTTTTTTAAATATATTAAAATAGAAAACAGTTCATTTAAATTGTAATAATATTTTACACAATAGTATATTACTGTTTTTACTGTACCAATTTTATTTGGTGAGCACAAGACTTATTTTAAAAACATAAGAAATCTTACAAGACTCCAAACTTTTGAATGGTAGAGTATACTTTCCATATGTATAATTTGTAATTAAAAAAGCTAAATCCAGTCAAATTCTCCGAAACATCTAGTACATTATTGTTTTAGAGTTTTTAAAGTTCAGTTGATGTCAAGCTCATTTGGGTGGGCAGTGAAAGTTTCTACCATAAAACTGCAAATAAACGCACAATAAGCACAAATATACAAAGCTCTAGAAAATAAACAGAATGGACATGTGTTGTAGCCTTAAAGTCCCCCTGTGGTGAAAATCAAGCTTTTGATTTTGTTTATATGTCTATGTGGTGTTTTTAATATGCTTTCAGACAAATTCATGAGTCAACTCCATTGCTGAATATTTTTTCGGTTTGAAATCGCTGGTGTTTCTGATGTCACAAACTACCTTGTAACCAATCAGGTCAGCGTGTGATCGTCAGCTAGTGGATCTCTGAGTGGTGCGAGTGAGTGGAGGCGGGGCTAATTTGCATATTCATAGAACCTCATATACTGAATGAGGCATGTGTGTACAGTTACATTCAAGCTATTTTAAGGCATGAATAATTTTTTTTCAAGGAAAAATCTTTTAAATGTGTCATTCTGATCAAAGATGAGTTTTAAGGGATACAATTATTGACTACAGGGGGACTTCAAATGCAGAGGTGTGTGTTTGTGCATGTGGAGAGGTGTGAAGTCGTGGTGCAGTGTTCATGGGTCATGAATGATTCATTTTAAAAGGCCCCTGGCGGTGTCCTCCATAAAGATCTGCATGGCTTGAGGGGAAGTCAGTCCTCCTCAGCTCGCCCGTGTCGGCCCTGAGGCTGCGGTGGCTATCTTTTGAAATGCCTCCCCACCCATTCAAAGTGAAGCCCATGCTCTGTTACCGAATGCCTTATAGTAACTGTTCTGCCATGTGTTCATCAGTGATGTGGATGGTATAATTTTGCAAGCATAAGACCCTGTGACAGCCACGGTAACTAATGTGTGTTCTTGCACTGCAGCAGTTCCAGATGATAGATGCAGTTCACCTTTATACACATGTGCCTGGACCTGTCAGCTCATTCTTACTGAGTGAGGGGAATCTGACAGAGATGGAGGGCTTTTGGATGAATGCTGCATCAACAGTCTTCCCACTACTATGAGGTGAATTCAATTGCATCGCGTTTTGCAACACGTAGTATTTAAGCTCAAAATCCTGCTAAATGGACTAAATTAGCACATCACAGTATTCAAATCAATTATTTTTCAGTGATTATACACACGCCTCTCTCTTTATTCAGATAGATGTAAAAAACTTCATTATAACTGCAGAAAGCTATTTGAAATTACATTTCAAAGTACACTGAAGTGTAGTTCTTTTTTTAAAGATTAGATTAAGCTAGCATTCTATGCTATCAGTATGCTAAGCTAGTACGCGGAGTAGCTAGCTTGCAAAACACAAGCTAAAAAAACATAAACAATGAGAAATGTTTACTTTCCTGATCTGTAGCTTTAGAAATACTATTAACATAATTTCATACACATGGTTGTTTAACATGGTTCAAACCACATGCATCATAAAGGAATTATGATTTAATCAGGCTCTGAATATTGTACCCAAAGTTATTCGAGCCAGCGGATGCACTCGAATCAAAGGGCACACCAAATTGTTTTTTTAACCAGATTTTGGCAAGAAGAATGTCCGTTCAGCTGCAGATCATGGTCAGTGTGAACGCCTTGCCCTGCAGCCCTCATGTTTTGCACCTTGTAAAGTGAATATTTATGGCCATTAATTAAAGTGTGTTCCTATAGATTTTACTTGCTTTATTTATGAGTACTTGCCACCCATTGTGATTAAGGGTGTTAATTTATCTTTGTGATTATGCCAGTCTGAACACATCTGAATCAAAACATACATTAAATAGCTTTAGTGATGTTTTGTTTATAAATGCTAATTTAAACGGTTGTTAATGAACCTTTTTTTTATTTATTATACTGAATAATGAGAATTTGCTAGGAGCTGTTTCGCCTGACAAGAGTGAGCAAGCATTGTATTGCTGTTGCCACTATTCTCACAGACTCTCACACACACACACACGCACACGCACACACACACACAGAGTCAGTGGGATTTTCTGCAGTGATGCAATGGGTATAATCTTTACAGGATCATTATAAGGTTGCATGATATACATGGGCATATGTGCAATTCATATGAATTACAGGATCCGTAAAGACTACCAGCCTTCGTGGTAATGACATAAAAATTCACAAATGAGGCATACAACATTCACATGCAATATTCATGCTCAACGTGACTGCAGTAGAGAGGAAGAAAAAAAGTGGTCCTTATCCTAATTCAGGATCTTCAATCACTTTTTTGCCTTCACTATTTTATTTCAAATTAACTAAACCTGCAAGCTGGCAACTTGATTTTTAAAAGTATGTACATATGTACATATATATGTATATATATATATTCTATATTGTCTCTCATTTTATTGAGATTATAAAACTGCATGCATCACAATTATATAAAAATATGTGCAGTACCTTCAAAACATTATTTATGCCTGACCTAACTAAATAACTTGTTTTTGTGTGTAATCCAATATACAGTATTCAGGTTGTTTCAGTAATATTAATGCTATTTCTGACTTGAATTGAAGTATTTAATTTTGAAATTTCATGATAACATTGTTACAGTGCACACTGCAGGACATGCCTTGTGAAAAGAAGTTATCTTAATAGAATAGAGTGTTCACTTGTAGTGTACTTGAAAGTCTTAAAAGTATATTTAAAAAAAAAAAAAACTACTTTCAGATAATATAAAGTTAATGATAAAAGGCCACTTAAGTGTGCTTGAAATACACTTACATGACTGTTTCTTAACACACTTAAGTACACTTTTAAAAATTGTACTTTGCCATGTCAAATTAAAAGTTTCACTTAAAAGAACATTGTAAATCAGGGCAGGATGCCCAATCCTGTTCCTGGAGATGAAGTTCAACCCTGAAAAACACAACTGAACCATCTAATTAAAGGTACAATATGTAATAATTTTGTATCAAAATATCCAAAAATCACTTGCACAGTGTTATATATTTCTTTCTATTGTGTACTTATATTATCCTAAATGTTTCCAAGAATTTGTAAATTCAGAGAAATTCAAAATTTTAAATAAATCCCTTGTCACTTGTCGCCTGTCAATGATGTAATATCCACGTTATCCCTGGTTTTCGCTTGTACTGCCATAGTAACCATGGCGACAGATGTGGACAACTGCGTTACGTCTAGCGACACGCTCACGCTGTTGTTGTCTCGTTCAAACATTATGGACCATGGCAAGCAGACTTTGGGACAAAAAGAGAAATAAAACGAGGATCAATATCAGCGTGGCGTTTTCAAGATGCCGAGAGCTCCACGTTCGCGACAAACTTCAACTTGACAGAGCTTCACGACTTGACATGACTCTTTTGCATGCACTTTATTAGACAGGTGAGCAAATGTACATAAAACAAATCAATGTTATATAGCTCAACATGATGAAATGTTAGAATATGATCAGTATGTTATTCTAATGTTGATCGAGCTTACTGCTAGTCTCATACAGTCAACAAACTAACACATAGAATAACATTATAACTTTCAACACACTCAAATGCAGTTTAGTATGATAGTGTAGACCAAGTGAAACAGCGCTGCGTTACCTCACAATTTTAATTTGTTACATAAACTGACCAGTTTGAGTATTAATGCAGCACTTGCGGTTAGTTCGGTAGAATGAAATGTCCTCATTCCTTTACATCTGCGGGACTCGTGTGTGGCGCTGATATCTGTCTCTCATTTGGAAGACTTTTGTCTTTACACATTAAACTTAAAATGTACACATTAAAATGTACAAATTCACGTCATTTCATGTTTACATGCAAAGCAGGGATTCCACTTTTTTTGTCAGCTGAACCTCTTTGCCCTAATATATTTACTTGAAGTAAGCCATTAGATTTTAAGTTAAGTCAACAATAATAAATAATAATACAATACAATGAAGTTCACGGTTCTCTGATGTTGGTTAATGACTTGCATTAAAAAAAAAATATATATTTTTTTAGTAAATGATTATTTTGATAATATATATTTTAATAAAAAAGTATTTTTATACTTAATTGCTTTTCATTAAACTCACAAACCCCTGCAGTTCCATCACGAACCCCAGTTTGGGAAACCCTGACTTAATATAATATTTAATGCACTTAATGTTGTTGATAACAAAGAACAGAATATATTTTCTTTCTCTTTCTATTTTTATATCAATATGGTACAAGATTATCCTATTCAAGAGTTGGGTCAAAAGTAATCTAAAAAGTAATCAAAAAGTAGTGATGGGACGGTTGATTCCGGGGCTCCGATGCTCTGAAGCAGTTTTCAAAGCACTATTGTATCACACACTGTACTGATGCTTGTATCGAAATGACAATACCACGTGATGGATGACGTTTGAAGCTTCGAACGTCATGCAGCATCGCAAGGTCGGGACAGCTGGTTTGATCAAATTGGCGCTTCGCGACATCATCTGATGCATAAAAAGGGAAATGATTTTCGAGGCAGCATTTTTTAAGTGATTTAACACTACACTTCCCTTTAAAATAAATTATATATTTTTTTTAAAAACAGAACACCCAAAATATTTTTTTCAATTACTTTTACTATAATTATGATCACATACTTGTATATTTTATATTATTGATCAATATGTGAATCCGTTGACCAGGCTACACATGATTTTCAATTTAGATGAGTTTAGATAGAACTGTATTGATTCCACTCTTGTATGTCACAGACTTCCGAAGCTTTGTTTGGTTACATGTTTATTCTGCTCTGCTGTGATTTGTCAGATATGGTGGAGAAAACAAGTGTGACCACCAGATGTCACTAATGCGCATTGTGTTAAAAGCTTAGAGTAATTAACCTTTTTTCGGCACAATTTGATGAAAGCCTCAAATGCTTCAGAAAGCCTCGGTTTCCCATCACTATCAAAAAGTAGTCCGAATACTTTACCTAAAATGAGTAATCTAGATGACATTACTACTTAAAGGTTGTATCAGCGATTTCAGGCCCAAACAAAAACAGTTGGTTTCACCACCACTCAAAACCAAAATAAATATTGTTCCAACCAATCACCGACAGGGGTGGGTGTTGTGAGGTTTTGCGCTCGTGCACGGCTGCCTATGACGGCTGCACGCGAAAACCTCACAACACCCACCCCTGTCGGTGATTGGTTGGAACAATATTTATTTTGGTTTTGAGTGGTGGTGAAACCAACTGTTTTTGTGTGCAGATCTCAGAGCCTAGAGAGATGCGTTTTTATGACGGCATGCTTATGGGGCGGGCAGCTAGCGGATCGTTAGGAAAGATTAGATGAATGTGATCATTTATGTTTGGGCCTGAAATCGCTGATACAACCTTTAATTTTTGTCATGTAATTTGGAATCAGTAACTGACTACAATTTGTAAGTAATCTACCCAGCACTGATTATGAATGTAAAATTACAAATCTATTTAAATACATGACATAGAAGTTTCAATAGAAATGATTAAGTAGCCTATATTTTAGTTTATCATTAATGCTTGTCAGTGTCACAAAGCCTAAGCATTGGTGTAGGCCAAAAACCGGACGATGAAGATGAATACAAAATAAACTTTACAATGAAAGCTAACCATAACCAAACTCAGGACATGCGTTAAAGATAACCAACAAAGAAGCACTGAAACAAGGGAACTTATATACACTGACAAACAAGGAGAACTAATTAGACCACAGCTGAACTATGAATAATCAAATGAGTAACTATGGTGACAAACTAATGAACTAACTCAAGTGGGGAGGCTGTGAAAACAGAAAGCAAAGACAAAACAAAGTCCAAACACAATAGAACTGTGACAGTCAGTGTATTTGGCAGTAAACTTAAACCATATTTCATAATAGAAGTTATTATGAAATTAGTATAATGATGTACTTAAGCCCCAAGTAAGTGGGTCAAAAAGGCAACTAATTGCATATAATATAAATGTATACTATAATACGTTCTAATTTAATTACAGTTAACATGCAAATAAGTGTCCTGAAAGCATTACATCCAGTTCACACTTAAGCATATTCTTTTAAACTATATTATAAACATATATACTGTATATATATACTTTTTTCAGAAGGGATGTTTGCTTCCCAAAAGTTCCGGTCAAATGCCCATTTAAATGTGAGATGTCACACTTGCTGGTGTGTTAGTCAACATAAGGACCTAATAAGTAACCAAGGGACTAAACTACAAGAAACAGAAACACAGAAACGAACAGACAACTAAATTATGCACAATTACATGCAATTAACCCTAAACCAAACCCTAAGTATATAATGCTTAGATAGTTAATTGATATTACACAGTACATAAATGTATAATTACAGTGAAACAAGGACATCTTAAAATAAAGTTTACCCTTATTTTTTAATGTTATTTAATGTACATTATGATAACTACTTTGCTTGTTACATATACATGCAGCATTTCAGTCATTAACAAATTATAAATGTAAGCTAGATTATGTTTATTATATGTCTAGTGATGTATGTTTTTGCTGAAATATAATTAAATAATGACATCTATAAAAAAAAATAAAAAACATCTATTGCGTGTCATTATGTGTGGTGAGTTGGCTCACATGATTTATGTTTCGTGCTGCAGAACTTCCATTAAGGGGACATAGTGAGCATCGATGCTCCCTGGTTTTCACTGTGTATTGTGGGACTTTTTAGGGAGCTAATGCTTCGGTGCACTGGAATAGTTTTGCAATTGAGACAGCTGGCCGACTGCCTGATCAGTGCATGATTTAGTATTTCATGCCTATCCTGAACTGCTGTATGTTATCTATATACTGTATACTTGCATATTATGACTGAGGAAGAACCTGGATGCATTTCTGCACAGGAACTGTTCTTAATTGGTCCCTTAATTTTCATTATTTCTAGTTGCTGTTTTAAGGAATGGCCTTTCACTTCAGGACTTCGGTTCCTACAAAAAAGTATTTTAAATCTCATAGAGACACATTTAGGGTGTTTGTTGGATGTGGACATAATTGTCATCCTGAATATGCCTCAGCTCCCTACTGCATAATTTATTTGCCAGGACTCCTTCCTTCCTTGATCTATTTATAAACACCAGTCTTTGTTCATTACTCAACTCTCTTGCACACACACACACACACACACACACACACACACACAGACACACACACACACACACACACTGTCTTTCTCTAGACATCCAACCTTTCTTTCTTTCTTTAAAAATCACAGGCTGTAATTACCTGTAATTACTAGAGCGCAACAGTGCCCGCCCACTTTTTCAGGGGCCTTGGTTCCCATTCATTTTTCCCATAGGTATTTTTAAAAAGTCTTAATTAAAAGATTATAAGCCACACACTTTGATTTGAAGCAAAAAGTATTTGAAAATCAGACAAAAAGACAAAAGTTCAGGACTGTGTACTTAAAGGCTTTAATGAGGGAACAAACTGCAATCCCATAAGGCATTGTGAATGACATAATAATTGGTGAATGCCCCTTTTCACAAGATGTAACTTTTCACAAGTCTCTGATGTCCCCAGAGTGTGTATGTGAAGTTTTAGCTCAAAATACCCCACAGATCATTTTTTACAGCATGTTAAAATTGTCCCTTTTTGAGGGTGAGCAAAAACGTGTTGTTTTGTGTGTGTCCCTTTAAATGCAAATAAGCTGCTGCTCCCGGCACAGAAGGCGGAGCTTCAAGAGCTTGTGTGTGTTAGCAGCTCCGATTACCTCAGGCAGACAAGCACTAAAATGTCAGAAACGGTTCTGCCTTTTATGTTTAAACTGGAGTCGGACAATGATGGAGAGACTCAAGAAGAAGTGACAACATGTAGAATGCAACAGGATGTTTCTGAATGGTTAGTTGATGAATTTATGTTGCTTATGTGGAGTTAACTATCTTCAAGATTTTGATAGCATATTCTGCATATCGCATATTTAGCATAATATCGCTTGTGTGGGAACTGTTGTAAGATGCCTACAGAGTGACATGCTATTGCATTTGTGTTACGTACTGCATTGCATGTGAAAAGACGGATGCGACAGCTTTGGCAGATTCACAACCACCCCTTTTCAACCACCCGTAAATATTTCAAGTCATCTTTATATAGCGCTTTATAGAAAACAGTTTGTTTCAAAGTGGATGCTGCACACTGGTGGTGGTTGAGGAGAGATCCCCTGACATGATTGTAAAGCGCTTTGGGTGTACAGTAGTACATATGAAAGCGCTATATAAATGCCCGATTCCGATTCTATTCAAAGCAGCTTTAAAGTGATAAACAGGAAAATAACGATTCAATGATTCAAACAGAATTCAACTCTGCTGTAAAGCAGCTCTAAAAAGACAATAGTAAACTGTAAACTGTTCGGCTGAAATCAGTTCATTGTGAATTAATTTTGGTTCAATAACTGTGTAAAGTACAATTATGAAATAAGTCCAATTCAGCGATAAAGCAGCTCTGCAGAAAACAGTGATGTCATCATTCAGCTCAGTTGAGTTCTCATCCAATAGTGTCAGTGCAGTCAAATTAATAATATTGCTGAATACTAAGCAAGCCAGGGAGGCAACAGTGGCAAGGAACCCAAACTTAATCAAGTGACAGAAATGGAGAATGGAAATGGCCAACGAATGAACACGGTGTCATTATGATTCAGGCTGCATCACAGAAGTCAGAAGTCAGATTGTGGATCGGTAGCATTTAAAGCATCTCAGCATATTTAAGTAGTCTCAAGGCGTTATCCGCAGTGCTTCATTGGAGTGGACAGGCTCTACAGAGCTCTTTTTTTCGGCATGATTTGCATATCGTGATTGGTGGTACATATCTTTGCAGAATCATGGGTAATGTGGTTTTGGTAACACTTTATTTTACAGTGTCCTTGTTACACGTCACATGTAGTTACTGTAATAATAACTATAAATTATGCATAATTACTGTACATGCAACTAACCCTAAACCAAGCCCTATTCCTAATCTTAACCCTATAGGAAGTACATGTAGTTAATTATTATTACTAAGTACATATTACTGTCACATCCACCGTCTGTCTTCCTCATCTGTCTCTGCACTACACTCCCCAGAATCCTCCTTGGCGCACACCTACACTCACTCTCCTCTCTCTCCTCTAAGTAGTAATCACCGTCACCTGGATCCCATCACCAGCTCACCTTTATATTCAGCACTCAGTCACTCACTCTTTGTCTGGTCTCGTCTATACACGTCAATACATGTCTATTCATGACACACAGACTCTCTACTTCACCTACCTGCATACTTACCGTCAATCCCGATCTTCTTCAGCCTGTCTTCAGTCCATCTTCAGAGTATCTTCATCATCTGCATCTGCAAGAGAAAGAGAGACTTTGTTATCATTCAGTTAAGCTTCATCCCATCTACTTCCTGTTTACTCACCTTTCACGCTGTGTCCGATCCATTCTGCTATTAAAATATCAAACTTACCATCTTGCCTGCTTTGTTTGTACGAAACCTGACAGAAGACCAGACCCAGATGCAGAATCCTTCAGATCCCAGAACGAGTCAGCTTTCATTATTCTACACAGCCCCGTTCATCATCCGGTTGTGTCCAGCCGAGCCGGCATTTCAGTTCGGGTCCGAAACGCAACTCAAGGAGGATGACTTCTCCGATCTCCCTCCTCTCATCGGCCCAGTTGAATCACAGCCACCAGTCATCTTCACTTCCTCACCCATCCTCATCCAGAACCATATCGAGCATTCAAGTGTCTGTCCAGCTGAACCAGAGCCTGCAAGCGTCTGTCCAGTCGAACCAGAGCCTGCAAGCGTCTGCCCAGTTGAGCCAGAGCCAGCAAGGGTCTTCCCAGTCAATACTGCTCACAGCGACTGCCCAGCCGAGACTGCTTACAGCGACTGCCCCGCTGAGACTGCTCACAGCGACAGCACGAAACCCTCTTCACCGCTGGTTCCGTCCAGCTCAAAGCCCTCTTCACAGCTGGTCCTGCCCAGCTCAAAGCCCTCTTCACCGCTGGTCCCGTCCAGCTCAGAGCCTTCTTCGCCACTGGTCCCGCCCAGCTCAAAGCCTTCTTCATCGCTGGTCCTGTCCAGCTCAAAGCCCTCTTCATCGCTGGTCCTGTCCAGCTCAACGCCCTCTTCGCCGCTGGTCCTGTCCAGCTCAGAGCCCTCTTCACCGCTGGTCCTGTCCAGCTCAGAGCCCTCTTCACCGCTGGTCCCGTCCAGCTCAGAGCCTTCTTCGCCACTGGTCCCGCCCAGCTCAAAGCCTTCTTCATCGCTGGTCCTGTCCAGCTCAACGCCCTCTTCATCGCTGGTCCTGTCCAGCTCAAAGCCCTCTTCATCGCTGGTCCTGTCCAGCTCAACGCCCTCTTCGCCGCTGGTCCTGTCCAGCTCAGAGCCCTCTTCACCGCTGGTCCTGTCCAGCTCAGAGCCCCCTGTCCAGCCCAGAGCCACCTTCGTCACTGGTCCTGTCCAGCTCAGAGCCCTCTTCGCCGCTGGTTCCGCTCAGCTCAGAGCCCTCTTCGCCGCTGGTCCTGTCCAGCCCAGAGCCTCCTTCGTCACTGGTCCTGTCCAGCCCAGAGCCGCTTTCGCCCCCTGCCTCATCCAGCCCAGTGTCAAAGCCTGATCATTTCCCCAAGGAAATTTTGGGAGGGGGCTATAAGTCCTCTCCGCCATGGCCACCCGAAGGGTCCTCTCCGCCATGGCCACCCGAAGGGTCCTCTCCGCCATGGCCACCCGAAGGGAAGTCTCCGCCAAGGCCGCCCGAAGGGAAGTCTCCGCCATGGCCGCCCGAGGGGTGGTCTCCTACTCCGCCATGGCCCCCTGACCAGTCTGCTCCGCAATGGCCGTCTGGACCATCCTGGAGTCCATCCATCTACACCCGGTCCACCTCCCCATCACGGACTCCAGGATGCCCACCCTCCCTCCCGTGTTCTGCTGCCTTCGGCGCGGGTCGCGCCTTGCGGGAGGGGGGAGTAATGTCACATCCACCGTCTGTCTTCCTCATCTGTCTCTGCACTACACTCCCCAGAATCCTCCTTGGCGCACACCTGCACTCACTCTCCTCTCTCTCCTCTAAGTAGTAATCACCGTCACCTGGATCCCATCACCAGCTCACCTTTATATTCAGCACTCAGTCACTCACTCTTTGTCTGGTCTCGTCTATACACATGAATAGACATGTATTTACGACACACAGACTCTCTACTTCACCTACCTGCATACTTACCGTCAATCCCGATCTTCTTCAGCCTGTCTTCAGTCCATCTTCAGAGAATCTTCATCATCTGCATCTGCAAGAGAAAGAGAGACTTTGTTATCATTCAGTTAAGCTTCATCCAATTATCTACTTCCTGTTTACTCACCTTTCACGCTGTGTCCGATCCATTCTGCTATTAAAATATCAAACTTACCATCTTGCCTGCTTCGTTTGTACGAAACCTGACAATTACACTGTAACATGGACACCTTAAAATAAAGTGTAACAGTAGTTTTTCACCAGGAATTAACTGTATATTATTATAATGGTTATTAAACAACAGATTCTTAAAGGGGTCCTATTCTGCTTTTTCACTTTTTTAAACTTTAGTTAGTCTGTAATGTTGCTGTTTAAGCATAAAAAAGATCTGCGAGGTTACAGAACTCAAAGTACACTCCAAAGGGTGATATTTTATTTAACAGAATCCACTTTTCAAGAACTACAACAAACGACTCGTTTTGGACTACAACACGTCTTTTCCGTATTTCATGAAGTCACAATATTACAAATTTAAATAATCCCCGCCCACGGAATACGCGATAAAAGGAGACGAGGCCTGGTTGAGCTGCATTAGAGAAGACAGTGTTGTCGCTATGTCAAGGAGACTGTGTTTGTCCACCCCATTTCCAAAACTCATTTGTTTGACCTCATTTCATACTAAATTATCATACTAAAAGCCAAAAACTTAAATTTTGAATTCATGGGGACTTTAAGTCTGAATCAGGATTGAATTGGTTCGAAATTTACGCCATCCTTAATATTTAGATCTGAGTACTAGAGCTTGCGTTTATAGTAAGGTAGTCAGTGTCTTACAGTATACATTTCCCGAACGCACTAAGCGGTGCCAATCACAAAACACTGGGCCAGCTAACCAATCACAGTACATTTTGTATTTCGGAAGGAGAGGCTTAATCTAAACAGGAAATAAATGCTTGGGCCAGACAGGGGAAAGAGGTTTTGTAATAATGTAAAATAGGTGCAAAATTTAGTTTTTGAACAATCAAGCATTAATGCATATTCTAGTACAATTCAAAAACAAAATCAAGACTTCATAAAAGGGTATAATAGTACGTCTTTAAATGTTTACATTCGGCCTCCTTTTTAACTTTTAGTTACATCCTTGATTACACCATAAATAATAAGGCAAACTCAACTTTAGACAAATGTAGACTTGGATATATTGTCCAGATCACACTTATGAAATGTATATTTTTTATATTATAAATATAAAATTATGCTATAGCATCATGGAATAATCTGAACTGGCATCACATCAATCCTATAAGGAAGGTATACAGTTAGAGCCACATTTCCCAAAACAGCTTTTTAAAACCCCACTATGAGTCAGTGACATAATGTGTAATGTTTTGGATTACGGTATGTATGTATGCCGGTTCATTGCTAGATTATATGCATGCATGGTTTTTTCTTACTGTAACTTTCAATCAGCCTCTGTGCTTTATCTTTTTTTTCCCTCTGTTTGTAGGTTTTGTGTGAACACAGTTGCCTATTCATTTCTCTGTTTATGATTTATGCATGCATTGTTAATGATTTAAGCCTGCACTCTGTCTATCCTCCACTACAGTTAAAATATACAGAGGTCTTCTGTTGAGGGGTGATATAACTCTCGGGGAAACCGAAAGCCTTTTTTTCTTGCAATTTTGAGTTTATATCTCACAATTCTGACTTTTTTTTATAATTGTGAGATCGCAATTACAGAAAAAAAGTTTAAAAAAAATGTGAGATAGAAAGTCACAATTACCTTTTAACATTTTTTATTCCACAGTGGAAACAAGCTTCCGTAGAATCCCGATCACATCATTCAACAAACAATGGTCTTCATGCTTTCAGAGCCCAAATAAACATTGGTGTAGTGCCAACAGTGGCACCTCTTCAAACAAAGTGTGACTAAGATAGCTGAGAAAATGGGACACATTGGATTGTGCAAGAATTTGTGACCAGCCTTCTAGATTTAGAAAAAGTCAATGTTATAAACACAATACACAATATACAAAATATGCATCACAATAAATGCCTGTATTATCCAAATGCTAATGCTAACAAATTATATCAGATTATATTTTGTATGGCTTGTATGGCTCACAAGACTGATAACATCCATTGATTTCGAAAATGATGTTAATAGCTTATGTCAAAAGGTCATTTACAGAGGTCAAATAATTCTGTAGACCCCACTTGAACATTTTTTTGAATGAAAAAAAAAAAGCTCTTTATATTATTAACATATTTGTCACACTAAGAAATAAAATGTTTCTTTTAAGACCTGTTACCATAAAAGTTCCTTGGCGAACCAAAAATAGCCTAGTTATTCTATTGCATTGCTATGAAAACCCCCTTTGGGAACTAATATTTTAAAGAGTGTAGTATAGATGACCCTATCCCAAAGATTTTTTATCTAGTTTAGAAGTGTTTTATATGCATTAGATAGATCAAACTTCAATAGCTAAATCCTCCAAATTGATTTGGAAGATGTTTCAACAAATTTAAGGTTTAGTTTTTTATATCAGCGTTTTTATATGTTCCTTGGAGTCTCAACCTATGATCTTGCTGTTGCTGGCCTACTGAATCAATAAAACAGGAAAATTGTATGAGCTCACATTGATGAGTTTAATTATTGATGGATCATATTGAATTAAGTGTCAGGGTAAGACATGGATACATGCTGATTCCATGTTGATTCAGGCATCAGTGAGTGAAAATCACATTTCGTACTGATCTCCCAAATACACATGCACAAATCCTTGCCAATAACTAAACAGCACACTTAGCAGGTTTTTTTTTTTCCCTTAGCAACAGATAACACATAATTTAAGGTCAGGGTACCTGCAAGAGTGGAATGAAAGATTCAATATGCCCTTGACATCCTCCAGGGGTGCATTCAGGACAGGCTCAATTTCTCTTTCTGTCTTTTCTTTTAAATAGTTGCTCCTCTTCCTCCCTGGCTGCTCATAAATCTCAGCAGTTCTTCTCGCTGCATTGCCAATAACAGGGTTGCAGACTGAGGTTATAGCAAAAGGTAAAGTCAATTTGTTCTGCAGTGACTATCATACCTGTATTGTGAAGACCTTTATTGTAACATAGACATAACAACAAACTCATATGCAAACCCAAACTCACACAATGTGCTTAAATGTATTTGGATTTTAGCATTACATTTAAATTTAATTTAAAAAAATATATATATATTTTAGAGTTTGTTATTGTTTGTTATTCATGTTTAAGTTAATAAGAAGATATGAATGTAGACATTTTTAAAAATGTATTGTACATAGACAGAAATAAGGATTTGATCCCCCCTTTGCAGCTATAACAACTTCCACTCTTCTGGGAAGGCTTTCAACAAGATTTTTGAGTGTTTCTGTGGAATTTTTTTGCCAATTCTTCCAGCAAAGTATTTGTGAAGTTACAGTCAAGTCAAGTTCTTCCACACCAAACTCATCCAACCATGTCTTTATGGAGCTTGCTTTGTGCTCTGGGGCGCAGCCATGCTGGAATAGAAAAGGGCCTTCCCCAAACTGTTCCCACAAAGTTGAAAGCATAGCATTGTCCAAAATGTCTTGGTATGTTAAAGCATTAATATTTTCCTTCACCGGAAGTAAGGGGCTTAGTTCAACCCCTTAAAAAAAATATCATGATAACATAATCCCTCCTCCACCAAACTTTACAGTTGGCACAATGCAGTCAAGATAGATAATGTTCTCCTGCAAGACTGCCAAACAGAGAAGTGTGATTCGTCACTCCACAGAACATGTTTCCACAGCTCCAGAGTCCAGTTGTGCCGTGCTTTACACCACTTCATCCGACGCTTGGCATTGTACTTGTGATGTGAGGTTTGCGTGCAGCTGGTCGGCAATAGAAACCCATTCCACAGAGCTCCCGCCTCACAGTTTTTGTGCTGGTATTAATGCCAGTTGAAGTTTGGAACTCTTCGGCTATGGAATCGGCAGAGCGTTGGCAACTTTTACACACCATGCGCCTCAGCACTCTGTGACCCCGCTCTGTGACTTTATGTGGCCTTCCGCTTCGTGGAATTTAACAAAATTAGCCCAATGGCCAATCATATGTAGGCCAAAAATAGCCCAATGTTTTATGTTTTGAGGGTGTGTACGGGGGTGGAAGTCAACCCGCTGTGAATTTTTTTTTTTTTACCCGTGGCAACAGCTTAAATGTAGCCTAATTCTGTGGGAAAACCGTGGACTTGACAACACTGTTCGTGACTGTGTTGCTGCCGTTCCTAAACTCTTGACTTATTACACCTGTGGTAATGGGTCTGATAGAAACTCCTGAATTCAATATTTAAGAGGTGTGTGTACTTTTGTCCTGTGATATGATTGATTTTTTTTTTTTGGTTCTCAATAAAAATGTCTTATTATCAATGTTGAATAGAAATCTTTTGTAACAATGTAAACCTCTTTACTGAAACTTTTGATCAATTTAATGCATCTTTACTGAATAAAAGTAATAATAAAAATAAAAAATAATAAAAAAATGAACTGACCCAAAACACTTTAACGATAGTGTGTATATAATATCAAAAATTTTATAATGGCACCGTAATTATGTCAAATGTATCTACGTCTGATTATGAGTCTTTTACTTAAACATTTTTTTATTTTTTTTATTTTTTTTAACTTAATATAATAACGTTCCATGTAAACCTCTAAACCTCTAAAAGGCTTTGCAGCCAGATCATGACATCATGAGATTCAAACTGTTCTTGGAAGTCCATCTTGTCCTTTTGCATTTCACCTTATGCAATATCAGTTAATGATAACCAGAGAACACTTTGTGAATGATCGTCACCAGAAAGGTCATTTTCTGCCCTCGATTTTAATCTTCACCCCAGTACAGCTTCTGGTGAACCTAGTGCTTTCTATAATCCCAGTACACAGGAAATGTCCTTGGTTGTCCTGAGGCTAAATGGACAGTTCAGTTAAATTCCATTAAAACTCTGGCAAGCCTTAATACAAATGAGAATCCCAAACTGGTACGCACAAAGCAAATGTTACAAAGAAGGATAGTCATAGATTATTAGGAAGTCATATCCATGTCTTGTGCTGTGAAATCTAGTGAGATGACTCTTACATTCTTGTTTCATTTTTAGCTGAAATGAAAAAGCAAATTGCAACATTTCCCTATGGCCTTAATCTGTGGATTAGGTCAGCTTTTGCAGTCTGTGAGGGTAGTGTGTGTATATGCGTATGCGTAAAGATGTGAGGTGCCCCCTGGGTTAAGCGCTAAAGCCGCTTGGCCCAGATGAAAATGGTATTCAGAATGGATGCTAATCATGGCAGGAATGTCAGATTCCAGCAAACATGAGGAGGTCGGTCCACATCTGGACCACACCTTTCAGGTGCTCAGCACAGAAGATCTTTGCAGAATCGGAAAGCAGCAGTTGTCGTTTTTATTGTCAGCCTTGCTTTCTGTGACTTAGAAGATTTCAGCTTCTGGTATTATTTAAAGGTTTCTGATAAATTGTCCATAAATAATGTTTACTAGTATTTTATTAATGAAATAAAAAAGAGACACAAGTATACTTTTACTTAAAAGTGCACTTTGCATTAATGTCAAATTAAAATATTACTTTAAAGTACAGTTTAAATCATTATATTTGAATAATATTTTGTCAGATCTCACAAGTTTCAGTAGAACTATATTTTAGCTTACCATAAATGCTTGTTAGTGCATTCAGCAGTACACTTCATATTTCAATTAAAAAATTACATAAATGGTCAAAAAAAGTACTCTTTAGTTCAACTAATTGTATTAAATATGAATTTAAACTATAGGACAGTACATTTTCATTTAATTGCAATTAATATGCAATTGCAATACATTAAGTTCATACTTAAATATTATTTTACGTATATTATTTCCTAACACTAAACATCTTCACATAATTACCAGAGCATTTGCCAAACACTATTAAAGTCCCCAAGAAATTGAATCAAAATTGTTTTTTGGCTTTT
Source organism: Abramis brama (assembly GCF_963993115.1). Classification (NCBI taxonomy): domain Eukaryota; kingdom Metazoa; phylum Chordata; class Actinopteri; order Cypriniformes; family Leuciscidae; genus Abramis; species Abramis brama. Next base: position 13,423,357 of record NC_139978.1, read on the forward strand.
AGTATAAATGTTAGCCTTAATGTTACCTGTAAGCTAGTTTGCTCCAAAACAATGACAAAATTCGCATTTAGAAGATAAGTATTCAAAACATAGTCTCTCACTCCCACCAATATGGATCAGTGATTTTGACGACATCACTCTGCACTTCAGCTTCTCATCATATTTTCTGTCCAATCAAATGCTCTCTAGAATCTAGACCCTGAAGCTGCGGCTAAAATTTGTCATTTGTTCACACATTTACTATTTTCTACATGATGAATGGCACATAGTGCACTATATAGGGGATAGGGAATGATTTAGACAGTGTAAATATGCTTTCCATTGGGGTAAAGGAAGTCTGGTTTCATGTCAGTGTCACGTGAACCCCCGCAGCGCACACTCAGTCTGCTCCGGTCCAGTGACACGATAGCACAGAGCGGATCATACACCCTAAAAAAAGCTATGTTGGCTTTAATTAACTTTTTTATGTCAACAGTTGGCTTTAATTAACTTTTTTATGTCAACAGGTTCCACGTAACTAGGTTATGTAGGATTTATGTAACATTATTTATTTCAATTAACTTAAGTTAATTACATAAGGTTAATCCAATGCCGTTTAGTTGAATAAGGTTAACAGTCTTAATTTTGTCCAAAACAATTAAGTTAATTAAGTTCAATTATCCTAAAATTAATATTTTTACATTCAACTAAAACAAATAATCCAGTTTCACACAGCAAAAACTGTTAAATGAACTCTCCTGGGGGTTTATATGGCTCCAGACTCAAGAGTGTTAAAGTGTTAAAATTTGAGTGTTAAATTAACACTCAAGAGTGTTAAAGTTAATGAGCTAATTAAGTGATTCATTGAGTGATGATTGATGATTAAAGATACCTGATGTTAACAAGCAGAATCACCAAAGGAGAAAATCGAATTTTTTAAGACACCGTTATGGTGATCAGTGTTTGCTTTAGTTGGGCTCTTGACCCTTAAATCATTAACTTTAGATTCTGTTTGGCTGTTGTACCTGAGTTGTAACTCTCAGATGAACAAAGAGAAAAGTTGATCAGGTGGTGTTGGTTATGTTTTGACAATCATAATTTGACCTGAATCACAAATCTCATTTAGGGAGTTATGTCTACCTTGTTGATTACAGCAGCACTGTGAATCTACAGCAAATGATTTTCAAAAAATCATATCAAAATCATTTTAAAGCGATATGGAGGAGATTAGGAGGAGAAACGGTTAAAGATTAGGAAGAAACTGTGGCTTTACCGAGCTCAACTGCTCTGGTTGATATATACTATATAAACTTAACGCTATTGGCTATTTAAAAAAAGGGGAGGAGCTGTTCGATATGTCCCGCCCTTTCTTCCTATTTCAGTGGAAATTACGTCAACATTGAATAATGTATTGCGTTTCAAGGCACTTCAGTAGGCCTTTAATGACCCCTAAATTGTGTTATATCATTAGAGAATAATTTTAATTGAGGTATTTGATGCCTAATTGGATAAAATGGTAGACTGGGTAAACCCAGCCCGATCTGCCTGCGATTTGATTTCGCCCTGCAGCTCAGGCTGGAAACCTGTACATTCTTCTATCCTGCTTCCGTTACAAATCTGCGGGGACCAATCACAAACTGGCTTATCCACCTGGCACGCTATTGGCAGGTTTAATCCAATCCAATTCCTTTTAACCTCTCGACGATGCTCAATGGCTTCTTTAGTTTAGCAAACAAATCGCTCGAGTGGGTGTAAATACCACTCACTTTCATGTTTTTTTTTTTTGCACAACCTGCAAAAATCGCTCGATGCCATTGCTGCTTTGCAAACCGCTCATCAATGCTCCAAACCAACACGTTTGTTGACACGTTTCCTGCCTGGAGTTTTCGCTGCAAAGTACGTCACCTGGATCATTGATCTGATTTGTTGAGAGACTATCCAATTGCGTACAGAGTCATTTGAACTATGCCCAGTAGAAAATACAGAGCAGACTCCCCAGACTAATGTTCAATCTTAAAAGATTGAGCTTGGTCTGGTGATAGCCAGACTAATAAAATGGTGCAGTGACTGTGGAATACATCTACATTTTGGACTATAGAGAGAGAAATTCCACTTTTTTTTTCTTTTTTTTAGCTTTTTCAGACTATGAACATGCAAACAAACATACTTTTTTGCCAATGTATTTGGGCAAACACTATTGACAGTAAAGTAAAACATCTGTGAAGGTGCTTGTATTTATGAATTCTTCATGAAGTCTTTACACTTCAAAACTATAGACAGATATGAGAACAGATTCTTTAATCACAGATAAATATTCAGAGTTCAGAAACATTTTTAGTTTCCTGGGACTACTGATGCTAAAAATAGCAGAGATGCCGCACTTACATGCTTTTAGGAGAAATAGTGGCAGTCTCAGTGGAGATTCACAACATGAATACAGCCAGGCCAGCATGTTCTGATACTTCTCAAAACCTCCTTTTCTTCACTCTGGAACTTGGTACCACAGAAGGTTCATTGGTTCATTTTTTTTTTCCAATTCTCTCTGTCTCTCTGATTCAATTTACATAACAGATTTATCTTAGAACTTTTATCAATTTGTAATGCAAAAAATGTAAGAACATTTCAGTGCACATTCCCCCTTTTGCTTCAATGGCACTGAGCTGCTTAATCTGATAATCATGTTATCCATATAGATATGATATTCATTTAAATCATGTTTCTTTGTTTAAAATGGTTCAAAACATTCTTTTTATTTCTAGCTTTAAATCAGATTTTGAATTTAATGTGATTTTATACCTTTGAACTCTACTGTACATGCACATATGATATATTATAAATGTTTATAAACATTTAATGCCTGTTCCAAAGCCCCATATTTCTATACATACTTTGTCCTTTCCAGCTTCACTGTGGCTTTTATCCATAAATGGTTCTCTCTTTTCCCCCTCTCTGACTTTGAGCTGATCCGTAAGTGCATTCTATCATTTATGTGTCCAACCATTTGTGTGTTCCTCGTTCCTGTGTGGCCTTTCTCACCATCCTGCACTTTGGGAAAATAAAAACCTTTAAAGTCTCCTATTCCCTTAATTTATTCTCAGTATTTATAGAAAGCTCTCAGAAAGGAAGACTCAGCGGAGTTTACCTCTGAGGTCAGAAGAAAAGTGTGTATAAAAGATAGCAGAAAGCAAGATTTCTACATCACCTAATCTCACAACCATTCCACAACCTGTAGCATGACATAGAGTCTGTAAAAGCCTTTGGCAATCATTCCTTACATAGCTTATGCCTCATAAGTATTTCATCACATACTGTATAGAAACATTAAGGGAGAACGTCGAGGTGATTCATGTGTCTCATGAAATGGCAGAGTTCAAATATCGATGCCCCTATGTGATTTAATATCAAACCCAGTTTTCTAGAAAAGAAAACAGGCAACTCTTGGTTCACATAGTTACATTTATTAACATTAGTTAATTCATTAGGTGTCCTGAATGAACAATAAACAATTTTAAATAAACAAATGTTATAATGCATTAGTGTATGTGGAACTGAACATAAGCATTACTTTTTTTTTTTTTATCATGTAAAATGTGTTTATTATAAATCTTTTAAATTAAAGTACCTTTTAAAATATTTTACAAATAATTTAATTATTTCATGTAAGCTATTGACGTTTTTGTAAAGTTTTACCAGAAAATAAAACCCTAAACCAGTTTTTACATTATTTATTGATATACTTTTGTTCATAGCTGTCATGGTGCATGCAAGGGAAGTAGAGCAGAGGATCTAAATTGCATCAGTTTTAGTTTATTTAATAAAACAATGAACGACATCCAGAAGATCCACGTAACAGCTTCACACATGGAAAGACAATACAGGACAAAGAGAAGAACCAAACTGAGGGCTTAAATACATGGCTAAATGAGGAAACAAACAAGACTCAGGTGAACAATCAATGAACCAATAAGTAACCCTAGAAACCAGCCAATAGGAAAAAAAGAGAACAGGAACTAAACGAAGGGAGGAAACATGGGAATCAAAGGGAAAAAAAATAGTCCACACATAGAACATAAACATTACAGTACTCCCCCCTCCCAGAAGGCTTAACAGAAAGTCGAACAGTGAAGGGAGGGCGGAGGTTTTGGTGGTGGACAGGGACCTGAAGGAAAAGAGGTAAAGAGGAGACCAAGGAGGAAATGATGGAAGGAGGAGCCAGGGAGTGACCTAGAGCAGTGTCCAAATGAAGGCCCACAGCGGGAGGAAGGAGCCAGGATTGAGCCTTGGCGGTGAGTCCAGGTGGAACCAAGGGGACTTCGGATAGAGGTGGAGCCATGAGAGGTGGAGACCCAGGCAGAGCCGAGGAGACAAAGACAGAAGGTGACACCAATAGACTGGAGGGCCACAGCGGAACTGCACGTAGACGGGGGCTTTGCAGAAGCCAGAGGGAAGGAGGAGCCCGCCCGGTGGAGCGACGAGGTGTATCCGGAGGCCTGGTAGTCTGTGGCGCAACACGGGTGATGACTGACCAAGGCAGAGCCGGAGGGACGAGGGATCCTGGCAGAGCCTGAGAGATGATGAACCATGGTGGAGCCGAGGGAGCGTGGAGCCAAGGTGGAGTCCAGGGCTTGGAGGCCTGAGGTGGAGCTAGGGGATCCTCACACCAATATGGAGCTGGAGAATGGGAAGCCCAAGGCAGATCCGAATAGTTGGATGGGGCCACCAAAGGAGAAGTCGAGGGGCTAAAGGGAGCCAGTGGAGCCAAGGAACTGGATGGAATCTGGAGAGGAGGAGGGAGTGGGAGGCTGGGCAGGACCAGCGGTGACAAAGGAGACTTGAGGCTGGGCAGGACCAGCGGCAACAAAGACTTGGGGGTGGGCGGGATCAGCAGCGGAGACTGGGCATGAACACTAGGATCAGGGAATCCAGGAGTTTACATGGTTAAGAATTAATTTCAGGGCTAGGAGGATGACTGGAACTCTGCTCCACGATGTCCAACTCCACCAGCACTCCCTCAGGGATGAACATTCTGGCTCACACACCTGGTCAGACTTGGCTTGCTTTGGGTCTGCAGTGGGCTGTAGCTCTGGGTCCTAGCCGGGCATTGGCATTGGCTCATTGCCTCGGGAAGGCTGCTGCTAGATCCATGCGTGGTCCTGTATTCTGTCACGGTGCAGGCAACGGAAAAGGAGCAGAGGATCTAAATTGCAGCAGTTTCAAAGACGAAGGCAAGTTCGAGTCCGAGTCCGAGTTCGAGTTCGAGTACCCCAACTCTTATAATAGCTTTGTAGGACTATACTTTATTTTGATAATTAGTCAAAAAATAAATCTGTTAAATCTGAGTATGTTGCATAGAACTGAAGAAGAATATATTGATATATTGATGTTTAATATTATTTTAATATAGGGCTATTTTATGTCCAATTTTTGTGGACATTTTTCTTTTTTTTTTCCTTTTCTTTTTTTTCCTGTGTTGTTTAATTTAATTAGGTGATTCTACATTTAAATATTGATGATTACAAGTGTGTTTTTCATCGAAGTATTTTGTAACAATGCAAAGAGCAAGGTGGAACATTTTACCATTTATTTGTTCTCCACTTAATGTAAATGTTCAGATTTTATAAAATTATTGTGCATTCAAGATTTTTCGAAAATAACTTTTGCTGCTGTATTATCCACTAAACTAATTTATAATAGTATTTTTGCCATAGATTATGAATATAGCCTTCTCTTACTGTGGCACTTTATATCTTTGCAAATAAATATCTTGTGTAATTTGTTTTGTTGGAGATTTTTGTTGGTTTTAATTTTTCAATTCCTAAGAAAGTGACCTGTGTGTGAGTGCTCGTGATTCTTGGGTAAGGTTCAATCTGAATCACCCATGGGCGATGCTGCCTCCCCTGTGGAAATAGGCCTGCCCACCACAGCTGGAAAGAATCCTAGAGGAAACACTGAGGGCCCTTAATATTATCGCATTTTAGGCTTGCTACGATAGTCTGTGTTTCCCGATGTTCAGCTGCAACAGCGGTTACATCACTTGCCCACTGCGGCACTGCCCCGCACTGTTGTTGTGATTTTTTTATAGTAAAAATAAATTTGTTCAGTTATAGAACAGACACTACAATTAAAAACTAAACACGTCTGCTTAATGCAGCTTAATCCCCACACTTTGCCAATTTCGCCTCACTCTTGACTGACAAGATGATGGAGAAAGATTTGGTTTCAAACCAAACCAACTAGCAATGGGAACAAATCGAACAGGAACTAACCACAGGAAGGAAACATGGGAACCAAAAGAAAAACAACATAAGAGTCCAGACATAGAACATAACCGTTACAATAGTTGAGTCATGCTCATTCCTATCACTGTACAATAACATAATTTATACAACTGAAAATGTTTAAATATGTGGAACTTAACATAAACCTCAACATGTTTTAAATAATTTATTATATTATAAATATTTTTAATTATATAAAAAAAAATGTTTAAATGTAATTATTTCATGTTAGTACTACCCAATGTTTAGAAACCTTTTTGTAAATTGTTACCAGACTTATACTTATTACCTGTTATGTTTGGTTATGTTTCAATTCAGTTGTCATCTATTGTATGGTTGTGTTGCTTTGCTGTTCTCCGTATATGGATTTACCTGTGGATTTATTAAAAGACTGCCTACTATCTTCATCTTCGTGTTCATGTACATTTACACAGCACAACCTGTGACACAGGCTTTATACTCGTTAGTGTTGGTTTGCAGCTGGTGACCAAATTTATTTATTTATTTATTTATTTTCTAGCTTATTTGCTTGCTACAGAACACCATCTAAAACAAATCATATGCTAGCAGCAAGCTGTGTTACAGCAAGGAAGGACAACAATAGAAATATCTGTAGTTTTCAGACTTGCAAATTGGACTTGCAGTGGACTTGCAAATTAGCAACCAAGACTATCAACTGTATAGTGACACCTTTACAACCAGTCAAAACATCCTAGCAACCACACATCAATAGGTTTAAAACCACTCTGCACATTAGCAATGACCTAGCAACCAGCCATTACACCACAGACAAACACTACTTACATTTTCCTAAAAAAAAAAAATTATAAATGGTAAAAATGCAGATTTATTACAGATCTTTGGGGTAGTGAATTCCCAAGGGAAAAAAACACCTGAGATTTAAAGCTAGTAGACCACATGCAACCTTTTTTGATTTCACTTACAGTATTTCTGATATGAACGTAGTTTGACATGGTGATGTCATAGAAATTGAAAAAGAAAGCATGGTAAAGGTAAACAAAGGCAAATCCTGATCACTGCATTGTGATAATGGTGAAGCACAGGCAGCCTGTGGATGCATAGCGGAGAGAAAAGCAGAGAGACGACATGCAGCATGTGTGTGTGAGTGTTTGAGAGAAAAAAATTTGCTCTTAAGCATTCCATCATTTACGTCCCTGCAGCTCTGTCCCCCAACCCCTCCTCCTAGAGAGAGAGAGAGAGAGAGAGAGGTAATACGCAAGGCAGCAAACGGCAAGAGAGGACTCCAGTCTGCTGAAGCACAGCACTGCTTGCTTTCTTGAGAGGAGAGAGGCAGAGAACCACTAGCCTTCTCCTCCATCCGTGTGTGTGTGTGTGAGAGGCTGGTGGACACAGCAGCAGTGTTAGCATTAGCAGGGGATCTGTGCTCGATCTTCCAAAATGCTCAACAACCTCACTGAATGCGAAGAGGGCGATGGGGGACCCAACAGTCAGGGTGAGTGGTCTGATCCTGCAATTGGGAGCGTGTGTGCGTCTGTGTGCAGATGATGAGCAAATGTGCCTTTTTACCGGTCACTGGTTATGGTACCAGTTCAAGCTGTAGTATGTGTGTGTGTGTGTGTGTAATATAGACCTATCATGCACCAATGACAGCTGCTTGTGAGTGTGTGTGGGAGAAACAAGATGTCAGTATAGGAGTGCAAATATTTTTGTACTATCATAATCTATGTTGCTTGTGTGGTGTGTGTGTGCGTGTGTGTGTGTGTGTGTAAAGAAAAAGAAGAGAGGAAAGCTTTAAAGGAACGATATGGTGGGGAATTCTTGTGTGTGTGTGTGTGTGTGTGTGTGTGTGAGCGTGTGTGTGTGTGTGTGCATGCGTGTGTGTGCATGCGTGTGTGTGTCTGTTGGTGTGTATGCAGCTTTGGCAAAGGCTCGTGCTGCAAGGTTGCTGTGAGGAGAATGATAATGCTTTCTGTGTATGTCTGAGGTAGTACAGAGTGTTTGTGCAGTGTTTGTGTGTATGTGTTTTGTGTGTGTGTGTATGGTCTAGTGTTGTCACCTCCTTGCACTCTTAAAAAAAAAGTCTGTAGAAATAGGCCTAATCTACTGCGTTAATATGAAGATTTTTTTTTTTAACAGGTGTCTATTTTGAATGTTACATTGCATTTTAGCAAATGGTCCTGGCAGAAATTTACCCGTACCTTTTTTCCATTTCTACCTCAATTCCGTTCCAGGGTTGTTGTTTTTTTTTGTTTTTTTTTTGCAGTGTCTGTCTTTTTTGTCTGTTGCTTAATCTTATTTCATTTCAACAGGCAGTGAATTTGAATCCCTGTGTCTTAGATCCTCGAGAATAATTGAAATGATTGTAGCGTCTTAACAAAAGCAGACCTTCGGTGCATTTCATGTCGTTAACCTCTTAAAAAGTAAAAGAGGGTCTGAGATGCAAGATTTCTCAGTTTCTAAAAGAGCTTCGTACCTACAGGTAGAGCTGCAGCCTGTGAGAGAGGAATTAAATTAGCTTGTACCTGACCTCCTCTCGCATGCGTTCTTATCAACCCCCTGCAGTACAGCAGAAGCTGCACTCATTATGAGTGACGAAACATTTTGTGCATGTGTTATGCACTCAAATGTTACAAATCGCATCTTTTGAGGCAATTAAGTGAACAGCTTCCTTATTAAATGCACCGTAGTACAAGTGTCATGATCGGATTGCAGTGTTTTTTGCAGAGACGCTGTCCGTGGTGCTGAGACTGATTCTGATTGAGCTGCTAGTATAAGTAGAGCTCTCCGTGGTTCTGAAACAGTCTGTGATTGCATGCATTGTGAATGCACACTCATTCTGGGCCCTCTGTCGATGACGGACTGATCTGTTTTGTGTAGACATGAGTGGAACTGGCTGCAGACTGCTGCATTATAGCTTTTGCTTCTTTTCAAAGGGTCTCTCTCTCTCTCTCTCTCTCTCTCTCTCTCTCTGTGCCTCGCTTCCTTCAAAGTCCAATGCTGCCCTGAATTTTCTCTCTCTCTTCCTCCCATCAGGGGGTAGGGACAGTACTGCAGTGGTGCTAATGCCTATTTGGTCATAAAATTCATGCTTGGTAGCTCACCAGCTAAAACAGTCCCAACACAGTCTTGTTCTATCATTCTCATTTTGGGGGAATACAGAGACAACTCTCTTAAATTTTTAAATGATTAAATTCAAATGGTTACATTTAAATAAATATAAAAATAAAAGTACATTCACACACACACACATATTGGAACAATGTTTCCCAAATTTGTCTTAAGTACCCCCACATCCCCATCAGTGAGGCCTAGTACCACTTCATTGACACAATGTTGTTTAAAATGGAATTCACTATATTAGCATGCGTAAGAAAGAAAGAAATAACAATTATTCAACCTTTTTACAGCCTAAATGTTTTTATTTTAATGTTATAAGTTTCATAAAACAAAATCACAATATTTCCAAGAGTATGCAAAAAATAGTATGTATTATACTGTTCACACATATAATTATCCTGTCTGATCATCTTATCTGATTCCAATCAGTCAAACAGTTTTCTAAAAGGTTTTTTTTTTTTTTAATTAGCGGATCATATCTTTAAACCACTTAAAATATTGAAGAATATATTTTTTGAAAAGCGGTACAGAAAGCAACAAGGATCGACTTTGAAGTCATTTTTTGCAATTATATAGACATAGAAAATGGTTGGCTGTAAATATGTTATTTTCTCTATACTATCATTATTTGACAGCATCTCAAATCTTAAAATTCAAAGACATGTCAGCTGAACTTTCAGTGGAGAGAATGTAATTTTTTGTGTAATGATGTGTCAGTTAACACCCATGCTGACTTCTCTTGCAGAATAATGTGCAGTATAATGACAGTGCAGTTACATCACTCATAGAGTAGCCTGACACACCGGACCTTAGGTGTTTTCACTCAGTGGATAATGCGGTTTGAGATTTCTGATTGCATTATGACACCGCTGATCTTTGGCATTTGTTAGCAAGGAAGAAGGCTGGACTAGATTAGTTGAGAAATTGGATTCAAGGCAGAAGGAAATTGATTGTTGATTGTCTTCAGTGGCACTACATGAAGACCCAAACACCTCACAGCTCCAAACTATGATTATGAACAGCGTTAAAGATTGTGGTCCAAGAGGTGTTATTACACAAAAAATATCACTGTTATTAATTAAAGATGGGTGGCTTAATTTTATATACTGCATGTTGGTTATCATGAGAGCACAGAAAGATGGAAACAATATGCAAAAAATGTGTACAGTGATGGCTGCTTGTCCTTGTGGTGAAGTCTCAGGTCAAGTGAACATCAGGCCAGATGGCTCAGACCTGTTTTAACAGCTGCGCAGACACATGAAGACATTAAAACATAACAGGACTACCCTAAATTAGTAACATCTAGAGGACTAGCTGTCCTCAAAAACCAGCCACACACTAACAGAACAAGAGGGAACTATTTGTTCTTAAAGAGTACCTATTCTGCTTTTTTTTTATTTTCAACTTGTGTAATGTTGCTGTTTAAAGGATGAAAAAGGGAGCTATTCTCTATATCAGTAAGCACTGTTTCTGACCTCCCTAAAATGCCTCGATTGCAGTCTTGAGTTTTCTTCCGGGAATGTACATACACAAAATCCCCCATTTAAAGAATTCCAACACAAGGCATACAGTGGAAAAGAAGGGGAAAGACCTGGGGAAGTTGTGTGAGTAGTGTGCTGAAATACGCATTTATGGTAGGGGGCGTGACATTTCCGAAACATGCTTAAAGTGGTTGACCAATCAGAGCACATTGTGCTTTTCGGAAGGAGGGGCTTCATAGAGAAAAACTAACCTTGGTATAACCTACAGTATGCATTCAGGTTGATTCAGGAATGTAGAATGTATTTCGACTTTTATTAAACCAATTTAAATGCATTTTTAGGTTACCTTACAAAAACTTCTGTGCAGCCAGACACAGCCATCACAATAATAATACCATGACGTACTCTTTCTTTGAAAAAAAAGGAGCTGCCAGAAGCTGTAAGTTATGCCAAAACATACAGTACTCATAAAGTCGTAATACTCCTCTTTTACATAAACCATATTATAAAGTGCACCATTCAATGTTACCTCATAAAGTATATTCAGGATTGTCAACAGGCATGTCAAATCTCAGATATATTTATGACTCTCCTTCGTAAGACACAGAGGCTAATAAATATTTTTACACTTTCCTGCTGGTTAATCATAACTGCAGCATTGCCTGGATAAAGATACAGTAGAACGCACGGTTAGAGGATCCGTTTGATGTAATGTTTTAATCAATACGTCATGTGTCAACAACAGCAACACCCCTCAGCCAATCAACTCGCAGCATCTTAAACGTGTAGTGTGAGCATGCCTGATACACAAGCTGCCACAATCATGAAAAGAAACAAAAAGACAAGCAACAAAAATGTATTTCTTGTCAGCTCATTGCTTGGACAGGATCCATGCAGAGACTGTGTCGGATGTTTATTAACAAAAATATCTGGCTTAGCTCTGAGCTATGGCATTCATGGACAAGTAGATGTTGTGATTATTGGTTGCAGTTTATCTTTTAAGAACATCAGGTTATGTATATGTCATTTGAAAGTTTCAGTTGTATTTATAGTGACTACTGTCTATTATAACAGCTTATTGTAACTTGTTTGCAGTTTTTTATGCATTTTTCAGCTATAATGATAACAGCACAGAGAAACGATATAGTTGGAGTCACTTTCAAAGCGATTTTATCCAGGTAATGATTAAAACAATGACAGCCAATCAGAATCCATCCTGCTATCATGAGCTTGAGCATTTAAAGCAACAGACAAGCATGCTTAGAATAAATAGAACAATATCTTCCGCTGTTGTGACCACTAATATAGTTATCGCTACAGTTATCTTTATAGTTATCGTTGTTGGTGTGAACAGGCCTTTAACGATAATATTTATCTGTGCTAGTGTGCCGTTATTGTTATAGTTGTGATGTGATCTCTGCTGTTTTTTATATTTAGAACTAATATATAGAATATTTAGGTTACACTTTATTTTAAGGTGTCATTATTACAGTGTAATTATATATTTAAATACTGAGTAATATTAAGCAACTATGTACTTACAATAGGGTTAGGGTAGTATTAGGGTTTGGTTGAGGGTTAGTTTCATGTAATTATGCATAATTTACAGTTATTACTATGGTACGTACATATATTACATGTAACAAGGACACTGTAAAACAAAGTGTTACCGATCTTTATATTATCGTTATAGTTATCGCTCTAGGTCTGAAAAAATGAATTGGGAACACCATTTAAATTGAAATTATATTTAAAGTAGTAAGCAGGATGCAGAACCGTAATTCAAATTTAATTCAGTTGAATTTGAATTCAATATTGGTTTAGGGTTAGTTCCATGTATTAAAGCACCATTTATAGTAATTACTATAGTAACTACATGAAACATGTAACAAAAACACTGTAAAATAAAGTGTTACCAACATAATTATTTTCACTATTTCATAAGATTACAACTAAACATGTGACGTAGTGAGTCCGGTTACACTTTATTTCAAGGTGTCATTGTTACAGTGTAATTATATATTTAAGTACTGAGTAATATTAAGCAACTACATGTACTTACTATAGGGTTAGGATTTGGTTGAGGGTTAGTTGCATGTCATTATGCATAATTTATTGTTATTACTATGGTAAGTACATGTAACAAGGACACTGTAAAATGAAGTGTTACTGTGAGTCCATACAGTATAATTTGTGTAATAATACTTCACATATTTCATTTTTTAAATAACAGGCAGCATAGGTAGTCAGCTAGTAATCTGTTTCAAAAATAATTCCTGGGGTAGGTGTGCATTTCATGTGTTTTAGGGTCAGGGGGATGTAGTTCTTATGTAATTGTGGCAGTGTAGTGAGTATTATGTCACTGCAAAAGACCATGCATTATATAAGAATATTTCCCTAATGCCACATAAAGGATTTTCATATGCCCTCCTGTAATCCTGCTGATGTGTTTGCCCTTGATGGATGGTTTTGTTAAGTTGTCGTGGCCAGCTGTCTCTGGCAGGTGCCTGGGAAGCCATTTTATGGTGAGAACAGAGGGGAGGGCAGAGGTTGTTAGGTGAGACATAAGAAACGAGCAAGAATAACAGTCTGAAGAGAGATGAGAAACTATTGAGACTTCATGCGATGTACAAGTTGTCAGAAGGTTAATCACATGTTGGTTAAACAGTGTTTACACTGTTTGGTTATAAAGAGGGGCACCAGCAGTGGTAGTTATATCAAATTATAGTTCAGTAGTGTAATTTTTGTTCAGTATGCAAAGGGACCTGGGCTTAAATTATGATTTTGAATATACTGTATACAAAAGTCACCATGAAATCTGCTAACAATCACATTATTTCCTACATGACACACACTGATTGGCCTCTGCTGATTGCGCAGCCAATGAGATTGCTTGCTCAACATTGAAATTGTCAGGTTCAGTAGGGGTGGGCAATATACCGGTATACACAATAAACCAATAGAAATGTGTCAACCGGTAGATTTTGGATTATCATCTCTATCACGGTTATGACATTGCCAAGTTGTGCTGTCACAAAAGCTTATCATTTGAATAATTTTGTAAGCCTTGCGGTTTAAAAACAAGTGATTTTAAACCGTTTAAGTGCAAGAAGCAGTGGAAGGGAACTCATTTTGGTATATGTACGCTGTTTGAGAGACAGCACACAAGTTTTTTGCGCCTTATTGCGTTTGAACGGTCAAATACGCACACTTGTGTGTCAAAATGGCCGTATCCTCTTAAACGCAGTCGGTTGTGTCTTAAGTGAGTGCAAGTAGTTGAGAAAGAAAACACGTGTATTAGTATATTGGATCCGTGCATTCGGCCTTGAAAGTGACAGCAGCCTAATACACCTTCTGCAGTCTTTGTCATTAATGTTAATCAAACAACAAAAGAAAGAAAATCTCTAACTGCTCTTGACTGAATCACCTTTGTAACTTTAATTAGAATAAATGTTTATTTAATTTACACAGTGAAGACAATGCATTGTTTTGTTTTTTGTACATTTGATTACTTTAAACAGTTTATGTAGTGTTTCTTATCTCTTTTGCTTGAATTTTTACAGGTAGGTCAATTTAATTTGTCATTGTTCTATAGTTTTTTGTCCTATTGCTTAAAATTGGTACTAAAATTAGTACTTGTCTTCAGTAAGCTTGAGATTTTTATCAACAATTTTGATTTCATACAAACCTTATTTAAACCAAAAATAACAATATTGTGATACATATCGTTTGTGTGAAATAAATGTACTCATATAGTGATATAATATTTTTAAGCTGGTCCTGTAGTTCCTCAGAAACCCTCCATCAGCTCCACCTGTCTAGATCTGCTACAGTTTTTTTTTTTTTGTATGCCAATTCAGGTAGCAGTCACACCTATTTCTAAATATGTTTGTCATTCCCAAACACTGACTGTGTGAAGTTGTGAACATATCATAGAGAGTTGGCAGCACATACTCTCCGTATTTGACTTGCTGGTTACGCATGAACACTCACTACAGTGATGCCCAATAGTTTGTGACACTGACATGCACATCTCTGCATTGTGTGACTGCAGGTTGTAGAATCTTTTTAAGCTCATGAAGACAAGCAAACATACACAACTATACCCTCAGTCTCTTTATTTGTGTCCACTGAATTGAGAAGAATGAAGTCTGTCTGGGACTTCTGATGGTTGGAGGAAATGTCTCGGCTCCAGTGAGGTTTGCGTGTTTGCTCTGTTTATTGTCACCTTCCTGCGGTGAGTTAAGAATTGATTAAGTTTCAGTCTGAAGTGCCAAATCAGAGAACGCAGTGGCATTGAAAAAATAATGAAATTAGTCTTGCATAACCGCAATGAATATTAAAGAGAGAGAGAGAGGTGCACATTGTGGGGCACATTGTGTTGCTCATAAAGGTGATGATGGTTCTTTGAATTCTTAGTTCTGTTCTGTCTTTTCTGTTTTCTGGTTACTCAGATACATAGGTCTGCAGTTCTGGTCCTTGAATCTGATTGAGCAGCGTTCCAAGAGTGCTGATGTAACAGCCCAAAAGCACTGGGACTTTTCACTGTTTGTATCATCTGTTTGTCTGTTTTTGCTCATTTCAGACAGACTTTCAGTTTGTGCATTAGTGATGCAGATTTTTCTGTGAACCCTGCAATGGACTGGTCATCCATTAAGTGTGTTTCACTGTTTCCTACTTCAGTGACACTTTCTGCAGGTTACATTGTTAGGCCAATAGGTGGCGACAAGCGATTTCCTTTATGAGTGAGTCATTATTTCAACCGATTCATTCACAAACGCTGATGCATTCAGAAACTAAACAAGTGATTGCCTCTGTGAGTGACTAATTGAGTCATTCACTCAACTGATTCGTGAGTGATTGAATGAGTGAGTGATTGAATAACTGTCTAAAGTGATTCATAAAAAAATGCTGGTTCATTCAAGAATTAAACAGGTCTTAATGACTGAGTCGTTGAATCATTCATCAAAACTAAAGCTCCAGCAGTGGTTTTGTTTAGAGCTATTTAGGTTTGCAGAGCAAAAAAGTAACTATTGTGTCTAAAATGTACGTCACTCAAATATTAACTTCTTTCCATATTGAACTGTTGTATAAACTATGAATTGTTTTTACATATTTTACATGTCTTGCATTTGTTCGCCGAATCGTTGCAGGCAAAATCCAGTCATTTCAATAGGGATCCTTGTGAATGGGAATTATGTGTAAGTGCGAAAGATTTCCCAATGCAAATTTCACATCAGGTTCAAGTTGGTCAGATGAATTTGCTGCGTTGATCAACAGAAAACTGCTTGGTTTGAAAGTGACTTCTATGTGCAGTGTTTCATAAATCACTACACCATTGAAAATTGACCCTTTTGCCCGCAAGATTTCTTTAAAAATGTTGCAAATGTGACCGCACCTTAGATCAGGACTATATACCGGTAGCAACTTTTGGGCATTAAAACTTCTGATATTCAGTGTAGTTATACACATCTATGGAAGCAACACTGCTTCCATACACTGCTGAGAACAAGAGTAGAGATGGAAATGAAGAAATTGTACATGCTGTCCCTGTGAGTGCTGGATGAGTCAGTTTCACCCCGAGTGCACAGTGTGCTTTCTCCATTTCTTTTTCTTAATCGCCAATTCTTTTCCTCCCTTTTGCTCTCCTTTCACAGTAGGATGAGGATCTCCTTCTCTCATCTGGAACTGTACTAAATCCCTCAGCTGGTTTTTATGCATGTCTCTCTCATTTCTGTTCTCCATTTGCATTGGTCCACATTGCCCTGTACTCTCTTATCCTCTTTAAATAAGGGAGTTAGCTGAGCAGGTCTTTTGTTGCAGTAGAATTGATGGATTTCCATGTTTCATTCCTTTGTGAAACAATTTTATGAATTTCATAGATTTGATGTATGAGAAAATTATAGTCACACACATTTCAGTGATTTTTTCTCTTGGCTTTGTGTATGTCTGCATGTACATGGGTATGTAGGTGCATGCTTATCCATGCAATGGACTATTGCACATTTTTGCCAATTATTTCTCAATATTGTCCCATATGGGTGTTTGTATATGGGCATGTCTAGGTAATGATTTTTATTCAAACGTTTCGTTTATTCCCATTTAGCTAACAGTAAAATCGTTGCACTGTCATTGTTTTTGTTATTTTACCTTGACATTTATATTGCTCTAATCAGCATAAATCATGCTAGATTTCACACAATAAAAATGTAATTAGTACTTACTTTTTGCAGTCAGCATTAACATTGCATGGAAGTTTCATCTTTAGTGACCTTTTCCACAGCTTTGCGTGTTGCATTTAAATGGCTGTATTGATAGAGACAACATGACCTCCAAGGGCAAGATGATTTATGACATGGCACGTGTTCACAGACACAACAGATTTCGAAGCAGAGCTTTGCCTGCGGGGTTCGAGGCAGTCGACATGTTAATCCGCAAGACAGTGACATATGATGTCCCATCCCATGTGTGAAAAGAAGCTCTGTGTGTGTTTTGTCCAAAAGCATGACCCTCTTTCTACAGGACTGTCTTCACACCATGTGCCCTTGAAGTCTGGTAAAGTCTGCCAGTATTGGCTCTTAACACTTTGTCCTACTCTCCCACTCTGTGGGACGAACCTTTAATAGCCGCTCTGCTGACTGGAATTCCGTGAATGGGCGCTGATCTCTGTAAGCTGGCCTTTTAAGTAGCAGTATGCAGGTCTATCTTAGACCAGTCTGACCTAAGAACTCTTTAATGTCAGTACAACCATCTCTTAAAAAAGGGTAATTTGTGTAGCATGCAGGGATGAACTGGTCATAGGGAACACAGGGACTTATTCTTAGTTTGTTGGTTGACTTGTGACCTCTTGATTAAATAAATAAATATACAAAGATTTAAAGGGAAAAAAGTTCATCTATAGACACAAAGCTCTCAGATGTGCGTCAGATTTTCGTTTTTTCGGCCGCCAAGATTATTTAAAATTATTTGTGTCGGTATGGTTGTGTCACGTTTAGTTTTGGGTTTGTTTTATGTTCATGTTTCATGTCTTTTATTTTGAAAGTTTTGTTTCTGGTTTCTTGTCATGTGACTTCCTCGCCCTCATGTGATTATGTCTGAATCCGAAATCGCCCCCTAAACCTTTATTCACTATTCCCTACGTTAATCACTAATACTGTTCACTTGAAGGAGTTAATGAAAAGGAGTGAGCGAATTCGGACAGCTGTTGAGTGTACATCAGTTGTACACTCTATATTGCAGTGCAATGTGGGATTGAATGAGTGCACTCAATAACGTCCACTATCGTTTCGGACACCACTACAAATGGCTGTCCCCTCAAATAATGCCCTATTTGAGGGTATGGGGGGGGGATTCAGCCTATGTCTTGTGCTTCCCTAGTCTCTTGCGTAATGGTTTGATTGGTTCCCTCATTATATGTTTAACATTTTCATTGGTTCATTGTTTAATAGTTCACAGGTGTTTCTTGTTAGTCATTAGTCCATATGTAGTCCATGCTTTGTTCCCTGTAACCGCTGTTGGTGTTATTGTTTTATGTTTAAGTCAAGTCGTCACGTCAAGCCAAGTCCTTGTTTATTTTGTTCACGTTTTTGAATAAAGCTGCACATGGGTTCTCATGCAGTCCGTTTCATTGGACTTCTCTCAGCCCTATTACTTAAGTTGACATTTTTAAGGAACATTCTTCAAGTGTTCTGGTTATAACTGTAAAGTTTGGGGTCGCTAAGATTTTTAAAAGTATTCTATGCTTACCAAGACTACATTTATTAGATCAAAAATACAGTAAAAAAATAACATTAGCAATTTAAATTATTCCTATTGTAATATATTTTAAAATGTAATTTATTCCTGTGATGTCAAAGCTGAATTTTCAGCATCATCACTCCAGTCTTCAGTGTCAAATGATCCTTCAGAAATCATTATACAGTAATATGCCGATTTGGTAAAATTTAATATTATTATTAATATTAATATCAATGCTGAAAACAGTTGTATTGAATGAAACATTCTGCATGGAGTCACCTGTCATACAGCGGGCCCTATTTTAACGATCTGAAACGCAAGTGTCAAAGCGCAAAGCGCAAGTAACTTTGTGGGCGGGTCTTGGCGCTGTTGCTATTTTCCCAGCGGGATAAATGACTCTTGCGAAGGGCGCAAATCTAAAATGGGTTGGTCTGAAGTAGCTTCATTATTCATAGGTGTGGTTTGGGCGTATCGTGAAATAAACCAATCAGAGCGACATCTCACATTCCCTTTAAGAGCAGGCGCGCTTTGTTCTAAAGCGGATTCCTATTATAACGGCGTATTTGCCAGGCGCGCGCCAGGAGCGGTTCACAGCCAAGGAGAGCAACGCTCTCGTCTGGGACGTTGGGGATGGAGAAACCCACCCAAATTAACTTCGGTTAAAAAGGCGTATGATAATTTGGGTAAATGTGTAAGCTAGATGTATGCTTTTATAATAAATTGTCTATCTATCTATCTATCTATCTATCTATCTATCTATCTATCGTAATAATATATGATTTGCAAAAATGAAAACTGCTGCTTCTGTGTAGATGAGAGAATCAAAGTGTATGCGCGTTGTGCACACGCTACATTGATTATGGCCAAGCATGCGCCCTTAAAATAGCATATGAATAACATGCGCAACCCGCCACTGACTTTAAACTATTTTTTCCTGGTTAGTGGCGCAATTGTTTTCTAAACCTGCAAAATAGCATGAAGGAACGTTTGCGCCGGAACACGCCTCCTTTTTTGCGCTGAACCACCCAGGGAGCGCAAGTTCATTCCCTAGTTTAGCGACGTGCTTTTGTGGAGGGAAAAGCGCGCTTTGCGCGGGTGCAAAATAGGAATGATACATGCGTCGGTGTACAAAGTCAATTGCGCTGGGTGCAAGATAGGGCCCAGCCTCTATATATCAGGTGACTCCATGCAAATTACTTTATGTTTGAAGGAATCACAGTAGTGATGAAAAAGCTGAATGAATCATGTGGATTTTAAGCATGAATACACATTATGTCTGGTGCATTACATGCATATCTGATTGTGTGTGTGTGTGTGTGTGTGTGGATTCTTGTGGCAGCTGCATGCACCATCAGGCAGTAGTTCTCCACTATGTAGGTCAGACTGCATGTACTGTAGAGAGAAAGATAGAGATCTGTTTGCAGAGCTGAATGGCATCAACACTGTGACTGTTTGCTTATTTATTGAATTGGAACCAAGAGTTAATTTCATTCCAACCGTTTCATGCAGTCATGTGTCCAATTTAACAACAACAACAACAAAAAAAGCTTAGATAAGTTTTGATAATGTGTACGTAGATTGCTTGTATGCGCAATTAAGGATCTTAAGGATAAAAAAAAAAAATCCTACTGTAAGAGTGACTCTCCTGGGGGTTTATACAGGGAGCTTAAACTTTAGGGAACTCTCTAGATAGATGTGTGTATGTGTGCAGGTGTATGGATGGTAAAGGTCAGAGATGACTTCCCGAAAGAACCCTTCAACAATAGGCCTATAGAGATAGGTAGGCCAACTCCAGCTCACTGCTGGACTTACATTATACTATGCTGTATATCAATTAATCATCAGAAATGTTAGTTTTACCGTAGGCATGAGATTACATATTCATTTTTGCATTTGGATTTTAACATAATGCAGATTTAATCTGCAATTTTAATGAATGAGGAACTTGTCTATGTTTTAATTTTTAATATAAGCTTATATAAAGGGATAGTTCCCTTTCGAGAACGGTCTCTCGTATTGTGTAGCTATTCGCTATGGGAAAACTCCTTTTCTCGAGAATATTGAAAACACAGTGCAGCTGCACAGCGAGCACAGAGCAGATCTGACTAGCGCGCTCATTGGCTGTGCTGCGGGAACTGCACGAACCTATGGCGAAGCGGCTGATGCGCGTGAATCAATCATGGTGCTTCGCCTGCCAGAATGGGCGTGGCTTCTGGCTATATAAGCGGGCCATTTCGCCATAGGAATCGGATTTAATCTCCTTCAGCGAACTCTTCACTTCGCTATTTTCTCCTGCTAAGAAGCCTTCGCCATCGACGAGCCCCAGCAGCGGAACGAGCGACCTGCAGCAAGCAGCTCAGCGGAAGCTGCACTCGGCAAAGGCGGCTGCTCTCACTGTGCTCCATACTGCGCTCGCTCTTCCGTTTCCCGCCCTCCTCGAACCACAGAGGAAGAAACGGCGGGGCCAGAGGATGCCTGAGCGAATTGAGACGAGCGAGCCCACGTCGGCCACGATGCCTCGCTCTCTCCAGCGAAGACCCCTTCACTTGCTCTGTTCACTCAGACGGACCAGCGCCCCTCTTCGCAAGCGGCAGGCCTCATCTCTTTCAGTGGATAAGAAGAGGAGGAAAATGACAGCCTGTCTTTGGTTGCATCCAAGTGCGAGAATTGGGTGGGCTCGGCTGACACCGCCCCCTCATCTCAGTCCAGTGAAGTAGGTGCGAGGGTGAGTTTGGACTCAGAGCTTCTCCGCATCCTCACTGAAGCCATTGAAGACCTCGGGCTCGATTGGTCTTCGCTTCAGGAGCCCGCTAAGAGCCGGCTCAACGAATGGTTCCTGCCGGGACGCACCAGGCCCCTCGTCAAAGACCAGCGCCGTTCTTTCCTGAGGTACACGACGAGCTGACTAAATAATGTCGTGCCCCCTACTCGGCCCACCTGAGAGCATCCACCTCCGCAACGCTCTCCACCGTTGACGGCGCTAAGGAAAAGGGATACAAGAAGCTGCCCCCCTAGAGGAAGCAGTGGCCACACACCTCTGCCCGCCCACTGCTATTGGATGGAGATCCAAGACAGTTCATCCATCGAAACCCTGCAGAGCCACTTCAGCTCTCGCCGGCCGAGCTTACTCCGCCGCTGGCCAAGCTGCATTGGCCCTGCACACCATGGTGGTCCTCCAGGTGTTCCAAGCTATGGTTAAGGGCGAAGTGTTAAATTGATAGCACGGCGTTTTAAAATGGGTTCCCATAGCGTATAGCTACGCAATACGAGAGACCGTTCTCGAAAGGGAACGTACTCGGTTACTAACGTAACCTCGGTTACCTGAGAGTAAGGGAACGAGTAATGCATACCCTGCCGTGCTATTAGGCTTGGTACAGGTGCTGTCGCTTCAGTCGATTTAAACCTGATTCCTATGGCTAAATGGCCCGCTTATATAGCCAGAAGCCACGCCCATTCCATAGCTATGCAATACTTGTTCCCTTACTCTCAGGGAACCGAGGTTACGTTAGTAACCGAGTACGTTCAACATGGACACAAAAATCACATAATGTATCATAAAAATACCATAAGTTGTTCATATGACTTTTGCACACTTGCATTGCAAATTTAAATTTTTAAGTTACATCTAAGTTTGTAATGTAATGGAAGAAACGTCAGATCCTTTATTTCTTATTGTGACATACATCCGAGCGAAACAGAAGTGAAAAGAAGGATGTAGACTTGGATGGAGGAAGATTTGAATGCAAGCTTTTAGATTGTAAGAATGGGGTAGGGTTTATACAGTCAAAATGATTGGAGAAGATCACTAGAGCAATGTCATTTCAATGGAAGATTGTGACATTTTTTATTAAAAATAAATAAATTTTTACAAATATTTTTTTTTAAAAAAAAATAAAATTAAAATTAAAAATTAAAAATAAACAATTTATAAGTCAAAAACTTGATATAAAAATGATAGATATACCATAAAAACTTGAAAGTTGTATACGTACTGCTCGGGGACGAGGACTGACAGAGCCAGAACCAACTAATCTGGAGAAATGTCTAAATGAAGTCAAGATGAAGGTCACATATACTGACGCTTTTGACATTTCGTCTACATCCAACGCACATGGCACCCTTTA
Organism: Abramis brama; assembly: GCF_963993115.1. NCBI lineage: Eukaryota > Metazoa > Chordata > Actinopteri > Cypriniformes > Leuciscidae > Abramis > Abramis brama. The sequence goes on from NC_139978.1 coordinate 13,446,055, forward strand.
GTGTCAATATGAGACGCAGATAGATATGGGCCAGAAGGCGCCTCCTAGCGGTCTAACCCTACCCCAGACCTAAACCTAACCATAACCGAACAAAGCTCTGTGCGTGTCATATTGACGCTAAAGGGTGCCATGTGCGTTGGATATAGACGAAATGTCAAAAGCGTCAGTATATGACGCCCTAGGATGAGAATGCGTTAGCTATTATTAGGTTCTTAGGAGTCTTGTACATTCAGATTAGCCATGTGAAAACAAGACCTGGGATCGGAGATAGAGAAGGAAATATGGGAGAAAATATGTGCAAAGGCCCAAACACAGACAGTTAACAGTAGACTAAAACTGTTACAGTACATTTGGCTTTTGTGTACTTATGTAACTCCAGTAAAAATTAAATAGAATTAATAGCAGCATACCAGATACTTAACAGTGCAAAGATACATTAATTCATATAAGTGGGAGTGTGAGAAATTAAAAGAGTTTTGGAAAGAAATCAGCAATATGATATGGCACTTGGTCTCGGTGAGTTTACCACTATCCTGAGTTTTTAATTAATTTTTTTTTTTAATTAAATGATTTTAATTTGCCCACCCAGGAATGCCATTTCTGTAGTGATTGGTACTCACTTCACCGCTGACGTTGTAATTTTTGGATCACACGTCACTTAAGGTATGATTATGAGTACAGTACATCAGATGACCACTTCCCCCCTTCTTAATTCTGGGCACCAGTCAGTGACTTTTACCTTGGCAGTATGAGAACACTCCCAGGCGGGTCTGTTCAATCATTTAGAATTAATGTAAACTGGAGTTGCTCAGCTGATTTATCTGAAAGATTGGTGCGATGTTGTTTACTAGCCTCTTACTGTGTTATCATCACAAGGAAGACACAAGTGATAAAATACATTTTATTAACAAAAGATAAACAAGAATAACGAACACAACTTCTAAATGAATGCTATAAATGTAAATGTCTAAATGTAATCTAATGTAAATTAGAAAATCATACACTGATAATATACAACAGTGCCAAGGTCTCTGGAAAGAGGTTTGGTTAAGTGATATTTACATTCCACGTGGTTGAGTGAGCATGAGCAATGGCGGAGACGTTTTCCACTGGTTGTGCTGGGTAACAGTGCAGTGGGGAACGGAGCCAGAATCCATTTCAACAGTCTTGAACAAGAAGCTCTGTTGGATGCTGATCTCCTGGAGCACCAAAAGGGTCCTAAAATCTGAAACACACAGATGAGGCCCTGAAGTGCAGAAGTTACTTAACGTTGGGCCATTGGCGAGCATCTGCCAGGCTAGTTTTTGCAGTATGTTCCACACAATTCAGCATGTTGAATCAGCGTCATGGCCGTTGATGAGAGTGGCAACTCTGATTGGATGTTCAGTTTAGCAAACGAGTCAGTGCACGAGAATTAAAGCGAAAGTGATGAAAGAGAGCAAGTAAGTCAAGACGGCACTGACAGAAGGTTGATCTAATGTTAAGTTATCCTACCCGAGCATTCCAAAAAAAATTATATTTTCATAACTATGAAAACTATAAATATTCAAAATGGTAAGCAAGCGCTGCTTTGTACACATTTCATATATCTGTGTATATTCTTGTTTCGGTTTCTCCCTTTGAATGACGAATGTAGACTTGATACCTGCTGATATAGACAGTTAATTACTTACAGGCAGGCGCTGAACGTACATGCTAGTTTGCAGTCGGATGTAGTCTGTGCTGTGTGTTCAAGCGCAGCCCACCACCAGAATACCTTTGGCAATATTCTAAACAAATAGAGTCCAAAGTCCAAACAAGACGGGGAAAGATTGAACTGTCATGCATTCATTCATTTGTACATTAACAGCTGAATTTTGTGTAAGATGTTGCACTACAAATAGCTTTCACTGAGAATGCTTGTTTTTCTGAATAAGTATGAAATGGATATCTGTAGTTTACATCGGTTTTAAGGTTTCCAAACATTATAGATAGATTTGGATGGATCATTGTGATCTCTCTTTGTTTCACCCACTGATGCTGTACCTGGGAGGTCCTAAAGAACTTGTATGGCAGTCACAGGCCAAAACCTTAGTCTCTAGATGGGTGAAGGGCAGAAACTGCATGTGGATCAATGAGGTGTCCTGTCCTTCCTGGGCTTGGTACTAGAGGTCTTCTTCTTGCCCTCTAAGAGGTGTCCATCTTTTTCTGATGTTGTTGGACAGTTTGTTTGTTTTAGACCACCAAGATCCAATCAAAATGTAGTAAACCTTTGTCCACTTTTATGGACAGAGAGGGACCCGGCCATAATGGGCCCTGGAAAATGCTGTCACCACGAATGGAATATTTAAGTATCTATAGTCATGTGGATTTTACACTCCGAAGGCTCGTTGCTATTTATTGGAAATAAGACGGAAAGGCTTAATATAACTCGATGGTTAAGAGCAACATCTTCATGTATTGCAATGGAAAAGATAGCACATTTTTAAGGGTAAAAAAGTCACATTTAAGAGAGTCTATCGCTCCTTCTGTTTATTTATTGAACATGGGGATATTGACAGTATAATAGAGGAAGATCAAAATGCTTGATCTGGGTATATTTTAATATGCACTATGCTAACCCTACTTTATGTATTGTTAATATTGATTGTGTTGTATTGCTAACTTGCACTCCCATAGTACATTGTATTAACTCAATGTTGGTTTGTGTTGTTATTATTACACTAAATGTCATATCGACCCTTTTGTTTTGCTTCTGTTTTTGTGCATTAAGTATGTTGTTATAGACAAGTGACGTACATCGGGTGCGTCTCAATCAGCTCCCTTGCTCCCGAGCTCGTGTACACGAATCCGGCGCTGGTAAGGACCATGGCTCACGACACAAATTGGGACAGCGATCACTCAATTTCCGGCGACATGAATACGTACAATGTCAACGTACAACATTGTAGAACGTCACGGCTGGTATTAATCAACAACAGGCAGGACCTATATCTTTTTGATATTATTTTGTATTCTGTTTAAATACATTGTTCTGTTACATATCCTTTCAACATTTCAGCCGAATATTAATTAGAAATGTTAACTAGACGTGTTCACTACCTGTCTAGCGATGTGTTTATGCTGACATATAAAAAAAAAAGGTTTGTCTTTTTAAATCTTCTATCACATGTCATTATATTTATTGAGTTGGTTTATTCTTTGCGCTTCAGAAAAGTGATGAAATTTCCGGTAAGGAAGCAAAGTTAGCATCGATGCTCCCATAGTTTTTGCAGTACTGTTTGATTTAACTCTATCAGGTGCATTGTGGGATTTCTTTTAGGGAGCAAAAATTCCAGTGCACTGGAAGGATTTTGCGATTGAGACAGGCCTTAAAATGGCCGACACACTTATCAGTGACCTGACTACTGAACTTGGGAGCTGATTGAGATGGCACCCATCGTTAGTTGTGAAAGTGTTCATGAAAACTTAATAAAAACAGCTTTGAGAAAAAATTCATAGATATGTCTGTTAAATTGTTCACAAAATGATTAATAACATGTATTTATAAAACATTTAGAAAAAATTACAACAGATGAAATTCTGTGATGCTAAGCTGCTGATAATGTTCTCAGCTGGGCAGCTAACCATTGTGACTGGATCATTGAGTCAATGAGCTGAACCCAACTCAGAAACAGATAGATTCATCAATAAGTCATTCAGATCGGTTTTACGAACTGTATCAAATGATTAATTGAAAAGATCTGACTCAAAATAATGTTTTTATTCAGACCATTGAATCAATGAGCTGAACCCAACCCAGAATCAATTGGATTCATCAATGAATCATTCAGCTCGGTTTTACAAACTGGATCAAATGATTAATTGAAAAGATATGACTCAAAAGAATGTTTTTATTCAGACCATTGAATCAATGAGCTGAACCTAACTCAGAATAAATTTGATTGATCAATGAATCATTCTGCTCGGTTTTATGAACTGGATCAAATGATTATTTGAAAAGATCTGACTCAGAAGAAAGTTTTGTTCACAAATTTTACTGCTTCAATGAACCATAGATACATAGAACCCATTAACTTTAGATCTTAAAACTTGAATTTTAGTCACTTCACATAAAGCTGTTGACTAAATTATTACAATTTATAGAACTGATGCTGTATGAACTACCTTTTATGCTACCTCTGTGGTGTGGTGTAATTTGTCATTTGGAAAATAGAATAGAATATAACATAACAGAATGGAATGGAATAGAATGGAATGTACAGTGTATAGGATATAGAATATGAGAGGTGGTGGAATGGACTGCAAGAGAATGAGATGTCAGTGCCAGACGAGCCATTATGGGAGATTAAATCTGATCCACACTAAGAGTGACCCTGTGGAGAGAGAGAGAGGGAGAGAGACTCTCAGCCTGGCTTATTGTATTAATAGCTGTCCGTGGGTGTCAATAGCTGTATATCAGATCTGTAGAGACTTTGATTTGATTTAAAGTTTGCCTGTACAATATCAGTCCCTGCCCTTGAGTTACCCAGCACTAGGATGGCTTTCCTTGAGTATTTCCAAATTCGAGTATCTGTGTAGATTGTGCAGATCTTTGTGCAGATCTCGAGTATCTGCACAATCATACAATCATATGACATTTTAAGTTTAAATGGAGCTGTGGAGCACAGGATCTTTCTTTAACTTTTGACTGCCTACATCTGCATAACAATTCCATTCAGCATTCAGCAACTTGGCCCACCTAGTCACGATGAAGTAATAATATGTAGGATAGATTATTCAGAGACACCAGAAGAATAAAATACCAGTTAATTTCTAGATATATATGGGAGGTTCGACCATCGCAGTGGGGGAGGATCAAAAAAAGAGATTTATTGAAGAAATGTATCACGGTTTCCACAAAAATATTAAGAAGGACAACTGTTTTCAACATGGATAATAATAAGAAATGTTTCTTGAGGAGCAAATTAGCATGTTAGACTGATTTCTGAAGGATCATGTTTCCCTGAAGACTGGAGTAATGATGCTGAAAAATCAGGTTTGCTATCACCGGAATAAATACATTTTAATAATACATTAAAATAGGAAACAGTTATTTAAAATGAATATAATATTTCACAATATTACTGTTTTTGCTGTATAAATGCAGCCTTGGTGAGCAAAAAAGACACTTAAACACATTTAAAAACCATACTGACCACAAACTTTTGAACATTAGTGTACATATAGAAGTACATATAGTACATATAGTCTTAAACATAAAGTATTGATAAAACTGATAAAACTTACCTTTAGGCTCTGTTTCTACTTCTATTTCTTCAATGACTTTAATGTGCAAGCTACCATACGAAATACAAAATCAAATGCGACAAAAGCCATATCATACGGCCTCTTTAAGCGGTAATTTATTGCAAATAAATGTTCTCATGTTTAACCTTCCTGTGATAAAGGACACGGTTTGACAGGCTAGCGGAGGTATGTTGTGATTAAGACGTTGAATACCAGTCAACTCTTTGTTGTTACTAAGCAACCTGTTCCCTGGCAACGCTTTACTTGTCCTTTGGCAACCGTTGATTTAATTCAGAATGACTGTTCCCCCTTTACTCCCGTGCTGTGTCATCTCTAAGTCCATGCAAGTCTTGGGACCGATGAACCAAGACATTAAAGAATGTTCAGCATCCAGATTCGACATTGAACCATTCTCTGCTGTTAGTGTTAAAAAATTGCTGCGTCACAGCACTGATGTCTTACAGTATTCACATCACTTCAGTACAGCAGGGACTTTTTATAAGGCCATGAATCTGTTCAGATAAGGAGTGTCTATGAAAGGTGCGTTTCAACAATTGAAGAGGATACGTGGCTGGCAGACTGCAGTGTGAGAGGAGCGAGACAGCTGGGGGATTTCATCAAAGAGCATGCGACAGGGAGCAAGAGTGGGAGGAAGATGAAGACAGAGAAAAGGAGGGAGGGAGATGTTACTCAGGCCAACAGCAGCACCTTTGCAGCTATGCGCCACTTTGTGTGTCAGTACCCTGGGCGGAAAATATCTGCAGAAATTAATCTGACAGCTGTGGCTGTTTCTGAGCGTGCCTTTGTGCATGTGTGCGTACGTTCAGGTGGCCTATTTCCTGAAATTAATGCAATATCTGGCATGCCATGGTCACCCACTCTGTATGTGGCTGCATGTGGGATTATCCTAGTGAGCCACACCTGTAGTAAAGCCTTTGAAAGCTAGTGTAAACTGTCCATTTTGTGATAAATCTACCATGTGAGAGACACAACCTGTGCTTATCTATCCCTTTGCTGGTGTTTTAAGCAATCTGCTACTTACTTAGTGTCATTTAATTTTCACATCGAATTGTGCTATTGCTGTACCATATCTGAAACTTCATTTTATTTGTAGTGAGCCTTATAGAACTATAGTCCATACAGGAACATTGTACTGTAAATACTGTAGATCTGCAGTGAGCCGTATCCTTGTGATTAAAGTGCTCTTTTTTTGCCTTTATCTTATTATAGCGTTAATACAATACAGTTTCAAAGCAGCTTTACAGTGATCAAGAGGAAAATAATGATTCAGTGTTGCAAACAGTTCAGTTTGACTGTTACGCAGCTTTAAAAAGAAAAAAAAGTGTCATTGTTCAGCTGAAGTCAGTTCAATGTTGATTCAGTTATAAAGATCATCATCAATTATTAAATTAGTTCAATTCGGCTATAAAGCAACCCTGCAGAAAACAGGGATGTCATCGTCCAGCTCAGTTCAGTTCTCATACTATAGTGTCAGTTCTTTCAGGTCAATAATATTGTTGAATATTAAGTGTAACAACTAAGCAAGTCAGAGGTGACAGCGTCAAGAAACCCAAACTCCATCAGTTGACAGAATGGAGAAAAAAACCTAGTAAGAAACCAGGCTCAGTCGAGGGGTCAGTTCTCCTCTGGCCAATGAAACGGACATGCTGTGGTTTAATTCAAGGCTGCATCACAAAACAGATTGTGGATTAGTATCATTCAAAATATTTCATCCAGTTACTTTTGCTTGAAAATCGGATTCATCTGTGTGGAGACGAAGCTGGCCATCAGGGTCTGTGCAGAGCTCTCGTGGTCTTTGCTGAGGATCTGTGTCGATGGCTGTCGTGTTGACAAGGTATTCACAAGGGATTGTCTAGTTGACATGGTCTCTGCTGATATTCAGGGCTGTGTTGTGGTCATGTCTAGGTGCAGGTATTAGCGTAGATGCCATTCTAACGATGTAAAAAATACATCAGATTCCCAGTTCTGCATGGTTGACCTACTTTATGCAGCCTTACAATCCTTTAGCAGATTTTAATTTAAAGTCCCCCTGTGGTGAAAATCAAGTTTTTAATGTTGTTTATATGTCTATGTCGTGTTTTTAATATGGTTTAAGACAAACCATGTGCAAATTCATGTCAACAACATTGCTGAGTATTTTCTCCTTAAAACTGCAGTGAACCAAAGACAGTCTCAAAAACGGCGTTTGAAATCGCTGTTTCTGACAACACAAACTACCTTGTAATCAATCACGTCAGTGTGTGATCGTCAACTAGAGGCGGGGCTAATTTGCATATTCATAGAACCGCGTATACTAAATAAGGCAAGTGTGTAGATTTACATTCAAGCTATTTTAAGGCATGCATGATTTTTTTTCCAAGGAAAACACTTTTAAATATGTAATTTTGGTGATCAAATATGAGTTTTAAGGGATACAATTATTGACTACAGGGGGACTTAGTCAAAGAAATGTGATAGTGTGTTATGTGTATGCTAGGTTAAAGAGATATTTTTAATCTAGATTTAAACTGACAGAGTGTGTCTGCCTCCCGAACAACGCTTGGAAGACTGTTCCAGAGTTTTGGTGCTAAATAGGAAAAGGATCTACCGCCAGCAGTCGATTTTCATATTCTAGGTATTATCAACTGACCAGAATTTTGATTATAACTGTAGTGTGTTATTTGATTAAAAGTACTATATTGCAACTTCATCATTATAAATGTGTAATTACAAATATTAATTTAATTACATTGATCTAACAATCATCTGATACAACTGCTCAAAATGATAAATAACTGTTGCATTACTCTTGATGCATAGTTTTTTTTTTTTTTTTTATAGAAACTGATGAGCAATATTCCATGTTTAGATCATGAGTTTCTGGATAACGAGATCAAATGACACCAATTACCACAAAACATGACCAGTTGGACTACATTATCTATGGATGTAATACTTACTCATCAGACACAGTTTCTATGGTCCCATTAACCACTTTCACAAACCACATTTTCAGATTTGACATTGCTGTATGCAAGAATGCCCTAGTAATTGCTTTGCTGGTTTTAACAAGTTACTGCCTGTTCATTACTGGTGATTGATTTCATATTGTGGTACACGTATATAGTGAGATGAGTGTTATCCCACTCAACATACCAATAACATGGAGCCAGCAGTGGGAGGTGGAGGACAAGGAGTGGTAAAAGCTGGCCAAGGCAAGGAGGAGTGACCATCCGAGTACCTGGACAACGTGGAGCCAATATCATCATGAGCGTGGCTATACCGGAAGATGGTGTGGAAGGACGCAGACCTCATATTGAGTATATAATGCAGCTCTCCGTGTAACCAGTCCAATCAGAAAAGAGGCAGAATCTGTAGAGCTGATGGTGTGACCTATGTAATCGTCTGGGATAATCTTCAACTTCACCATGCTCAAATGGTGCAAGCATGGTTTTGTGCACATCCTCAATTTGCCACCCTATATTTACCCCCATACTCCCCTTTCCTAAATCCGATTCAGGAATTTTTCTCCGGATGGAGGTGGAAGGTGAATGATAGGCGCCCTCACGAAAGAGTCACTTTTCTCCAGGCCATGGATAACGCATGCTATGGCATCACAGGGTCAGGCCAAAAGATTCTCTCCAAGATGTTTAGCTAATGAAAACATTCATCATGATGTGGATGAGAACCTGTGGGCAAATCCACAAGACAAGAGTTGATGGAAACAGAAGTGCAGTGAGGAACACTCCAATTGACATTTTACATTACTGTAGTCTTTCTTTCTTTCTTTCTTTCTTTCTTGTAGCTAAAAATTTCCTTCGACTGATTTGATTATTTCATCAATACATTTCAGATTTGTTCAATGATTCTGCTGTGTCTGCAATATTCTCTAGTTTATTACAGTGATGTATGTATGTATGTGTAGTAGGGCTGCACGATGTATCATTTAGCATCGCTATCGTGATGTGCACATCCACGATAGTCACATCGCAGGATGTGCGATGTCAAGAATAGATATCGTAGTTGATCCGTGATTCATGATCTGTATGGGTCAGCTGCTCCCCGACCCATAACGCTTGTGATTCACAGATTAATTGCAAAGTTTAACCATCATAGAGTGAAAGTTTATCATTTGCATCATTGTTTTTAAGTCCTGTCAGTTTAAACATCAAGCGCAAGAATACTGGAACTTGCGCGCTGTTTTCTGTGTGCGCACAGAGCTGGGCAGACACAAAGTTCAGTGCTCTTTCTCTTATTTCTGAGCTTGAGCGGACACAAGAATTCAAAATTAAGTCAGAATGCCCGTCTCGGTGAATATACCTCATAAACACAGTCAATTATGCAGGGGTTTTCCTGTATTGAATTCTTTTTTGGCGGCCGCCAAAGCAAATTTTTGTCCTGCCAAAGCCTTATTTGATCGGTGAGTGATGTAGAACAGAATGACTGCTGCGCTTGACATATAAGAACAAGGAGAGACAGAGAGACAGACTCTAACAGTAGAGTCAAAGAATATACAAAAGACAAACACTGATCAGCAATCACATTCATTGTGATGGCACTGCTGAAGGATATCTGCAGAACGTCACACACGCTGCATCTGCAGCACTGCCTTTGGCTATGGTCTATCTACAGACACAGACACACAACTGTGGTCCTCTCTACGCTACTGACTTGTGGTCTGGACAGTCATGTAATCCTTGAGTCACTGAATTGGTGGTGCGCTCTCCTGGGGAACATGAAGGTCTATGTCAGTAATGTTCACACTCACCACACAAAGGATTTGAGGGCAAAGACTGTGAATGACTAGAGATTTAGACACAGAACAGTGCTTGCCTTTATTGCGCAGAGCCTTTTGACCCAGAGTTTAATAGCACGCTGCAAGCAGACAATTATAATAGAATAAAAGAGCATATATAAATATTTTTTTGTGAAATATTTGGATTTCTGCATTGATTTCTTAAACCTTACTTGAACTCACAATAGACAAACATAATTATGACTAAACTAACACAAACAACTGTACTTTTCAAGTTGAGTATTTATCAGTGTAGGGTGGAGAAAGTAAGTAAACCCTTGAATTGCAGATCCTCCTTTAGCAACACAATCTCCGCCAAATGTTTCCTGTAGCTGCTTATAAGACTCGCAAATACGGACATCCCTCCGCACAAACCTGTTTTAGTTTATCAATATTTTTGGGTTGTCTTGATAGCACAGTCCTCTTTAGGTTATGCCACAGCATCTGATTTGGCTTAATAACAGGACTCAGGAAAACCTTATTCCAGCCTGCCCTGCCAATGATCACCCAATGCAGTGGCATGCACAGACCTCTGCGGGGGCAGGGGTGAAATCGAGCCACCAACCCAATGTCTTCAATAAATTGTGAAAAGTACAACTGTTTTTATATGTTATGAGTTTAGTCAGATTGTGTTTGTCTGTAATTTTGTAAACTTTGTTGTCTGTAAACTTCCGACAACTCTTTCTGTCTTTGTTAAAAAAAAACCTAAAAAACATTTTCCCTAAAAGTTTGAGTTGTAATAGTTTGCAAGAGCGTGATTATAAACACAAAGACACTGTGAAAGTGGACTAGTGAGTTGATGAATTTACCTGTTCAGCTGGTGACATTTAATATCCCCAACAATCTCTCTAGTCCCATTTAGCCACTTGTTAGCCAAAATAAACGCAGTATGATTAATTGTGCAACGTTAGAACAATTGGCAAATTAGTCTGGCAAATGTTTGCCCCAGGGTTTCCTTCATCTTTTTTTTTTTTTTTTTTAAAGGTTTGAGAACCACCACACTAGTCAAATGGCTCTGAGCTCTGAAACACTAATGTAGAGCTACCTCAAGACATTCACAGCATATACAGAAGAGCTTATGACATTAGATAAATGGCTGCTGGTCTGCTCACTCAGAAGAGCTTCTCAATCAAATTTCCACCATATGTCAAATTCTGTGGTCGTGAATTCATTCTGTTATGGTTTGTCGACACTGAAGCCTTCTGCCATAAAGTTTGTTTAGATTAAGCCAGTTGGCATAGTGTTACTTTCTTTGTCACCAATGGCAGCTTTGTGAATCAGCACTTTTGGCTTGAGGATAAATGCTTCAGTCCAACTACCGAGAGAAAACGCATTTGAAAGATGCACACCAAAACAGAAACGTCACTTTTCCAAGTCTAGGTTAATTTCTGCTGTATTAAATACACTTGAGAACTGTGAAGGAGAGGTGACATGCCTCAAGGTTTTCTCTCATAATGTCTCTATTTCTATGTCTTCCTTCATTCCTTCTCTTGTCAGTTTTCTCTAAAATGAAAGTTTTTAGGTCTCATTGCAGCTTATGAGCAGACATCATGTGATTCCACTTTTAATATATCAGGACTTAACTGCCTTTTATCATCAGAGCTTCTGAATCTTGAGGATCAGCAGGTATTTAATTAACAGCAATATATTTTGTACCAGTCGTTGGTTTCTTTTCTCCTTATCCTTTTCTCTTTGTTCTGTCTGTTTCTGTCTGCAAGTGACCTAATATTTCAGTGAAAAGGCATTCGCATAACAAACAGGAAATCTGGGGCTTAATCTTTTTTGGGTTATTCTCTTTGACTCTGTCTGTTTCAGGATTGACCCTGATGCTGTCCCTATGTTCTACCCCCGCTTTATGTCTAGATCTGATAAAACTCAGGCTAAATCACTTGTTCCTGTATAGCACAACTAGTAGAGCGCAGTGCTGATAATCAAAAGGACATGGGTTCGATTCAAAGGGAATGCATTGGCCAAGGAAATTCTTTAATCATTGTTCTTCCCGCTTTGGAGAGTTCTTCGAAAATTCGCAGATAAGATAAATAGCTTCTATTGACTTCTCAAATTAAAAACGATGATCAAACCCTTGATATCAGTTGTATCAAGGGTTTGATAGTTGTTTTTGTGCTTGAGAATATAAATCATACAATATGATGATGTGCCACAGTAGAATATGCTTGTCAAAAATGCTTTGCCAGAGGTTTAAAGAAATCTCGATTCTAATACATCTGACACCCAGTGATTTGATGATTGGCTCTTTGGATTGAAAGTGGAGGATAATTTGAGAGAGACAGCAAATTCTGGGTTATCAGGGCAAGCAGTACTTGCTGTTTCACTCTCTGCATATACTAGACTAAGGCTTCTGTCCTGTGGGAAAGCTGATTTGCCATCATGATTAAAAAGGGATATCATTTAACACTGCTGGAATAAAATACAGAAAGAGTAGAGCAGAGTGTTGTTTATAAAACATAATAAAAAGGGTTCTGAAATACAATCCCTCTTTCAGTAAACAAATATCAGTTAATTATTTGGCCTTGACCCAAAAGGGATACAATGTAATTGATTGCTTTTCAAGAGACTGGATAAGGTTGGCATTATGGACAATAGAGAATGTATAAGAAAGGTAGTAATGAAAATGACCTCTAAGGAGCTGATTGTTTTTTTGTTTTTGTTTTTTATGTTCAGCTAGTAGGATTTATCTGGTGATTCTGGATCATATTTTCTATATTAATTTCTGTGTTCAATAGCTCAATTTGTAATGTTGCAGTGAAGAAAGAGTTGAAATGTGGATCAAACCTGCAGCCATTTTATTTAAATAACCAAGAAGATAATCCAAGAACAAAATATCAATCCAACAAGGAGAAATAGAAATGTAACGGCTCTTTAGCACAAAGACAACACTGGACGCCCAACAGAGGAAACCAAGGACTATAAATGCAAAAGTGAATGACGAACTAAACAAGACACAGCTTATCCATAACTATAGAAACAAATCAGGAAATGGAGAAAAACAGAGAAAAGAGAAACCAGAGACAACACAACAAGCTACATTTCAATATAAGAGTTCTTGCAAATAAAGACGAGAACACCCTCTCCCATGTGGTGCAAGAACAAAACAACAAAGTGGAGGGAGGAGGTAGCGATGGTTATCAGTTTAATGACAAATGTAATCCAAAGTCATAGTTCATACCAGGCAGAGGGTCAAGCACATGTAATCAGTACGAACACACATACAATCCACGGAGGGCTAACAGGTACAATGAATCCAAGACCCAGGCAGAGATAAACATAAGGAACACAGGACCTGCTCGGGAATTCTGAAAGAGAATGCAAACCAAAACAAACAAGACTTCATAACGAATGCAAGGCAAAGGGCATAGAAATAGACAGGGGTAATGATCAAATGAAACAAGACACAGCTGCAACAGATAAACTAATAATAAGCACAGAGTTTTGGGAAATGAAGTCCGGGAGTAACAGAGTTAATGGTGACAGTGAGGGACGAGTCTGCCTTCTACTGGTACATAAGTCACCAGCAGCTGACAGATGTAAAGACCCCAGTGATGCCGGAGGTATGACAAGCCATGGTGGCTGAGCTGAAGGAGCGTGAAGCCACAGTGGAGCCAATGGGTCGAAGGGGCGAGACAGAGTCATGGCCTCAAAAAGCTAATGTGGAGCCAGAGGGTCAGGATTTTAAAGTTTCCATTCAGATGACTACAGTTGAACTGACTGGCCAGGAGACTGTGGTTGTGCCAGAGGGCCAAGGAAAGGAAACTGGGCGGAACCAGCGAGGGGGCAGAACCAGTGAGGGAGACGGAGCCTGGGAATTCAGTGGTTCATTCAGTCCAGTGACAACGAAAGCTTTTAAGTAAACACCCGGAAAATGTAACCGGTTTGCTAGGCTGATAAACACGCAGATGTGGTCCTCGAGGGAGCGTTTATTCTGGGTGAGGAGAATGAGTTGTACTTCTGTAACGGTTTGATCAAGGATGAGTTGAAGCAATTTTATTTAAATAACCAAGAAAAAGATAATCCAAGAACAAAAAAACAAAAAAACTTTAACTCAAAGACAACACCAGACACCCAAAAGAAGAAACCAAAGGTTATAAAGTTTAGTTTTCCTCAGTGTAGTAACTATAGTAGTTCAAATTTAGTTTCTTTCTTTCTTTTTTTTCCTTTTTTTTTCAGAGAGCTCTAATTTCAGTTTAATTTTTATATTAAAAAAATTGTTAATGTTAATAACACTGATTTGGAACTGGACTGTAAATGTGAATGCAGAACAGGTAGAATACGGAATCATCATTCTAATCAACCAAACACATAAAACACATCTCATTATTATAGCTGACAATTGTATTTCTAGAACACTTCTATAGGACCTCTGGGTGGAGCATAATGCAAACTGACCATACTGTATAACAGGTTCCTTTTACCACTAGGCCAAAGCAGAAATAGAGGAAGCTTTACAGGAGTACTTGAAGTAAACCAAATAAGACATGTTCTGTGAGTCATAAGTGAGTGACACTGAGGTACTTGTGTGTGTATAGTGCTGTTTCCCCCACAACAAAACATGAATCACTTAAGATATGAAGGACCCGGTGAGCATAAAGAAGGTCTGATGACAAAGGGGAACAAAGAGGATGCAGCAAGACATGAAAATGGTACTTGAGGAAGAGAAGAAATGATAACAGTAAAGCGTGATTGAAAACTTAGTCAGAACAACATGAAGGAGGTGTGGAGTGGGATGAAAACCATGACCGACTGCACACTGGCCAGCAGCCATGTACAGTATTAAAGGAAAGCATTTCTTTTTTGTCAGATTTGTTTTTCGGTTGCCCCTTACTCAGCCCACCACAATACCTTCTATGCATTTAGGACACTGAAGCCTCCATCCCACTTCCTCAGTCTCAGGCTTGCTATCTCTACTGATCAGTTGTGAATGGAATTGAGGAAGCTCCACACAGTGGCAGAGCCTGATATAATCAGCCTCAGGGAGCACAGGACACGAGCTAACCAGTTCTGCGGGTTCTCAAACACCTGCTCTCTCTCCTTCAGTTTGATAAAGGTGCTTCAGTTCTGGAACTGACAAAGATGACATGCACCAGGACCCTGGTGGAATATATGCTTTCAGATCATAAAGAACTTTGAAGGGCTGGAACTGAAATTTCTTGAATCGCTAGTCGTCGGCTAAACTCATTTCAGCTTAATGGTCTGGTGTTTATCAGAATTTCTGGAATTATGCATGTTTCCACAATTGGGCTAATACTCCCTTGTGAAAAAGAAGTCTGCTTAATTGTATTGATTGTGCACTTGTAGTGTACTTCAAATCTTAGAAGTATATTTCAAAAACCTTTACTTACAGATAATATAATATTACTGAATATTACTGGCCATCTAGGTGTAGAGGGTACACTTTTATGACTGTATCTTAACACACTTAAGAACACTTTTAAAAAGCATTTAATAATAATGTAAAATTGTTTTACTTTAAAGTAATTTTTAAATCATTGTTTTAATCTTTTGTCATGCTTTAAAAAAGTACACTTATTTTTGATTTGTTGATTAACATACTAAAGCAGATTTGAAGTACTGAATTTTATCATTTTAACTGTAGTGTGTTATTCAATATTACATTAATATTTGAAATATTGCAACTTCATCAATACAAATGTATAAAAATATATTTACAAATGCATGAAACACAAGTTTCAAAAGAAATTACAAAGTATACATAAGTTTAACATACTGTAAAGGCGTCAGTACTTTTTAAAAGTGAGCTTTAATCACATTTCAAAGACAATAGAAGAAATTATCAAATTAAAGATGTACTTAAGTCCTACTTAAGTGGGCCAAAAAGCACACTTAAGTTTGCATTTAATATACATTTAAACTATAAAACATTATAATTTAATTGTAAAGAACATACAATTAAGTGTTCGAAAACATTAAATTCATTACATTCATCTTTTGAAGTATATTGAAGTATATCCGTAATAAGTCCTTTTAAAAAAAGTATGCTTAAGTGTACTTCTTTGTCACAAGGGTCAGGACGTGGATCCTATACACACCATAAATCAGTCATGAATTGTGGTTCTGACATGGAAAATACTAAATGTGATGCAACCTGGCCACACAAATGAAAATGAAAAGAGAAAGGGAAAAGCAAAACATTAAAAATTAAAAAGCAGATTATTTTGATGTCATGGGCTGAAATGGGCTTTGAAAAGCAGATTTTAAAACTGTGGATTATAGAAAGGCAAAGGTGCTTAGAGGGAACGAGTGCAGTGCTGTTTTGATTTCACTGAACAAGAGCCAAAATGTGGAAGTCAGGGAATTGAAAATAGACAGTGTATTTTGATAAACTTGTAAAAAGTTGAATTGCTAGCATTGTAAATGCAGCAAACTAGTCCCTATGAAAAAAAGAAGTATTGAATGTGCTCTTGTAGTGTACTTCAATTCTTAAAAGTATATTTAAAAAAAAACTGTCTATCACTTTCAGATGATATTAATGAAATAAAAGCCCATTAAATGGTGTACACTGTAACGACTGATTCTTAACACACTTAAGTACTTAAATAGGCCTACTTTTGGAAAGGTATAATATAAAGTAAAATATAATTTTTAAAATATATGTTATGTTATGTAAATATATTTATTTTATATTTTAAAAGTATATTATGTACTCTTTTTTTAAAACAATGCTAAATATTTTTTCATAAGGGGTGCTAAGCTAAACTGCATGAGATAAGAACATCAGGCTCATGTTGCATTCAGAAAAGCTTTACTCAGCCTACACATTTTGCTCACCATTAATTACCATTTATGTAGTCTTTGATGGCCTATCTATATATAATATGCATAGCGTTGACATGATTTTCTTTCCTTGATCTGCTTTATGCTTTTACTGACTCACATGCTAATCATCATGCTGATATGCAAGTGTGACTGTTTGGTTTGAAGCATGGACTGTGGCACTAATAATTTAACCTAGATTTGCTATTAACAATATCACTGACTCTTTTACTAATTTATCATTTAATTGATGCTTTTTTCCAAAAAGTTGACTTGTCTAGGAACAGATTGCCTGGAGCAACATGGCGTTATGGGGCACAATTTTGATATTGATGACACTTTTAAAGGAATATTGAATGTAATTACACATCATTTAATAATGCCATGTAACTCAAAAATAAATAAAAAAGAAGTAACTAATGAGCTTAATTATTTGAGTCATTAATTCAAACAATTCATTTAAACAGCTGATTCATTCAGACAATGATTAATTCATTAAACTTATTCGTTTAAAACATGGTTCTGAAAAACAGTTCTGCTGATTTTCGTGGACAAAATAAAGCAAAAATAGACAATATTGTGTCTAAAATGTAACTCTAATGTGAACGTATTGTGTTTCCAGCCTGTCAACAACATACTTCTTGACAGGCTGTAAAACTGGGTCGGGCTTTCTGGGATAGTCCTAAAATGGTTCAGGTCATACTTAGATGGGAGTATAGGAGACCATAAGTCTGAGTGGACATCCATGACATGCGGAGTCCCTCAAGGCTCAATTCTTGCACCACTCCTGTTCAACCTGTATATGCTCCCACTGAGCCAAATAATGAGAACAAACCAAATTGCTTACCACAGCTATGCAGACGATACACAGATCTAGTTAGCCCTATCGCCTAACGATTACAGCCCCATTGACTCTCTGTGCCAATGCATTGATGAAGTCAACAATTGGATGTGCCAAAACTTTCTTCAGTTAAACAAAGACAAAACTGAAGTCATTGCGTCCGGAAACAAAGATGAAGTTCTCAAGGTGAACGCATACCTTGATGCTAGGGGTCTAACAACTAAAAATCAAGTCAGGAATCTCTGTGTGATTCTGCAGTCAGACCTTAGTTTCAGTAGTCATGTCAAAGCAATAACTAAATCAGCAATATTGCAAGAATTAGATGCTTTGTTTCCAGTCAAGACTTAGAGAAACTTGTGCATGCTTTCATCACCAGCAGGGTGGATTATTGTAATGGACTCCTCACTGGCCTTCCCAAAAAGACCATAAGACAGTTGCAGCTCATACAGAACGCTGCCGCCAGGATTCTGAGCAGAACCAGAAAATTCATTCATGTATCTGACTTATTCCATTTGTTATGTCAGTAATGATCTTAAATAAAGCATTAAAACCAAAGAGTTTTGCTACATCTCAGCGGGAAACTTATAGACTCATATTATCCACTCTTGCAGTTACAGATGCAGTATTTTGCTAAGAACACATTTTTATAATTTCTTGGGTCAAGAAATTGTCAGTTTGCAAAATATTTCTAGCTTGCCGCGAAACACTAACTCTTTCTGCATGCGCTTAAACTGACAATTAAGGACGCTTTTCTTTCACATATCTCACATGCGCAGTTCAATAAGCCGACAGAACGCATGCTTATAGAGGTTACATGCCAGATAAATTAGGGTAAAGGACAAAATTTTTGCTGTGCCAGTCAATTTATGTTTAAGCCGTTTATGACCTTACTCCGATTACAGGAAAACAGGTTAACACGTTTATGACACCATGCATTGTCGGCTTATTAAGAATAATCGGGTTGAGAACGTGCATGCAAACATGCTCAATGATATTTGGGGGGAAACGGCACTTTTGATACTCGTTAATGTCAGCTTGCTCATCGTTAAAACAATAATTATATAGTAGACGCTATATATCGCACACCCCTATAGCCCTGATCTTTAAACACCTTCCAGACAGACTCTCTGTAGTGAAGGGGATTTTTCAGTGACTTTGTAAGTTACGCCAATAGGTGATGACAAATGACTGTCTTTATGGGTCTATAAGTCATTTTAATAATTCGTTTAAGCGTTTCGTTAAATAACACTGAACAAAACCATTTATGAGGGAGTCATTGAATCATTCACTCAATCTTTTTGTTTAAAATTAATTCAGGAAATATACAGACGTTTTGCGGTTCCACTTGTTTGCAAATATTTTCGCTGCCCAAGCAAAGATATAGACAAAGTAAGACAATATATATGGCAATGTGTACACAATGTACTATATTAACTTATTGTTGACTGAACTGTTGTATCAAAGCTGTATCGTAATCATGATCTTGGTCTGAAAATCACTGCGGCTGTTATTTGGGGGTAGATATAGCACGTGTTATTGCTTAAATAAAATAAAATCACATATGATATTGGAATATAAGTAATAAATTGTGTTGCTATAGAATAGCCCATGTCTCAGAAAAGAGAGCTGATGTGTATTTAAGTGGACAGAGCTCAAGAATATAGAAGTGTATAAAAAGGCATTGGAAAGAATAGCTATAAGAAAAGTACAAGCATCGGCTACTGTCTTTTGTCCTACTCTTGCTTCTGCAACATTGCAAAACCGGAGCCATTCAAATAGACAGCAGGGCAGAATCAGCAGACCCCCTCAGTATGCAATCCCCTCTTTGATATCTGTAATAGGCACAGAGATGCTCAGGGTCTCTTCTGGGGATTGTAACAATGAACCAAATGCTTCTGTTATAAATTTTACCGCACAGCACACGAGATGTCAAAGATTAGGATCTATCTCAATCTGTAAACCCAATCTTTTTCTCATTATTCCTTATTACAGTGCGAGTCTGCTGGGGTTGTGGGATGATGTGTGTCAAGAGAGCCAGAAGTAGGAGTTTCAGCCAAGATTCAGCCAAGAAGAAAAAACACACTACAGTCACATAGGAACAAATGCACAAGTAGGAACCAAGTGATAAACCAAAAAGTACGATGAATAAAGCGTTGTGAGACCTAAGGACCTTAAATGAAATAATTGACTTTTATTTTGGCTTCACAAGATTAAAGTGCTATATATCTGTATATACTATATGTATATACTATATAAAGGCTTGGTGGCGTATTGATTCAGCAGTGACAGATGGAATTACAAGGTGATGAATTGTGTGTTTAAAGGTCATAGGGTCGCAGGTCAATAAGCAGGCAAATGCTGTGAAAATTAAAATGTATGTAGCACGAAGCATGATTAATTAAACTAATACATCAGATTAAACCGGGCAAGCTAAGAGGCAGGATTCCCTTGGCCATTTAATGAACATTCTCCCACATATAATTATGTAAGAGAAGGCAGGGAAGGTGACAGTACAATACGCACTACAATTTAGAAATTCACACAATTAAAAACCGTGACGTATTTATAGGACACAAGAGCATCGTTCTGAACCTGTGAGGGTGTATGTTGCGCTACTTCAGAATAAACCGATCAAGGGTTCCTGTGATAAAGGATGTGCGGCTGAAAGCGGTAGTGTAAAAATAGGCTCAGAACCGGGTTGTTGCTATGGAAGAGTATGTAGAAATCCTGGAATTCCTCACCCACACACACACACACACACATACTGATACTCAAGGAGTGCTGCATGTTGATGCGCTGCTGTTTTTCTTAACAGTTGTATCAATCCACCGCATTCCTGTTCTTTTCTCTCAGATGGACATGAAGTTGTAACGAATGGAATAATTGTACTGTACACAGCACTTAGTTTGTGTGAGATGTGAAAAAGCATTCTGCAAATTCTGTGAGACAAAGCACTCTTACAGAGAAATGAACATTCTAAACTGAATATGCTTATGTAGTAAATCTGATAATACCTATACAACATCGTTCTTAAGTATTATATGCTAATGCGATGACGTTGATCTTATATGGGAGCAATGCTGACAGATTGCAAATGGGTTGTTTTTACTTGATGTTGATTTTGATGAATACAATGCATACTGTAATTTTATAAATATAAATAACATTTTTATATTTATTTGAAACCTAACAAACTTTTTTTTTTTTTCTTATTTTTTTTTTTTCCATTTACTGTACATTACTGTTCATAAGTTTGGGGTCTGTAAGATTTTTTAAATGTCTCTTGTGCTCACCAAGGCTGCATTTATTTGATTAAAATACAGTAAAAACATTAATATTGTGAAATATTGTAAAAATCTAAAATAACTAGTCTAACTAGTTATTTATTGTAAGATATATTTTAACATGTATCTTATTCCTGTGACGGAAAAGCTGAATTTTTAGAAAAGCTGAATTACTCAAGTCGTCAGTGTCACATGATTCCTCAGAAATAATTCTAATATGCTAATTTGGTGCTCAACAATAATTTATTATTATTATCAATGTTGAAAACAGTTGTGTTGCTTTTTTTGTGGAAACCAAGTTTTTTTTTAAGGATTCTTGGTGGATAGAAATTTCAAAAGCATTTATTGGAAATAGAAATCTTATGTAACATTTTAAATGTCTTTAATGTCACTTTTGACCAAATTAATGCATCCTTGCTGAATAAAAGTATTAATTTCAAAAATTCTCCAAACTCCAAAATTTTGATTGGTTGTGTACAACAACTTTATTTATTTTTTATATTTTTAAGTGTCCAATACTTTTTGGGCCCTCTGTTAATATACTCTGTCTCAGATAAACAGCAATGTTTAATTGATGTATGTTCACAGGAGATGCAACATCCAAGGAGAGCAGCCCCTTTATCAACAGCAGCACCAGTGACGTAGAGAAAAGCCAGCAGTATGATGGGAAAAACATGGCTCTGTTTGAGGTAGTGCAGCACTGCTAATGAGTGTTTCAAAGAGTTACATACAGTATGAATGTAGGCTTACCCTTGTTTGTATGTGTGTGTTTTGTAGGAGGAGATGGACACTAGTCCTATAGTATCTTCTGTGCTGAGCAGCCTTGCCAACTACTCCAACCTGACGCAGGGCAGTAAAGAGCATGAGGAGGCAGAAAACAATGAGGAGGCACGCAAGAAAACTGTACAGGTGACAGAAACTCTTCCATTATCTCTACACACTGCCAAATCACTACCGAACCTTCTTTCGGATGAGTACAAACTTGAACTGAATTGAGCTGGATGATAACACTATTGTCTTCTGTAGAGCTGCTTTATCACTGAATCTAATTTGTTTCATAATTGACTTTGCAACATCAACACTGTTATTAAACTGAACTGAATCAACACTGAACAGACTTGAGCTGAATAATGACAATATTGACTTTTTAGAGCTGCTTTGCGGCATAATTTGTTAATATTTGATGAAAGTTGCATCAATGATTCTGTTATTTTTCTGTTTAATGCTTTGAAGCAGCTTTGAAACAATCTGTATTGTACAAAGCCCTTTATACCATGGTCTGCCTGAGTACTTGATTCTGATTCGCTGGAAAGTGTGCATAAAAAATCGTTTAATGCACAGGTAGTTCCAGTAAGTTTAATCACTGATCTATATTAATGCGCTGCTTTCGTTGAAGTACACACACACACACACACAGAGAAACATCCAGGAGCACAGAAACTTATCAACGCTGCCCTGCAAAATAGCTTCCCTACAGAATCTCTACATTAAATTTCTCAGCAACGAGTGGGTAACATTGATGTTTTTGAAGTTTTTGAAACTTGCAGCTTCACTATTTGTAGACAGATGCTGCACAGAAGCAGGTAATTTACACACAAGGACAATGGTATAAGACTTCTTGTGTATGTTGATGGACGGTACTTAATCATTGATTTGGTGGATGTTGATTGATAAGCAGATAAAATGGCCTTTTAATTATGCCATCTGTGAATTATACTGAGCATCATGTACCAGTCAATAGATTTACATGGTGTCCTGATTAATGATTTTTTTTATCGTTTGATTGACAGGCTCCACGTATGGGCACGATAATGGGCGTTTACCTGCCATGTATGCAGAACATCCTGGGGGTGATCCTTTTCCTCAGGATGACCTGGCTGGTCGGCGTTGGAGGCGTCCTGGGAACCTTCGTCATCGTCTTCATGTGTTGCTCCACGGTCAGTCTCAGACGCACATACACAGCCACTGCAGGAGCCGTGTGTGTGTGGGGGGGGGGTGTCTGTTACACCAGTTAGACAAGCCCAAACACTAATACTACACAAATAGCCTTTCCATCATTCATATCTGAATGCACTTTATAGCATCTACACCAACAGAAAGGTCTCTTCAAACCTCGAAAGAAGAATTTTTTATCGCCATTGTGCAGCATGACCCCCCAGAGACTCCCCCTCGAGAGCTTAAGGTTTCCTTTTACCCCTCTGTGCCTTTAACTGAAGATTGCTTACAGTTATACAATCACTTTGTTGTAAGTCACTTTGGTAAGTCGGTACGGGAGCGTCAGATGGAATTTCTGCCAAGAACATAAATGTAAATGCTTACATGTGGTGTTTGATTTCAGAGCTGCCAGTTAAGCACAAGCTGCTGGTGATTCTGGTGGTGTGCGTGTTTGCATGTGTTCTGTGCATGCTTGTGTCACATATTAGTGAATATTTGCTGCGGTATTTTCTTTCAGAGTGAGTTTGTGCAGTATTATGTAAGTGAATGTGCAGTGCCTATCCCATTCTGAGCTCTTTCCCCTCCTGTCATATCTGCTTTAATATTGTTTGATATAAAAAAGCTGAAAGCTGTCTCTTCAGATTCTACCACCATAAATCCCCTATTATGACCCTTTTGACCCTGCCAAACCCCAGATACACTCAGACTCGCAGAATAAATTCTGTCAACCCACACACACTAGTCATATTCACAAGGTTTGTTTCAGTCTTGGCTACGTTGGCAGTATATTAATACTGAGTGCTTTCAAATAAATAATACTCTAGCTTCCTATTTTAGAATTTGAGTGCATCAAATATCATACAAGTTACATGAGTGTAAAATGTGCTCAAGTACATTTCTGTTTAAAAGTTTGAAAGAAATGAATACTTTTACTCAGCAAGGATGCATTAAATTGATCAAAAGTGACAGTAAAGATATTTACATTGTTACAAAGGTTTTCTATTTCAATGAACGAGCAAGTTCAAACAAGATGGCATTTAAAGGGATAATGTACAGTCAAATCACTTATTACACAGCTTTCCAACCCATAAATAATGAAGGGGACATTCAAAAATTGATTTGAGAATTAACTGTTTTAAAATCATACCTGTTTATTATCTTACAGTCTATTACTGTGTACAAAACAATCGTTCTAGCAGCAAGACAAACACTTCAACAATATATTTTTGTAGGCCTGCTATTAATTCTGAAGTCTTCAGTTTTTATTGAATGTTTGAATGAAATGAGACAGACAGCGTGTCCGTGGTGTGAAACCAGAGACATGAAAGAAGTGCCGACCTCAAATAACCGGATAAGCGGTCATTATTGGTCAGTTGCTATTGACAACGTCGGCGGTCATTATTGGGAAATAACTGACCTTGGAATGTTACAAAATTTTGGCCGATCAGAATCAAGCAGTTCAGAGCGACATGTAAAAACAAAGATTATTAAATGTTGTTGAAGTATTGTTCAATGTTCATTGTTAGCTCGTGCTAAATAATGTAGTTAACTAATGATAACAAATGAAACCTCATTGTAAAGTTTTTACTGTATTAAAACGTATTGTTAATGATATAACATAATTACAGAATTCATATCTTTTTGCAGGGGTGTTACTTCAATTCATGGGGCCAGGCACAAAATTATTTTCCTTCTTTTCCCCTACAACCGATGAATTTGCTAAATTTGGTCATTCTGAAATAAATGCCTGAGCTAAAGTCTGTCATCAAAATGACTTGATTACATCCCAGAACTGTCTCACACAATTGCTTTCCCAAACACCAGGCATCCTCCTCCGAATGCAAGATAACTGTACAGTGTTTATACAGTGTTCTTCGGGCTCAATCCGAGGGGCGGGATAAACGGCTGTCTTTCAAATTCACTCTGCACGCAATAGGACAGCGCTTCAACCAACCAGAGCGTTTTCCCAACAGCGGAACTAGTTGATAGATTCAACTTTTGCCATATCTGGCCAGCAAAACTACGAACACATCTTCCTTTTTTTAAGAATGACTTAAGTGCCGTTCTTTGCTCTTTTCTCAAAGAAAAACTTAACTCCAAGTCCGGACAAAGTCGCGGACAAAGCCGATTCGACAGACTGTTTTTCAGCAGCAGCCGTTTTGCCATTCTTTGTTTTCAAGTAGCAGGGAACCGTCGCAACTCTGTCGTCATTATGTTAAGCCCGCCCCGCCTACTCTATACACGACGTGATTGGCCTGACCCAATTTGCAGCTCGAAAGTCAATGGAGAGTTGCTAGACTGCCCTGGCTGCAAAATACATTTTGCTGCCGCTAGGGTGCGTCTAGATTTCTAGGCTAGCTACTATTAGCTATTAGTGTGAAATGCTGTTCTATTTAGCTTCCTATTTTAGAATTTGAGTGCATCAAATATCATACAAGTTACATGAGTGTAAAATGTGCTCAAGTACATTTCTGTTTAAAAGTTTGAAAGAAATGAATACTTTTACTCAGCAAGGATGCATTAAATTGATCAAAAGTGACAGTAAAGATATTTACATTGTTACAAAGGTTTTCTATTTCAATGAACGAGCAAGTTCAAACAAGATGGCATTTAAAGGGATAATGTACAGTCAAATCACTTATTACACAGCTTTCCAACCCATAAATAATGAAGGGGACATTCAAAAATTGATTTGAGAATTAACTGTTTTAAAATCATACCTGTTTATTATCTTACAGTCTATTACTGTGTACAAAACAATCGTTCTAGCAGCAAGACAAACACTTCAACAATATATTTTTGTAGGCCTGCTATTAATTCTGAAGTCTTCAGTTTTTATTGAATGTTTGAATGAAATGAGACAGACAGCGTGTCCGTGGTGTGAAACCAGAGACATGAAAGAAGTGCCGACCTCAAATAACCGGATAAGCGGTCATTATTGGTCAGTTGCTATTGACAACGTCGGCGGTCATTATTGGGAAATAACTGACCTTGGAATGTTACAAAATTTTGGCCGATCAGAATCAAGCAGTTCAGAGCGACATGTAAAAACAAAGATTATTAAATGTTGTTGAAGTATTGTTCAATGTTCATTGTTAGCTCGTGCTAAATAATGTAGTTAACTAATGATAACAAATGAAACCTCATTGTAAAGTTTTTACTGTATTAAAACGTATTGTTAATGATATAACATAATTACAGAATTCATATCTTTTTGCAGGGGTGTTACTTCAATTCATGGGGCCAGGCACAAAATTATTTTCCTTCTTTTCCCCTACAACCGATGAATTTGCTAAACCAGTAAAAATCCCACTCAACTGCATAACCTCCCCATGTTTATTTTCTAATAAATCAATTTTTCTTTCACAAGTCACTGGAGGACTTAGTGGGGGCCTCTTGTCTCTGTCAATCATTGTCCCCATTGTATTGATCTTTATTTACTTTATTTACAGACTATGCTGACTGCGATCTCAATGAGTGCTATTGCCACCAATGGAGTTGTGCCAGGTGAGCAGAATTCACAGTGTTTGTGTATGCATGCAGATGCCCAGAGGACAGCTGTCCTGTTGTTCTTCATGGGCAGTTAGCTACAGTGCACAGTACAGCTCCCAACTGTGCTGAGATCAGCTCCAGGCTCATAACTGTGTGTTCGTTTGTGTGGATGCTTGTATGTCTCTGTTTATTTGAAATAACAGTAGCCTGTGTCATGGAATTCTTGAATGTCATTTCAAGAAGAAAAAAGTATGATAATAGTAGCTATGTCTCAATCCACTTATTGTTATGTGAATTTTGGGATATCACAAAAAAAAAGTTGAATTGGAATTCCAAAATCCGCATAACTAATACAAAATGTGCATAAAAAGTGTATGTGCTCAATTGAGGTTGCTCATTTTTTATCCAATAAGAAGACATGCAGAAACTACGATGGAAACACATTTTCCGAATAAATCACTCCATGCACAACAAAATACTCAGATGACTTTGCCCCGACTGAGAATGTGATTGGATAACTGGACTAACCAGTGGACCAATTTCATAGCACAGCATCTCAAATATTGGTTTGGTCATTCTGAAATAAATGCCTGAGCTAAAGTCTGTCATCAAAATGACTTGATTACATCCCAGAACTGTCTCACACAATTGCTTTCCCAAACACCAGGCATCCTCCTCCGAATGCAAGATAACTGTACAGTGTTTATACAGTGTTCTTCGGGCTCAATCCGAGGGGCGGGATAAACGGCTGTCTTTCAAATTCACTCTGCACGCAATAGGACAGCGCTTCAACCAACCAGAGCGTTTTCCCAACAGCGGAACTAGTTGATAGATTCAACTTTTGCCATATCTGGCCAGCAAAACTACGAACACATCTTCCTTTTTTTAAGAATGACTTAAGTGCCGTTCTTTGCTCTTTTCTCAAAGAAAAACTTAACTCCAAGTCCGGACAAAGTCGCGGACAAAGCCGATTCGACAGACTGTTTTTCAGCAGCAGCCGTTTTGCCATTCTTTGTTTTCAAGTAGCAGGGAACCGTCGCAACTCTGTCGTCATTATGTTAAGCCCGCCCCGCCTACTCTATACACGACGTGATTGGCCTGACCCAATTTGCAGCTCGAAAGTCAATGGAGAGTTGCTAGACTGCCCTGGCTGCAAAATACATTTTGCTGCCGCTAGGGTGCGTCTAGATTTCTAGGCTAGCTACTATTAGCTATTAGTGTGAAATGCTGTTCTATTTAACTCTTTAGATGTATATGCTTAATGGTACATTTGTTTGTGTGCTTGTAGCTGGAGGTTCATACTACATGATTTCTCGTTCACTGGGGCCGGAGTTTGGCGGGGCCGTTGGTATATGTTTCTACCTGGGGACCACTTTTGCAGGAGCCATGTACATCCTGGGATGCATCGAAATCCTACTGGTACAATTTCATTGGTTTTCGCTTAATCTGACACTAATTCAATTCAAACTAATTCAAGCAAAATCTATCGATACAAACATTGCAAGCATAGCTGACAAGCTCAGCAGGCAACTGTCCAAACTGTAGGAATAATTACATTATTGAGCATCTATTTTCTTAGATTTATGATGATTTTTACCAAATGTATTTTAATTTATACTGTGAATATAATATGTCCGCTGAAAGAATCTTCCAGGTCCTACTCTGCACATTCTTTGTTTTTCTAGCATCTTCTGCATATTTGAACCATTTCAAACAGTGACTTTATTTTTTTAAGATTCATATTTTCACACTGCACTGAGGATAATTAAAGGGTGAGTTCACCCAAAAATGAAAGTTATCCCATAATTTACTCACCCTCAAGCCATCCTAGGTGTATATGACTTTTTTTCTTTCAGCCAAACACAATCAGAGTTTGAGAGCCTGAGTTTTTGAAGCCCAAAAAGCGCATCCATCCATCCATCATAAAAGTAATTCATACGGCTCCAGTGGGTTAATAAAGGCCTTCTGAAGTGAAGCGATGCGATGCGTTTTCGTAAGAAAAATATTCCTATTTATAACTTTACAAAGTATAATCACTGGCTTCCTGTAACTGTCGTACACGAGTCTAGAGTGACCTCTGACCTCTGACCTGACGCATGATGTATTTATGAACTCAGAAGCGCAGAGCAAAACAAAACACCGGTCATGAATTAGAAGTCTAAAACGAGAATTTTTAAAGATAAATGTCGGAGGAGCTTCAGTTTGTTGCACAGCCCTGTTTGTTTGAAACACGAGAGGCGTTTACTCTCACCTAAGCTTACACAACTCCTACTGAACTCCTTTCAGAAGGTCTTTATTAACCCTCTGAAGCCGTATGGATTACTTTTATGGTGGATGGATGCGCTTTTTGGAGCTTTAAAATCTCAGTTACTATTCATTCCCATTGTAAATCTTGGAAGAGCCAGGATATTTTTTAACATAACTCTGATTGTGTTTGGCTGAAAGAAGAAAGTCAAATACACCTAGGATGGATTGAGGGGATATGTGATCATTTTCATTTTTTGGTGAACTAACCATTTAAGGGACAAGCATGAACAACTGGGGAGTGTAAACTTTTCGATTTTGATGATTGGGGTAAATTTAAACTTTTGTCTTCTGTGAAACATGTAAATATCATATTTGGCTACTGAAGGGCAGTACTAAATAAAAATATCTTAAAAATATTATTATAAAATCTTAAAAATCTTATTGATTTTTTTGTAGATCTACATTGTGCCAGCAGCTGCCATATTCAAGATGGAGGGTCTGGAGGGAGCAGAGGCCGAGGCAGCGTTGTTGAATAACATGCGTGTGTACGGTACCATCGTGCTCTCCTTGATGTCTCTAGTTGTCTTTGTTGGTGTGAAGTACGTCAACAAGTTGGCCCTTGTGTTCCTCGCCTGCGTCATTCTCTCCATTCTCGCTGTCTACGCCGGGGTCATCAAGACATCTTTTGATCCACCTGACTTTCCGTAAGTAGAACTTTTTGGGATTCAGAATGTTCCTTTAGGGCACAGAGCGTCCATAATCATACAGACCTTATCCCGTATAGGGTGTGTGTGCTCGGGAACCGAACTCTTGTGTCGAAGAGCTTTGACATTTGTGCCAAGACCATAGAGCAGGGAAATGCCACGGTCACCACCAAGCTTTGGAGAGCCTTCTGTGACTCAGAGTTCCTGAACGCCACCTGCGATGATTACTTCACCAACAACAACGTTAGCCAGATCCAGGGAATCCCTGGAGTCACCAGTGGCATCCTGGCAGGTTAGAAGAATTACAGACATTGATACTTATATATTCATCACAGTACTTTTATTATTTCAAATAAATAATACTTTAATACTTTCTCAATTAAATGATGTACTTTCTTTTCTTGAAAGGTTTCCACAGAAAATATTAAGCATGACAATAATTTTAAATTGTAATATTTCACAATCTTAATGTATTATTTACTGTACTCTATTTAAAGTATTTTTGATTAAATAAATGCAGCCTTGGTTAGCATACGAGACAAACTTTTGAACGATAGTGTATTTTTGTAGTGTAGAGACAACAGTGTATAATTATTGTCTTTGTAAGCATTTTGACAAAAGATTTTAAAAGATTGTGTAAGCATATTGTGTAGTTGTTCCGCTTGGAGTAAATTTTCCTGTGAGCTTTTTGTTTTTCTATGCATTTTTCTTTTTTGCATAGTAAAATAAAACCTGCTGCTGTAGTTGGCCTTTTTTTGGCAAATAATTTTGTCAGATAAATACCTTAACTATGTATAGTGTTTTGTTCTTCCCTCATATTTAAAAATATTTAAAAAATTAAAATATTTTCCTCATACTTTGAAGGTTTAATCAAAATTGTCTCAACATAGAAGCAAATTAAATACACACACTCTGCCTGGCCAAAATATTTAAATAGGCAAATGCTTAAGAGTCTATGATTGGAGTTTCATTATTGCAGTTATTATTATGTTTATAGCATGTTAAATGTTTGTGAACAGTTCTTCTAACCCTAATTGATGAAGTGTGTAGCTTTTCAGTTCTTAAACAACCATGTATGAAGACACATCATGACCATATTCCATTATGACAATGTCAAGATTCATCAGGCTCAAACTGTGAAAGAATGGTTGTGAGGGAGCATGAAAAATCATTTTCACACATGAATTGGCACCTTTGAGTCCAGACCTGAAATTCATTGAAAGTCTTTGGGATGTCCAGGAGGAGACTTTACACTTTACAAGACTTTACAAGTTACACACTCCATCAATTAGGATTAGAATAACTGTTGCTAAACATATAACATGCTAGAAACAGTAATCACGGCAATAGTGATCCAATCATAGACTCTTAAACATTTGCATATATTAAATGAACTTAAAATAATGATGTTGAAAAAATGTCTATACTATTTTACAAATTTCAAACCCCATTTGAAAATGCTGGAGTATACCAGTAATGTTATTGTTGAGCTTTAATGTTCAAAAAATGTACTGATTCTGTATTTGATGTAATTTTGCTTCTTTCTTCTTCACAGAAAACCTTTTCAGCATGTTTGCTGAGAAAAATACATTTATAGAGAAACGAGGTATAGCTGCCGTACTCGACCCTGAGGCCCCACTAACCAACACTAACCGATATGTCCTCGCTGACATCACCAGCTTCTTCACCCTGCTGGTCGGCATCTACTTCCCCTCTGTCACAGGTCAGTACAACAGTTCCATAACTACTAGGGGAATTATTATTACAGTTTTTTTCAACTGCTTACACAAAATCCTTACTTGTCACACAATTTCTGAAATCTGAACTCAAACCAGAACCACACACCAAATCTGCAAAACCATACACTAATTATTGGCCTTCGACTCAGTTTTCAATTTCATGAAACACTTTTTACAAACCACAACACACAATTCTCTATGTAACACACAAAAATCTAACAGGAAGTATCTTGATTTTAATTTATCAGTGCCTCACATTAACTCCTCACATGTGCAAACACTCATTGTTTTGCTTAACACCAACCAATCATGGCTTTAGAATAGGCTTATAAATAGGACAACGGTCAAGTTATAGGTTTTTCGAACTGTATATTCACAACCACAAATGCTTACAGTAAAAAAATAAATAGTTAGGTTTCAATCTTGCTTTCGTGTTTACCGAGAATTTTTCAACATCTCTCTGCCAATTACTTTCAATCTTGTACGGAAATGTACATAGGAGGTCATGAAAGAAGAGCTTTAGGTTTTGAATGACTGTGTATATATGATATATCCAAAAATATAATATTTGCAACATAAGACAAATGTTTGCAAGAGATGTGAGGCATTTTGCATTTTGTGTGTGCAATTCTTGGATTTGTGTGTAAAGTTTTGAAAAAAAAAAGATGCAAAGTTTTGAAAATGTGCAAGCAGTTGAAAGAAAAATGTAATAGAAATGTCTAGTTTACTTTTTTTTCTGTGTATACTTTACATACTTCCATGTATAGTCACGTTAATTTTAATCTGACATGATTTATTTTTGATTTTTGATTATTACTTAAAATCAGTTTTCAATGGATAAAGAAAAATTAAATTAAAAATGAATTCAAATTAAATGACTAACAATTAAAAACAAGATTATGTACAATAATCCAAATTATTTTTTTAATTCAGTAAAACAGTGAAAGAAAGTTTGCTGCTTTTTTGTTCTTATGGCATTTGTTCTTTTCAGTCTAGGCAAAACCTGATCCACAAACAGACCCAGTGTTTTCTGACATAATGTTTGTGTGTATGTCACAGGCATCATGGCTGGTTCCAACCGTTCTGGTGATTTGCAGGATGCTCAGAAGTCCATCCCTGTTGGGACCATCCTGGCCATCACAACCACCTCCATCATCTGTATCCTTTACTCCAAAGGCAAAACCGCTCCAGCTTTGCTTAAATAAATGACACAGTGCAGAACTGCACATCTTGAAATATACAAAATACAGTGTAATTTGATATCCAGGAAACGGCAATGATAAAATGAAAAGACTTGATATTTTTCATCTGTGGTAAAATAGCTGAAATAGTATGAACGCCTTTTTGCTGCTTTGCGTCGTTCTCCTGAATTTGTGCTCTCGCAGACATGTCTAGTGTGATTCTGTTCGGAGCCTGTGTTGACGGAGTCGTTTTGAGGGACAAGTGAGTCTGTAGTTCTAGTCAGTGTTATTTTATTATCACTGACACACAGTTTTGTTAATTTTTAAAATTCGATTGTTTTCTGTCTTCATTTTAATTTTAATTTCTTGAGACACAAGAAACAAACACATGGGAAAGACAAAAGACAACTAAACATAATTTACCCTTTTTACATTTCCAGGTTTCTCAGACTAGTTAATAATAATAACTAGTTTCTTGTAATTTGATGCAAAGGTAATATAATTCAAAGTATAGTGTTATAAATGTACATACATTAATATATTTATATATATATATATATATATATATATATATATATATATATATAAAACACTTTGCAGGATTTGTGATGTTGATAGCTGTTAAAACGCATCATCAGTCTGTGAAAAGGGTCCATGCTGAAAAAACTAGCTTAAGTAAAATAAGTTTAAAAGTGTTATTTTTTTAAGATATTACTTTTAGTTATAATAACCCTGGTTCTACTTTTGATTTACTTTAGATTCAGTATAGCCTCCAATTTAATTAAAACTTCGATTTCAGTTCAGATCAATTTAATTAAAATAACTTCCACATAAAAATAAAACACATTTCATTTTTAAACTAGTGTTATTTTAGTATTGTTTTTATACTACTCTAGTATTTATTACAATTTTGGATTAGCTTTTATTTTCATATTTTCAGTTTTGAATTTTGTTATGTGCTTTTGCCATGTTTATTACCGGTAGTCCTTTGTGTAAATATTTCTGTTTAGCTTTAATTTATTTAATTTCATTTTTAGTTTTATCAATTTTAGTATTTCAACTTAAACTTTATTTTATTTTAGTTAATTGCCAAGGTGTTAATTGACATTTCTAATACATTTTTTAACAAGTTTTTAATCTAATCTTTGTATATTATTTCAGCCTTATTTCAATTAATGAGAATTTATTGAATGCTATTAGTTAACAATATCAACACTGTTCTAAACGCAGATTTGGGGAAGGCGTGGACGGTAACTTGGTTATTGGCACCCTAGCTTGGCCCTCGCCCTGGGTCATTGTGTTTGGCTCCTTCTTCTCCACCTGTGGGGCGGGGCTTCAGAGTTTGACAGGAGCGCCCCGCCTCCTTCAAGCTATCTCCCGCGATGGCATCATTCCTTTCCTCAGGGTACATGTATATGTTTGCCCTCTCTGATTATCTCTCTGTTGATCCTTCCATACTTGATCATACTAAGTGGTATTTCTTCATTTTACAGGTGTTTGGCCATGGCAAAGCTAACGGTGAACCTACATGGGCTCTCCTCCTGACGGGCTGCATCTGTGAGATTGGCATTATCATCGCCTCCCTGGATTCGGTTGCACCCATTCTGTCAATGTAAGCAAGCAACTACCCAAATGCACACAGTGCTCCTCATTCTTTATGATTCCCAGAGAAACAACAGCAATAAACAGTTTCCACTCACTTACTGCTGTAATAAAACTTCTTCACTATGCTGAATAGGCTATTTTCCAAAAGCCTGTTCTTCAATAAAGTGCCGCAGGGATGACATCAAAACCCGGAAGTGGTTCCCTTGAGATTTTCCTATGGGTTTTTATAATAGGGTTTTTAAGTACGGATGCACTTCCCCAAGTCAGACCATGAGATGATGGCCATGCTTTCCCGGGCCGCCAACAGGATCGGGCTCGTGTGGAACCCTCCACCGTGTCTCGAGCCCTCGAGGCTGGATGATTGGTTTCTTGGGGTGGCCCGTGCTGGTTCTCAGCAACCCACCCCAGTTCCTTTCTTCCCGGAGGTGCATGAGGAGCTCACTGGGTCATGGACGGCACCTTTCACTGCCAGAAACCATCCCTGCTCCTCCCTCACCACCCTTGATGGCAGACCGGCTAAGGGTTACATGCACATCCCTCCAGTGGAGCGGGCTGTTTCTATGCAACTGTGCCCTAACTCCACCTGGTGCGGAGAGCTGCGTCTCCCTTCCTGGGCCTGTAAGCACTCGTCGGACTTAACCGGCAAGGCTTACAAGGCCTGTGGGGAAGCCGCTTCTGCCATACACGCCATAGCGTTGTTGCAGGTTCATCAGGCCAAGGCACTGAAGGACCTGCACGAGGGTGGTCATGATCCCCAAGTTCTCCAAGAACTTCGTGACACGACGGACCTTGCGGTTCATGTGACGAAGGTGGCCGCGCGGTTGGTGGGTCGTGCGATGTCCACTATGGTGGTCCAAGAACACCATCTCTGGCTGTGTCAGGCCGACATGAGGGAGACCGACAAAGTCAGGTTCCTTAACTCCCCCATGTCCCAGACCGGCCTCTTCGGCGACGCAGTCAAAAACTTCGCCCAGCAGTTCTCAGCTGTACAGAAGCAGACTGAGGCGATTAAGCAAATCCTGCTCAGTCTACTCATCACCGAGGGCATCCTCCTGCGACTGCCCTCGCTCCCGCTCCGCAGCAGCAGCCTCCACCTAAGCAGCACCAAGGAGCCAGTCGCAGGCAGGCCGCCCCGCCCGTCCCAGCCCCGGCCAAGAGGACGGATGAATCGGAGCCTTCACAAGCTACCGTTCAAAATGCTTACGCAGAAATGCATTTTCGAATGCATCCGTCCCCGAGATTGGTTTGCAGCGATCGACCTGAAGGACGCGTACTTTCATGTCTCGATTCTTCCTTGACACAGGCCGTTTCTGTGCTTTGTGTTCGAGGGTCGAGCATATCAGTACAAGGTCCTGCCCTTCGGGCTGTCCCTGTCTCCCCGTGTCTTCATGAAAGTCACGGAGGGGGCCCTTGTTTCAATGAAAGAACAGGGCGTTTGCATCCTCAACTATCTTGACGACTGGCTCATACCAGCACACTTTCGAGATCAGTCATGCGAACACAGGGACCTTGTGCTCAGGCACCTCAGCCTGTTGGGTCTTCAGGTCAACTGGGAAAAGAGCAAACTCTCCCATGTGCAGAGGATCTCTTTTCTCGGTATGGAGTTGGATTCGGTCGCACAGACAGCGTGCCTCACAGAGGAACGTGCTCAGTCGGTGCTGAACTGCTTGAACACGTTCAAAGGCAGAACGACGGTCCCACTGAAATTTTTTCAGAGGCTCCTGGGGCATATGGCAGCGGTAGCAGTGGTAACTCCGCTCGGGCTTCTCCATATGAGACCAGGCAGGAGTGCCCTTGGAACAGGTGTCCAGGCATGCTGTGGTGTTCACAGATACCTCTGCCACCGACTGGGGTGCCACGTACAACGGGCATGCAGTGTCAGGGGTGTGGACGGGCCCCCAACTGCACTGGCACGGTACGTCTCACTCTGAGCCACTTAAAGAGGCCGCTACAGGGCAGGGATGTGCTGGTCCGTTCAGACAACACTGCGGCCGTTGCGTACATCAACCGACAAGGTGGTCTACACTCCCGTCGCATGTCGCAACTCGCCCGCCATCTCCTCCTCTGGAGTCAGAAGCATCTGAGGTCGCTTCGGGCCATGTATGTCCCCGGTGTGCTCAACCGTGTGGCCGACAAGTTATCACAAGCTGTGCTCCCGGGAGTATGGCGACTCCACCCCCAGGCGGTTTAACTGATCTGGAGAGAGTTTTGGGAGGCTCAGGTTGACCTGTTTGCCTCCTCAGAGACCTCCCACTGCCAGCTGTTTTACTCCCTGTCCGAGGGAACACTCGGCACGGACGCACTGGCACACAGCTGGTCCCGGGGCCCTCGCAAATATGCGTTTCCCCCAGTGAGCCTACTTGCACAGACCTGTGCAAAGTCAGGGAGGACGAGGAGCAGGTCCTTCTGGTGGCTCCCTATTGGCCCACCCGGACCTGGTTCCCAGAGCTCATGCTCCTCGCGACAGAAGGCCAACAGAAGGGAAAGGCTGTCTCCAAGCAGAGGATGGCCCACTGGATAGTGGATACCATCACCTTGGCTTACCAGGCACGCCTGCCCGCTCAGGTTGTATGCTCACTCCACGAGAGGCGTTGCATCCTCCTGGGCACTGGAACGTGGCTCCTCTCTAAGAGATATCTGTAGAGCTGCGGGCTGGGCGACACCTAACACGTTAGCTAGATTATATAGCCTAGTGTAGAGCCGGTCTACTACCGTGTTCTCACCCTAAACGGGTAGAAGCACTGAGAGGCCCGGCTCTGTCGGCTTGCTGCATCCTACTGTGCACCCTTATTACTCCAGTATGAAAAACCTGCTGAGTCCTCCAACACCCTCGGCCCAGACGTGGCGGAGCATCCGGTGCCAGGACTTTATCCGTTGAATCCTTGAGAACCGGGTCTAGGCTGGGTCCCATATGTGTGACCCTGCGGGGATCCCATATGTGTATTATTCCATGGCTGCTCCTAAACGGAAGTCTGTGTCTTTCACTTGGGCTAAGTCACCTAGTATTTCATATGCAGTACAACCTTCTGGTTAGTCCATATGTATATCTCCACATAACTCCTGAAGAATGTGGGTTCCGCAGCGTTCTCCTTCCTTACAGAAAGGGCACGCTTCCCAGTGTTATTCAATAATCTCACTGTATGGGTTAATATGGAACAACAGTGTAAGTAAAAATGAAGTGGACGTCGAAGATCTCAAAAATTAAGTTTATTACAGCATAGCAGTGGCAAGGTACACAAAGCACCTTGGATTCAGCGGAGTCCAACAGAATGAACCTCATCCTCTCAGCTCAAACATTTATCCTCTATTTCGTTTGTCTTCCCCCTCTACATGTAAATGAAGCTCTGTTTTTAAGTGTAATTTAAGAATAACAGATTCGTCTTAAATGTAAATTGAGGATCTTTCCTCTGTGCCCACATCTTTGATGTTCTGTGAAGTCAGAACAGCAAAAGGTTAAGGTGATAAAATTTATCTGAAGTGGATCTTCTGTTAAAACAAAACGGTCAAATGTTTAAGGTGACAAGCTATTTGAAGTCCTTGTAATCAAGATGGTTGTTGGTTGCCCTCTGTGATACTATTTACATATTACTGAGATTAGATGTAATTGTCTCTATATGATAATTAAGCTCTTTTAAGTGAAGGAACATTTTGATATATATATTGGAGTGGAAGGTATTGGGAACTCTTATAACAGTGACAGGTATACTCTGCGTAAGCCCTCTCCTTTCATCCTTTCGGGTCAAGAAGGGGCAAGAGGTTTGCACAGGGTGCTGGATGGGGTTAGCAGCGGTGGCCCCTTGATAGGGATTCCTATTTGTCGGTCTCAACGCGGCATCGACTGACCGACTGAAGAGGAACGTCTCGGTTACATATGGTAACCCTCGTTCCCTGAAGGAGGGAGCGGAGACGCCACGTCCCGTCGCCACATCTGGTTATCTCAGATGGAATGCCACTAACAAACACATGCCAAAATCTATTACATAATCTTCTTTCAGTTGCAAGAAGATGTGTTTTACTCCAGTGGATCAAGACCAAGCCTCCTACTGTGAGACACTGGCACAGGGAAATTGTTAAAATTATATCCATGGAATGACTCGGCTCTCTTATAAAGAGTACTGAGAGCTCTCACTAACAGTCACAACTAACAGATACTCGCGCATGGTTCAGAAACAACTTATGTTCATGTTCAGTTTGACAAAATTACTTGCCATTGATAAACAGAAATATATTTTAAGTACGTTAGTAAATTAATAGTGGTTCATTTGCTGCAAAACAAAGCATAAAAACTTCCAAGGGGAAGTATTTTCTCAATATTACATATAGAGTTTTGCTCTGTTTCCCCCCACAGGTTCTTTCTCATGTGCTACATGTTTGTAAACCTGGCCTGTGCGCTGCAGACTCTCCTCAGGACCCCGAACTGGAGACCACGCTTTAAATTCTACCACTGGTACATAATTACACATGTACAAACACACACAAACTCCTGCTTCCTTAGGTTTGCGTCAGTGACGGAAAGTATGTTTGTATACAAAATGATTGGTTTGAGAGGATGAATGTTGAAAGTCTAGTCTTTCGTAATCTTTTATGTTAAATGTTAAAGTGAAGGCTACAGACATCACACCACATAATTAAGTCCTTCCACCTCTAAGAATATAGTCACCTGTGGCAGTTATCATAATTATTGTAAACACAGCTGACACCAAAATTATGCGATTGCAAACTGGACAAATGAGCATGAGATAGACTATGATCTTTCTCCAGGGCTTTGTCACTCTTGGGCATGAGCTTGTGTCTTACCCTGATGTTCCTCTGCTCCTGGTACTACGCCATCATTGCCATGGTGATCGCCGGCTGCATCTATAAGTACATCGAATTCTGCGGGTAAGAGAACCTAAATGAGCCTCAGGGGGAAGCGACTCGACAAAAAAGGGAAAAAAACTAATGATTTTTACACAACCTAAATCAATCTCTTTCTTGGCAGAAAATGCATTATTGTCTGTACAGTTTTTTTCTTTTTGCTAGAGGATTTATTTAAAGGCCTGACGAATGTGGCTGAGTAATTATTCACAGTAAACGTATATACTGTAGTTTTAGATGATTATTAGTGGAAGACACGGATTAATGATTTTTACCTAATCCAGGTGTTTTTAACCTTTGGCCTTCCAAAATAAGATCAGTTCTACCATGTAATGTTTGAATTTTATTTTCATAAAGACCCTTTAGTACAGTTTGAGATAAATATTAAGCATGGTATTATAAGGATAACATGTTTTCAGAATTCAGATATTTGATTTTATATTGTCTGTTATAATTTACTAAAGCCAAAGTGAATTATTAAAATATGATCTAGTATTTACACTAACGTTTATAAGTTTGGGGTTGGTAATTTGTTGTGAATATATTTAAAATTAATTTAATCCTATGATAGCAAAGCTAAATTTTCAGCATCATTACTCCAGTCTTTGGTGTCACATGATCCTTCAGAAATTATTCTAATATGCTGATTTGATGCTCAAGAAACATTTCTTATTATTTTCAATGTTGAAAGCAGCTTAATATATTTGTGAAAATATATATTTTAGGATGAATTGATAAATAGAAAGTGTAACAATTTGTAACATTATAAATGGCTTTACTGTCACTTTAGATAAATTTAATGTGTCCTTGCTGAGTAAAATTGATTTATTTAAAAAAAGAATAATAATAATCATATTGACCCTTAAACTAACAATACTGTAATTTGATTCGGTTGACAGCAAAATGTATTAATAATATTAAATGTATCTACCTTAATTTATTTCTTTTTAAGAACTGATGTCAGTATAATAAAAAAGTGAAGTAATCTCAGAAAAAGCTGAATAAAAAAAAAAATCAAATTGTTGTGTTAAACATAATGCATGTATTATCTCATTTTACAAAGTTATAAATTAAGTCCCTAGTTTGAAGCCCCTGATCCACACAAAAATGTTTTATCAAATGGCGTGCTTGTATTTAAATTTAAATATTTGGAATTGATCAATAGAACACAATAAAATGTTCAAGTTCCAACACTAAATCCCACCTTGTTTTTGGCTTAATTTGGTTAAATTGTAAAGCGCTAATTGACTATTGACTGTGTGTTCTGTCTTTGTAGGGCAGAGAAAGAGTGGGGCGATGGGATACGTGGCATATCTCTGAGTGCTGCCCGCTATGCTCTGATGAGGCTGGAGCAAGGTCCTCCCCACACTAAAAACTGGAGGTTAGTTGCGGATCAGTATGCCTTTGAACACAACAAATTCAGTATATGGCATGCAGTATATCACGTCAAACTGCATTCTTCCAAAATATTGAGAATTAATTCAAATGTTCATCAAAATTCAAAATGTTATCAATATTCCAGGCCCCAGATTCTTGTTCTTATGGGTTTGGATGGAGAGCAGAACGTGGAGCAACCTAGACTGTTGTCGCTGACCAATCAGCTGAAAGCAGGCAAAGGCTTGACCATCGTAGGAGCGTGTGTGGAGGGCACCTACTTGAACAACCAACCACAGGCACAGAAAGCAGACCAAGTACGCAATCACACACACGGCTCCTGAAGTCACACACAAGGCAATGAGCCATTCGTACATGGCACTAATATAATAACCTCCATCTGTCTCAGTCCCTAAGGAAGCTGATGGAGATTGAGAAGGTGAAGGGATTCAGTCAGGTAGTGATCTCCTCTAACCTGCGGGACGCCACCTCACATCTGATCCAAGCTGGAGGTCTAGGTGGCCTCCGCCACAATGCGGTTCTGGTCAGCTTCCCCAAGAACTGGAAACAAGCTGAGGAGCACTACCGTTGCAGGAACTTCATTGGTAAGACAAAAGCCTAGACATGGATTTTTTAATGTTGGGTTAGTTTGGACAGTGTGGTGTATGAGTGTGGGAAATATGAATAACTTGTTATAATTTATCAGTTAATAGAATTAACTTGATATAGCTGAATTAATATCACAATTAATGAATCTGATCGTCCAGCAAATGTCCAGGTATTGATCGTCTATCTACTCTCAGAAAGGAGATTTTTCGTGACCACAGAAAAATATTTTTTTCTTAGCATGTAGCTGTGATCGCACCGTTAAAGTGGCGCTGATTTACAAGCAGGGACCAGAATCAAACACACATGAATGTGCACACATGTTTTTTATTGAACTAAATCACGAACACATAACTGATCTAAACAAACACATACACACAAATCACGCATACATGGGTAAAATGGCCCCTCCGGCTGCTCATTCGGAGAAAGGTCCTTCGGTCAAACTGGATGTCTCCAGTCCTTTCCACATGAACAGTAACCCGAAGCAAACAGAAGAGAGAGCTGCCTCACTGGGACGGTGAACTTTAACTTCTGAGGAAAAGAGTTGCTTTAAAAAGTTTAACTTTCTTTAAAAAGAGACCAACATTAGGTCTGTATTCCAAAACGTTCATGAATTAAAAACATTTAAGGTCAAATTGTGCTGCCTTACGAATAAGAACAGCCAACCTGGAATTTTTTTAAATCGCATTTTTCATCGCAATTGCAATTTTTATCAGAAAAATCACCCTTTGATTTTTTGTTTTTTGTTTTCGACCACACAAAAAGTGTTTGACTATATTGCTCTGTTTTGTCCTCACAGAGGTTGTTAGGGAGACCACCGCAGCTCAGTTGGCCTTGCTGGTGCCGAAGAACATCTCTGCATATCCGTCAAATGGAGAGCGTTTCACAGAGGGCTACATTGACGTGTGGTGGATCGTCCATGACGGAGGCATGCTCATGCTCCTTCCCTTTCTTCTGCGCCAGCACAAGGTACACAAACACACATACATAGATCATTTTGGCAGAGTGTTCAGAACAATGATGGAACAAATGTTTTATTATTGTTTGTAGATAATAGTAGCTTGATTGTGGACAAGAACCGTACAGCTCTGGTCTAAACTCTGCTTACCTAAACAGCATTTTAGGCATCCGAGGCGTGCAACCAGCTCCAAGGCTTTTCAAAATTGAAGGCAGCAATTACAGTATGCTGCATTTAAAGGGGACCTATTATGCAAAATTCACTTTTACATGGTGTTTGAACACTGATACGTGTTGCGTAAACAACCAGCCTGTAATTGTAAAAATCCATCCACTCCACATAATCCTCATAAATAGGTGCAAGCCCCGCCTATGACTGGTGACGATCTGCCCTATAGACCTTATTCAAAGCAGCGCCATCTTAGATTTTTAACTGGAATGAAAGCAAGGCTGCGCTGGATTTGCACAAAAGTTGATTCTGAAAGATAGGTCTATACCAACATCCTACTAAAGTTCCCACATGAGCGCCTGTACAACAATTTACAGATGATCTTGACGAAACATGCTAATCGATAAGTTGAATAAAGTTAACTCCACAACAACTACATAAATTCATCATTCTAAACTTC
The DNA here is from genome assembly GCF_963993115.1 of Abramis brama. Lineage (NCBI taxonomy): Eukaryota > Metazoa > Chordata > Actinopteri > Cypriniformes > Leuciscidae > Abramis > Abramis brama. The sequence continues at coordinate 13,488,361 of NC_139978.1, forward strand.
TTCCTGAGTCCATTTGTGTCCGACTCTGGTTTGAACATACACTGTAAGGCTGAACACCGCTACTGACAGTTTCTGACATTTTGGCTGTGTGAGATTCTCCACTTTTGTTGTTGCCGGAGTATTCAAAGCAGGAGCTGTAAAGGCTCCGCCCTCTTCTGGAAAGGGGGCGGGGAGCAGCAGAACATTTGCATTTAAAGGTACACACAAGACGGCGTGTTTTAACTCACACCCAAATAGGGGCAAATTGGACATGCTATAATGAATGATCTGTGGGGTATTTTGAGCTGAAACTTCACAGACATATTCTGGGGACACCAGAGACTTATATTACATATTGTAAAAAGGGACGTAATAGGTCCCCTTTAAGATCTGTTGGATAGAATCTAAAGCAGCATTACATGCATCCTTCACACCGACAGCAATCCCACAATGCCATGCGACAAGCACAATTACAGTTTTTAATGGCAGTTGATATTTACATGAGTGTAAATTGTATGTGCTGCAAAAATATCGGTCAAAATGTATACACTACCATTCAAAAGTTTGGGATCTTTGGGAAGATTTTTAAATGTTTTTAAAAGAAGTCTCTTGTATTTATTTGATCATAAATACAGGATTTTGTGAAATATTATTACAATTTTAAAATAACATAATATTATACATAATATGTAACAAAAATATAAAAATTTTAATTGTCCATATTTTAATATTTTTTTAAATGTAATTTATTTCTGTGATGGCAAAGCTGAATTTAAAGCATCATTAAACCCATCTTCAGTGTCACATGATCCTTCAGAAATCATTATAATATGATGAGTTGGTGCTCAAGAAACATTTATTATCAATGTTGAAAGCAGTTGTGCTGCTTAATATTTTTTTACATCATTTTTTACTTTTGTATTGTTATAAATGTCTTCACTGTCACTTGATGTATCCTTGCTGAATTAAAGTATAACTTTCTTTAAGAAAATGTCACTGACCGCAAAGTTTTGAAAGGTAGTGTAAATAGAAATAATATGCTTGTACTAAAGGATAAATTGTATGAGCAATGGTGGGCAGAGTTATTAAAATTAGTTAACAACATATTTATTTTATTTAAAATGGATATATATATATATATATATGTTTAAATATGTTACACTATATTTTATTCAATACTGAAAAGTACTAATAAAAACAGTTCCATCTTAATAGACAAACTATTTCACACAATATTTGTTGTGCTTGTCAAAGTTTCTAACTATTAGCTTAATATGTCAATGTCAAACACTATAGAAATCACTATGTGAATTGTGTCAAGTCTCTCAACATGTGCTATATTTATGTGGAGTGGCTGAGCATTAATGGAGTTATGTAAAGTGTTTCATTTCAGTATGTTAAATCAATTGCTGCCTATGAGGCCACTCACTAGGGATTGAAACTGAGAACACATTCAGTTCATGTCTTTGAATGAGAAATTCTGACTCGATTGCTGTAGTGGGCTGCGTTTGTCAAAAGCGTTGTAAGCCTAAGTAAATCATAAAACCATTAGCACCAATGGTCTCTACGATCAACTTAGCTCAAAATGCTTTTGATAAACACAGCCCTGGACAATAACTGTGGTTCAACTGTAGGTGTGGAGGAAGTGCAAGATGCGTATCTTCACTGTGGCTCAGATGGACGACAACAGCATTCAGATGAAGAAAGACCTGATGACATTCCTCTATCACCTGCGCTTTGATGCTGAGGTTGAGGTGGTTGAAATGGTGAGGAACAAACACGCTTCCTTCACACACATGAGTTTGTACTGGAAACCATCATTCTAACCTTTTATTTCATTTAATTCAAGCATGACAGCGACATTTCTGCCTACACTTACGAAAAGACCCTGGTGATGGAGCAACGATCGCAAATCCTCAAGGAGATGCATCTTACCAAGAACGAGCGTGAGAGAGAGGTATCAAAGTCAAAGCATATTCTTCCCTTGTGAAAAAGAAGTACACTTTTTAGCATACTTAATTTTTTTTAGCATACTTGCAATTTAGCATACACTTTAGCATACTTGCAATTAAATGAAAATGTTATAGTTTAAATTGATATAAAAAATGCAATTAGCTGAGCTTCAGAGTACTATAGACACACACACACACACACACACACACACACAAACACACACACACATATATATCTATACCTATATATATATATATATATATATATATATATATATATATATATACAGGGTTTGAATTTAACACCCGCCAACCCGCGGGTAAAAATCACTAGCCAATTTGACATGTTACTATGTTTACTCACTTTGCTGTGGAAGTTTGTGTAAGACAAATCTGTGCGAATCATCGTGATCTATTAAATACAGCGTATTGCGCAAAATCTGCACATATCTGGCTTACTTGAACACACTCGTCACTGTGCAACAAATAACGGAGCGCTTGTTCATTGTTATTTTCCAACATCCTACATGTTTTGTGTACTGTATTGATCTGTCCACCTAAATCACATTTTTGGTTCAAATGATCATATATATATATATATATATATATATATAAGCTGTGACGTAGTAAATCTGGTTAATTTGTTTGTTTTTTTTGGTTTGTTTTGGCTTGTAGAAGTCCTGAATGGACAGTAACTTAAAAATTTAGTTGCCAAATTGGCCAGCAGATGAAAAAGTTATTTTCAAACCGTGTTTATACATATTATATAATTAAATATACTTTTAAGATTTGAAGTACAATACTTCAATAAATTAAGAATTGAAGTACAGTAGTGCACATTCAATACAATTAAACACTTTTTTAGGGTCTACAGTTACATTTTTTGCTTATTTACACATCACAATAAGTGTACTTTAAAGCTTGACAAAAGATTATTAAAACAATGATTTAAAATGTACTTTAAAGTAAAACTTTAAAACATTATTACATTTGACATTTAATTACATTATTGCATTTCACTTTTTAAAAGTGTAACTGTGTTAAAACATAGGGTTACACTTTATTTGGTAACACTTTATTTTACAGTGTCCTTGTTACATATGTTACATGTACTTACCATAGAAATAACAGTAAATTATGCATAATTACATGCAACTAACCCTCAACCAAATCCTAATCCTACCCTAACCCTATAGTAAGTACATGTAGTTGCTTAATATTACTCAGTACTTAAATATATAATTACACTGTAACAATGACACCTTAAAATAAAGGGGTTACACGGTCTCTGTTACAGTGTAATTATACACCTAAGTACAGAGTAATAATAATTAACTACATGTACTTACTATAGGGTTAGATTAGGATTAGGTTTTGGTTTAGGGTTAGTTGCATGTAATGCAGAATTTATAGTTATTACTAACTACATGTAACGTATAATAAGGACACTGTAAAATAAAGTGTTACCAAACATAGTACTAAAATTTACTCTCTTTAAGTACACTTAAGTTCCCTTTATTTCATTAATGTAATATCTGCAAGTAAAAATACACTTTTAAGAATTGAAGTACACTACAAGTGCACATTCAATACAGTTTTACAATTTTCACAAGGTTTTTTCTTACAGACATCAATATTTATCCGTTTGAATCGGTCTAACAGCGCTGTCTGTTGTCTCTTCAGATTCAGAGCATCACAGATGTGTCCCGTGGCTCCATACGGCGAAAGAACCCTTCAAACCTGCACCCCCAGAGGAGCATCGCTGAGGAGTCCGTGACAGGAGGTGGCGAAGAGAAACCCGAGGAGGAGGTAGCTGCTGTCTCTCAGTTTTGTCTCTGTGCATTTATCCATCAAGTGTGTGTGACTTTGTGCTTGTTTTCCAGTTGAGCTAATCACACCTTTCCTTCAGGCCGATTAGATGATAACACGGACCTATCAGCCATGAAGATAGCATCTCTTCATCACTTTCTATTTTTGCCATTCTCTCTCTTCTCTCAGTCATTATCTACTAGAAAACCGTTCTCTTCTGTTAACACCCTGGCAGTGCATCTCTCGCCCCCTCTCTCTTTTTTCTTTATCCTTCTGAAAAAAAGGTTACCGGAAAAGCGACAATTCTCAATTCTCACTTCTTACTTTTTGTTTTATCCCTGTCTACCCTCTCACTCTTTTTACCTTTCTCTTAGTCTGTCCGTCTCTCCCGTCCTCGACAGGTTCAACTCATTCAGGGCAAAAATGCCACCCCCACCCCCACTAGCCCCACCTCCCCTACCGTTCCCACACCAGCGGCCATGAGCCCCGGAGAGGAGGTGCAGATGACCTGGACGGACGAAACAGAGAAGACCAAAAACCCAGCAGTGGCCAACCCTGAAAGCATAAAGGATATGTTCAACATGAAACCGTGAGTCAAGAGAATGACGGTCTCTACTAAGTATATATTGTGTCAGCTATAATAAATCAATCAAAACGTTTTGCGTTTTTAATAAAAAAGGAAATATTTAGTCAATCATTGTACAATTATATTAGTTACTAGAACTCAATAGAGTGAGATGTTAGTCAAATTTTTGCATAGAGATTTAGGATTTGGGGTTTTCTCTGATTTCAGTAATAATAATAAAAACTATAGACCCATGCTACTAAAGATATTTTTCTTTTGGAACATGTGTCTGTGGAGCACCAGATCATTGTTTTGACACTTCAATTTGACAAAACTCAGTTTACACCTCCACAAAGAGTTACAAAAGCTGTTTTCAAGGTCACTAACATTTAATAATTTCGTTCATGTTAGTTGGATGCATAACAAGATTACAATAAAAGACATAATGAAAGAAAAATATTAATAATAATAATTAGTATAATTATCAATAATTTAATTTAGAATTATATTTATAATTTAAAATAAACAAATACATTTTTAATAATTAAAATGTATTTAATTAAAACGTGTATATATATATGTGTGTGTGTGTGTGTGTGTGTGTGTGTGTGTGTGTGTGTGTGTGTGTGTGTGTGTGTGTGTGTATATACTGTATATATACATATTCACATTAAAAATATATAAATATATACAAATATATATATTCACATTAAATATTCATAAATATATTTTTTATTACGTAATTACGTTTTTTTACTTGCATATTTATGGAAGCTTGTTAAAAAATAAATAAGGTAATTGTGACTTTTAATCTCACAATTCTTACTTTTTATCTATTTTTCAGAATTGTGTGTTATAAAGTCACAATTGCAAGAAAAAAAGTCAGATTTGCATGATAAACTCACAATTGGGAGTTATAAAGTCAGAATTGCGTGAAGTCTTTTTTTCCTCTGAATTGAACTTTATAACTTGTAATTGCGTCTTTATATCTCACAATTTTGAAAAAAAAGTCATAATTGTGAGTTTATATCCCGCAATGCTGACTTTATAACACACAATTGCGACTGTATATCACGCAATTCGGACTTTATTTCTCGCAATTGCGAGTTCATATCTCAATTCAGATGTAAACGCAATTGTGAGATAAAAAGTAGCAATTATCTTTTAAATTGTTTTATTTTGTGGCGGAAACAACCCAGCAAGCAATTTTGCTTTTAAAAGACGTTACATAGAACATGCCAAATAAATGAAACCTCACACCTTGTAATCGAAGTTGAGTTTGCTTACATGATGGAACATACAAGTTATTTTGGCAAAAACGACATGTAACCGAATTCAAGATTATTTTGGCTAGAAGTTGTTTACTCATAGCTGGACTATATTGGGTCTATAGTTAACCGAGACGGTGAAATGACAGCTTTTGCTTGCTGGGAAGCTTCCATAAACAGCAGCAATATGTTAAACTCTACTTTGAAACACAAACACTTCCATCATTATTTGAGAAATTGCATGCATTTGATTTGCTTCGCTCTTGTCACTTCAGATTATAAAAACAGTGATGGTTAGACTGTCGTTCTTTTTTAAAAAAAAATCAGTGAGACACGACACAATGGTTTATACCAAACACATACAAGATTCCACCTGACTTTTTCAAGTTGACACTCGACATGCCGATGGTTTTTGATCAATTATTGCCCGATGAATATCATGGTGCATCCTTACCTTTGTAGTTACGGTTAAAAAAGTCATTGAGGTTGTTCAATTACGTTCTCAATGCGGTTGAATTTGTGCTGTGTTCCTGTATTTCTCTGTTCACTGGGTTGTTCACTGTTATTTCCCTTTGCTCATGCCTCAGGGAATGGGAGAGCCTGTGAGTACACTTTCAAGATAACACTAATGCTACTTCATTTGATTCCTTCACATTTCTTGTATGCTTCATATCTCTCTGATAAGCAGAAATATACTAAAAATGTAGTCGTATCAACCTCACATGCACAAAAAAGTCTTGCAATGCTCTTCATGTGATGTTTTATACAGGAATCAGTCGAATGTCAGGCGCATGCACCACGCGCAGAGGCTCAACGAGGTCATTGTGAAGAAGTCGCAAGAAGCTAAACTAGTCCTGCTAAACATGCCTGGACCACCGAGGAACCGCACCGGAGAAGAGAACTGTATCCTTTTTTCCTAAAAAAAAAAAAAATCATCTGTCTATCTGAGTGAAGTTACTTCCTGCTTGTGTATGACGGACTGCTCTCGTGTAAATGTCAAAGTTTGCCGCTTGACTTCAGACACACAGACATGGAGTTCCTCGAGGTCTTGACTGAAGGTCTCAACAGAGTCCTGCTCGTGCGTGGAGGTGGACGCGAGGTCATTACCATCTACTCTTGAGGGGCTCAGCTCAACCACCAAATATTCCTCACCTCTCATCCCTCACTGCATAAACGAACCGTCCCAGTAACCCCTACCTACACCATGAGCAATAAAGCCCCAGCACATATCAGATGACTTTGCACTACATAGTCTAAAAAGACACCAGCTTAGTAGATGTCACTTCTTCCACGTTATTAAGTTTTATCCTTCAATCAATCACTCTATCTTCCTCTTATTGGCTTCATTCTCACCTCATAAAGTCAACAGAGTACATCACACACAGATCAGTAAATTATTAAGTTGGTCTTTATTCTGACTCATTTCCAAAAGCCCATGTTCTCCAGTGACACCCGACCAAATACTCTGATCCATCTAAACTTTATTTAATGTTATATGTCTTTACAAAACACTTTTAAGGGACAGTCACACTAGATTTTAAGCATGCGAAACTTTATTTTGGGTGGACCTGTTGAAAGGTTTTCAGTGACCATTACAAACATCCAGCTTCTTTTAAAGTGTGTCTTTCATCTAAACTTGTATTAGACTTCCATTCAGAAGTTTGGGGTCGATAAGTTTTCTTAAAGTCTCTTATGCTCACCAAGGCTTCATTTATTTGATCAAAACAGTGAAATATGCTGATTTGCCGCTTATTATTATCGATGTTGAAAACAGCTGTACTGCTTAGGATTCTTTGATGAATAGTTCAAAATAACAGCATTTATTTTTTGTAACAATGTAAAGGTCACTTTTGTTCAATTTTATGTGTCCTTGCTGAATAAAAGTATTAATTTCTTTAAAAAAAAAAAAAGAAAGAATTACCAACCCCAAACCTTTGAATTGTAGTTTATATAGATGATTCCCAAACTAAAATATTCCTCCACGGTTTGTCAATATTACATTTAAAGGGGTCATGAAATGGATTTTTTAATGTTTTATTTTAATATGTTCCTTGAGGCTCACTTATAATGATAATAAAGTTATTTTTGCACAAATATATATTCAACCCTCATTCTGACTCTCTGTCTGAAATGATCAGTTTTTAAGGGGCGGCTCCTTTAAAGCTTGTCAGTAAACGACCACTCTGTTATGATTGGTTCACGTCATTGCATAGGAAACGGTATTAACTCCCACGCGCTATTGCACGTAGGTTAGTGTTTTGAAACCGTCATTTAAAGACAAAGCGTTATGAAGTCATTTATTTACGGTTTGTGATACAGATGCTATCAGATTCAATACAGCTGTGACATCACAGATCCCAATATCAGAACAAGCTGTTTTTGGAGCTTAATTAAATAAATGTTTTATTTATTTATTTTTTGTATAATGAGGAGGACATTTTAAGCTATGAAATTTGCAGGATCTTTTAATGGTAATAAAGACCTCTTACATGTCCAAAGATCAAGGCAAATTTGATTTATCATGTCATGACCCCTTTAAAACCTCTATTGGTCAAACATTGTATAGCTATTTGAATAGGCAGCTCAAAGACTACCAAAAAAGATGAAAATACACACATCATCATTCTTTCATGTTTGTTTGCATATGAATGAAAGTGAATGAATCTCAAAATCTATTGTGATTGCCCCTTTAAGCTTTTGTTCCTTTACTATCACTCCATTGTTTTATTGTTCATCATAGGGTAAATAGAGTGGAATCTTTCTTTGTCGAAAACAAGTCTTCCAGTGTACCACGTAATTGTCCGAGGTGTGATTTTACACCAAGGACAGAATTGACCAGGGTTTAATGTGAGCCAGTGTTTAATGTAAGCACTACTGGATCAATGACTATCAGCTTTGCCCTTGACCATCTGCATGTCCTCTGACTACATCAGCCTTTTAAGAGTCATATACTGTACGATATGAGAGGGCTGGACCATGTGTGTGTGTGTGTGTGTGTGTGTGTATGTGTGTGTTTGTACTGGAGTAGATTTTATAATATTGGAGGGTTGATGGATATGTTCCTTTCCCAAAAATGTTCACTTGATCCATGAAATGGAAAATTATCATCAGCAGAAATGAATTATATATTACTCAGTTACACACGTGTACATACTGTGGAGAGAGTCTAAACAGAATTGAAAACCCATATACAGTTCAGATATTCCATAAAGATATAATCCTGAATAATCGCATTTAATAGTAGAATTACATATATCTTAAGGGAATGTAAATAGAAAAGGATTAGTATTTATATTTCAAATATTTATTTACAAAGAAAATGATTTATTCATTCAGCAATTTTTGATTGATTGTAATCATGGGAAAACATGGTATATGTACATCTCTTGCCAAATCACAAAATATAAATCGTGCCATATGAGAGGAAAAACATTTGTATCAAAAAACGAACCAATCTTTGCATTTTCATATAGAAAAGGACAGTGCTGGGTCACGGCATCATAACATACAGTATCACGTGTCTGACATTACCAGTTACTTTGTAAACCAGATGCAGTTTTATTCTAATGAAATCATCCTTTTTCACCCAATCAAATTTGTGAACAAAAGCATATTTTAACTGCATAGTATTTTAAACTCATGTCTAATGTTTGTCATGAATGTCTGACATTTTCGTTTATTTTTACATTTGTAAAGACGACACTAATTTGCTACATTTAAGCAGCATCTGTGAGCGACTGATGCGTACTGTTCAATTCACGAGCACGAGCACATTATTTAGTTCATGTGTGGTAGTAATAGAAGATATTAAAAACATTTATCTAAAGAACTATTTTATTTTTTTGTAAAATTGCAATGATGAAAAAAATTATATTCGATTACTGAATAGACTAGTAAACTATCGTCTTGTGTAACTGTGAGACCTAAAAAGGAAAATAACTAAATGTATGTTTTAAACTTTAAAATCAAATTGTGCTGAGTTTGCTGCTGTTAGGTTTCTGGTTGCAACAGCGAGGAAACAGGATTTCTGTGCAACAGACTTTATTAATAATAAACTTACAGAAACGCTCCGGAGATTAAGAACCAGGACAGAACAACCAGCTTAACATTAACGACGACAGACGCTGAACAGGACAAAACACAGGGCTTAAATACACGGAGCAGATGAGGGAAATGAGACACAGCTGGGACACATGAACTCAATGACAGAAACCATAGTAACAAACAGGCTTGGGATGAACTAATGAAGGAGGAGTGAACACAATGAACATAGAGGAAGTCCAAAGACAAACAGAAACGTGACAGCTGCTACCTTCATTAAAATGTAAATATATATTGCGCTCCCCCAAAACATAAGACTGAGGGGGGGAAAAAAAACGAAAGAAAAAAATGCAATATTTATAGATGTTTTTTGCATTTAAATCGAAAGTGTATTTACATTCAGACACCCAAATTAGTTAAAGAATTTAATGACATACATAAAAGAAAAATGTTTTACAGGGTTACAACTCAAAGACAGGCAAAACGACTCAGTGTCACCGCCAGTCTGTCCTTATACTATTCAAACATACCTCATCTTTCCTCATATGTTGTCATGTCAAAGTTCACACTTGTAGTAGAAAGGTAGTGTGTAAAGGTTGTGGTCTATAAGTTCATAGAAGTGATCTTTAACTTGTTTGCAAAAAAGAATTTGAATTATAGCTAAGTACATTTTCTTTATCAGTATTCTAGTTATGCTCAACTGATCTTTTTTTTTTTTATCCGAAACAGAAATGGCAAAGTACGTAATAAGTGCTATAGCCTACCTATCATAATTCTTCCAAGTTTATTGCTTAAAATGATAATCTTATCTGAAGCAACTTTTGCATTGCTGTACCGTACGTTAGAATTTACAACACAAGATGAGTTTGGCTTCTTTGGAGTCCTATGCAATTACAGTTTAGTAAGTTCTTTGAGGATCTAAAATGACTTTCTACTGAATTGTTTATAGTGGTATAGGTATTATAGATTGAAATCAGAGCTTCCGTATCTGCCAGGGTGACTTGCAGTTTTATGAGAACTTTCCACATTATTTAAAGTCATGCAAAGAAAAACATACCGGGGCAATGTCGTGATTAAGCCATATTGGCTGTCGGATAACAGAGGTTTTTCTCTGCGGATGACAATGATGTCTGAGGTCCCGTTCATCATGGAGTATAGACTATCTGAATTGAATTCACATCGATGCAAAGGGCTTTTCGATATCATTTTATCAGATTTGTCTAATCCTTCCCCAAGGCTGAAGACGATAAAGAAGTGTAATAAACTTTGTGTCGCACAGCATGTCGTTCCTTATCTTCCCTTGAAAGGGGCGATAAACTCTAAAGTCACCCCAAATTGGCCAAAGCATAACTAGAAATAAGCACTGTGAAAATTCAAAGTTAGTGTTACTTTCTCACATATCTACATTCAATCTCATTTGTTGGTATTTTTATTCTTATTTCATGTCCTCGCTTTGGAGCACTTTTGAAGGGAACCTGAAGTAAACACCTTTAGGGCCGGTTCACACAGAACTCGTTTTTGCTGTTAAAAACACAAGACGCAGGTCAGTGGAGCAGAAAAAGACGCAAGTTCTAGAGACGCATTTTTTGAAAAAGTTGAACTTGTTTTAACTTGAGCGCCGCATTTTTAGAACGCCGCGTCATGCAAGAGATGCTGCAAAAGACACGAGCGCAATGGTCAAACACATCCGTCTAGCACGTCTTTACATTGAAAAACAATGGAAAAGTAGAGGTGTGAAATGGAAAAACACGTTCTGTTTGAATGGCCCCTTAGAGTTATTTTTTAAAAACGCAAGACGCCGGGCAGTAGAACAAAAAAAGTGCAAGGTCTAGAGATGATTATTAGAATGCCGTTTCATGCGCAAGACGCAACACGCGAGACACAAGCGCAATGGTTCAAGACGTTTGTCTAGTACGTGTTTACATTGAAAAATAGCGCTCTGTGTGAATGTGCCCTTAGAATGCATATAGAAGAATCATGATGTTTTTTATGCAATGTTGACGTGTAACTAACCTGCAACAATGGTATAGTCTGGTTCCAGAAGTAAAAACTCCATTCATTTTCTCCATTGGGAAATAGATTTTTAATGATAAACCTTTACAGACAGCCTTTCTGTGAGCTACGAGGTTGATAATTGATAGCATGTATTTCTGTTGAAGCCATCAGCCCGCTTTATTTCAACTTAGTTTAAAAATAATCGTGTTTAACAGCGGAATTCGCGGTGAAAAACTACATTACCCATGATCCTGTGCAGAAAATTTCACCAATCAGAGATTACGTAATGACGAATGACGTAATCAAGTCGTCTCCCTACACTAAAAATATTCACATATTTCAATATATATGCATATTTTGCAATAAACATTTCTCCATCATTTTTAATTTGATTATGCTGTTCGCAATGCTTCATGGGATTGTAGTTCTTTCCCTCACTCAAGCCGTTTAGTGCACATTCTTGTTTTTTTGTCCAATTTTCAAGTACTTTTTTGCTTCAAATCAAAGTTTGTACTGTTATGATTCACCTCATAGCTGGTTGGCTTGGTTCGCGGCTTATAACGCTTTAATGAAGACTTTTTTGAAATCCCTATGGAAGAAATGAATGGAAAAAAAAACTTCTGGAACCAACGCCGCTGAAAAAGTGGACGGGCACTGTTGCAATCTATACTATAACGCAGTTTACTAGTCGATTAACAGGGCTTATAAGATAACCAGCGAATTGAATTTGAAATCGCAGGTGTTTCAGAAGGTGCTAATGATTATTTCCGAGTGATTGCTGAAGCGGCGTGTATGAAAATGTGTTCAAATGCAATATTGAGAATGCTGACTCATATAGAATGGGCTATTTAGCCAGACTTGATAAAGTTAATCAATGCGAAGAGATATCCTGTATGTTGGGATATACCAGACAGAAGGGGCTTTGCACAGTTACTTTAGATTGGCAGGAGAAGTTCTTCATCATTCATTCAGTGCTCCTGATACCCGTTTCAGCATGTTGGTGTTTTAACCGAAAATCTCCAGACCTCACCTCCAATTTTTTAAGCACTGATTCTGATTTTCTAAATGGCACCGTACATCTTCTGATACTTCTGAAACTTTCCCAACAGTGTGTGCAAGAGCATTTCTACACAGCCGACATTTCGAATTTCTCCATAGGAGGGCAGTTTGATGCTTTTTTCTTTTCTTTTCTTTTCTTTTCTTTTTTATGGTAGTCAGTGTAGATCCAAAGACAGTGATCTTGATTAGTGATGTGTTTTCTGTTTTCTGCTTCGGTTCTCACGAGGAGTCAAAACGGTGCATGTTTGTGAGCGTGACTGTAACGGGGAAAAGGGTGAAGTGTTTCTGTTTCTTTACGTATATGACTCTGTGACATATCACTTTATTGGAAAAAGAGAGGTTAAACCGTGGCAGTTGCTTTTGTAAATATATGACACATTATAGTTATCTTAGCCTAGCTGTTTAATTTGTGTGTCCATGCAAGTTTAATATTTTAAAAATAAATAGAACATTGTGTCTCAATTGTGTTATATGAAAATATATTTAAACTATATCTTAAATTATTGTTTTATCTTGTCAAAAGCTTCTATGTTCTATGAATAATGGTTTCTCTGGACCATTTTATAGACTTGTCTGCACAAAATGCAATAAAGTTCAAGTCGTTTATTACAACTATTTATTGTGTTTTCATTTGTGAGCGAAATAAATCAGTGGTCGTTTCTTCTAATATACAGTGTGATGTGGAGTCTTGAGTGAGAGTTTTCTTCTCTTATTAAAGCATATTTAAATCAGAATATTCAGGATAACACAGGGACTGTCCTCAACTTAAACTAAATAAATAATGAAATGTCACTTGAAGTCTTTTCCTCAATTTTTAATATTTGCTTTATTCTGTTTCATAGTCAAATACAAGAACATGAAAATGACACTGACCTGATATAAATAACTGGCCCTTTCTACTATCATCACATTTCTGTCACAGTGTTGCATTTTATAACAAATTGTATTCTTTCTGATTAAACCCCCTTGAGATGCATCATCTAATTTTCAAGGACATAATACTCAAAATATGTTCTGTGTGTGTTTTGAATAATAAAAGATACTGCAGCATTAGGAAGTTCAGTTCAGCTGCAAATATCCACATTGTCATGACATTTAAAGAGAAATGTCTCTATCTTCTCCTACATGAATTAGACAGCCTCTTTCATCTTTAATAAAGACAAAAGAGTTTTTCAAATTAATTTTAAGGCTTTTATGGACTTTCTTTTAAGACCTGCTCAAATAAAACGAATGCCATTAAAGGGTAAAATGACTGTATAACGGCCTGTGGGTTCTATCTACTGTAATTGTAATAGGTGTTACACACACAAAATGTAAATACAAGTATGCTGTTTGTGTTAAAGTTAAAATATATGATCAATGATAGTGAAACTAAGCCTTTGCCAACAGGGTTGGCTAAACAGATATTGCCTGAATGCAAAGTATTAAACAAATGTAACCTCAATGTGCTTGTTCAGTTGACATTTTACAATGTTGTTGAGACAAATACAAAAAGTCCAGATAAAAAAATATTTAATATGTTTGCCTGAAACTGTTAGCAAAGGCAGGTATGTGCAGTTTCACACATTTTTCCCCCTTAAACATAGCAGCACGGCTATAATAAAAACATACTTTTGTTCAGTTTTATCAGTTGTGGTGTTTGCAGTTCTTTCGTCTAAATTTCAGAGTGTTCCTGTACGCACTGAAGCTTGGCATTAGCCAAGGTCATGGGTTCGATTCCCAGGGAATGCATTAACTCATTTCTAAGAAAGAAAAAGAATGCAGGATTTACCTTGAAAGCAATCTAAGTTGTTAGGCATCTGCTAAATGTCAAAACAAGGTTAAATTTTTATATTTCCTGGTTTCTCGGAAGCGGAAGTCATCATAGTAGAAAAAGAAAGAGTCCACGGTAGCTTTTCTATGACTTTCCAAAAGAGGGGGACACATATAGAAAGATGTTAGAACATTTTTAAATGTGCTGTCACTTCCTCAGCTGTTGTACTCGAAACACCCTCGAAGCAGCTTTAACCATTTTTTTTAATCATTTAATGCAACGGTAAGAAACATTATTTATAAAGAAAAAAAGAAAATATATTTAAAAAACTTAGCTAGATTCATGACGTTAATACCTATGGAAACACGTAATCACAGTCTGAAAAGGGTCCATCGCTGATCAAGATGTTTAGATCAATGTGTCCCATAAATAGTCTCAAGGACTTCTTGCATCTTACATTCACAGAATATAATCTACTCTTCAGAATAATACAGACATAGATGTGCTGTTTGTTCTAATAGAGGTCACATAATAAAAAACTACAGCAGAAGAAAATGTCAGAGCAACAGCAAAAATAGACCTATCTATCTATCTATCTATCTATCTATCTATCTATCTATCTAATCTATCTATCTATCTATCAAAAGCTTCTACGTTCCTTGAAGTTTAACAAGATTTAAAATAAACACTTATACACCGATTACATTTTCTGTTCACTCTTGTGACTTCATCATCAAACTGGCTTTCCAAATTAGGCACTTTTGCAAATGAGCTTATCTTTCTGTACTGTGTTATCAACACTATTAGGAAACAATAATGTGAAACCCTGTTGAAAGTGCATTACTCCGAGTCTGAACTCAGCAGTGAAGTTCATGTCACTGATTGTGCTATTGATCTTTGCAATAAACATGTTATTGAGTTTCTTTTTTCCTTTCTCATCCTATCTCTCACTCTTTTATGATATGATTATTTCAATTGAGTCTATACCATACCCTTTAAGTTTAAAAACTGCTGAGTAATTAAAACCTGATAATGGTTATTACTTAGGGCAAAGTGCAGCTGGATTTCCTTTTGCCTAAGCAGCATGTGGGTGATGTAACTTCATGTTTTAACCAATGGAAAGCACTCTGCTTATCAAGTTACAGTAGATAAAATAAATAAGTGTCACTGGAAGAGAACGGAGGCAGGACTGCTGGCTCTGTGCTCAGTTACAGTCAAAATGAAGAATAAGTCTACAAATTTGCGTGTGCGGCTCCCTTTACTAATCTTTGCATTGGAGGTCATGATTGTGGTCCTCTATGCTTTCTTTGTGACGTACGATGATCACGCTAATGCAGTTTTACAGAACAACCAGACACGGCCCATGGAGAATTCATTGTATCAGAACTATCCATTTTTTGCTGACATTCAGGTGATGATATTTCTTGGATTCGGCTGCCTTCTGGCCTTTTTCCGGCGCTATGGTTTTGGTGGAATGGTGTTTAACTTCCTAATCGCCACATTTACCATTCAGTGGGCCATTCTGGTCCAGGGCTTCTTTCAGTTTTACTATGATGGGAAGATTCATCTTGGTGTGCTGAATCTGATCAATGCTGAGTTCGCCTGTGCTGTTGTGCTGATTTCTTTTGGAGCAGTGCTGGGAAAGACGAGCCCTGTGCAACTCCTGGTAAGTTTATCATTTTTTGCAGCAGGTGGTTTGATATTAGATACTGCAACATTTTCCATTGTCCATTGCAACACTACTCGATTTCACTGAAAAGAGACAGTGGAAAGATTTGGTGAACATTCACATTCATTATATTATAATATATATTCATTCGCAAAAACTAAAAGGAGACATTCACCTGTGTGATAAAGATCTGCCATGCATCAAAAACTCTTTAAATAGTTTCTATACAAAGTTCACTGTCTACTTCCCAAATCACCTTCCTTCTAAAGCAGCATCCTTTGGGTGTTCCCTACATAGGCAGCATCTCTGTGTGAGATAAACTGTTAACATGTTGCAACAATTGTGAAAAAGAAGAACACTATAAGACTTTATTAAAAAGTAGGCTACTTATTGTGGAAATAATATACTTTAAAATATAAACTTATGCATGTACAGAATGTGATGAATTTATATTGGTTGAATGTTAAAAAATAAAGGAGCATTTTAAATTCATATTAAATGCAATTAGCTAAACTTTAGTGTTTTGATCAACTTAAGTACATCTCTGTGTCATTTTATATTTGTCTTTGACATATTTCTGAATGTAGTAATTGTAAACTAAAATATTCTACTGGACTTGTGGTCACACTTTAGATTAGGGTCCGATTCTCACTATTAACTAACTATTATTAACTATGACTTTTGCCTCAATAAACTCCTAATTACGGCTTATTAATAGTTAGTAAGGTAGTTGTCATGTTTAGGTATTGGGTAGGAATTGGATTAGGAATGTAGAATAAGGTCATGCAGATTAAGGTATTAATATGTGCTTTATACAAACTAATATACAGCACAGCTTGACGCAATGCATTCTGGGATTGCATTCACCGCAATAGATACATGTGATGCTGCCTTAGAATTTGATTAAATGATGCATCCTATTAAAAAAAATAATGAAAAGATGATAACTTTTTGTACTGAACCTATATGAAGCCAATGTTCATGGCTCAATTGTGTCAAACTTTTGTTAGTACATTTATGTCAGCAAGATGAGTCATTTTTACATATTTTACATCTTCAAACTACACATTGTGTATTGTTTATAGGTGATGGCCTTGCTCGAGATCCCTGTGTTTGGTGTCACAGAATGGGCCGTCCTGAAATACTTGAAGATCAACGACGCTGGTGGCTCCATCCTCATCCACATTTTCGCATGCTACTTTGGACTGGGTGTCACCTTTGTCCTCTACAGACCCAGCATAACCGAGGGACACCCAAACGAGAAGACGAGTTACCAGTCGGATCTGCTATCTGTTATGGGAACCCTGTTCCTCTGGGTGTTCTGGCCCTCTTTCAACTCAGCGCTGACCTTCAAGGGTGACGACCAACACCGAGCCGTTCTGCACACGTTCATAGGTCTCAGTGCCTCCACAATCACCGCCTTCGCCCTGTCCAGCATGCTCAGCAAGAATGGCAAGATCAGCATGGCCGACGTGCAGAATGTAACGTTGGCCGGTGGTGTAACGGTTGGGGCCTCGGTGGACATGATGATTTCACCGGCCGCTGCTTTTGTACTGGGGATCCTGGGATGCATCGCGTGCATGCTGGGGTACAAATACCTAAGCCCGTTCCTGGCGCGTCGGCTGCGGTTGCAGGATCAGTGTGGCATACACAACCTGCACGGTCTAACGGGACTCATTTCCAGTCTAGCAGGAATCTGCGGCATCCTGGTGGCGACCAAGGAAACATACGGCCCCAGTCTCTACCAAACCTTCTCTCATCGGGCTCCTCCAGAGGGAGACCCTCTGCTAGCGGAGTTGCGGGTGTTTATCCCGGACCTGGAAGCGGGATTGGGTCGGAGCGCTCAGGAACAAGCACTCTTTCAGGTGGCTGCCGTGTTCGGGACCATTGCTGTTTCGGCAGTGGGCGGTTTGCTGACTGGGGTTGTTCTCAAACTACCGTATCTGGCTTCCCCCAGTGATGAGAATTGTTTTGATGATGAGCTCTTCTTTGACATTCCTCCAGATTACAACTCTGTCAACAGGCCGCAGGATACACGGTCTTGCGTTCTCAAAGACGCGAACAAAACTGATGTTGACTGAAAAAAGCAGCACTTGAAAATGACTGATGTTTGACAAGAGCATTAAATAAGAGGAATTAATCTCAATGTTGGACTAGACCATAAAACATTATGGACTTTAGTATTGAGTACTGTGTAGCTTATTTTTAAAATATCTTATTTTAATATTTGATGGGATATGGTTCATATACTGTTTGTATCAAAATCTATGCCTAATATTGATTAAATGTATGTATTTGTAAAAAAATATATATATATATATATATATATATGAATCATAAATATTTCATACCATACCATTCAATACCATTTTTTTAATTTTCCATTAATACATTTTAAATTACCCTTGTGAAAAAGAGGTAAACTTTTAATAACTTTTAAAAAGAGTACTGATTTTGGAAATAATACTTTAAAACAAAATACTGCAAACTGAATGTAATGTTGTTGGATACCTAATTGCATGTTATTTGCAATTAAATTAATGTTTAAATGCAGTTAGCTTAACTTTAGAGTGCTTTTTGGTCGACATTTTTTATTTGTAATTTCATAATTACTTCTATTAAATATGGTTTATGGTTAAGTTTATTGCTGAATGTACTGACAAGCATATGGGCAGTAAACTAAAATATACTTTAATGTAATTTCTATTGAAAATTGTATGTCATGTATTTAGACATTTATAATTACACATTTGCAAATTGCAAGTTGGTACATGTAAAAAAAATATTAACTTTACATGTGCTTTTGTATGTTAGTCAACACATCAAAATAAGTGTACTTCTTTTGAGCATGCAAAACATTATTAAATCAGTGATTTAAAATGTATTTCAAGGTCAAACGTTTAATTTGACAATATTATGTTTTCTTTTTAAAAGTGTACTTAAGTGTTTTGTCATGAAAGTCATGGATGTATACTCTATTTAAGTTCACTTAAGAGGCCTTTTACTTCATTAACACTATATTAGCAAGCTTTTTTTTGTATTTTGAGCACAGCTTTAGGAATCTGTATTTCTCATTTAGCAACACCACCCTCATTGTGTAACAGCATAGCACTTGTACGTCAGAACGTAGGCTCACTATTGGCCAGCATCACACACATGGCCAGCGTCAGCTAATAGTGAGCCTACGTTCTGACATACAACCAAGAAGCGCTGCGCTGTTACACTAAGTGAACTCACTCAGAGGCCCACACAGAAGAAATTGAATAGTTGAAGAAAGTCGTTATTTTTGTTGTTGTTTTTGTGCACAAAAAGTATTCTCGTCGCTTGATAAACTTATGGTTGAGCCACTGTAGTCACTTGGACTATTTTAAACATTGTCTTTACTAACTTTCTGGGCCAGCAAGTTTCAATTACATAGAAGCTTATGGAGGAGTGAGACAGCTCTCAGATTTCATCAAAAATATCTTAATTTGTGTTCCGAAGATGAACTAAAGTCTTACCGGGTCTGGAACAACATGAGGGTGAGTAATTACTGACAGAATTTTCATTTTTGGGTGAACTAACCCTTTAAACAGTTAACAGGTCAAAACTGTGAAATATGAAGTACATTACATTTACAAGTGATAAAAGTTATCTTGATGAAAAGTTATAAATTAACAGGTTGATTATATTGGGGTCATGCACTATCCCTTCTATCTATCTGTCTGTGACTGACAACAATACAACAGCAAACTAAGGTGGGAAGGTGAGCCTGAGAGGCACCAAACAAAAGGAATAAATTGAACAAAACACCTCTAGTTTTATCAAACTAAACTAATTATCAAAAGAATATGTAGAAAAGGAGAGTCGGTTACACTTTATTTTGTCCTTGCAGTGTAATTTTACATTTAGGAACTGAGTAATATCAATTAACTACATGTAGCATACTTAATATAGATTTAGGTTAGGATTAGGTTTGGTTCAGGGTTAGTTGCATGTAATAATGTATATTTTATAGTATGCCTAATTACTATAGAAACTAGCCTACATTTAACATGTAACAAGGACACTGGTAATATAGTGTTACCCAAAAGTTCTTCAGCGTAAAAACGCCCCAAACTAAACTACTCTAACTGCTTCCTAGCCTTACACATAATATACAACGTGACGAGACTTGAGAAGAGAGACAGCACAAACGCAGGTTCAGGTTGGTCAAAACTGTACACTCTACATCCACAATACTAAGAACGCTTCGGTCAAGTACAGCACATACAATAACTCTAGCAACATCAATAAACAGGGATGGTGCAAGGTAAAGGAAAGGAGAGTTTTGAGCTTTTTTTTCGGATGTAGTAACTTAGTTATAATATACATAGATAAAATAGGCTACTTGCGGAATGTGCCGTGCTTCAGAGCCATAGAGAGAGCCATTCTCTCTATGGCTCTGCCGTGCTTGTCATCTTTCATAATGAAGAGTGACAGGCTGTTCGTCCAATGGAATCTGAAACATAAAAACAGACTAACCCACACACAGACACACCCGCGCACACGCATTCTTCCGCGTGCTTTAGTCACTACTGTACATAACAAAAACATTTAATGAACATTTATTTAAAGGTACATTATATATTTTATCCTAACTTCAACAGGATTAAACTCATTTAAAATATTTATTTATTTTATAGATATCTTTAAAAATAGTATATATATATATATATATATATATATATATATATATATATATATATATATATATATATATATATATATATATATGGGGCAGTCGTGGCGGTTTGAACCCTACTGGTCAGACTGGTAGTTGCAGTTTCGACATATAATAATAATAATAATTACATTTATATTTACATTGATATTAATTTATATATTATATTTGATTTATATTACAAAAGAAAAAATACAATGAAATAATAAAATCAAATTAATATTAAAAAAGAATTAAATAAACAAAACGCCAGTTTCTGCAATGCATGTCACGGAAATTGTACAATAACAGAGCAGATCTATCAACGAGGGCATTCAAAGAAACGGAAATGAAGCACTGCAAATTCTGCAAGTAGGCCGATAACTACACCCGAAAAAGAAGAAACTCAAAATTCTCCTTTCCCTGACTTTTATCTACATTACGAAACGGTAGGAAACCCTGCCCCCTATCAGCGTCCATTTTGGGGAAAGCAGGAAGTTGTCTTGTTGGGGGGGAAACCTCATGACAAACAGAACTGAGCTTCTTAAATATCCACAGATATAAACATCGTTATTTCTTTTTGTTTGAATGATTGTTCGTGTATGTGTTGCTTGTTTATAGGCGGATCTGACCGTTTGTTTTGCAGTTGTGTTGAGTGGCAAACTTCACACTCGCGTAGCAGAGGTCGAGACGATAACCGGAGTGCTAAATAAAACCAGGTAATTTTTTGCCCAAAAAAAGCAGTACGTGGTCTAATTAGGAGTTTGGCTCAGATATAAATGTAAATATTACATAATTTACAGTATGCTGTCTGTCGGGATATGAATGTGACGTCTAAATTAGCTGCTTATGTAATGTTGTTGTTGTGTCTCGAGAACGTTTGCTGCAGAATCGAGCGTGTTATTTAAAGAACAGCAGCACCACAGCTCGACTGTAAGATGGTTTTCTTTAGGTTTGTTTTGTCGAAGAGTACTAAAATAGAAGCATAAACTATGACTCGTGAGGTTGGTTATGTTTGTAAACGTATTTTGCTTTTTCCATTTACGGCAGGTCAGAATGGCGGATGACTTCGATGTTGAGGCCATGCTGGAAGCTCCTTATAAGAAGGTGGGTTGATAGACGACCGGAAGTTACCGGATCTCTTTTTTTTTGTAGGATTTAAATGATTAATTCACCCCAAATGAAAATAATAAAAATAAATCTGTCATACTTTACTCACCCTCACGCTGTTCCAGTCCGTATGAATTCCATTCTTATGAGGAACTCAAAATGACAAATTCAGAAAATGTCTCTGGTTAGGGTAGTTCACTCAAAATTGAAAAAATTTACTCACCTTCAAGTTGTTCCAGACCTGTATGAATTTCTTTCTTTTGCTGAACACAAAAGAAGAATATGGATAACCAAACAGGCCCAGGACCCCAGTGACTTCCATAGTATTTTTTCCCCAAAATATCTTCTTTTGGGAAAAAAAAAGAAACAAATCTTACATTTCCTCAGTCGCCACCAGGATGGTGCAGATTCCTGCTAGGCTGGAAATGAGTCCCACAGAAGAATGAAATTCATACAGGTTTGTAACAGATTGAGGGTAAGTAAATGATGACAGAATTTTCATTTTAGGGTGAACTATCCCTTTATGAGCGATGAAAGCGGACTGAGCTTTCAAGCTTCAAAAAGGATGAAAAACAGCATAAAAATAAGTATACATATAGGGCCTGTTTACACCTGGTCACTTCATGTATTTTTACTGATCGGATAGCTAACTGATTTGTTAAAACTGTTTTACCATTACACTTGGCCGCATAAATGTGTCTCCGCAAAACGAATATATACGATCTTCAATTCCCACACTCTATGCGAATTTAACAGATTTCATGTCAACGCAAGAAACAGATATACGTTTTTATTTATTTATCATCTGCAAGATACAAGATCAAGATAGGAGAGAGAGCAGCATTAGCACTGGTAAGATCATTTAGTCTCACTACTTTTAATGAAGATTGTGTGTTGAGCGTCTGCGACTACTGTTTAATTTGCGGTAGTTTGCGCGTTGGCTTGCTGAAGAGATACTCAGCTACTCATCTGAGGCGAGGCATTTTGCTGTAGTGCTTTCATATGTGACTATAACATGCTCTCACACTTTAATTTTTTTTTTACATTTTGGGAGGAGTAAAATTTAGACACTTGACTCCAACAACCAAATGCATTTACACTTGTTCAGTTTTGTGTAGGAATCCGTCTCAAACCACCTCCTGAAGTTGTTTAAGTGATCGGATTTAAATCTGTCTCAAGTGTTTCAGAGGGCTTTTACACCTTGTCTTTTCACGATCTGATAGAATCAGAAAAAAATGCATGAAGTGACCAGGTGTAAGCAGGCCCATAGTGTACAACAGTTGGGTTCTGAAAGTCAAAATCCTATTTATTTTCATCATTGGGAAATTGATATTTAAACCATTAAAGACAGACCTACTATGAGCTTGTCACTTGGTGGTATATGCTTTTATTAATACAATAAGCAATTACAATTAATTAGTCGTCAACATCTTTAAATCAATAGTTTTATTTCTCCATCACAAATGCTTCATTGAAGTGTAGTTCTTTCCCTCATTAAAGCAGTTAAGTACCTTTTGTTTGTTTTTTCTCTTATTTTTTTATTTTTTATTTATTTTTTTAAACAAAGTTTCTAACCCTTTGCTAGTCTTATTAGCTACTTATGGTACCTTTATGTTGAGTTTTCATTATTTCTTTTTTTTTAGCTTAAAAGTCTTATGTGTCTCAGAAGAAAGTAATTCAGGTTTGGAACAACATGGGTGGATGACAGAATTTTAACTTTTATGTGAAAACTGTGAACTGAACTCCTTGTGTTGTCATATGGCTGCTCAGAAAACCCTACATGTGTTGTCTGTGCCTGACTGAAGTGTAAAATTGTGTAATATGTATGAGAAAGAGTTATGTTGTGTAGTTGCATATCTTGAATTACAAATAAATGCCCATCTATCTCTCTTTATAGACTTGCCTAATGATATCTCACCTCTGCTCCCCTGAATACATCTTTGATTCCAGTGTGAACTGTGAAAAAAAGTAAGGTAGTAATTGCGCAATGTATAAATGTACTTTGATCCCTTAGGTAAAAAAATAAAACAAATAGACCGCCACCTTACACCATCAAATCTATTCGGTTTCAGAACGGCGAATGAATGGCAATAGATGAAATATAATGTGACATGGAGCAGAGACAGTATTCACCTTTCAATAATGTCACTATGAGTAAAAATCTGTTGAAGGTGAAACTAATGGAGTGGCATAAAAATGTACACTATCGTTCAAAAGTTAAATTTAAAAAAAGTTTTTGAAAGAAGTGCCTTATACTCACTAAGGCTGCAATTGTTTGATTAAAAAATACGGTAAAAATAGTAATATTGTGAGATATTATTACAATTCAAATTAACTGTAATCTATTTTTAAATATTTTAAAGCGAAATTAATTCCTGCGATAGCAAAATCGAAATTACAGCAGCTGTTACTCTATTCTTCAGTGTCACATGATCCTTCAGAAATCATTAAAATAATTATGCTAAATTTGTAATCAATTTTAAAAACAGTTGTGCTGCTTAATATTTTTCAGGAAACCGTAATACTTTTTTCCCAGCATTCTTTAATGAATAGAATGTTTAAAAAAAATGTATTTGAAATATGGTTTGTAACATTATAGCCTAAATGTCTTTACTGTCACTTTTGAACATTTTAATGGATCTTTGCTGAATAATAGGACTAATTTCTGACCCCAATACTCCTATAAATGAACTTGAAGTTTATAGATATGAATACTGTCTCTCTACCCAGTCCTGTGATGGTCTCTAAAATCGTTGGTTTGTGCATGCCCTTTTTAGTTATATCTCTTTATCTTAAAGGGGTCATGAACTGCATTTTTTTAAATTATTTTATAAATGTGATATTTACCACAAAAAAGTCATAATTTAGAAATAAAAGGCCATTTTCTACCCTTATTTTAGTCCTCTGATTTGAACGCTCTGTTTTAAGGGCCGTGTCTGCTGTGAGACTTCAGTGTAAATGCCCACTGCTGTGATTGGCTAACATATTTGCATATGAAAAGCAAACTTGATTAGCATTAAATTTAGATCTATTCCCGTCGCATGAAAGGGTGCAGCGATAAGCATTGTAGCCGACATGTCTGTTGAGTGCATGAATGCTGTGATCTTGTCTTTGCAGCTCAATTTCTGCACTCTCACGAATGAATTTTATCATAACTAACAGTTCAAACATGTAAATAAGAGTCCAGAACAGATTATTAACAGAACTTTGAATTAACAGTAACTTACTGTACATGTTGTGGCATTACTAGCCGTGTTTCCATTAGCCTTCAAAGTGCGCTAATTGAAAATGCGCAATGCCCAATAGAAATACGTACATTTCGCAAAATCTTTTTTGTGATATATTGGAGTTTTTACACTCGCATGAGGTGTTTTTTCAGGCAATTTGAAAAAGGAATATTTCGCAAAACAGCAATGGAAATGGTCACCTGGCGTAGATGGCGCGGTATGTTTGGACAGAAGACGAGACAGAGTTCATCATTAATCTCATAAAAGACAAAAGTATTACAGGAATTGTGAATTCTAAACGACAAAGAAATGCCACATTTTATCAAGACGTTGAAGCAGATAGGAGGGAGAAACACCCAGAAACACCTCACACGTGGCCGTTCCCAAGTGTAAGGGGCTTTCCTTGCCATTAATGCTTGGATAATACGCCTACGTCTCCTTCGATTAAATATAATGGCTGGTGTGGTGGCTGAGATATACATAAACCTACCAACATCAATTGCCATGATTTTTGGAATGACTTATTGCGAGATTGCAACGGTTAATGGAAACGGCGTCATTTCGCAATAGTTTTTATTGACTTTTTTTTTAATTGAAAATATCGCAAAAGTTTTGCGCAAATCTGTAATGGAAACGCGGCTGTTGTCGGGTCCATATCTTATAGTAAAAGTCTGTTTGCAAAGCTGCACTGAATGAGGAAGGACTAATGAGGAAGTTTTGAGCTCTGAAACTTACAGGATGTTTTAATAGTACGATGACAGCTTGCATATCAAAAGGTCAAGGCTCAATTTGATTTCTCAATTCATGACCCCTTTAAAACTGTATCACCAATAATCATTTCTATCATTAAAAATAAATAGAAATATAATTTATTTTTTATTTTTTTCTAATGAACAAAAAACAAGTGCCTGTCATAGCTGTCAAATTGCAGGAAAAAACCCTGAAAGTCTTTTGATGAGGTTTTAAGTTGTATCTTTTTGGATGACTTTGATGCGGTGTCTTTTGGAAGGCGATATGACTAAGCCGTGTAAATCCCTGTCTGCTTCAGGACAAGCTGTGAGACAGAGATGGCATCGAGCTCTCACAGTCCAACAGCGCTAACTGGGGAAGATCACATGGACTGACAGCCTCGACTCTGGAATGCCCTTTAGCATCTCTATAGCTTGACAACAGCAAGACTTAGGCTTAAAATTGCAGGGTACCTATACTACGGCCCTGAAGGGTCCCATAAAAAAACATGGCCTAACATGTCAAGACCTTGAACTTAAACTGATAGTTTTCAAAAGTTGAAGACTATCCCCGCCAACATCTTATTATTAAGAACAGACCATTTGATTATATTCAGTTTGCACACGCTTTTCTCCAAAGTGATAAAATGAGGAAAATCAAGCAATTTATCATGAAGGAGCCAACAATAGTAGCATTCCTGTCTTCTCTCATCCCCCTCCCCTCTCCACTTCCAGTGTTTCCTCTCCATCCTCATGTTGTTCTTTTATCAATCCTGTTCAGGGTGAAAGCAAGTCCTCTAGCGCCAATGGTCATAATGAGGAACGCAGCAAAAAGTAAGCAAAAACCCTCTGTAGTCTGTTCATTCTTGATTTTAAGCTTTTCATGTAAAATGTACTATGAGAATTAATGAAATTGTGGGTTTTTTTTCCACAGTAGGAAAAGACGCAGCAACAGTCGTAGTCCGAGTCCAGGCCGGCGGAGGAGTAGAAGCGGGGGGCGCAAGAAGAGCCGAGAACAACGCAAGAGCCGCAGCCGCGAGCGAAGGCGTTCACGGAGCAAAGAGCGCAAGCGTTCGCGATCCCGCAGCAAGGAACGTGGTGGACGTTTTCGTGGACGTAAAAGCCCCTTGTGAGTTTAGCCCCTGATCATTCATTTAAGAGGCTCTATCTTATTTTTCTTTAGGATGTGAACGCTTAACGATGTGAACTCGGGTTCGCACACATGAACCGTACTCGGGTCTGCCTAAAAAGGGTGGTCTCACCGCTGCTATGAATGCAATCATAGGGGCTGTAATCGTATTAAATCACAGAAGTGAACCGCTATTAATGACGTATGCATATAACTGTGTGTTTGTGTGTGCTCTCACTCACCTTTCTGACAAGCGGGTCTGACGCACTCCAAGCAGAGAGAATGTATATCTAATTTCTGCCTGCCTTGAGCAGAAATGGTCTCCCGCTTTCTTTTGAACATTTGCAGTACATTCATGGCAGATAGATGTCATTATGTGTTGACTCTTTGGAAACAAAACCAAAGGTTAAAAAAAAAGAACAACAAAAGTGATACGAGCAACTCTATCCATTTTGGCACCCTTCTCCTTCATAGCTGTTACCTAGTAACATGGGTAAGCGGCTGTAGCTTCATGATGCAAGTGTACCGGGTTCGGATTGTCTGCCGGGGCTCCAGTAGGGGCTGGACGAACGAGCGGACGTCAACTGTTTCTGAGCGCTTCTGCATTTATTCATGATAATGAACTGTTTTAACCCAATCGCCGCACTGTATTACACATGAGATCGCATTACAGCGGAGAATCTGATACAGTCTGATCATGAACACGATGGATTATTCTAATACACAGAAGAAAATTATGTCCATTCTATTCAAAGAAGAATGGACAAAAAAAGTAACTATGCCTTTATTCTATCTGTGTTAAACTGACGTGTCTCGTTTGTTCAGAGACTGTATTGCTCTAAATGTAATAGAAATATTATTAGACCTTTTAAATGTTCTTCTGCTTTTCATCCTCGTTCTTGGGAGCTTGTTGTCATAGGGTTAATTTTTTAAATGCATCAAGGTGCTCTCAACTGTTTTTTCATATTTTGTGTCTTTATAATAAGTGTGTTGCAGGTGTGTTGTTTTATTGATGATTGTGTCCCCTTTTCCCACCTTCTACTCTCCCACTTTTCCACAGCTTTACACGCCCATTTTTTGAGACTTTTTCAACTCAAGTGAACGACTAGACTAAAACAGGGGGAGTTTCATGACACTTTTAAATAGCAAACAGTAATTGCCCACTTCTTCAGTGTACATGGTTCCTGAAGTATGTTTCCCCACATATATTTTCTTAAGTATATGGGGGTAATATTAAAATATTACCAAATAGGCTACATATATAAAATTTAAAATATGATAATTTTACTGATCGCTCTGGTCTTATGGCATGGTTCTTGTTTTCATGATAACAGCAATGTCATCTCTGATTGGTGGACTTCAGGAGGTTCGCCTTTCAGGATTGTGGATAGTGTAGTTCTCCTCCTTGAATTTGAATTTAAAATGATTTCTAAAGAATATAAAACTTGTCTCACACTTGTCTTCTACCAAAACCAATATAATCACTTATAAACCTTACAGCTCATGTTAGGTCTGATTTGGGTTATCATTATAAATAAATTCTTCTGTGAAATGACTTTTTACCTCTAACCAATAGTTTTTCCTTGGCTAAAACAGCATTTGGTTTTCAATGTATCCCTCCCCCCTTGCACCAGTATGTAGTAGCCCTCGCATGGCCACAGTGGCTGAAAGTTGACTAGTTTAACACTGAGAAAAACCCTTGTTTTATATGTCATAGTATGGGGCCGAAATTAAATGGTGGTCCCGGAGGGAAGATCGGCCCACAACATTTCACCAAACACAGGTGATCTCATCTGTGACTCTGGTTGGCTGTTGTGTGCTGAATGTTTGTGTATGTCTTGAGTAATCATACACAGATGGGTAATAAACACAGACTGATGGAGTATTCTGATTCTAGTCGCAGAAGCCCATTTAAGAAGGACAGAAGCCCATTTAAGAAGGACAGAAGCCCATTTAAGAAGGACAGAAGCCCGTTTAAGAAGGACAGAAGCCCTTTTAAGAAGGACAAAAGCCCTGTCAGGTGAGTCTGCTGTAGTACTGAAGTATTGAAGTATTTCCACAAGTTATTCCATAGCCATGCTATTTTAAATGACACTAGATAAGGCAGAGCGAAATCAGCCATCTTGGTGTACTTAAAATGTGAAGAACTGAACTGGTAGAACAGTTATTTTTAAAGTGTCCCTATTATGGTTTTTTGAATATTCCCTTTCATGCAGTGTCTAATATAGCTGTTTGAGAATGTAAATGTTCTGCAAAGTTGTAAAGTCGAAGTTATTGTCTCCCAAAAGAAATAATTGACTCTGAACCGCCTTTTATGAGTCGTTTTTCATTAGAATCCTACTGCTTTACGGTTCTATGTCACTAGAAGATACATTTGCATAATGCCCGCCAATGTTGAATGCCCGCGAACAACTAGACCCACCCTCAAATGTCATTTCACTGAAGACTGCTTCTAAAATCTCGGAGTTCAACGTGGGATTCACAAAACGCTTGCCCTTGAAAGATGGGTCTGTACCCAATTTATTTGGACTAACTTGCTCCTCAGAATCACAACCTGTAAGTATGAATAATTATTGGTGTATGTATATATTTTCTACCAGGTGTTCAAAATACTTGAAGTTTTGTGTTGTATGTTGTGCAAGTTTCCAGCTAACCAGCTAATCGTTGTTACGGTGTTACTGAAATACTTCTGCTGAATCAG
The DNA here is from genome assembly GCF_963993115.1 of Abramis brama. Taxonomy (NCBI): domain Eukaryota; kingdom Metazoa; phylum Chordata; class Actinopteri; order Cypriniformes; family Leuciscidae; genus Abramis; species Abramis brama. Next base: position 13,518,027 of record NC_139978.1, read on the forward strand.
CTCTGAGCCACTATTACTTAAAAGTGTGGCTATTAATGCAAATTGTCTGTCATTCTCACTACTTTGAGTAAAGATAAAGGATGGAGCAAGATTTGTTTTACAAATGTTTGTTAAATAAGGCATTCACGTTAGTGCTGGGTGAACATGCACCGTTATTGATCCCGCATGTGCACTGCAATAAATTTGAAATATACACATCGATTTGTTGATGGACATGCACTTGTTAATGCTGATGGTGAGGAATAACAGTTGCAACATCTCATAATGTACGTCAAACTGAGTAGTGAATGTCCTGCTCAAGTTGTCCTTGCGATGGAGGTTCGGGTTGAATAACTAGTTCTTCCAATGTTTCATCATCGGACTTGCGCTCAAATTGATATGGTAAAATCGTTACTGTCATCGTTACGGTCTTTACAGTGTTTACAAACTCTGAGGTTTAGGAAGCCTCCAGACAGTGCTGACTTTCAACTTTAAAAGGTTTTAGAGGTTAATCTTTCACCTTCTGTCTCACAGTAATACTGTACGTCAAGTCGACAGCTCTCTGTAATCTTGCTATAAGATCTAGATTAATGTTTCATTGATTAAATGCATTAATGTTGTTCAAAATAGGCTAATCAATAAAAAGAACCAAAAAAATATTTTTAAAAGAGTCTATTACAGGCCATTTGGTTAAAAGGTTTTTGTCCTGTTCAAATCATAGACAGAAAAATAATTAAATTGCATTATAGTATACTATGTTAACTTTATTAACTTGATTCACTCACAAAGAGTTGATTTCAGTTTTGTATCATATTTACTATAAAATCTGATTTGATATCAAAATTAAGGGCTATATAGTAGATCTATATAAATGTGTCATTGATTCAATTGATTAATGTTGTTCACAATTGTCAAAAAGTACACAAATACACAAAGTATTATTTTAATAGAGAATGTTAATGTCCATTTGGCCTGACATGAAAAAAGTATAATAATCTTTATTAAAGGTGCAATAATCCATGTCTGGGACGCTGTTGAAAGCGGATCGGACCGAGCACCACAACACGCATGTAGCCAATCAGCAGTGATGGTGGAGGAGAGAGAGTGAACAAGAGGGAGATTTGAAGAAAGACTGTAGAAAGAGAGATGGTTGAGAGACATTACAAAAAATAAGATTAAATGTGTTGAATTATGCACAACTCAGAACATGATTGTATGTCTATGCAGTATCATGTGGTCAAGAAATATGAATTCAAACCTTGTAGTTTATATTGCACATAAAAAAACTGTATCAAATGGCCATGATCTTTATCTATGATTACAGAATGGCTTGTGTCATGGGAATGTCCATGAGAGATTAATTTGCGGTCATAAGCTTTATTTCCAGAGGGAATGACTTGCGTTTCAGTGGTTGATGACCTGTGTGTTTCTTTAAACAGGCAACCAATAGATAATCTGAGCCCAGAAGAGAGAGACGCCCGCACAGTGTTCTGCATGCAGCTCGCTGCCAGAATTAGACCCAGAGATCTGGAAGAATTCTTCTCTGCAGTGGGAAAAGTATGATGCCACATATTAAAGCACACTTGGTTCCTATTTTTTGTATAAAAAAAAATTCCCCATTTACTGATATTAAATGACAGATACAACACCTGACAGCTTTTATATCCATCTTTTAAGGTCCGTGACGTAAGGATGATCTCGGATAGAAACTCTCGGAGGTCAAAGGGCATTGCCTATATTGAGTTTGTGGAGGCCACATCAGTACCGCTGGCAATCGGCCTGACGGGGCAGAGAGTTCTGGGAGTGCCTATCATAGTCCAGGCTTCGCAGGTCAGAGCATCAACACAATGCAAAACCACGGTCTGATTACTAATCCAATGCATGTGAATCATTTTGTTGACTTGTTCGCATATTTCAGGCTGAGAAGAACAGGGCCGCAGCCATGGCCAGCATGCTCCAGAGAGGTGGTGCAGGGCCCATGCGGCTGTACGTGGGCTCCCTGCACTTCAATATTACTGAGGACATGCTCAGGGGCATCTTTGAGCCGTTCGGAAAGGTGTGGTTGGCGTTTGAAATGGTTTTGCATGCATAAGCATTTAAACTAGGATAAAACTAAAAGTAAGTGAATCTGCTAATCAGTCTGAGTTATTTGTCTCATTTCAGATTGAAGGCATCCAGCTAATGATGGACAGTGAGACGGGCAGGTCGAAAGGATACGGCTTCATATCAGTGAGTTCATCAAAATGCAAATTTACTAATGATAAAGGGGCCATATGCTACATTTTATTTATCTAACTTACTAGTCAGTCAGTGGATGACTAGTCAAAAATTCTGGTCCTTCCCTTTTGGCCCTTCGTGGTTGAGTAGGTCTGCATGATTTGGGGAAAGCAGTATAAATATAAATATACAATTATAATTATAGTTTTTCTAATTTTTTAAATAAAATTATGATTGCAGTGGTTTTCAAAAAAAAAACTCCAGGTTTGCTGTACTTGTTTGTGAGCTGCACAATTTTTTAATGACCATTATTATTATTATTATTATTATTATTATTATTATTAAACAAAATAAGAAATATTACTATTGTAAAATGTAAGAAATTTGAGATAAAATAATATACAATTTATATTTTACAGTAAATTGCAATACTGTGTCTTCAATACTATTATAATATGCTTATTTTAAAACTATAATTGTTCAAGCTTTTATTTTGGCTGCAAAACCTCAGGGGGTCCTTAACTCTTCTCTTTTTGCAAGACAGTGCATATGCATATGTAGCGCATATATTTGTTTAATTAAAGGGGGGGTGAAATGCTATTTCATGCATACTGAGTTTTTTACACTGTTAAAGAGTTGGATTCCCATGCTAAACATGGACAAAGTTTCAAAAATTAAAATGTACGTTTGAAGGAGTATTTCTGTTGCAAAAATGCTCCTTCCGGTTTGTCACACGTTTCGGAAAGTTTTTTTCGAGTATGGGCATGTGTGACGTCAGATGCGGCAGAATTTCCTTATACGGGTCCTAAGGGCACTTCTCCGGAAGGACGCGGGCGCGCGCGCAACTGTAGACCAGAGCAAGAGAGTGAAAGCAGTACGCCCATCAAAGCGCTGTGCTCGGCTTTAGGGAAGTCAATGTCACCAAAGAAGTGGGTTTTTGGTTGCCAGGGCAAGACAACCCTGCACAGATTCCCAAAGAACCCAGCGTTAAGGGACCAGTGGATGGAGTTTGTTTTTCCAGAGCATCAACGGAGGTTGTGCAAGATTGTTTGTTCCCTGCATTTCGACGATGATTGTTTTATAAACAAAACCCACATCGACGGATTTGCAGATCGTCTAATGCTTAAGGATCGAGCAGTCACAATGATAAAGGTTTGCGGTCGTGCGTTGGAACCGGGCGGTGAGTAAAACTGCTTCAAATGTCTCTGTGTGTTGTTAGCTCGGCGCGTAAGCACAGCTTTAGCTCCGCCCACACGGCCCGCCTTCAGCCGCTCGTTTTTTTCCGGAAAGACTCGGTACAGCCTATCTTTCTTTTATAAATATAATAAAACTAAAGACTTTTTGGAGATATGAAGGATGCAATACTACTCTATAGGTACTCAAGATTAACAGGAGATTGAGTGAAAATGAGCATTTCACCCCCCCTTTAAATCCCAACCTTTATGATTTAACAATTGCACCATCATATTGAGATTTTGGATTTATTTTAATTAATTGTTTAGCCCTAGTTGTGAGGCCATTTCTGAATGACCAATTTCTGTAGCTTTTTTAAATGTGTTTTTATAAATGTTCTGACTTTCATTTCAAAAAGACAAGGACAGTTCTATTTCACCATTCCCATGCTGATTGGCTGTCTTTTTGTGCAGTTTGCAGATGCAGAATGTGCAAAAAAAGCCCTGGAGCAGCTAAATGGTTTTGAGCTTGCGGGGCGGCCAATGAAGGTGGGTCATGTTACAGAGCGTTCGGATGCGTCCTCGGCCAGCTCTTTCTTGGACAATGATGAACTGGAGAGAACTGGCATTGACCTGGGCACGACGGGTCGTCTTCAGCTGATGGCAAGACTCGCAGAAGGTACAGGTTGAACCCTACGTGTTACTGTCTCCCAGATGTGCCAATGACTGTTTCAGCCTACTTTGCATTTAGTATTCCAAGTGATATTGCATTGTTGTGAACTCATTGAAATGTGTCTGGGATGTTTTTAGGCACAGGACTGCAGATTCCTGCCGCTGCCAAGCATGCCTTACAGATGAGCGGCTCTGTGACATTTGGAAATCTGGCAAATGGTGTGTCTTTAAATCTTTTTCATAATCCTATATTAGAATCCATTGAATGGGCTGTGGATCTTGATCTAAATGTCTTGATCTAAACTAAAACAAAATCTGGTCTATATGACAGATACCAGCGTGTAACCATGTCATTTAGCATCTTTTGCTTTAATATAAACCTTCGTCACAGAAAACAGATCTTCATCAACCTCATTGTACTTATATCTCATTCATATAAGACAGGACAGATTCCAAAATAATGAGGCTTTTCGACTTAAAATATTGCATATGGCTACGTTCACACTGCAAGCCTTAGTGCTCAATTCTGATTTATTCCTTAGATCCAATGTTTTTGTTTGACAGTTCACATTTTTGAAATACAGTAAAACAGTTCTGAGTGTGAATCTGACCTACTTGTTAGCAAAAGTAATAAAAACAAAGACAGCATGCAGCACACTGTCATATGGAAATAAACACAGAGGTTAGTGAAGTCAGCATTTACGCATTCAATTATAAGGTGATTTGTGCACAGGAGCGGATGAGCAGAGAGAGAGAGAGCAGTGCTTTTCTCGTATAGTATAGTTTTGCACTTCACTGTCCCTCCACTGACTACCTTCACATCTGTCTTCCACATTTACCAAGTGACCAAAGAACTACCCGTATGTAAAATCTTTGAAATGACTGCAGTCAGCACAGATTTGTGACGAATGTCGATGTAGAGTGACGTGAAAGTCACTTGGACTGATAAAAATGCGACGATAATATATCGTTGATGTAAACTATATGATTCACGAAATAGAGTTAGTTTGATCCTAGGCTCAGCTTATTGTATTTATAACATAATTCACTCAAAAGTGTAAATTGTCATGTACTCATCCTCATGTCGTTTCAAACCTATAAGATTTTCATTTAACTTCCAAACACAAATGAAGACATTTTTTATGAAACCTGAAACCTTCTGTTCCTCCATTTAAAGTCCATTCCTCTAAAACTTAAAAGATCTAAAATAAAATGTCATAAAGGCATCGTAAAAATAATCAAATGAGTAGTCTAATCTAAGTCCAAGTCTTCTGAAGAGACACGATGACTTTATATGATGAACAGATTTACAACGACGCACATGCTGTAGTAAACGTGGACGTTCAAATGAGAGCGTGGTGCGTGAAAACTACATGAAAGTGAGTAAATGCAGAATTAAAATTTTTGGATGAACTAACCATTTACAGTTTAGGAAATAGTCATTTTGACACGCTTTCTTGCGATTAGCACTGTGATTGATTGCATTGATCATCTGAAGCGCACGTACTGGAACGACACTCAAAGTGAAAGTGCAAACATAATTTAAAGGGATCCTATTATGCTTTTTCACTTTTTCAACTATAGTTAGTGTGAAATGTTGCTGTTTGAGCATAAAAAAAATCTGCACTCCACTCCAAAGGGAGATATTTTATTTAACAGAATTTGGACTACAACTCGTTTTTCCAGATCTTATGAAGTCATAATGTTCCTTATTTAAATAATCTCCGCCCACGGAATAAGCAAAAAGGTTGGAATCCAAAAGATCAGATTCCATGTGGTTTGTGCTTCACACTGTTAAAAAAAAAATCTGATATCTGACATATCCTATGATCCTATGTGTCTGATGTGATTAATTTGAAGTGCACTGAGGTCTTGAGAATTTGCCTCCGGAGGAGATTTGACAGATCCAAACAGAGCTTGTTGACCTGCTGTCCTGTTCCCAACAATTATTTGTTCTTCAGAAGGCTAACAGTAAAATTTTGTAAAATAGTGAGTTATTTCAAGAGCCCTATTTCCCGAATCGCATAATATATGCACCCACAATATGATGCTTACCTGTGATAGTGACAGTTATTTGTGTTTTTGTGCCACTTACAGCCTCATCCGCACCTCCTCTTCTTCCCAATCACGGGATGAACCAAGCTATGAACCTTCCAACTCAGCCTCTGGCCACTCATTGTTTACAGCTCTCCAACATGTTCAGTCCACAGATGTGAGTTGCACTAATTATTAAAACGTTCCTTCCTTTTCCTCGGTGTATGTGATGTCAAATAAGATAAGTCATGGTTAAAAGAAACTTCTTGTGTGTTGCTTTGTAGGGAAAACGAACCTGGCTGGGACATGGAGATACAGGATGATGTCATCGAAGAGTGCAAAAAACATGGAGGAGTTGTTCACATATACGTCGACAAGAACTCAGCTGAAGTAAGTGATCACCTTTATACAGTGGCTATAGAAGTCTACACACCCCTGTTAAAATTGCAGCTTTTTAAAATGTAAAAAATTAGCCATATCTCTTTCCACCTTTAACCCTCTTAATGCATTTAGATCCATTTTGTCCCAGATGAGATACAAATCCATTGTTTTTAGTACAAAATTTAAACTCTGGATGGTTTAAGACTTACTACTTTCTTTTAAAAAAAAATATATATATGTAAGAGATAAATTATCTAATAATTGAAATGATTTTTTTTATTTTTTATTGCTACACCTTTTGCATTGGGGTCCGTTTTGACCCGAAAGTGAACTATGGCTTTACACATGAAATCATGTTTCTTTTTTTCTTTTTTCTTTTTTATCTATCAATTACATTTGTATAATATAAACTTTTAGTTTTATTGTAAAGTGTATATCAGGGTTCCCGCGGGGTCTTAAAAAGTCTTAAAATGTCTTAAATTCTGAACTTTAAATTTAAGGCCTTAAAACGTCTTAAAAACAGCCAGATTTTCATCCGCGGTCTTAAATTTAATTTAGTCAGGTCTTAAAAAAGATTTTACCCTCGTTCATTTCCAGAAACGCTGGCCGCATTAAGTTATTACAAAGTAGCAAAAAAGTATCGAAGTCGCTCGCCAAGAGGCAGTTCACATATCGCGTCTTTTTCGCGCTCAAGTTCATTCAAATGTAGGCGCGCGCGCTCGTTTTTTTCCAGGCGCAGCGACATGAAAAAAGACATGAAGGATGCGGGTGCACCCAAACACTACGGGTGTTTTTCTCTCCTCCGTAAATAAATCTTGTAACAGAGCTACAGCAAGCGTTTTTCGGCGGTGGAAATCCATTAGCCACTAAAACTTTTTTGTCATTGTGGAGTTGCATAGCAACGACAGACGCCACGGGAAAATCGGACCGAATTTTACTATTAATAATAAAAGATAAGCTAAAGTGTATTGTAAATGTCACTAAATCATTTTTTATAAAAAGAATGAGTCAAAAAAGATAAAGTCTGAAATATGTGAGGTTTATCTTTTTATAAAAACCTTTTTTGTCAACTTTATTTGAACTTGTACATGTTATATAACATGTTGCAAGACACTTTTAAAATCTGGCTATCATTTTTAATCGTATTATTTTAATGTTTATGTTAGTGCGTATTGATGCTAATTTTATTTGTTATTTGCTGTTTTTCGACATAAAACTTGGTGAATTGATTTCATTGTGTAGTATTAGTACTTTTTGAACAGGATTCTGTGATAAGTGATAATTTTTGGCACTATAATAATTAAATGAAATGTTCATGCCATTTCATCTCTAATTATGATCAACTATGATCAACTAAAATCAACTAATTATGTGTTTTTTACAGTAGGCCTATAATATGCAAAGTACAATTTTCTATAATTTTTTTTATATCTGATTCTGTTCTTTTCTCTGACACACGTTGTTGGGTCTGGAAGGTTACTAATGTGATTGCTTTATCTGTAAATTAAGTTAATGCTTTTTCAATTACTGAATTCATTGAAATAAAATGAATTCTTTGATTTGAATATTTTTTGGCAATGCGTCGTGTAGGTCTTAAATTTCAATCTTTATGGTCTTAAAATGTCTTAAAAAGGTCTTAAATTTGACTAACTGAAACCTGCAGGAACCCTGGTATATATACTTTTAGGCTCTGTCCTACAAATTTTTTCCTTCCCACGGGGACTGCATTTTGTTTATAAACATGCTTGCGCATGCACACACACACACAATAATTCTGAAATTAAAATATAATGACAAATTAAATAAATGTATGTTTGTAAATCAGAAGTTCTTAGACCAAAAATCTTAAGAATTAAAAGAATTGAAAATGTGAAGCACATTTCATTGTTGATTTCAATTATTTTACTTCAATGAAAGGTTAGATTTTTGCACATTTTTGGAATGAAAGATCAGAAGGATTAACAATGCAATTTATTTATAATTAATCAGCCATCTTTGATCATATTTTCCAAGGGTTTAGTCTGAGTCTGTTGGGTTAGTGTAAGGGGACAGAATATACAGTTTGGACAGTATAAAAACCATTACGTCTATGTTGAGTCCCCACAAAGATAGCGAACCAGAAGTGTGTTTACACCCTTACATTTTAGGGCTACATTTAAGATTATCAAAGCCGTTTTTTTATTTATTATTATTTTAATCCCCCAATATGACAAATCCTCACTTTTGCTCTTGCAGGGAAATGTTTATGTAAAATGTCCAACCATCCCAGTCGCAATGTCTGTTGTCAGCGCTCTGCATGGGCGGTGGTTTGCAGGTAAGCCTGTACCATTTTCTCCCATCTACCAAGTTTTCTTCTTTACAGGACTGCTTGCATGGGCCGTGTGTGAGACATTAATCGCAATCTCTTTCCTTTTTACAGGTAAAATGATCACAGCTGCCTACGTGCCCCTCCCTACATACCATAACCTGTTTCCAGATGCTGCCACAGCCACAGAGCTCCTGAGGCCCATGAACCGGTGATCCAGCCCGTCGCTTCGGCTCGGACCCCTGCCACCTACTGACCCTGCTTCATCTGGATCCCCAGTGCATCTGTACCCCTTCCCAAATGAACTGCTTGTGGGCCTGAGACAGTCCTGTCATTGAGGGCCTCTTAATGTATGAAGTTAGATTTCACAGTTGGACTGTATTTTCAGTCTTGTTATTGCAAAAGCAAACTTCAGACCAGCTCTCAGCTTTATGTACAGTGGTATATTGATAAGTGAAAACCTGTAACACCGTCACCCTCTCTAGATGAGTTCTTGACTCTTGGAAACCAGTTTTGAAGATTCTGGGTTTTTTTTAAAAGGTGTTTTACCTTCTTTGTTTGTTTTTGTAAGGATAGAAAGAAGGCTTCTTCTGCTGTTTGGTCGTCAGGTCAAGAAAGTTTTCATTGGTCTTCATCTTTTCAAGACAGACATTGTGTTGTGAACTATTAGTACATTTTTTCATTCTGTTTCACTTTTAAGCAACAAAAGACTACCAAAAAAATTGGAATTGTTTTTGTTTCTTCTTTCTGGAGAGAGTCTACTCAAGCTGTTTAGCTTTCTAAAACGACGTTGAATTTATAACTTTTCATAATCAAGAATTGATTTTTCTAAAAATCTTCTACGATTAAATGACTTTCACAACACTGTGTAAAAATGAGTTTTGTCTTTGTATTCATGATGTTATGATGTGTTGGTAGACCAGATCCAGTTTTATTAAGAGCAGAACACCTCTGGAGGGAGCTGTTAGGTTGTTTTACAATCTGGTTAATTGAATAATGGAAGTTTTAGTAAGTATAGAAGGGATAGTTCACCAAAAACATCAAATTCTGTCATCACTTAAAGGTAGGGTAGGCAATTTTTTTCATAAATACTTTTTTATACTGGTTGAAACTCTCTTCATATCCTTATAGCGATAATAGAAGTACATACATCTGTGGAAGTCTCAGGACCAAAAAAATGTTCGTCCAATCATTGCATCAGGTCCGAATGCAATGACACGATGTCCTTCCTGCCTGTCAACGTATGTATTTCCATACCTCCTCGCACCCTGCTCACGCAGACGTCATCAGTGTGTTCCATGAGGTTATCCAGAGTTGAAGGCACAGAGCGCCAAACAGCAGGCAACGTTTAGAGTTTCTGAACCAAAAACAATGAGCTTATGCTGCGTTCACGCCATGTCGTAACCCACTGAGAGATGGTAACCAGTGACGTTTTACCCGGAGCTGTCCTCAGACTTAGATTTATGCATTCCTTTGTCAACACTATCAACACCAAAATGCAGCAGTCAGAGGCCTGATCCATAAAACAAGTTAGGCCAGGCTTTTTTCAGTTATTGATTTGGTTCCATAAAGCAAATTTTAACAGCTCAAGAAGATTTTAAAAGCAGAACTTCATCTGAGCTCACTAATTAGCCTATATTAGCATACACATGATTTACCACATTACAATAGTCCATTTACAGTTACTGCTACAATAAAAATACACTTACTTGAAGGTTTAAAATTCTACATAAGGTACATTTAATGTTCAACAACAAATATTTTAGCAAAATGTATATTTTAGTCAGAATTATTGCACTCCGTTTGGCGCGCACCGTCGCTCGTTCACTGTGAAGTTTAGCAGTGAAATGGAAATTTATGGAAATAAATTTCTAACATTTATAGATACCTGTGAAATGTAAGTTATGCACTGAGGAACACACCATGTTTCAAACGCATTAAACAGCACAAAACATATATGCTGTTTGCCATGATGAATCGATTTGATCCATGAAAGACCTTTAGGGCTGCTTAAAGGGTTAGTTCACCCAAAAATGAAAATTCTGTCAGTAATTACTCGCATCAAATGATCTTGACTCATTTAACCTGGGTAAAAAAAAAATAAAACTAGTGGGATTGCATAAACCTAAATTGTCCTTTATGGAACCGCTTCAGCCCCAACTGATTTGTTAGGTTAATTCAAGTCAGGTTTTGGACTGTAATCCCCACTTTTCTTAGCACACTTTATGGAACAGCCCTCAGGTGGTACAAGTCAGAGCTCTGTAAGTTGTTTACATTCATTATTATAGTAATGTTATGTGCTTTGAATCATAAGGTAATGTAACGCCATCTCTAATGACGCTTTGCAGACTGCTGTGCGTGACCTGTGTGTTCATGTGTTTTGGAGGAGGAGTGGCTTTGTAGATGCTCTGAAGGGAGGGTGGGATCTAATGCATTCAAAGCTAGCTGGCTATCGCTTGCCGCTATGAAATTGCCTACCCTACCTTTAATGTTCCAAACTTACTGATGTGACTTACTTTCTTCAGTGGAATATTTTTTGTTTGTTTGTTTTTTCCTCTTCCATACAATGGAAATTAGTAGTCACCAAAGCTGTTTGGTTACCAACATAATATCAAAAAATATCATCTGTAGAAAAGCTAAACAAGAAAGTAAGTCATATGGGTTTGGAATGACATGAGGGTATATGACATTAGTTTCATTTTTGGGTGAACTATCCTTTTAAAGTCACCAGGAGATCAAAATGGACACTTCTTTTTTATTTTTTATTGGAATATTGCAGTATTTATTATAAACGATTTATCCATGCACATATATATATATATATATATATATATATATATATATATATATATATATATATAATTTTTTTTTATTATAATTTTTTTTTTTTCATGTGCCCTCGTAATCTTTAATCAAAATAACTGTCCTCAGACTTAGAACCCTCAGTCCCCTCTCTCTTTAAGTGACTTCTCTTCTCTTCTCTGATGATGTGTTCACTGGCTCGAGGGCGGGACAACCTGTCACTCATATGACATCACAACAATAGCAAACAACAATGATCTGATGATCCAATCAATTTCCCAATGGACAAGTTTCACTTCTATAAACGTCACAATAAGGAAGAAAAGACTATCACAACTTCTGTATCATACCAACTTTAAAGCACTACCCAGACAGCAACATAGGCCCAGATCCGGCCTACATCTGGTACACATGGAGTCCACACGTACCAGACGTGGGCCGGATCTGGGCTGACACTATGTTGCTGTCTGGGTATTGTCGTTCATTTATTAATTTATTGCGAATTAAGTGTAAAATTACTATTTTTATTCTATTATTTTCAACATTTTAAAATATTAAGATCAAACCTTGCTAGTTTTTACAAACATTAATATTAAAAAACTATCAAAAATTAATATCAACATTTTTCCAGTATAGGCTATATAGCAAATATACGATATTTTATTTTATCTTCTTTAAAGTAGCCACGCTTTATCTAGTATCTAGAAGCTCTGCATACTCTTGAATAAACTTGCACTCCTTTAGTCATTTCGAAGGTGCAGTGAATTACTATCTTATATTGCATCTTGAACTTTAATATTAACCTTAATCAGAGAAAACAGTTTAATATAAAACTGCTAGATGCTTATCTCAACAGATATAAACATTATAGAAATGTAGCCCTCTATCAACAACTCAAGAGTCAATCAATTCCAGAATCCAATAATGGAGCTTTGAGGCTTGATGAAATATTGCATATCTTAAAGCTGGTTAATTTGATTTATTTGAGTTGCACTGAAACCTTGGGAATTTGCCTCAGGTGGTTGTTAAAATCTGACAAATCTGAGCTGTTAAAGCCAAACCTACTCTTCTGCCCAATCCCAGGATGAACCAGCTCAGCCATAGGCATTATTCCAACTTTCCCAGACAACATAATATCAAATTTTTCTAAAAAATCTATTTTTTTTCTTTCTTTTTTTCTGTGTGAGCCAGATATTGTGTGTGTGTGAATATGCTGCAATGCCTGTGCATTAAACCTTTCAGCAAATCAGAATCAAGAATTGAGACAGACCATGCATAATGGTGTATAATTCCTATAAACTTAAAGGGATTGTCCACCCAAAAATTAAAACTCTGTCATAATTTGCACACCCTCAAGACATTCCAATCCAAACATGTATGACTTTCTTAATTCTTCAGTGGAACATAAAAGAAGATATTCTGAAAAATGTTGGTAACCAAACCAAACCAAAAAACAAAACAAAAAAACACTTGAGATATTTCTCAAAATATGTTCTTTTTGAACCAGAAACATTCTGAAACGTCATGCGAGTATCTAAAACAACAAAGGATAAGGTTCAGATGTCCAACAAAAAATAATAATAGTTAACCTAGTATGGGTTGAATGCAGATTACAGAAACATCCAGTGAAAGAAGACACAATGTTCCTCAAAATGTTCAGCTTTTACATCAGCCCTCAGTGGACCAGCGGACTGGAGTTCTGTGAGACTTCTGTTACGTGTCCAGGACCCCTACAGACCATGACATAACAGCCAGGTTGTTTTTGGCACAGTGTATCTGCCTTTGAGGAATCCCGCTCCCCATCTGTGACAGTAAATCAAATGTGAAAATAAATCGGCCCGACCTCAGACACACCTTATGATCTTTCAGTCAATCTGCGTCATCTCAGTCTGAAAAACAAATTGTGTAGCTTACGTTGAGAGTAGAGGCAGCTTCATTTTCCAAATCTGATGAAATTACTAAATCTTCTTGCTTAAAATGGTTTCCATCCATGTGATGATTTTTTTAATTAGATTATTACTACTGCTACTACTAGTGCTAATAATACATTATATGTATTAATTGTTTTATTAGTATTATCATTGTTAATATTACAGTTATATTCAGTTGGTTTACAATCTACAATTTGATTTTAATTTTTGTTGTAGGCTAACTTTTAAACTAAAAAGTTACATTAATTAAGTTACTTGAATGTGGATTCTGTTAGTTTGTTGAGATAATCATAGAAAATCATTGACCTGTAATAAAGAAAAGATAACCAATTAAATTGAAACCTGTGAATATCCTTATGAAAAAGAAGTACACTTTAGCATATAAAAAGAATAGGCCTACTTATTGCAGAAATAGTAAAATTTAAAAGAATATACTTAAGTGTAATAAAGTGCAATTAAGTGTCCGGAAACATTTAAATCAGTTTGTTAAGTGAAAATGTTTTATTAGTTTAAATTTATATTAAATGCAATTAGCTGAACCTACAGTGCTTTTTGACCCACTTAAGTAGGACCTAAGTACATCTATATATGCAATTTAATAATTCTATTATCTTAGAAAATTTGGTTAAATTGTGTACTGCCAACAAGCATTCATGGTCAATTTAGGCCAAATTTCTAATTACACATTTGTAATAATGAAGTTGCAAATTAGCACATTTGAAATGTATTCACTTTAAATACAATATCAAATAAAACTACAGCTAAAAATTATAATAAAGTATTTTACATGATGCTTTAGTCAACATCAAGTGTATCTCTTTAAAGCTCAACAAAACATTATAAAAAAAATTAAAAAATTATTTAAAGTCCCCCTGTGGTGAAAATCAAGCTTTCAATATTGTTTCCACATATGTCTATGTGGTGTTTTTAATGTGCTTTAAGACAAACCATGTGCAAATTCATAAGTCAACAACATTGCTGAGTATTTTCTCCTTAAAACTGCAGTGAACTAAAGACAGTCTCAAAAACACAATTTTGAAATGGCTGGTGTTTCTGACGTCAGAAACTTGTAGCCAAAAGTGTGATCGTCAATGAGCTGGTGTGAGTGAGTGGAGGCGGGGCTAATTTGCATAAGATCTGCGTATACTAAAAGAGGCAAGGGTGCATTCAAATTACATTTAAGCTATTTAAGGCATGAATAATTTTTTTTCAAGGGGATGTAAGTATGTAAGTATGCGGATGTAAGTATGCAAAAAGTATGTAATTTTAATGATCAAAGATGAGTTTTAAGGTTTAAAATTATCGAGTACAGGGGGACTTTAAAATGTATTTTAAGGTAAAACTAATTAGACATTATATCCCTTAAAAAAGTAGCCTACTTAAGAAACAGTCATGATATAGTGGGCTTTTTAAGATCGCTTCAGTGGCCTTTTATTTCAGTAACATATATCTGCAAGCACAGTTTTTAAAAAAGATAGTTCACAAGGGTATTAGTACAAAATATTGTATTAAATTATTCATCTTAACTTTATAAGCTATTTGAACAGAATATGCGAGACTTCTGAATCGCCGCATTAGGTAGCCTAAATAACTAGAAGAATAACAAAAGTTTGCTCTACAAACCAGCGTGTTTATGATTACGATATTGAAATATTAAAATAAAATGATAACAAATACCAGCAACATCAAACAGTGTTTTTGTAGCTTTTGCAAGTGACAGGGTGATGAGAAGCCTTGTACATTTAACGTTAAAAAATAATGTGGAAATGCCTAAATCCCCAAAATCCGTCGGTTTTTCTTTTTATAAAATCTAATGAGCAAACTAAAAGATATTCACAGCATTGTGTAACCGCTGTGTAAACAGCTTTGTGTTTAACAATGTTATAGAGTTGACGTATTTAAGACCTCTAGAGGGAGATGTGAGTCTGATTTAGGCTGGTCAAGTGCGTAGTAGTAAGTGTTTGAAAAATTTAAAACCATATTTTTCTGGCTGAAAAATGTTTTGAAATAACATTAAAGACACTCATCTTAAGTTTCTTTCTCATTTGTGCTGATTTGCATAAGTGCATGCATACGGAATAGTTTGGCTGTATGTCATTTAATTCCGTGCTTGTTCTTGAGCAGTTTGGGAAACAAATCCAAAATATTAGGCATACCAGAAGGATGTTTGAAACTAGGAGCTTAAGAAGTGGTCAACAACAGAGTATCCTCATGGAGAGAATGGAGAGCCAAACACTGTTTTCCCTTGTGAAAAGGCAACTGACTAGCAGAACAGGAATGCTCTCCTCCAGGAAAAACCAATGTGGAAAACACAAGTGGTTATCAAAAAAAAAACGGACTTTGAAGTTCACAGACATCTGTGATGAAGGCTGACCTTGGCAAGAGTGACAAAAAGGAAAGTGTGGGAAAGAAAGAGAATGCGTTGCAGAACTAGGTAGGTTGGAACAATTCTCATTTTTTTCATTCTTGTCTTTGGTGCAAGAAACATGTTGGCTAATATAAGCCAGCAATGCAAACTTAAGTTGTAAAAAGATTAATTTGTTAATTTATTTGTGGCAAAAGAGTGTTTTGCATTAATGCCAATCATCCTCATGTGGAGATAAGAATGAATGATTTTTATTTTATTCTGCATGTGTAAACAAATGCCAATACAGCTTCAAAATATTTATATTTATATTATATTTTCAAAATAGAAATGGTTTTCATTACTTTTGACTAACATTATTAAATTATAACTAAATTCTACAAAATTCATTCTAAATTTTCAAATTTAAATTACACTACCTTTCAAACACAATGTTTCTTATTATTATAAATATTGAAAACAGTTAATAAACCGTGATTGCCTACTTTTTTTCTCAGGATTCTTTTTTTCCCCAATGACTTTTGTAACATTATTAAAGTATCTGTCATGTTTTTTTTTTTTTTTTTTTTTTTAAAAAGGAAAAAAAGTATGAGATGGGAGAGGATGGGAGGACAAAAGCTGCTGTATCATTTCAAAGGCTGTCCTGTCCTCTGGAGGTCGCATTTGTCGGCCGCATAAGTCATAAAGGATGATTAGGCCTATTTCAGAAAAGTAACCATAAACCAAAATTGACCGTTGTTCCTAGTGAAGTGTAAATTGTTGTAATTTGTTTTATGAGTTTGGAATGTGGTCAGTTTACTGAAATAAAGCAGCCTCAATGATGCATGTGGCCAACATGCAATGCGACCTCCGCAGGACGCAGCCTTCGAAATGAGACACGGGTAGAATGTCAATGTTTTTCGCATTCTCTCGCAAATATTTTGTGTTCCTCCGAGAAACTTTGCGTTCCCTTGCAAACATGTTTGCATTCCCCGTTCGCCTGCAAAACTTTCGAGTTCTTTGTGAGCGAACCTTTTGCGAGAGAATGCAGTATTTTTGTGATTGTGTAATTGTCAAGTGTAGTTTTATTTTCATTGACTTTTAGTTTGTCATTGTTTACCTGTGTTCCCTTTTCCTGTTCTGATCACTTAATTCTGCATCCCAGTTAGTAAATCCATCCCAAATAGTAATTGTGTCCCAAATTGTAGTAGCCTATGCTGAAATGAACATTCCAAAGGAGTTTAAAAAAGGAAAAAGGGGTTTGAGTGATTAATAATCAGTATCTAACCTGACGAAAAGGTATTTATTCAGTCCCAGACAGCAACATATAGTGTCTGCCCAGATCTGGCCCACATCTGGTACATGTGAAATCCACATGTACCAGATGTGGGCCGGATCTGGGCAGACACTATGTTGCTGCATCCACATTATATTTCATCTGCATATTCTGCAACAAATCTCGTAATTACAGTAATTTCAACATGGTGTGAATGCACCTCTATGCTCCGTTCACGCCATGTCATAATTACTGCAATTTTGAGATGACAATACATGATGTTCTACTCTGAGCTGGAATTGCTGTGTTTTTATGGCAACAGTGTCAGGTGGCAAGTTTGCAAGTTGTAATTATGACATGAACGCTTTTAACAAGTTTGTAAGTTGTAATTACGACATTAACGCTTTTAACGTTTTTAAAGTTGAAATTTGGTAATTACGGTAATTACGACATGGCGTGTACGCACCTTTAAATGAAAGTGAATGTGGAGGATTTTAAAGGGATACTCAACTTTTTTTGGAAATAGGCTCATTTTACAACTCCCCCAGAGTTAAACAGTTGAGTTTTACCGTTTTCGAATCCATTCAGCCAATCTCCGGGTCTGGCGGTACCACTTTTAGCATAGCTTAGCATAGATCATTGAATCGGACAGGACCATTAGCATCTCTCTCAAAAAAATGACCAAAGAGTTTCGATATTTTTCCTATTTAAAACTTGACTCTTCTGTAGTTACATCGTGTACTAAGCCCGACAGAAAATGTAAAATTGCGATTTTCTAGGCTGATATGGCTAGGAACTATACTCTCATTCCTGCGTAATAATCAAGAAACTTTGCTGCCGTACCATGAGTGCAGCAGGTGTAATGATATGACGCATCGCCTGAAAATAGGTCTAATAGGTTAGACAAACTTAGTCCCAGGCACACTGGAAGTTACCGAGCTGGGGACTATTTTCAGGCGATGCGTCATATCATTACGCCTGCTGCACTCATGGTACGGCAGCAAAGTTTCTTGATTATTACGCAGGAATGAGAGTATAGTTCCTAGCCATATCAGCCTAGAAAATCGCAACTTTTCATTTTTCGTCGGTCTTAGTACACGATGTAACTACAGAAGAGTCAAGTTTTAAATAGGAAAAATATCTAAACTCTTTGGTCATTTTTTTGAGAGAGATGCTAATGGTCCTGTCCGATTCAATGATCTATGCTAAGCTATGCTAAAAGTGGTACCGCCAGACCCGGAGATCGGCTGAATGGATTCGAAAACAGTAAAAAAACAGTTTAAATGGTGACAGGATGCACATAACTAAGGTAAGCCAAGGCAAGGCAAGGCAAGTTTATTGATATAGCACATTTCAAACACTATGGCAATTCAAAGTGCTTTATAGAAAGGAATAAAATTAATCACAAAATAAAAGCAAGGAAAATTAAAACAGTTATTCAAAATGCTTTACATAGAAAAGAACTGAAATATCACACTATGGCAATTCAAAGTGCTTTGCATAGAAAATAAGCACAAAATAAAAGCAAAGGAAATTAAAACAGTTATAAAAGGAATTAAAAGAGATAAATGATACAGTTATAAAATGAATTAGAGTAAAATGGATTAAAGTAGTAAAAAGATGAGACATATAGAATAAACTTCTCATCTGGCAAAACACCGGTGTATCTTATTTTGCATCTTTCAGTTTCCCCAATTAAGTGGTTTATGTTTCTCTCTTACCCAATTCTCAGTGCCATTTGAGTTCAGTTTAGAATCAAAAGGAAGAATACAGTGCAGTCAGTCGGACGTACAGTGGATAGTTATAAAAAGAATTAAAAGAGATAAACTGGCAAAACTCTGGTGCATCATATTTTGTACAGCTGCTTGTTATACTGTGAGATTATCCCATGTGAATTGTGCTGTGTCTGTGGTGATCTTTCGATGTGCCTAAAAAATCTATTTGACGTCTCCAATAGACTCTAATTTTTCCCTAAAATCGGACAGGAGGAGCTCTAGGACTGACTCCTTGGGTTCACTGCACCCCATAACCTATTTGTCCGGAAGCTCTAGGAATGTAGTCGATCCAGTCCGCACCCCACAGAACCTCGAGTTTAATTGACACATCAAACTCAGTACTCCACCACAAACCCAGCTCATCAGCATGGTTTCATCTCTCAATTTCTCCAATAAAGTAATTTATGTTTGTCTCTTATCTAATTTTCAGTGCCATTTGAGTTTAGAATCAAAAGGAGGATGCAGAAATGAAATACAGTGTAATCAGTCAGACGCACTTTGAATGTGACTATTGTAGGAGCACATCTGTAGGAAGCTGGTTCCAGCTGCGGCTGGCATAAAAGCTAAAAGCGGACTCACCATGCTTAGAGTGAACCCTTGGTATTTCTAGCTGATATGATCCTAATGATCTGAGTGATCTGTTAGGTTTATATTCAGTGAGCATATCTGCAATGTATTGAGGTCCTATGCCATTGAATGATTAATATACCAGTAATAATACTTTAAAATCAATCCTAAATGTAACTGGGAGCCAATGTAAAGACCATACATTCATATTTTCTGGTTCTGCTCAGAATCCTGGCGGCAGCGTTCTGTATGAGCTGCAACTATCTTATGGTCTTTTTGGGATGGCCAGTGAGGAGTCCATTACAATAATCCACCCTGTTGGTGATGAAAGCATGCACAAGCTTCTCTAAGTCTTGTCTGGAAACAAAGCATCTAAATATTGCAATATGTTTGAGATGATAGTATGCTGATTTAGTTATTGCTTTGACATGACCCCTGAAACTAAGGTCTGACTCCAGAATCTATGAGCGTAGTGTTTCTTTACAAAGTGGCATCGCCAACTACTGGCCTGGCATGAATAATGCAGCGTTTTTAGTCGTTTCCGCGGACCCATGTCAACGGGGATCTTGTAAATGTACCCTGAGTTGTGCTCCTGTTTCTTGTTCAGTTAATCATTAGTGTGTGTATTTAAGCCCTCAGCTCTTTCTGTTCATTGTTCGCTGTCATCTTTACTTAAGTGCAGTGCATGTTAACTCACTCCAGCTCCTGAATGTCCCTGAATGTTTCAATTTATTTGAATCTTTAAGTGTAAAGCGTGTTGGACTATTGCATTACACTGTGAATATGCCCACTCAGCATTTTTAGAGCAGACCTTCAAATCTCATTCACAAGAAGCTACGTCCTGTTTTTCTGCTTAACAAAAGCTCTTCCTTTTTTCCCTTGGATGACTGGCTTGTTGTAATCATTATCAGACGTCCGAAAAACTCTACCACATTTCCTTGTTTTTGATTCCGAGAGAAGCCTTTGAGTGTTTAATGCTAAGCCAAACAGTGACACACACTCCAGACAGAAACAAAATGCAAATGAAAACACTCAAGTAGGCCGACCGGAAAACATTCATGTCTGGAAATGTTTTCTTCTGTTCCCTTGTAGTATATTATGCCATCCTGCATTAATTTTGGCTTTCTGTGGCTTTGTCCTAAACCACATTAAAGTTCTCATACGCTACACTTATAATATAAAGATTGCAAAAGCAAGGTTTGCAGCGATGCTATAGAGGAACTATTTTTGGTTCCCCAAAAAACTTTTCAGTGATCCATTGTGAACTTAGAACCATTTTTTTTTTTCTTAGTGAAGAACATTTTAATAATCTAAAGAACCTTTTTCCACTATAAAGAACCTTTTGTGAATTGGTAAGGTTCCATGGATGTTAAAGGTTCTTAATGGAACCTGCCAATAAAGAACTTTTATTTTTAAAAGTATGCATATCTAAATATAAACGAGCAAAACTGCTCTCTTAAAATAAATCTGTTTTGTAAAATGTGCTGTCGTCAACTCAAACAGCATTTTCATATCAGTATGTCACCGGGGGAAATAACCCTTTGACCTCTTTTTGGAAAATATGTTAGATATAAGAGTATTTTGCCTAATAATTGTTTTCACACAATTCTAGCTCAACCCTTAAACCTGGAAATGGAAAGAAATGAAAAAAAAGTTCTGTATTAACAAATGAAACCTTTACTGTAAGATACTGCCCACAAATGAACAATAACAGCATTATAGTAGACTGACAACTGAAACAAACTTTGAAACAAACTATGATTGACTGATTTTCTTTTTCTTGTTGTTACAGGTGATTTGTGGATTGATGTAACTGTAGAATTACTGAGCATGCAATACTTTGACTTTTCCAGTAGTCCAGAAATAGATGTTTGTAATAATATGCAAATTTACATATGTACAAGGCCCAAGATGTATGAGTAATGTTAACAAATAATCAGAAGTATAAGTCTGTTTCCTCTGCTGATGGAAACACCGTCTGGTGATGCACTGTTTGCTGTCTTCATTCGAGAATCAGTTAGAAGGCGGTGGAGAGGTGTGAGCCAAGCGCTTTCCGTCGGTCAGTCTGGTCTACAAAAGATGACAAAGGAGAAGGAAGTATATGAGCACTTCTGCGCTATAGTTATTTTTCAGAATGTTAACGATCTGAATGCTGAGAGTACTGAGTAGTTTGACAAGTGTTGAGTATGCAGTATATATGAGTGTGTGTGTGTGTGTGTGTGTGTAGGTCTATCAGTTTATCATTCTTATAATAATTCATTCTCTAGACTAGAGGCTTGTTTGTCGTTTCATTTTTTTTTTTTTTTGTCAGCTAATAAGATTTATTTCAAGTACCCCCTTCAATAATTACATTTAATTTAATACTTTTTGTGTTTTATTTTGATTATTTTCAATTATTTATATTTATTTTACATTTTAATAACTTAGTTAATTATTAGCTTTTCATCAAGGACATTCACTCATGAACGTCCTGCAGTTCCCCAGTTTGTCAAAATGTTCAACCAAGGTTTTTCTTTTTCTTTTCTTTTTTCACTTGCTTGCAATATTCAACATGTTTTATGTCCTTCCCAGGCCATCTGACCTCTACTGATCTCAAATGATTGTGTGCTGAAGATAATATCTGAAATTATGTACATTTAAGTAATAGTTTGAACATTCTGTCAACATTTACTCACCCTCAAGTTGTTCCAAAACCTGTATGAATTTCTTTCTTCTGCTGAACACAAAAGAAGATATTTTGAAGAATGTTTGTAACCAGACAGTTTATGGGCCCCGTTGAATATACAAAAAATACTATGGAAGTGTATAAGGACCATCAACTGTTTGGTTACTGACATTCTTTAAAATATATATTTTTTTGTGTTCAGCAGAAGAAAGAAATCCATACAGGTTTGAAACAACTTGAGAGTGAGTAAATGATGACAGAATTTTCTTTTTTTTTCAGTGAACTATTCCTTTAGCATTACCCAAAGTCCATTACTTTTGTCAAATACCAAACCAAGTATCATATTTCTATTCTAGGGGGATGTAATAGGTATTCATTTATTTTTATTGTCAATTTTGACGTTGATGCAAAATCAAGCAAGGACTTAAAAATCAAATACTTACATACTTCCTCTTGGATTTCAAAGTTTTCGACAACTTGTAATCTGTAAAGAGAAATTTTGATATTCCTTTGCTATATGCATAGTTTTGACATATTATGTCATAGGTCAAGGCATTCAAATATATACAGTGTGTATGACAACATCAAAACATTGTACAGCAAAATAGGGTGAGATAAAACACAAAGTTACCCCCAGTCCGATGGCATTCTTGTTCTGTGAAGCTGGCGTTGCAGCTTCTGTTGTGGAAACAGAATTACAAATGAAATTACATGCATGAATGATGTCACACATTCAACAAATACTCTTTTCATTTTTTACGTCTCGCTTTTTGTTACTCTTTTTAAAACCAGATACAGTTTAAGTGTGAGGTTCGATGTACTACTAGCTGACCTAATGATGATGAATGGAAGATGTGAGAAAAATCCTTCACAGTCTGTTTGTTTCAAGCTATTTCTGGCTCCAGTTTTAATTTTTAGCATGACAGCTGACATGGATAAATATCCATTCCAAATCCATTTCATGCTATTAAGAGGCCTACAAAACACTGGCCGCTGGCAAAATATCTAGCCTACTAATATAATAATAATAAAAAAAATATATTATTATTATTTATTATTACAATGTAACATTTTAATGGCTGTCAGTGGAGAATAATGCTTTTTCTGCCAGATGGTGTAGTTACAATATCTACCAGCTGGGGCTAATGGGACAAACATGACAAACGATTATTAAAACATAATGATTTAAAATGTACTTTAAAGTAAAACTTGTTACAATACATAGTCAATAAAGTGTACTTTCTATGTAGGCATAAGTGGCCTTTTATTTCATTAACATTATCTATACAGTACAAAATTTAAATAGGCCTATATATATACACTTTTAGGATTTGAAGTACACTACAAGAACGCATTCTATAGAATTAAGTGCACTTCTTTTTCACAAGGGATCCTATTCCAAAGTGGGAAAAGATTGTTTGTTTAGACTAGGATACAAATCTTTTAAGTCATATTTCACAGTCAGACTTGAGGCACAACACCTCTATAATCTATAGAGAACTTCAGTAAGGTGATAATAGTATCATGTGGTGCTGCTTTTCATCAGCGGGAACTAGCATATATTGCTAGAGTACCTTCTAGCATGCTAAATAACTGACTTATGGCTGTGTCTGAAATCACATAATTTTAGTATGCGAAAAACAGTATGTAAAGAAGTATGTCCAAAATCACAGCACTCATAAAAGAGTGAGGAAAATGTACCCGGATGACATACTACTTCTGGCAAGATAGTGCGCATACGATGGACACTTTACTATCCCATGAGGCCACGGGAGAGGATTTATTAATGGCAGTGAATCAACGCAACTGACGCTGGTATAGGTCACATTTAGTGTTGGGTAAGTTACTGTAAAAAAGTAATTTATTACTATCTACTAATTACAACAGTGTAATTAGATCAATCACTCTCTCTAAAAAGTATGGCATTACTAATTACATTCTTAATTCCATATCAAACTTGACCAGTTGAACAATAAAAGAGACATGAAACTGCTCTTTTAATTCTTTCAAATAAATAATATAAAATTGCATAAAAGACCAAAGTATTTGAACGTGACATTAAACACATACATTTTAACATTAAACTTTAAATTTCGATGTTAAATCCACTATTGTTTTACATAGAATTGGTCTGTAGTCTTATACAGTATTTAATACAATTACATCAGAAGTAACTAATTAAATTACAGAAAAATTAAGAGATATACCTTACTTTACTTTTTCAAGGGAAAAGTAATTAAATTACATTCATTAATTATTTAGCAATGCATTGAACCCAACACTGGTCACATGATAATGGCAACATGGCCAGTGTAGTACATCTGGATTACATTCATGATCCTACAGACATTCATACTATATAGAACATACGTGTGAACTCAATTGCTCCGAGGGAGATGTGCAATTCCTCCTGGAGCAATTGTTCTGAGTCTGGTACACATTTAGCCAAAGAGACTTTGTTTAATTGTTGTTAAAAGAATTAAGGGCGCTGTAAATAGTCAGCGTTAGACACACACACACCATCATAAATCAATACGAGATTGAGGTGAAGCACATTGTGCTGGCTGGAGGTCTTTCATCGTGAAGCACTAGAATTTTGCCAAGTCTTTGAAATAACTCGAAAATGTGTTTGTCACTACCTGTCTTCAAAATATGTCAACAAAAGCACCAGAACTGTCTGCCTGTCTGACTTTTTTGGAAACTTATAACATTATAACAAATTGTGTGCATAAAAGCTTTGGACCCCCCCCCAAAAAAAGCTCTTATGGCATTTATGGAGAAATGGCATACCTTTCTCTCTAGGAGGCAGCAGGCAGTGAGAAGGAAAAGAAATCCTCCACAGATGGAGACCACAATGAAGCCCAGTCTGTAGAAATGATCACTGGAGGACGCCTGAGGAGTTTGCCCGAATAATCCCACCGCAACCTCTTTCAAAGGACAAACATGTGGTCTTAATCATTGCTGGAGGGATGTGTGTGTGTATGTGTGTCTGTGTGTGTGTGTTTGAAAATCATCTGTCTTGCCAACAGCTTCACTTGTGAACTGCCTACTACCTGTTTCTTTTTCATGTAGACAAATGTATGTGTGTGTTCAATCACCTGTGCTAGTGGTTAGCGGTGTCTCAGTAGGAGGTACATTGATGTTGTACTCTTGCTCGCAGGTCCAGTTAACAGGAGTGTTAGTGGATGTGATGAGATGCAAGTAGAGGGACAGAACCTCCTCGACTCTTTGAAGTGCCTGGACTGGAGTCTCATTGTACTGCCTCTCGAATGCTACAGGGTCCTCCTGCAGACAGTTAGAGTGAAAGAAAAAAATATAAATACTTAGAGATCGGGTTCAAGTGTAATTTATCATTGTGGATCTTAAAGGGATAGTTCACATAAAAATGTCAATTCTGTCATCATCAACCTCATGTTGTTCTGAAACCACGACTTTCTCTTTTTTAAAAGAACGCTCGCTTAAAAAAGAACACAATAGTAACATCAAAGTATCATAAATGTGGACCATCCCTTGTGAAAAAGAAGTGTTTTTACTTGAATTGAATGTGCACTTGTAGTGTACTTCAAATCTTAAGTATGTACTTTAAAAAAAACTATACTTGCAGATTATATATTAATGAAAAAAGCCAACTTAAGTGTACTTAAAGAGAGTATTCACTTTCATGACAGTTTTTTCAACGCATTCTCATCCCCAAATCGTCACTTTCCGTCACTTTCAGACATTCTTCAATATCCGACGCACAAAGCACCCTTTAGCGTCCATATGAGACGCTTCGGTTATGAGTAGGTTTAGGCGTCATGTAACTGACGCTTTCGAAAGTTCGCCAATATCCGACGCACAAAGCACCCTTAGCGTCAATATGAGACGCTTCGGTTATGGGTAGGTTTAGGTCTGTGGTAGGGTTATGCGTCTCATATGGACGCTAAAGGGTGCTTTGTGCGTCAGATATTGAAGAAATTTTGAAAGCGTCAGTATATGACGACTTGGGATGAGAACGGGCTGGTTTTTTAACACACTTATGTACTCTTCATGTCAAATTAAAATCATTGTTTAAATATTTTTTTGTCCTGCTTTAAGGTACACTTATTTTTGTATGTTGACTACCAAATTAAACACATGTAAAGTGTTATTTCATATTACCTGTAAAGTTCATATATTTTAAATAAACATTATCCTAACAAATGTACACTTATTGAAATACTTGGCAATAGTTTCGATATAAATTACATTAAAGTATATTTCAGCACATTCAGCAGTAAAATTTCAAACTCAAATATTTCAGTCAATAGGAGTAATTATGCGATTACAAATAAAGATGCTCTTAAGACTTAAGTGTTTAAAAAAAATCACTCTGAAGTTCAGCTAACTGATTTTAATATGATTGAAACTATAATACATTTTTATTGAATTGCAATTAACGTGTCGTGCATTTAAGTGTCTAAAAATATTACATTCAGCTTGCACATAAGTATATATTTTTATAATTATAGCCTATTATATCCCAAATAAGTACTCTTTTTAAAACTATGCTAATGTATACTTCCTTTTCATGAGGGATATGACTCGTTTGAGGAGCATAAATTAAATTAAAAGTCATTGTTCAGTAAATATCTTGACATCCTTGATATATCTTGAGTCTTATCGACTACTTTTATGGTGTTTATGATGGTTGTGTTCTTTTTGAAGCTTGAATGTTGAAAGTGCGTGGAAAAGACCTTGCATTGTCTTCCACAAAAGCTTTGGATCAACATGGGTGGATAAATGTTGACAGATTATTTTTTTTAGTGAATTATATTTATATGTATATTATATATTATAGTTTAAAAATATAAAATAATTTGTTTAATAATATATTTATTACAAATATATATATATATATATATATATATATATATATATATATATATATATATGTATGTATGTATGTATGTATGTATGTAGCATTATCATAGTGTGCATTACACACAACCATTCAAAAGTAGTTTTTTACGATTTTTTTATGTTTAATGTTTTTGAAGTCTCTGATGATTACCAAAGCTGAATTTAAAAAAAAAAAAAAAAAAAAACGTTTTAAGTTCAATTTGTCAAGTGCGTAGCATGTTTCTAAATTGCCCTCAATATGTTTCCTCCTTTGATCTGAAGGTTCGAATCCCTACGATAAAATGTTGGAAATGCATCTCAGAAGCTCACGCAAGTTAAGTCAAGTCTTTCTTAGTCAAGGCAAAACAAATTTTTCAAATTGTTTTTCAGTATTATCTTCAGCAAAGCTAGAGATAAATGTTTCCTTAAGTGTAGTTTGAATGGATCCCATAATCCACGTGCTTTGCGTCATGCCATGAGAGATTATATTTTGATGAAGAGGGTGCTGAAAAAGTTTTTGCCTCATGCCACTAGTGTGCATGTAAGTTCAGTTAGTAATGACATTGTCAATAAATCACTAAAAGCTTCTTATTGGGAATAAAAGAAAAAATGTTGAAAGCAGGTACAGAGGCTGTAACGGTTCCTTTTCACATTACAACTATAACAAAGTGACAGCATGACTTCTTTTTACTTTTTGTACTTGAAACCACATTTCTCACGCACTGATGATATACGACACCAGCTGCCAGATGGAAAAATTCTCAAGCTGGATTTGAAGAAATATTTTTTTAAAGAAAATGACTACAAATGTGACAGGGTTGTAAGTAAACCGATTAACAATGCTCAACTAGCTTTCTAAGCTATAAGAAGAAACAAATATATCCTCAGACATCTTTACATTACTATAGGACTTCTGAGGGTTTTACTGGAGATCTGTGGTTCTCACGACAAGAACATATGAGGAGTGCAGATTTGATCAAAGATATGGACCAAAATTTGTGCTTGAGTGATGTCTCTGAATATATTTCATGAAAGAGTGGATCAGTTTTAGCCTTTCATATCGCAACATTATATAGAAAACACAACCAACTCCAGACTGCTGCTTCTGAAATGTGACCCCCGAGTATTTAAAATCTGTTTGTGGTTTCATTAAACTCACATATACATACAAACACTCTTGAAATGCTTCTGCGATTTATGTAATTCCAATTTGTTCAGACCAAAGTCAAGCAAACCTGCCATTGAAATGTAGGCCTTCAAAATTCTCTGTCTTGCAATCTAACACTTTACATTAAGATGGTGAAAAATTAGTTAATGCAATGGGTTAAAAAGTTGCACAGTAACCATACTTTTTAAATGCTGTAAAAAGTGAATAACACTTTACACAAAGATTATATACTTTAACAATTGTTAATGCAATGAACAATAGTCTTATTTTATAGCATTTGTTAAGTAAAGGAAAATAGACAGTGATTAAAGGGTTAGTTCACCCAAAAATGAAAATTCTGTCATTAATTACTAACACTCATGTTGTTCCAAACCTGTAAGACCTTAGTTCATCTTTGGAACACAAATTAAGATATTTTTTATGAAATCCGAGAGCTTTTTGATCCCTCCATAGACAGCAACGTCATTGCAACTTTCAAGGTCCAGAAAGGTAGTAAAGACATCATAAAATAGTCCATGTGACTCCAGTAGTTCAAATGTAATGTTATGAAGCAACGAGAATACTTTTTGTGCGCAAACCCCCCCCAAAATAACGACTTTATTCAACAATCTCTTCCACGTCATTCTCCTACGCTGTTGACATAGTGTACACAGTGCAGTGCTTCCGGGTTCTACGTCAGAACACCGCCTCACTATTGGCCGGCTCATGGGTCAGCATCACACGCGTGTGTCGTGGTGCTCACGTGACCAGCATCGGCCAATAGTGAGGCGGCATTCTGGCGTAGAAAATGGAAGTGCTGTACTGTGTTTACTATGCGAATAGAGTAGGAGATCTGACACAGAAGAGAAGAAATTGTTGAATAAAGTCGTTATTTTTGTTTGTTTGTTTTTTTGCACAAAAAGCATTCTCGTCGCTTCATAACATTACATTTGAACCACTGGAGTCACATGGACGTCTATGGAGGGATCAGAAAGCTCTCGGATTTAATCAAAAATATTTTAATTTGTGGTCTGAAGATGTACGAAGGTCTTACAGGTTTGGAACGACATGAAGGTGACGGAAATGACGGAATTTTCATTTTTTGGTGAACTAACCCTTTAATGCAACTCAGAGGTGGCATGAATGTATCTACACTGCTATAACAATTGCATACATAAATGATACTTATATACTTTACATGTAACCAAGTTGGTGGCAAGTCACTGTCTTAATAAGTGAGTAATTGAATCAATCATTCAACCGATTCTTTCAAAACGGTTGATTTATTTAAGAACAAATGGGTCATTGAATCATTGACTCATCTAATTCCTTCAAAAAGTAATGTGGCTTTGCTTGAAACTATTTTCATCTGAACTTAAATTGTAAGTTACTTTTCAACAGTTCAATAACTATTTCATATCAAATTTGCAACCATGCTGATATTTCAGCAAGATGAACACTGCAACTAAGTAGCGCTGTAATATATAAAAAAGAGTAATTTACACGCCAATCAATAAGAGACTCAAGATGCTGCCAGTTGCATTTGTATGAAGTGAGAGACGCCAGTTTAAAGTAGCGCCGGTTTCAGTTACCAGATGGGTGACTGATGTATGGCGAGTAGTAGAAAATATCAGACCTCTGAATGCAGCGATGAACCAATCAGAATGGAGTATTCCAGAGAGCTGTGTAATATGTTAACTACATCATAAAAATAAAGGTTCTAAAAGGGTTTTTTGCAGTGATGTACTTTATGTACTGTAAAGAACATTTTAATAATCCAAAGAACCTTTTACCACTATCATAAACCTTTTGTGCATTGGAAGTATTCCATGTTAAAGGTTCTTAATGGAACAATCAATGCCAATAAAGAACCTTTATTTTTAAGAGCTTTTATTATTTAATTTTTTTTTATTTCTTGACAATTATTAACTAATTTTAAAGTAGCCTAGAGAACCTTGTTAAGACGTTTTGTCCCTGAGATCAAGATATGTGAGTGTGAGTGCAAACACCTCCAGTTCTTCATTCAGTAAAGGTATGCAGTGTTGGGAGTAGATGTTGAGAATGAGGTTCTGTATGGAGACCACTGCTTGAGCACTTCCTGAGCCCCGCACATATTTGAAGTGGACGTTGAACAGTTCAAGGACCCTTGGCAAAGTAGCCTTCACATAACACACAACGCTCTAAAAAACAAAGAAGGAGAATGAGTAAGAAACAGGTTGGCGACAACTGGAGAATAAAATCTGGCACATTAGCACGTGTACTTAACTCTGCTTTCAAAAGAGATAAGGCAGCTGGCTTTGGTTTTGCTGGAGAAATCAACATGTACTTTGTGGATCATTTTCTGTAATATGGGCAGTAGCGGTTCCTGGCCATGACACATCACACAACAGAACTACTGTATAAAGGCTATTCACAGGAGCACGCTCTGCAGAAGAAGATCAACACCTACTTCATCACTGCACCTTTGGCCCCGCCCACTGGCATGTTAGTGAGATGATGAGGAGAGAAGAGTGATACAGGATCACTGGAACTAAAAACAACATTACCTTCCTAAGGATCCTAATGCTAGTAATGTGGTCATTTATTTTCAACATTGAGAAGGTCTCAGTTGAGCATTATATATTTGTTCAGTCCATTTTACTGTGGATTCTTTGGTAAATCAGTCTCAATTTCGGAGCAGGCTTTGCAAACAGACTTACAATATGAACTCGACAGTATTGGCACAACATGTAAGTAACCGTGTTAATTATAATGCCTGATCTATGTCCAGTGATTTCTGATATGTATTCATGTACAGTCAGATGTTTTTTGTCTATGTATCAGTAAATCAAACCAGTGACTAAAAGGGCAACTTCATATTGTTTCTCTTAGTAGGATGAAAATGATCTGTTATTTAAACTGTGATTAAATTATACATAGAAAGTGATCAAAGAATGCTCCCTTTACAATCGCTAGAGCTATGAATCAGTCAGCGCGAGTTTATCAGTGACTGAGTTCTGGATTCGCACCAAAACTCCTGTTATAATCAATGAATCTCTTATTTAAATTAACGAGTTTGTTTGCCCATAAAATCTTTAAGATATTAGGTTAAACTTATTTGGCTTGCTGTCCACTGAAGAGGGGCTCGATGAAGCAGCTTCAACTCGAGCTCTGATCCCCCCCCCGTATCATTTCCCATATGTAGGATATGATAATTGAAGGGCAAGGTACCTAAGATGAAGGTGGAGTTTGGGGAGGTGGAGGGATACTGGAACAGCTGATGCTAGAGAGAGGTAAGCGACTGCTTATATACTAACTTACGTTTAGGAACTTTTGCACCATGGTTTGCACAGTTAGTTATGATGAAACCATTCGATAAAGTGACGAAATAGAGTTGCAATGACGAGATCATTCACTGTAAAAAATTTCTAACCCTCCCAAATCAAAAATTTCAAGTGACCGATAACATCTAAATTTTTCAATTGAAATTCTCGTTGCAATAGTCTTTTAACATTGGCTCAATGAGAAATAATACGTCAGACTAATTGAAAAATTTAGATGTTATCGGTCACTTGAAATTTTTGACTTGGGGATGTAATTTATTTTTACAGTGTTGCATTCATGCTCTCAACATGTCTGTGATCAGCTATAATACGGATCACTGCAACCTTTCATGCCACAATCTAAATGCTATAGATCTAAATATAATGCTATAATCAACACCTTTCTCAATTAGTTAATCTTGAGAGCTGTAATAGTAAAAACGCACTAAAAGTTTTTGAGAGATTTCCACATGTAATACTTATTTCATATGCAAAGGTGTTAGCCAATCACAGCAGTGGCCCTTAGCCCTTCAAAATCAGAGGGCTAAAATCAGGGTAGGAGAAATGCCTTTTATTTCTAAATTTACTTAATTTTTTATGTGCACCCCAGGAACATTATAAGTACACCCCAGGAAACATTAAAAAACAATAAAACAATGCAGTTCATGACCCCTTTATAATAGTCTAGAAAATCCGAAAAATATTTGTTGCAGAATGCTGACCACATGTACAATTTATTATTAATTTAGTGTGTATAGAGGTCTATGTTTGGATAAATATTTTAGTGGGGCCCTGCCCCATCTGTCTTTACAGACAATCTGCGGCTGAATATGGGTAACACTTTCCAATAAGTTTCCATTTGTTAATGTGCATTAGTGGCCTCTGAACTGGGACGCAGCTTTTGTACTTACATCAACAACAACAACAAAATTGTTAGGTACAATGCATGTTGTATTGCAAAATACCTTTTCTGCTATTGAGGTGGGATACAGGTAAGTTTAGGGACAGGTTTGGTGGTCTAGTTGGGTTTAAGGGTGGGTTCAGGGGTTCAACAGTGTAATTATATATGTAATTACAAAATATTATTACAGCTGAAATTAAATTCAGGTACTTTTTAAATAGAAGTACAAAGAAGTAAATAGTAGAAGTAAAAACCTGTATGAGATAACACAATGAGAGCTTTGTATCAAATGATTCATTTAAATGTTACAAAGTAGTTAAAGACACTTAATATAAAGTAGGTCCACAACATTTGAACATTGAACATTGAAAATGTATATGTTAATACTATTATTTTATGGACCTTAATGTGTGCAATGTGAAAATAAATGTGCCAACTAACTAATGTTCAAAAAGATTACTAAAAACTCTACTAAATGTATTTCTTATTGTTTGTTAATGTTAACTAATGGGACTTTATTGCAAAGTGTTACCGTCAGTGTTGGGGAAAGTTTCCTCAGGCTGAAGAAAATGCTCATTCATGCCTGTACAGTAGAGTACAAACCTTTCAAAAAGTAAGATATTTTGTTGTAAATGTAAAAGTAATGTGTTCCTTTACTAGTTACTTGAAAATAGTTATCTGATTACATAACTCGTATTACTTGTAACGCGCTACCCTCAACGCTGATTACTGTAATATGGTCCTATTGAATATGTTTCAGATTTAAGAAACTAAACTAAAGTTCAGAAGTTTGGAGTTACATACAAA
Source organism: Abramis brama (assembly GCF_963993115.1). Classification (NCBI taxonomy): domain Eukaryota; kingdom Metazoa; phylum Chordata; class Actinopteri; order Cypriniformes; family Leuciscidae; genus Abramis; species Abramis brama. The sequence goes on from NC_139978.1 coordinate 13,551,164, forward strand.
ATGGTACCAACAGATACATCAAAGATCTACATCAAAATGCATGCTGAATTCAACCATGTCATGGATGCCACAATGGAAATCTCATCTATGAGTGATGACATTTTGGAGTGAGCATCTAATCTAAAACACACCTCCAACTTTGCTGCATTTCCAAGGGCAGATTCGAAACAGAAGATTTTGGAATAGAATCTTGTATTATGGAAAGAGCACAAACCTGTTTTTAAACATTGTTTTAAAAGTAGAGCAAGACAATGTTTTAAAGACGCTCTTACCAGGTGTTTTCTCTCAATGAATGAATATGTGATTGAACAGCCAGTCCGCAACTGGTTACTGATCTGAAGAGTAAAAAGACATGAGATGAAAAGTTAGGAGACATTGCTAGGCTTTGAGCTGCCACATTTAAAAAACATCAAAGGATGACCCCTTGAAGCTTTATTGAGATGTGATTCCTCACCAGTTGTTTTAGTTGAAGCAGGTGGTCCATGGTTATGGCATGTTTGCAAGGACCAGGGATGTCCATCATGGAGAGGGGAACACACAGTAGCATGAGAACACACACATTCCTCCCCTATAGTGGCAAGCAAAGAAAACTAAAAGTGATCAAAAGTGACAGTAAAGACATTTCTAATGTTACAAAAGATTCTATTTCTAGTCTCAAATAAATGCTTTTCTTTTGAACTTTCTATGTATCAAAGAATCCTAAAAAAAAATCTACACAACTGTTTTCAACATTGAAAACAATAATAAATGTTTCTCGAGCAGCAAATCAGCATATTAGAATGATTTCTGAAGGATCATGTGACACTGAAGACTGGGGTAATGATGCTGAAAATTCAGCGTTGTATCACAGTAATAAATTACATTTTAAAATATTTTCAAATAAAACAAAACATATTTCATATACATATATACTGTCATGAAAGCTTTTTCTTGCAAGTTGAGCTCATTGGTGGAAAATCAAAATTAAAAATGTCTTTTTTGCCATGTCACTGGCAGCTGTCTTCCCTTACTAAAAATATTTCTTTCTTTCTCTTTCTTTCTTTCTTTCTTTCTTTCTTTCTTTCTTTCTTTCTTTCTTTCTTTCTTTCTTTCTTTCTTTCTTTCTTTCTTTCTTTCTTTCTCTTTTTTTCTTTCTTTCTTTCTTTCTTTCTTTCTTTCTTTCTTTCTTTCTTTCTTTCTTTCTTTCTTTCTTTCTTTCTTTCTTTCTTTATCTTTTTGTCCTTCTTTCTGTCGGCACTGGATCCTGATCCTTTTAACATTTCTGCATCTGCTCCATTTTTTTTTAAGTTTCTTTTGAAAGTTATTTTTATGAGGCAGTGAATATCATAATTTTAACAGCCAGCATACACTAAACAATAACTTGTGTTCAATCCTTATCAAGATTCATCTGCAGAGATTGATTTAACCACAGTCCAGTCATGTTTCTGCCAATTAATACAAAAAAAAGGAACTTATCTTGAGCTATTAATTGATTTTGACAGTAAAAATCTATACACACACACAAACACACACACACACACACACACACACAAATTCACTCACAATGCAAACGGCTGTAAAAAGAACTCAATTGTTCAATATTAATAAAGTGTGTTTTGTCCTTTTAAAAATGTTTTAGCTATGTTGAATTGAAGGTAAACTGAATCTCTATTGACAATGCAGCATAAGCAGATGTACCATATCAGTGGATGTGTGACGTAAATGAATGAATGTGAACATTTCTACAAAAGAAGCATTTTTAAGAATATGTTAGACATGCTGGAGTAAATAAATGCATAAATACTACCACTTCATCCCCCCGAATCATCTTAACAAAGTCTAAATACTTGTACTCCAGAAAATGATAACGTGTAGTAAAAACATTGCTGCTTGTCTTTTACATATTCAAAATCAAATCGGTAAGAGAGGGGTTTCCAGCTTTTAGAAAGACCACATGAGGTCCACTGAAGACCTTCAAGCCTACCTTAGTTGTGTAGAAGTGAAGGGGTGTAGGGTTGTTCATCTGGCTCATGGATCCAGCAGGAGAAGATTACAATCCTCAATTAGATGCATTTGAGCAGATCCAGGTGATTTTTTGCTGTGAAGAGTTGAAGCAGAATGACAGAAAAGCTCATAAAGGAATCGATCCACCATATAAACTAAAGCACTCTGACCCAGACATTGAATTTAATGCACATTCTTGTTAAGCAGGGCACAAAGATTAAACAACTTGTGTGTCTAGTGAATTTTCTCACAGGAACTCTCTTTTTCCCTTCCCTTCACCCCCTCCTTGTCTTTTTCATTAACTTCTTCTCCGCCTTTTCATGCCCATACCTCTCTCGTCCTCTCTTTTTCTTGCGTTCTCATGTTTCATAATGGCTTTATGAAAGCAAGGTTTCCTGCTCACGTGTCTTTTCAAATTTAAATACTGGGCATGCCTATGTATTAAATGTGACACAATTAATTATTTGATTTCAGCCTCAGGATCTTTCTCTATCCTTCCCACAAACCCCGCTATGACTCACCCATCTACCTGTTTGTGGGCTGTTTTCACACCATTTTTTTTTTCTTTTCTTCTTTTGGTATGCTGATGCTCAGATGTTCTCCATGTTTCTGGGATAGATTTGAACCTTCTGAAGCATGCTGAGAGACATCTTAACATATTAACTGTCAGAGCAAAAGTCATTGCTCTCAAGAGAGGGGGAAGGACGATGTTCACCATAGGCTTGGACAAGATTAAAGAACAAGGTGTCAATCACAAATTCTGGTATTTCCAGGGCTCCATGAGACATGAAAGAACAACTGTTTTCTGATGAATTGGTGATATTTAATGTTGACTGCATATATGGTTTAAGAATTTATGTTCTGTCATGCTGTCATTGCCAACACACACGATGAAGACAAAGGAGTTTTCCAAAATATAAATCCTTTATTAAACCAAACATTCAGGAGATCACTTGGAGAACAATAAGAGCAACACAAACCACACATAATGCAAATGAGAACCAACAAAGAGTAACTGAAACATATATACAGTATATATATATATACACACATATATATATGTAGTAACCATGGGAACAAACTAGCAAAATGGATCCGGGGCTTAGCAGTCCGAGATGGTGGGAGCGAGGACAACAGTGGAGCAGAACAATGGAGCAAAACCCACACATAATGCAAATGAGAATCAACAAAGACTAACTGAACCACAGAGAGTATATATGCTTGATTCATACAGAGGACACTAGATGATGAACAGGTGAACATAATCAAATAATCAATAAGTAACCATAGAAACAAAGCTAAGCTAGCTAAATGCTAGCTAAATGCATCCAGGGCTTGGCAGACCGAGCTGGTGGGAGCGATGACAACGGTGAAGCTGGAGGGAGCCCAATGGAGCTAAAGGGGTGAAGGGACGAGGCGTAGCTGGAGGCCCAGAAGTCTGATGGAAGGGTGATGACTAACCAAGGTGGAGACAGAGAGATGAGGGAGCCCGACGGAGCCTGAGGAATCACAAACTATGGTAGAGCCAAAGAAGAAACAATGGGTCAACAGGCCGAGGTAGAGTCTGGGACGTGGAGTCTAGGGCTCTGAGGCCTGGGGTGGACCTAGGGGATCCTTACACCAAGGCGAAGTTTGAGACAGAACAAAGGTGGATCCGAATAGCTGGGTGGAGCCACCAAAGGAGGTGCAGAGGAGCTGAAAGGAGCTGAAAGGAGCCAGTGGAGGCGGGCTGAGAACCTGGATGGAATCTGCCGAAGAGGAGGAAGTAGGAAGCTGGGCGGGACCAGTGGCAATGAAAGAACTTGGGAGCTGGGCAGAGCCAGCAGTGATGAAGGAGCTTGGGAGCTGGACGAATCCAACGGCAACAACGGAGCTTGGGAGCTAGGCGGAACCAGTAGTGACAAAGGAGACAAGGGTCTGTATGGGACCAGTGGAGACTGGAGGCATTTAGAACTCGCATAGTCAATGTCATCATCTATTCCCATAGGGACCAGATCGAGCAACTCTTCCTCAGTGGTGGGCATAAGGGCGGGGCTCCACTCCATGCCATTGATCTCCATTGACACTCCGGAAGTTGGAGCCATCTTTCATACCTGTTCACTCAGCAAATGGCTTCGGGACAAATATTGCGCCTGGCATATGCTTGGGCTTAGGATCTGGGTCTGCGGTGAGCTCTGTCTCAAATTCCGTTGAGTGCGCAGTATGAGGATGGATGGGTCTTGGGTCCGGGGTGTGCAGGATGGTCGAGTGGCTGGTAAATTTTTCCTCCACCTCACCCACTGTGGACAAGGAGCCACTCTTTGCGAGAACCAGATCCACAAATTCTTTGAACTTTCCTTGAGGACCATAAGGAGAGAGGGGGACTAGTTGTTTAACATGATCATTTAATCCCCTCACGGATGATTGCCTCATAAATGAAAACAAAATATAAACAACATAAAGTCCCAGGCCTGGTCCTCTCTTGTCCTTCACTGTCATTACTCATCCTTTTATCCTTCCCGAGCTCCTCCGTGGGACTTGAGACCGGTGTGACTGGCCTTGCTCCGATCCCACGGCACTCTGCCCTGGCCTTGCTCATCACAATAAAGTCTTTATTAAACAAAACTAAACTCTAATGTTTTTGAAAGAAGTCTTACTCACCGAGGCTGCATTTATTAGATCAAAAATACATTAAAAACAGAAAAAATATGAAATATTATCAGAATAAAATAAAACAACTGTAATTTTTTTTCTATATTAATATATTTTAAAATGTAATTTATGCTTGTGGTGGCAAAGCTGAGTTTTCAGCTGCCATTACTCCAGTCTTCAGTCAGTGTCACATGTCTTGACGGTCACTTTTGATCAATTTAATGCATCCTTGCTGAATAAAAGTGTAATCTTTTTTTAAATAGCTGATTCCAAACTTCTTAATAGTTAATAGTTCAAAATAATGGTGAATTTATTTCAAATGAAAAGTATTATATATTAAATATATAGTAAAATATATTAAATATATAAATATACAGTATATATATTATATATTATATTATATATAATTGTTTAAACATTTTTTATAGCAGTATTTAATTACAGTTTTGCAAATGAGAAGGACACATAATGCTGTGTTAAGCACTTCTGAGCATGAGATGAGCTGATCATATGTCTTGCATGTGTGCTTGATCTAAGGACAACTGATCTTGGGCACTGAAGTTATCGGTTTGCTAACAAAAGGCACATTTTTGACTGAACTTTTGGCTCATTTTGAAGAATGTTTTAAATGAAGAAATACACAAGTATATAACAGGTAGTGTGTACAGCTTACTACTTCACAACTATTGAAGAGTTACTGTCTTTATTCAAAAATACTTAAACTGAGGATATGACCAACTGATGATGAGATTCTGACCTTGAACGAAACCCATTAGACTGACTGTGAGGTTAGATCTACTATCTAACCCTTTCATGAATGGAGCTGCCTCAAGGGGAAGGGAATGTAAATGTTATGTATTATTACATTTCAAAATGATTTGGATAAACTTATCCTTGATATTTTCCCGGAATGTGCCTTTGAAAATGGAATATGCCTTTGGGGATGTCACATGCATGGACAAAACAGCCTATCTACCATCTAATTTGGAAGATATCAGTGAGCTTCTTTTAAATTTAGCTGTGTAGTCAATAAATGCAGATTATGATAGCTCAGATGAGACCTTTGGTTTTATTTTTTTGGAAGGACACATACTGGAACAATGGAAGGATGTTGTGGATGAATTCTTAGCGTCTGCCTGTTCGGTGACACTAGGGCAAATTTCATCAGAGTTGTCTTCAGATGACTCTTATCTTTATTGTTCTTTAGTGTCTGCTTTTGTGTTTCTTGAAAAATGCCTGTCAAAGCAAATAATTTATGCTTTGGTTTCGTCCTGTATCTCACCTCACAGCAAGGTTTTCATCTAGTTAAGTTTCAATCTTACTGTCTGGGGGAAATGATGTTAAGTAAAGTACAAGCCACTTTTGTCCTTTTTTTTCAGATGTCATGTGTATTACTTTGCTGTATTTTATTGCCATATCTGTAGTTATTAAAATATGTCAAAATGAGCTGTGAAACAAACAGAAGGCTATGTCAATCAAATGTTTGACCTGTAAATAGAACGTCTCGGTTGTATGTAACCCTCGTTCCCTGAAGGAGGGAACGGAGACGTTACTTCAGTGACTGACGAAATGGGGGTTTTCCTAGAGAGCCCTATCATCTTCGAGTATTAGAAAACCAGCCAATGGTATGAAAATACCATCGGTCTGCGGATGGTAGTATAAAAGGATATACGTGGGTATAAAAAGGAGCCGAGAGTGCAATCTCGCATTATGTTACCTGCTGAGGAGCCGAGACTGTGCGCCCCGGCCGTTTCAGCAGTACAGCGGAAGTGGCATGTGGACGTAACTTCAGGGAACCGAGGGTTACATACGTAACCGAGACATTCCCTTTCAGTCCGTCGCTACGAGTTACGTCAGAGACTGACGAAATGGGGGTCCCAATCTAATCTCGCCACTGTCTTCCAGTGTCCTGCGCAAGCCCCAGCTCCTTGTCGTGAGGCTAGCACGAATGAAGGGCCAGGCTAACGCAAGAATACCAAGGTACACTAGGTAGCATATCCCAGATGGAATATGTAACAGCGCCTACCCGCAGGGAGAACTTAAAATACACATATGACCCATGTACGGGATATATGGAGTTATCCAGCCCACAGGGTGGAATTTTTCAACCTTGCGGTGTCTTCAACCAAGAGGGGTCTTGCCAAGGGAAAGAATGCTCGGAGGAGACTAGCCGTGGAAATACACATGTGAGGGTTGCCCAACCGGGGAACCATGCACATGGAGGCACCTAACCAATCACGAGGGCTGACCGACCGGGCATGCACTCTGGTGATGGTATCAACAGTGCAGGAGGAACTCAGGGTCTATGGAGAACTCATCTGAGTAAAATAGCGCACATATCCAGTCTGTGGAGTGGAATGGCGCAGCAAGCGATGACACTGAGCAGGTCCTACTTACTGGCTACTGGAAGTGAATACACGAGAGGACACTGGCTCTATCCAGTGAGACAACCTCTGCTTGGAGAGAGCCTTTCCCTTCAGCTTCCCACCGTAACAGACAAAGAGCTGGTCTGAGGTCCTGAAACACCGCGTTCTGTCTACGCAAGTACGGAGAGCGCGTATTGGACAGAGCAGTGCCAAGGCTGGGGGCAGCGCTTGCAGGTTCACCACCTGATCCCTGAAGGGTGTGGTGGGAATCTTGGGCACATATCCAGGCCGGGGTCTCAAGATCACATGAGAGTTAGCCGGCCCGAATTCCAGGCACGCTTCGTCAACCGAAAATGCCTGCAGGTCCCCTACCCTCTTGATGGAGGCCAAAGCAACCAGGAGCGGCGTCTTCATAGAGAGATACTTTAGCTCGACTGAGTGCAATGGCTCGAAGGGATGCAAGGTCCCAAGAGGGCATATGTGAAGTCCTGAACCAGCGGGGTCATTGGAACTACAGGCGTACCCACGATGGGTTTCTCTCTCTAGCGAAACCCCCATTTTGTCAACCATTACTAACTCGTAGTGACTGACTTAAAGGGAACACACTGTTCTGTTCACAGTTGCTGCACCCCGTCTCTGGAATAACCTGCCTTCTGATATTAGATGTTGTACATTGGGTGTTTTTAAAGCAAGGGCGCATTTACTTGCCCAGGCTTATGGTTGAGCTAGCAGTTGAGTTTATCTTGTTTTACTGTTGTCTTGCATTTTAATTGTATTTTGGTTTGGTGTGGTGTTTAATGTTGTTTTGTATTTTTTGCTATTTATGCTGTTGGAATATTGTAAAAAAAAAAAAAAATTTGGATCACACCTGAGACCTCTGTGCCCAAATTTGTCCACGAACCCGGGATTAAGGGCTGCAATGTGAATACGGCTTGAGGGTTAATGGAAAGCACTTTGGCCAACTCACGTTGTTTTTAAATGTGCTATACAAATAAAATAAAATAAACTAAACTTTGAGTAAAAGCTCATTTCTTAACGTTACGCTCACAAAGGCTGCATTTATTTAATCAAAATACAGTAAAACAGTAGTATTGTGAAATTTTGTTACAATTTAAAATAGCTGTTTTCTATTTTACTATATTTTAAAAAGTAATTTATTCCTGTGATGGCAAAGCTGCATTTTCAACATTACTCCAGTCTTCAGTGTCACATGATCCTTCAGAAATCATTATAATATGATGATTTGCTGATCAAAAACATTTGTAATTCTGATCAATGTTGAAAACAGTTGTGCTGCTTAATATTTTTAGATATTTTTTTTTTTTTTTTTTTTATAAAACAAATTTAGGATTCTTTTTAGATTTTCAGGATACATTTTTAGAAATCAGGATTCTTTGATGAAAAGAAAGATCAAGCATTTATTTAAGACAGAAACCTTTTTATAACTGTCACAGGTGGTTGCAGGAAAGCAGATGAAGACGAATATATTTCCAACACAATGTTTTAATAATAATAATTCAAATAGACAGGCAGACAGGCAAACAGGCAGGAGCAACACATGACCGGATAACAAACAGAGGAAAAACTTAAAACACAGTGATGATGAGGAGATAACCAACAGGTAAGGTGATCTGATGAATGTCCATGACAACTGATGACTGCCAGGAAACAAAGACAAAGAACACATGTGACTGATGAAAAAGTCCATGAAAACAAACTAACTTAACAACTGTTTGTTAAATGTCATTTTAGATCAATTTGAGGATTAAAAGAATTTATTTATTTTTTAATTTTATTTTTTATCCTACTTACCCCCAACATTTACATGGTTGTATAGCCAACCAAAATGTGTTGTGTTGTGTTGCTCAATGAAAGAGTTATTTCATCACACTTTTAAAGTAAAAAAGTAGTCTTAATACCACAAAACATCCCAGAATTCAGTAAACTGTGCTGTTGTTTTCACACCAAAAATGGCACTATACCTGGAGGATAATGTCATTGAGTAACTGCTTTTGTAAGGTAAAGTGATATTATGAAAGACTAACAGGATGCCAAAACGATGTCACTTTTAATGTCATAACTGTCTTTTGTTGGGTAAAGTGATATTATGAAAGACTAGCAGGATGAAAAGTGACATTGAGGAGAAAACTGAAATTGATAACCAATGAAAGCAATATTCCCACAGCATTTTGAAACCAATTTTTAAATGTAACATTTAATCCAATAAAATATACAGTATGAGGTGAACATCTGTTATAGCTCTTTTAAAACTAAACAGCAGTGATGATAAACACTTCAAACCAGCTAAAGAATGTGTGGCAGGAATGGAGGGAGAAAAAGAGAAAAAGATAGTGATAAAATCTGTAGCTCCTGCTGAGGAAGGCGTCTTCAGCGTGACTGTAACAGCAGGAGATCACATCTCGCATTCCATTTCACAACCTTTCTCAATAGAAACGCTGCAAGACAAGCAAGTTTCTAAACACGCACAGACTGGGACAGAGACAAAGACATAAAAAAATAAGAACCAGGGAATGTCTTCAGTCGGTGTTTATTTGGATGTACGCCCCAGAGTAATGAAGATGTTGCGCGGTTGTTCATCGGTCTGTTCATGCGGTTTTGTAACAGCTTCCAGAGTGCATAACGGGACAAAGAATAAGGATGGTCAAAAGGGATAGGCCTAAACATTTTAACAGATATTACGCATTTATTTCCATCCATCCTGACCTTTGGTTTGCCTCATATGTGTGTTTTGGATTGTGAAGTTCTGAGAGGTGAAAGAAGTGTTGCCAACTAAAAACAGTTGTTTTTGGTTTATTGAGTGTTCACATTATTCACACATTGTAGAACACTAAAATTAACATGTGAAACCAGTTCATACTGCATCTTTTGATAATTATACATTAAATCAATAACAATATATTGTAGTCTTGTACAAGGTGATTGTAGTAATGGAAAATCTGAATGCAAGTGGATTGCTTGGATATTTTGTAGCAACCATACACTGATTATTTGTTTTATGTAACTATAAATATATTTTATATAACTATAATTGTTTTTTAATAACTTTTATTTGGTGCAGAATTCCAAAGGGTGTCTTTTTGAGTTACTCCATTTTTCAAAGCTATTAATACACATTCAGCTAAAACTAAAACCATATGTCATGGTCAATGAAACCCACAAAGTGTTGCTTAAGAGAATTCAGCATTGCCTATTTTTTTCTCTGTCTGAGTAAAAATAAAACATTATAAACCCATCCGCTCTGGTGTTGCAAAACACTTCTGACAAAGGACAACACATTTGCTGATCGAAGAACAGCCTCCTATCTTAACTCACTTGTGGATTGTGGGAAGATAAATTCCTATTGAAGTCAGACTTTAGAATGAGTTTTAGCAATATCAGCCCTGGCCTCTGACCTTGTGAACCCTTGTGGAAAAAGAAGTGTGCTTAATTGTATTGAATGTGCACTTGTAGTGTACTTCAAACCTTAAAAGTAAAAACCTAAAACCAAAAACAAAATAAAAGGCCACTTAAGTGTACTTAGAGTACACTTTCATGACTATATTTCGTAAAACACTTTAAGTACACTTAAAAAGTGCACTTTGTAATAATGTCAATGTAAAGGTTTTACCTTGAAGTAGAATTTAAATCATTGTTTTATTAATCACAAGGTGTGTTGATTAACATACTAAAGCATATGTAAAATACTTCAAATTTTAAGTAGTCTGTTATTTGACATTACATTTAAAGTTAATATATTTGAAATGTCGTAAATGCAACTTCATTATTATAAAAAATGTAATTACAAATATAATTAAACACATGACATACAAATGTCAATAGAAATTTTAGTTTACCATAAATGCTTGTCAGTATATTCAGCAGTACACTTTAATCATATTTCAAAGACAATTATGAAATTACATATAAATATGTACTTAAATCCTATACTTGTGCGTCAACAAAATACATTTAAGTTCAACCAATTGCATTTATTAAAATTTTTAACTATAATTAATTTTAATTTAATTGTAAATGAACTTGCAAGTGTGAGTCCGCAAAACATTACATTCAGTTCGTACTTTTAAATTATATTATTTCCATAATAAGTACTTATTTTAAAAGTATGCTAAATTCTACTACTTTCTATGACTTAGCTACCTTCATGTGTTGTGTACATGTGATAGCAATAAGATTTTAGGATATTAGAAAACCCAAGTTTGTCAGACTGCTCGAGCAAAGCCAATGCGATTGTTTCCCCGATCAAACTCTGTATAGTATCGAGCTATGAAGTTTGCACCCAGTATCCAGATGGGACCAGTAGGGGGCGGCACATCCAACGCTTTGAACGTCACAGTGCAGATGTCCTCCCCGAACTCTGACTGCTGTAAGAAGAAAAAGAGACATTAGTAAAGCTAATGCGAGTTCATATAGCTGTAACATAGATTGATGAATCTCGAAACAGATGCTGCACTATAGAAGCCATCTGGAAAACGACATGCAAATACAACATGAGGCATTTTGAATTTAATGAAAAAAGTCAGTGCACTTAGTGGAATAGATCCCAGACTTCAGTGCTAAATGAAATGCCAGATTGACAGCGTAGTACAGAGTCAGCAATAGTATTTCCAATGAAAACAACACTTCAGTCAAAGCTCAAGTAAATATAGGGCATCTCTTGAGTCTGCTGTGCCCCAGTAAAACATTATCTTAGAGAAATTGTGAAAGATACCACAACATTAACTTGGCCTCTACTTGGGTGTCAATCATGTGAGGTTAGGGAGTTTAAAAAAATTTCATTGCACAAGTCAACACCACATTTACACAGTAATGCGGTAAAGAGATGCACTACTTAAAGGGATAGTTCACCCAAAAATGAAAATTCTGTCATCATTTACTCACCCTCAAGTTGTTCTCAACATGTATGAAAATACCTGACTACTCGTGCAGTGTGAACTCGGCAAAAGTTGCGCTTTACACTCAAGTCGAAATCCGTATATTCATTTGGCTGGAATCTAGTTATTTTACTACTAAAATTTTACATTTGATAATTTTTCTTACACAAACCCATCGTTTTGCTTCAGAAGGCCTTTATTAACTTTATTTATTAAGCTGTTTGGAGTTTGTTTATGATGGATGGATGCACTATTTTGAGCTTCATACTGATGGTTGCAATTCACTGCCATTATCAAGCTCGGAAGCCTCAGGGTGTTTATTAATATAACTCCAATTGTACTCGTCTGAAAGAAGAAAGTCATTTACACCTAGGATGACTTGAGGGTGAGTAAATCATGGGGTTATTTTCATTTTAAAGTGAACTACACCTTTAAGTACATGAGAGCAAACAAAGGACCTGATGAGTTATTTAACCGTGTGTCAACAGAATAGTCAAATCTTTTTTTTTCCTACTATGGAAGTCATTGGGGCCTATCAAATGTTTGGTTACCCATATTCTTCAAAATATCATCTTTTGCGTTGAAAGAAAGAAATTTTGAGGGTGAGTAAATGATGACAGAATTTAACATTTTTGGTGAATTAACCCTTTAATCTCTAGCCTATAATTACATTAAATGTGTACTCATGTTTTATTTTTAAGCCTGCGCCCACATTTGTCATCCACATATTTCATTGCGACTGCCCCATTGCAGAAAAGTAGCCTGTTATTCCTAGTGAGGCATAAAGTACTGTAATTTCTTACTTAGGAATGTAATGGTTACTCAACTCCTTCGCTTGTGCGCTTTTATAGCCTCGTTGTGTTTATAATCTTTGCAAACTATTCTATCTCAAACTTTCCAACTTGTAGATTTTAAATAAAGATCAAAAAAGTTTAGTGGTGGTGGTGTTGAATTGAGGTGAGAGTGGTGTAGTTTATATAGACGGCGCACTCATAGTACTATGAATGGGAGAAAGTGCAACATGCAATATGACGGAATAAGTCCCGCCTTCCAAATAAAAGAGCCAATCGTCGATTAGTAAAGTCATTGCATCACTGCAGGTGCCTTTAGAAGCTCCGGTTGCTATAGAGCACAACAGTCGGGTTCCGGAAGTAAAAGCTCCATTAATTTTCTCCATAGGGAAATTGATAACTTATAAACCTTTAAAGACAGCCCTACTGTGAGCTACGAGGTTGTTAATCCTTTAAAGAATTGAGAAATGTTAAGTTTTTTTCATTCATGGTTAGCCTGTGTTGGCGGCTATCGTTTGCATGCGTTTTGTGGCACTGTACCATTTAAGCCCATCTTTAAAAAAAAAGTTAATTTATGAAAATAATCTTCTCTACAAAACATTTTAGGATGTATTTATTAGTATATTAATGTAAAATGAATCACAAAACATTCATTGTTTGCAGTTCACATGCTTAATTCTTTGGAAGTCTCGCCTTTCTGTAAGGCTAATGGTTTGACCTAGAGATTAGCTTTGAACGCAAGCTAATAAAACTCATCTTTCCATTTAAAGGAAAATTATATAAAATTATAAAGTAATATTTGTTCATACACAAAAAACAATACATTTATCTCTTATTTGACATAATATCAATGTAGTTACCAAAGAAATGTCTGAAAATTGCATAAATGTGTTGATTTCTGAAGGGTCCCGAAACACCAAAGTTTTGGGGTGACTTTGTGTGAGGTCCCCTGAGACAGCAAGCACATGGGTGGGGCTAACTCAACATTGCCAAATGTGATTGTATGCAATAAAAAAATGCCAGGGAAGTAACAAATCACTGGATTGGTTAAAATAATGAGCAACATAAAATTTTATTTTCTCTTTTTATAATTTGACTTCAGAGTTGAAAGTGGGCTTAAAGGGTACATGGGCTTAATGGGTACACTTAGCCATATAGCCATGACTAATTTATTCTACAGCAAAACGGAACAATAACAGGAGGTTACTGAGAGAAAGTAACATCAGGTCATGTGAATTTAAAGGCACCCTCCAGGAGTGGTAAAATAAGCAAGCTTTGTCAGGCTACTGATGTGACTGTCTGCATCTCATCATGTCAGTGTACACGAGAAAATTACAGCCTTTGATCACTTATTCTAAGATTAGCACCACCAAATATGAAATAAATACATAATGTATAAAGTCCTCACCCAGAGAATGTAATCCTCATCTGTGAGAGAATATTCCTGACCACCAAGATGAAAAGCCACAGTGGGCAGCAACTTGACCAGATTACAGCTCACGGTATACTGTAAAGAGAGAGAGAGAGAGAGAGAGAGAGACTTTTAAAGAAGACTTTAAAACCACACAAAGACAACATGCTGCACCATTTTGCAAAACTGATATGACACTAAATTTAACACTTGAAAGGAAAGAATCACGCACTAAATATCATTAGCCACACCTGCCACTTTCAATCATTCCATTTGCTCTTTAGATATAATTTATAAGGCACAGCCAACATGATAGACCAAAGCAGCTGTTCCCATGGAGTTGTGCAACAGGAAAAGGAAATGGAACAATAAGAAACAGGTTTTAATGCTCAACTCTTGCATTGGCTATAAAAGTACTGTTTCATAAGAGCTTTTGTATATGAGATGTATACGGGATGCCATGTTTCATATATCTGCACATCATTTTTTTGTTAGATCCAGAGTTTTATAATCAATTGCCACTGCTGAATGTTTTATAGGGTCCATCATGCATGATGTGCTCTTTGTTTGTGTAAAACTAGAACACATTGTTCTTTTTTTTTTAAAGCTGTAGAGAAGTTTGATGGTTTGCCACTACTGCTGAGATTTCATAATATTTTTTTCAAGGCTTAAATTTTGGCTTCTTCAGCTTTCGTAGTTTCTATTGCTAAGCAGTGGATTCATATTTTTGGTTCAGACAAAATAATTCCCTCTTTAATTGGCTTAATCTCTCAAACCCATTTTCTTATTATTAACAGATTATATGTACGCTTTTAAATAAAGACAGCTTTTTAAGGAATGTCCGAAAGGTTGAAAGAACGTACCCCTCCTTCTGCCAGTTCAACGGCCCCGATTGTTTTCATCAGAATGGAAATGGAGGAGGCGGGGCCTGTGATGTAGGAGGAGCCTGTATCAATCACAGCAGAACAGCCGTCCATGCAAAACAGCATATCTGCCCCCACAGACACTCTGCAGAGTGGGAATTAACCAAAAAATCATTTTACCCTCAAATTTACCTGAGTAATTAGGTAGTTTACTCACCTTTGGAAGGCTTAAATCTATTATTATGTGTTATTATTGGCTTTAAATATAATGCACAAGTTATACAAGTTCCAAGGATTAAAAACGACATAAGGTTGGGTGTATGATTGAATTTTTGGGTCGGCTATTCCTTTAAAGGACACAGGGCAAGGATCGATTACCTCTCTGGAGATGGTTTGAGGTTCTGTTCAAAATTAAAAACGGATGGCTACCGGAAATCTGATATAGGATATCTATTACAACCAGGAGTATTTGTGAAAACTGTGATGTAAAGCAGATGTAGAATGGCAGAAAGAGCTACATAGCAAGAAATCATCATTGTTCTTTAAAATTGATGATGATAATATTCTTACCCCTTCATGATGACCTCCCACTTGCCTTCCTCTTTGGTTTTCATATAATGGAATGATCCAGTGTGGTAATTCGGGTCTGTGCCCCCCAGCACCAGCTCTCCACCAGGGATGTGTGTTGGGTCCCTTATAGATACATCCACAGATATGCACTAGTAACAGACGGGCTTGCAACTATAGCCTATTATTTAGATACATTAAAATTACTACACTCTACAATGTACAGTGACAGTATGACTTTCTTTCTTTTGAATATTCTGAACCAAACTGTTTTGGTTACCATTGACTTCCCATTGTATAAAAAAATAGAGACATTTCTCAAATTATCTCCTATAATGTTACACAGAAGAAAGAAAGTCATACAGATTTGAAGTAACATGAAGGAGAGTAAATGATGACAGAATTAACATTTTTGAGTGAACCACCACTTTAATACCCATTTAAAACCCATAATCTCATGGCATTATTTATGCAATTGTTGCAGTGTAAATGCATTCATGCCAATAAACTGTCTGTAAACATGTCAAAATACCGATTCAGATGCAGCCTCTAATTTTTTTTTTAATCATGTTTTTTGTGTAATACATTCTGATGAATCAAATAAAATATTTTGCTAACACTTTACAATAAGGTTCATTAGTTAACATTAGTTAACTACCTTAGTTAACATGAATTAAGATTGAACATTACTTCTTCAGCATTTGTTAATCTTAATGTTAATTTCAACATTTACTAATACATTATTAAAATCAAAGGTTAGATTTGTTAACATTAGTTAATGCACTGTGAACTAACATGAACAAACAATGAATAGCTGATGAAAAATCTATGAATTTGTATTAACTAATATTAACAAAGATTAACTAATACAGTAACAAATGCATTACTCATTGTTAATGTTAGTTAATACATTAACTAATGTTAACTAATGAACCTTATTCTAAAGTGTTCCCAATATTTCTTTCTACCTTTTTATAGTCTATTTGACGTTTTCCACATTTAACACAATAATGGATCTATTATTTAATATATATTACAATTAGGCTTTTCTTATTTTTCATGTACTTGGTCCTTGTGGCAATAAAAATGACATTTAAATCATGAAATGTATTTGTCCCCCTTTGCTCACACTATGCAAAGTGATGATGCTCACCTGCTGTAGTACACAGAGAAAACATCCTTTTTTAGAACATGTTGAGACATGATGCGATCAAACACAGGTGTAATTCCATCAATGGCTGCATCTGGATAGCCCATCCCTAACACTCCGTCAAACTTGGCAAAGATGAAGGGGATCGCAGGAAGAGCTGTGGCCTCTGCAAAAACCTGCACCACTGGGATACCACCCACCTAAAGATGTTAGAGGTCAAGGGTCAAACAGCTCCGTCAAGAACTGTGTGCAAATTACAGTTTTGGTTTTCCATACTGATTGTATTATCACAGTCAATTTGTTTTAAAGTCACTCAGTATTTTGCCTTGATGGCATTTCAAATTTGGTGCACAAGCATCTGGACTTGGTTAACCGTTGATCTTTTGCTGTGCCTGACTTTCTGGTAACCTGGATGGCTACAAATATCTCACAAACCTTTGCCATTTCATCAAGATATTCCCTTTAAACTCATTTTTTAACATTCCCAATTCATAATCAATGGCTTTTTGTTACTCACTACAACCACGTCCTCGCTCAGAAATCCCCGGACGTTTCCAGAAGCGTACTGGATGGAGAATCCTGTGCCGTTGTAAATATGCGTGAGGGATTTTGAAGCATCGTACCTGTTGTGTGTGACTAAGAGACATATGGAGAAAGGAAGACAAAAAATGCAGCTTTTTTGCTTTTCATTGTACAGGTACATGTAGATAATACAACGACTTTTAAGATTTTCGATTTATATCACTCACAGCAGGCTGTGTATAACGGAGAACAACTATGTGAGGGAACCCAGAGGTTGGCAGAACCCGTGTCAAACACAACATTGAACATCTGAGCTGGTGAACCAATACTAATCTCACCGAAGTATTGAGTCTGAAATACAAAAGACAAATGCAATTATAAATATGAACATGCTCAAAATTGTGGATCGTTTCCATTTTTAACTCTGCATTACATCTAAGTAGTTGATCAGAGGTGTTGGAGCTGTGCCGTTAGTGGGTGATGGTTCATCATATTTCGGCATAATCTCAGAAAACACTTGAGCTGTTGTGACACCCATCTCCTTGATGGTTTCTCGTATGGATGGCATTTTCTTCAGTTTTACCCTAAGTAGTGAAGAGAGAAGTGTCTTGTGTTACATTTATTATTATTATTTTATTTTTTACAACTGATAAAACAGCAACAACAGGACATATAGTAGTGCATTTTATCTGATTTTAAGATGAAGTGGGCATTTATATCATTTAAATTTAAGTAAAAAAGATACTCCCATAAGACAAAGACAGATTTTTCATATACAATTCATATTTGACCCTGGATCACAAAACCAGTCACAAATAGCAGTGAATTCATAGTGAATTCAGCACCATCACAAACATAAATGGACAACTTTAAAGGCGATTTTCTCAAGGTGTACCTATAGTGTCTGAATAAATCTGAATATATTTACATTATCTACTTTGTTGACAATTTAAAAATATGTATTTCAAAAATATATTTACCAGATATCCCTTGAGGAGCCCCTATCCCTTGGGCTATTTTTTTTGTAATGTAGCTTTATGGTTTTCTTCTGTTTTGTTTTAGTAAAGCATTAAGTATACATTTTGGTTTACAGAAGCTTGTATGATACAGAAAAGGAACTGCAAATATTGTCACAAAGGAAGTGCTTCTCCACTGAGGAGGAGTGTGTTCACTTACCTCCATAAGGCCTGTGCGTTGGTTGCTGCGAGTGACAGAACTAGAAGAGTCAAGCAGAGCACATTCATTCTTACAGATGGATCCAATCACTTTAACTAGCTAATAACCGACCCGTGTAACTATGTCCCACACGTCTAATGCCCAGACTCCTTCAAAAACCTCTCTCCTCTTTAACAGTGCTTTATTTGAGAGACTTTCCTCCTTCCAGTGTTTTTATATGTTTTTCTCCTGCACTCTGCTCTGACCTTGACACAAACCTCTAGCTTTCTCTCTCCTCTCACCCCCTCCCTTCTGATAAATGCTCCCTGCACAGAGTGACCTCTTGGTCCAGGGGAAAACATCTCACACAGTGATTTAAGACCACTTCAATTAATAAAATCATCCTTGTGTTGGCCTGAACGTTCTGGATGTATGGGAAAACAATGTTCACAAACAAATTGTGCATATCTTTAAAGAATATGACACTTTAAATAAGATCATTATAAATTCTCATATTTATATAGAACCACACATCTATCATATATATATAAACACACACATTAATATTGTGTAATATCATTACAATTGTGTAATATCATTTTATTTGAATATGTAATTTATTCCTGCGATAGAAAAGCTGAATTTTCTGCATCATGTGTCACATAATCCTTCAGAAATTCAGTTTCTTAAAATGCTTGGGAAAACCCTTTTTCGAAATTCTCTGATGAATAGAAAGTTCAAAAGAACAGCAGTTATTTGAAATAGAAATATGTTGTAACAATGTGAATGTCTTTACTGTCAATAAAAGTACTATTTTATTTTTATTCCTATATGTGTGGTCTTACATTTACATCAATGACCACATCTCTGCCATGCATGGTACTGATGTCCTTGGCTTGTTTGTAAGGGCAGCTACTGGATGACCCTTGACCTTTAAACTTAGGGGCAGTGTGGAAGCCTAGAACTAGGTTTCCCACAGTAATGGGCAAAGGCCAGTCTCTTTCCCTGAAATTTCCTCATGGGAAGCTCCACACATAGACGTCATCTTTTACATCTTCCTCGATTCTGCTGTTTATCTTCCCTATAGGCTCAATATTTTAAGGTGTTTCATTGATGTGGAGCAGTTTTTGTTGGTTAGTCGCTTTAGAAGGACTAGCAGGTTTAGTCCTTGCTAAAGAAGATAAGCATAGTCTGCACTATAATTCTTCGCAGTATGACATTCAGTATAGTTGGGGAGGAGCACCAACCATGAAAATTGGCATCTTATTTAGGCTATCAGCTGCCCAGCAGATGCCTTATGACTCCCCACAGTGGCTAAAACATAAGTTAGACATAAAACAACCCCTGGCAGAATCCCACTTAGGCTACATTATTTGGCCTCAGTCAGAGCTAAAACTTGCATAGCAGCTGACATACAGCAATTTACACAACTGAAATTACATCTATATTTATATCAGAAAATAAATTAAGTGGCTTTCTTCTAACTTTCCATTACTCCAACCTGCAGAGACCCACACTTGGCTCATGCTGGCTAATCTATGTAGTGAGTGAATATCTGGTTGCACTTACCATCATCAACCACTAGATGTCGAATTGGTGTACTGGAAAAGAGACACACAGAGGGCATCAACTGATAATATCAATTCTTTTTAGTATATATTTATTTTTCATCAAAACCTATTTTGTGACTAGGTTGAAGTAGCTACTGATCAACAAAAGGGGTGATTCATCCTTTGGGGAAGACCACAAACGTTATTGTGTTTTCTTATTGCCTTTGCTCAGCATAGCTACAACACGTTTATGGCAAGCCGTTTTAACATTTAATCCTTAAAGCCTACTAATATCTATTTTCTAGATACTAGTATCTATTCCATTAAGTACTAGTACTTATTCATTAGCTACGAAGGCTTATTCTTTAGATAATAATACCTTTTTAAAAGATATTTTACTAGTATCAGTTATTCATTAGATACTAGTTCTTATATTTTTTGGATACTGGTACTCATTCACCTATTAAATAGACACTAGTACTTATTCATTAGATTCTAGTGCCTATTAAATTGGTACTTATTTTACAGGGGTTTTTTTTTGTTTGTTTGTTTTTTGGTACTATTTTCACAAGTAAGGTGTACATTTTCAAAAACTATTTGTAGGGGAGAGCCGGGGCAGTTATAAATGATAAATGTCGATAAATGTCGGTTTCTAAGATAAGGTCACAGATAGATGTTTTTTTTTTGTGATCAACAACTCACATATGTGTTCTCTTAGTATCATGTGTTATTCAGTACAAATATAGAATGGTTTAAGTAAAATTTGACTTTGAACGGTAGTTGTGCTTTGTTTCAATCGTCCCGCCTGAGCAGGGTGATTGAAACACAGGGGTGGGATGGATGAAACATAACAGTTTAAACAGCAACTATTCATCTAATGCTTGTTTTTGTGAACAATACCTAACAAGTAACTTATGTACATATTGTTACAAACATATTTTGTAATTTATTTAAATTTAAAGGTTCATATTAACCATTTTTGTTCTGTCGCCCAATAAACAATTGGTGACAAGCCTATGCGCATTTTGTAATCTTTCTAATATGCTATTTTGACGAAGACAGACAAATCCATTTACAATTCATTTTCTTACATTTCTTCCTTGAGTCATATTACCTACCACACAAACATTGAATTGAATTAGCATATCCATTCTGTAAAACAGTAGCCAATAGGCTACTATAATGATGCTGGCTTGTAAACGTGAGCTACGCGATCTTTTGGCGGTCGAAAAAAAATAAAACCCATGAAATTATATTCATATGACATGCTGAAATATATGCCACTGTACCTGGGATGAAGACATTTCACACGCAACGCAGGCAGTCTGCCCAAGACGTGAGAACTCCTTCTGCAGAGTTTGGGGGTATCGGCTTGTCAACAAATGCACGTGTATCCCCTGGTGTAACAGATTTTATAACAGTAGTAGAAGACAATACTGTTTCCCAACTGTAGGGGGACCCCGAGAGCAAAAGTTACATGGTGTTGCTTTAAGGGTGTGTTGCAGTACTAATACACCTGCCGTATTATCATTACAATGGCACATGAAACAATAAATACAACTTGTCAGTAAAAAAAAAAAAATACCGCACAAGAGAATTCACTTACCGCACTCAAAAACAGCTTTGCGGCTTTAACTCCAAAATGGCATGATGTAAAGAAGAAATGTTTTCACGGGTATGGTAGGCATTGCGTGCTGTAGCCTACGTGCTAACGAAATTTGACGTATATGACATGAGTGGTTTTCAAGGAAATCTCAGTGTTTCATCCGTCCTGCGTTTCAATTGTCCCGGCTCTCCCTACAAACATCCAAACTGATTTTTAATCACCAAACCAAACCACAACAGTATGATCTTCTTTCAATTTGGCACTTTTAACAATCAATTAGGCCTAATTCAACAGCAAACAATGCAAGATACACGTTTCAATTCTCCCTTGTTTCTGAAATAATTACAGTAATACAGGCTACTGTTGCCACATTAGAAAATACACTTACATTACATATAAAATTTAATCCATAATGTTTGTAATAGTATCTAGTGTATTATCAAAAGGTGTGGTGAAGTTATGAAACTGCCATGAGGTTTTGTGCTAGAACAGTCTGCTGGCAATATGCATAGATATCATATATAAAGGCTAGATGTCTCGTGCGCGCTGCTGGCCAATGGAGATCGACGTCCGCACACGGCGGCCATCTTGCCACAGTGGACTCGCTCACTCGTTTAATGGTGCATATACTTTTAAATAACCATAACTTGCTCAATTTTCTACCGATTTTCAAACGGTTTGGTTTGTTATAAACGTCAGAGATGTAGTTATGACACTACATACATACACTGCATACATATGAATAATTATAACATACATGTTCAAGCATTCGGAATTATAGCCACGTTAATAACGTTTGTAAGAAACCAAACCGTTTGTAAATCCGTCAATATTTCAGCGAGATATGAGGATTTGTGTGCATGCTGATCACTCACCTAATGCACAGCTTCACTGCGGTAAGATGGCCGAACGGTGATGCCGGAAGTGACTACGCCATAAGACATCTAGCGTTTATATATGATATCTATGGCAATACGTAGGTTAAATGTTTTCACATCCCTTTAACACTAAATAGAGTTTACAGACAACACTCATATAGCCTACATCGGAAAACATTTAATGTGAACAGTCTTTCTTATAAAGCTATTACAATGATGGTGTGCATTTTATTCTATACCTGTAAAAGATGATATTAATATGAATACACGTTCAAGCGATGCTCCTTCACGTTACTTAAAGTGGTTGTGTAGGCTATCGCGAGATTCGCGAGAACTCCCTCTACAAATGTAGGCTACGCAATGACGCGAACATGCACGTATAACCAATCACACACATCCATCTCCAGCTACAATAATATATTGTATTGATTTGAAGCAATATTAGAACCCAAAAATATTTGCAACAAGCATTTAGATTGAAATGCAGACAAGAAAACTAATAATTATGTAACTCATATTTTTTTCTACAGGAAAAAAATATATATATAGGCTATATAAACAAATAAGAAGCTGCTGATTTTGAGAATTATTGAGCCAAGGCTACCACATGCACCTGAAAAGAAAAACCGCGATTTTGTCATAAACTTCAGTACAAGGGTAAAACAGAGATATGTTTGTGAACAATCATGGATTAAAATGCTTAGTCACTTTTTGTATTTGTATATTATGTCCAGTTTTAAAGGTGCTCTAAGTGATGTTGGGTGACGTCACTTCTTGACAAAAATGTTTTGCCCTACAAAACGCGTGACATCGCTTAGAGCACATTTAATCTAACGAAAGGGCGCCGTGCTCTACTGTGATGTCATTGCTCATTGTGACGTCATAGGTATTTTTGAACGTTCGTTGAGAATAGTAGAGTGATAGAGAGTTATCTTGCAGTTTGAAGCCAGCTGGCGACTGATGGTGGTGACTGGTGAGTATAAGCATTTTATTCAGGGTCTGGAGATTTGAATTTTAATTAATATTGTAATTACTCTGATAAGCATCTACTTAAATAATAGAATGTTATTGACACGATGCAGATAGGCATGCTATACAGTGGTGATTTGTGTGTACAATTTTGGGGAGGCTAATATGTAAATTGGGTTTGATTTTTTTAAAATAGCTATTTGTTGATAATTATGCTCCCATACACAGATGATAATCTCCTATATTCTTCATTATTCTACACATTATTCTCTCAATCAACACAACACGTTGCTGTATATTAAATCAACAAATACAGACTATGACCATTTTAAACATTTATTCATAAATGGAGAGCTCCATAGACGCTATCTTGTCTTTGCAAGGAACTCCACCACTCCTTTAATATGATAAATTCTTATATGGACCTGTCTTTCAATCTCTCTTGCTTTTAGATCCTTTATATTCTTCGACCAACCAATAGCGGATCTGATGACATTGAACTGATCGACCTTAATGGTTATCTCTGTATCTCTGACTGTAACTGATTACATATGCAAAAAGAGGTAATTTTCATTTAGCCTCCTTATGCCTTTAATTGCCATTTTGGACGGACAAATGTTCATTTGAATATTTATTCTTATTGGTTTGTTTACAGTTTTTTTTTTATTCGCTTTGTTACTATTTTCTCAAGTAAGGTGTAAAATCCAAACTGATCACAATTGTAACACAGCTAGTCATTCTTTCATAACCTGATGTAATGCTTTCATTCAGTTGCACATATTTTCAGTCCACATAATCATCGTTTCAAACACCAGATATTGTAATATGTAATGAGAACTTAGATCTTTCAGTGGTTATAATGTGAAGCTATGGGGTCCACCTCCTTCAAGTCCCAAAATGTGCATGCATCCTTCACAAAAGTAATCCATCCGGCTCCAGGGGGATAAACGAAGGCCTTCTGAGGGTAATCCGTGCGGTTTTGTCGTAAAAATATACATATTTAAAACTTTATAAATGAAAATAACTGGCTTCCGGTAGCGGTCGACGCTCGTTCACGGAGATGGATGCTGGTGTATGACGTAGGACGTAGCGTAGGAAGCGTCGTGACGTAGAACGAACGTAGAGTTTTGTTTTGCTCTGCTCTCTGGCTGCGCTGTCACGTTCGTTCTACGTCACGACGCTTCCTACGCTACGTCCTACGTCATACACCAGCATCCATCTCCGTGAACGAGCGTCGACCGCTACCGGAAGCCAGTTATTTTCGTTTATAAAGTTTTAAATATGTATATTTTTACGACAAAACCGCACGGATTACCCTCAGAAGGCCTTCGTTTATCCCCCTGGAGCCGGATGGATTACTTTTGTGAAGGATGCATGCACATTTTGGGGTGGACCCCATAGCTTCACATTATAACCACTGAAAGATCTCAGACATTTTCTAAAATAACTGAAAATGTGTTCGTCTGAAAAAAGATTGACATACATCTCGAACGGCTTGAGGGTGAGTAAATCATGGGTTAAATATCATTTTTGGCCGAACTATCCCTTTAATACATTTGTCTATTATTTAATCCAACTGATCTTAATGGTTAATCAATGAATCATTTGGTACACCTATAGATTTCTATAGATATTGATTCAATACACAGTTTCTATAGAACCTGTTTGCAATTTCTGATATGGATAACCAAATGTAATGAATTCTATTAACATAAGTGATTTATAGAAAATAACCACCACGATGTTCAAAGTGTGTGCACATGCATGTGTGTGTCTGTGGGTTCATGTGTGTGTGTGTGTGTGAGAGAGAGAGAGAGAGAGAAACTTGCCATTTGTGCAAACTAGTGCAAAATGCCCGTGCAAAATCAGTTTTTGAGTGTGTTTGAGTGTGTTGGTTTGGTGTGTTTGAGTGCTCATTGTTACAATTACACAGCAAAAGTTCAGTGACATTTTTATTTGTGCATGGTAGAAAGCACACAGTGAACTCCGAGAAAACGCTTGAGGAAACAGTTTGTGAACAGGCAACTACAAATGATGCCCGTGAAAGAGACTGTGAATGCATTGAATAGGATATGTTTAGTTGGTGAATAGCATAGGCTACTATTACATAGTAGCGATAATGTTAAGTGCACCAGAATGAAATATAATATTCAGAAGTAAACAGCATAGCTGACTTATTGATTCAGTTTACATCCACAAATGAATAAGCGCGTCGATTCAGGGAGCAGTGCAAAGTGCCCGTGCAAAATCAGTTTTTGTGAGCTGATCGCCGTCAAAAAAGTTCAGGAGATATTTCTTAGTGATGGCTGATTTCAACAGTTTCGATATGATAGCATTTTGAAAAAAAAGTGTCATGAATTTATTGCATTTTTGGGGAAAAATAATCCGTTTTTATAATAGATCTTTGAAAATCCAAATCTGGATTTGAATTTTTTATGATATTATAACCTAAAGATGCTATGTGAAAGTTTGAAACAGAAAATAGTGGTTTTCATCTTGCCACTTTCTTGGTAAAGAAAACACATTTTTACTCAAATTAATCAAAATGGATTTATCACATTCTGGAACCAAACTATAATATTCAGAAGTAAACAGTGTAGCTGACAGAGTGTTTATTTTTAAACCACAACCTTCTTGGGGCGTCTTTGACCGATACAACCCTCTAATGTCAGAATGTTTATTTTTAAACCACAACCTTTTAAAAATGATATATTTAACGATATCTTTAGCATTTCTCATCCAAACAACGTCAAACTTGGCACTGCACTTACTCGTGCCCGTAGCGAGACACCTGACGAATTTGAAATCCATCGGACTAACGGTTCGAGGGATATGCGAATAACACACACACACACACACACACACACAGACAGACAGACGTTCCTGTAATTTATAGAGAGATACTGTAAAGCAGAATAGAGTATAAGGGAGAGGAAACAGTCAATGACTGTAAAACATCAGATTGATCAGAGATGCATCAGTAGAAGGGAGAGAGATGGCATCAAATACAGCATTTTACATTATAGTATGTATGCAATACTGTAAACAGATTACCATGGTAGAGACTGCCGAATTACTGTAACTCAACCTTCATCTGTAAAGGTCCACTACGGTATAGATTCAGTCAAATGGTATAGAGTGAAATCATTTACTGTATTGCCAGCAAACTCTGTTAGCACAGAACCTCATGGCTGTACTTCATCACACCTTTTGATAATACACTGGATAGATACTATTACAAACATTATGGATTCAATTACTTCTAATGTGGCAACTGTAGCCTGTATTACTGTAATTATTTCAGCAACAACGGTGATTTGAAATATGTAGGCCTATCTTGCATTGTTTGCTGTTGAATGAACTGATTGTTAAAAGTACTAAATTGAAAGAAGATCATACTGTTGTTGTGTTTCTGTGATTAAACCAAATGTTCTCATTACATATTACAATAATCTTGTGTTTGAAACAATGATTATGTGGACTGAAAAGTGTATAACTGTAATGAAAGCATGAGATCAGGTTTTGAAAGAATGACTAGCTGTGTTACAAGTGTGATCAGTTTGGATTTTTGTACTAAGAGTTTTGAAAATGTACAGTACACCTTACTTGTGAAAATAGTACCAAAGCGAATAAAAAAAACTGTAAAGTGGTGGTTATCATCTAGTATAAATAACTATTTGGTAATCCATACTGGAAATTGCAAACAAGTTCTGTAGAAACTGTCTATAGAATCAATATCTTTAGAAATCTATGGGTGTCCCAAATGATTCATTGATTAACCATTAAAACCAGGGTTCGAAATGACTTAGGACTCTTGGGGGGTCCCCTAAAATTTAATTATTAAATTATTAAAAATTCTTTAAAATCTAATTAAAAATACTTTTTTTTTTCTTTTTTTTTTTTTTGGTTTAACCTCAGAATAGTTTATATCTCGCAATTCTGACTTTATAACACGCTATTGCGACTTTATATCATGCAATTATGACTTTTTATCTCAGAATTACGTGATATAAAGTCGCAATTGCGAGATATAAACATGCAATTCTGAGAAAAATAAGTCAGAATTTCAAGTAAGTTATATTCCTCGCAATTGCGAGTTTATATCTCATAATTTTGACTTTATAACACGGAATTTTGACTTAATAACACACAACTGCGACTTTATATCACGCAATTCTGACTTTATAACCTGCAATTGCGACTTTATATCACGTAATTCTGAGATAAAAAGTCAGAATTGTGAGATTAAAAAGTCGCAATTAACGTTACCTTGTTTATTTTTCACTCTGTGGCGGAAACAAGCTTCCATAGTCTGCTGTTAGCTGGCAGATAACGTTACAGCTAACATAGAAACGTTGACAAACGTACTCTTCTAATCATTACACTGGATATCTAGTTAATGCAACTTTTGATATAGGAACTCGAACTCCTAATATTTTACTATAAGCAATTATGGAGATAAACATAATCGAAGCACTTAAAGGATTTTCATTCAGGATTTCACTTTTTGTGACGTTTCGTTTTGCCGCGTTCAGCTACAGTGCGTGTCTGCGGGAGCACCACAACAACAATCTGTGACGCTAGAACTCACTCGGCTAATAGCTGCCCTGATTGCTGCCTCGCGCTAGGAAATAAAATAATTACTGTTATAAATATAAAACGTCACTAAAGACCTATAATTTTCAAAATCATTTTTAATGTTAAAATATATTTGTCGGGGACCCCCCAAAATCCAAAAATAAATTCTTATGGGGGGTCCCTAATGACTTATGGAGGGTCCGGGACCCCCCCAGACCCCCCTCATTTCGAACCCTGATTAAAACCATTAAAAAATAAAAGTTGGATTAAATAATAGACAAATGTATTAAACTGAACGAGAAGAGATGCAAATGTAAAGTTTCATAGTAAGAGCTTTATGAAAGGCAGTTACTGGGAATGAAATATTTACATAGATGAAACAGTCATTTTGTGTTGTGAAAAGGATACTTTGTGATTTTGTGTATTGTACTAAAACAATTGAAACTGAAATGTTTGAAAAAAGTGCACTTTTGATGATCTGTTGTGATAATAGTACTAAGAGTTTTGAAAATGCAGGGCCTGAATTTCATTTTGGAAAATGGGGGGGGGGGGGGATCCCCCCTTACGTGATTCTAATGGGGGGGAATTTTTAATTTGAGGGGGGAGTTTAGACCTTTTTTTTTTTTTAATTACATTTATCTCGCCTAAATGTATGCTCACTCATTGCATTTTTACAATGGGGTAATTTTGTTCTTAAGAATTTACACAACACAAGGAAGCTTGATTTCCATCTTGGAATTAAATTGAAAAAAGTAGCACAAATAAATACAATAGAATAAAGATACCAATAAAGAGAAATAAAGAGAAAGTTTTTGCTTAGGTCTAATACTAGTATTCAGAAATACTACAGAGACTGAATAAAGTAATCAAATGTAAAATAACGCTGGGTAGTATTTTAGTCCTGACTAAATTAAATACATAGGCTATTAATCCTGATTCCTTAAAATGAAAGCTATGTTTTGTTGTTTTGACAACCAAATTAATGACAGACACATATGGCTGCTGTCACTGTAAGAGCTAGTGCACGGATCCTGTTTACATTATACGGTCACGTGTGATTTATAGTTATTTAAGACATAACACTCACTAAGACCGAAAATTGACATAATTTTCGCATGTTTTTGACTGTTAAAGCGATATAATCCACGAAAAATAACTTTTGTTACCCGCAAGCTGTTCTTTACCCGCGGCTTTACTCTATGGATGTGTGCAGAGAAAAAAAAAACATCTCTCAGACAGTACCAAATAGTTTAAAATCGCGTGAATGTTTAAACTGGTAAGACTTAAAAAGATGTGCAAATGGTAAACTTTAGTTTCTCATGATGCAATGCAGCAATATTATCGCTGCCTGCAGCGCGCTTAACCGATTACCTTGTGCAACCCATTTTGAGAGGCGAGAGATAGAAGAAGCAGCACCGCTGAATCACTCACGCTGTTTGTGAAATTGCGTCTCGCAGACAGTTTTAAAATGACTGATTTGATTTTATAATCTGTGTGGATTAATTTACCAATACAACCAATATGCTAAAGTGAATCAATGTTTGCGGGAATTTCCCGCATTATAAGTGGGAGACCTGCGGGAATGATTAAAATTATGCGCAATACCCGCAATCCCGCACCGAAATTCGAGCCCTGAAAATGTCCACCTTACTTGTGAAAATAGTACCAAAGCGAATAAATAAATCTGTAATGGAGCCTTTATTGCTATCATCCTCTTCTATTCGTGCCGAAAATAAAATTTGCCTTGTCTACAAGGCATGATAGGAAAAAATATATATATACTTTTACATTATATGCATCTTAGTTGTCCACATTAGTAGTTCTACTGAAAATATAACTTAACTTTTTCAGCTTCATTATTCATTTTGAATAGATTTTAAGGAGGCTCTCGGACTCCCTTACCTCTTCTGATGGACAGCCATGGGCATACACTGTAGAATTTTTTTATTTATTTTTTTAGTATTTTGATAACTAAGACAAACTGCTACCAGATTCTTATATGTTTACTCAACTAATCTCTTCCATTTCTCTGTCTTTCACAGTGTTTTACAGATAGAGATCGATAGGCTGTATATTGCACAAAGGTAGTATTGTTCAGTTCTTTGCATCATCATCAAATCGAAATTCAATATGAATATGTCAACCTTTCCCACCGGTTTTCCTGAGAGTGAAGAGCAGTCCTTATGTCCTGAACTCTCAGATGAGCTCACCATGGACCTTGCTGCAGGCGAGTGGTGGGCAATAGTGGAGGTTTCAAAACCCATCTCTGAGGAGCCTGAGTATGGGGAACTCACCTCAGGGCTGTGGTGGGGAATAGTGGAGACAGGAGAAACTTTATGCCCCAGCCCCACATCCCTGAAGCCCACGATGCAGGGGAGGCAGAACGAGACTCAGGGAGCACCCATGTCTGCCAGGTTTACACCGGGAGAACCTGTGCCCACCAAGTCCCAACAGGGAGCACTTGTGCATGCCTGTTCTAAGAAGGAGAGTCTAACCTCATCCCTGTTCTTCACTGATGCATCTGAGAAGGACCTGAACTTAGATGCAACACTAAAAACCATGGAACAGCAGAGAAAGCGGAGTAAAACAAACACAGAGGAAGCACCAGTAGCTGCTGAGTCCCCACAGGGAGCACCTGTGCCCGCTGGATCTCCACAGGGAGCACCTGTGCCCAAGTCTCCGCAGAGAGTACCTGTACCTGCTCCAAAGGTGCTTGCATGTTCTCTACAGGAAGCACCAGTGGCTGCTGAGTCCCCACAGGGAGCACCTGTGCCCAAGTCTCTACAGAGACCACCTGTACCTGCCCCAAAGGTGCCTGCATGTTCTCTACAGGGAGCATCCATGCCAGAAAAGGTCCCAGAATGGCGAAAACGAAATATCCCTGAGCCTCTTAGGCAGGAGCAGCTGCAGCAGCAGAAGCCTCAAGCTCCTTCTCTCCAGGGAACACTGCCTGACAACACATCAAAGAGGACAAAGATAAAGATCACTGAGCCTCTGAGACCGGAGCTGCTGCAGCAGAGGCCTCAAGTTTCTTCTCCTCAGGGAGCACCCATGCCTGCCAGGTCTACACGAGGAGAACCTGTGCCCAAGTTTCAACAGAGACAACCTGTGGAAACAGAAATACCACCACAGAAAAGGCCACAGAAAGCACCAGTGGCTACTGAGTCCCAACAAGGAGCACCTGTACCCGCTGGGTCTCCACAGGGAGCACCTGTGCCAGAGTTTCTACAGAGACCACCTGTGCCTTCCCCAAAGGTGCTTGCATGTTCTCTACAGGGAGCACCCATGCCAGAAAAGGTCCCAGAATGGCGAAAACGAAATATCCCTGAGCCTCTTAGGCAGGAGCAGCTGCAGCAGCAGAAGCCTCAAGCTCCTTCTCTCCAGGGAACACTGCCTGACAACACATCAAAGAGGACAAAGCTAAAGATCCCTGAGCCTCTGAGACCGGAGCTGCTGCAGCAGAGGCCTCAAGTTTCTTCTCCTCAGGGAGCACCCATGCCTGCCAGGTCTACACGAGGAGAACCTGTGCCCAAGTTTCAACAGAGACAACCTTTGGAAACAGAAATACCACCACAGAAAAGGCCACAGGAAGCACCAGTGGCTGCTGAGTCCCCGCAGGGAGCACCTGTGCCCACTGGGTCTCCACAGGTAGCACCTCTGCCCGCTGGGTCTCCACAGGGAACACCTGTGCCAGAGTTTCTGCAGAGAACAACTGTGCCTGCCCCAAAGGTGCTTGCATGTTCTCTACAGGGAGCAACCATGCCAGAAAAGGTCCCAGAATGGCGAAAACGAAATATCCCTGAGCCTCTTAGGCAGGAGCGGCTGCAGAAGCAGAGGCCTCAAGTTTCTTCTCCTCAGGGAGCACCCATGCCTGCCAGGTCTACACGAGGAGAACCTGTGCCCAAGTTTCAACAGAGACAACCTGTGGAAACAGAAATACCACCACAGAAAAGGCCACAGGAAGCACCAGTGGCTGCTGAGTCCCCGCAGGGAGCACCTGTGCCCACTGGGTCTCCACAGGGAGCACCTGTGCCCAAGTCTCTACAGAGACCACCTGTGCCTGCCCCAAAGGTGCTTGCATGTTCTCTACAGGGAGCACCCATGCCAGAAAAGGTCCCAGAATGGCGAAAACGAAATATCCCTGAGCCTCTTAGGCAGGAGCGGCTGCAGCAGCAGAAGCCTCATGCTCCTTCTCTCCAGGGAACACTGCCTGACAACATATCAAAGAGGACAAAGCTAAAGATGCCTGAGCCTCTGAGACGGGAGCTGCTGCAGCAGAGGCCTCAAGCTTCTCCACAGGGAACACCTGTGCCAGAGTTTCTGCAGAGAACAACTGTGCCTGCCCCAAAGGTGCTTGCATGTTCTCTACAGGGAGCAACCATGCCAGAAAAGGTCCCAGAATGGCGAAAACGAAATATCCCTGAGCCTCTTAGGCAGGAGCGGCTGCAGAAGCAGAGGCCTCAAGTTTCTTCTCCTCAGGGAGCACCCATGCCTGCCAGGTCTACATGGGGAGCACTTGTGCCCAAGTCTCTACAAAGACCACCTGTGGAAGCAGCAAGACCACAACAGAAAAAGCCACAGGAAGCACCAGTGGCTACTGAGTCCCAACAGGGAGCACATGTACCCGCTGGGTCCCCACAGAGAGCACCTGTGCCAGAGTTTCTACAGAGACCACCTGTGCCTTCCCCAAAGGTGCTTGCATGTTCTCTAAAGGGAGCACCCATGCCAGAAAAGGTCCCAGAATGGCGAAAACGAAATATCCCTGAGCCTCTTAGGCAGGAGCAGCAGCAGAAGCCTCAAGCTCCTTCTCTCCAGGGAACACTGCTTGACAACGCATCAAAGAGGACAAAGCTAAAGATCCCTGAGCCTCTGAGATGGGAGTGGCTGCAGCAGAGGCCTCAAGCTTCCTCTCCTCAGGGAGCACCCATGCCTGCCAGGTCTACACGGGGAGCACCTGTGCCCAAGTCTCTACAGAGACCACCTGTGGAAGCAGCAAGACCACAACAGAAAAAGCCACAGAAATCACCAGTGGCTACTGAGTCCCAACAGGGAGCACCTGTACCCGCTGGGTCTCCACAGAGAGCACCTGTGCCAGAGTTTCTACAGAGACCACCTGTGCCTTCCCCAAAGGTGCTTGCATGTTCTCTAAAGGGAGCACCCATGCCAGAAAAGGTCCCAGAATGGCGAAAACGAAATATCCCTGAGCCTCTTAAGCAGGAGCAGCTGCAGCAGCAGAAGCCTCAAACTCCTTCTCTCCAGGGAACACTGCTTGACAACACATCAAAGAGGACAAAGCTAAAGATCCCTGAGCCTCTGAGATGGGAGCTGCTGCAGCAGAGGCCTCAAGCTTCTTCTCCTCAGGGAGCACCCATGCCTGCCAGGTCTACACGGGGAGCACCTGTGCCCAAGTCTCTACAGAGACCACCTGTGGAAGCAGTAAGACCACAACAGAAAAAGCCACAGAAAGCACCAGTGGCTACTGAGTCCCAACAGGGAACACCTGTACCCGCTGGGCCTCCACAGGGAGCACCTGTGCCAGAGTTTCTACAGAGACCACCTGTGCCTTCCCCAAAGGTGCTTGCATGTTCTCTACAGGGAGCACCCATGCCAGAAAAGGTCCCAGAATGGCGAAAACGAAATATCCCTGAGCCTCTTAGGCAGGAGCAGCTGCAGCAGCAGAAGCCTCAAGCTCCTTCTCTCCAGGGAACACTGCCTGACAACACATCAAAGAGGACAAAGCTAAAGATCCCTGAGCCTCTGAGACCGGAGCTTCTGCAGCAGAGGCCTCAAGTTTCTTCTCCTCAGGGAGCACCCATGCCTGCCAGGTCTACACGAGGAGAACCTGTGCCCAAGTTTCAACAGAGACAACCTGTGGAAACAGAAATACCACCACAGAAAAGGCCACAGGAAGCACCAGTGGCTGCTGAGTCCCCGCAGGGAGCACCTGTGCCCACTGGGTCTCCACAGGTAGCACCTCTGCCCGCTGGGTCTACACAGGGAACACCTGTGCCAGAGTTTCTACAGAGAACAACTGTGCCTGCCCCAAAGGTGCTTGCATGTTCTCTACAGGGAGCAACCATGCCAGAAAAGGTCCCAGAATGGCGAAAACGAAATATCCCTGAGCCTCTTAGGCAGGAGCGGCTGCAGAAGCAGAGGCCTCAAGCTCCTTCTCTCCAGGGAACACTGCTTGACAACGCATCAAAGAGGACAAAGCTAAAGATCCCTGAGCCTCTGAGATGGGAGTGGCTGCAGCAGAGGCCTCAAGCTTCCTCTCCTCAGGGAGCACCCATGCCTGCCAGGTCTACACGGGGAGCACCTGTGCCCAAGTCTCTACAGAGACCACCTGTGGAAGCAGCAAGACCACAACAGAAAAAGCCACAGAAATCACCAGTGGCTACTGAGTCCCAACAGGGAGCACCTGTACCCGCTGGGTCTCCACAGAGAGCACCTGTGCCAGAGTTTCTACAGAGACCACCTGTGCCTTCCCCAAAGGTGCTTGCATGTTCTCTAAAGGGAGCACCCATGCCAGAAAAGGTCCCAGAATGGCGAAAACGAAATATCCCTGAGCCTCTTAGGCAGGAGCAGCTGCAGCAGCAGAAGCCTCAAACTCCTTCTCTCCAGGGAACACTGCTTGACAACACATCAAAGAGGACAAAGCTAAAGATCCCTGAGCCTCTGAGATGGGAGCTGCTGCAGCAGAGGCCTCAAGCTTCTTCTCCTCAGGGAGCACCCATGCCTGCCAGGTCTACACGGGGAGCACCTGTGCCCAAGTCTCTACAGAGACCACCTGTGGAAGCAGTAAGACCACAACAGAAAAAGCCACAGAAAGCACCAGTGGCTACTGAGTCCCAACAGGGAACACCTGTACCCGCTGGGCCTCCACAGGGAGCACCTGTGCCAGAGTTTCTACAGAGACCACCTGTGCCTTCCCCAAAGGTGCTTGCATGTTCTCTACAGGGAGCACCCATGCCAGAAAAGGTCCCAGAATGGCGAAAACGAAATATCCCTGAGCCTCTTAGGCAGGAGCAGCTGCAGCAGCAGAAGCCTCAAGCTCCTTCTCTCCAGGGAACACTGCCTGACAACACATCAAAGAGGACAAAGCTAAAGATCCCTGAGCCTCTGAGACCGGAGCTTCTGCAGCAGAGGCCTCAAGTTTCTTCTCCTCAGGGAGCACCCATGCCTGCCAGGTCTACACGAGGAGAACCTGTGCCCAAGTTTCAACAGAGACAACCTGTGGAAACAGAAATACCACCACAGAAAAGGCCACAGGAAGCACCAGTGGCTGCTGAGTCCCCGCAGGGAGCACCTGTGCCCACTGGGTCTCCACAGGTAGCACCTCTGCCCGCTGGGTCTACACAGGGAACACCTGTGCCAGAGTTTCTACAGAGAACAACTGTGCCTGCCCCAAAGGTGCTTGCATGTTCTCTACAGGGAGCAACCATGCCAGAAAAGGTCCCAGAATGGCAAAAACGAAATATCCCTGAGCCTCTTAGGCAGGAGCGGCTGCAGAAGCAGAGGCCTCAAGCTCCTTCTCTCCAGGGAACACTGCTTGACAACGCATCAAAGAGGACAAAGCTAAAGATCCCTGAGCCTCTGAGATGGGAGTGGCTGCAGCAGAGGCCTCAAGCTTCCTCTCCTCAGGGAGCACCCATGCCTGCCAGGTCTACACGGGGAGCACCTGTGCCCAAGTCTCTACAGAGACCACCTGTGGAAGCAGCAAGACCACAACAGAAAAAGCCACAGAAATCACCAGTGGCTACTGAGTCCCAACAGGGAGCACCTGTACCCGCTGGGTCTCCACAGAGAGCACCTGTGCCAGAGTTTCTACAGAGACCACCTGTGCCTTCCCCAAAGGTGCTTGCATGTTCTCTAAAGGGAGCACCCATGCCAGAAAAGGTCCCAGAATGGCGAAAACGAAATATCCCTGAGCCTCTTAGGCAGGAGCAGCTGCAGCAGCAGAAGCCTCAAACTCCTTCTCTCCAGGGAACACTGCTTGACAACACATCAAAGAGGACAAAGCTAAAGATCCCTGAGCCTCTGAGATGGGAGCTGCTGCAGCAGAGGCCTCAAGCTTCTTCTCCTCAGGGAGCACCCATGCCTGCCAGGTCTACACGGGGAGCACCTGTGCCCAAGTCTCTACAGAGACCACCTGTGGAAGCAGTAAGACCACAACAGAAAAAGCCACAGAAAGCACCAGTGGCTACTGAGTCCCAACAGGGAACACCTGTACCCGCTGGGCCTCCACAGGGAGCACCTGTGCCAGAGTTTCTACAGAGACCACCTGTGCCTTCCCCAAAGGTGCTTGCATGTTCTCTACAGGGAGCACCCATGCCAGAAAAGGTCCCAGAATGGCGAAAACGAAATATCCCTGAGCCTCTTAGGCAGGAGCAGCTGCAGCAGCAGAAGCCTCAAGCTCCTTCTCTCCAGGGAACACTGCCTGACAACACATCAAAGAGGACAAAGCTAAAGATCCCTGAGCCTCTGAGTCCGGAGCTTCTGCAGCAGAGGCCTCAAGTTTCTTCTCCTCAGGGAGCACCCATGCCTGCCAGGTCTACACGAGGAGAACCTGTGCCCAAGTTTCAACAGAGACAACCTGTGGAAACAGAAATACCACCACAGAAAAGGCCACAGGAAGCACCAGTGGCTGCTGAGTCCCCGCAGGGAGCACCTGTGCCCACTGGGTCTCCACAGGTAGCACCTCTGCCCGCTGGGTCTACACAGGGAACACCTGTGCCAGAGTTTCTACAGAGAACAACTGTGCCTGCCCCAAAGGTGCTTGCATGTTCTCTACAGGGAGCAACCATGCCAGAAAAGGTCCCAGAATGGCAAAAACGAAATATCCCTGAGCCTCTTAGGCAGGAGCGGCTGCAGAAGCAGAGGCCTCAAGCTCCTTCTCTCCAGGGAACACTGCTTGACAACGCATCAAAGAGGACAAAGCTAAAGATCCCTGAGCCTCTGAGATGGGAGTGGCTGCAGCAGAGGCCTCAAGCTTCCTCTCCTCAGGGAGCACCCATGCCTGCCAGGTCTACACGGGGAGCACCTGTGCCCAAGTCTCTACAGAGACCACCTGTGGAAGCAGCAAGACCACAACAGAAAAAGCCACAGAAATCACCAGTGGCTACTGAGTCCCAACAGGGAGCACCTGTACCCGCTGGGTCTCCACAGAGAGCACCTGTGCCAGAGTTTCTACAGAGACCACCTGTGCCTTCCCCAAAGGTGCTTGCATGTTCTCTAAAGGGAGCACCCATGCCAGAAAAGGTCCCAGAATGGCGAAAACGAAATATCCCTGAGCCTCTTAGGCAGGAGCAGCTGCAGCAGCAGAAGCCTCAAACTCCTTCTCTCCAGGGAACACTGCTTGACAACACATCAAAGAGGACAAAGCTAAAGATCCCTGAGCCTCTGAGATGGGAGCTGCTGCAGCAGAGGCCTCAAGCTTCTTCTCCTCAGGGAGCACCCATGCCTGCCAGGTCTACACGGGGAGCACCTGTGCCCAAGTCTCTACAGAGACCACCTGTGGAAGCAGTAAGACCACAACAGAAAAAGCCACAGAAAGCACCAGTGGCTACTGAGTCCCAACAGGGAACACCTGTACCCGCTGGGCCTCCACAGGGAGCACCTGTGCCAGAGTTTCTACAGAGACCACCTGTGCCTTCCCCAAAGGTGCTTGCATGTTCTCTACAGGGAGCACCCATGCCAGAAAAGGTCCCAGAATGGCGAAAACGAAATATCCCTGAGCCTCTTAGGCAGGAGCAGCTGCAGCAGCAGAAGCCTCAAGCTCCTTCTCTCCAGGGAACACTGCCTGACAACACATCAAAGAGGACAAAGCTAAAGATCCCTGAGCCTCTGAGACCGGAGCTTCTGCAGCAGAGGCCTCAAGTTTCTTCTCCTCAGGGAGCACCCATGCCTGCCAGGTCTACACGAGGAGAACCTGTGCCCAAGTTTCAACAGAGACAACCTGTGGAAACAGAAATACCACCACAGAAAAGGCCACAGGAAGCACCAGTGGCTGCTGAGTCCCCGCAGGGAGCACCTGTGCCCACTGGGTCTCCACAGGTAGCACCTCTGCCCGCTGGGTCTACACAGGGAACACCTGTGCCAGAGTTTCTACAGAGAACAACTGCGCCTGCCCCAAAGGTGCTTGCATGTTCTCTACAGGGAGCAACCATGCCAGAAAAGGTCCCAGAATGGCGAAAACGAAATATCCCTGAGCCTCTTAGGCAGGAGCGGCTGCAGAAGCAGAGGCCTCAAGTTTCTTCTTCTCAGGGAGCACCCATGCCTGCCAGGTCTACACGAGGAGAACCTGTGCCCAAGTTTCAACAGAGACAACCTGTGGAAACAGAAATACCACCACAGAAAAGGCCACAGGAAGCACCAGTGGCTGCTGAGTCCCCGCAGGGAGCACCTGTGCCCACTGGGTCTCCACAGGTAGCACCTCTGCCAGAGTTTCTACAAAGACCACCTGTGCCTTCCCCAAAGGTGCTTGCATGTTCTCTACAG
The DNA here is from genome assembly GCF_963993115.1 of Abramis brama. Taxonomy (NCBI): domain Eukaryota; kingdom Metazoa; phylum Chordata; class Actinopteri; order Cypriniformes; family Leuciscidae; genus Abramis; species Abramis brama. Next base: position 13,589,573 of record NC_139978.1, read on the forward strand.
GGAGCACCCATGCCAGAAAAGGTCCCAGAATGGCGAAAACGAAATATCCCTGAGCCTCTTAGGCAGGAGCAGCAGCAGAAGCCTCAAGCTCCTTCTCTCCAGGGAACACTGCCTGACAACACATCAAAGAGGACAAAGCTAAAGATCCCTGAGCCTCTGAGACGGGAGCTGCTGCAGCAGAGGCCTCAAGCTTCTTCTCAGGGAGCACCCATGCCTGCCAGGTCTACATGGGGAGCACTTGTGCCCAAGTCTCTACAAGGACCACCTGTGGAAGCAGCAAGACCACAACAGAAAAGGCCACAGGAAGCACCAGTGGCTACTGAGTCCCAACAGGGAGCACCTGTACCCGCTGGGTCTCCACAGAGAGCACCTGTGCCAGAGTTTCTACAGAGACCACCTGTGCCTTCCCCAAAGGTGCTTGCATGTTCTCTAAAGGGAGCACCCGTGCCAGAAAAGGTCCCAGAATGGCGAAAACGAAATATCCCTGAGCCTCTTAGGCAGGAGCAGCTGCAGCAGCAGAAGCCTCAAGCTCCTTCTCTCCAGGGAACACTGCTTGACAACACATCAAAGAGGACAAAGCTAAAGATCCCTGAGCCTCTGAGATGGGAGCTGCTGCAGCAGAGGCCTCAAGCTTCTTCTCCTCAGGGAGCACCCATGCCTGCCAAGTCTACACGGGGAGCACCTGTGCCCAAGTCTCTACAGAGACCACCTGTGGAAGCAGCAAGACCACAACAGAAAAAGCCACAGAAATCACCAGTGGCTACTGAGTCCCAACAGGGAGCACCTGTACCCGCTGGGTCTCCACAGAGAGCACCTGTGCCAGAGTTTCTACAGAGACCACCTGTGCCTTCCCCAAAGGTGCTTGCATGTTCTCTACAGGGAGCACCCATGCCAGAAAAGGTCCCAGAATGGCGAAAACGAAATATCCCTGAGCCTCTTAGGCAGGAGCAGCTGCAGCTGCAGAAGCCTCAAGCTCCTTCTCTCCAGGGAACACTGCTTGACAACACATCAAAGAGGACAAAGCTAAAGATCCCTGAGCCTCTGAGATGGGAGCTGCTGCAGCAGAGGCCTCAAGCTTCTTCTCCTCAGGGAGCACCCATGCCTGCCAGGTCTACACGGGGAGCACCTGTGCCCAAGTCTCTACAGAGACCACCTGTGGAAGCAGCAAGACCACAACAGAAAAAGCCACAGAAATCACCAGTGGCTACTGAGTCCCAACAGAGAGCACCTGTACCCGCTGGGTCTCCACAGAGAGCACCTGTGCCAGAGTTTCTACAGAGACCACCTCTCTCCTTACTCAACATGTGCTTTCAATACATTCCGGTTGTCTCTCGACAACGCTCTTTCATCACGCACAGAAGGCAGCGCAATACTGCTAATCTGCGCCCCATTCTCTCATTCTCACACACACCTCTCTCTTTCTGTGGCTCAATGGAATTGTCAGTCAGCAGTCAATAAAGCTGACTGACAATGCCAGCATTTGCATCTCATTCTACTCTTAGTATCTTGGGCTTGACTGAGACCTGGATTCGTCCAGAAGACTCAGCAACCTCTGCTGCTCTCTCTAACAACTTCTCTTTCTCTCACCCCCCCCACCAGTCTGGGAGGGGTGGGGGTACAGGTCTTGTCATTTCTAACTCTCTTGTCTCTATGCAATAACAACTCGTTTGAATATCATGCTATTACACTTACAACTCCCATTAAGATCCATATTGTAGTCATATATCACAGGTCAACTGGGAGCTGGATGTGCTGCTGTCCTCTTTCCCTGAGGATGGAACCCCACTTTTAGTCTTTGATGATTTCAACATTCATCTAGAAAAGCCGTATGCGACAGACTTCATCTCTCTCCTAGCCTCATTCGATCTCAAACGGCTCATCACCACAGGTACTCACAAATCAGGCAACCAACTGGACCTGGTTTACACACGCAACTGCATCACAGACAACATTTTGGTTAGACCTCTCCATATTTCAGATCATTTCCTCATTACTTTTAATCTACAACTCTCTACCTGTGCACCACCAACCCCCCTACTAGTTACTTTCAGACGAAACATGCGCTCCTCCCATTGAAACATCTCCCTCCCATCTTTCCTCTGCTGTGTCATCTTCTCTTCCCTCACTTCTAACTCCACTGCTTAAAAAGCCAAAATTAAACACATCACTTGTAGAGCATTACCGACCTGTCTCTCTCCTACCATTCATTGCGAAAACACTTGAACGAGTTGCTTTCAACCAAGTAACATCCTTCTTGTCTTGTTCCCCAAAACTGTGAGAAAGCTTTAGGATCCCTAAGCAGCAGAGGCAGAAGCAGAGCAAGTAGCAGAATCCCTCACCATCTGTGGCAGCAGAAACCCAGTCCCTTTGCACAGTCCCTCCCTTGACCACCTATGTCCAGTCAGAGTAAGAGGCTGTGTTGGTGGAGCACAGAAGCATCTGTAAGTCCCTTCCATCTCTCGTTTTAACTTATTTTCTGATTTATTAAAAAAAACAAAAAAACATTGACTTCAAATATACTTCTATGTTTTCTAGGTCCTCGATTCAAATCCTTTTATATTTTATTTCAAAACTATAGAAAGAAATGTGTTTAGATTTAGTCTAACAAGCATCATTATGTTTGTTTCTTCAACAGGACAATGTAGGTGTGTGTCAGCCACCTTCCCAAAATAAAATATGTGTGGAAATTGACAAGAAGGTGCAGCTGAATCCTAAACTGAGGAGCCAGAATCAGATAAGCTCTTCACACCTTGACCAGAGCAGCAGCTGAGCCGGAAGAGAGCATTGGATAGTTCCCTCCTTTCAGATTTAAAAATGTAAACACTTTAATAATTTAATATATGACTAGTAATATATTCTTTTCAGTTTATAAAACCCTCATATTGAAATTTTATAGGGAATATGTCTTAAGATTTTCTGTAAGAATCACTAATTAAATCTGGTCAGTGTGACATGATTATATGTCTGTTCCTTCAACAGTGGTGATGTCAACATTCACCCAGAGAAGCCGTATGCAACAGACTTCATCTCTCTCCTAGCCTCATTTCGATTTCAAACGGCTCATCACCACAGGTACTCACAAATCAGGCAACCAACTGGACCTGGTTTACACACGCAACTGCATCACAGACAACATTTTGGTGAGACCTCTCCATGTTTCAGATAATTTCCTCATTATTTTAAATCTACAACTCTCTACCCCTGCACCACCAACCTCCCTACCAGTTACTTTCAGACGAAACCTGCGCTCACTTTCTCCCTCCCATCTTTCCTCTGCTGTGTCATTGTCTCTTCCCTCACCCTCACAATTCTCATCTCTGGATGTGAATAACGCAACGGATACCTTATGCTCCATTTTAACTTCTTCTCTAGACAATATCTGCCCTGTCTCCTCCAGGCCTGTACACGCTACTCCCTCTAACCCCTGGTTATCTGAGGTTCTTCGTGAACACTGGACCGAACTCAGAGCAGCGGAGAGGAAATGGCACAAATCAAAAGACTGATCTGACCTGAGAATGTATCAATCTCTCCTCTCTTCCTTTTCTGTTGATGTTCATGCCGCAAAATCTTCATATTTCCGCAACAAGATCAACAGCTCCTCCAACACACGATCACTCTTCAAGACATTCAACTCTCTCCTCTGTCCACCTCCACCACCACCCACCTCCTCTTTAACTGCTGATGATTTTGCTAACTTCTTCACCAACAAAACAACAATTATCAGCAATCAGTTCTCAGCTCCACACACAAACAACAACGTTAATCAACAACATCACACATTAACCTGACCCTAAATCGTTATTGCTAGCACAACACGCTTGTAATTCGCTAGCCTGTTAGCGTGCCATCCATGCGCTCTTTATTTATTTATTTATTTATTTATTCTCTAGCGTGCACTCTTTATTTATTTTTATTTTTTCTCGCGCCTTTTACGAGTTCATCAAAAAACTGTGGTGAGTATCAGTCAACAAACACGGTGAGTCATGTCATCTTCTCCTCTTATTGTCACCTGCACCTCATGTAACATGCATAGCATAGCCTTCTCTGCCAGCACAGGTTTTACATGTGATAAATGCAGGGAGATAGTCAGGCTGGCGGAGAAGATTTCAGAACTAGAGACATGCATCCAAACTTTAATCGAGGTTAATTGCAAGAGTGCAAGGGCTTTAGATACTTTGGATGCGACTAGCTTAGTGAACTCTGTACATTGTTCAGTTCCGGCTGAAGTAGAGCCCGTGCAGCAGGGCAATTGGGTGATGGTGAGACACTATAGTCGCGGAACAAAACACCGCTCTTCCGTTACGATTACAACATCAAACAGATTCTCCCCACTCAGTGAAACACCCACTGAGAATCCTGTTCATTGTGCACTAGTTATTGGCGATTCTATTACACGGAACGTGAAAATAGAGACACCAGCCACCATAGTCACATGTTTGCTGGGAGCCAGAGCACCTGACATCAAAGCAAATTTAAAAGTGCTGGCTAATGCTAATCGTAAATTCTCTAAGATTATTATTCACGTCGGCACTAATGATGTTCGACTCCGCCAGTCGGAGATCACAAAAATTAACATTAAAGAGGTGTGTGAACTTGCAAGTATGATGTCAGCAGTGTTGGGGAAGCTACTCTGAAACTGTAGTTTGACAAGCTACAAGCTACTCGTAAGTTAAAGTAGTTAAACTACAGTCAAGCTACCCTTTTGGAAAAGTAGTTAGCTACACTACAAGTTACTATCAAAAAGTAGCTAGCTACATTGAAACTACTTTTGATTTTTTTGAACAACGTATATTATAAATAACTGAATAAGTGTCTGAGGAATGTTTTAAGTAAAATATTTAGTGTTTAAAACAATGCAATACAATTATGATTTCAAAGAGTATTGTTTTATTACACACAACACTCAAATATCTCAGACTGTTTGTCAAAAGTGCAAAATTGCAACAAATACAACATTGCAAAAACAAAATATACATCCAACGTAAATTGCATGTAGAACATTTTCTCAAAAATACCGATTGTGAGATGGTTGCATTTTGGCAAGAAAATACATTGAACAACCGCTCACATGACATGTGGCACTGGCAGGGAAAGAACTATCTGATTTGCAAAGATTGCATACAAAAGTGTAACCTTTACTTGTCGTTTCTTTGAGAGACATGAACTTGGACAAATAAGGCCATGGGTAATTAACGTTAGTAATTAACGTTAGTTGTTTCTCCATCCTCCAAATCTGCCGCCACGTCTTGCTCCATCATGGATAATATGGGTGTGTCAACCCACTTCTGTATGTCAGTGAACCGTTAGCCGCAAGATGCATGATTAAACAACAGGTGGCGGTAATGGCAAAAAATTAGTTTGTAATCTAACAAGAAGAAGAATATCCTTGCATCGCGCTGATTCGCGCAGGCTCGACAAAACGCAATGTAGCTTTTGCTCGCGCTACACCGCTACTTGCTGCAAAAAGTAGTTAGCTACTGGAAAAGCTACACTGTTTAAAAAGCAACTGAGCTACTGCCAAGCTACTGAAAAATGTAGTTAAGTTAGTAGCGTCGCTACTTGTAGTTAACTACTCCCCAACACTGGATGTCAGACACTGTAATTTGCTCTGGCCCCCTTCCTGTTCGCCGGAGTGATGAGATAGTTAGTAGATTGTCCTCACTCAATGGCTGGCTGTCGAGGTGGTGTCCGCAAAATAATATAGAATTCATAGACATAGAATTACTGAGAAGTCTTGTTTTAAATATAATTCTTTTGAAGTGTTGTTGCTAAATATAACACTATCTAGTGTAAATGATAAATCACGTTTAACATTTGTGCTGGCTACTGTATACAGGCCACCAGGCACCATAAAGACTTTATCAAAGAATTTGCTGATTTTCTATCAGAGTTAGTATTGGCTGCAGATAAAGTACTAATTGTTGGTGATTTTAATATACATGTAGATAACAAAAAAGATGCATTGGGATTGGCATTTAAAGACATTCTGAACTCTATTGGAGTTAGACAACATGTGTCAGGACCTACTCATTCTCGTAATCATACTCTAGATCTAATATTATCACATGGAATCAATGTTGATGCCGTTGAAATTCTGCAGCAGAGCGATGACATCTCAGATCATTATCTAGTCTTGTGTAAACTTCATTTAGCCAAGGCTGCAAAGTCGACTCCGTGTTACAAATATGTTAGACCTATCACTTCTGCCACTAAAGATTGCTTTATTAATGATCTTCCTGATCAGTTTCAAAATCTCAGCATCCCAGATAGCTTAGAAGAACTAGATATTGCGACAGAAATTTTTAACTGTCTCTTTTCCAGCACTTTAGACACAGTTGCTCCTTTGCACTTAAAGAAGATTAAAGAAAATAGTCCAACGCCGTGGTACAACGAGCACACTCAGGCCCTTAAGAGCAGCCAGAAAAATGGAGCGCAACTGGAAGAAAACAAAACTAGAGGTATTTCGCATTTCATGGAAAGAGAGCTCGATTGCATACAGAGAGGCCTTAAAAGCTGCTAGATTTGCTTATTTTTCAAACCTATTAGAAGAAAAGAAACAAAACCCTAGGTATTTATTTGAAATAGTGGCTAAACTAACGAAAAATAAATCTTCAACCCCAGACGTTTCCAAGCAGCACAGCAGTAATGACTTTATGAACTTCTTCACTAACAAGATTGATAATATCAGGGAGAAAATTATAACTATGCAACCGTCTACTACAGTATCGCATCAGGCAGTGCATTGTAGTCTCCTTGAGGAAAAATTTGATTCATTCGTTGCTGTAGGAGAGGAAGAATTTACTAAACTCGTTAAATCATCTAAATCGACAACATGTATGTTAGATCCTATACCGACTAAGCTACTGAAAGAGATGCTTCCAAAGGTCACAGATCCTCTTCTTAATATCATTAATTCATCTTTGTCACTAGGATATGTACCGAAAACTTTTAAGCTGGCTATGATTAAACCGCTTGTTAAAAAAACGCAACTTGATCCTACAGAATTAGTCAATTACAGGCCGATCTCTAATCTACCTTTTCTGTCAAAGATACTAGAAATGGCAGTATCCTCACAACTATGTTCCTTTTTAGAAAGAAATGATATCTGTGAGGATTTTCAGTCCAGATTTAGACCGTACCATAGTACTGAGACTGCTCTCATTAGAGTCACAAATGATTTGCTCCTATCATCCGATCGTGGTTGTATCTCGCTATTAGTGTTACTCGATCTTAGCATTTGACACTATCGACCACAACATTCTTTTAAATAGACTCGAAAATTATGTTGGCAATAGTGGAATTGCATTAGCATGGTTTAAATCATACTTATCTGACCGTTATCAGTTTTTAGCAGTAAATGAAGAGATGTCTTATCGATCACAAGTTCAGTATGGCGTACCACAAGGCTCAGTACTAGGACCGTAGCTGTTCACTCTGTACATGCTACCCTTAGGAGATATCATTAGGAAGCATGGCATTAGTTTTTACTGTTATGCTGATGATACTCAGCTCTATATTTCTTCACACCCAGACGAAACTTACCAATTCACAAAATTAACGGAATGCATACTGTAGCTGATATAAAAAATTGGATGACTAGTAATTTCCTACTACTTAATTCTGGAAAAACAGTGATTCTAATTATTGGACAAAAAACTTCATAACGTAATAATCTAGAATACTGTCTAACACTTGATGGCTGCTCTGTTAAGTCTTCATCGTTGGTTAGGAACCTTGAAAGTCACGTGTCTAGTATCTGTAAAACTGCATTTTTCCATCTTAAAAATATATCTAAATTACGTCATATGCTCTCATTGACAAATGCAGAACAATTAGTTCATGCGTTCATGACATCAAGGCTAGATTATTGTAATGCTCTAATGGGTGGTTGCCCTGCACGCTTAATAAACAAATTACAGCTGGTCCAAAACGCAGCAGCTCGAGTTCTTACCAGAACCAGGAAGTATGACCATATTAGCCCTGTTCTGTCAACACTGCATTGGCTCCCTATTAAACATCGTATAAATTTTAAAATATTGCTGATTACTTACAAAGTACTAAATGGTTTAGCTCCACAGTACTTGAGCGAGCTCTTAACGCATTATAGTCCTTCACGTCTATTGCAATCTCAAAATTCCGGCCAGTTAATAATACCTAGAATATCAAAATCGACTGCTGGTGGTAGATCCTTCTCATATTTAGCACCAAAAGTTTGGAACAGTCTTCCTAACATTGTCCGGGAAGCAGGCACACTCTGTCAGTTCAAAGCTAGACTAAAAACACATCTCTTTTACCTAACATACACATAACACATTATAGACTTCTATAATTCCATATTAGGCTGCATAGATTAGGCCAGCCGGAACCAGGAACACTTCCCATAAATCCTGATGTAGTCGTTACATCATAAGAAGAACGGCGTCTACACTAATATTAGTCTCTCTGTTTATACCGAGGTTTACCGCAGTCCACCGGATCCAGGCCGTATCCAGATCTGATGAAGGACCTGCGCCTGGACGCAACGACAACGCAGTCCTGAAGTGTCAACTAGTATCCCCTCTTCCGCCGGATCCAGGCCGTATCCAGATCCGATGAAGGACCTGCGCCTGGACACGACGACAACGCAATACTGAAGTGTCAACTAGTCTCTCCATTTACCGAAGTGAGGTGGACCCCGGCCGTATCCAGATCAGATGGTGGATCTGCACCTGGACCTAACCATGACGCATCCCTGAAGTCCCAGCCTCCTCAGCCCTGTGAAGGCCTCATCGACACGACCAATCTGACTTCTGACCTGTAACGCTGCCTGGATCATAATCATACACTGTTCGCTCGTTGGTCAGAGGAGAACTGGCCCCCGACTGAGCCTGGGTTTTCCCAAGGTTTTTTCTCCATTCTGTCACCTGATGGAGTTTTGGTTCCTTGCCACTGTTGCCTTGGCTTTTGGCTTGCTTAGTTGGGGACATTTAATATTCAACAATATTATTGATCTGCCTTATTTAGGGTGGACGATGATGCAATTTTCTTCTAGAAACAAACTTTGTTATATTATTTTCATGTTATCAATGTGAAGCTGCTTTTATACAATCTGTATTGTAAAAAGCGCTATATAAATAAAGGTGACTTGACTTGACTTAAAAAGCCAAAATTAAACACATCACTTGTAGAGAATTACCGACCTGTCTCTCTCCTCAGATTTAAAAAAAAAACAAAAAAACATTGACTTCAAATATACTTCTATGTTTTCTAGGTCCTTGATTCAAATCATTTTATATTGTATTTCAAAACTATAGAAAGAAATGTGTTTAGATTTAGTCTAACAAGCATTATTATGTTTGTTTCTTCAACAGGACAATGTAGGTGTGTGTCAGCCACCTTCCCAAAATAAAATATATGTGGCAATTGACAAAAAGGTGCAGCTGAATCCTAAACTGAGGAGCCAGAATCCGATAAGCACTTCACACCTGGACCAGAGCAGCAGCTGAGCCGGAAGAGAGCATTGGTTAGTTCCCTCCTTTCTTTCAGATTTAAAAATGTAAACACTTTAATAATTTAATATATGACTAGTAATATATTCTTTTCAGTTTATAGAACCCTCATATTGAAATTGTATAGGGAATATGTCTTAAGATTTTCTCTAAGAATCACTCATTAAATCTGGTCAGTGTGACATGGCTATATGTCTGTTTCTTTAACAGGACAATGCAGGTGTGGACCAGTCACCTCCACAAAAATGCAGCGCTTGGCAATCAAAGTCAAGGACCAGCAGTTGGAGCCAGGCATCTTAATTAAAGAAAATGTGCTATTTATGTAGCATATTCATAAATATTTAATATATATGTTATATTGTGTTGATACGTTTTTATTTGAATGCATAATAAAAAATAAAATATAAACTGTGTTTTTGTTTATATATCCAGGACAACACACATTAATTAACACTAGTGTTATATGAATGTGCCACTTTAAGCCAAAATAGATTATTTTCATCTCCTGTCTCTGAGCTGATTAAATGTCAAAAAAGAAGCTCTACATGAGACAACAAAAGACAACATTGAAACAACATATATGATTCCTATTTTCTACAATTTATGGCTGAAGACAATGGTTGTATAATGCTGTACATTTATCCGCATCTGCATTCGTCTGCATCCTAAACATCATCAGATAAATGTTTGTATTAAAAACATGTTTTGTTTTTTATGACAAAAATAAACTTTAAGATTTAAGCTTAGCTTTTACTTCTTGGGTTGCCTACCCCAAGACGTTTTATACTTTACTTTCATTATTGGGCCTTTTGTAAGAGGAGCCTTTTGGAGGAGTTTATAATCATATGGGTCTCAGACACGAACACTCAGAGTCAGAGGAGAACTTTTAAAGCTACACTGTGTAATTTTTTAAGATGATTCTTAGCAAAAAACACTTTGTTCTTTCAAAAATATATGTGCTTATTAATGTGTAATTACTTGTACCAACTAATCAAGTATTCTCGTAAGCGTAGAATCTGCCATTTAGAATTCATACGAGCGAGTCGCTCGAATGGCGGCAGCCATGTTGCGCCTCCAACTTGAAAATACATTAGCCAAAGAGGGACATACCTGGAAATTCAAGCTTCGCCTTTCGCATTTTTACACTTTTGCCTGACGACAATTATTAGTTAACTCTAAGTTGTCAACACTACGGAAAAAAAGAATAATTTGTCATTACACTAAATCCTTATGCATCGCTTTCTGTCAGGACTTTTACGTGCTTTTCTCAACTCACTGAAGTGACGTCGGTGTCCGCGTTAGCAGTAACATGAGCCATCAGGCAAGTGTTATTTAAATAAACTCCTGATGTACTTACAAACTTTCCAGTGCCTCGTTTTATGAGTACAGAACCTATTTGTACTACTGTATAAGTTTGGTACCATTCTGGGCATTATTAGTGGGGTAATTTACGAGATACAAATTTGGAGCCATTATGTTTGGCTCGAGGTCACGGTGCAAAGGACCCTAGGTTGATTTTACTCCGAACCATCCCTTTAAGTTGTGGTGTTCAAGGACCTAAGAGAGGTCTGCCAATGTTTTCTAGAAGTAGTCATATTATGTGCTCGTGTGTACAGTAAAAAGCTTTGATGTTAATAAAACTCACATGTTAATGAAACTAAGTATCTTTATTGAAACATCACATGGTGTCAGAAGTGGAGCGGCGTTATCACCAAGTTTCAGCTCCCAGACGGTTTTGATTTTGGCCACCTCGAACGATGGCTGGAGTGGCGTCAGAGATTTCGCCGCTACAGGATAGCCACTAAACTGTACAAAGAAGAGGCTGAAGTTAAGGTCTGTACGCTGCTTTATTCAATGGGACAAGAAGCTAAACAAGTGTATCAAATCAGCGAGGTGGCCGGCGCCAGGGCAAAATCCTACCATAGTGAAAGAGGCAGACAGCACCGTGACTCGAAACGGAACCAGACGGAGCATGTAACTGAGTCAAGATGTAAAAGATGCGGTAGAAATCATGGAAGAGGGGAAATCTGTCCAGCAAAAAGTGCTGAGTGCCATAAATGCAGGAAAAAGGGTGATTTCGCTGCAATTTGTAGAAACCGAGAAGTCCATGATGTCAGCAAACCACAAGATGGCAGCAATGTAACGCATTTTCTGAGTGAGTTAACTCACATCAGTGACAGTTGTGGAGCATGGATGGTCACACTCCCAATTAAGGGCACAAACATAGACTTTAAAATTGATACTGGCACTGACATTTCTGAGAAAACCTTCTCTGTTTTGAAGTACAAGCCACAACTTAAAGTTGATGTGAAACTTGAGAGCCCAGGGGGTACATTGCACAGCAGAGGACAGTTCAGAGCTATGACTACCTTTAAAGATAAGCAGTATAGTTTTGAAGCAATTGTAGTGACTGGTCCTCATGTCAACAATCTCTTTGGTCATGATGCAGCAAGTGCAATGGGTTTAGTTAAAAGACTGGAAGAGCTCCAACCCATTCATTTTTTCTGAACTGGGACAAGTAAAGACAAAAAAAAACATTAAAACTCCTGAAAGAGGATGCTGTACCATACACTGCAAGACTGGTGGTGTCTGTGCCCTTGCTTCCAAAGGTCAAGAGAATGGTACAATGTGGAGTAATTGAGGAGGTCACTTATCTTACTGAGTGGTGTGCCCCTATAATGGCTGTTCCAAAGAAGACAGGGCAAATTAGAATTTGTGTTGATATAAAACAACTAAATAAGGCTGTGTAATGAGAGAAATTTGTGCTGCCAACAATTGATGACAACTAAACTAAACTAGCACATGCCCAAGTTTTTTCACTTCTTGATGCAGCTAGTGGCTTCTGGCAGCTGCCACTAGATATAGACTGTGCTAAACTAACAACGTTCATTACTCCTTTTGGAAGATATTTTTTCTGCAGGCTACCGTTCTGGATCACCAGCGCACCTGAAATCTTCCAACGGGAAATGTCGACAATCCTCAAAGACCTGGAAGGGGTTGCCATTTTCATGGACGATATTATAGTATTTAGCAACACTCCCGAAGAACACGAGCAGCGACTGCAGAGGGCTCTGGAAGCCATTGTCCAAGCTGGTTTCTAGCTGAACAAAAGCACCTGTTACGACAGAGTCAACTCAGGTACCTAGGTCATGTCATAGACAAGAGGGGCATATGCCCAAACACAGCCAAAATCGAAGCTATCACGCACCTTGAGAAGCCAAAGAACATCTTCAAACTAGGGAGAATGTTAGGAATGATTCATTACCTGGGAAGGTATGTTCCTCGTCTCTCAGAGGTTATTCAACCTCTCAACGAGTTGTTGTAATGAGATGCAGCATGCTACTGGGGAGCTGTACAGGAGGAGGCCTTTGAAAATGTAAAACGCCTAATCACAAAAGCTCCTGTGCTAGCATTCTATGATGTTAGAAAGCCCACAGTCGTCAGCGCAGATGCGAGTCTGGGGGGTGTTTTGCTGCAGGACCATGAAGGACAGCTGAAACCAGTGGCCTACTGCTCTAGGGTGCTGACCGATACTGAAAAAAGGTACGCCAAGATCAAAAAAAGAGTGCCTGGCGGCTGTGTGGTCCTGTGAAAAATTCTCAAAGTTTCTGTATGGATTAGAAAGTTTCATTCTGCAAACTGACCATAAACCACTGATTCCACTGATCAGTGCCAAGGATCTTGATTCAGTTCCGTTGAGATGTCAAAGGCTGTTGCGGATGATGCGTTACAATCCTGTTGCACAATATGTACCTGGCAAACAACTGATGGTTGCAGATACGCTTTCACGACACCCTCAGCCAACCATCTCGTCAGTGGTCTCAGAATTAGTGCAAGAAGTGGAAGCTTATGAGAAGTCAGTGGTGCATGGCCAATCTCCCCCACAAAGCTGGAATGTGAAAAGAGAGACAGATAGATTTCGAGCTACAAAAGGTGAGGCAGTACATGGCTGATGGCTGGCCCAGGTATGCAGCTAATGTCCCTCAAGCCTTGAAATCATACTACAGTGCACGCCATCACTTGTCAATTTTCCAGGACCTTGTGCTTTATGATGACAGGATCATAATTACCAAAAATATAAGGTCTGACATACTACAAAGATTGCACAGTGGTCATTGAGGCATTGTGAAATGTAGAGAAAGAGCCAGATGTTGTGTGTGGTGGCCAGGCGTAAGTAAGGAAATCCAGCAGCAAGTCAACAGCTGCAAGGACTGTCTGGAATCAAACTTCTAACCATTCCACTGCCAGACCGCCCATGGGAGAGAATCGGTGCAGATATCTGTGAAGTGAATAAGCAGCATTACTTGGTAGTCGTGGACTATTTTTCAAGATACATTGACATAGCTCATCTTAAAGACTTGTCAGTTGAAACCACTCGTGCTTGCTTAAAGAACATGTTTGCACAATGGGGCTGTACCAATATTCTCTTTACCGATAAGGGACCACAGTTTAGTGCAAGTGCTTTCAAAGACTTTTGATAGAGACTATGACTTGCAGAACATTACTTTGAGCCCTTATTATGCCCAGTCGAAATGGAGAGGCTGAGAGGGCAGTGCAAACATCTAAAAAGATTCTGAAACAGTCTGACCCATTCACAGCTTCGATGAGCTTCAGAGCCACAATCCTTCAAGGTGTAGGTGTTTATACAGGAGGTGTAGGTCCCGCACAGCTCATAATGGGTAGACAAATAAGAACTACATATCCCACGTTAGAGTCACACCTGCAACCTGAATGGCACAATCTTTGGCAAGTGAGAAAGGCTAATCAAAAGGTACTATAGACAGTATTACAACCAAAGAAACTGTGTCAGAACATTACCAGAGATTCTACCTGGAACTTCCATTGCAGTCAAGCTGGATGATAAAAGAGGGTGGATAAGATCCGGCACTATTGTCATAAAGTATGAGACACCACAGTCTTACCTTATCCAATCAGAAACTGGGGTACTTCGACGAAATCTACGATACCTGATGCCAACGGTCAGTGACAATGAACCAGCATCTGCTTCAGTTCAACGGACAAGGGACTAAAGGAAATTCACGGTCAGGATCAACTTCCGTCCACTAAGCCTAATAATGTCCCAGACATTCCAGTGCAGGATGAACAACCAGGAACTGGTCTGTCTGAGTCTGATTCCAGTCACATACAATCAGTTCACCAAAGACGAATTGTCACAACTCCAAAGAGATACAAAGATTTTGTGTGGAAAAAAAGAGAAAGAAAACAAAACATTATTTTGATGAAAACAAAGTGAATAGAAATTATGTTTCTAGTACAGTAATTTCATGGTTCAATGTTACATTATGTTAAGTAACTCATAAGGAAGGGTGATGTGGTATAAAACAGTTTAATGTTGTTATTGGTAATGTGTCACTTATCCATTAGTTGGCGACCAAGTGCTTGCTAATAGTTAAGTTGCAGTGCTCAAGGACCTAAGAGAGGTCAGCCACTGTTTCTAGGAGTAGTCACATTTTGTGCTTGTGTGTACAGTCAATAGCTTTGATGTTAATAAAGCTCACACGTTAATGAAACTAAGTATCTTTATTGAAACATCACAAGGACTGTTTTTAATGTGATAATTTGTTATAAATATAAATATGAAGATTGTGCTGTATCTAGAAGATTGTTGTATTGTACTGTATCTTCTATAAAGATGAGTATTGACATTTCGTTAATTAAAAAAAAGCACTTTAATGTTGTAAAAAAATAAAAAACAACTTAGCCTATGTTCAGTTAGATGTGTTTTGACTATACTTTTTGTAGGCTATGTTGTATAATTATATATCTAGGTAATGAAGATATATTAAAAAGCAAGACACAACTGACAAATGTCAGGGCACGGAAAACCCCTGAACTGTTAAAAGGACAATATATCGCTGCAGACATTCAACGGATTCTTTATTACGAATATAGGACTGACCTGAAGGAAAATGCTAGGCTATATCTACTATAAATGCAGGTACACTCGCTTACTTGATCTCTCACAATACTCTATAAGCTTCAATATCAATGAGAACATTTGTTTACGTTGCTAAGAGTGGTTGCTTCTGGGTTTTGTGTAGTGATACATAGAACCGTTGGGTGAAGCGTCATAGCCGTGTTGTATCCTTTTATCGTGAATAAAACACAGCCATTGACAAATCAGAATCAAAGACTGGAACTAACTGTTTTAAGCATGTTTAGGCGATAATCCATTCAGAATTTGAAGAAAACGTATGTTTTGCTGCATTGGGTAAGGCCATGGCTTGCCTTTTCAAATTATAGTGGTTTGTGAACGTAACCACTTTAATAATAGTGTTTATCCTGGGATAATATACTATATTCTATATTATAACTATATAACTATATTCTCAGAAAGCGAAGCACTGCTATATCTGCGGAGTGATTTACTCCAACTCTGAGCGAACTCTCTGCTCCTCACTACGGGGTTTCTCAGGTGCTGCTAGCAAATCACTCCGCCCAAGTAGCAGTGCTTCGCCTTCTGAGATTATAGTTCCCAGTATGTATACGGTTAGAAGATGGCTGTGTCTCATGTGACCTTGTTATTTGTACACGCTGTGACTATACAAATCACAACATGTAAATAGGAAAATGTTGGCGTTATTTTGTCACTTATTGGGAGCAGTATGCTAGCTGGAGCTGTTTACCTCCAGTCTTTGTGCTAAGCTAGGCTAGCAGTGGGTGCGTCAGACAGAGTTACGGCACGCACAGAGATGTGTAACAATATTAGCTCAAAGGGGAAATATTAATAATAATCCACAATTACTAATTATGATTAATTATTAATATTTGGGTCAGTTAATTAGATTAACTTTGAGGTAAGCTAATTAATATTACAATCAATTAATCAGTTCCAATGAACTCTTTGATTATTCATTTATTCTAAGAAAAGTGTATCTTTCATCGTCACTGAAAAATAATGATTCCTTAGCATGTACAGAAATTAGAGCATACTGTAACAAGATCAAAATCGTAAAAGGGACTTTGTATGCAAACAGAGGATCAGAAATCAAATTCATAATTGTGCACAAGTTTTATTAACTAAATCACAAACATAACTAACACTAAACAAACATAAATACATTCATACATCAATACATACATGCATAGGTAAAGGGGTGAGTGATGTGGAACCGGAAACAGGAAATAGAACTATGGAGCAAGATCTATTTCAGTATGAAAAGAACCATCAGCTGATCATTTTCAGAGCACCTCATTAAATTAATATACTGTACTTGCATGGTCAGTTGCAATCGTGGACAATTCTTGAAGTGGATGAAGAATTCGTTGATGGGTCTGTGGCACTGAAGAAGAGCATGGTGGCTTCAAGCACATGGCTGTTGTGAGTCGAAGCCTGCTGCCCTGGCCTGCTGAGGGCACGCTGGACGGCGCGGCGTCCCCAAGTGCCGAGAAGACCAGGAGTGGATCGTTGCGTCAGTGATGGTAAAGTTGCAGTTGTTTTTCGGGATTGAAGAAAAGTCTGACTCCCTTTTGGAAGTATGAAAGCATGGCAGGCATTGCTCAGGCCTGTTTGGGCCCAGGGCTGCGGTCTTAAGCCGACGATGCTAGCGAAGGGGTGTGGTGAGCTTGTGCTTCAACTGCAGTAGCCACCGTTCAATGGTGTGTTCAAGTCCTCCTGGGAAGTTTGTACGTACGAGGTGGGAAGTCGTGCTTATAACGGCATGTGAGTTCAAGTCACTTTCGTCGGAGCAAAATGAAGGAGTACTTTCTCTTAATTAATTACACAAAAATACAGTAAGGTTCTTAAACTCTTGTTCTAGAAAATGAAGAACAAAGAAATGTGCATCAGGTGTACTTTGTATTTTTATGTTTTAAATTAATTTATGAAGCCACTGCCAACACATCGTTACATGTTGCATTGTTATATTATAATACTATCATATTCTGTGTTGGCGCTTAGCTAACTGAGCTGTTAATAGAAAAGCCTGACAATATCACAGCTTTACGTATTGTGTATTCCGCCATGTTAATCACTGACACGCCCCCAACTCGTAAAGATCGGAGCTTAGAGAAAATCCCGAGCTCCCCACTGGTATTTATGACATTGTGGTGGCGTTCAAGTGCGCTCAACTCGTAAATACGATCTATACGAGATGACTTGAACGCACCACAACAAAGAGGGCATTACTCAGACGTTTTTACACCATATATTGTAGAATTAAAACACTTTATACCCCAATGTCAAAACATTTACTTGAATCAATGAACAGCACTAATAAGGCCGCAGTCTTACAGATCATTAACTAAACAAATATATTTTAGGGTTTAGTTACCCTTTAATGAAATAGATACTAGTATCTAAAAAATAAGTATAGTAACATGAAAATAGATACTAGTAGGTTTTAAGGATTAAATGTTAAAATGGCTTGCCATACTATGGAAGCTTGTTTCCGCCACATATTATTAAAAAAAGGATAAAAGTAATTGTGACTTTTTCTCTCACATTTCTGATTATTTTTCTTGCAATTGCGAGTTTATGCTATTTCACAATTATGCATTTTTTTTCTAAGAAATGTGAGTTTATGTCTCACAATTCTGACTTTATTTCTCGTAATTCCGAGTTTATAACTTGCAATAAGATACTAGTATCTAAAAAATAAGTATAGTAGCATGAAAATAGATACTAGTTGGTTTTAAGGATTAAATGTTAAAACGGAATTACCATAATAACAAATGGTAATTGTGACATTTTATCTTGAAATTCTGACTTTTTCTTGAAATTGCAAGTTTATATCGAGTTTATATATTTTGCGATTTTTACTTTATTTCTTGCAATTCACTTTTTTTCTCTGGATTGTAAAATAGAAACTCAGAATTGTAAGAAAAAAGTCAGAATTGTGAAATAAAAAGTCATACCTTTTTATTCCAAGGCAGAAACAAGCTTACATAGTGAAACGGCTTCTCGAACAAGAAATCAAATGTAGGGCAAGGCTTGATTTTGTCCATCTGGAATTGATTGGGTCGTTGGATTATTGTGGTTTGCTATTGGTGGATCTCATGTGAATGACAGGTTGTCCCGCCCTCGAGCCGGTGAACACCTCACCAGAGAACAGAAGTCAGAGAGAGGGGAAGTTATTTTGATAAAAGATTACGAGGTTGATTTTTTTTTTAATAATAATTATGTGCACGGGAAATCATTTGTAATAAATACTACAATTTTCCATAAAAATAAAATAAAAATCAAGAATTGCCCATTTTTATTTCATGGTGACAAGATCGGCGTTGACTGTTTGGTTGTTGCATGAACATCATTTCAGTTTTTAGACAGTCAGTTATTTGAGGAATGATACTTACAAAAAAGTAGGCTTACTTAATACACTATTTGGGAACTTTGCATGTAGTTTCATTGAACTATGAATCTGTTTAGCAGTGTGGCCCCATATTGTTCTGAAATATGGAAACATAATTTATTGTAAAATGGCTTGTTTATTAGCAGAAACGACATTTTTGTGGCATTTGGCAGTGCAGTTTATCAGTGGCATTAAGGTAGATTTATTGGTACTTTGTTGGTTGCTTCATGTGACAGTACAAATGTAAAGCACCCAATAAGAAAAACTAAGTGAAACCAATATTCGTTTAAAACTTTCACATTTGTATCATACGTGACAACTGTTTTGTACAGTCTATAAATTGTCACCATAGTCTATGGTGACAACGTAATCTTATTTTTATTCAGCGGCAGAACCACATCCGCTGTAAAATGTTCACTGAAGCTGCGCGAGCGTGAGGCGGAAGTGGATGCGCGTCATTGGCTGTTGAGCTGCTCTTCAGAATTGTGCTCGTGCTCGTATATTCATTCAAACGGCTGACTTCTGGAGCGCGCGCAAGAAAAGGGTTGATCTCCTTCAAGCTCAAATTCATGTTTCATCCGTTTACTGCATGAAACTGTCAACCAAATCTAAAGGTAAGAGACCATTTAAAGCGATATTCTTATCTTTAGCCAGCGCCAGCTGACAATTTCTCCTAAGCTAACCTTGTAGCAAATAAAAAAATAAGGCGGATGTATTGACCTAACGTTAATGAAGATCCTTCAGCAAATGGACGGTTGGTAATTTTTGGGCAACATTTGCTACTTTTATAATAACAAGAACAATGTTTTGTAACCTTTAGCTAAATCCAAGAGAACCGTACTATTGTGTGTTAGCACCGTGGCTACCGCAAACTATTCACAAACTAGCTAACGTTAATGTTTTGACAATTTACAAAGTCACCTTGTAAAAAACCTAAAGTTTTAGAAACCAACATATTGTTACCAACAGTGAGCTTTTGTAGCCTGACCAACCCAATTCGTCTATTTATTGCAATTAAGTGTAATAACATACATTAAAGATACTTCCTGAACTGAAAAATGTCAGTAAGCCACCAAAAATGACGCTTTTTGACACAACCTGAGCTTGAATCCAAAAAGCGCCACTGCTACTGTGTGATTATGAGCAGGACTAAGTTAACTGTTAAAGGAATAGCAGCTTATTGTCAGTGTTTCTGTTGTTTTGAAACACTCGGTTTACACAGACATATTGGTTGACATTAAAGAGACAGTTCACCCAAAAATGACAATTGTGCCACCATTAAAGTGTAGGGTGACTCAGACTATCATTCTTCGTGTGTGTTCCACAGTAAAAAAAAAAAAAAGAAAAGCCATGCAGGTTTGGAATAACATTAGGTTTAGTAAACGATGACGTATTCTCAGGTTTGAGTGAGCTATCCGTTCAGTAATTCATGTAAAACCACCATGTCATTAGATGGACATTCAACATTAGCTTGCTGGAGTGAAAGTGTAAAAGTCTTTTAAGCTGCTAGAGTTAATCTCATTGGGCTGAGTCCTGCTGGTCTGATGGGAAACAGCTCTGATTATCTCATAATAATGTTAAGTCTGGGGTCTTCGAGCTGTTCAGTTGCATTCAAATCTTGAATGTGAAAGTTCACCCAAAAATTATTTAGCTGTCATGATGTTGTTCCAAACCCATTCTACTGTCTTCTGTGGCAAAAGATGATGTTTAGCAGGGCTGTGTTTCCTAAAGCACTGTCAGCCTAAGTTGATTGTTGAAACATTGCAACCAATGGTCTCTACGATCAACTTAAGCTTACAATGCTTTTTGGAAACGCAGCCCAGAATGTCAAAAATTTTCATTTTCAATACAATAAAAGCAGGGGCGGATCTAGAAAAATATTTATGGGGTGGCGAGAGGGGGGCAGGAATTTTTGAAGGGTGGCAACATATGGCAGACGTATACTGAATTTAATCACAGTTAAATTGGCCATAACTTTTAATTTGTTGCTGCCAATAGGGATGGGTATCATTCGGTATTACTACTCTTACCAATACTCCTTAATATCGATCCGGTACGGTATTCTTATCGGTTCTTTTTGTTATATTAAAAAAAGGGGGAAAAAATAATTTAGAACACAATTAATATTGCTTTATATTTTGAAATGTAAAATAAATATCTATAGCAAAAGAAAAAGCAATGCTTTAACAAAACAAATAAAACAGGCTACGTTATGCAGAAGGGTGCAGGCTTTTGTGTTTTATATTCAGAAGACATAGGACACCAAAAACAAAGTACAAACAAAGTATACAATTAAACAAATATACAAATTATATACCCAGTGCTTTAATTTCAGTAATGTCTACTGACATTACTGTTCAGGAGTAATATGGGCTAAAAAGACATCTAATAAAGTCAGATTTAAAATAACACTGCATAGTTTATCCTATCTACAATAAATCCTGCCCTGTGCCCTGCTGCCACTGGTGAAATTTCGCGGGGGTCGCGCTGCCGTGCTGGTGATGGGTGAAACCATTGTGAGGGGGAGGGGATTCTAAATCGGCGATTTCTGTTTGAGAGGAGTTTGGTGCGGGTCTCCTTGGCCTTCAACGTGTAGGCTATGAACATAAAATATACTTAAAAAATATTATCTGATTTATAAATGGGGTGGCAAGACTGTATGCCAGGGGTGGCAGCTGCCACCCTTTGCCACCCTGTAGATCCGCCCCTGAATAAAAGTGAATGGGAACCAAGAAAAGCAGTAATCACCAACTTTCAGTGGAAAAGAGCAATATAGACGAGAGGAAAAATGATCACATTAAAGGCCCGTTCCCACTAATATATAGCCTAATAAAATAAGTAATTTGTGGTCACCAAGGCTGCATTTATTTGATCAAAATAGAGTAAAACAGTCATATTTAAAATAATATTTAATTTAAAATAACATTTTTATTTTATTTTAATATATTATAATAAAATATTTTTATACATTTTATATTTTCTTATATATTATAAAAAAAAACCTTTTTTTCAGAATTCTTTGATGAATTGAAAAATCAATGAACAGCATTTTTTTTTTTTTTACAATTTTTTACAATTTTTTTTTTTTTTTTTTACCATTCAGAATGTTGGCGTATCACCTTGGTAAGACTTATTTTAAAAACCATAAAATTCTTACTGACCCCAAACTTTTGTAATAATTTCATAGTATTACTGTTTTACTGTAGTTTTGATAAAATAAATGCAGTTTTGTTGAAGATTAGAGACTTGTTGTTCTTTCAAAAATGAACTTACAAAATTTCAACAGTTGTTCTAATTTTATGAGAATAGGAAAGTACACGGCATAGCTAGCGATAACTACACAGAGGAACGATATCATTGGAATCACTTTCTGAGCATTTTTTTCCCCAGCTGATGAATAATAAAAACATTAACAGCCAATAAAAATCCACCCGAGTTCATATGTGTGAGCTCTTTAAAACGCCAGACATCATAACTCTGCAGAGTGTGCTTATAAGTCAATTGGTGTGGATGCTAATATATTTTTCACTACATCGTGTGAACTGGCCTTAACTCTAGTCCATATGTCTTTTTGCTGACTTCAAGGATGACGAGACAGGAGTGACGTGTCTGTTCTCGGCCGGAGCGTGAGGTTGGGCAGAGGATGCTGGAGGAGGGTGATGGAGAGGTGGAGGGGATCGGAGCAGGAGAAGGGGGGCTTCAAGCAGAGGTGGAGAGGCTGACGGCGGAACTCCAGGAGGCCAATGAGGAGAAGTTACAGGCTGCACGGTACGGCCTGGCCGTTCTGGAGGAGAGTGCTGCTCTGAAGACCAAACACAGCCAGCTGGAAGAAGAACATGAAGCCCTTAAGATGGAAATGCAACAGCTCAGAGAGGTCAGTCAAGAGAAAGATATAGAAAGATGGAAAGAGTGGCAGAAGCTTGGATTTAGGTATTGAGGAATTGTTACATGAAATAAGAGCTTTTCCCCCCCAGCGATATTTATGTTATTAAATCGCAATTAATCGTTTCAGGATCCAGGCTTTGCATTTACACTGTGCCAAAATGGTTTATTGTACTAAATTAAATAATTTTTTTAATTGTTTAATTTTTAAAAATAATTTAATGAAGTTCACAACGTAATTTCGGGAGGAGTGAACCCATCTAATCTTTCAATTAACTGCCGGAGCATATGAGCAGCCGCTCACCTTGCTCTGGCATCCCTCCACCTCCCCAACTCCACCAACATAATTTAGGCATCTTGCTACCATACTCATCATCCAAGCATTAGTCCACTGGGGGGTATATCTAAGCTTGAGTTGAAGCTGCTTCCTCGAGCCCCTCCATTGCGAACAGCCAGCCAAATAAGATTAACTTTATTAGCTTAAAGATTATATGGGCAAAGGAACTCGTGAAATGATTTATGGCGTAGGTATGAGTATTTGTTGTCTAAATGGTTTAATTCTCTTAGCAGACAATAATTTGCCGCACAAAACTTTGTTGTCTACACAAACTGTGTTTATTATTGAAGCTAGTGAACTAGGGCTGGTCCGAATACCATTTTTTGAGCTTCGAAGCTTTGGTAGTAATGAACATCGAATATTCGAAGCTTCGGAGAGAGGGGGCTGAACATATTCTTCTCTCTAATAAAGGCAGGAATCTCTATGTGTCGGTATGTCCGTTTGCATTTTTATTATTTCGAGAACCGTTCATCCAATCGACTTAACAAGGGAGTGCATGCAGTGTCGCATTTGGTGCAATAAATGGACACGCGAGACGCGACACATTCAGAATTAATAAACTTTTAATAAACTACAGAACAGCGCGAGCGGGAAGCGGCGCACCTCACGTGGGCAGGGAACGGACACTGCACTAGTGATAAAACGCACACACACAGGTCTGTTAAATTAAACAATACTTGTAAGGTAGTCTAATATTTTTCTGACTAACAAATTACTGACACAGTAAAGGGTATATTTATTTAAATAAAGAAAAACGAAATTTAAATAAAGAAAAAACGAAATTTAAATAAAGAAAAATGAAATTTAAATAAAGAAAAAACGAAATTTAAATAAAGAAAGACGAAATTTAAATAAACAAAAACGAAATTATGTTAACTTAAAAACGAGATTAATTTAGATTGATAATAACGGGTAAAAAGGCTAATGCATTTTGTTTCTATTATTCTATTTTCCACAATGTCAAAAGCAACGCAGCTTAACCCAAAACACAAGCTCAGGCATGCGCGTCGGTTCTATTTCTATCATGCACGCGTTTTCCGCGTGACTCGAGCCGCGCCTGAAGCCTTGTTTATACTTTCGCCTTGCTCTGCAGCGCGAGTCTCCGCAGACTGCGCGCGCACCTCCCCAAACGGACGAGGCGTTTATACTTGACGCGCTAGCCGTTGTACTATTCTTTGAAACGATAGGGGGCGACTCGAGTAATTGTCCTCTAAACCAGGGGTGGGCAAACTACGGCCCGCGGGCCACATGCTAAACATTAAACAGTGTTAGGCTGTTTAATCCGGCCCGCCGAGTATTTAAAAAAATTGTCTTAAGATCGCATTAATTTTGCCTTTTTTCTTGCAATACTTTGCGTTATATATATATATATATATTGCGTTGCATATATTTGACAATCGGAATATCAGATATTGCATGCCATAGCTAACAAATGTAAAAAAGGAAAAATGACATAAAAGCAGATCATCGTTCATTCAGCGCTGTTGTGGCTGCGGTGTGTCACGTAACAAGCAATGACGCGTCACCATGGAAACCAAACAGACAGCAACTTAAGCGCATAGACTTGTTGCACGTTAATGTTTTTTCCTTTTTTGGAAACTCAATGAGAAAAAAAATGTTTGGTAACTGCTTGCACACCTTAGTTTTTCCTTTGATTTGTCTGCTATTTAGTTTCTTTGCTCCTCTGGATTTGTGGATGTATCCTCCCGATTCCGTTTATCGTCCGGCTTTCGACTACGCTCCCCTGTCTGCCATGTACAGAACCCGTTTTTTTTTTTATTAAATGTTCTGATCTGCCTTTGCCTTTTATGTTTTATTTTATTATTCTTAAAATAAATTTATATTCGTTTATTTCCACAAATGTATGACTTTTGGAAGTGCAAATTGCCATTCAGTTTTAATAAAGTTGAATTAACGTAACCTGTAATTTTTACTCTTCTAAGTGTACACTTGCAGATGTTTTGTTTCTAATTTACTGTTAGGCCATTAAATAATAATAAGGATAAACAATATTTAAAAAGTATAGGCTATAATTATCTAACATCTTTAAAAATTAACATCAAAACATAACATGCTAAATGGGGGATATCTAGCATAAAAAAATGTATTGTCAGAATGTCGTCTCTCAGTTGTTGAATTTCGCACAGACATTGCCACAACGTTGTCTGTTTGCTCAGCCCGATCTTATGAAAGTGCGAATACCACGAATTGTATTTGTAGTGCATAATATGTTTTCGCGTGCATATGATATGCACTTTATGGCGTGTAATAGGCAAAAAAACATTTTTGGCGTATAAATGGCACGAGAAATAAAATTTGTGGTATAGATACGCACTTTCATGAGATCGTGCTTCATAATCTGCTACTGGGCCGGCCCTCTGTCAAATTTTTAAAACCCAGTGTGGCCCTTGAGCCAAAAAGTTTGCCCACCCCTGCTCTAAACCATCAGGAATCAGCGGTGAGAAGAAGAAAGCTATACACACGTGACAATGTTTATTTTAGTACACCACTACCAATACCACACTACAAAAAGAATCGTGTAAAACCCAGTAAACCCCGAGATTATTACTCGTGACAATAAAACAAAATATATGGATATGAGATGTATACAACATAACTAAATTAACGATCTCTTACATATTTTCTAATTTCACTAACATTTTATTAAGTTTCGTGAACATTTTTATTAAACATGGGCCTTTATGTTCATTAAAAAATACTTTGTATGCTATTGTATGCTCATTTTTTTAAATGTAAGCAACTCATAAAGACGTGCAAACTGGGTGCCGGTGTGGTGAGAAGTTCGAGCTCGGCCAGATTCAGCTTGAAGTCGTTCATCTTCGGATGCGGCGCCGCGCGCGTTGTTACAAAAAATGTCGCGCACACCGCCAGACGAAATTGGGTCTTGCGAACCCAACGCGCACGACCGCCCACACCGCAATGACGTCATTTTTGCCGCGCGCACCTTCGCGCTTGTGCGGACGCGTCGAGTATAAACTAGGCTTGAGACCCGTGTCTCACGCAGGCAGAGTGCA
Source organism: Abramis brama (assembly GCF_963993115.1). NCBI lineage: Eukaryota > Metazoa > Chordata > Actinopteri > Cypriniformes > Leuciscidae > Abramis > Abramis brama. The sequence goes on from NC_139978.1 coordinate 13,615,626, forward strand.
AACTCCAACCTGTTAACATGGGAGCCGAAATAAAAACGGACACGCCACGCAGCCAGTGTGTCGCTGGCCTTATTCAAGCGCGAATGAGAACCGCTTCGCGGTCGATCCCAGGTGTCAAAAAAAAATAAAAAAAACGGATATTCGAATGTCAGATTTTTTTAAATCAAATACCAACCCACCGAACGGATATTCGAATATTCGGGTCCAGCCCTACTGAACCTGTGTTAAATGTATTCTCGATCATCTTCCTCTAGATTAATGAGCTCCTGTGAAATGCAAGGACTTTACTTCTTGCCAGATTATCAGTCAAGTCAAGTCACCTTCATTTATATAGCGCTTTTAACTAGATGAATTGTTTTAAAGCAGCTTTACAATGATAATAGGAAATTACAGTAACAGAGATTGTTTATATGTGCGTGTAGTCCTTTTTTACAAATCAACCCTCAACAAACTACTTGTCTGGCCTTAAAAAATTATAATACAGTCCACGTAGCCACGTGGTGACTCTGTACAGATAAAACGACTATGTTTTATCTGTACAGAGGTAAAGGGAAGGGAAGATTAGGTCATTTGTATTATTTAAATTGCCTTGTTTCCCCATTTATAATAATTTGCCGCACAAAACTTTGTCTACACAAACCGTGTTTATTATTGAAGCAAGTGAACCTGTGTTAAATGTAGTCTGGGTCATGTTTCCTATTACCTTGACTCTGAGTGGTTTTGTCTATTTGAGGATGAGGGCATATCACAACCTGTTCATGTTTGCATCTGAAAACAGATGAATTTGTTGAGAGAGAATTTGATTGGACACTGGAGACATAACCTTTGACATTAAAATGGGTTTTTGCTTTCCTTTTAAAAGTTGAAAAGCCTATTAATTTGTTTTACTCATGACCAACCAGTTTAGAACCACTAAGAATCATTGAACTTGTGATTTGCTTCCTGAAGTGCTTTTTTCTATAAAGGGATTTTTTGTCCAAGGAACAATCAAGCATTGAGAAGTCATGTCGTTTAGCTGTTACACAACCAGCCTGGGGACTTTTTCTTTGCCCTTCTTCTGTTGAATGATCAGAATCATCTTCATCCCTGTGTGATTCATATCCTTGTGGTGTTAAAGATAGATAGTTTGCATTCTCCTATGTTTTGTCTGGAGATAGGACACCACTTTCAGTGACCTGTTTTCCCTTCTTGTCAGTATCATTGCAGGATTTTTCAAACCAAAACTTGACATTTAAATTGAATGATAATCACATGACACATAAACAGTTCTTTGGGACCCAGGGGACTAACCAGACGTAGTCAGATATTTATACAAATGATGACAAAAAGGAAAATGGTGTAGTTTCGATGATTCATCAAGCCAAATCGAGCTTGATCGAGTGGTCTGCATGTTATTCTTTTGATAATAATCATTGAATAATCTGTGAAATAATGAATGATAAATGCCCTTTCTTTCTCTAGATTAATGAGCTCCTGTGAAATGCAAGGACTTACTTCTTGCCAGATTATCAGGTCATTTGTATTTATTTAAATTGCCTTGTTTCCCCATTTAAAAAAATCTTTTTTCCAAATGTTTTATAGGAAAATGTATAGCTATTTTCCTTAAGTTTGAAATTAAGGGGGTCTTTTGAATTTTAAAATTGAGGATATGTATTAATATGTTCCCATTTCCCAACACTACCATTTTAATAGATCATCTGTTCAGACAGATCAGTCTTCGTGGTCCATGGCCAAAGAAGAAAACAAATAGGCTTACAGCCTGGGACGAATTAGCTTTTTTTTGGCTCTCTTTGTTAACTGATTTATTACCTAAATCTGTGGCCCAAAATCCCTGCGTTTGGACTTTTACAGTTCTACAAATTTGCAGCACATTGAGGACATTATATGTGCACATGCATTATTGGCTGGCCAACTTCGGCTAACATGTCTCTCATATTTTATATGAAGTTCACATGTGGACATTGTTGACCCACTCCCTCTGGTATGAAGATTAGGCTCATGTATTTCTCTCTCTGTGTGTCTGATTAGTAGAGCATGAAATCTGCAAAGTAGGTGTGTGTGTGGTAGAGTGAGATGCCTGGAGTGAACAGATCTGGGTCTAGTGTGATGTTCTAGAGATGTAGCCTAGATGTGGTTCACATTGCAGTTGTCATTTCCGGTTTAGTCCTCTAAGATTATACTAATTAATACTTTTATTGAATCGTCTTTTTCATTCAATAGTTCATCCACAAATGAAAATTGACTGACCCGCCTCTCCTGTGCTGTTTCAAAACAATATTATTTTCTTGCTATCTTGAAACACAAAAGAAGATTTACGACAGAATGTCCAAGCAGCTTTTTTTCATACATTGAATTAAAAAAATAGTGTTGAAGCCAAAGGCCATTGGTTCTTGTGTGTTTGAGAGCTCCTGTGAAAGATGTGGAGCAGTTATTATAGTTAACTAATACTAAAACCTTAAAAAATGTAAACTGAAATAAAAGAAACTTGTTTTATTTCTGCTAGTTGTAACACTTCTCATTTTTTAGTTTAACTTGATTTACTAAAATAAATAAAACTGAAATAAAAATGTATAAAAACTATAGACATAATAGAAAATTGACAATGCACAACAAAATTACTGAAACTAATTAAAGTGAAAACAAAATATTTTAAAAATCTATAATAGTAACTCTCGATAATAAAAAAAAAACCCCCACCAATTTGCACTTACAATTATTTAGACCTGTCACGATTCCTCGATTTAAAAGTCGAGTACTCGATTTAAAAAAATCCTCGATTGCAATTTACTTGTGTTGAGTAACCGGCAAAATACTGGATGTGTCGCGTTCCACGGACTAGAATACATGAACCGCTATATTACACTGTGTTCTAAGGCTACGCGATATATTTAAAGGCACACTATGCAGTTTCTGTTTTTCTCAACAACAGAACAGCGACCCCTAGAGTCACTGTGGAGTACTTGTATTTAACGTTACTGTCGTAAATACCACTCACGCAGAGCCGTCATTTTCTTTTCCTTTACTCTTTGTCGACTCTGCCATGATTCACGTCTGAAATGCGTGCTAGTGTCTTCCATAGAGGATGCTTCATATGTTGTTGATGTATGTGACGTTGTGCCATAAAGCAAGTCGTGATTCTTGCGATTATTTGTCGGGGCGCCACCTCTCAAACCTGCATTGCTGGTTTTGCCAGCGGCGAAGCTGCTTTTGAAGCTGTTATATTAAAGGCACACTGTGAAACCTTTCAACCTTCATAATATATTTCCAAGACCCTTGTGATGGTACATCGACTTACAATAGGTTGAATGACACGTCTGCCATAGCCTGACGGGGTCTGTATCGCTTTTACTGGCACTATGTAACTTCGGGGTTCGGGTAGTAACCAGAGCACAAAAAGAAAATTCGACTGCTTTACGGCATACGTCACTTCCCCCACCACTTCGTCAAATTTGGACGTGAGAGGCCAACCAGCGTTTGTTTTCGGCTTTCGTGTGTATGTTTTTGTCATGGGGCTGTTTACACCTGGCCACTTCATGCGTTTTCTCAGATGGGATAGCTATCCGATCGTGAAAAGACCAGGTGTAAATGCCCTCCGAAATGCATTCAAGACGGATTTGAATCCGATCGCTCAAACCACTTCAGGAGGAGGTCTGTGCTGCATTCCAGACGAAACTGGACAAGTGTAAATGCATCTGGTTGTTGAAACCACATGTAAATTGTACTCCTCTCAAAAATGCTAAAAATAAAAACGTGTGAGAGCGTGTTATAGGCTATATGTTATTGCCAGATATGACGACGCTACTGGAACACGCATCACCGCAGATGAGCAACTGAGCATAGTCATCAAGAGAACGTGCAAACTATCGCAGTTTACGACAGTGCAAGTATTCCATAGCGACTCTAGGGGTCGCTGTTTGACAAAAACACAATTCCTTCACAGTGTGCCTTTAAGGTACAAATCTTGCATAGTCTGCCTTTAAAACCATTTAAAATCATAATAAAGCATAGTGCTATTGAGAAATCACAAAGGCTGCGATTCAGTGAAATAAATATATGCACTGTTTTTTTTTCCACAGAGAAGCACAACGCTTTAATTATTTGCATTAGTATTACATTACCGCAGATTACGTTAAAAGTACCTTCAGCTACGGAGCTGCTCCAGACAAACTCAGTCTCTGCATGTGCTGTTTGTTTAGGTTTCCAAGAACGCGCGTTTGGGAATGCAAAAAGTCGGACGCGGTTTGTGTTTCATAGTTGCACTCAAACTCCATCTCTGCATGCTTTGAGTTTGGGTTGCTAATAACGTTCATCTGGGAACGCAGTTTGCGCCATTTCACAAGATTTGTAACGTAACTCATTTGTAAATCTACACCAGCACTGGAGAATACGTAAATATGTTTCTAAATATCCAAATTGTTGTTCATCGCGATTTCTAAATAAAAGTTTAAACCGTCACACTGAATTTGCATGTTTTGATGTGCACATGTTCTTGCTCAAGAAATTACAGCGGCTGTTGCATTTCTATCGTATAGAAGTGACCAAATATTAAAGATTAAGTGGACATTTGAAATAAATATGGTTTGGCCAATATTAAACAAGGATTTAGTCATGCCGTAGTGTCCCCCCTTTGCAGGCATTTGTTATAATACATAGTTATATTTATACATAAGTTATGCTTATATTAGTTTAGTTTATCATTTATTTTACGTTGTCTATTTTAATAGTGTTGTTCAGTAAAACCCATGATTACTTTGAACCAATTATTATTGTTTGTTGTTAAATATTTGTATTTTAAGTCATTTTAAAGGCTCTTGTTCACTTGGATCTATTTTTATTACCACAATTGTTTTATCTGTTTACTCGATTAATCAATGGAATAATCGGTAGAATATTTGATAGCTGCAGCCCTACAATTATTGCATGTCTTCAGAACCATGGACCACTTTTGATACTTTTATGGTGCTTTTTTGTCGCTTTAGAGCTTAGTCTTATAAATCACCTTCTGTTTTTGTTGTATGGATTAGAGCTGCTGAGATATTCTAACATCTCCTTTTGTGTTTCACGCAAGGAAATCATTTTTGGGGACATCTTCATTTTCTGTCTTTTAAACAGCATGTTCTGCTCCTACACATAATGTACAGAGGTATAAATTCCCCTGCATATCTCTTACAGGCTCTCATGTACACTTCACTTCCCCCTCTTCACTCTGCCTTTCATCATTAATTATAGAGCAGCACAAGCATGTTTTCCCACATGTTCTCACATGATTCAAATTATAATGTTCAGAGAAAAGTGTGTGGCTACGCTAAGGCAACCTGTCCAGTATTGGTTCATCTGGTAACAGTTCAATTCAGTGTGAGATAGTCTGGGATATGTTTGTTACGGTTTGTCCAAGCACAAAAGCAGCTTTAGCATGAGTTAAACCCATTGTAATTACTCCCTCTGTTTGCCAGTGAAGCTGGAATGTAATTGAAAGTTTCACTTCGCCAGCTCTCAATACAGTTGCTGTTGTTTATTGGCTAGGCAAGTAAACAAATCACTCAAAATAATTGAAGGCTAACAACTTCTTAACTTTCAACAGCTCTGAAAACTCGTTTGAAGAATTTCAGACATTCACGCAAAATAGCAGAGGGCTGTAAATTGTGTCAGAGTTGCTTGTTCATTCAGTCAATAAACTAAATTGTTTTGTTTCTTCTTTTGTTGGGAACTGTCAAAAACTTTTCTAGTGTAATTCAGAGTCTTGGCTATGATGGAGATGAGAGGATTTAATTGGTGTAAATGTTTATAGGCTCTGGCAGACTCTGTGAGCAGCCATAAGCGTGCAGCTGCAGATGGGGAAAGTCGAGAAGAGAGGCTCCTGCAAGAGTCGGCCACTAAAGAGACTGCCATGGAGATTCGCATGGATGAGCTGCAGGCGGAGCTTAAACAGGCCCGCGTCATGCTGGCCAATGCCTCGGCTGAAAACGAGAGACTGTCCGGGCTCTCCACCCAGCTGAAGAAGGTACAAACACCATCATCAGTTTAAAAATGTGCCTTACTGTTCCTGACCTCATAGACACACGTCCAATAAAATGTTTATTGACTTTGTTATATGAGCTGTATAACAGGTTTCATATGCTAAGAGGCTATATTTATGTGTAATAGCATCAAACAAATGAAAATTCTAAGCTGAAATGGCGCTCATTAATGTAACCTCTGCTTGCACACTAGCTGATCAAAGTAAAAGTAGAAATATGACTCCTTGTTTTCATGAGGCCTGATCATGTGACACAAAACCGGGTTGAGTTTCAAAGTCAGCTTGAAGTGAAGAGAGTCCATAGTGAACTAACAGAATTATTGTACATGTACAATGCACTAATATGCTTGTCACATCTATAAGTAACAGATGAATAAATGCCATGCATATTTAAAGGTAGTAATGCACTGCACATTTTTGGGCTTTGGTCAAGAATTTATTTCAGACACTGGGCCAGAAACCTTTTTTTATATATATATATATATATATATATATAATATAATATAATATATATTTACACAAATGTGTGTGTATATATATATATATATATATATATATATATATATATATACACACAAATGTATATATTTATTTATATATAATGTGTGTGTAAAATTTAAAGGAGTTGTTCACTTGATAAAATGTTAAAATGAAAATTACCCCATGATTTACTCAGTCTCAAGCCATCCTGGGTGTATATGACTTTCTTCTTTCGGATGAATACAATCGGAGTTATATTAAAAAATATCCTGGCTCTTCCAAGCTTGATAATGGCAGTGGATTGCAACCAACAGTTTGAAGCTCAAAAAAGTGCATCCATCCATCATAAACAAACTCCAAACGGCTCCGGTGGAATAATAAAGGCTTTCTGAAGCAAACCGATGAGTTTTTGTAAGAAAAATATGCCATTTTTTGATAATGGCAAACACTGTCATATCAAGCTCGGAAGCGTCAGGGAGTTTATTAATATAACTCCAATTGTATTCATCGGAAAGAAGAAAGTCATACCTAGGATGGCTTGAGGGTGAGTAAATCATGGGGTTATTTTCATTTTAAAGTGAACTCCTTTAAGAGCTTGAGTGGAAAAAATAATGACTTTTGTGGGGGAAAATAAATGCATTTTAAGCACTTCAAAGGATAAAATGAATTTTTTAAATTCTAAAGGAAATTTGGCAAGTTCTTAAATAAAAAAAATATGAATACTACTCTGCCTTATTCTAAATAGCCTCACAATCTGCACAACTATAGTGCATTAAATTGTCATGCCAGGTTTGATGCCAATGGCAGTCTTCATTAAGTTCAATTACAGTATGGAAAAGTGCATCTAGGACATTGTGCTAAACTTCACTTTTTTTTTTTTTCAAAGTAAGGTTTGGAATGAAACGTGGATGTGCAAATCATGACAAAAATTTTAATTGAGTAAGCCATCGCCTTGAGAGAATTTTTATTGATTGGATTTACAGCTGCAACATTTTATGAAGCTAACACCAAGTAATTGCTGTGCAGATCTAATTACTTCTGTTCGGTCTATTCTGAATTATGTGGACCTGTCCTGATTGACTACCTCTGCTCTCTAGGAGTACGAGTGTTTGGAGGTGGAGAAGACCCGTACGAGAGAGGAGATGAAGGAATACAAGGCTCGAGAGGTGCAGCAGCTTCAGGATAACAGTGAGCTGGAAGAGGAGAACATCTCCCTGCAGAAACAAGTCTCAGTGCTTAAGGAGAACCAGGTGTGTGAGAAAATGGGTGGGAGGTGTTGCTGCAGATCTAGAGAAGGCTCATATTTATGTATGATTTGTGTTGTTTTCTGTATTTATTGAATAGCCAGCTGTTTCTCATAAATATGTCATAGTAATCCTCTAATGCAATTTTACATGCAATGTTAAGCCCTTTATTTTAGTGTTTGCTGAACAGAAGTCTCTCCTTGTGGAATGTGCTTCACTAGAGATGTCTTATGACTTTGAATGAGTTTCTTGCAGCTGCTGTCACTGCAGTACAAACATTTCTGTTGTAGTGCTTCAGTCTCAGCTGATTTTTGACAAAGCCTTCCTTCTGAGGGAACGCACAAGAGAAAGGTTTTATTCACTTCCCGCATAAATATTCAGACACACAGGCTAGAATGCCTTCCCTATTGGACTAAAAAAAAGATTTGCTCAGTAAATACACAAATAAGCTGAGTTGTCCTCAAGACTTGAATTTAATAACTGGACTAGTCATTGTAAATTAACTCAAATATGTGTTGTGTCTCAAGAATTTAACAGCAAGTTGTGATTTAATATCACCAGTTCTCATCATATGCAAAGTTTTGGGATTGACACTGCAGCGTGACTCTGAATGCTAACAATTGAACCCATTTGATGTTAAATTGGTCTGGAGATAGTTTGATATCCAGGGTTTTTCCTGGGTCAAAATTGGTCTTCGGTGGTGATCCGCAAGCCCAATATTGACAATAAATGTTAAATTTAAAATAAATACAAAGAAACAGTTTGTGATTTATTTTTATTTTTTCTTATTTTTTTTTTCTTATCCTATTTATTCATGAAAAAACTATCACTTTCCGGCTAGATAGTTAAAGAAAGCGATTACAACTTATTCTATATCTATACCTTGATGTTTGTTTCTTTTGTTCCTCGTTGTTAATATTTGGTTGTTCATTCTTTTTATTTTATTTTTTTGGGGGGCCATCATTTTCTTCCAGACTGTGGCTGATAATTATTCAATTTTAAACCTCTTCCAAATTATATATAGAGTATGCAATTATCAGACACAGATATTACCTGTCACTCTCACTGTCATCCTTTCTTGCCCTCTTTGCAAAAAAAGCTGTGATTTTTTTTTTTCCACGACTGGCTTTCATTGTTTTGAAAGATGGTGGGCGATATGGCAAAAATATCATATCACGATTTTTTTCAGGAAAATCACAATTCACGATTTTATCACGATTCTTTTTATGTTGGTTTTACTAGTTTGTGACTTAGCATTACAGCCAATCTAATGTCCATATTTTAAAAACAAAGCGTTAGGTAACAACATTTTAAAATAAAAAAGGCAGACAGGGGCTAAGATAAAAATATTTGTCATTATTTTCTTTGTTATTTAATATTAAGATCAAAGATACACATTACACATACACAACTTAATATACAATATACAATATATAAATTGTAATATACAAATACAAATAAACAGTGCTTTATGTTTTCAGCTACAGTAGGTGTATTTAACAGTAGCATTGAAGAAAGTAATTAAATGAACAAATATGAAAATAAAACAAAACATAGACTTCACTGTATAAATTATACATTGATACTTATTAAAGCTACTATTAAAGTTATCAATAAAGAGCAGTGAGTGATTTTCTCTTTGCATTTTGTTCTCTTATTAACATTAAAGGGATAGTTCTCCTAAAAATTCAAATGATCATAATTTACTCTCTCAAGTTGTTTTAAACTCGAATAAGTTTCTTTCTTCTGTTGAAAATAAAAGTTATTTGGAAGATTGTGGGTAACCAAACAGTTGATGTACCCCAGTGACAACCATAGTATATTTTTCTCCTATGGAAGTCAATGGGGACCAGCTACTGTTTGGATAGCCACATTTTTTAAAATATTAATATTAGAAAAATATTAGAAAATATTAGAAGGAAATTAATAGAGGATTGGAGTTAGTGCGCGTAAATGATGAGATAATTTTTATGTTTGTGTGAACTATCCCTTTAAGGACAAGCGGCAGCGTGTTTACTATAACTACTGTCTCTTTAAAGAGTTGTGCGCGACACGTCTAATATACACGCATTTGACAAGCAGATTTTCTCTCAATTTTCTCAAGTTTGCTTTCACTTTAGACATAACTGACTTTGTTTATGTAAACCTTGTGTGTATTTAACAGTATAAGCACAATAAGACTCAAAAGATAACTTAGTCCAGTATCCAGGCTCTGGTAGACAGGCTTTTAGTGCATGTGAGCTTCACATGTACGCGCTGAGAAACGCACACGTTAGAACAGCGCATCAGCACGCGAATTAAATGTTTAACCGACAAGGCATTAAAGCACATGCAAATTATGAACTGCAGTGTCCCGTTCCGCTGCGTTAACATTTTATGTGAATATACGTCGCACGTTGTTCATTATGTTGGGACAGAGGCGCCAGAACAGATATAATGCACGATTCTACGATATTTCTTCAAAAGCAGATCGTGGAGACATTTTAATCGTCCATGATCAAAAATCGTCATATCGCACACCCCTAAAAACACTTCAAACTGGATAGATTTTTTTTTTTTTTTTCGTTTATTTAAAGTTATGTCAGCTGCATGTGCGGAATGCTTGTCACAAGTTGTAAGAGAAGATAAGGCAACTTTTTTTTTGACTGCAATTCACACCCAGCGCTAATTCAGCAAAAATATTCTCCGAATGCACCACGTGAAACATGGATTCGGTCTTCCGACCTTTAGGATCAGTTGATTTTTGATGCGAGGGAGAGAGCAAAGACAGAACTGAAGACTAGACTTGTAGTCAAGACCGCCTAAACCGAGACCAAGACACTACCAAGACCAGTGGGTATCGAGACCAAGACAAGACCAAGACAGACCAAGTCGAGACCAAGACCGAGACCGGAGGGGAAAAAAACAGACTAGTGTTGAAGCTAAGCAATAACTTGTATGAATTCAAGAACAGCAGCATACTAGGGTTCAGCCGCAGTTTACATTCAATACATATTAGACGGTATTACTTCAACTACACAGGCAGAACAATACAGAGACAGACCATGTCATGTGTGTGACTGTGAGCTCACTGTAAATGTTTTTGTAGACTGGGTGAGATCAACTATATGTGTAGCAATTGCATGACGGCTGTTACTGCACTATTAGAGGATTGAGACTCCCTTAACTTTTGTGTACTGAGAACTGACATGACTGGTACTGACTGGTTCATCTGACAAAACATCAAACACCTCCAACACCATCTTGCTCCTCCAACAACTGTCTAAAGAATGAGAAATATGTAACCAATTGAAATTATACTTAATGTGTAGATGAAATCGTAACATCAAATTAAAGATACACAATTATAAACTTGGATTAGGCCTAATGTTTAGTCAACACAACGGAGATATGCAGATGATATTTAAAAGACCATTTATTTAGTCTAACACCATCTTAAATACAATACTGTAATCAAACAACACACACACACACAGATATCAAAGACACAAATTCATCTAAGCAAATGCCTGCCTATCTCTGCCGATTTCGGAGTCTCCAAATGAATCCATTCTGCAACTTTTAAATACATAATAAAATGTTTAAAAACAAAATTATAGGCTTAAGTGCAGGATCCGAAAGTTGGTCGTTTTGTCGCTATGGTTACACACACACACACACACACCGTTGGCGGTGCGCTCAAAGTCATCTGTCAGTTGTGCAGTTACTCAAAATCTCCTGAATGAAGTTAAAACCAATCATGTCACTGATATGTGTTTTTTAAAACCGAGACCAAGACCAAAGACCGTCAAGGCCGTGACAAGACCGAGACCACGTAAAAGTGAGAGACCGGTCTCAAAACATACATCACTACTGAAGACGGAGAGTGCCCACGCGGGGGTGGGGCGCTGTGATCGTTCTCTCCGTCACTCCGTCAGTAGCCTGCTTCACTCACAAAACCCAATTACAGATCAAACAAGGCTTTGGCGAGACAAAAAATCGTTTTGGCGGCCTCCAAAAAATTTTCAATGTAGGAAAAACCCTGATATCACTGGGGTCAAAATTATTATTATTTTTTTATGCAAGTATCTGAATGAGAGTAAAATCACTGCACTGAACTAGTTGTTCAGTTCTGTTGTTTACAAACTATATGATTTTAATGTAAATGTGAAAGTCACAATCAGGAGCAAATCCAGTGTCCTAATAGCCCAACAGTGACTATGATGTCACGAAGAGGATACAGAGCTGGCTTCCTGTTTTTCCCTAGTAAAATAATTTATTTATTGTAATTTGTCATCAAAGTTTGTAATATTTGTTATATGACATGAGATCCGTAAAGGCAGGCTAATCCAGCCTAACAAGTAAGGGCAGGGAGCTACATGGGAAGTAGACAAGCGGAAGTTAGTGTATGACTTCTAGTAACCTTGGTCTTGGTCTTGGTCTTGGTCTTGTCTTGGTCTCGGACCTCTCGGTCTTGTCTAGGTCTCGCTGTCTCAGACCGACATAGTGGTCGGGGGATTTAGCAATACAATACTACAATATCCACGACGACACAACGTTCGATAATGCAACATTATTATCCACAACGGAACGGATTGAAGTGTAAAGACAGTGCGGCGTTTGCGCCCAATATACGAGAAAACACTTTATCCGCGACACTGATCGCAGCGCCAACGAGCACTTTGATCACTTGGTTTAAAAAAACACATATCAGTGACATGATTGGTTTTAACTTCATTCAGGAGATTTTGAGTAACTGCACAACTGACAGATGATTTTGAGCGCACTGCCAACGGTGTGTGTGTGTGTGTGTGTGTGTGTGTGTGCAACCATAGCGACAAAACGACCAACTTTCGGATCCTGCACTTAAGCCTATAATTTCGTTTTTAAACATTTTATTATGTATTTAAAAGTTGCAGAATGGATTAATTTGGAGACTCCGAAATCGGCAGAGATAGGCAGGCATTTGCTTAGATGAATTTGTGTCTTTGATATCTGTGTGTGTGTGTGTTGTTTGATTACAGTATTGTATTTAAGATGGTGTTAGACTAAATAAATGGTCTTTTAAATATCATCTGCATATCTCCGTTGTGTAGACTAAACATTAGGCCTAATCCAAGTTTATAATTGTGTATCTTTTAATTTGATGTTACGATTTCATCTACACATTAAGTATAATTTCAATTGGTTACATATTTCTCATTCTTTAGACAGTTGTTGGAGGAGCAAGATGGTGTTGGAGGTGTTTGATGTTTTGTCAGATGAACCAGTCAGTACCAGTCATGTCAGTTCTCAGTACACAAAAGTTAAGGGAGTCTCAATCCTCTAATAGTGCAGTAACAGCCGTCATGCAATTGCTACACATATAGTTGATCTCACCCAGTCTGCAAAAACATTTACAGTGAGCTCACAGTCACACACATGACATGGTCTGTCTATGTATTGTTCTGCCTGTGTAGTTGAAGTAATACCGTCTAATATGTATTGAATGTAAACTGCGGCTGAACCCTAGTATGCTGCTGTTCTTGAATTCATACAAGTTATTGCTTAGCTTCAACACTAGTCTCTTTTTTTTCCCCTCCGGTCTCGACTTGATCTCGGTCTTGGTCTCGACTTGGTCTTGTCTCGACTCGGTCTGTCTTGGTCTGTCTTGGTCTTGGTCTCGATACCCTCTGGTCTTGGTAGTGTCTTGGTCTCGGTTTAGGCGGTCTTGACTACAAGTCTATTGCTAACTAAAACTATTATTGACAAACCTAAAATATAAATATTACATGAAAAACTTAAACTTATTTCAGTTAGTTGTCAAGGCAAAGTTTCTAATTTCCATTTAGGCACTAAAATTGCTAAAACTGAAATAAAAAATAAATTAAAGCTTAAAATAATGATTAAAGCTTAAATGACAAAAGCACACAACAAAATTACTAAACGTAAACTAAAATGAATACAGAAAATATAAGTACAAAAATTCTAAATATTAATAAATGCTATAATAGCATGTAAATGACACTGGTCTTCACGTTCAGATCTCTAACAGGCAGGTTTGGTTAAATAATAACTTTCTTTTTATCCAAACTAACTATTTAAGTTTCTATGAAATCCTTATACCTATATTTTCAACAAGTAATATTAATATGTATATGCATTATCACTGAACATTAACATTTGTTTCCACAGGTAGAGTTTGAGTCAGTGAAGTTGGAGTTGACCCATAAAGACGAGGAGCTGGAGCTGATGAGGGCACAGCTGGAAGAGGCCGGGCGTCTGAGGGAGATTGCAGAGTGCCAGCTGGATGAGGCACTCGAGGCCCTGAAAGAGGAGAGGGAGCAGAAGAACAGCCTGAGACGAGAACTTACCGCCCTTACCCTCAACCCCTTCGATTCTATTGGCCACTTAGAGCTACAGCTGGATGACAGCCGGGATGGAGAGAAGGACAAAGAGGGAGGAGAGGAGGAGGAGGAGATGGACAGTGGGTATAATAACTCTAAAGGGATGGAGAGAAACAGGTGCTCCACACCCAGAAACAGTGATGTGTTCCTCAGACCTCAGGCTCCTGGGCTGGTGGCCGACCTTCTGAGTGAGCTGCACCTGTCCGACAGCCAGAAACTCAAGCAGCAACTGCTGCAGGTGAGGAAACCTGTTCACACCCTACTTACTCCTTCCTCATTTCTTGAGCTGTGGCAGCATTTTCCTTTCAGAGGTTCATTGCTGGAGTTTAGTTTGCTAAACTATCTGAGAGAATTGTTTGTGGGTGTATTTGTGTTTTCTTTCCTTCCTGACTTTGTTTTGCATACACTGACATGCAAATTTAACTTTGCAAATTAGGTACTAAATGCATGTTTTTCTTTTTGGACAATGGGACTCTTCATTCCAAATTCTACACCCAGCCACCTTATTATATGAGCAATGTTACACAAGTAGCAGTGCGATATGGATGTACAGTGAGGAAAATAAGTATTTGAACACCCTGCTATTTTGCAAGTTCTCCCACTTAGAAATCATGGAGGGGTCTGAAATTGTCATCGTAGATGCATGTCCACTGTGAGAGACATAATCTAAAAAAAAAAAAATCCAGAAATCACAATGTATGATTTTTTAACTATTTATTTGTATGATACAGCTGCAAATAAGTATTTGAACACCTGAGAAAATCAATGTTAATATTTGGTACAGTAGCCTTTGTTTGCAATTACAGAGGTCAAACGTTTCCTGTAGTTTTTCACCAGGTTTGCACAAACTGCAGGAGGAATTTTGGCCCACTCCTCCACACAGATCTTCTCTAGATCAGTCAGGTTTCTGGGCTGTCGCTGAGAAACACGGAGTTTGAGCTCCCTCCAAACATTCTCTATTGGGTTTAGGTCTGGAGACTGGCTAGGCCACGCCAGAACCTTGATATGCTTCTTACAGAGCCACTCCTTGGTTATCCTGGCTGTGTGCTTCGGGTCATTGTCATGTTGGAAGACAATGCTCTAACTGAGGGAAGGAGGTTGTTCCCCAAAATCTCGCAATACATGTACATTTTTACAATACATCCTCTCCTTAATACAGTGCAGTCGCCCTGTCCGATGTGCAGAAAAACACCCCCAAAGCATGATGCTTCCACTAGACATGTGCCGGTATTCGGTAATGCGATAAATCGCGGTAATGAATATGCATGATGTTGTTATCACGGGCACTTCAAAATACCGTGAAAAATAATAGATCAGAATTTATATTTATAGAACGCGCATCAGCTTATTTTCCATCAACCGCTTAAACAAACACTGCATATGCTGCGCGAAACACGTGCGCACTCTGATGTAAACAATCTCCACATGTAGAAGCACTGTGTGCATGCGGCGCAGTGCGCACTCTAGTCTAATGTAATGAATCCTCACATGGAGAAGAAGCATGGCGGAAGGAGGAACACTGCCGTCGATTTATCCCCCTTCTAAAAGCAGGGCTGTCAACTCTACGCATTCAGCTTGAGACTCACGCAATTTACACTTTTCACACTTTTGTTCTCGCGCCACACATCCATTTTCTCACGCAGAGAAAAATCGCAGAGCAAAGAGGACACTGACGCCGACAGACTAGACAGAGCAGGTTACTTTTGAAATGAAAAAAATTCTCAGCTCTCAGGTTCTGTCCATTTTATTACGAAATTCAGACAATAAATACCGTTTTGGTGCTTGTAAATGTGACGTGACCGATCGCTGTAGCGCCTCAGTTCAAGTAAACCGATCATCTGTTACTTTTTATTTAAAGATACAGTACAACTTACCGAAAGGTATTTATGCCTCATACATAATATCGATCAATCAGTGTTTTTCAGCCATGGAAAGAGGTCAATAAAACTGCAGGTGAACAATTATGTCACAGAACGTTACATTTACCTCAGGAAAGCCATTTAATGACCAACACGTTAGTTGACTAGAAAAAATAGCTATAGAGTATTTTGCTAAATATGTGCACTATATTACATTTGTATTTTTACTTGTGTCATAATTGTTATTATAATGAAAACCAAATTATATTTAATTGAATTTGTTATTTTTTAACCTTTAATAATACCAGCTGACAGGGATCTCTGTATGTTTACAGCATTATGTGAGATATAATTTTTTCTTGAGAACAATTAACATGTAGGCTATCTACTGTAGCCTACCTAATATTTATCCAAATGAGTCAATATTGAATCAAGATTGAAATCAAATCCCAAAAATTTAAATCGTGAAAATTGTGTAAAATTCAGTTTAGTTACCAAATGTTTTGACAATCACAATTACACCTATTGTGATGCAAGTTGTTTTTTTCTACATCCCCCCCCCCCCCCCCCCCCCCCCCCCCCCCCCCCCCTATATTATATAAAATATCGTGATAATACCGTATACCGTGATAAAAGCTCAATCAATTAATCGCAGCATGAAAATTTGATACCGGCACATGCCTAGCTACCACCCCCATGCTTCACAGTAGGGATGGTGTTCTTGGGATGGTACTCATCATTCTTCTTCCTCCAAACACGTTTAGTGTAATTATGACCAAAAAGTTCTATTTTTGTCTCATCTGACCACATGACTTTCTCCCATGACTCCTCTGGATCATCCAAATGGTCATTGGCAAACTTAAGACGGGCCTTGACATGTGCTGGTTTAAGCAGGGGAACCTTCCGTGCCATGCATGATTTCAAACCATGACGTCTTAGTGTATTACCAACAGTAACCTTGGAAACGGTGGTCCAGCTCTTTTCAGGTCATTGACCAGCTCCTCCTGTGTAGTTCTGGGCTGATTTCTCACCTTTCTTAGGATCATTGAGACCCCACGAGGTGAGATCTTGCATGGAGCCCCAGTCCGAGGGAGATTGACAGTCATGTTTAGCTTCTTCCATTTTCCAATGATTGCTCCAACAGTGGACCTTTTTTCACCAAGCTGCTTGGCAATTTCCCCGTAGCCCTTTCCAGCCTTGTGGAGGTGTACAATTTTGTCTCTAGTGTCTTTGGACAGCTCTTTGGTCTTGGCCATGTTAGTAGTTGGATTCTTACTGATTGTATGGGGTGGACAGGTGTCTTTATGCAGCTAACGACCTCAAACAGGTGCATCTAATTTAGGATAATAAATGGAGTGGAGGTGGACATTTTAAAGGCAGACTAACAGGTCTTTGAGGGTCAGAATTCTAGCTGATAGACAGGTGTTCAAATACTTATTTGCAGCTGTATCATACAAATAAATAGTTAAAAAAATCATATATTGTGATTTCTGGAATTTTTTTTTTAGATTATGTCTCTCACAGTGGACATGCACCTACGATGACAATTTCAGACCCCTCCATGATTTCCAAGTGGGAGAACTTGCAAAATAGCAGGGTGTTCAAATACTTATTTTCCTCACTGTATATCAGCACGGCTGTGATTCGGCCATAGCCACGAGGGCAAACTAAGTAATCACAGCGTGCTGATGTATAGCCATATCGCACCGCTACAAGTGTGATATTGCGTTTATACCACAGTTAAACGGCTCAAGGGAGTAAATAAATAACAACAACGGAATATCATGGATTTAAATCATATGTTGACAGTTGAGCCAAAGCCTCCGTTACTAATTCTAAAAAAACGAATTCTTTATTCTGAACTAATTCTATTATGAGAGAGAGATCGACTAAATGAGTGTATTACCTGCTTCTGATATAGCATTCATTCAGGTCAGAGTCCATAATATTATTTCCAAAAAATCAGTTTGAATATCCTGGAAAGCGATTTGTTTGTTATTGTCATTCCCATGACAGATAGCGCTAAAACAACTTCCTTGTTCTGACTCATTCGTACAAACTCATTCTTTGCCGCCATCTAAAGGCGTAATAATGTAACTTTCACTGAAGTCCAATCACGATTCTTTCTCAATACCAAATACGGAATATTATTTATATAAAATATTTATACATTTTATATAAAATATTTATTTATTTATACAACAATATTTAAATTAACAACAATCACCATTATAAAAGACGATAGGAAATAAGCCATAGACTAAAAAAAGATGGACAGCGCCCCTTCGCTCTCTTCCATTGGTGAGAACTGAAGCCACCAGTGTCCCGATATGGCGCTGACATCTTGGAACTTGAGTCTGCGCAGTAGCGATCTCTGGACCAGACCTGCACAGTAGTGAGCAGGAAGTAAAGCCGCGAAATCAATGCCCCGCCTTCACTCTCGCAGAATGCACTTTTACATCAGCGTGATAAAAACGACAGCAAATGAAAGAAACCACCTTTGGAAAAAAGATATTTGAAGTGTAATTTAATTGTTTAGTTGGTCTCGCGTCCCGTTGAATAACACGGGGAGGCGGGGCTTATGATCTATACTAGGACCAGTCACCGGGGGGCGATCGGGACGTTTTGGCTTCACTTTTCAGGGCTTGTGCGGCACGCTTGAAATAAACAGGCAGACAATTCAGTCAAACATACAAAAGCAGTGCTCTAGTACAGGATTTAAGTGAAAATAAATATAGCCTAAATATAGTTATGAAAATCGATTTGCTTTGGAACAAGTATTAGATTAGTAAGACCAAAGATTTCTCATTTGATATACCCCAAATAAATGAAATCTCATGTTTAACCACTGTAAGAGCCAGCTGCAAATTCCCGAAGGACTGTCCAAGACTATGTGTTCTCTGCGGGTACATGAGCGCTGAGCTGCCCCTGATGGCCTGGAGCTTGCATCTGTGAAAGACTCTAAACGGATTGTAAAATAGGCACTATGATTATATAAGAGTCACATATTTGAGGTCTAAAAATAACTACATTCTCACCTAGGGTTGAGTACCGAAACACGGTACCGATATGGAACCGATACCTAAGTAACCGGTATGTAACCGGACCGAATCAAAACGCAGATTTTGCCCTCTGGTTCTCCGAAACGGACGCAAGCATCATCACCGCATGTGATCGCTAGTTAACCCTTTGACGCGTACGATCGTTCACACCGGTGTCATTAGAACGTTCAGGTTGCGTGATCATCAACTTCTAAATTCAAATCTGCATTCGTGCGTTGGCTGGCGCTGCAGAGACCAGTCGCGCTCAGCGCTGTTATTTAGCCTATCACAACTATTCTAGGTTTTCAGCCACACAAGGTTTATTTTAGGTTTCAGACATTCAAATACACATAATTATTAGCAAAACAACTTTTATAGTTTGTAAAATACACACTGATGGCTATGGAAGCGGCAATAATTTCGGTACCCAACCCTAAACGCAACCAATCATAGTTTTTGTTCTGTGTCATGTTTAGTGTGAAAATGTGATGTCGACGTCCCTACAATAACAGACCGGCATATACATCTAATAAATTATTCATTCAAGAACGTTGTGCAAGTTTACTGCAACAATAGAGCCGCAAACTAACTTTTGAAATCCAGCATTCAGTTGATCCTGATAAGAGCTCATTGTCACAGTTGTAAACATGATGGCGTTCTTCCACGAGGGGTTTCGCGTCACAGCATTTAAGGTGATGCGTTCTAAAATAACGCTCACCTTGTGCACGACATGCAGTAAGTCAGGAGAGGTGTCGTATTTTGCCAGAGAAGGCAAAAAAAATGTGCAGAGGATTGCTGAAATTTAAAGCTGGTTTGTAGCATACCAAGAATACAGACTTTGCTGTTATTAGTACTGTAGTGTTTTTTATTGTTAAATTATTGTAGTTGGGTTAGGTGGCTTAGGTTTTATTGTGAATTTATGATGTAAATTTGTATATACTTTAAAATTTTAATATATTCAATTTTAAGAATTTTTTATTTTTATTTTTTTCAATAAAAAAAAACAAAACGTTTTTTAATATCATTCACCATCATTTTGAAGCTCTTTTTAAAAAAAAGTATCAGTTCAGGCACCGATTACGCACCGGTACCGCTTTAAAAGTATCGATTTGGCACCGGTATCGAAAAAAACCCAAACGATACCCAACCCTATTCTCGCCTAAAAAAAAAACCTCTTAAAACTACATTTCGTGACACAACAACAGTAGTATTTTTAAAAAATATGGTGGATTTGCTCGACTGAAAGCTGAGTGATACAAACGGTGAAACTGTTCAAGTTCTACTGTGTGAATATCACACGGCTTGAAATGGCTCTTAGCCAATCAGATTCAAGAACCAGAAAGAACTGTTGTATGTTATATTATATTATTTAGGGCTGCCCCCTAATATTCGACTAATCATTAGTCGACTAGAAGAGACTTAGTCTACCAAAAATTGTATTTGTTGGTAATCGCAAAAAAACAACAACCTCGTGACAAAGTCATGCAGTCCTTGAGGGACAGGTCGTTACCAGCTGGTCTTTGTGGTAATTACAGTATGTCGGGCAGGAAATCAAAACGTTCGTCTATCATTCATCAACCTCAAATGTGGCTTATAATTTGAAACATGCAAGTAACCTGACTCTTACTCTTGAGCTTACTCTAATGTTAACCTAGATAAATGTGTGCTATTATTAGGCAGATATCCAAGTGTTTGTGTGAATTGTGGAAGCTGAAGTATTACATGGACATGACATGGAGGCGCCAGCACGATCACTTGCATTTTTTTCTGGTAACAGTGGAAACTCGTTTTTGGTCATATAGATAAGAGAGATGCATCATTTTATTTGTGTAAACTCAATATAACAAGAAAACAGTGGCCTTTGTAAAATAAAGAAAAAAAAAAACAGGATGTGCTTTCTGCCGTCTCAGTCGAGGGCAACCATTATATTATATTATATTATATTATATTATATTATATTATAGATATTTCAATAACAAGATATTTTAATTTAAAACACAAAAGTTATTGAAATGATGCTCTAGCAATATGGTATGGGTTTCATTACTCCTGATCATGTTTATAAATCAGGGGAGCAAGTGAAATCAGAGTAACCAGGTTCATATTGGCTGATGTCCATCTCTTCAGATCTAACCTCAGACTAAAGTTTAAAACATTCAAACCCCATGATGTAAACACCTGTTTAAAATGTTGTGGCTTTTTATTTTTAACTCGGCTGTTTCATGCATAATACCCTCATCTGACAGATGACTGCTTCCTTTTTCATACCACTTCCTGCTCATGATGTACCATCAAGTCAGTTTTACTAAGTAACAGTGTCTTCCACCCACCCCGCTTTTACCTTTTCTAGCAGATAGCCAAGTTTTTTTCTTTTTCTTTTTTAATTTATTTATAAAATGTATAATTGATAATGGATTTTCATTATTAATTTTTAGTTATTTATTAAGGTAGGCCTACATTTTTGACTTTACTGCCTTTATCTGATAGGAGACATGAATGGAGTGGAGATAAGAAATGGGATTGGCAAAGGATACTTTGTGATTTTCATAATTAATGACATTTAAGCCCTATTCGGATGGGATTAGTTTTACAAGGGTAGATGGAGTAATGTAATTTTACCACAGGACGTCTCATCTTATACATCATGTATAGTCTGTATAAGTGTATGATTTAACTTTTCCCGATGGTCTAGTGATAAAAAAAATTGCAATATATTGCTATATCGAATCGCAATTCTTAAAAAAAAATCGCAATACATATTGTATCGGCACCCAAGTATCGTGATAGTATAGAATCGGGAGATAGGTGTATCGTCCCAGCCATATAATCTATATATATATATATATATATAACATATAACAGTTTGGTCCGGTCGAACAGTTAATTAAATTCTGATTGAATTCTGTTGGTAATAGGCCCTAAAGCTAAAATAAGTTTTGTGCCTCTGACAAGTGCTTTCGACCTTCTTTATCTGAATGGTATGTGGAAAAGGCTTGAGTTTTGCCACAGACTTGTCCCACCGCCTAGAACGTTACTGAATGCTTTTTCAAGCACTTCCATACTTGAAAAATCATGGAAGTGACTTTACCTGAGGTTATTTTTCCAGACCTTTTTACTGCAGGTAAAAGTCGCTGTAATCTTTATTGACATTGTCCATGATGATTACTGAGATGGCACATTCGGGCTTTAGTCAAACCTAAGAGAATTGTGGATTAAATTTCAAGCCCTTTAGTTAACTTAAATCAGTCTAAAGTGGTCCTTCCTTTAAAGAGTTTTTAGTTCTAGTCTATGTATAATTTCTCTCGAGTGTTGTTTTCTATCCAAAACATTAGGATTGAGTTAGTCAACTGGAATAAACCTTGTGTTGTGACAATACTTTTGCTGAGAGCCATATTGTGTACCCATGTCCAGGTGGAGAGAGAGAAAGCCACACTGAGCAGCACTGTGCATGACCTTCAGCAGCAGTTAGTCCAGTCTAAAGATACTCTCAGTGAGCAACAGATGAAGATGGATCAGCTGACCCAATGTTTGGAGACCCTTCAGAGTACAGTCTCAAAAAGGACTTGTGAACAAGGGAATGGAATGAGCCAGTCTCCCAGATCCCTTCAAAACCAAGAGGGTGATAATGGCATCAACTATTACGAAGTGGACGCAAAAAGCACAGAAGTACTAGAGTGCCGTATGCAAGCGGCAAACGAGGAGCTTGCACATCTGCGCAAGGAGCTGAAAGAGGCCGGCGAACGCTCCAAGGCCCTGGAGGGGCGCTGCAAGCAGGAGAAAGAACGCTGGAGGGGTGAGGCTCAAGAACTCGCTGATAAAATTCGACAGTGTATCACTGCTAGCCGTCAGGACCAGGAGCGAATAGGACAATTGGAGCGTGAAATCGGCGCTACGCGACAGGTCGCCACTGACTCTGAAGGCCACCTCAGTGTTGCGCAGGAGGAGC
This sequence comes from Abramis brama, assembly GCF_963993115.1. Classification (NCBI taxonomy): domain Eukaryota; kingdom Metazoa; phylum Chordata; class Actinopteri; order Cypriniformes; family Leuciscidae; genus Abramis; species Abramis brama. The sequence continues at coordinate 13,638,577 of NC_139978.1, forward strand.
TTCTAGCCTTCTCTGAGGAGCTGGCTAACCTTTACCATCATGTGTGTGTTTGTAATAACCTCACGCCTAGTCGCGTTACACTGGATTACTATCGCGAAGGAGCCCAAGCAGGGAGAACGCACAACCATTCACAGCCCCACCACTATCGCGGATCCTTCCGCAGGCACAGGCGGTCGGGTGAAGTGTCGGACTTGGGCAGCGGAGGAAGCGGAGAAACGTCATCTAACTGCGGAAGTTGTCCAGGGTCTCCTACATTAGACTTCAGGGACCCGACCAATGTGCGCAATCTGGTAGCTGTCATACGCTGCCAGATTAAACATTTACAGGTATGTCTTAGCTCTTTATAGTAGAATAATAAATAAATAATTAAAGGAAGTGTACACTACAATTTTTATTCATGTTCTAGAAGACCCTTAAATACAGTCAGTTAAAAATGTAAAAAAAATAAAAATGAGTAAATAGCCCTGCAATATTATAGCTCATCAAAGGAACATGTCATTTTAATGTGTTAGTTCACCCATAAAGGAGAATTCTGTCATAATTTTCTTATGTCATTCTAATCTTGTATCACTTTCTTTCTTTTGTGGAACACAAAAGAAGATATTAAAGAATGTTGGTGTCCAATCGGTTTTAGTTGCCATTGACTTTCATTGTATGGACACTTGAGATATATATAAATATATATATATAAACACACACACACACATATATATGTGTGTTACACAAAAGGAAATAACTCGTAGAGGTTTGAACATGAGGGTGAGTAAATGATGACAGAATTTTGGGTGGACTATTATTTTATAGTAAGCCTTTAAGCTGCTTTTTTGGGGGGAGGTAAGGCATGGAATATGAACCGATCTGCCAAAACTGCATTAGGATGCCTGCCTGAATCTTTTTTTTTTTTTGCTTTCAATCAACTTAAGTAAACAAAACAGTGTTGAAATAACTATAATATTAATATCTAGATACATGCTTTTTTTTATTCTTTTATTTTTATTTTTAATGCGTGTTTTACATTGTTTATGATTTATTTTATTTTATGTACAGTATGTCTTGCATTTTATATTGTGTCATGTTTTTTCAGTACTTCGGTCAGTATCGCTGTGTTTAAATATCTTGTATAAATACATTTCATTTATTGAATTACTTGCTTTTGCAAAATTTTCAGGTAGCGGTGGACCTGTGCAGGCAGCGCAACCTGTTGTCCTCTCCAGCAGCTGCAGAAAGCACTGATTCAGACCGTGACACAGAGGCATTGCTTGAGGAAGTGTTAAAACTGAAGTCCCTGCTGAGCACAAAGAGAGAGCAGATAGCCACTCTCAGAACTGTCCTAAAAGCCAACAAACAGGTACAGATGTTAGATATGTAAGATAATTAAATGCATACTAAATAGTAAAAATGTGTTTCAAAGTTCTAATAAAAAAAAACTTTACCCAAATATTTATTTAAAGGGGCCATATGTAGTATTCAGAAACACTTGTTATTTGTGACACCGGTGGCCGTTAAGTGAAGGAAGCAAGCAAATTATTACTTATGCATATGTAACGTACAAGAGACTGAGCGTGATTCAAGGACCTGATTTACTCACAGCGTAGTTATTTTTTATTCTTTTTCGCTTAGAGGTAAAAAGGAGTTGAAAAACCTTTGCAGCGATATACTTTTAACAAACGCCCCGACGCCGCCCACACTGCTGAGAGCGACGTTTAGATGAGTATGTGTGCTGCGTGCTTTCCTCTCAATAACAAAATAAACAACAAAAATGACAGTGGCGTGAAAGCAGCAGTTTAGAAAGCATCTGGTCATAGCGATGTGGATATGTTTGCAGCAGCTCTGCAGTTTACAGATGAGGTAATTGTATAAGAATTCATTTAATGTGTCTTTGAACAGAGGAAGAGTGAGTAAACAACAGTTTAGCGTGTGTAAACGTTGATTTTCAGGAAGGCAAAAATGTCCCGAGTCCTTCACATAAAAATCAGTCTACAGGCTTTCATAGAGAACGTAGGAATTCAGGGAAGGTCTTGTTTTCTAAGTTTCTGTACAAGTTTGTTCACACAATAAAAAAGCGATTAATACGTGAAAATTCTTACATATGTTAAAACCTTTACATACCGGTATGTGAAAAGCCCTACTTTTCAGTTCTAATCCTGTACAGTGCAGTAAACACTTACTTAAAATATTTATAAATGTATATTATCATTGACAAGTTTGTCTGTAGATTTCAGAGCAGACACAACTCTTGAAATAGTCATATATTGGTAAACTACTTGGCCTGGCCAATATATCAATCTATCACTACTATAACAGTTTTGTAATGTCCTTTACTCTGTGCAGTTTAGAGTATGTTTCTAAACTGAAGCACATGGTTTTGATATTTTGATGTGATGACCGATTTAGTAATTTTTTTTCCCCAGACGGCCGAATTGGCTTTGACCAACCTGAAGACAAAGTACGAGACAGAGAAAAGCATGGTGTCTGAGACGATGATGAAGCTGAGAAATGAACTGAAGGCTTTGAAGGAGGATGCAGCCACCTTCTCCTCCCTACGGGTCATGTTCGCAAGCAGGTATGATGGGATTACACATGCACAAAGTGTTTTGTGTACTCGCAGGCCAAGGAAGTTTCTTAGGTCATCATTCGTGCAGCACATAGCTCCTGTCTATTAGGGTTCTAGTGTAAAACTGGTTGTTTGTACAATGGTTTGATTTATGGAAAGAATGCAGATGAGTTCATGGGAGAAGTTGATTCTCCCAATTGAAATTCCAGGTTTCCCTTGTCAATTCAGAAAACAAACTAATCAATTTTAGTTTTAGTAGTTTTGACTTTCATATCTAATCATCTTCATGGATTGTCTTGGGCTAGCTAAGAAATCAGAATCATCAGCTGAGGTGATATAAGGATTTGTAGAGACTTTATAGTCATAGTACAACCTGCATCATGGTGATAGACTGCAGACAGTGTTTGTTTACATTTTTTGAAAGACTTATGAGAGGTCTTTGGGATATAGTCATAGAGATTAGACAGTCATGACCCTGTTTTAAAAGCACACTAATAAGATTATAATCTCAAGGCCTGTTCTCCCACGAGTTCCTCTCACATGCTGATTAACGTGCAGCTCTCTGATCCCGTGTGCAGACAGGGCAGCTCGCTTTGAGCTCAAGTCATAGATCAAGTGTCAAGGGAACAGTGAGTAGTGGAAGCTGGGATAACGTGTCATGTGACTGTAAAAGGAAAAATCTAGACCTCTAAGAACATTTATACAAACTCATATGTAGGCTAGTGGTCAACCAATATTGTTTTTTGATGGCCGATGCCAATATAAAGTCTAAACTAGAAATTATTTTCAACATTATAAATGTCTTTACTTTGCATCCTTCCTGAATACCTACTAATTTCTTAAATCTTTTTTTTATTTTTTTTATTACAACCCCAATCTTTTGAATGGTTGTTTATATTGACTGGCCATCGGCCGCTCTCATTTCTAAAATATCGGCATCAGCAGTTTTAAAGGTGCAGTATGTAAGATTGACAGCTAGCGGTTGAAATGGGTACTGCAGTCCAAAAGTATTGGAGAGAGTTGTTTCCCCCGCCCCCTCCTCCTCAGACTCAACACTCACGCGGGTTGCCAAATTGAGGACACACAACAGGAACGAGCGAAATTGACAATGGAAGGCGACAAGCCTTACGCTGTAAGTTAATGAGTATTTATCCATGTTTAATGTCTCTGGACTGATGGATGCTGAGGCTTTTTAGGTTGGGTAGAATATGTGTTCTCTGACCCAGTTCGTTTGCTGGCTTCCATTGCTGTAATAAGCTTTGTTTTCCGTTAACTGGCAACCTAGGGGTGTCGAAATACTAATTGGGTAAATTGGCAGTGGGCGGGATCACACAGACCAAAACAAAAACTGACTTTCTGACACGGAACACAAATTTTGAAGTGGAATAACTGGCTGTAGAGTTGTTTTTCGAAGAAACGCGTATGTGAACTTATCATATTTCCTAATTATCTGCAAACATATTATGGTATTTTTATGCTTTAGTGCAGTCAAAAAAATTACATACAGCACCTTTAAAAATACATCTAGTTACTAGATGGTTGGTTACAGTCCCAAGTCAAAGGAGCTCTCTTTTGTAACTTTCTGTTTTGATCCTTTGATATTTTCAGTGTAAATCTATGTGACTTTTTCCACCGCCAGACTAAAATTGTAAGTTTGCACAAGTCTCTCCTTAACAGAACACAGTTTTTCTGTCATGTCTAACACAGTTAGTCCCTAACAAGTTACAGGCCAAAGTTATATACTTTTGGATTGGATTAAGGATTTGTTCTAAACTAAAGTATGAGCAATAGTAATAGTGACGCAAGCATAATTATCAAGGTTATTAACTATTTGCTGATTTATTGTTATTCTGAAGCATTTTATTTTTTAGGCACCAAAGGCTTATGCTCTGTTGTGTATGTGTGTGTGTGTGTAGCGCTCTCATGAGGACAGACAGACAACACTATTCCAGACATTCTTGCATCAGTTTTTAATAAAAACTAAAATAGTTTTTAGGGATGTTTATGCAAAGTGTAATCCCTTTTATTCTTTTGTTATTTCATTCTATATGCATCTCCATTCCCCTTTTCCTGTATTCTTATTATCTCCCCGTTTTCACAGATGTGACCAGTACGTAACTCAGTTAGATGAGATGCAGAGACAGCTCGCCGCCGCTGAGGATGAGAAAAAGACGCTCAACTCTCTCCTCCGCATGGCCATTCAGCAGAAACTGGCATTGACCCAGCGGCTGGAGGACTTGGAGACCCCTCTGTCCCCTCTCAGTAACGGTGGGAGCCCACGCTATTCCCGGACCAAGCATCTGACCAAATCAGGCCGAGCACCGCGGAGCCCCATGAGAAGCAGTCCACGCTCCAGTCCGGTGCTGGTTTCTACTGGCCCGCAGAACATGAGCAGCCACTTGAGGGTGTTCTCTCGCAGCCTTCACAGCAGCCCCGTAAGAGTGCCCTCGTCTTCTTCCTCGTGCTCGTCTTTTTCCGCCTCAAGCCAACCCGAGTCCTCTACGTCCACGCAGAGTTTAGCATCTGTCGGTCTTGTGCGCGACACTACTTTCGTTCGGAGTTACGGGTCAAGTTCGTCTCGCTCCTTAGATGACTCTACTGGAGGGTTGGGACCCTTCGCTATTCAGTCACGACAACCCAAAGTTAATGAGGCACAGGCAAACAGCCTGAAAGTGTCAGCACCGTTTCGCAGTAACACGTTTATTAAAGCACGTCGCACGTCTTTACCTGTGACCAAAACCGGCTCACATTCAGTCGAAGCTCTTGCCACACGATTAGGTAGAACTGACGGATCAGAGAAAAGACGTAAGGTTACGATGGAGGAAAATGATCTTAAACTTTCTAAAAAGTTCAATGCAGAACGTGCGTTTCTCAAAAAGCAGTCTAACGTCTCTAAATCCCGATCTGCTGAGGGAACTACTTTGAGTCGCTTTGCTTGTTCTAATACGGCATCTACAACGCAATCCAAATTTCTCCCTCGGGCAACCTCAAGTGTAGCATCTCCCAGCAGTCCATCAGATAAACACCGGAAATCATCATTCCCCTGTAGGACCGAAACATCCTCTAGGTTAGCGAGCCATTCAAACTCATGTCAGGAATTTGTTGAGGAAATCATCTCCAACCCGAGTCGTGAGATTAAGAGGCAACAACATCCAATCCGAAAACAGCAAAGAGGTGTTGATGCAGCAAACGGGTCAACACACACTTACACACGCCAGACGAAGTACAGAGCCACTTAACTGCTCCATTGTTCACATAAGGAACACAGTTTTACAACTAACTCAGATAAGACGATTACAAAAACATGCATAGAGATCTTCAGAATGATGTTGATACTTCTGACAACAGTTGTGCATTTCATCAAAGCTTTCATTAACGAGTGAAAACGCATGAACATTTACAATCATCTTTCTTGTCTCGTCTGTCATAGATTCTCTGCATCACGTACCGTTAGTGAAATTCAATACATGTTTTTGAAGTCTCTTATGCTCACGAAAGCATATTTTATTTGATCAAAAATACAATTAAACGGCAATATTGTGAAAAATTATAATTTACTGTAGAAGAACTGTTTTCTGTTTGAATTTATTTAAAAATGTAATTTATTCCTGAGATGGCAAAACTGAATTTTCAGAAGCCATTACACCAGTTTTAAGTGTCACATGATCCTTCAAAAATCATTCTAATATGCGGATTTGGTGCTCAAGAAACATTTATCAATATTGAAAATGGTTGTGCTGTTTCAGCTTTTGGCATTTGTGTGAACAAACCCGTTTGACTTGCTTTGTCACTCTGTCTTTGCAGAAATGAAAGCCTCCTTGTGTCCTCCCTCTGTGCTCCAGTGTACATGGACCATGTTCATGCCCAGTTCATGAACACCCTCACCCTGCAGACCTGTCCCAGCATCCTCCTCCTCATCAGACCTCACCTCATTGGATCTCTCATCATGTCTCTCGTGCCTCTCCCACCCTCTCTCTCTCGCCTGTTTTCCATGTGCTCGTCTTGTTTTTGTTTGTTTGGATCAAGTCGTTCAGCTTTAAGACACTGAAAGCTGAACACCTTGCGTCATCTCACGATTTTTCCTTATTCATGAACTTATGTACCAAACCAAAAACTCTTGGAGATTAGTATTATTTGAAGTCTAACTGGCTGTGACTGACCTTTTATTATGCTAGCCATAGATAAGCACACCTTGTTTTGGTTTTAGCCATTAAAAAACTGAATTTTTAGGTATCAATGAAGACATTCCTCTGGTATAACTGACCAGTTGTGCTACTACTCAATGGTTCTTGACTTGCATTGGCCTTTAAATAATGCATACAGTATAACCAGTAAGCAGAAAAATCAACTATGCAGAGGTACAAAGACTTTTGCTGCTAATTAGCTCATGCAAAATAATCCACTTAACAAACTGCCAGTTTATCCTACCTACAACAAGGGGTTAACCAACAGCACTGTTAAGACATGCGATTTATTTTCATTTAGTATGATAGTGGAAAACTGCTGTGACAGTTGTTCATGTCAACATTGAACGCATTGACGGGGAAAACTGTAATAGGATTTAAAATAGTGCCTTAATATTTGAGTGAAGATTTGTAGATAATTGATTTAATATTTTGTTTATTGAATTGATGGTAAGGGTTTTTGTTTTTTTAAGACTAATTATGGACATTTGCGCATGCATGTGCAGATTACATGCATGTTACATTCCCTTCAATAGGTCTGTTTTGTTAAAAACTAGGCCTTCGCAACCGATATTTTACTGTTCTTGTCAGAACCGGACATGTGTGTATGTAAGATGTGTCGACTTGCCTGTCAACACTTTCATCTTGTTTTCAGTCGTTCATGTTTCTATATTTCAAAAATGCTTCCTGTTGTATTTTTATTGTTGTTTATTTTTTAACTTAATTTTCTTTTATATTTTATTGTTCCACCCTATAGAATAGTAATTATCATGAAAAATCAGGTCTTGTTTGTGAAGAAAAAAAAATGTAGTGAAAAAATAAAGTTGTTTTCAATGTTCATGTATTTGTTTTTTGTTTGTCTTATTGAGGATGAGTTAACATGTCAAGCCGTGTCCTGCAGTGGGATGACACACTTCGTCTGAAATGGTTTTTAAAAATTTCTTTACAATTATATAAATGCTGTTTTTTTTTGTTTTTTTATCACACTGCAGGTTGGTGTTATTTTAGGATAATTTATTTTACATTGTATTTCAACTTAAAAATGTGATATTTTGCCTAGCTGAAATAAAGTACAATTTTTGTGTTTAATTTTAATTCAGTTAATGTTTAATTTATTTGAAGTAAAGAGGGTTTTTTTAGTTAATGATAATCACAAGTTGGTGGTAAGGCTGACTTGTGACTTTAATTTAAATATTAATGGAAAATATTCCCATTTTTCTACCATACTTTTCATTCTGTACATTCATGTGCTTATGAATTTAGAATTTAAAAGTTAAAAATTTAGAATTTAAATCTAAACCTAAGCTAATGTAGAATTTAAAAATTAATTTAGTAGTAGTGTCTAATGAATGAGTACCAGTATCTAAAAAAATAAGAACTAGTATCTAATGAATAACTAGGCCTACTAGTATCTTTTAAAAATGTACTAGTATCTAAAGAATAGGCAGTAGTACCTAAAGAATAAGCCTTAGTAGCTAATAAATAAGTACTAGTACTTAATGGAATAGATAGTAGTGTCTAGAAAATAGATACTAGTAGGTTTTAAGGATTAAATGTTAAAACGGCTTGCCATAAACGTGTTGTAGCTATGATGAGCAAAGGCAATAGGAAAACACAATAAGGTTTGCGGTCTTCCCCAAAGGTTCAATCACCCCTTTTATTGATCAGTAGCTACTTCTACTTTGTCACAAAAATAAATATATACTAAAAAGAATTTATATTATCAGTTGATGCCCTCTGTGTGTCTCTTTTCCAGTACACCAATTCGACATCTAGTGGTTGATGATGGTAAGTGCAACCAGATATTCACTCACTACATAGATTAGCCAGCATGAGCCAAGTGTGGGTCTCTGCAGGTTGGAGTAATGGAAAGTTAGAAGAAAGCCACTTAATTTATTTTATGATATAAATATAGATGTAATTTCAGTTGTGTCAATTGCTGTATGTCAGCTGCTATGCAAGTTTTAGCTCTGACTGAGGCCAAATAATGTAGCCTAAGTGGGATTCTGCCAGGGGTTGTTTATTATGTCTAACTTATGTTTTAGCCACTGCGGGGAGTCATAAGGCATCTGCTGGGCAGCTGATAGCCTAAATAAGATGCCAATTTTCATGGTTGGTGCTCCTCCCCAACTATACTGATTGTCATACTGCGAAGAATTATAGTGCAGGCTAGCTTATCTTCTTTAGCAAGGACTAAACCTGCTAGTCCTTCTAAAGCGACTAACCAACAAAAACTGCTGCACATCAATGAAACACCTTAAAATATTGAGCCTATAGGGAAGATAAACAGCAGAATCGAGGAAGATGTAAAAGATGACGTCTATGTGTGGAGCTTCCCATGAGGAAATTTCAGGGAAAGAGACTGGCCTTTGCCCATTACTGTGGGAAACCCAGTTCTAGGCTTCCACACTGTCCCTAAGTTTAAAGGTCAAGGGTCATCCAGTACACAACCATTGTCTTCAGCCATAAATTGTAGAAAAGGAATCATATATGTTGTTACAATGTTGTCCTTTGCTTAGTGTACAGCTTCCTTTTAACATTTAATCAGCTCAGACAGAGATAGGGGATGAAAATGATCTATTTTGGCTTAAAGTGGCACATTTATATAAACACAAACACAATTTACATTTTATTTTGTATCATGCATTGAAATAAAAACGTACCAACACAATACAACATATATATTAAATATTTAAAACATTACAAAAATGTATGAATATGCTACATAAATAGCACATTTTCTTTAAGCTGCCTGGCTCCAACTGCTGGTCCTTGACTTTGATTGCCAAGCGCTGCATTTTTTGTGGAGGTGACTGGTCCACACCTGCATTGTCCTGTTGAAGGAACAGACATATAGCCATGTCACGCTGACCAGATTTAGAGTGATTCTTAGAGAAAATCTTAAGACATATCCCTTCTACAATTTCAATATGAGGGTTCTATAAACTGAAAAGAATATGATAATAGTCATATATTAAATTATTAAAGTGAAAGAAAGGAGGGAACTACCCAATGCTCTCTTCCGGCTCAGCTGCTGCTCTGGTCTACATCTACATTGTCCTGTTGAAGAAACAAACGTAATAATGCTTGTTAGACCAAATCTAAACACATATCTTTCTATAATTTTCTGAAATACAGTATAAAATGATTTGAATAGAGGACCTAGAAAACATAGAAGCATATTTGAAGTCAATATTAATTTTTTATTTTAAATAAATCTGAAAATAAGTAAAAACGAGAGATGCAGGGACTTACAGATGCTTCTGTGCTCCACCAACTCTTACTCTGACTGGACATGGGTGGTCCAGGAAGGGACTGTGCAAAGGGACTGGGTTTCTGCTGCCACAGATGGCGAGGGATCATGTATTTTCCTTGATTTATGGTTCTGCCGGGCACTGCTGCTCCCTGTGGGTGTCCCCTGTAAGAATGGTGACAAGTTCATGGGCACAGGTGCATCTTGTGGAGCCCTGGTGGCCATGAGTGCTTCCTGTTGAAACCCGGATGCTCCTTGTGGGAAACAAGGTAGAACAAGTGCCCTCTGTGAGGTCTTAGGAGACACAGAAGCTCCCTTTGGGATATTCTGCTCCCTCTGCTGTCCCTGCTGCTCGCTCTGCTTCTGCCTCTGCTGCTTAGGGATCCTAAAGCTTTCTCCCAGTTTTGGGGAACCTGGAGGCACAAGTGATCCCTGTGAGGTCCCCGAATGCACAAGTGCACCTTATCTGCTCCCTTTGGAGCCCCAGAGGGCACTGCCACTGAGTCCTGGCAGGCACTGCTGCTCCCTGTGGGGTCCTGTCAAGTAAAGGTTTATCCTGTAGTGACTTGGCAGGCAAGGGTGTTCCCTGTACGGAAGAGACTTGGGGCTTCTGCTGCAGCAGCTCCTTCCTCAGCAGCTCAGGGATCTTCAAATTTCTTTTCTCTGGAACCTTGTTAGGGACGGGTGATCCCTGTGCACAACAGACAGGCTTCTGTTGCAGCATCTCCAGCTTCAGTGGCTCCAGGATCTTTAGTTTTTCCCTCTTTGTGGTCTTGTCAGGCATGGGTGCTCCCTGAGGAGAAGAGGCTTTGAGGCCTCTGCTGCAGCAGCTCCCGTCTCAGAGGCTCAGGGATCTTTAACTTTGGGGCAGGCACAGGTGGTCTCTGTAGAGACTTGGGCACAGGTGCTCCCTGTGGGGACTCAGCAGCCACTGGTGCTTCCTGTGGCCTTTTCTGCCTCCACGTTTTCTGCTGTTCTGTGATTTTCTGTTTTTTATCTGAGTTCAGGGCCTTCTTGGATGCATCAGCGAAGAAGAGGGATGAGGTGAGGTTCCCCTTCTTAGAACCGGCATGCACATGTGCTCCATGTTGGGACTTGGTGGGCACAGGTGCTCCCTGTGTAGACTTGGCAGGCATGGGTACTCCCTGAGGAGAAGAGGCTTGAGGCCTCTGCTGCAGCATTCTGGGACCTTTTCTGGCATGGGTGCTCCCTGTAGAGAACATTCAAGCACCTTTGGGGAAGGTACAGGTGGTCTCTGTAGAAACTCTGGCACAGGTGCTCCCTGTGGAGACCCAGCGGGCACAGGTGCTTCCTGTGGCCTTTTCTGTGGTGGTATTGCTGCTTCCACAGGTGGTCTCTGTTGAGACTTTGGCACAGGTTCTCCTCGTGTAGACCTGGCAGGCATGGGTGCTCCCTGAGGAGAAGAAGCTTGAGGCCTCTGCTGCAGAAGCTCCGGTCTCAGAGGCTCAGGGATCTTTAGCTTTGTCCTCTTTGATGTGTTGTCAGGCAGTGTTCCCTGGAGAGAAGGAGCTTGAGGCTTCTGCTGCTGCAGCTGCTCCTGCCTAAGAGGCTCAGGGATATTTTGTTTTCGCCTTTCTGTAATACTGAACATGCCGATGGGCCGCCTGTTGAGTACCTCTGGTCTAGAGAGGTTTTAATATTTTAGATAATTGAACATTCAACTCAGTAAGTTTTGAGATACAGCTATTTTTACTCTTTCAGTCTGGACAGATAGGTTGATAATAATAACCAATGACCCTTTTTAATTTCAATGCTTTCCACTCATCACATATCACTTTCCTCGGAGTTCCCAGAGTCATATTTCAGGTTTGAGGCTTTTGTGCCCTCTAGTTTGACATTTGCCCATCTTTATTTCGAGGGGGTCAGTTTTTTTTTCATTATGTCCTGCAGTAAAAAGATCCCTGAGATCAGTATGACGATTCTCTTGTTACACTGCTGACAAAGAGCCAGCACTTCCTGTTGTAACTGTTCTCCTTCAGCACAAATGTAATGAAAGGATCTAGAAATGCTTTGGAGTAAAAGTATTAATTTCCTCTTCAAAATGTAGTGAAGTCAACAGACAAATACAGTCACAATGAAATCAATCAATTTTTTATGTAATATTTATTATAAATGATTTCTCCGTCCACATCATTATTATTATTTTTATTCATGTGCCTTCAATATAATCTTTCATCTAAATAAATTCCCCTCCCTTGCAAGGACATCTACAGCAATAGCAAAACACAACGATAAATAGATCAGTTCCTGATGGACAAAATCAAGGCACACTCTACATTGATCAAGAAGCTGTTTCACTCAGATGTCACTATAGGGAAGAAAAGACTATCGCAATTTCATTTCATACCAACTCAGTTAAATGTAAGGTAGGCAATTTTTTTAATAAACACTTTTTGTTATACTGGTAGAAACTCTTCACATCTTGATAGCAATCAATAATAAAAGTGGTCTAAACATTAAAACATGCACATACATCTAATGTAGAAGTCTCATGACCAAACATTTTTCGTCCAATCGGTCCAAATGCAATGATACGATGCCCGTCAACATATGTATTTCCATACCTCTGCGCACCCTGCTCACACAGACATCACAGTCATCAGCGTGTTCCATGAGGCTATGTAGACAGTCACTGCGCCAAAAACAAACAGCAGGCAAAGTTTACAGTTCCTCCTGAACTAAAACAACTTGCTTATGCTGCTATCACGCCATGTTTTACGAGATGGCAACCCAGAGCTGTTCACGTCCTCAGACTCAGATTTATCAATTCCGAAATGGATCTAGTCAGGTGGTACAAGTCAGTGCTCCTTAAGTTGTTTACGTTCACTGTTATTGTAATGTTACATAATGTAACGTCTCGTGATGCTTTGAAAACTGCTGTGTGCAAGTGACTTTGTAGACGCTCTGAATGCTTTCAAAGCTAGCTTGCTATTGCTAGCCTCTCCGAAATTGCCTACCCTACCTTTAAACCACTGAGTAGCCTACTGCTCTTATCGCATCCATGTATGATAAAACCTGTATTTGGCTGAATGATTTAAACACCTACCCCCATTAGGGTGACCCGCTCCATGCAAAATAAAACAGCTTTTATTAGGCTAAATAATGATATGACTTAACAAGCCTCCATTTGTGAGTATACACGATTTTAATTTAATTTAAATACAATTTTGATTTGATTTTTCAAAAGTAGCCCACTATTTACATTTGTAATGAGAAATAAATGATGCCAGAAGAATTGGGAGTACGCCTTCTTATACTGTCTATGGGAGTACGTTGATTTGTCGTACACTTGCTGCCCCCCAGTGGCGTGCAAGTGAAGTGCGCCTCACTCACATTGATGGACGGGGAGATAAAGTGTCCTTTCTCAGGTGTCCGCTCTGTTGTGTAGTAAATAGATCTGTCATACTCACTGCTGCTCAGAGGACACCTCGCTCATGGAGCGGTGACACACTTTCGGTGAGTTCAGTACTACGCTTTCCATATTCTTATTAGCACAGACTGCGTTTGAAGCCACAGGGTGATTTCCACAATGTCAAACCCTGGAAAATACGACTGGAAAAATGTGTGCATGTATTGATGTGTCATTTTGTTCAGATATGATTCTGTGTGTCCAAATTAAAGTGATTATGATTATTTTAATGTTTTAAATTCAATATTGTGTTGTGTCCATTTATATTAGATACATGTAGTAATTTAGAAAAGTATGTATATTTATGCTCTCTAATATATCTTCTTCCTATCCATCATTTTAGTTGTATGAAAGTTTGATGCATGCTTTCCTCTGTCAGCCAGCAATCTGTTCATGTGATTTTGCTTGAAATGACAAATAAATCATTTTAACAGGGGCAGGCATTTGACCAGTGAATAAATTATAGATCCCCACTTAGGTGAAACTCAATCTCTTCCCTCTTGTTACTCTCTTTGCTTTCGTTGACGACCCCAACGCGCAGTTTCCCAGCATGCAGCAGGAGCTTTGGCTGAGGGCCCTTCTTGATACCTGCGTGTGCAATGAGATCGGCCGCTGCGCAATCACTCCTGACAAGACCGTCCGAACAAGAACTCAAAAATGCCTTATCCAACTGCGCCGCAGGACACAACCACGTCTCCAACTCCAGCAGACCAGCACAGTCCAGAGCAAAGACGTCCACAGACACAGTTAATTGTACTTCTTTGCATCATCATGGCCATAATCGAGGTGCGTTACTCTGCTATTTTTGACAGACAGTGACATGAGAAGTGTGTCTTGTAGAATCTTGCAGAAATAACTTTTGTGTCTAAGAAAATGCAGATAAATGTGATATTGCCGAGGGCCCCTGGAACCTAAACAACCCGGTGAAAGCCTCAAGGAGCCACCAGGAGCTTCACAAAGAGCTGTTACTGGCCCACAGAAAGTAAGATCACAATACAATGCTCCAAATCAGACACAGGAATATTTATCTCTGCTCATGGAGATTTTATTAAACGGCTGAGCTTTTTTAAGTGGGTTAGTGAAATATTGATGATGCCACGCTCTCTCTCTCTGGTCTTTTGTGTCAGGCAGTCATGTGTGGACGCACAGTCTGCAATCGTACACCTCTGGTATTATCAGCAGCCTGCACTCAGGACACACTGTGTCAGACACTGTAATGATAGGCCTTCCTATCACTACTGCCAAGTCCTTTAGAGACTACTGAAAAACTGAAGTTCAGTCACTTTGGCTGCTACTGCTGACAAATATGGGCTCACATATTACACTCAAATCTCATGATGGCAATGGAGCTCATGATGATGGGGAAAATTTGCATTTTTTTTAATTTTTTTTTTGCATTCTTTTGTAAAACTTTTGAGTTCCCACAAAAAACGTACATGTCAAATACAGTGTTATAACTAAAACAAAATGTTACAAATTGTTTTCATTAATTGCAATAAAGCTTAAATACAATAAAATATAAATATTAGATAAGAAACTTAATCTAAAAAAATATATAAATTGGCAAATGTAAATGTAAATGTAAATTGTAAAAAATGTAAATTGACAAAAAAGGCAAATGTAAATTGCCTTGGCAACTATCTAAAATTAATAAGTTTAAATTGAAGTACTAAAATGACTAAAACTAAAATAAAAATAAAGCTAAATAGAAATATCTATTTTTTTTTAAAAACTAATACAAATTATAAAAGCACATACATTTTATCTTAACTAAAATTAAATGAAAACGCTTATGCAAAATATTAAGTGTTAGTTCACCCAAAAATAAACATTTTGTCATCATTTACTCACCCTCAACTAAAGTTGTACCAAACCTGTATGAATTTATTTTCTGCTGAACACAAAATAAGATATTTTGAAGAATCTATGTAACCAAAGAGTTGACCTTAACATTGATTTCCATAGTATATAAAAAAATGCAATGGAAATAAATGGCTATGGTTAACTGTTCGGTTACCCACATTCATACAGGTTTGTATTGAGGTTTGTATTGAGTTGAGTTTGTTAACTTGAGTTGAGGGAATTTTATTTTGGGTGAACTATCCATTTAATGAAAACTCTAATGGTATATACATATTTATAAAATAACACTGGTAAAATGTTACTTTTATACCTGTTGTTTGTGCTTTGGCTCTTTGGGCGGGACAGAGGGTTGGTGGTGGGCTGTAAGCCGGAGCTTCAGGCGGTTCTGGAGAGGAGGAAGAGAGAGAAGAGCCAGAGGGAGGAGGGAGAGCAGAGCAGGAGTCCTCTAGAGCAGGTGCTTCTCCAGCGCCAGCAGAAACACCAGGAGATGATGGTCAGCAGCCTCCTCCAGGCCAAACAAACACACTTCAGTTTACACACAATTATTACTATATAGCTTCACCTTACAAAACTGACCATGGTGAACCACAGTTTACACCAAAATAAAGGAGTTGCTCTATTTTATTATTTCTACTGTGTAGAAATCATAATACATTACATGATGTAATTTATGTTTTCACAGTTTTTAATGTTATTTTGTTTACAACAGGTTTGTTGTAGTAACACTAACTGTTAATAACTGAGTGAGAATTTCCTCCTGTGTTTTCTGATTTGTTACATCCCAGAAGGAGAAGGAAGACGAGCAGAAGTTACATGAGGAGGTTCAGCTCTTGGAGTTTGTGCGAGTGAGACAGAACCTGAAGAGAGTCCATACAGCTCTACAGAAGAACATTCACTCCTGAATCTGACTAAACACACACTTCATTTGGCCACGCAGCTTCATTTAGAAATAAAGTACACAGCGTTTCGTTATATCCATTATGATCTTATTAACCTTTTTTCATACATTTTTAGTCTGTCACAGTTCACTACACAATTGTGTTCTGCGATTATTTAATGTAAAAAGAAAGAAAAAATAGCCTACCCATGGTATACTCATAGTTCCTTCCAAATACCATTATTACCACTTAGGTTATTGATAAACCCTACTGTAAAAACATAGAAAATCTACTTAAAACTGATTCACAAACTGTAATATTTTGCTGAGAGTGCTGAGGAAATTACCAGTTTTATTGTAGAAACACTTAATACTACAAAGTACTTAAGTAAATACCCCGCTTCTACCATGACACATGTTCAAATGATGTTTTCACATCCATTTTTTTGGTACTTTATTATTAGTGAAGAAAAAATAAATAACGAGACAAATTACCATGGTAATTGTTTTTGTATTGGGTTTGAAAGTTATAAATGTCAGTATTGTAAAATCAAACCAGAACGAACTATTCATATTGTATTTAATAAACATGGCTTTGATTGAAAGAATCTTGCAATGAAACTCCATCTACTCCAACAGTGTCAGTACTAGGGGAAATAAATAATGTGTGTGTTTTGCTTGCACGAGCCTCAGCCGACGCCTGTTCTCCTGGCCTGTGATTGGATGAGCAGAAAAGGAGCTGGCCAATGATCTTAGGAAAGCGGAATAAACAGGACCAGCTGTCTGGATGTTGGTCATATGATGTTTTACTGCCCCTGCGAAATTAAGGAAGAGTCGGTTTAACCGCTTTTATTTTCATTGTCACTAAAAAATAAGATCGTCTTAAAAACAGAAGTACAGAAGGTGGATTTTCTTCTTCGTCTGGCAAAAGTGGTGAGTAATTTTGAAGTGTTTTGCAAGCAGGGAAACGCCAAGACAAGGCGAGTTTAGACCCGCTCTGTTTTTCTCGTAAAGTTGTGTTGTTCCAGACATTAGCACGCAATATAAGTCAGTCGCCATCAGATATATCACAGATTTAACCAAACAGTTCCGCAAATCAACTTTTTAGTAGAGTCGCCACACTCTTTAGTCTTTCCTTTGCTTCTAAAAGCCTTTTAGAGCATTGAAGCAGATGATATGCATGCACTAATCACAAGCTTCTGTTTAATCAATGACCTGAACATCTGTCAGCTCAAACTCCACGGAGTTCCCCTTCAAATCGTTATCAGCAATCGCAAAAAAAAAGCATGCAAATCTGTTTGTTTTCCATGCACATTATTATTTTGAAATGTAAATACTGTGAAGTCAGAATAGTCAAGCAAATTATTTGTCAGTACAGGCGCCAAACGGAATAGCTAAATAAATAAATAATGAAATGAATATATACACTGGTTGTCAAAAGTTTGGAATAATTAAGTTTTTTTTTTTATGTTTTTGAATTAAGTCTCTTATGCTCATTTGTTTGATGAAAAAAACTGTAAAAACAAGTGTTGTGAAATATTATCACAATTTTCAAAAGGTTTTCTATTTATATTGTAAAATGTAATTTATTTTTGTGATGCCAAAGATTTTGCATCAACTCCAGTCTTCAATGTCACATGATCCTTAAGAAATCATTCTACTTTGATTCGCAGCTCAAGAAACATTTATCATTATTATCAATATTGAAAACAGTTGTGCTGCTTAATATTTTTGTGGAAACCCAAAGTTAGTTACACCATTGGTCGAGGTTGGCAGAGAGCCGCCTCCTATTTTTCTGATTGGCGATCAGATTCTGTTGTGATTTTTGTCAGGTAGTAGAAGCAGTTTATGCTTGGTATTCATAAGTAAAAATGCTTTTCAAAAATATCACACTGATTGAGTTAAACTGAATTTATCTTTGCATTGGTGAATTATTGATAATGCAAAAAGTTTGGTATATCATATGGAAATGAGTAGCTGACTGAAGATATGTAAAGTTCTAAGCATTGATTTATTGAAAGAGCAAGGGTCAGTTTTTAACATCACAGGATCACTTTGATAGCTGCAATGCCTACACGTCAAAACTATCTTAGTCGTACTATAAAACAACCATTGTGCATGACCCTAAACTGTCACTTGCTTTAAGGAACAATGACTGCAGCACCGCTGGAACAGTATCGAGAGAGAATCCGGACTGAACTGGACAGAGTTGTGGATTTCTGGCTGAAATATTCCCATGACAAAGAACACGGGTGAAATGATTCACAGTTTAAAGGAGAAGTTCACTTTAAAATGAAAATTCTGTCATCATTTACTCACCCTCATGTTGTTTCAAACCTGTATGAGTTTCTTTCTTCTGCTGAACACAAAGGAAGATATTTAGAAGAATGTCAGTAACCAGGCAGTTTCTGGGTCCCATTGACTTCCATAGTATATTTTTAGCGCAATTTTCCGCCGGACAAAATTGCGATTGTTAACTCATGATTTCTGTTCTGTCTGTGCGCACCAATCTTGCACTTCTATCTACTCCTCAACCAGACCACCTAGAGACTTCGGGTTTTCGGCATTATGTTAAGGAAGGTCTAATCTCAGGAACGCACAAAAAAAATCCAGGAAAAGATTTACTATCTCTTAGTGTTGTGATCCCATGAGGTGAGAAAATTGCGCTAAAACACTCACCGAGTTTTTATTACTTGTTTTCCTACTATGGAAGTCAATGGGACCCAGAAACTGTCTGGTTACTGACATTCTTCAAAATATCTTCCTTTCTGTTCAGCAGAAGAAAGAAATTCATACAGGTTTGAAACAACATGAGGGTGAGTATATGATGACAGAATTTTCATTTTAAAGTGAACTATTCCTTTAATGCATGGCTTCAGCAGCATTTCCCATATAATTCCTTAAAAATCTAATTGGATGTTGACATATTTGTATTATGTAAGCTTGAATGATTAACATCCATACATACATGCTGAACATTGAAATTGTCCTTAACACTGAACCCTGAGGGACACCATCGTTCAAACCGTATTCATTAGACTTTTTTAAATGAGCAATGAGTCAAAATGATGGTTATTTAAAGTCTGCGTGAACCGGAAGTTGCAAACGACTTTTCTCCAGTGCTGTGACGTATTTCCCAGTGAAACGGAATATTGAACAGAGGGCAGGGTTTTACTCTAGTGCTCCTCCTCTCCATCTCTGCTCATAGCAGACTAACGGTTTGAGGGGAGTGGTTAAGCGTTTCCCAACCCAAGTCCTCAAACCTACATCATCAGAGAAGGGACGCCATTCCAGACCGGAAGTAACTTTTCAGACTTTGATTAAAGATTACGACGGCAAACAATTTTTTTCTGTGTTTTAACTTGCACGGATTAATTGTTCACCACAAGACTAGTAATATGCGCTAACAAAGTAAATGGGGTCAATTTTGATTTCAGTTGGACTTTAAGGCATATGTACTTACTTTGCTAAGTTATAAATGTTAAGGTTAATTTTAGTTTAACATGGACATTTGTATTAAATATTATGCCCTTGTTAAATGTTTGTTTCATTATATTGACTTTAGTGGATTTTTTAACTGCCTTGGAAAAGATGGGAAGGTCTATGATGAGCTGAAATATGTGTGGTTACAGGGGAGACAGGTCAGAGCTTTACATGTTTCTCATGTTCTAATATCAATTTATTTATATAATAATCATTAGGGGCCAGTTGTTCAAAAGCTATCGTATTGGATCAAATCTTGAATATGGGTTGTTCAAACGAAGAAAAAAAAAAAAAAGGATTCTGAAATCAGATTAGATCACAAAATTCAATCTTGGTTTTCATCTGAATCAAATCATCAGTTTGTGTTCAAAACTTTTAGTAAGATTGGGATACCTTTGATCAAATTTTTTTTATTTTTTATAAAACTTTATAATTTGTGCAAAAAAATACAACATTTGTATCATGTAATACACACACACATTTTTTATTTTACTCTTGATTAGTCTAACTGTTAAAGTAATAAGTTAGAAGAAGACATTAGGCTACATATTAAGCCTTTCGGTAGCCTACAGTAAAGTAATATAGAGATTTTGGGATCATAAAATAATCCCCAAACAGCTTTAAATATCAGACAAAAAAAATAATATTATAATAATAAATGTAGCATTATTTATTTTAAAGTGGTTTTTATTTTTATCACTGTTTGTAAATTAAATTGGCACAATCATAATAGATAACCAGTCAAAAGTTCTTTGCGAGTGAACGCAAAGTTTCTTGGGTGAATGCTACGTGAAATTTTTCTGAGAGAATGCAAAAGCATTGCATTTTTTTTCCCCATCTCATATTCGTTCTATCACCATGTCCCTTTAGGGGCTCTGTAGAGCACTAGTGATCCATGTAATCTGAAAAAGTGTGTATCTGGATCAGGGTGATCCAATCTAATTTAGCTTTGAAAAACCGCCACAAAAGTAAAAACGGACTACCTTATCCTGGATAGCAAAACATGGGATTTCCAAATCCAGATCATTCTGATCCAGATTAAACGTTTGAACAACTGGCCCTTGCTGATTAAATGAGAATTTTGTTTGTTTTTCCAATACAATCTGTGTTAAGTGAGTGTCTGATGTGTCTAACGTATCCTCCAGGTATGGATGTACAGCAGGCTGTATCGTACAATGGAAAGATTTCACAAACCTGAGATTCTTGAGGCTGCTAAATCAGGTTTGTGATTCAGTTTTCAGTTGCTCTATCTATCAATAAACACACTACCATTCAAAAGTTTGGGGTATATATAAAAAATAATAAAAAAATAATACTTTTATTCATCAAGGAAGGCCAAGGGTACATTAAATTGATCAAAAGGGACAGTAAAGACTTTTACATTGTTTCAAACAATTCTATTCATCAAAGAATCCAGGAAAAATGCATCACTGTTTCCACATAAATATTAAGCAGCACAACTGTGTTCAACATTGATGATAATAATAAATGTTTCTTGTGCAGCGAATCAGCATATTAGAATGATTTCTGAAGGATCATGTGACACTGAAGACTGGAGTAATGATGCTGAAAATTCAGCTTTCACATCACAGTAATAAATTACATTCTAAAATAAACTAAAATGGAAAACTTCTTTTAAATTAAATTAATAGTTCACAATATTACTAATTTACTGGGGTTTTTTAGCAAGTATATGCAGCCTTGGCGAGTAATAATAGACTTCTTTCAAAAACATTAAAAAAAACCTTACGACCCAAACTTTTTCTGTAAGGTGCATTTTTGCAGAAACTTTTTTGTTTAGTACTGGCCTGAAAAACCTATTTCACATGAACACGTTTACACATACAGTAGTCCAAGAGACAAAATAATATCAGAATTTACACAAATGACCCAGTTCAAAGGTTAACGTGTAAACTTGTATATGTATTGTTTTTTAATGTTTTTTTTTTTTTTTTTTATGTATCAGAAAAATATCACAACATGAAATGAGCTCCCACACATCATTGCTAAACTGTTTGTGTTGTTTTTGTTTGTTTAAGATGACACTTTTTGCCACTGTTGCCTTTGGCTTGCTCAGTTGGGGATATTTGGGATATTTAATTTAATTAATCAATCAACAATACTATTGATCAGCATTACCAAACGTGGACATTTTCCACTAGAAACAAGCATTGATGTATTATTTTAATTTAATACTGTGAAGCTGCTTTGATACAATCTGTATTGTGAAAAGCGCTATATAAATAAACTTGACTTGACTTGACTTGACATGCCAGCATTTGATCTTGCAGCTTTAATCTTGGTATTCACACAGAAATGCAGTGATCCTGTCACATCAGATATGATTGAATTTCAGGAGCTGCATTTCTGCAGAAGTTTGCTCGAGTTCCGGCCTCCAGCGGCCCGGGGAAATGTGCGTTCTGCCTGACAAGAGATGGTCGAGCGGTGAAGGTTCAAAGGACGATATTCAGCGAGTGTTTTTATGTGATGGCCATGGACGAGCTGTCCAGGATTACACAAGACAAAGAGATGCAGGTAGAACTATTAGTCAATATCTCACCTAGAAATTAAACGTATGTGTAGAAGTGACTATGGTTGCACTTTTTATATTTTTTTAGTAAAAAGTTAACAGCTTTCAATGACTTTTTAGCATATGCGTTTGTTTTCTCACCTCTGATTTAAATGTCATCATGGTTGATGTCAGGTTATCTTCTGCCCTTGTTCTCACCAGGCAGATGCTGAGAGCATGATGGATCAGTTGATATTCTGGGTTCAGACTGATCCGTCGGGTCTTGGTCGTCCTCAACTTCCTGGTGATCCGTCTGTGAACAGTATGGCAGTTCCCATGATGCTCCTGTGCCTGGTAGATCAGCTGACAGAGGGTAGAACTGATGTGGAAAAGTACAAGGACCTCAGCGAATGGTGTGTGGAACAGATATTAAAGCATATACAGGTGAGCTAACCTGTATACAAGCTTTAGTGATGTGGAACTAAGCTTAGGATGTGAACGGCCTTCTGCGCATTAGATAAGTAATGGGAACGCTGAGATAATGGAAACACCAAACGATGATACATTACCCTAAATTCTTTTATCTCAGAGAGATGGAAAAGCCATTTTGGAAAGTGTCACATTGAATGGAAAGGAACTTCCTGGCTGTCAAGGGCGGTTGCAGAACCCTGGTAAGTGATCGTTTCAAATCTTACTGTCACAGTCTTCCATATAAATTCAACATCCTTTCCCAGACAGCAACATGGTGTCGGCCCAGATCCGGCCCACATCTGTTACGTGTGGAATCCACATGTGCCAGATGTGGCCCGGATCTGGGCTGACACTATGTTGCTGTCAGGGTTACTTCCTGTGACGTCTCTTTCTAGGTCACGCTCTAGAGGCCGGCTGGTTCCTGCTGCAGTATGCGCTGGCTAAAGGAGACGTGCAACTGCAGACGACGGCGGTCGATAAGTTCATGGAGATCCCGTTCCACACTGGATGGGACAAACAACATGGTGGTCTTTTCTACTTCCTGGATGTAGACGGTCACTGTCCGACTCAGGTTAGATTATACCCATGATTTGGTGTCAGATATAGGGGAAAGCAGGGTTAACTTTAACACAAATTTAGAAATAAGTACAGAAAGATTAATGTTATGAAGGATGGGATTTAATAGAATATCTGGAAAATTTATAGTGCTGTGATGAAACTAGATGGTGCAGGCTGATTGGCCACAGCTGGTTATGTAGCCAATGAGCTTGCAGCTCAACATTTCAATAGTTTGTTTCTGTGTTTGCTGTAAGTAAGTCTTGCAGTTTGCTATCAGAAACCCTCCACCTTCCCCAGTTCCACCTGTCTAGATCTGCTACAGGTCATTTCAGCATATCTTACATGCTCACATCATTATGTCTCCATAAAACATGAAAACCCATCATGTGTGTACAGTTAGAATGGAATATGAAGTTGTGGTGGCCTCACTGTGAAGCTCTGATCGCCTACCTGATGGCCTACAGTCACATCAGAGAGCCTAAATTACTGGACCGATTCAAACTGATCTACGACTACACCTTCAGACATGTAAGACACGCATTAGAGACATGTAATAAGGTATATAATGGGTGTAAAGTATCAGATGTGTCCATTGTTGTCTTTGCTCAAGTTTTCTGATGAGAAACATGGCGAGTGGTTTGGATATCTGAGTCGTCAGGGAGAGGTTGTGCTGGATTTCAAAGGAGGACCCTACAAAGGTGAGTAGCTGCAGTTGTAGCTAAATCGAAATATTTGAATATTTAATTTATTCCTGAGATGTGAAAGCTGAATTTTCAGCATTATAACTCCAGTCTTCAGTGTCACATGATCCTGAAATCGTTCTAATATGCTGATTTGCTGCTTAAGAAACATTTATCATCAATGTTGAAAACAGTTGTGCTGCTTAATTTTGTGGAAACCGTTTTTTTTTTCAGAATTCTTTTGACAAAAGAACAGCATTTATTTAGAAACTTTTTTTTAAATAGTTTACTTAAATCTTTACTGTAACTTTTGAAACATCAAAGTTTATGTATTTAAACTTTGAACCATGACACATTACTGTAATCCTTGTACAGGGTTCTTCCATGTTCCTCGGTGTCTCTACATGTGTGAGAAGCTTCTGGATGGTCTTCTTGAAAAGCAGGATTCTTGAACTTTCACTGATATTTTGCACTCCATTACCAGATGTGACAGGAAGTGTAAATGACATCCTTTGCATGAATAATTATAATTTTAACTACACTAATACTTCCTGTCAAACTGTATTACGGGTTCATAGTTTTCATTTTGCTAATTTTTAAGTGCCATTATTTTTCAAGCCATTCATCTAACATGTGAGTGAAAAAGGGACCATCGTTATTTTTTTATTTTTTTTTAAAGATTTAGATGAGTTCGTTCAAGCCATGGCAAATGTTCAGAAGTTGGGACTTGGGTATGTCACTAAAGGGTTTTCTTGATTTACTTTATCAAGACTAATGTAATACATAGAAAGCAAGTTTATAAAGCTAGAAAAAACTATGTTCTGTAAACTACTACTCTGATGATCACTGTGCTGCTCTTACGAGCGCCTTTTTGTTAATCTCTTTCATAACTCTGCACACATTAGTAGCTAAACCATGTAAAGACATTCCAACTGCTCTGAATAAATTGATGTTTACTGAAATGATTATATATGTGATTTTGGATTACTTAGTACAGTACTTTTGTCATTTAGCTGATGCTAAATGTATGTGAAACTCAAATCACCATACTTAAACTCATCACCACACATTGTAAACCACTTACGGTACATTTACATGACAAGGGTGTACTAAAAACAGAAGTGTTTCTTTGGCATTTTTCACGTACAGACAACATTGTCAAAATGATCCCTGTTCACACAGATCTGCGGAAATGACTAAAGACACTTATTATTCATGCCAGGCCAGTAGGTGGCGATGTCACTTTAAAAAAACACTACATTCCTACAGACTGAACAGGTAATACGCATGCGCAGGATGTCAATTTTCTCAAATGTGTCTCTGTAGTTTACACAGTCAATAACGGCATCGTTTTCAAAAGTTTGCGTTTCCAGGTTTCCAATGACATTATGTAAATGAACATTTTCTGTTTTTAGTGTAAAATGGTGTCATGTAAACGGCCCAGCGGCTACCACCATAAAAGTAATTAAACAGATTCCTAAAACAATTCTAAACTTTTATTTTCTAACAAGAGTGAAAAGAAACAAAGGCAACATTTAAATGAAAATGTTTATACACAAACTCACGACAATGCGTGTCTGCAATACCAATAATAATAATATAATAAGAATTATTAGAACCCCAGCAACAATAGAAGATGGAAAAAAAGGGAGTTAAAGTGAGATTTTGTACAGTTCCGTGGAGAGGAAGAGGGGAAGAGAGCAGGTAGCTTAAGAGACAACAGTATCACTGAAAGGAAATGACAATGAAGACAGTAAAACTTAGAGGAAGAGGAAAAGAAAGAAAGGACTATGCAGTAACCTATCTTAGGAAAAGTAGCACCAGAACGTAAATGCCTTTGTTTTTTCCATCACACTTTCAAAATATTGTACTAGTTTTATTCACAATGTCGAGTCCCCCTGACAAAACGTGAGACTCGGTACAAAAAGAATACCGGTGTCATCATGGCAGCGATACCAGTCCTCTGATAAACGCCCCTCCTCTGCCTGGCCGTCAAGTTTGAGTGAGTGTGTGGTTGGTGTGTGTGTGTGTGAGAATACCTGGACAAGTCGTATTATGCAGCACACGGCATTTGCGTTAAGAACAGTTTGGTACATCAATATTGTAAAGACAGCTTGACTGCAGGGCAAAACCCATTTTCTCCTTCCTCTAAGAGAACAGAGACCTGCAGCCTGCGTCAGTGAACTGTTCAGGATGAGGTGTGTGAACAGAGGCCAACGGGAAGAAAAACAGGAAAAAGTGCAGCGGTTAGTATGGTGGGGAGCGTCCATTTGATGGGTTGAAAAGAATAATTAATGTGAGCTTATTATGTGAGGAAATGAGCCTGAGCCCTGTGTTTTTCTGTCTCTGTGGTTCTCCTCTCAGTCGCCATCTGCCCCTCCACAGCTTCAGGAAAACATCACCAGATCTGCAAGACAACAGCAAGTCCGTTTGTTTCTGATAGTCCTCACGAATAAAAACGTGTGCTTGCAGTTTGATTTTGAGTGGGTACCTCTGTGTGGATTTGGGGGCGGTGTGTGACTGACGGGTCTTGTCTTCTTGCATTCAGAAGCCTCTGTGGATTTTGGCCCGCCTTCAGTTTTCTGGCTCTTTCTCTTCCTCTTGGTGTCCTTTGACTTGTTGCCACGACCTGAGCTTCTCTGCTCCAGCAGCTCAATCTGATTTCACACACAAAAAAGTAAGGTCTGATTATGAGGGACCCAAAATGGCAGCAAAAGAAGAAACATTTCTTGAGCAGCTTGAACATGATTTCAAAAGATTTACAAAGATCTACAATAGTGAATCCAACTCCGACAGCTATAGTGTTGCTTAACGCCGGGTACACACTGCACGGTTTTGAAAGTCGTCGGATCGTTACACGACGGATCGGCGACAGGGGGGTCACACATTACACATGGAAACTACATTTCACAAACAAACCTACAGGAAATAACGTAAGATCATGCACAAGACTGGATTTCTTCTTGTTAAAATGATGCAAGCAAGAAGCTTGTGATCCAAGTGCACTGATTTGCAGTGAATGAAAAACGAACTTTCCCTTGCCCTGTATCTTGTGCTCTCAGTGGCCGTAGGTCATCGCAGATGTAATTTCCAGTCAAAACACACTAAATATCTCACGGGCATCAGCCCATCTCTCAAGAGCGTATCTTTGATCATACATAAGATGAACAAGCACCAATTTGCTTCAGATTTCGGGAATTTGCGATTTCCACAAACCTGTCGGTGAGTGAAAATCAGGGCTAAAATCAAGCAGTGTGTACCCAGCAAAAGTATGGCATGGTCACTGAAATTAAATATATTTGTTTAAAACATTGACAAAGGCACTTTCAACACACAGCCTTCACAAAATGTCACATGACCTTTAAACAGAAAAATGCAGTTACAAAAGGATTACTCATCTAATTGCAAATCACCTCCAATTTTACCAGTTTAAGGAGTTTGACAGCCATAAAGGTTATCTATTATAAACTATGGCCAAAAGCTTTTTTTCCCGAGGCTAGCATATTTTTCCAAATGTTTTCAATGGGAGTGCCACATTTTTGAAACGCCAGCAGCGTGACGAGGTGCTGGGTGTCTTATTTCATACTGATAACTAGCCGGTTTTTACCAGCTACCAAGAGTTAAAGAATGTTCAACTTTGGGTAAAACGAAGCGCTTATCACTGTCACTTTTTACCCAGCCGTCCAATCACAGAGGAGGGGGAGGGGGGATAAATACAACACTGACCAAACGCATCATTCTGCTTGTACAATGTCAACAGATGACAACAAGAATAATAAGGGAACAATTTACACAGCTAGGCGTTTTCAGCTGGCTAAAAACACTTTGGTGGACACACAGCCTATGTGAGAAAAAGCTGTAACGCTAACGGTTCAAGTAGGTAACAAGTTTAGGAGGTCTGATATCACTAACAGTTGAGGGGCCAGTTGCATAAACAGCCACTGTGTTAAGACGGTGTCTTAAGAACTAGTTTGACCAGCTACCAGTTATCCAAGGGGTAATCATTCTTCTTTTTGGATTCCAATCTACCTTTTTTATGTAATGAACAAATTAGATGACTAACTTTTTAGTCTAAGACTGGTCACAACTTTTTTTAAAGATTAGTCTCAAGAGGAAAATAAAAGGCAAACAATAAAACATGAAAAAGAAATTAAATGAGGAAAGGGAAAAGAAAAGGAAACAAAATGACAAGGAACAAAATAAAACAATAGGAAAAAAATTGTAAGCTAAAGACAAGAAAAGGAAAAATAAAGAAGGTAAAAATAAAAGCATGAAGTGAAAGGATTAAGACAAGAAAGGGGAAAATAAATGGAAATAGTATAGAAATGGAAATGAAAAGAACAGGAAAAATAAAATAATGAAAATGTAGGGAAATTAAATAGAAAAGGAAAAATAAACAAATAGGAAAAGAAAGAGGAAATAAATTGTGAAGCTAAGAAAACAGGAAAGGAAAAATGAATAGGAAAAAGGAAATGGAAAGAAAAACATTTGACAGGAATAATAAAAGGAAAAAGAAATTAAAGGACAAATAAATTAAAAGAAATTAAAGGACAAATAAATTAAAAGAAAATAATGAAAGGAAATGAAATTGAAAAGGAAAGGTAAAACAAAAAAAGGAATAAGAAAGGAAGGGAAAAAGGTCAAATAAAAGGAGAAAAAAGAAAAGCCTCTGCCTGATGTAAATAACTATCACTTAAGCGGTGTTCATCTGGAAATTTGATTTCGATTAGTGACATTACATATACTCAGGGGTTAGGCAAAAAAAAAAAAATATTTTGACTTAATATGTTTTCTCGGCCAAACCCCATTCCACAGCCTGTCACACACACACACACACACAGTTAAAGAGCAGTTTTTTTCTTGTTGTAAGTAGGAGTATAGTGAGTACATGCTTTACCTTCACAAATGAAATACTCAAAAGAACATTTGCATTTAAAGAAAGGCCATTTTGAACTGCATTTCTATTTAAATGTCAATGTTTTAAATCTAATGCTTTTACAAGACTTGACTCTTTGTGATGTGTTAAAGTTATGCAAATGGTTAATTATTTGTATGACTACAAGTTTTTATTTCTCAAATAATAAAAGGCAAACAGAGCTTTTGCCGCAAAGTGAGCTAATATCACAAACTCTGTATAATATAATATCTGTTTTTAACCTAGCCATTATACCCTGGACATTATATTCATTTTTTTTAACCTGATCATTATAATATAAGAATTATAACGCATGTTCTAACTCATCCTGTTAACACTGAGGGAAACTAATAGCACCAGGATCAGAACAAAAAGTGCATTTATGGTAGGGATGGGCATTTCAAGCAAAAATAATATTCAATGATCGCTGGGAATTATTCGATTGTTATTCGAAAATCGCACCCCTTGCCCATATGCTCACCGGTAAAACGTGCTCCCTCAAATTCCGCTATGACATTACATTTCTCTGTACTGTAGGCCTATACATGTAGCCATTAAAGAAAACGCATATAGTTTCATATGTATGTTTAAGTAAAATGTTATTTTTTTATTTCATGTATGTTGATTATATGAAGAGTGAACAGCATGAGTAAGATAGGATCATTAGATGTGCAATATATTGGGAGACATATGGAGTGGGTCAGACATGATTTTGACCACTTCATTAAGTTTTGTTTTGTATAAAACCTTTCTTTAAAGTGAATTCAGTTTTGTATAAATTGTATCTTAATTTTAATCTGTTTCATCAACCACTTGCCTAGATTTAATAAATGAGAAGCAAATATAGCAGACAATAATCAGGACATGGAGGCGCTGGTGCGATCACTTGCATTGCTTGTGAACTGGAATGTTTCATAAATGAACCGAAACTCAGCATATAGGCTACTTCACAGGCATGAGAATTATATCTATAGAAAGCTTGAAATGTCTACTTTTAAACAAAATTAAAAACGAAAAAGAAGCGGACTACTCACTTATGTAATCCGGATAAAATGTTAATTTCTCTCTATAGGCGCGTTCACTACATTTGGACATTTTTGTGTAATTCTATTTATTAAATGTGTAGAATATAGGGCCTGTCGCGGTGAAGGAATTTCCCTTGTGGTAATTTTGAGTGGCTCAATAGCACGATATGCGGTATTATCGCCATTTATTTATGTAATTATTTATTTATATTTATTTGTTGCTATATAAATAAGTGTTACGATGTGTTTAGCATGCACAAAAACGAGAACATTTTCAGTAACCAATGTAACCGAAACTAAACCGCGTCTCTATGCATTGAAAGACTGTCACTCAGCGTGCTGTCACATTGTTACGGCAACGAACTGTCAGCGTTTTTTTGAGTGAGTCATTAAACCGTTCATTCAACGAACAAGTTCAAAAACGCTGATTCATTGATTAAAAGATAGATGGAATGAAACAAGATGTTAATTATTTTTAAGTTTGAGCTCCACTTTTCAAGGCTCAGCTGACCAGCAATGCGTCGCATGGGTAACGCTGAAGCTGATGCTTCATTTAAAGCTGCAGTCGGCAAGATTTTTTTGATCATATTCACTGAAACCGACACTATGCTCCGACAGAACAACATAAATCAGCCGGTTTTAGAAAAAAACCCGCGCTTCTACCTCCACCTGGAGCCTGTTATTTGTTTTGCAAAAATCCACCGCTCCCAGTTCTTCTGGTCCAATCAGCGCAGGGCTGTGTGAGATCTGACTGTCAATCACAGTTCGTGCACACGCCACAGATCCCCCCTCCCCGCGCACGTTACAATATCACATGCACACGCCTGAAGTTCGCAGGTGTGTTGGATTGTACGAAGCGTGATGGCGGAGAGAAAATCTACTAACAAGCTTCCAATTCCTCGGTTATTGCCATCTATGGGTAGATTAGCCAGGGCAGCCTACCTCCGAGTCCATGGTGTTGATCGATGCTGAAGAGACGGCCGCGTTCACAGAAAATCTGGTGTACACGCACTGACGAGCACGAACTCGATGGGAGGGTGCTCGCTGGTAGTGGGGGAGGGGCATGAGAGTTGTAAACATTCAAAATTTTGGCTAAGTAGACCCAATCTGCCAGACTTGCCGACTGCAGCTTTAATAGAGACCATGACATTGATTAAATGCGTGACTCGCTGATTTTTTTTCCCACGGCTTCCTCGTGCTGTGGAATTCTGACCAGCGCTGCGCTGCCGCCAATTACGGTAATACCTTCAACGTTAAAAGGATGATACGACAAATATTTCACTTTCCTTGGACACAGCAACCTTTTCACGAATGTATGACTTGACCTCAAAGACAGACGCAGGTAATCGCACGCGCTCAGTCGATCTCTCATTCACTGTCTGTTTAGGCTTAAGTGCAAATCCACGAAGCCTCTGTACAAATCACCATGATAAACAGTCTTGTTATTATTAGCTTATTTAACATTTAATACACATGGCACGAAGTTCAAAACAAGAAGGGTATAGCCTTGTGAAAAAAGAAAATGTGAATATCGCAGTTGCTGCGGTTACTTGCTTTCCTCTGCAGTTGGCCTGTCAGTAGCGCGGTACTACAATATTGCGGTTATCGCGACAGCCCTAGTAGAATACTTTCCAAACAGTTACATGTAGTATTATAAATGTTATGTTCAGACGTTCATGATATAAAAAAATAAACATATAGTATTATAAATGTTATGTTCAGACGTTCATGATATAAAAAAAATAAACATTAGAATAACTTTTAAAAATGGAGTGAACACGGAGCAGTTTTTCCGTCAGCGGGAATTTCCAGGACCCGGAGTGGAGTGATTACAGAACGCTTAGAGTGGAGAGAGGAATGTGCTTTAGCTCCACTCCAGGCTTTGATCACACCCCCTCACCAGGGTGAATACGCCTCGTCTTTCCTTAATTTAAGACCTATTCAAACTAAAAGACAATTATTACACTATTTGAGAAATGTAAGCCTATTTATGGCCTTAAAATTAAGAAATGTGAATTCAAGACATTAAGGACAGACGGGAACCCTACAATTGACGGAAATCCGTCGTAAAATCGCTGCAATTAATGGAAATCCGTCATAGCAATGGAGAACTTTAATCCCTGTAGACTGCTTACAAATATAACAATTATGAGGTAACAAAAATGGTCCTCACAGCATAAATCTGGTGATCTGAAACTCTCTTCCCTCACCTGTATGAGTGTGTGCAGAGCATCATGGGGCGGCTGTGATGCTGCCTGTAGGATCCTGTAAATGGTGTGTGTCTGGTCAAGCGTGACCTCTAGCAGGTCCCCTTCTAGCTGAAGCTCCTCCAGCTGTTCTCTAGTGGATGTGCTCAGCTCAATCACCGGCCCTTTTAGACACGACACTAGTGACGACAGAGACTCCACCCCTGACAAGAGAGAAGAGCAAATGGGTTAAAATTTAATTTAAGCAGCTTGATTACTCATATAAGGGAGGCTAGTGAACAAACCTGTAACATCATGAGTGCTTGACTTCCTGGCAATTCCATTCTCACAGCCAGACTGGACAAGACGACGGAAAAAAAAAGTTTTACAAATATGTTTGTATGTTTACATTTGTATGAATTCATGAATGTTACAACTGCACCCCCTTACCGATGTGCCATTGGCAGCCTTCTCTTCACTCTTTTTTGGCGAGTTAACATCCTCCGTCAGATCGATAACTCCATCTTCCGTTTCCTCAGAGTCAGACAGCACAATTACAGCATCCCCGTTCCATTTCTTTTTCTCCACTGGTTCTTCCTCTTTTATACTGACCATTTCCTCCTTCACTTGTTGCACACTCTCTAGCGCCCTCTGTACTTCTGGAGTGTCTAGTGCCTGTTTGGCTCGACCCTGCCAGTTAATGGCTCTCTCTGTAAGACACTGTAACGCCTCTCCCTCTGGCAGGCGTACAGGTAACCTCTGCAGTGCCACCAGCAGAGCTAGAATGGTTTCTAGCCGTGGCCGCCGGGATCGTTGGCACCGCGGACAGAGGAAACGTGTGTTCCAGTCCCACCAGCAGAGGGGCTTTGTTAGATGTGTGTCGGAGGAGCCCAGCAGTGGTGGAAAGGGCACACAACCTCCGTGGAACCAGTCTTTGCACAGATGGCACCGGTGAAGCAAGGGGTGGGGCGGACCATTGCACACGCATACTGATTGGCTAGGGTTGAGGGAAGGGGCGGAGCCACCATTCAGCAGTACAGGACTGTCTGAGTCGAGGGGCATATCTGTCTCCATAGAGTCACTCTGTTTCCTTTCTATCTTGATGCCGTTCTGGTCACCGTTTGCTCCTTTTTCCACACCAGGTTTAGTTAAATTAACCTGCTGAAGACGAAGAAGGGCCTCTTTCTCCAGACGCTCCCCTTCTTTGAATGCCATCACCTGATATTGATAACGTAAGTCACATAAATATGCAAAACTCAAGTTACAATGCGATTGGGAAAAAATAGAATTATCTAGGCTGTGTTCCAAAACCTAGTGAGCGGCCTCAGCATCCTAGAGCCGAAGGTATACATACTTGAGGTCCTTGCACAAGAAGTTCGAAATTTCCACACGTTATAAAATAAATACGACCTCACGTTGTGTCAATCACGTTTACACGCTGCCCATGGAAATTTCGTCCGTCATAAATTTCGGATCGGGTTCGATTTTCTGCGTCTTTCGCATCCGTAGCAAGCAAGCGTGCCGCACAAGCCCTGAAAAGTGAAGCCAAAACGTCTCGATCGCCCCCCGGTGACTGGTCCTAGTATAGCTCATAAGCCCCGCCTCCCCGTGTTATTCAACGGGACGTGAGACCAACTAAACAATTAAATTACACTTCAAATATCTTTTTTCCAAAGGTGGTTTCTTTCATTTGCTGTCGTTTTTATCACGCTGATGTAAGTTCAAATGTCTGTTTCAAAAATAAGTTGTTTTTTAGTTAGTTACGTGATGCGGTGGTGTAACGTCATGATTGACAGCTGTGATTGACAGGTTCTCCGAGCGAAGTAGTCACTGAAGCACCAACGGACATTTTTTTCGGGATCTTCGGAGGACTGAGGAGATTGCATTTACTTTATTTTAACAAGCCTCTTGTCGTACTGCAATCAATTTTTAAAAAAGTGTGCAGAATCCACTCTCCCTGAGAGCATTCTGCGAGAGTGAGGGCGGAGCATTGATTTCGTGGCTTTACTTCATGCTAACTACTGCGCAGGTCTGGTCCCGAGATCGCTACTGCGCAGACTCAAGTTCCAATATGTCAGCGCCATATCGGGACACTGGCGGCTTCAGTTCTCACCAATGGAAGAGAGCGAAGGGGCGTCGTCCATCTTTTTTTACAGTCTATGGTAGCAAGCACTTTGAGAGGTGTTTTGACAATTCAGAGCCACCGTATGATCGAATACAAAAAAACGCGTCAAAGATTTTGGACTCGGTGTGCAAGGACCTTTAGTCTTAAATTATGGCTAAAACGAGCCATCTTTGGAGGCAGGACAGTTAAGTTACTAACCTTTTAGAACAGCCTTTGTATCTGAAGTGTACTTACAGTATGCCTTAAATTACTACTTCTGTAGCCAGCTCACTAGGTTTCAGAACAGAATTTTGGCCATACACAAGAGTCAAACTGGTAGTCAGATGTATGAACACACTCAAAAGGTAACAGTAACTCACGATAGCTCCTGGGTCTCGAAGGTCCTGAGCAGTGAGACCTAATACATTGACATCAGAATCTGCTTCTGTACCCAATGAGTTCTCCTCCCTCTTCTTGCTCTTCTCAACACATGGGCACAACACCTGCACAGAGGTGAGGGGTAAAACATTGTGGTGTAAAACTAAATAATGACTATTTTTGATGTAAGAAACCTTGAATAACATGATTACAGAGACAAAGGTTTAGATGGCGCCTTTTAAGGAGGAATTAAGGCCCTTGTATACTTCATAGTGTTGCTTTCGTCAACGAAAATTATGACGAAATATTGTCGTCAACGAACCGTTATCACCTGACGAAAACGAGACGAGACTAGACGTAAATGCATGGTCATGTGACGATGACTAAAATACATGTATAATGCAATATCGTTGACGAATAAAAACGAGACTAAATGTGGTTTAAAAAATAAAAACTATGCTAAAATGTCTCTTCATTTTCGTTGACCAAAACGAGACGAGACGAAATGTAACGTCACGACGAATGAGAGAGTTGTGCGTGAACCCATAGCTTTGTCGGCTTTAAATTCTGGATTGCGATCTGGTCACCCGATTATCAGCGAATTTAACCATATATTACTCCATTAGTTATTCTATTAAAATGTCTCATTGATATATTTGACACATTCATAATCATTACTTTTGCTGGTTCTTTGTGCGTTATTGGCAGCGTCTCTTGTTACATGAACACGTCACCGCATCAGCGCCAGAACATGGAGATTTTATTTTAGAGTAGATATAATCGCACAACCTATTCGATATTTTATAATTAAATAAACTAATCGAATATCCAAAAATCGTGACTCATCCCTGCATGGAATCTCTTGTTTCTTTTCCCAAATCTTCACTCACATCACGTCTCACCCATTTTCTAAAGGTATTATAAACGTTTCTTGGTTCGCTTTTAATTAGGCCTATTATATTCGTATTCTTTACTGTGGTAAAGTAGAAAAACGCTGTAGGACAGATAGCCTACATTTGTACTTGCATGTCAAATTCTTTTTAACACAGTTTGTGCTTGTTATATTAGACATTGGGCGCGAGTTTAGTTGTAAAGCGCGTTTGACACGTGTGGGTGATTTTTAGTTTCACTTTCTCTGGCAGCGCAATCTCATACACAGCCTAAATATCTCGCCCTTGTGGAGGATAAAATTCGCTCTTCAAACCAATTTACATCAAGTAGAAAACACGAAGATATCATAAAGAGATCGATATCTTCGTGTTTTCCTGCTCTTGTCCCACATCCCTCTCAAAGCGCAGAGTGTATCACGCGTCTTTGTGTGGAAATATAAAACGAGTTGTTTTTTTTTAATAACCCCCCAACCACCGCCGGTAGTTGGTCCATTACCGCGGTGGTAAAAAAACCTGCCACCGTCACAGCCCTAAATATAGGCCTACTAAATAGCCTATAATAAGATAGCCTTGTACTAAAAAGAGACTAAAATACAATTTTCATTGACTAAAACTAGACTAAAATGTCATCAGTTTTCGTCGACTAAAACTAGACTAAAATGTCATCAGTTTTCGTCGACTAAAACTTGACTAGACTAAAAAGAGTATGAATGTGACTAAAACTAATAAAAAATAAAATGACAGCCTGACACAAAGACTAGACTAAAACTAAAATTAAAACAGGCCGCCAAAAACAACACTAATACTTCACACCAATTCGTTCTTCAATTCTGCTTGATGTCATTTTGAACAAAATCAGGCCAAAACAAAGTTTGTTTCAGTCTGCCAAAGCAAACTTTCTGGAAAAGTTCGCTCCACTACCATTGGTCCATGAAGATTAGGTAGGTGTGCTCTGGGGCTCCACTTTATTTATTTATTAATAAATATTTCTTTATTCTGTTCAGTCCGTTTAGGTCAGACACCTGTGAGTAAAAATAGTATCACACTGGAGAGCTGCTTTATAGTAGAAATAGAAAGTTGTAATTCTAATTGAAAGCAACACTGAAAATGTTTTTCATATTTAATACTGTAAAGCTGTTGCTTTAAAGCAATCTATTGTATAAAGTGCTCTATAAATAAATGTGACGACTGGAGCGCCAAATTGCAGTGCAGGTGCAAACACATCCACATCCTCAGATGCTTTCTTAAATCCACAACGAAAACGAGAGTTATTTTTTGATTGAGAGGAAAGTGCGCAGCACAAATTTACATATTCATCTAAATGCCATTCCCAGCAACGTAGGCGGCATCGGGGTGTTCGCTAAAAATATACCATTTCTCAGGTATTTCAAACTGCTTTTCATCCCAAGGCAAAGAACTTTGCCATGAATATATCAGGGCGTTTAAAAAGCATCAGTGTGTTCACCTCTAGCAGACTGTGCTGGCTGTTCTTCTTTAGGAAGGTTTTGCTGGCTTTCTCTCTCCACGAGTGAGCGCTGGCCACCTGCAGCTCCAGCTGCTTCAGCTCCTCCATCTTCACTGGCAGGTCCCGCCCAATGGCCACCAAACCCTCCAGGTCATCCAGACACGGGTAGTGCTCGCCGTTCTTCTCCGCAAGAGATTAGAGACAGAAGAGACAGTCACACTTGGGTCACAACCTTGGGACAACCCTGAATGGCCAAATTATATTGATTTACCATTATTTGCAACATCAATTCCAGTTTATCAGAATAGATTAAATAATTCTTACCTGAATTTCCTCTAGATCCGTGACCCAAGCGCGAGCTCGGCTTAAGCAGGCCTGCAGGGACAGGATGTTGGGCAGCTGCACTGGTATTAGCTGAGCCTCGTTCACGATGGCCTCCAGCGTCGACAGATGGTGTTTCTGCCTGCTCGAGAGACAATTGAGAGATGAAAATGGAGGCTGTATTGGTGTGGTGACACATTGCACACCTCTCTTGAACCATCTCACCTGTCCTCCAGACAGATCTGTGCCTTCTCCTCCCAGCGCTCTGCTATAGTCAGTAGCTCTTGCAGTTCAGCCATGGCAGTCTCCACCGATATGCTCTGTGGTACGTTACAACCCGACTCCATCAAGTTCCTCAGCACAGCTAGAGTCACTTCGCTCCCCTCTGGCCCTAATGTTCTCCTGACCTCTCCCAGCCAGCGACCCTGCTCCTGAAGCCCGCTCAGGAGCTCACATGCCGGGGCAATAACGGGCAACGACGCTCCCTCCTCCAGCAAGGCCTGGATCTCGCTGGCCGGGGGCAGAGGAGAGTCCTGCTTCCACTCGCCCTTGGCACTGTTAACTAGAGCTTGAGCACGGGAATCAAACTCCTCTATCTTGTGCAATAACGCCTAGAAAAGACAAGATGTGGTTACACTGATGGCTAATGCATGAGGTTGACACCTATTAGGCTAATGTGTTATACGACATCTTTAGCCTATTTCCCCTCCTTACCTGCACTTCCTCCTGCGGTTTCATAACACAGGGCAGGTTCTGCATGGTGTCCACCAACGTCCTCAGCTCCTCCAGACTCATTCTACTGCTCTGGCTGTTGCTGAGGAGCTCTGTGCTTCTGCTCTCACACTTGTTTATGTCTGTGAGGACAGTGTTGAGGCGCTGGAGCAGCTCATTATTGGGGAACTTCTTGTCAGCTGCCTCTTCTTTTAGAACCTCCAGTTCTTTAATGTCTGAAGAGAGAAGAAAAACATGCATTTGGGTTTTAGGCTTTTTAAGCAATGAATTTGCATGACTTTTCCAGTTGTTCATTATTTAATAGGCAGAAACTGCGAGTAAATCCTTATCCTATATTTTTTTTACTCACAATTTCTACCTATTAAAAAAAACTTAGAACTTGACATAACTAGAAACATGTATATTCATTATCAACATGACTATGTTTTATTAAGTAACATGATTTTTCCAGGTCTAGAAATCACACTTTAAAAATTAGTCTCTAATCATATATCCAGGGTTTTCAAGGCCCTGGTTCATCAAAGAAAACAAACAAACAAAGTTGTTGAGGGGGTGAATTAAAAAAAATATATATACAAAAAGATTTTTAGTTGTTTTAGCTTGTTTCAATACTGGTTTTGTATATTTTAAATAATTTTAAGTCTTCTTGAGGCCCCCTTGGACGTTTGCTCCAGGTTCCTGGTTGAGATCCACTGGTTTAAGACTACATAACGGTGGACTTTGACATTCCCAGTCGGACTAATAAGAACTATTTGCAAATGCAGAGAGATAGTTGCCAAAGGGAATGCAGTTACCTATTTTGTTGCCTTCTTCCTGTTCTAGAGCTTCCTTCACTCGGTTGGCCCATGAGTCAAAAGACTCAGCGCGAACTTTCAGCCGATGCAACATGGCCAAGAGTTCGTCCAGAGTATAGCGATACCTATAGAGAGGAGGGACCGAGAGCACATAAGACACTCTGGATACCAAGAATGTCATTAGTAAGAACTCACAGACAGGCACAGTACCGGTTTACCTGAGGTAGAGTTTTTCACTGGGGCAAGAGCAGAGGTCCTGTGCATGGTAGAG
This sequence comes from Abramis brama, assembly GCF_963993115.1. NCBI lineage: Eukaryota > Metazoa > Chordata > Actinopteri > Cypriniformes > Leuciscidae > Abramis > Abramis brama. The sequence continues at coordinate 13,677,520 of NC_139978.1, forward strand.
GCAGACAAGACGCTCTGGGCAGTTCGAACATGCCAGTGCTGAGAGGAAGCAGGTGGTTTTACATTTGTCACACTGCCTTTCATCATCAGGCAGTAACTCGAAGGCCTCCCTTTCAGCTTCCTTAATGCCCTGAGAGATGACACCACAATACAAAAGCCAACAACTTAATTTATTTGTGCGTGATGGCGGTTTTGATCAAAGAGCAGCTGTCAGGTGTACTTATGCATCATGACCATTGGTCTGATTCAAAACCTAGCAAGATGCCAACTTAGCATTTTGGACAGGTTAATTATAAACAATGCAGGAGCATTTTAACAAAAACATTATAAGGTGAATTACCTGGAGACAGACTGACAATTATGCAACCATTTCCTCATGAACAGCACAAAACAGAACTTATTATTATTATTAAACTACCTATTTACTGTGGAAAAAAATCTGTTAAAATGAACCACATTAACTAAATAGTCTATAAACACAGACTATGGTTAATTTATTAATTTCAATTCATTAAAATCTAATGTTATCATTTATTATATTATAATATTTCATTTTGAATGATCTTATTATACTTAATTATTGTATTTTTAAAAATATTTGTATGTTTTTATAAAACTCTTAGATCAGTGGTAGACTTCCGTTACTCTACTGGGCTTTACTTCCTGTTGTATATTTTTATACTCTATTCAAATCTCTAGATCTTTTTTTGATATTTGTAGACAATGTCTCCTTGCCCAGATGTTTTCCTTCATTCTGCAAACAAATCATCCCACTTACCCTTTCCAGCAGGCTTTTGCGTAGTTTTCTCTCCTCTTGTACAATGATGAACATCTCCCTGTGTGTGGCGGCAGCCAGGTTCAGATCCAGCTTCTCTGGGCAGGCCGCCATCTTGCAGGTGAGTTCCTCATGAGAGAACACACAGTAGCGCCTCAGCCGCCGGTAATGCTCGATACACGAGCGCCCTGTGGGCAGCTAGCACAGAGACAGGAAGAGCAACAGCCTCAGTAACACACAACTGGTAAAGCATATTTAAAAGGTAGTTCTTCAAAGATCTAAATCAAGGTGTAGTTATGTGTGCTGTATTTCATTACCCAGTCTGCAGTGCAGAAGTTGACCGCTTCTGCAAAGTTATATCCCTGATTGAAACCGCTGTGATAAGCTCGTGGAAAAGTGATGACGAACTCCCCAGCACACTGATTAGTCCGAACCACCTGTCAATCAAAAGATGTATTACAGCCAATTAATAGTTTTTATATGATATCACACCCTTATGAGAACACCCACCTGGAGGGCAAAACAAGGCTTTCCTCCATTGCCACACAAGTTATTTTAAACAGGTTTGTACTGAGCACTAATGTAGTAAGACTGATATTAAAAGACCAAATTCAAAATACACCTTATTAATGCGTGCTATGTACAGGAAAGCAGACGAACCAAGAAATAGAAGCGTAATGCACAGTTTCTTGTTGAGCGTTTTTAAATAGAAAACCATTATAAAGAAAGACCTCAACCATATGGCGTGTTGCATGTGAATTTTTAGTGACTGAAATACTGCAGCGGATGCTTAATATGGATCACACCAAACGTGCATTTTGTTCACATATTTTTGTTTCTCTACTGTTGAGAGGTGATCTAAATATTTGTTGCTTGTAACAGATGGAAAATTGACAGCTTTGTATGGCAGTTCTATGGATGTTTTGTCTCCACGTCAGTCACCTGACTGAAAACAATGAATTGAGATCAGTGTTTTGAACGCCCATTCACACAAAACATGACATTTTGTATATATAAAATATATATATCTCCTTTTTTCCCTCTTCAGGACACACACACACACACACACATACATATACATATATATATATATATATATATATATATATATACACACACTGACAGGCCATCATGAAGCAGCCCTAAAAGACATATCAACTTACCAAAAATAGCTTTTATAGAATTTCATTGGGTTTTTTCAGGCCTCATGACACATTCTTAGATTAGTGGCTTAATAATACAAACTCATTACCTTAAATACACTAATGATAATAAGTATGTGTGAGTGTGTGTGTGTGTGTGTGTGTGTGTGTTACAAACCGGCACTCCGTGACTCATGAGTATATTCGGGTTCATGATGGTGACAAGCTGGTGGAGCAGGTCTGGCTGACACTCAAAGAGCTCAGGTGTGAGTTTCTTCATCACCTCCTCTAACTTCTCTGCAGATGATGATGGCACACCATACCATGTTTTGGGCTCACCCCTAAAAAAAGAGAAATTGACAATACACACAAATGTGGTCACTAAACATGCCTTCCCAACAAATTTTACTATTAAAAGAGAAGACAAAGAAGTTGAAGTGCAAGATATTTCAGGAAAGTCTTTGCAAATAACCGAAGAACCGACAATTTGTTAGTCATATTATCAAATATTATTACTATTTAAAATAACAGTTTTACTACATAATTAAATTCTATATATTCCTGTGATAGATAAGCTGCATTTTCAGCAGTCTTCAATGTCACATGATCCTTTAGAAATTATTCCAATATGTTGATTTGTTGCTCAAGAAACATTTATCATCATCAATGTTAAAAACAGTTGTGCTGCTTAATATTTTTGTGGATATTTTTTCAGGATTCTTTGAGGATTAGAAAAGAACAGCATTTATTTGAAATACAAATCATTATAAATGTTGCTGTCACTTTTGATCAACTTAATGTCTCAATCTCAATTTCTTAAATCTTATTGACCTCAAACATTTGAACTGTAGTGTATCATGTTAAAGTGTTTATAAAACCGTGTACATTTACCAGTGCTGCTCCATTGTAGGAGCCGAAAGATGCTACATAGTATATTACATAAAAGCCTCTTTATGCATTACCAGTGTAAATAGTTGATAGAGTAACTCCAGTGATCCTCTATGTGCCAACAGAAAGCGGAGAAAACCATGCCCACATACAGCCATGGCACCTTCATGCCCGAGATATCTGCATTAATGTGGCACAATACTGACTGCTCCAACACTGGCATAACGTTCAGATTCCAGCCGCTGCGGGCATATTTCTGCAATAGGAACAGGATGGAGAACTTAATGTGCTCTTCTTGAACAAAACATTGAAAAATGAAAAGGGGAAAAAAAATTACAAACCTCTTCCTCGTCTGTTAAGTGTCTCTTGCCGTTGTTAACGGGAAAACCACTACCAAATTCCTTTGAGTGAATGTCTGCACCATATTCTACAGTAACGTCCTCTTCAATACTACTAACCAACCTCCAAAACTCCTTTTCGACCAGCTCTGTGGGCACCATCTAAAAAAAAACACACAGATAAGTAAAGGACCAATTTAGTGTCAATGAAATGACTTATACTTGTGCATTGTGTCTGTGTGGTCTCAAGATTGAGTAAGGTGAGGGAAAAACACTCACATGAACAGGCATGTTGAAGTAGTCAGCTTTAAAAGTGTCGGCCATCTCACCGAAGCTCTGTAACGTATACTCTCGCGTGGCCTGCTCGAAACCAAACGCCTCTGCTGGCTTTTTACACTCCTACACAGAGAAAACACACATTTAATGGTGATTACTATACCAAGAACAATAAGCAGCAACAAAAAATAGATCAACAGTCATTTAAAAAGCTTAAACTTAACAAACATATGCAATTTCCCAAAATAGCCCTACTTTCTGTAGTATTTTTTCTACCGAAACATCCTGTATAACACCAGAATAAAGCAAGTTTCATTTCCATCTGGTCTCTCTCACCTCTGCTATACATTTGGGACAGCGCCAGTTGCCCTTGGGTGGGTCTGTGAGAGGAGGTATCAGGCAGAACGTGTGATAATTATCATCGCACCCATCACAGAGCAGCAACTTCTCGTCTTCGTCCCCGCGTCCGCACATCCGACACACAAACGAGTCCATCTGCCAGAGATTTCAGTTAGTGCATGCAAAAGATCACATTCTTTAGTCTAAAGTTAGTCAAATCAAACATGTTGGTTTATCTTAAAATAATATCTGGGTCAGATTGGAAATTATCAAAATTATCACTGCTGTTGGTGCAAAAGACATATGCATGGCATACTTGGCACATACTAGGTAGGATTACATATACTAATTTGTCACATACGTTTTCCAAACAAAACTACATGACAAATATTTACCTTTGCTGTCAGTGTTCTTTTTAGATACGTCAGAAAAGCTTTTTAAGCAAATATATAGTAAATATCCTTCACTGACCAGTTTGTAAGATGTAAATATAAACCTTTTTACTTTCATAAGACATAAAACGTATGTAAACATACACAATACAAAGTATTTTTGTATTAATTCTAATAAGAAATTAGTCAGATTCAAGCGTTTACATGGTTAATTTTTTACTACACTATCCTGTCCAATCAGTTCAAAATTTAAATTGGATCTAGGCTTTTCAGTCCAATAACTAACAGATTATTTGCTTTCATGATGTACATATAGTCACTGATTCATGTCTCAGAAGCACAAAAGTACTCTCAAACTTACAAACTGTGAGCTATTGGGGTTGCGTCGGAGTCTCATGGTCATCTTAGTGCAGGGTTCATCGGCGGGTTCATTCGAATCGCCAATGTGACTTTTGTCATCATCAACATCCTCCTTGACGATGAGATTTGGGGGTGGTGGAGGAATGTCTGGATCTGATTTCGTGACCGGCGTCTCTCCTGGTTCATCCTTCACAGATGCAACACTGTCCCGCACTATTACCGTCTGTGGCAGTTCATCTAAAGAAAGGGTTTCATAACGGCATATGCACATTTATAAAAACATACCCATATATTAAGGAACTACATTTCAGTTGAGCTATTCCTATAATTGTCATGTCATGATCACTAAAATGTGTGTGCATCAAAACTGCAGACACAAACCTTTCTTTCGCGTCTTGTCTCGAGCTACAAGACCCAGCCCCATCATTTTAGGTCCAGCCCCATAAATCTGCAGTTTTTTCAGCTCAGGGTTCTTCTCTATGTCTTCTTCTGTAGGCTCCGGCTAATGGGTGCAAGTGAAAGACTGTAAGTGAACTACAGTGACAGAGGTGACGAAATATCTCAGAGGGTTTTCCTTAAGTTAACCCTATCTTTATCACTAAAAGCCACAGTATAAAGCTTGTTTAGGATGGAACGTGACTTCCACTAAACACAGCTTTTTCCATGAGGGATCCTTGATTGTTCATGCTATCAGGCTATTAACGTTCCACTACTTTTCTCATTGTGGTAAACCATCAGAAAGATTGGCAAAATATTTTTCCTCCACTTTTCTTAAATAAGTCTTAAAATAATTTGTTGATCAAACTGATTGAAAACCACAGATTTATCGATATAAAGCAAAAATGGTTGAGACAGCACTGCAGACTGATAAAGCAAAAGCAAACATGCATAAAGTTAGTTTTGTGCCAGACTTGATTGCTATGAAGAGGAAAAAAACAATTATCCATTTAAACAATTAATACTGAATGGCATTTCTAAACGGCTAAGTCTGTTATGAAATGACCGACTGCTGAAAGGGCTGGGCAATAAAGCGATGTCTTTATTCAGGTTCAAAATATATCTCTATATTTAAAAAGGTGAAATACTCTACAATATTTCAGTCAAAGGAACACCAAAAAGCCCATGTTGCCAAACACATTCAAAAAGTGTAATACAAGTTAAAAAATCTAAATCTACATAAATCGACAAGTTTTCCACACTGATTTTCCCTAAACAAAACAGCAATATTCACATACATATATACAAGCTACCTAAACAGCTAACAAACTGAATTTTAACCACTAAAAAAAATGCCGCACAGGGACTTGAGTTCTAAAACTCTTAATTGAAAAGAACTATTTAAATTATTAATGAAAAATAATTGAATGTACCAATTTTAAGTTTAAACAAGATGCCATTAAAACTTTCTTAATGTTTTGAAAAACTTGTCTAATGACAGTCTAAGGAATTGCAATATTGATTATGTGACTTAATGTTTATATCAGTAAAATCACAGCAAATATATCATACATATTTATAGTATCACCCAGCCCTAACTGCTAAATGCCTTAAGTACGCAGAAGCACATGGATATAAGCAGCGTTATGACCAGATTAACGTGTCACGTCAATCACAGTGTTTCTTTATGCTCCGTTCCTGAAACCTGTGTCATCTTAAAGCAAAAAACAACTCATTTTAAACTAGCTGCAAGATGAACAATATGAACCAGCCATTAAGAGAACAGCAGTGATAACATGTTATTGCATATCATAGATTTGAAGTAATATGCAGGACAAAGAGGGGCAACCAGTCCACCACCAGAGGAAATGTAAGCAAGCCAGCATTGCTAAAAGTGTGGCAAGACAAGCGAAGTGAAGTGTGAAAGATGACTGACAGACACTGAGGAAGATGGGATGGATGCACAAAGAGATAAGCAAAAGCAAGAGCTGAAAGAAAAGAAAAGAAACAAGAGTGAACGACAGCAAGAGGCCGAACAAGGGTTTTTTGAGAGCATGAGGAAACATTAGCATAGGAGAAAGAAAGTGAGGGATAGGGAGGATAGGAAAGAACAGAGGGAGCGAGAGAGAGAGCGAGGCAGTACCGAGGAGATGTTCTGAGAGCCAGTTGTAAGAGGGTGGTGAGTTGGATCCTCTGGACCCTGCATGGGGAGACAACAACCAAAACAAAATGGATTCCAGAGAGAGAGACAGAAGGAAAAAACAACAACCATGTGCGACAGGACAGAGTCAATCTGGGGATAGTAACGTATTAAAAATGTGTTTTTTTTTATTTTATGTCTGAGGTGATTTAAATTTCAGACAAAATATTAAGGGAAAAATCAAGTCAGCGTATGTGGAAATGTACAACTACTTTGTTGCATTTGCACATGATTGTTCAAAGGATAACAAACTTAACCATTTATTTAAAATAACCTGAAAAATATTACATGTATACCAGTGAAAAGTTTGGACACACCTACACGTTCTTTATTATGATTATATTTGACACATTTTTAAATAACAGTAGAAAGTCTAAGAGTCTTCACTATGAAATAGCACAAGTATATCAAAACTATGATGTACTGGAGCTTCTTTGACAGCCCTGAACACTCTGGACATTCTCTCACCCAACTTTATGAGGTGTGTCCTGGGATGATTTTATATTTTATTAAAAAGTACCTATGTTGGACACTTTCCATGCACTATGCAGGGTCCCAAATACCTGTTATAAAGTAAATAAGTTAAATTTTTAAAGAAATTAATATTTACACAACTTTTATTTGTCTACAAAACTCATTTGAAACATTCAAGCAAAAGGCTTTACTTCAAAAGTTAAGATCTTGAAAAAAATTCAGTTAAGTGTGCCCAACTTTTTCTTGGTAGGCTGTTTTAGTTCTTTTTCATGTTTGAACTAGGACGTAAACCAACAGAACAACTGGTTTAGACAAAATATTAAGAGAGGGGAACGGACATTCAAGGAATGGGGTCTCATGAAATGATTACAATTGTTTAGTGAATCAGAAATTAGTGAGGGAACCACAAAAGGTTTTCGCTCAACTCTAAACCTATGAAGATGTCTGCAGCTGATACTACAGATAAGTTTATTATCACTAATGCTATGAATCCATTGACCACGCTAATGTAATGGGCAGGCAAATTAAAAAGCCAAACACCCGCAAAATAAATGCTCGGAAAATGCTGAATCAATGGAAATTACAGGGATGAGAATTGCATTAATATGTAATGAAATTGTATGGTTATGGCCAATGGTTTTAAAGAGACGAAGCGTAATGACAAATGAAAAGCAGAAAGTGATAGAAAGAAGAGAGAGAGGGATGAGGGCAAGATGGACACAATGCTTTTTTCTTTTTTTTAAAGCACAGGAAGCAAAGCATGCTGGGAAGCGCCTTGAGAGCATGGTCAGTGCTGATCCAAAAGCGCTCATACATCTCATAAGCACATATTTGGATGGATCCATTAAGCCCGGGACAGTTATACATCCATTAAAAGGAAAAGATTAAAGTCATCAGTATGCAAGTTAAGATTACTAAAAATAAAGATTACACTAGTAACTAATAGAGCATATACTGTAAATGTAAACACTGATTTTGACATAAGTGATATAAATTACATTTATTTGTTAAGGTTACACATTAAATGTATGAAGGACTAAAAATGACAGAACGAAAAATAAATAAATAAATAAAAATAATGACATAACAGAAATAATAGTGAAAATAAATACATTTTGGTAATATAAATGGCTATTTCTGTATTTTTACATGTATTTATTTATGCATTTTTATATGTATTTATTTATGTATTTATATATTTATTTATTTATTTATTTATATATTTATATATGTATTCATTTATACATTTATTTATTCCTACATTTATTTATTTCTGTATTTCCACATTTCTACATTTATTTATTTCTGTATTTCCACATTTCTACATTTATTTTTCCCTGCACATGTATGCTAATTGACCTATGGCTAAGCCACACCCCCTCCACTCACTTGGGGCGCTTTGGCAGCTGTCACAGTAGGAGACATTTCACAGGAGGCAATTGATGATTTTTTGGAGACAGAAAGATTATATATCATCTCGATGTCACCAAAAGGGCCTTAAATATGCATTGGAGGGTTATATTAATAATTTTATTGTTGAGAAGGTCGATAAGCTTCAGCTCCAGAACAAAGATTTACAGTTCACAGTGTAAACGTTATAGTTTGGTGCTATTTCGCTTCAAACGCTCGCTTTATACGCGTCCTATTCACTTTGGATTCAAAATGTTCAAGCGTCGAACTAGACGCGATGCGCGCAAATTTGACGCTCTATTCGCGTTTGGTGTGAGCGCAGAATAATGAACAGGCTGCGATGTCAAGATTGCATTGCTGGAATGTGTGTGTTTGCGTGTCTGTGTGTGTGTGTGTCAGAGAACGGGCGCGATCGAACTGTGGAAACATAAAAACATACTCCATTTTGTTCATACAGGACATAATTAAAACTGCAAAGTGTTTAGCCTACTTATATTTGTGTAAAACACAACATTGTGCTTTTGTCAAACTGTAAACTCTTGTCAAACTGTAACCTACAACTGTCACCCAACCAAAATCACACACACACGCTGTTTAAAAGCCAAAATGACAAGAAAAAACAAACGAATGAAAACTGATAACCGCAATGCATTGCAATGGACGAGGAAACAGAGAATGTCCGAGTGTATTGGGTTAGCTATGCGTACTGTGATTGGCTCATCGCGTTTGGGGGCGTGGCTTAGCCATTGGTCAATTAGCATACATGCGCAGGGAAAAATAAATGTAGAAATGTGGAAATACAGAAATAAATAAATGTAGAAATGTGGAAATACAGAAATAAATAAATGTAGGAATAAATAAATGTATAAATAAATAAATATATTAATACATAAATGTATAAATACATAAATAAATACATATAGAAATGCATAAATAAATAAATAAATAAATAAATGTAAAAATACAGAAATAGCCATTTATATTACCAAAATGTATTTATTTTCACTATTATTTCTGCATTTATTTCTACTTTTATTTATTTATTTATTTTTCGTTCTGTCATTTTTCGTCCTTCATAAGGTTACACATTAATGATGCCGTTTTTAAAATCACTGCACTGGCTTTTTTAAATCCAATTTATCATCAAATACTTTTGTCCCTTAAATGACAAAATTAGCTAATGAAGAGATCATTTTATATTCACAATAAAATTACATAACATACAAACAACAGTTCAATGACGACAAAGTTTTAAAAGTTAACATGCGCAAACCAGAAACATCACTCACCTCAGGCTGAAGACGATTGGCTCGTCGCCCATAGCTTGTCATCTTGGATGGCGGGACTGATTGGCGGAGAGGAATGGAGTGTGGTTTGTATTCCCGGTCAATCTCATCACTGTCATACGGCCTGGGTTTACATGGCTGGATATGCCGAACACATATGCGTCAACCTTACACTCACAATAAGGGCTGTACGTCTTTTACGACCACATTTATGTGAACCATATTCTGATCATATTCTGCTCAAAGGCCCATTCATACCAAGAACAATAAATATAACCATTTATAAACTATCCTCAGCATCTCTACTTACTTTTTGGGGGATGTCGTGGCCTAATGGGGAGAGTCAGACTGGTAACCCAAAGGTTGTGGCTCAATACCGGCAGGAAATGACTGAGGTGCCCTTGAGCAAGGCACCTAACCCACAATCACTCCCCGGGCACCACAGCAAAAATGTCTGCCCACTGCTCCGGGTGTGTGTGTCCATGGTTTGCAGAGTGTGTGTTTATGTTCACTACTCACTACTCCTAATGTGTGTGCACTAACTTGGGTTACCATACTTGGCCTTCACATGTCACTATAACAATAACTATATTAGCGTCTACACCAGCAGTTGACATTGTTGTTTTCTCTAAGTGCGCAGCAGTTTTGTAGTCTGCCGCATTAAATGCTTAAGGCGAGCTCTTTAAAGCAGAAAGGATTCTGATTGGAAAAAAATTGTCCTGCAGGTGATTCCAATGGTACCATTTCTCAATGGTGCCGGTATCGTTATAGTTGTGGTGTAGACTCTTCAATTCCTTTATAATTTATAAAGATTTTAAGATCTACATCCTCATCTGTATTTCTATAGTTATCATCCTTGTTGTGAACGGGCCTTAAAGATTTATATTCTGTAAAAGACATTTACCTGCACCACAGAATATTCCTGTGCACATATTAAGCATATTCAAATAAACTTGCACATGCACAATTCTTCCTGTGATTCTCTTACGTTATGTTGGACAGTAGACAAATAACAAAATGTAGGTTATAACTCTTCTTTTAATGACTGTAAAAATAAAATAATCAATAGTTTTATTTTTCACAACTGCCCTAAGCAAACGGAATTACCTTTGTTTGAACATGTGAATGTTTAGTTACAGTAGGCGTTTCAAATGAGGCATTTACCCAAAATTCAGATCAAAACAGGCATGTTATTCAGGTTAATGTATATACCTAACGCTCACATTATCAAATTCTGAATATTAGAATATCTGTGTGCATGTAAACACTTTCAGAGAACCATTATTTTACTGTAGCTCTTACATAATGCAAAATGTGCACATATTTTCATAAGACAGCCACAAAAAAAAGGTCAAACACTGTACCGGTAAACTGGCTCCAGACTGGAACATCTCAAATGGATAGACGATCCTCTCATAGTGGGACCTCAGGAGAGAGCCAATGTTTTTGCCAGGAGGATAACCGAGCTTCTGTGCCACGCGTGCCCAGCGTCTCTCCTTGCTCACTGCCTCGAAACCTCCTTCCTCTGTCACAATCTACCACACAGGACATACAGCATGCAAGTTATGGACTTCCATCAATGCCAACCTTCATGTCTTTCCAGTTTATGCTGTTTTAAAGATCAATGATATACTTAGGCCCATCTTGTTTGCCTATTATCAATCAAATGACATTAAACAAATCTGTCAATTCCATAAAAGACTGCAGTATTGACCTTGGCCAAGCTGAACAGATCTAGAATACGTCGTTCTATGTTGGGGATCTTCAGGGAGGATCCCTGGATCTCCCAGAACTTGGCAATTCTGTCCAGATAATTGAGCTTCACTCTTGTCTCAGCCTGAAAAAACAAAACAAAACAAAAAAACAGATGTGTTTCACTGCTTAGTCAACATAAGAACATGTGGGTCACGCTTCATGGAGTAAGACGGGTAGGTGATGAGTTCAACAGGATGCAGCTCTGACCTCAAGCTCGTTGAGCCTTTGAATACGTGGAGTGAAATGGAAACTGTCCACCTCCACGGCAAATGGCGGCTGCCAGTCCTGTAATAGAAAGAAAAGTTAGTTTACATGTGAATATTTTCATAATGACATAACCATAAAGTGATTGTTCACCCAAAAAAAAAATTCAGCAGCACACAAATGATGATATTTTGAAGAATGATGGCACCCAAACAGTTTTATTGAGCGTTGACTTCTATTCTACGGGCAAACAACTCGCTTTTCAAAAAATCTCCTCAGAATACAGCCAGTCTAGCAGGTTTGGAACAACATATCTTCAAAAGAATTTACTTTTTCTGGGTGAAATATCCCTTTAAGCATGTAGATATATGTAAAATAACTATCACATAGTAGAAGAAAAAGCATGAAATGATTACGGGAGGTGGGCGAATCTTGCATATTCCAGACTTTTCTGCTATTGGGCGGATTTTGGCGATATATCCCAGTGGATCTGCAAACTCCTCCCATGACGGTTCAAACACTGGACATTCCGGCGGCGGAACAAACTCCTCCCCTCCATCCATCGCTCTGAAAACAAACAATTCAAGTTAAAAGGAAATGCACAAGTTCACGTAAATCAAACACTATATCTTCTAAATCAACAGCAAATACAATTGCATTGGCCTTCAACACAAGCAGAATTCATTTCTGTATAAAACAATCATACATCATTCTTGCTGTTCACTTAAGTGAATGTGACATTTTACTGAAATCATTTTATTATTGAGGTCGAATTGTTTTTATGATACATTTTTCAGCAGTTTTTGCTAATTCCTGTTTTTAAACAACAATTACCCATGAAAACTTTTGACATGTATAATTAAAGGTTCAGAGTTCGCCACATTGACACCATCGCTAGATCCATATATAATACCAGCTCAGAAGCAAATGTGTAAAAATGTAATTAAATTAAAGTACATATAAACGTGGCGGAACAGGTTTTGCATCTATTAAACTAAAGTTAGGGGATGATGCATCCACTGAACTAATCAAAGTTTAGCAGACAAAGGAAAAAGTCCTTCCACAAGTACACTGGTCGAAGGAACTGGAGAACAGAAACTAATTTCTTAGAAGCACATATAGAAATGCACCTTATTTCATTTCTATTCTGAAACATCATATTTCTAACTTCAGAAATCCCCCGATTTTGACCTTGTCTTCCTCTAATCTCAGACCAGACAAAATGGGGGAGGGAGTGAAACATTGTTCATTTAGGCCTTGCCAGGAAAACATAAATAGCCTGCATGCATGTCACCAAAACTGTGCCTTATAAAACAGGAAAATGCCTTATATGACACAGGCCTTTCATTTAGTACTACTCACTTACAAAACCTTGCTTATACTGGTATCTTCCTTGTCATGAAAACGACAACAAAAATGGATCACGTGACAAAAACGGTTCACACTTCATTTCCCAAGCTAAAAACGATGACATTAACTTCTCGTTTTAACGGGTTAATCCTGATAAATGAATAACATGAATATATGTAATAAAATGAACAGGATCTCCACGTCTTGCTCAAATTATGTCCCACTCAGATTACATAAAGTTTAGCCATTTAAATCAAATAGATGTTTTTGACAATGGCGTGACAGACGCCAAACGTTAGTTATAAATAAAATAATGGTGGCAGTGGCTGTCTCTCAAAACATAGTTAGCTGCCTACCTAGACAAAATACATTAGAATTAGACAAAAACACATTAAAGGGACATATATACCGGTCAAAACTGCTTTCTAGGGTACACAGCACACCAGGGTTTGAAAGACAGTCATAATCCCAAATTTCCTGTAGCTTTAGCCTGCTAACCGGCCTCAACTCGCGTGAGATTCGAGAAAAGCTTTTAAATTCACTGATAATAGTAAGAAGGCCAAAAGAATGTGGTGAATAGACACTTTTAGACGTATCTGTGAAAACTGAGTGTACTTGGGATTTGCTTAGAAAGCAGTTTTATAGAAGTAGCTGGTTAGCTGTCCGGCTAATGATCAAAACAATAAAGCCTCACAATCCGTGTGTAAGTAAGTTAGACCCACGACAAATCCAACAAACGATTCATTTGACGTTAAAGGTAAAACGAACCTCAATATATCCAAAAGTATGAAGACTTAAATAGATTATAAATCCAGTACGAGGGCCAAACATAAGGACTCAACCCCAAGGAATGGCTGAGTTGTGGAAACGCACACCAGGTGGAGATACTTAACTTGTCTTGGGTCGCAGGTAACGTTATGATGTGCGACATTTAAATGGACAATATGATCATCTAACTTATACCAGGTAAAACATAAACACTTGCGCTAAATCGTAGCCATCAGTGCAGGTTGAATCTGAACAACAGTCTTACATTTTTTTGCACTTGATCTGAGTTCTTCTTATTCTTCGGTGTCGCCTGAGCCGGTGTGTTTTATTATTTGTGTCTTTCGGGGTCTTGTATGATGATGATCACGGGGTCTATTGTTCGGCAGAGGGTCAGTCTCTGGGTGGCAGTGGCTCTGCGGCCTCCTCGATCAGCCCATCCCAGCACACACACTCTCATACACTCTCATGCACACACACTCTCTCGGTCGGTTAGAGGGATGATGATCGCGGAGATCTTCTTTTCTACTGACTCCAGAACGTCCCGCGTAAGTTGACGTTTTCTTTATAATAACCACTTCGAGCGCGTGCGCAAAATACACGTTTCCAATGTTTTCTTTCCTCGGCACTTATCCACAGTTCATCCTGTCTGAACTACACGCCATCTTGGTTTCATCACGACCTAAGCACAACTCTCTCAAGATCCATTGATCTCAATTGGGAAAACACGCACTTGACTGGATGCTAGCACGGTCTCATCCCTCCACGCTTCTAGTTACATGTAAACTAGTCCCCTGGACTCGTCCGATTTAATACAGAAGCACTTAAATTATCGTCCTGGATACAACGGCAAATGCCTGCTGGTTTCACAAGTACTTTAAAAGTGGACTATATATTTTATAATGTCGAATTGTGAATAGTTTTGTGTTGTACAAGTGATGCAGGTAGACGAGCGTACGTGACGCGGAGTGATATTTCACCTCTTTCTTGGAGAAGTAGTTCCAGTGAGTAAAATTTGCGCAGAAGAGGTCAAGCGATGTATGCGAAAAACAAATCGGGTAGCGACAACTAGTGACAAAACATCGAAATAACCCAAAATAAATTATGTCATCATTTACTCATTTCAGTTTGTGGGTTTGGTGGAATTTTCTTGATTTCCCATAATAGATAATGCAGTAGCTATTAGTTTTAGTACATAATCCAAATTAGGCTATGTTTATTACCCAAACATAGGCAATTTTTTCTCCTAAATTGTATTTGTCTCCCATAATGTATTTAATGTATGTTGCATACTTTAATAATAAAAATGACAATAATGACTATAATAATTATATGAATAAAAATTTACTATTAATTAGCCTAGGTTATTCACAATATTTTTTTTTACTGTTTTGATAAATATTTATGTAAGATAGGCTATCTATGTAAGATCAGGTCTGTAGAACAATATTTGCCCATCTAAAACTTAAATGTATCAATTAAATTATAGGACTGTGGAAATATCATTTTAACAACTGAATATGTTCAGTAGAATTGCTTTGTTCAACAGCTCTCATTGCACAGTGATTTGAGGAAGTAATAATTCTAGTTCAAGAGCTTAAACGAAAAAACTTGACAATTTGTTGGTCCTGGAATTTTAATGGTGAGTCAGATTGAATATATTAATCGACTCTTAAAGGGATAGTTCACCCAAAAATGTAAATCTTATAACTTACCCTCATGTTGTTGCACTCTCAGTCACCATTTGCTTTAGTTTTATGGGGAAAAAAGGCAATGAAAGTGAATGGTGACTGAGGCTGTCAGTCCCTATTGTGTTTGACAGAAGAAAGTCATCGACCAACATTATTTACATTTTTGGGTGAATTATTCCTTTCAAAGATTATGCAACAAAAAAAGACACAACAACAACAACAACAGCAAGTTGTGTCAGGACACTTTATATATTTTTATTCATAATGTTAGGCAATAAATATTCACATCTCTCCGAATTTGCTTAATTTCATATATTATCTGTACACAAATAAGATGACTTCATATACCTTTTTCAAAATTACACTTCAATCTGCTTTGACATACACACTTGTACAAGTTTACAGATAAAATTAATTTTCTTGGATCAAAATAAATATGCAATGATCATCTACATTTAATGCCATCTCCCTACACACACACACACACACACACACACACACACACACACACACACACACACACACACACCTACCTTTGACACTTTCCCTGTCTCAATGTCAATATTAAATCACAGTCTATTTACAGTTTGTTACAGAGCTCAGTAAACACAGACATACTCGTGCAAGAAAATTCACAGCGGAATGACAGACAGTTAATGAAAAATATCATGAAAATCTTGAAATAAAGTAAATACAATTAATAAGTTAGATATTTCTAATCTTCTCTAATTCTGTCCCATCTCATATTGATATCCGGCCATGGAATATATGTAAATGGAGCCCCATTTTCCACCATACTGTCCTATTATTATTACTGTGCAGTGCTGATCATATGTAAATAGCATATGCAGGAGCACATAGAAAGAGATGGCGATTTGAAAAGGTAGCAAAAGGGCATAAATATCTTACACACAATAACTGAGCATCACATCAAGACAAATAATACTGAGCATCTGCATTAAGCCCAGTCCAGAAATATATAACAGCACTTGAGATCACGTTATGCATCCACACAAACAGAAACTTCAAGCAGTACTTACACTAAGGCCTTACTTAAGGATAAATTACCTTGATTTCTCGTACAGGTAAACTGAAATCCTTGTATTAATGTGATCATTTATTTATACAGGTTCCTTCATCTTCCTCCTCTCCTTCATTAATCATACAGAGGAAAAAAAGAGGAATGTTATTGAAGTATGACTGAAGTATGGTGCTATATTGTCAGAATAGGTCGTTTTTTAGCCCTAACCAAAAATCAGCTGCACATAAAGCTGAATCAAAACCATCATAACCGGTACACAACTTCTGTTTAAAAAAAATAATTAAATAATACCCATACGAAGTCTCTGACATTCAAGGACACTTGTAAAGACAAGTGTGTTTGTCCATAAAAATCATCAATAACAATAAAACACATCCTTGACACTTCACCGTTGAATGTCAAAGCATGAGAAAACATTTCCTATTTACAAGTATCTATTGTATTTTGTCAAATTTAGTTTCATAACATAACATAAGAATAGTTATATTCATTAAAATTGAAATTCATAGCAAACATTCATATAACAGCATAAACTAATCAAAAACACCTTGGTAAAGAATGGTTGGCAGTATTAATGAGGAACCAATGGAACCTAAATACAGACAATTCAGATGTGAAGACTGGCAACAATCTTTCATGGAATGTGTCCTTCATACGTCACTAGCCCTCATAGGTAAAAATACTTAACGTGGGAAAAGTGTATTTTTTTTTTTTTTAATGGATTATGGAGATATATTAATTTAATATAGTTCAGAAAACACATTCATTTATAAAGTGCATTTGATGCCTTTTGTTTTCACATTCTGGGCCTTGTCAAATTTACTGGAACTTTACTAGAAATGTGCTAAGAATTTAGACATGGATGATAATGTACACAAATTGGCTCAATGATTTTTACTGTAATGTGAGTCAACATCCTTTGAAATTCATTCAAGCCCTTCGGGATTCTTAACAAATAAAATGACTGTAAATCTGGATTAATAGAAAGTAATGCTGCCATGAGAAAATGTTTAGATTTTAGGCACAATACTTTGGATTTAACATAAAAAAAACTAAAATTATAAAAATAATTTACCAAAACATTACAGATCAAATTATGAAATTTACTTATTGTTTTCTCATTTGTGTATAAATTTATATTTCTTGTTCTGAAATATGGTATTGGTGCGACTGTAGAAATTAAGTTTATAGAAAAAAATGTTACTGATATATTTTTGACTGATATATATATATTTATATTTAACATTACTGAAATATTATTTTGTGCTAAAATTTCATATAATTTTACATGGTAATAATTTTGAAAGTGATTCTAGGATGATTACAAACAGCACATCCACATACAAGGCTTTTAACAGCTGACTAGTGTTAAGAGTGGTCAGGCCAATACGGACTTACTTTAAACAATCATACCAGGTGTAAGATATTTGCTTTGTGGATTTATCTCTATTAACACTCATATATGTCAATGTTATAGATGTATACAAAAAGAGCAATAGAGCATTTAAAATTATTTAGTAAGTAGAAGCTGGACATCAATTTAGTGAAAAGATTATTGCATCTTGCGAATGCTAAAGCGACTAATGCTTAACATGATTACTGGAATGTATGAAATCACTGAACTGTGCTTTGATCTGTCCAGCACAATGTTATTTGTATGCTCTCAGGTCTTCACATTTCCTAAACAGGTTCCCAGGTCAAACAAGGTACAGTTTCTCCAATGCCTGCGATGATGAATGCAAAATGCAACCATTTTACCCTAACTTTATGGCTCTACGCAACTAAAAACAAGACTGTGGACAATTTTATGTTCGAGTTTGTGTGTGCATGTCCACGTGTCTTTTACATGCTTTAGTAGGTTATTTCTTGTCTGAATATGGAATTTAAGAAGAAGAAGCCAGGAAGTCATTTGGCAGTCAAACCCATCTACATCAGCTAAACTGAAAGTAAAGTGTCCTAATTGTTTCTCTTTGTTGTTGTCTAGTATATTTCCCACAGCACTGATCTACCTAAGAGCCTTCAACTATCTGTATGGCAGTTTTGCCTCGGTAAGTCCCTTCGATCACACTTGTGGGAAGCGCAGGTGAAAGTAGCAGAGTCTTAGCAGGCTGCGTTTCTTTTTCCCACTGGCATTATTATCAGATTTGGCCCTGCCTGCCTCCTCCACCCTCGCAGCGGTCCCCCCTCCGATTACCAAAGGACCCTTCAGCGTCCCCCAGCCTCGCGACTTCCCCTGGCTCACACTACCGTGCTGATTCGGTTGGTAGGTTTGGATTTGGCGCGTTCGACTGTGCCCGTCCCCCCAGGTGCGGCTCCACTCTGGGCCGGTGAGGGCCCTTGCTGACCCCCGGCTTGGGAAGGTTGGCCTTGGTGCTGGGGGGGGAGAGGGGAGAGAGGCGTAAGAGGGGTAAGGGGGGAGGAAGGGGGGGGTAAAGGGGAGTGGGGGGGGGGAGGGGGAATAGAGCCCAACGGAGGATACTGGGGCAGATACTGGGCGGCCGGCGGCCCGTGGTGGACAGTGCCGGACGCGGAGACTGGAGGCGGCTGAGTTGGAGCAGGGAAGGGCGGGGGCGGAGGGCTGGCGAAGACGAAGTGAGGTTGGTGCACGGGGTGGGAGCCCGGGTGCGGCGTGTGCACATGCACGGGGTGGGTGTGGGAGTGTGCGTGCGGGTGCGGCTGAGAGTGCGACAGGGTGAGAGGGGGCTTGCTGATGCCGCCTCTGGCCGAGTGTGTGGGCTGCGTGTGGAACAGAGCAAACTGCGGATGAGGGGAGAGTGGGGAGTGAGGAGAAAGGGGGGGAGGGTGGCCGGAGCCCATGTTGCCCATGCTCCCGTAGCGACCCTGCAAAGTATGCTGGGATATCGGCTGGTACGGGGAGTGCGCGGAGGGGTTGGGGAGTGGTCGTCGAGGTAAGGTGACCCGCTGAAGAGTATGGAGGGCCGGCGGCCCAGATGTAGGTACGGTCTGTGTATGGAAGCGGTGGTGGTGGTAGTACGGGGGTGGAGGTTGTCCACTGACATTGTTGCTGGTGGTATGGCAGTACTGGGCGTGCAGAGCCTGGATCTTGGAAGGACCCCCGCCCTCCCCCGGGCACAGCGAGGACGGGGACAGAGGCGGTGGCCCTCCTGTAGTCGGCGGGGCCACAGGGGCGGGGTAAGGTGGCCCCGGGGGGATAATAGGACCCGGCGCTTTGGATCGCTTGCCCCCAAAAAGGGAGCCCAGGAAGGAACCGGTGTTGTTGTTGTTGCTCCCAGTCCCCATTCCAGTCGTTCCTCTCTCGGTGCTGTTGGAGACTGGCCCAGCGCCAGTCACCGCAGGTGTGTGTTGCTGCCCCGGCCCACCCCCCACCCCCACTCCGGGGCTCAGGATGGGGCGGTGAGGCCGGTAATCTTCTGCTCCATAGCATCCCGGGAGCACAGTGGCTACTGGATAACGCTGGTGAGGCCGTGGACTGCTAATGATGGAACCCTAAGACAAAGAGAGTGGGGGGAAAGGAGGAAAAAAGAGGAGGACAGCAAAGCCAAAAACAAGTGTTTGAGAGAGAAGAGAGGGTGTGCAAAGTGGAGCAGGAATGTGGGCAATAAACAAGAGAGAGAAAGAAAATATAGCAAAAGGATACAGAGAGAAAGGTGGTTTCGATGGGGAGGAAAAACAGGGGTGAGTTGATTAGGGTAGAGAAACAACATTCTGTCCGCATCATAATTCAGAACATTATTACACAAACACATGCGCCCAACTATCTATTATGTGTCCCGAATGCTTATAATGCCAATTTTGCTAAATTGGTAACTTGGAATATTATTTCTGTTTTGTGTAATGGTCAAAACCTATGCTTCCAAGAAATTACTCATCTGTTTAGTTGCTATAAAGTTGAAGATGAAACAGCATTTGTAAACCATTCTACTTCTGTAATCAGATGAGGAAAACAGAGTATTCAAATGAGATTAAAAAGGAGGCAGAACTTGATTGGTGGACATGTAATCAAAGTCAAGGTCACTTGTCTTATTTGAAAGACTTCAGAAAGTTGTAACGGTAATTCGTTTAATGTGGTCTCAAATCAATCGTCACTTGAAAAATTAAGAAATCAATAAATCAACTATGAAATGGATAAATGGTTAGAAAAGCAATTGATTATGAATATTGGATATATAGGTTAAATAATTTAAAATGTGATAAACAAAAACAGTCAGTTAATAAAAATGCAGATATATAAACAAAAAGAAACTGTGTAATGATATAGCTTATTTGTGATTGATTGATAAATACATTTTGCCTATTGCTTTTTTAATATCTATTGCCTATTTTATACTGAACCAGGAAGTGGCATCCAATCTGCTGTCATTCATCGCTATTACAGAAGCTGTCAGTGATCAATGCTGTTTCATGTATAAATCATCAGTTTTAGGACTGTGTATGTATATGTGTACTGAACGAGTAAAAAAGGGTACATTTTATTACACATTTGACTTGATTTGTGAGGGACACTTAATAAAATGCAGGACTTAGTATAAAAATGAAGAGAACTGATTTCATACAACCACTAGTCCATGCATAACATTTCAAATACCAAACATCTACACAAACCACATTACAAAAGCACAATGCAACCATACAATAATGACTAGAGAAGTAAAAAAACAAACATGAACTAAATTTATGTTTCTATAGAATATCAATGTCATGCAGAATTAATTCCAGGTCAATAAGATGTCTTCTAGTCCAGATGTCTCAGAGTAAACTCTACAAGATATTCAACGATGTCCTGAATGACTGCAAATCTTCACAGGGAGTCTGAATGACTGATGTTATTGATTCATAGCCTCAGTCACGTGTACATTAACATTCCACGGACCACACATGGTCACACAAGATGCACACACATGGCTCTGTGTCTATGGTAAGGACACATGCAGGATGGCGCCATGTTTTGTGGGGATTCCAGGCAGGCATGCGGGTGGTTTGGGTTTGGGGACTAAAGCTAAAGATACAGACCTCTGCTTCACTCAGACTTACTTCCATTGTACTGTCAAGGGAACCAACGCTGTTTCTGCGGCCACGTTTCCCTGTTACCCAGTTAGCAGATGTCAGTCACAACTGCAGTGTGTGTGTGTGACTGAGTGTAATACAATGACAATCAGTGTTAACTAGAGTTGTCAGACTAAAACTTCGGTCAGACTACGGAACCAAGTTGGTACTGAAATTTGAAAATTGTGACGCTTTACCAAAGTCGGTACATTTTGAAAACTGTAGTGTTAACATAATTTTTACTTTCTTGTTGGTGTCGTCAAATTTTTTAGATTATTCTTGATTTTGAAGAATATCTCACCCTAAAATTACAATTTAGCCTAAAATAAACCCTATAATAAAGACATAAACAAAAGAATCATACAAAATAAATCTAGTATTTTTAAAAAGTGTTTTGACAAAAAATATATGTATATGTTACATGTACATTTAAAGGGATAGTCCACCCAAAAATTTCTTTCTTCCTCTGAACACAAAAGAAGATATTTTGAAGAGTGTTGATAACCAAACAGTTTCGGGTCCTATTGACTTCAATTGTATTTTTTGTCCATACAATGGAAGTCAATGGGAACCGATACTGTTTATTTACCAACATTCTTTAAAATATACTCTTTTGTGTTCCACGGGAGAACGAAAATAGTACATGTTTGGAACAACATGACGGTGAGTAAATTTTGACAGAATTTTTATTTTTGGGTAAACATTTCCTTCAATATTTTATATTTGCCCCTAATGTAGTATGGTATTAAACGGCCATAATTAAATTGGCTGCCAGTCACAGTAAAGAGTCTCACCTGATTCAGACAGGTCCCTCAGTGAGGAGCTGAGAGCAGTGCGTTTGAGGCCCTCTCCTGGTGAATAGTTATCATCCAAACTAGGCCTTCCCATAGTGCCATTCACCACTTCATTCTTGACTCCACCCACTCCTCCTGCCATCATGCTGTTGGTGAGCAGGCTGGGCCGCATTACTCCCTTCTGCTTCTCCAATTCAGCTGCAGGAGGAGAAAGAACAAATATCATCAGAGGACTATACAGTGTAAGACCTTTTCCTAACCAGGAACAATGTTTCCAGCATCAAGTAATTTGTCTGTACATATACTAAAAGCAAGTTGTTAACAATGAGCTGTTTTTGTCTTGTTTACTATGTGTTTTCTATGAGTCATCATTATGGTGACCAGATAGGGTCACTGTAAATCAATGATGTTAATGCTGTCGTAGTAAACCACCAGCAGAGGGCCAGAATAAAGTGTAGTTGATTTATGAGAGCAGCAGAGGGTGCTGTACTCACACTCTACTCTGTATTTCTCCATTTCCTGCACCTCAGCAATGCTCTCCCTCAGATCACTGACGAACCGTGTGCGGTCCTGTTGACTAGGGGCCGTGAACACGATCAAAACTTTATGCTCACCGCCCGGGATGGCTGATGCTAATTTGACACCATGAGGATAGTCTGAGGGTGGAGAGAGAAAAAGATCATGTTTATTCAGGGTTCACAAATAACAATGTCACATTAAAAAAAATGTAAAGGGGTCATGACATGATAAATCAATTTGCCTTGATCTTTTGACATATTAGAGGTCTTTGTACCATTAAAACATCTTGCAACAAGTTTCATAGCTTAAAAAGACCTCCTCGTTGTAAACAAAGCATTTATTTAATCAAGTTCCAAAAACAGCTTGATTTGATATTGCGGGATCTGTGGCGTCCACAGAGTAACGGAGAGTTTGCAAAGAATCTTTTGTTGAAAGATGAAGCTACTAATATTGGATCTGACAGCAGCTGCATCACAAACCATAAGTAAATGATTTAATAATGCTTTGTCTCTAAATATTATTTTTTGGAAATATATTTGTTTTTGTTTTGTTTGTTTTTTGTAAACATTTAAACATTATAAGTTAACGTCATGGAACATAATAAAAGAATTTAAAAATCCATGTCACGACCACTTTAAATATAGGTTTAAGTGATGATTTTAGAGAAGCAGAAAAATGAATATTCACTATAGAAATTTCCATGACTTTTCCTGGTCTAACTATCACAATATTAAAATTCCCTGACATTTGTTTTCCAGGTTTTCCATGGCCATTGGAACTGAATTTACAGCTTTTTAAGAAAACTCTAAACTAAGCCTGGGAATTTTTAATATGACACATATATTATTATAATTTTTTTATCAAAACTTTGTGGTCAGTACGAGCAAGGACATATTAAACTGATGAAAAACAGTAAAGACATTTGTAATGTTCTATTTTAAATAAATGCTGTTTTTTAAACTTTATATTCATCAAAGATTCCTGAAAAAATGTAGTATTGTTTCCTTCAAAATATTTAAGAAGCACAACTGTTTTCAACATTGATAATAATAATAAATGCTTCTTGAGAACCAAATCAGCATATTAGAATGATTTCTGAAAGATTGTGAAACTGAAGTAATGATGATGAAAATTCAGCTTTGGCATCACAAAAATAAATTATATTTTTAAATATTATAAAATAGAATGCAGCTATTCAAAATGACAATAATATTTCACAATATTACTATATTTTTGAGCACATAAATGCAGTCTGGGTGAGCATTAGAAACCTTTTTCAAAAACACAAAAAATCTTATTGACCCCAAACTTTTGAAATGTAAATTTTGAAAATTTGAAAACTTTTGAAATGTGTGTATAAGAAAGACAAAAATTAACTTCAAATCTTACAGGAGTTCTGGAACATGTGAACCTGCATCTCCACAAGAGGGAAGGACTGTCTGAAACTGTATGTTACGGAGGTTTTCTTCTTCTGGAAGATCTTTGTAACCTTGAAATATAATAACAAAGAAAAAGAACCACTAAGCATTTTAATATGTAGTAACTTTAAAATACACATTCATGCCGAGGAGATGTTGCTAAAACGGCTTGGGCCAATTCAGTTGGCATGCATTATTAATTGATGTGTGTTATTGACATTACCACAATCAGGTCGTTGAACAGGAAGACCTCTCTCTGGTGGACTCCAGATCTTTGAGGACGGTTGGTGTCCGGGACTTCATAGAGCTGACAGCAGCACACCAGTCTGCGGTGGGGCAGAGACAGAACCTACACACACAGCAGATATTTACATTTACTTTGGAACTACATTACAAATTGTTCATCAAACAGGTCAAAAGTATGATTTACACTGACAGAACAGTTCAAAGTAAAAAATAAGTTCTCAAACATTCACTATTCTAAAAGATTATAATAAAAAAAAAAAACTCAATTTGATAAACGTCTCAGTAGTACTCACAGGTTTCTTGCCCACAATGACTCTCTCCACCGCCTGGACCTGAGAAACATGGTCATCATTGGTCCTCAGTTCCCACTTCTGAATGCGCTGGTAGATTCCAACTAGTAAGTCACGTGGGATGTCCTGACCATTATCCACCCCTGAGAGAGAAAGAAATGACATGCACACAAGAAGAGATTTAGTGTATTTGCAAAATCCCTGACAGTTACATGGCACATTTAAAAGCAGATTGAGACTGTGTTTGTAGTTGGCCACTTAAGTATGTGCCAAATATGTGAATGTGTGATATTTCAGAGAGAGAGAGAGAGATTTGAACACCACCTCGCAAGTTTTTGATGAAATCGTCCAGCTTCATCTTCCGCTCCGCTTTGATATTGGGGCTGTACATGTCTGTGTTGAGGAGGATGATGGCAAACGCTAGGATGAAGATGGTGTCTGGGTTCTGGAACTGTCTTACCAGTGCTGGGTTACAAACACAGTACCTCTGACTACAAGACAGATACAGAGAGAGAAATAGGAGAATTTAAATGTGCAAATATTGAAGGATAGATAAAACATGTTTTATAAATGCATTATACCAGCTTTGAAATCTGATGGGATGAGCCATGTTTGATGTCACTATATAGCTGATTTATGAGCAACATCAATAGGAATTTTCTGTTACCAAGACCCCTTAATAGTGTTAAAACCATTGTAACCCATAGCCTCTCATGGCTTAATGTAATAAATGTGAAATGCTAAGTTGTTTTTTTTTTTTTTTTTTTTTTTTACGATTGCATAAACATACCTGAAAGCCTCAATAAGTCTTTCCACTTTTTGGGCCTCTCCTTGCACTTTTATCTGAGCTTGAAATTTCCTCAAAGCATCATCAAGATCCATTCCGGAAAAGTCCATTTCATCCACAACACAACTGAGAAAAACAAAAGTGGAAGAAAATTGTACATATTTATACATTCTCATGCCAAAATGTGCATTGATTTGTTTGAGGATGAAGAAATTCTTTATTTTCTGTGCATTTTTTATGTAATATTGTTCAAAATATTGTATTGCTCGATTGCAAGGGTGTTGGGGCTCCACAACCCCAAAGGGGTCCCCAGGAGTACTTCAAGGGGTCTGGCAATTATTGTTCTGATCTAAAAAATGTGAATATTTATGAAACAATGTATTATTAGGTTAACTTCAATCAAAGCCAAAATTCTCAGATTAAAATGTATTAAATTAAATTAAAATGTAGTGTACAGTATGTACTGTAAGTATATGAACATCAAAAGTATTATTTTAATGACTTTATTTTAAGCATCTTAAAGTCTGTACAGTAAATACATTAACATTAATAATACTACATGTAAGTGGCTACCAAGCTTCCCATAATGTTTACGCGTTAGTTCAGTAGGCGGAGATTCTGAATTGAATCACAAATGTCAAATATTGATTTTCTAAATGTTAATTGATAACGGAACGTTGACGGAACGCAAAAGGCACCTGGACAGTCTCTGGCGTGCAGCTGTGCACATAAAAGAGACCCATGATGGTTGAGCGAGAAATCCGACCGGCACCCTCTGCATTAAAATCTAGCGTAACTTTGGCTTCTATGAAGTTGAAGGGAAAAAGGACCTGAACTTTATGCAAGTAGGGCTCCAGACTGCGACCAAATGGGTGACAAGGGGTCGCACCACCACGTTGTGCAATTGATAAGAGCTGCAACTTCTGTTACATACGATACGAGAAACATCAAATGGCACGAAACGAAAGTTACGAAACCGCGCTATTCGTTTAGCTTCCGCGCAACACGAGCTCAGAACAGGTTTACTCGTGGGCCAATCTCAATCAGGCGACACTGTTATTACACAGCGCTGGAAAATCCAGTGAGAAAGAATTCACCGCAGATAAATAACATTGCAGTGAAATTTAATTGGAAGCATTCAAATTTGGCGCAGAATTCTGTTATAAACCACATGTCAGATCAAACAGCGCTGACGTGGAAACCAGGACAACCTTAAAAGCTTCCCAACTCGGAAAAGGCAAAGCGAATTACAAACTCTATTGCAACATTTATTGCCAAATCACTTCCATTTGTTTAATTAATAAAATATATTGGAAGTAAATTCATTACGGATCATTACAGATACTTTGCTTTAAAAGTACCAAGTAGTCACACAGTAAGAAAAAAAATCTGTATAGAAAAAAAAGATGTATTGATAATTGTTTTATCATCACATCACAGCCCTCTGATTCGTAATCGAATCGAATCATGCCTAGAGATTCCCACCCCAAATTTAGCATCGTCCACTTTAGATCTGATCGACCAAAATGCATCTTCATACCAGGTGTAAACAGGGCCTTAGCTCTAAATTTATATTTAGCTCTTAGCTCTAAATTTTAGAGGATTTATTGTTTGAACTCACTCCAATACATCTTTGTTGAACTGTTTCTGTCTGTTTCCAAGGAACTCTCCAATCATCTGCCGACTCAGACCTTTTCTCTCCAGGATGAAGCGAGCGATGCCCACCGGTGTGTCTGACACAAAGCCCTTTTCAATCAGGTACTGAATACCCTTTTCCGGCTTCCTGCAGTCCAAAAAACAACAGTACAGTTTAATCATGTTTTAATCAGATTCATTCAGTTTCCTCAATGTGATTTATAATAGCTTTGTCACTGGCTTGTTACATATATTAAATGGTGGGATTGTTGCTTATAAGAGGTGGAGTTTCATTTTCTCTTACTTGTTGAAGAGGTTGAGTCCAATGCGATATTGTCTTCTCTGAACCACATCGTTGTTAAAGGCAGGAGAGTCCCAGCTGTGCCGGCTTTCTCTCTGGTAGGTCTGTTTTCCTAATGGGGGCAGGGGCTCCCGCAGACTGTCCCTTGACGAAGAGCCTGAGCTGCAATTAATGGTCTCATTAGAGTTTGTGGTGGAATTCAGTGAGTCATTATCACCATCCGAACAGCACTGCTGCTCCAAGCCACCAGGTGGCAGGGGTGCTGAAGAGGAGGATGAGAGTGGTGTGGTTGGGGGCTGCTGAGGAGAGGAGGAAGACGAAGGAGTGTCGGGGTACTGGTGATGATGGTGGTGGTGATGGTGATGATGGTGAGCCATGTGGTGTGGGATATGCGACGGTATCGATCGGCTAGCTGGACGTGTTTGACCTTGTGCAGCTGTCGAGGATGTTGAACGAGCATTAGGGTTGTGTTTTAGTGTACCTTGAGGTGACCCTCCCACTGAGTCCTGCTCATACACTAGTTGTCTGCTGAGGGAGCCTCGATCTGAGCGGTCACTCATGTCCACGGAGCTGTCACTAGGTGGTTCAATTGTAAGTAGTGGTAAGTGCCCTCCCCGCAAACGGTAATCACGGCACTCTGTGCAAGGTGTGCTTCGGCGACTATTGCTGCTTCCTCCTCCCTCTGTGTCACGGCTATCCTCCCTACCACCTACCCCGCTTCCAACACCCCCCCAGAACTCAGTGTCTGTGCTGCTAGGGGCCCGGTCTAGAGAAAGCGGCGATGAAGGTAGTCCGTCGTCCATGTAAAGTGTGACATCGCTGTAGGAGGTGGCTGTGCTATCCTCGTGCATGCTCAAGCCTCCTGTACCTCCTCGATCCCTGTCTGCAAGGCCTCTCCGTAATGATGCGTGGCTGTTGCTGCTCCATATGCACTCGCCAAAGTCATCCACAACACCACTTCCGTCCCCTATCCCTTCCTGGGAGTCATCTCGGCGTGGTCGACAAGTTAGGGCATCATCAATGGAGTCTGCCAAGGACTTCACCTTGAGTACAAAGAAATGAACACTGTCAGATAAACTGTGCAAAATATTTACATTTAGGGTTACAAAAGATCCCTGTCTCTGGGGTAGTACCCCTAAAATGTGCATATACCTTAGAATAGTACCCTTAAGGTACTACTGTGAATATTTTAGGAGTAAATAAGGTACAAACTTAATTTATTTAAGGGTACTGCCTAGGGGCTGCACAGACTAGTTAACTTTAATGCTCTGCCATGATGCTTTAAGCTTGACATCGACTAGTCGCTGGTCATGGCCTATAGAGGGCGCAACAGGATAAGAAATCTTGGCAGTCCATTTTAAAGCTCCGTGTTCAAACAGTTAAAATGACAAATACATACTCTACTCCTCAAGCGCTCCACAACATGTTTGATTATACTATCTAGATGCTCAAAATTGATCGGTAGAATGCACGTTTTAAACAGCTTTTGTACACATAAGTTGATCGCCGTTCTAAACGAATGGGTGCTGCATTGTAACGCACACACATACAGAAGCTTGCGCACATCGCTTCAATATTATTATAAGAGAGACGCTGCCAGGTAGAATTAATTCACACTCAATCGCTCTCTCACTAATGCATTCATAGCCTATAAATGTTTACTGTGCTACTTTATCTGTATCTGATTTAGAACGAGCAGAAATCTGAGATGAAAAAAATAATGACCCAAAGACAAAAGAATTGATAAAAATAAGCTGTTATGTAAAGTCTTGTGGGCAGCGCTGTGTCAATATGCCATAGCTCTGCGCATGGCAACCCGCATTCAAGTCTCAGCTCGAAGTTCAGGCTTATTTGTTCATTAATGACGTCATCAGTGACTAGATGACGTCGACTCGACTTTCATCACATAAATGTCGACTTTAAAAAATCTGATGTCGTTCAACCCCTAGTGCTGCCCCAATGACAAGTTGTTGTTTTTGTTTTCTGAGAGTGAAGGAGCCACAGGATAGGCATTTTTTTCATAGCATTATCTAGTCATGGTTTGACAGTTCATTTCTAATCATTTAAACAATCAGTTCACGTAAGGCTATGTACTGAGAAGCTGAAACAGGTATGCAAAACTTTGACCAACTGTCTTTCTGGTAAAGCTGGTTGACCAAAACTGCTGGTTAAGCTAATTATGTAGCCTGTATATTAGCATCCAATGTTGAGGATCAGCATCCAAAACACAACACACACTGCTGACCAGTTTTGCTCGTCTTTTCAGCAGGGTATGTTCATTCTTAACCCCCAAAGACCCTTTATCTCTATAATGACTTCAGATACAGACAAACTGAGAACTTACTTGTTTAGAGAAGGAGTCCTCAAGGTGGGTGTACTCCGGCCGTGATGGGGAGCTTGGCTCTGTGGTGCAGGTTGGAGAATGCGGAGGACCCATTCCTGGACTGTGACTGTAGTGAGTCGGGGTGGGAGGTTGAGGCTGTCGGTCATCAAACGAGTACTGCAGTCGCATGTTGGAAAGGATGATGCGGCGTGTCATGCGGCTCTCGGAAGCTGAGCTGCGTAGGCGCTCAAAGTTCTTGTTCATACGATATTGACGGAATGCTGTCTGGATGGTACGCGCTGCTCGTCTACTTACGAAGTAACCTCCATATTTCTTCTCCAGCATCTCCACCTGCACAACGACAGCCATATCAGTTATATTTTCTCCAACAGAATGTGATTTACTGCGAATCCTAATACTTTTTTGCATGCCTTACCTTCTTGTCTTGTAGGTCTGTAGAGAGTTCATAGCTGCTTGATAGGGTTTTGCACCTCTTGGTTTCCTCTTCCTCTTGCTTACGTAGGGCCAGGCTAGCTGGTTGGTTGCGTGTACGCTGTGCCCAGGCAATACTGGCTGGGCTTGGAGGGGGCACAAAAGGCACCCTGGGGCCTGGGGGGCCGCAGCTGTTGTCCCCGTAACGGTCAGAGCGGTACACGTAAGGAGATTTACTGCTGGAATTGTCTGAAAAGGGACGTGAAGCTGAACTCTGGGTTTCCTCCTCACTGAAAGGGGTGGGTGAGAGAGAGAGGAGAGAAAGAGAGATAATAATTTTGAGTCTGCAACGCCCCCATAATGAGAGGATAAGATAAAAATCTCAAGCAACTCAGGAATTCATGACATTATTCATTTTCCACTGAGTTAGCATTTTGACTTTCAGGAAAGCTTTAAACAGGGCCAATGTCCTAAACAAGCCTCAGGGTTTCCTAGAATTATCAAACAGTTAAAAGCAAAGACTCCAGGAAAGTTTTAACAATTCTAGTTATACTTAAGATTTGTAATTAGAAGTCATTGTCTTAATACAATCTTGGTTCCAGTATCAAAGACAGTAGTTTATATATAAACAGTCTTATCTTCATCAGCTGAGTTCACAGTATGTGCTGAAACTTTAAAGAAACTTGAAAAACTGTTGTAAATTTCCTGTAAAATCAAGTTCTGTTTTTGACATCTGTACCTCTCAAGTAAGAGGTTTGGGCATGTGGACCGCACATGTGTCGCATCATATCCAAACTGTTGGATCATATCCAAACCTTATCTCTACACTATTGACACTATATGTCCTCATCTCTTGCTCCTCACACAACAGTTCTCACCCTTGATGACTTGTTGTCTTCCACTTCCATAAGTGACTTACTCATCCTGCAGTGTTCCATCAGAGCAAAAGATTGATTGATACATATACCAACAAACATAAATGACATCAACTATGCAACCTCATTCAGTGGACTTTATACTAAAGTATAACATGAAATAGATTTCTAGGTTTTCTGAAGAAAATGCAAATGGTTCTTGTCAGTGCAAAACTCACCAACATGAAACTGTGTGGTAGGCGTTCTGAGAGGTTATCACATTTCTATGCAGTTTCTAAAGCCTTCTGATTTGTCATCACATTGCTTTGCAAATATTAGGATGTTCAGAGTTGTTGCTAGGTTCCTGCTAATGATGTTGTATGGCTCACATCTTGCAAATTCAATGCAATTTAATGTTTTTTTCAGTCGTTTTTTTTTTATCAGCCAGGCAAAAATTGCAATTTGCTTGGAAAAGCAACACACTTCTCCTCAACAATCCACGCAATCTGTGGTACCATTCATGCCAATAGCACAAACAAGTTACACACTGACATTTAATACTTTGTGTTAAGAGTTTGCAAACACCACTGCATAATAAATTACAGAATAAGAACAAACAGTCTATTGACAGAGGAGCATAGTTTACAGGGTCAGTCACCCAAGTGTAGAGGCGGTGACCCTTGGGTTTGCCATGGGAAACACAACAGCATGTGATCTGAACTCATAATCCTGACACAGCTTTCTGACAGGACAGTGGGAACTTCTGAATCACTGCATGCAGCTTCCTGTTCTGTATGACTAAGTCGGAGGAGGTTATTGAAGGCAAGATATTATCATATAATGCTAATGTACTGCAATTCAGACATCTTACGAAACTATTCTCATTTTGCCTAAATGATTTCTCACTCTCTCAAGCCCACAGAAAGACACTTGCATGCATATAATCCTTGTTTTGTTGTTTATCACATGTAACAACAGGTAACCATTACACACAGAAAGGTCCAGTCTTTACAAAAGCACAATACCCTTGTTTCACCCTCTTTTGTATGTAGGAAAACAGAAACCTAATAGGCTTAACAGCGGGTGTTAGGATTAAATGCCATAAAATTTGTAAACTTTTAACTGTACACTTACCACATTTACTAAAAACAGGTCATAAACCCACGCACATGAACATCCATCCTGAGAATGAAAGGAGGTTTCGCTTCCTTTAAGTCCAAATTTGGCAAAGAGTCGCTGAAGCTCCTGGAATTCACCAAGTGCTGAACTTTGTGGCTTTTTTAGAGTCGTTCTGCAGTTATGACCGACTGTCAGGAGGTCACCAACACATAGTCACATGGCAGTGCTTAAACCCTCCCTCCTCCCATTTTCTCTCTCCCTCTCATTATTTACATTACACAGAGTGCGGTGGTATAGTTCACCGAAGTCAGTAGCTCGGAAAGAGTGACCAGATATGTAACTGAGGCTGGAATTTCTGGACCAATCAGCTTTAGGATCTCCTACAGTGCTTGTATTTGTCATCTTCTTCATAGATGGGTCTAGAATAGTTTTTCACACAGGTGTTTGTGGTAATCGTCTATGATGTTCACAAAAACTTGTGTTCCCTCTCTGTTGTCCTGGTCAGTATTTTCCACCCCTAATATGTGGTTTCCTGTATTTGTATGGAGTGGACAAAAGACTGAAGGGGAGAAAGGAAGACACAGTAATCGCCTTTTGAGCTGTACTGTGTCAGTTCAACCCATTTGAAAGCAAAATCATAAGTGAGATCTCTTTAAAGTCTCAATTGTTTCTCCTGGAAAGCAATGAAATTAAATGAGAACCAGCTTTTAAGATTTTTTTTCTCTTGAGAACATCTCACATGTTCTCTAAAGTTTGAGAAGAATTCTCAAACAACGTCTTAAATTTGGCTACATTAATAAGAATGCAAAAAATTGTATGTAAGCTGAAACATTTCTAAAATTTGTACAATATCAAATGTATCTAAGCCACGCAATACAAATAATTTTATAGCACTCACTGTACAACAACAGTCACATTTGTGAAACATTGTGTTTGTATATTAAAGGAATAAAAACATGAAAATGAACAAATCTCCATAATAAGCATTCTCTCATTATTTACACCCTTGTGTTGTTCCAAATCCGCATGACTTGCAACAACCTGATATTAATGCAATTTAATAATAATTAAATCGCAATGGCCACTGTTGTTTTCCTGTGCACCAATACATATTTTACATTGGTACATAGAAACAGCAGAAGAAGCAGTTGAACAATTTTATTAAAATTGAGCCCCATGTACTTTTTCGCTGATATTCCTGCATGCTTTGTTAACTCTTTTGCCAAAAACTCATTTTCTCAAAATTTCATGGACCCCAGAATATTTTGTTGTATGAATATCTGAACATACAATATATCAAAAGAAAGAACAGACCTCTGCTTTTAAAAGAAAACCATTTTATTCTTCATACTTTTTATCAACATTTGTGGGTAAATTTAATTTAAAAAAACAAACATTTTGAACAAAAAGCTGACAAAATTGCGCTTTTATCAAAGACTATGTCAAAATGGGATTCATAATTAAAACATAAATCGAGTAG
This sequence comes from Abramis brama, assembly GCF_963993115.1. Classification (NCBI taxonomy): domain Eukaryota; kingdom Metazoa; phylum Chordata; class Actinopteri; order Cypriniformes; family Leuciscidae; genus Abramis; species Abramis brama. The sequence continues at coordinate 13,711,366 of NC_139978.1, forward strand.
ATTTGCTGTTCCCAAAGCTTGAACAGTCCCATTCTTTTTTCTCAATTCTGTCACCTGATGGAGTTTGGGTTTCTTGCCACTGTTGTCTCTGGCTTGCTTAGTTTGTCGACACTTAATATTCAACAATATTATTGATTTGACTGTACTGGCACTATTGTATGAGAACTGAACTAGACGATGACATCACTGTTTTCTGCAGAACTGCTTTATAGATGAAATTACCTAATTTAATAATAGATGATCTTTACAACGGAAATGAATCAACACTGAACTGACTTCAGCTGAACAATGATATCATTTTCTTTTAGAACTGCTGTGCAGCCGAAATGTTTGCATCATTGAATAATTTTCCTGTTATCACTGTAAAGCTGCTTTTATAGAAACAATCTGTATTGTATAAAGCGCTATAGAAATAAAGATTTGACTTGACTATACCTCTTCCTTGGTCTACATTTATTTTGGTAAAGTCTGGCACTTTTAATTTATAAGCTGTTTAATGTTTGATGATCATGTTAGCTTACATGTACATTAGCAATGCTTATTTTGCTTGTTTCTGCTTCTTCTTTGCCTCTGTTTTGACCATGGTTTTGACCCGGAGATTTAGTCCTATTTCAGAGGATGCGTAATAGCGCCCCCTACCGTATAACAGTGAAAACTCGGATTGCCGGAAAATTCTTTCAATGCAGGGAAGCATTGTTTCATAAATTATGCAAAATTCCGTCAATGGGAGGTAGAAAGTGGTAAATGTTAACGCTCAATATAATGCCATTGTATTGAATTCCTTCCACCAGATATTCATTACATTATCACCTTTTGTGTACCATGGAAGAAAGAAAGTCATGCGGGTTTTGGAACGACATGAGAGGGAATAAGTTTTGATTCTGGGTGAACTATCCCTTTGAAATAAAAACGATAGATTGCTATAGCTAGCCTACCTGAAAACAAATTCTAGTTTTACTATCAACACTGACCCCCGGTTTCACAGACAAGGCTAGTCTAGTCTAGTCCCAGACTAAAATGCATGTTTGAGCTGTTTAAACTGAAAGCAATTTGCACGGACATATCTTAAAATATGTGTCACTGCCATTGTTTTGTCTCAAGATAGACACCAGGTATGTTTTTTTCTCTAAGGCACGTTTATAAAAGCTACTTAAATGTCCTAGTTGAAGGCCTAATCGTGGCTTAATCTATTTACTCTTTTACTTTCTTTGAAAATATTTCTTCAGTCTGAAAAGGACAGATGATAGACAGCTATGTAGACGCCCGAGCAAACATACACACTATTTGCCTATGCTAGGCTACTTTACATGAGTAAATGGACTAGTTGCTTTCAAGTGTATGAGTTATTTGCTGTTTTGGATTGTTTTTTAAGTAGCTTTAAACATGCAATTGCATAAACGTAAATCCTATAAACTTACACTGAATGAAGGATGCCTTGTATATCACTGAGGCTTGAGCAACCACATAACAGTTCATGAAAATGTACTTGTGCTTTACTTTAATATTGGTTTGGAAAGTTGGCCGTTGCTTAGTTTAGCTCTGTACTGCAACATGGTTTAGAAATGCAATCTGGCATCTGCTGCCTACATTCAATGACAAACCTGCAGTGCTGTTTTATTCTGGGAATGCTGCTATAACATCTGCTCAAAAATTGTCTTTTTGCATCTCACATCTTCCTTTTCCCCATTCCTCCCACTCCTCCTACACACTCTGTCTCACACACACACACACACACACACACATGTAGGAGTGAGGGAGGTAGGGTTGCTTAGTGACAGTTGCCGTGAGACCACCGTGGGAGGTGAGGCAGTCATTATAAAGAGTGTTGCTATAGATACGGAGCACTAATACGGTAACCGTGGGTGTTGGTGGATAAGTTGCAGGTTGTAAGATTGTAAGACTTTGAATGTTACAACGGATGAATGAGATTAGAATTTAACTACTCGCATACACCCAATTAAACGACACAGTCAGTATGTGCTACGGTGTGCTGTAAATGTAGAATTTGCATAAATAAAACAATAACATTCAAAATGAACAGGATAGTCCACCCAAAAATGGAAATTCTGTCATTATTAACTCACTCTCATATCATTCCAAACCTGTAACACAGGTTCAGCATAAGAAAGAAACTCATACAGGTTTGAAACAACTGGAGGGTGAACTGGAAAATGTAAATTTTTGGGTGAACTATCATTTTAACAATAAACGTGTTGGTCTCTTAGGAGCTAAAGAGATATATAAAAGCATTGTTTCCTCCATGGTTATAGAAGAGATTTATCTTTATTCTTGCTTTCAGTTTAGGAGGTAGCAGGTCTAATGCTTATTAAACAGCAGGAATGTTGTAGTAACTTGCTGAGCAGGTTGCATCAGAAACACAATATGTCCAATTAAACTTTTCTAAAAACTAAATACTCAGCATATTTTGCTCTGCAAATACATTCACAAACACCAGAGCCAGCTTATATTAAGAGGCCCCAAGAGGTAAGGGAGAGCTGGGACGATTGAAACATTGAGATTTCCTTGAAAACCACTCACGTCATGTGTGTCAAATTTTGTCAGCACGTACAGCACGCAATGCCTACCAGACCTGCGAAAACATTTCTTCTTTACATCATGCCGTTTTGGAGTTGAGTTTGAGTGCAGTAAAGTGAATTCTTTCGTGCGGTACTTTTTTTTTTACTGACAAGTTGCATTTATTGTTTCATGTGCCATTGTAATGATAATACGGCAGGTGTATTAGTCCTGAAACACACCCTTAAGTGTGCAATATCAGAGTTTTTTAGTTTAAGGGCAAAACAGGATTAACTGGCAGGAGGCGCTGTCGGGACATTTGAAAGACTTGTTTCAACCGTCCCGACAACGCCTCCTGCCAGTTAAACCTGGTCATAGTGAATATAAAACCGCTGTTAATGTGGTCACTATGTGTTTAACTGTTTAAACATTGAATAAAAAAGTGTTTCGCAATAATGAAAACACATTATATCTGTGATCTGTCACTGTCACCAGCTAACTGTCACTATCATCGTCACTCTCACTGTCATCGTCAATGTCATCTGTTAGTCTCAGTCTGCACTACAGTTCCCAGCATCCTCCTTGGCCCACACCTGCACCTCCTTCTCCATTACCCACACCTGTCAGCTATCATCATCATCGTTCCTCCCTGTGCGTGTTCATGGTTGGTTATTGTTTGTGGTTAGTGCACATGTTTGTGACTCACATACTGTTTTGCATCTTGGATTAATCGTGTTCTGGAATAAATCATCGTGTTATTTGTATCTCGTTGCCTTCATTGTCCTTTTAGTAACCAAGCGTTACATGATCATTGTGACATGAATTAAACCTGTTCATGGTTATTTAGCCTGTAGGCTACTGTAGGCTACTGTTCATAGATGGTTATTTAGCCTATACTGTTCATAGATTCATATACTGTTCCTAGACTTGTTTCTTTTAATGCAAATTCATTTTCAATTACGCAAAACGTTATCTCTTTAATAATCATCAATTGTCCAATCTTAAATCTTCAATAAATTTAATTTATCGTCTTCTGGGTGACCTCGTTTTCTTCATATTAAATACGGCTATTCAACTAGCAAACACTCAATGTGACTCAAGGAAGAAATGTAAGAAAATGAATTGTAAACAGATTTGTCTGTCTTTGTCAAAATAGCATATTAGAAAGATTACGCAAAATGCGCATAGGCTTGTCGCCTATTGTTTATTGGGCGACAGAACAAAATTGGTTAATATGAACCTTTAAATTAATATAAATTACAAAATATGTTTGTAACAATATGTACATAAGTTACTTGTCAGGTATTGTTCACAAAAACAAGCATTAGATGAATAGTTGCTGTTTAAACTGTTATGTTTCATCCATCCCACCCCTGTGTTTCAATCACCCTGCTCAGGCGGGACGATTGAAACAAAGCACAACTACCGTTCAAAGTCAATTTTTACTTAAACCATTCTATATTTGTACTGAATAACACATGATACTAAGAGAACACATATGTGAGTTCTTCATCACAAAAAATAAATAAATCTATCTGTAACCTTATCTTAGAAAACAACGTTTATCTGAAAAGTGTTTCAACTGTTTCCCCTACTTTGACACTTAAGCCAAACTAAAAAACAGGCAAAATAAGTACCATTTATGTAAAGAAAGACGGCACAAATAGACCTTTCAAACTAAACATTTCCCCCAAAAAAGTCAATATGTACTTGGACACTTTTTGGTTGTGAAAATTCGCTCAAAAACGAGAAAAGCTTGTGCAGATGTCATTTGGTTTGACACTGAGGTGAATGACATGTCAAACAGTGTGCAAATACTTTTTAAGTCACTTTTGTGTTAGGTAACACAATACCATTATTAACAAAAGTAATAAACAAACTACTACATACAATGTTGTGTAAGCTTGAGCAATTACAGTATGTTGTGTATATTCAAATGTGCTTTATAAATCCAAAGTCTTCGTAACACAGTCCATGTGTGAACCATTGAGTTATTATCTGTCAAATTCGTTCAGCTGCAGGTCAACTCACTAGACACATGAATAGCATTCCTTCACATAATGAGCTGTAATAGCTGTAATTCTGTGAGACTGTGGGCTGTGATCTGCATTCATTGTCTTCTTCATTCACCTTGACTAAATTAGTCCCTGATTATTTTCTAATTGGTGGGAAGACAACTGTTCACTTTGAGTACTTTGAGTGACAGTAAATAACATGATAATTATAAAAACATTTTAATAATGTGCTGTTGACAACTAAAAATAAGAAAGATCGATATGCCACACATTTGCGGTAAAATTTGCTTTAAGCCCAATGTTTAGATCACCCAAGACGCTCCATATACCAGATCTTTATGTGATGACATTTAACCATTAATATAAGATGTGAGTGCAAAGACAAAGCCAAGGAACTCAAATTAGATGCTTAAATCTAGGGTTTAAAAAATAAATGAAGTGGGCCGTTTTCAGTCCATTAACCAGGATATGACATGACATGACTTGAAGTCAATGCTGCAGTGGCTTCAGGACAAGTGTCCTCGAGAGGCCCAATCAAAGGGCAACACAGAAAAGTCCCGAGAAGACCTGACAGATTTTGAGACAATCTCCATGGAATAATGGGAGAAACTGACCAAATGCAGGTTCATCAAGTCAACCAAAGGAAGATCTAGAAATCAAGGTTGCACTCTGAAAACTGAAAAGGTCTGAATCCGTTCTGATGGCATTGCAGCTTCACAGAGTCTGCATGTAGGGTAGAAGCAAAAGGGGTGCGATGAAAGAAATATTCAAGAAAATCAGCGAGTTATTGAGGGAAACACCAGGAAGGAGCTGTCAAGACCAGCTTAAAAAGAGGATCGAATTGAGTCCTTTTAAAGTCGCAGATTTCACAGATTCTCTTGAGCCAGAATGTAATCAGTGCTATACAGATATGCTAATCCAAGTTGTCCACGGGGATGAGAAGCGGTTTAAAACAGCACACAAACACAGAGATAGCAGAGTGGGTAAACACAGTGTTTCAGCTGCAGTTCCAATCATTTCATTACTCGCTGAATGCGACACATCACAGAATTATGTGTGTTATGTGTGTTTTATTTCTTTTTGACTTTATGAAATGACTCACAGGTCAGTCCAGATGGATTATTTCAAGGATCAATGTTCTTTATTTTTCATACAGTATAACACAAATGTGATGTAATTTAGTGAAATGAAAATTCTTAAAGTACCTCATCCCACTGTGCAACAAAAAGAAGAACCAATGACAAATTAAGGACATGCACATTAATAATTATAACAGAATATGATAAATTATAAGCCTCAAGAAATATGATGTGAATAAAATAGAATAGAATATAGTAGGTAAATAAAATAGAATATAGTCGAGAGAGAATAGATTAGAGAATTTTATGCAATATAAAACTAAAATGTAAAAACACTTTGTGCAATGTGCATAAAAAGCTCTGCCTCCATATGGGAGAAATCTTCAGAATGGATTTCAATATGATAAGATGTGTTAAACTGAGCTTATAACACAGACTTATTATTTGATTCAGCCATTTGAACGCATAATCAAATTAGCTGAAATATTTAATTAACTGAAATGCAAAGGGATTAAACTTTATGCAGGTATTTTTTATTTTATTTTATTTTTTTATGCAGGTATTTTTTATAAAAATTTGTTGGGGGGGGGGGATTCATTCATTCATTAATTACATTTTTAGGACAAAAAAAAATGTTTGACATAGATATTTTGTCTCAGTGGTTTTATGTTATTTTATTTCATTTGTGAATTAATTTAATTTAATTTATATTTTTGGACCCCATTGACTCTCATTACATGGACAAAAAACAGTTCTTCAAAATATCTTTGTCTATATGTTCTTTGTCTTTATGTTCCATAGAAGAAAGAAAGTCATACAGGGTTAGAATGACACTGGGGTGATGTTTTTTTGTTTTTTTTTTATCTTTTTATTTTATTATTTTAAATGTATATATATTTTTGACCCCATTGACTTTCATTACATGGACAAACCAAGTAGAAACGTTCTTCAAATATCCTCTTTTGTGTTCCATGAGAGTGAGTAATATATATATATATATATATATATATATATATATATATATATATATTTTAGCCGATTAAATCGCATCCGAAATAAAAGTTTGTGTTTACATATTATATGTGTGTACTGTGTATAATTATTTTTATACATAAATACACACACATGCATGTATATATTTAAGAAATATTTGCATGTATATACTGAATATATGTTTATATATCATTTATATTATATATAAATATTTTATATATAAATAACAATTTTGTTCTTAAATATATACATGCATGTGTGTGTATTTATGTATAAAAATAATTATACACAGTACACACATATATTATGTAAACACAAACTTTTATTTTGGATGTGATTAATTACGATATTTCATTCTGGGTGAACTCTCCTTTTAAGAAAGGTATTTCTTTAGACTAGAACAGATCATTTTAAATATGATATGATGATATATCCACTTGACAAGATAACATAATATAAAACTTCTGAAAATAAAAAATGAACCAGCCAAGTGCATCTGAACACAACTGCCATAAGTTTCACTAAGCAGAACCACAATCCATTTGACCAGTTTCACAACTAAAACGCTTACCTCTTCTGCTTTCCAGCATTCACTCTATCCTGTCAGAGAGATCCCATACTGATGATCATTCCTCATCCATCCTCAAAGCACATATCCAGCCTTATCCTCCCTCTCCTTGTATTTCCCCCCACACACACAGCTCAGGGTCTCACCGGAGATCCTGCCATCTCTTGATGACACACAGACTTACACAAAAGATATTTCACTTGTCTCTCTCTCTGCTGAAACATGTTCAGCTGCTCTTTTGCTGCTGGTTTTAATGAGCACGGTCAGTAAACACACTCAAACCGCCTATATTATACAGCAGGAAATAATGGTCCTAAAAATACAAAAAGAACAAAGTGCAAATATGACCTCAGCATTTCCTCCTCTTTGCCACAGTAAAACCATTCACACATAAACAAGAAAACAGAAAAGTTGACTACACTTGGCATATCAATCTGTACACATCTGCCTGAAGTATGAAAAATGAAAGTATTTGAGCTTCAGACAAGAAATCTCAGCATAGCACTAATATCGCTAATAGCTCTGTAGTCTGTAACTGCCATAACCATTATATTCATATCAGTAATCCACAAACTCTTTTGTGTGATGGACACTGGGGACAATATTGTATATGAGTATGACAAACATACGAACACTTACCGTGTTGCTGGTACAGACAGTCAGACATTCACACTGATCCTATGTGACAAAAACCGCACCCTCATACAAGTGCACTCGCTCAAACACATACTGTAGAGTTGAATGACTGCATTTCTGACAGTCTTTTGACAGTTCAAGCTGCGGGAAAACAATGTGTGTAAATATAGCATGGCTGACGCACATGTGGTGATTAGTGCTGCACCATTTAAACTGACAGGATTAAGGAGAGAAGGAATGCATGTCATACATACATTCCTGAACAGCATGTGTGACTGTGCAATCATAAAAGGGGGCGGGGCAAAGTTCACGTGGCTTAAAAAAACCTGCTGAAATATTCATTTACTGTTTCATTATGAGTGTGTGAGAGAGAAACAGAGAGTTTTCAGCCTTCACATTTATTCATATCTACAGCATCTGTGAGTTTCATTTCAATAAAAGCACCTTGTTTCCGTTTTTGTAAATACAAGTTCTTTTGTGGAGAATATCATTTAATAGTGTGCTTCTGTTCCTTTACATATAATATATGCATATCATTAAATAAGGAACATTGTTCAAATATTGTTTCTATTATACAGTACATCTTTGCCATTCTCAGGAAACACTGCCATTTGTGTACCAAATGTGTCACTATGACTTAAAGCTACAATATGTTTGTTTTTTTGCCGCTAGGGGTCGCTAACCTCTTACAATAACAAAGGCGTATGTTGATGACGTATAAGCGGAATTATGGAACTTCGTCGTCATGCCGATGGATCTAATAATGTTTATGGATGAGTGAAAACATTCATGTTTTTAACATGACTATGGTATGAAGCAGGTCGCGATTGCTAATGAGAGACAGATTCATTTGTCTAATAAACTGACCTGTGGGAGTAGTAATTCAGCACACAATTATTCAGTAATTCTTTTCAGTGTGTAGTTTGGTAGAATGAAATGTCCTCATTCCTAATATTCACGGGACTCGTGTGTGGCGCTGATACAGTCAGTAACATGAGCTTTTGTGTTTTTTGTTTTTGTTTGTTTGAATGAACACTGCACAGAGGTACAATGACTTTGCAGCCGTTTAAGATGTCTTTAAAGTTGCTTAAAGAATACACAAAATGTACATCAAAAAATCAGAACAGTTGCTGGATAATCTTTCCTTTCTATGCTGACATTTTAATATAACTGAATCCTCATTTCAGACACTGTTTATTAAGAACCTTATTTTGTAAATGAATAGTATGCCAAATGTCACTGTGCTTGTTGAATTTCTGTACACCATGTTAACCTATTGTTCATAATTCATGTTTACACTTCTTTGTTTTCTCTAGTAGGAGGCATATATTATAGCTCAATGTGTCACTATGAATAAAGTAGATCATTAACAGGACACGCTGCCATTTTTCCCCCTTAATTATTATTATTTTTTTATATAACTTCAAATTTATACTGAATTTTCAGGACATCAGAAGCGTGAAGTGGTGATCAGAAAATGAGGAAAATGTCACAACACTTCACAAACTGTTAAAATATGTTCAACACGGCCCATTTCTGTATATAATAAAGAGTATAAACTATATATAACCACATTTTAGTAAGATATTAGTCAACATTTGAACTGCTTATTTATTTTTTTTGTATCATTTCAGTAAGCTGAAATGTTTAAAAGTGTAATTCGGCAATTTCTCTCAAAAAATCCTGTGCTCACTGGCGCGCAATGAATTCTGGGCTAGGCAAGGCTAGAAGGCACATCCTTCTGTTGTATATCCTTTATTTCACGGGATATGTAGGACGCATTTGGAGGCCACATTTGAAGGAGCCTTCGAATTGGGACAGCCTTCGTCACGTAGCGGTAATGCAATTGGCCTTCAAATGCAGCCTCTGAATATTAATATATGAAATATAAAAAAATACACAAACGAAAATGGTAACAACACAATAAATTGTAACGGTGTAAAAAAGCAGTCAGCTTAAGGTTGTTACTAGTATTAAATGCGGTTAAATGTCAAAACAACGTCATTATAGAGTTGTGTGGGGTGGGGTAAATTAAGATCAATCTGCTGTGACGTCACAATCATGGTGCACTGAGGTCTATAGATCTGCCTGAAGTGTACATATTGAGTAGACTCGCTCCCTCTGTCAAAATCAAGGGTGCGAGGGTCTGTCCAAATAAACTTCCCTCGCCCACTTGAAGTTGAACCCACTTCAAAATGGTGGTGGGGATTCCCCCGAGGGGAAGTTCATGAGTGCATGTCTAAAAATGGAGTTAAACGCAACCACTCAACATGAACATTCAAGCATGGAAACCTTTTCTAATAGACCCCAAAAACAAAATCAAGATTTTTTTTTTTAAAAAGGGGCCTATTAAACTTAAATCAGTATTACTGTAAAAGTACGTAGCATTTACCGTTGTTAGTCGAATTGTCACAAGTGAAATACAATCATTTCAACAGGACTCCACATAAGATTTTTGATTAAGAACAAAAGATTTCCCCAAGCAGAATTCGTAACGGGTTCAAGTAAATCACTCAGATTCACAGCATTGACCAACAGAAAGCTGCTCAGTTTGAAAGTGACTTCTGTGTGAGCTGTGCTTCATACATTGCTACACTTTTGGCAATCGACAATGCCCACTAAATTTTGCAGAAATTTCACAAATGCAACCACACCTTAAAGGTACAATATGTAAAATTTTTGTAATAAAATGTAATAAAAAAATCACTTGCACAGTATGATATATTTCCTGTAGTTGTGTACTTACAATATCCCAAAAGTTCCCAAAAAAGATTTATTTCAGAGAAATTCCCATTTTAAATAATGGCTCGTCCCTGTTCACTTGTCGCCTGTCAATGACGTAATATCTGCGTTATCCCTGGTTTCCGCTTGTACTGCCATAGTAACCATGGCGACAGATGTGGACAACTGCGTTACGTCTAGCGACACGCTCACGCTGTTGTTGTCTCGTTCAAACATTATGGACCATGGCAAGCAGACTTTGGGACAAAAGGAGAACTAAAACGAGGATCAATATCAGTGTGGTGTTTTCGAGATGCCAAGAGCTCCACGTCCGTGACAAACTTCGACTTGACAAGACACTGCTCTTGTACGTACTTTATTAGACAGGTGAGCAAATGTACATAAAACAAATCAATGTTATATAGCTCAACGTGTTGAAATGTTAGAATATGATCAGTATGTTATTCTAATGTTGATCGAGCTTACTGCTAGTCTCATACAGCCAACAAACTAACACATAGAATAACATTATAACTTTCAACACACTCAAATGCAGTTTAGAGTAATAGTATAACGTTAGACATGATATCTCTGTACAGAGAATATAGAAGTACAGTAATAGTAAGATAGCAACACAAAGCACTGTTTTTTAGTATAGTTGTGATAGTCCCCCAACTGAATACAGCATTTTTTTAATGACTGATTTGATTGTGTAAATGAATTCAATGTTATCAGAAACACACGTAACAGTAGTTAATCGAGACTATTCAAGCTATTCAACATGCAATTACAAAAACTGTACCAAAAGAATTGTAGTGTCTGTAATCACAGAGTTCAACTAACAAATGTCAATCAAGCAGCTCCACTCATGCTGATTGGTTGCAGGTTAGCGAGAGGAGGGGCTACTGCACCCGGAGGCGGTGCAACAGAACTGATGCACAGAATCACTCCCACCCTCCTCCTTCTCCTCCTCCTCACTAATGATGAGGGACAAGAGGGTCAGAGAGTTGAAAGACAGAGATACAGGGACAGAAAGTCAGAAAAAGAGGGATGAAAACACATAGAGAACATTGAAAAATACACACAAAATTATAGAGTTGAATTATTTTCACCTGAAATGAACTCAAGTATGTTACTACTTGTTAGTACTCACTACTGATGTTAGATTCAGAATACTCAGACAAACTGCTTTGCTCAAATATGTCCACTAGATGGCAGACTCAACACATTCCACTAGTTGCTAAATCACAGATTTGTCATCTATAGACAGGAGCACTACAAAACTACAACTTTTAGCATAATTTGGAAAACATGTAAATATTTTTTCTGAATAAGTATAAACATCTAATTACAGTACTTCCTACTGTTTAGCTAAAGTGTATAAGCGCCATATTTAATTAATTGCGAATGAAAATGAGGCTATGAGGGCTGTTCATACTGTCTTATTGTACTAGGTCACATGTATTTTTAGAAGTTATATGTTTTATTTGTTTTGGTCCACTGAAAATACTTACAAAAATATGTCATTTTAATGTTTCATTTTCATTGAAGCTGAAGGGTGTAATCTGTACGCTCTAGCATCGCCAAACAGAACTGAAAAAACAATTATTGTTATCAAACAGGTTTCCCGAACTCTCTATCTCAGTTGAGCTGTTGCTGTACGGAGCTGGTCAGACTCTCAAGCAAAGCAGAGTAATGTATTGATCGCATCACAGAGAGTATTTACACTTTTAGGAGAAACCAATAAATGAATGGTTTACTTGTCTCCATATGGAACTGGGATAGAAGAAAATATTTGAACACTGAAAAATGACACATTACCTTTAATAATCTACACCAACACATTGGGCCTCATTCATGAAACTTTATTAACCATATTCGGAGTAGCTAACCTGTGTGTAAAATGGAATGGAACTTTCCAGAAACTCTCCTCTTGATTCAAAAAAGCTAGTCCCTTTCATGTTTAATTGTAGGATTGAAAATTATATTGAGAATAGACTATTAAAATAACATAAAGTATTTAATAATAGTGTGGAAAAACTATACAAAAATCTATTTAAAATACATTTAATTCATACTAAGTATACTTCAAATCCATTAACATTTTTATTGACATATAACTTAAGACTTACTGATATACAATTATAACGAACCTTTATCTAGAGTATTTGCACACTGCACATTTCTTAATATTACGTCTAAAATGTGTTTTAATATCACTATTAATAAGGATTGTATGATCTCTGTATAATTTCAGTCTTTAAATGCAAGATATTTAAAGTGTACCTACAGTACAAGTATACTTTCAATAGTTCCACTTTAGCACAGTCAAATATACTTAAGTATATCTTTAGTTTGTCCTCAGCACTACTTCCGCACAATTAAAGTGCATTAAGTACAAAAGTTAGTTTGGTATACCAAAAGTACAATTGCACGGTATTTATATTAAGCACTTAGATATGTAAATGTATCTGTAGTCTACTTATTACAAAATAAATGTATTTCAAATACATTTTAGTATATTCTTTCACTAAGGTAGCTTGAAGTCAAATACTACTGATGATCAGAGTAATACTGATTTATAATAAAAAGAAAAATGGCTATGTGACTGTTTTTAATTATTTTTGTTTATTAATTAATTAATTTTGTTATTATTTATTATTATGGTAAATATTGTTATTAAAATGCAGTGTAATCAGTATGCCTAAAAGAAAACATGTTTGGCGCATGGCTGGGAGCAGGTGTACATTTTTGAAAAAACATTTTAAAAACATGAACATTCATGAATCAGAAAATGTACATCAGATCATCTTTATAAGCATTTTACAAAAAAATAATTCTGCCTGTGTTCTTTTTCATTCGTGCTAAATTAAACATGACGTAAACATTGAATGAATCACTTGCAGGGTGATACTAAGTTAAAATAAAGAGGAGGCATTTTGCAAACAGACGTCTCTTCTTTTACTCTCTCAGTCGTGGCTGTTCTGTGAGGTTTGAATTGAGCCAGCCATGTTTGATCATGCAGAGCTCATTTACAGAGACTTAGGGGCCATTTACATTACATTGTTTTCAACTAAAAACAGAAAACTTTTGATGCGTTTTGGCCGTTCATTTACACGACATCGGCACTTTGGGGGCCTTAAAAACACAAGCTTTTGAAAACGGGTTTCAAAGTGCACATTTTTGAAAACAACGCCGTTATTGTCTCTGTGTAAACTACAAAAACGTGAATTTGTGAAAACGGGGACGTCATATGCGCATGCGTATTATGTCTTCAGACTAAGTGCGTAGTGTTTCTTTAAAAAGTGACATCGCCAACTACTGGCCTTGCATGAATAATACAGCGTTTTTAGTCGTTTTCGCGGATCCGTGTGAACAGGGATCATTTTGACAACGTTGTCGTCTGTGCGCGAAAAACACAAAGGAAAAACGTTTCAGTTTTAAATAAATCGTTGTCGTGTAAACGTAACATTAATGAGACGCTGGAGGAAGAGAGAGCGAATGAGGGACACTGGTGGACAAGGACAGAGAAATAAACGAGGAACTGATGGTGAAATGGTAGCAACTGCGTATGACAGGCATCTGTCAAACCGTAAGACATTAATTGCTAGCTCTCACTTCCTCAAGCGTCTGTCTGACATGCTTCATCTAGCATCTTCTCTGACACAGTGCTAAAGTGATCACTTTCTCCTCCGCCGTCCGTGAAGTGTCCTTTGCACTTTACAGCGTGGGCAAGACGAAGGACACGGTGGAACCCACAAAATCTGACACACCAGGGGCCAGTTGCATAAACATAAACATTATGTTAAGAATATGTCTTAAAGGGATAGTTCGCCCAAAAATGATATTTAAGCCATGATTTACTCACCCTCAAGCCGTTCGAGATGCATATGTCAATCTTTTTTCAGACAAACACATTTTCAGTTATTTTAGAAAATGTCTTAGATCTTTCAGTGGTTATAATGTGAAGCAATGGGGTCCAGCTGATTCAAGTCGCAAAATGTGCGCGCATCCTTCACAAAAATAATCCATCCGGCTCCAGGGGGATAAACGAAGGCCTTCTGAGGGTAATCCGTGCAGTTTTGTCGTAAAAATACACATATTTAAAACTTTATAAACGAAAATAACTGGCTTCCGGTGGCGGTCGGTGCGCGTTCATGGAGATGGTTGCTGGCATATGACGTAGGACGTAACGTAGGAAGCGTCGTGACGTAGACCGAGCGTGACAGCGCAGCCAGAGAGCAGAGCAAAACAAAACTCTACGTTCGCTCTACGTCACGACGTCATTCATCTCCATGAACGCGCCGACTGCCACCGGAAGCCAGTTATTTTCGTTTATAAAGTTTTAAATATGTATATTTTTACGACAAAACTGCACGGATTACCCTCAGAAGGCCTTCGTTTATCCCCCTGGAGCCGGATGGATTATTTTTGTGAAGGATGCATGCACATTTTGCGACTTGAATCAGCTGGACCCCATTGCTTCACATTATAACCACTGAAAGATCTAAGACATTTTCTAAAATAACTGAAAATGTGTTCGTCTGAAAAAAGATTGAAATATGCATCTCGAACGGCTTGAGGGTGAGTAAATCATGGCTTAAATATCATTTTTGGGCGAACTATCCCTTTAAGAACTAGTACGAACAACTAGCAGTTAGTTTGGTGTAATCAGTCTTAATTACAGACCAATCTACGTGTTTATGTAACTAACTTAAAAAAGTTATATGTACAGTCTTAAAGAAATACATGATGAATAACTTTTTTATGCAACCGGCCCAGATGAGGGCAACAGTTTGGATGAGTGAAGGAGGTCAAAGGTCAAAAGGTGAGGGGCAGATTGGTGAAAGGGTGGTGGAAGCAATGTGAACACCAAGTGTTGGTGAATCCACAGATACGCAAGACACAGTGGAGAGAATTACACCATGTAACATCCTAAAGCAACAAGTGATAAATCCCATCTCTTTCATATCAGAGTGCATATAATAATAAAAGTATTAATTTCTTACAGACCCCAAACTGTTAAACAGTAGTGTATATTTAAGATTATATGAATATTGAGCTGTGAATTCCTGCTGATATTCAGAACAAAAGCACTCTTGCTTGTGCGATATTGATCGTGTACATCCATTGTTGCAAAATGTGCTGATTTGTCACTAGGGGGATTTTATCTAGTTGGCTAAAATAGATGAAGTTTTGTCAAAACTGCAAAAATAACTTGTGATTGTCTTGAGAGCATTCATAAGAATGAACTATCAGCCAATCAGTAATGTTTTGCACCATATACCATTGTATAGCAAACATGAATTTATAGAGTAACATTACAGCTGTAAAATTTCCAGCTTATTGCATGTTTTCTTTTTGAAAATTTCAGTGAACTTTAAAAAAAAGAAAATACAAATATTTCAAAAATATAAATATTTCAAGAAATCAAAATTGATCAATCTTTTTTGGTGCATTTAGTGAAAATCTAAAGAAAGCCAGCAGAAAAACTATACACTGCTGTTCAAAAGTTTGGGATCAGTAAGATTGTTCATGTTTTTTAAAGAAGTCTCTTATGCTCACCAAGGCTGCATTTATTTGATAAAAAAAAAAAAAAACTGTAATATTGTTAAATAGTATAACAATTTAAAATAACTGTTTTCTATTTGAATATATTTTAAAATATAATTTATTCCTGTGATGCAAAGCTGAATTTTCAGCATCATTACTCCAGTCTTCAGTGTCACATGATCCTTCAGAAACTGTTCTAATATCAATTGCTGCTCAAAAAACATTAATTATTATTATCATTTATTTGAAATAGAATCTTTTGTAACATTATAAATGTCTTTACTGTATCTTTTGATTAATTTAATGCACCATTGCTGAGTTATTTTAAATTGTAATAATATTTCACAATATTACAGGGTTTTTTTTGTGTTTGTGTATTTTTAATCAAATAAATGCAGTCTTTGTGAGCATAGAGACTTATTTTTTAAAAACATAAAAAATCGTACCGATCCCAAACTTTTGAAGGCAGTATATATATATATATATATATATATATATATATATATATATATAGCACTGGAAAATTTTCAGACTGGCTGTGCCGCTTTGCCGCTTTGTACAGTATTTCACATTCATTGAAGAGATAAAAATGTACTTGACCCTGGAAACTTGTTGCATAACACATGGTGTAAAGGGATGTTCACAATAACAGCATTTTGCAGCAAAACTTTGCAATTTTAATCAGAGCTGGTGATTTGTGGAAGGCCTTTTTTTTAACCTTGCAGTAAGGGTGAGAGAGGAGGAGTGGGATCAGGACATGAACTAGGTCAGATCCAAACATGGGTCCCCAAAAACCAACAGCTCTCCTATGTTCTGAGCATGTTTAACTTTATGCAAATGAGCAGTGACACAGATGCAATCACCAATAAAACTACAGTATTGGGAGGTGGATCACCTTCTGCACTCCCATTGGTAGTCTCTGCATTGAGTTGCTGCTCATTTGCATAAAGTTGAGCTCTAATTGTCTGCTGCTTTTGTCAACGGAAATTACACTTATTTAGAATGAATGACTTCGCTTTGTCACTGCAAATGTCTGTCATTGTGAATGGCTCTTCAGGGTGATGTGGGAATCACGGGGGAAATAGGCTTGTGTTGTGGGTACAGAAACAGTGGACTAAGGGATTTTGGATCTGTCGGCCCTCTGCTGGCCCTTACCTGGCCCGCTCTGAGGGCCCGCTGAAGGGCGGCTCTGGTCTGCCCAACCTGGAAGGGCAGCAGAACTGATGGTGACTGCGGCTTTTAGCAGGCTGGTGGGAACTGAAGGTGGAGGCTGAGGAGAGATGAGTGAGTGTGGAGCAGCTGGAGGATGAGTGTAGTCTGACACCTCTGAGAGAGACAGAGAAACACACAAAGAGGGATGGAAGGACGAGTGGAGAGCAAATAAAGGGACAGAGATGGAAAGAGAAAGAAGCAGATAAGCAGATGATAGCAGAAACAAACAAACAAGCAAAAGCAGTTCATACAATACACAGAAAAGTTAGATCAGACACTGTAATGAGATAGTAGAATGTTAATAAGTAATGTGAGATCAACTTAAAAATGAGTGTTAGCAGCAATTACAAATACAAAGTTCTGTCATGAAACTCGAGATGGCACAGGCTGACCCTGAGAGGGTCCTTAAGGAACCCTAAGGAAGAGGGATATTCTCTTTGATAGACCTTAAAGTTTATTGAGATGTCTTTTTAAATTATGCCTAATGTTTTCTGTTATGTACTAAAAAATAAATAAAACAACTTCTGCAGTCAGTAAAGCTTGGCAACGTGTTCTGCACATGAACAATTGTGTCAAGCAAAAATAATATTTAAGACAAAATCATTTCTTTACATTTTTTCATGGGGAGTGTTATTTGCTTTTAGCAAGCTGAACAAAACAGGTTTAAAACAAAAAACTTGATTTTGTATTAGACCAATATAAAAATGTATATAAATGACACAATCATTTAATTTTCTTTTCAGTGCAAGCAAAATGAAATAAATCACATAAAATATATGCATGAATATTATGCACTTAGTAATTTTTTTTTTTTTATGTACTGTCTGATTTTGAACTTATACTGACATATAGTGACATGGATGCAACATTATGTAAAAATCAATAGTTTTGGTTAAAGATGACAATTCACAGTCTGCCATCATTAATTCGGCTAATGAAAGTGATATAAAAAAAAATCATTAAAGAAAAACACTAGAGAAATACAATAGTTTTAAATGCAAAGTGAATTTAGGCATGAGAACATTTTAATGTACATTATAAAAAATGTATATTCATTTTTAAGATCTGCTAAAAAAAAGATTTGACAGTGTTATTAATGATTAATATTTAACTTTAAGTGAGTGTTAAATTATGGCAAAGGCAATCTAAATGTAAAAATAGAGGAAATGAGCATGAATGGCTGTCTGATATCAGTAATTTAATAAATAAGTAATATTAGCAAATAACTGATGTTACCAACATATTATGCATACCTTGTGTGATTTCATTTTTTCAAGTTTCAACATATTTTTCAAAAGTATTCCAATTAAACTGACATTTTAACGCACTATTAGTCACAATGTAAGAAAACCATTCAAATGATATGAATCATATTTTGCAATAATGGCCACCCTGTTGTAATGTAAAAAGCGACATTGTTTGGTGTGTGAATGAGAAGTAGAGAGAGAAAGAGAGATGGAGAAACAGCACTCTTGAGCTCTGAGAGTGGAACTAAAGACTCCCACCACCCCAGTGGCTTACATAAACCAATACAGTGACTGAAATCTTCATATTGTGTAAGTCTGCTCATTATGTGTGTGGTATTTCCCCCTTGAATCTTTTATTCATTCCTTTTCATACAGTATGCACTCATGAGATTTGCTATTCAGCTGACATTCAAAACCGCTCCACATGCAGTAGCCTGTGTGCTTCTGTGTGCTTCCACAGCTAACAGCCTCACAAGTTCTGTTTGGGAAGATTTCCAGTCTCATGCTGCAGTATCTCCAAGGAAGAATGAAGAAATCAATGAAGTGGTCTTCACTGAATCACTACATGCACTTCTATAAGCCAGCTGTGCTGCGTGAGTCACTCAATCTGTAGCACGTTAGCATTTAGCTGTTGGAATGGGCTTTAGAAGCCACAGCAGTCAAACATGCAGATCCAAACCACGTTTTAATTTTACCATGGCAACAACACAATGTGATACAAAATCTGTATATTTCCTTCAAGGGTGTTAAATATGCATGTAAATGATGTTGCAATGTACTAGTTGGGCTCTACAATAATACAGCGTATCTGTAGTTCAAACAGTAGAGCACGTGCTAGCAATAAAATGTTTACCTTGAATGCAATGTAAGTCGCTTTGGATAAAAGTGTCTGCAAAATGCATAAATGGAAATGCTTGTATTACAAGAAAGTAAGTAAATGTGTATTTTTTTTGTCTTACACAAGCATTTTTCTCTGTCTAGTGATAATATAATATACAGTATATTACTGATATTATCGAGTTATCGAGATATTATCTAGTCTGTTCTTCAAACAAATGTAACTTTTATGATACTTTTATGGTGTGTGTATTTCAAGTTTGGAGTTAGTACGATTTCTGTTGTTGTTTAAAAGCAATGAATTTTCTTTTTCATCAAGGATGCATTCAATTGATAAAAGTGACAGTAAAGACATTTACAATGTTAAAAATGATTTCTATTTCAGATACATTTTGTTCTTTTGAACTTTCTATTCATCAAAGATGCCTGGGGAAAATGTATTAGGATGACCCTTATTTTTCCAGTGATATTCCTCTGACCTTGTCTCTTGTGACACTGAAGACTTGAATAATGGCTGATGAAAATTCAGTTTTGCCATCACATGAAAAAACCCATCCAAACCTTTCAATTGTAGTGTATGTAATTACACTGCAATGTAAGCAGACAAGGGTTTGTGTATGCAAATCCAAGAAACATATATAAAAAGATTTGAGAGAAACAAACCAAACAAAACCATGAAACCATGTGACTCGTATATTCATTAGTAGCTAAATTCAGCCACACACTGTCACAAAACTTCAATGCTTTTTCTTTAATTGGTCTCATGAATGAATCTGTTCATAACAGCCTTGGAAAATGTGGGGAAAATAATTTCACAATATTTGCCTGGTGTGAAACTATGCAAAGACCACCATCATGAGGTAAATAAGCCCATGGATTAATGAAAAGCTAATGAATTGCTCCTCAAATGTTATACACATATACTATAATGTTTAGATGGTTATGGTGATACACTGAGGTGTAGGAATGAAAAGTGAATCATTACAAACCTTAACAGCTTGGCTTATGAATATTAATTGGGAGACATAACATTCGCTTAGTCCTTGTTGAGGCAGGTAAGTGGGCTCTAGACATTGTAAAATACCACTTGCATGTTCGTTCAGTCCATTACTGAAGCAAACAGAGGCATCAGCTTGATTGTTTTATGTGGTTAGTTACATTTTTTCCTTTGCAAGATGATAGCAAGTAACTAAAAAGCACAGACAACCTGCTTCAAAGTCAATGCAGTGTTGATAATGTACATGTGGATTGTCACTACAGATCATTATAGACATGGGATTAAACAGCATCTTACCTTTATAAATGTTTTGTGACAGAAACTGAATTAAAGACAGGGAGAGAGAGAAAGAGAGAGTCGGTCCCTGGAGCAAGAGCTCCCAGTGGGAAGATTACGCAACACCGACAGTAAGAGCTTTTCAACAGAGCCACATTTATTACCCCTACGCCGCAACCTGTACCTATCTGCTAAAGCATGAGTAATAGGCTCACCTGAGGGGTCTCGCTTTCCATTTCACACACACATTTATGCGCGAAGTCATTGCTTTTTCCAAAAGATAAGACTCGATTTCCATCTCATTCCTGTCACACTTAACTGTAATTAAAGAAAGACTCAATCCTCTTTTCTGCAGTGTTCTCTATTTATATTCTCCAGTTCCCTCACACCTCCGTTTATCTTTTCTGTTCCTCAATCTTTCTAGCGCTTCACTGCCTGGTTTTACTTTGGCACGCTGTAGGGTCGGGAAATTGGTCTCGTAGTGAGAGAAAAAGAGAGAAATCCTATTGAGATGCCTATCTAGACAGCATTTGCACATCTAAGTATTTGACTTTGAACTAAAAATCTGTAAGGCACCTAGACAGCATTTTTCGACATACTGTAGGAACGTTTCATTTGAATGTCACAACTCAAACCTTGGCGAGCTGCAACCCAAAAGATAACATTGGGACATCATGAGCACATTTGAGCATTCAATTTTAATGTCTGAATTCAAAATCTGGTCAGCTGCATGCCTACACATCCTTTCTGCATCGTTTGAACATTTGATTTGAATGTCCAGACTGAGTTGCCTAACTAGACTGCAT
Source organism: Abramis brama (assembly GCF_963993115.1). NCBI lineage: Eukaryota > Metazoa > Chordata > Actinopteri > Cypriniformes > Leuciscidae > Abramis > Abramis brama. Next base: position 13,732,820 of record NC_139978.1, read on the forward strand.
TTTTAAGCATCATCATAACCATATTTGAATGTTTGATTTGAACATTAAAACTAAAATCCTAGTGGGCTGCCTAAACAGACAACATTTGGGGGACTACAGGAGCATTTTAATGTTTGAATCAAGCATTTGAATTCAAAACCTGGTAAGTTGTTTACAGTATTTTGGGCATCATAAGCACGATTATATTATGATTCTAATGTCTGAAACTCAATGCCTAGTGAGTTGCCTACTGTATTTTTGGGGTATTATATCAAAACCCAGTGAGCTACCAGCCAGGACAGCATTATTTTGGGTACTATAGGAGTGTTTAATTGTTTGAATTAATGACTTGAACTTAAAACTGAGTGAACTTCCTATCTAGATGGCATTTTAGGCATCATAAGCATGATTATAAATTTAATTGTAATATTCAAAACTCAAAACCTAGTGAATTGCCTACTTAGGAAGCATTTTTGGTCATTGTAGACATGTTTAAGAGTTCAAATTGAACATGCAAACTCAAAACCCAGTACTATATGAGTGTTTAATTGTTTGAATCAAGCATTTAAACCAGGGGCGGTTCTAGAGGCGGGGCCACAGGGGCCCTGGCCCCTGCTAAAATCTGATTGGCCCCTGATTGGCCCCCGTTCCTAGGGGAGGGGGGAAAAATCGATTCTTAGATGCATCGCGATGCAGACGTGGACGATTCTGAATCGATTCACAAATGTCAAAAATCGATTTCTAAAAAAATATTTATTTTTTCCTAATAACGTAATATTGACGGAATGCAAAAGGCGGAACTCTAAAGCGGACGTGCAGTGCGCGGACAGTCTGTGGCGCGCACATAACAGACGCATGATGGCTGAGCGCCAAATCCGAACGGCACCCTCTTCATTAAAATCTAACGTATGTAAAACTGGCAATTTCATTGTGACCTATTTAGTATTTTTTGTATGAGAGCTGCTTTCTGTATTGTTTAGTTTTCACCTCAATATGCTGTAAACCGATCTGTTATACGCACGTTACTGCCCTCAACACTCACAGTGTGTATCAGTGCAATGCCAGTCACACAAAGTTACATTTTGACTGTGCTCTCTGCAGATGTTCATTCACTGTATAAGCTGTTTTTGATTGTGGTATACAGCAAACATTTCAAGTCATAACTCTTTATTATTTAGTTGTGTATTTTAAAGAGCGGCTTTGTATATTCAGAAAATGCGTAAGTCCACAAGCATTGAGAGCTGCTGGTAGCCTACATAATTCTATATTTTTGAACGAAAACGGTTTGTGAATTTGCTACAGCAAAATGTTTTGTTTTTTTTTGTCTGAAGGATTATATTGCTCATTGGAACTAACAGGAGGATGTTGGTTAGAAGTCTATTATTAAATGCTAGAGATTCAGAATATGCTGAAGTGTGTATTAATTTACAAGTATGCTGCTAGTACAGGCACACTGTTTATTTTCCTGTTGGTTCTTTGGTTGGGACATATGCTGGCAAATGTAACCTTACAGTTGACTTGCCAAATCACTTCCATTTGTTTTATTAATAAAATTTATATACAGTACCAGTCAAAAGTTTGGAAACGTTACTATTTTTAATGTTTTTGAAAGAAGTCTCTTATGCTCATCAAGCCTGCAGTTAAAAAACAACAACAACAACAACAACAACAAAAACTGTAATATTATGAAATATTATTACAATTTAAAATAATGGTTCTCTTTTTTAATATACTTTAAAATGTAATTTATTTTTGTGATGCAAAGCTGAATTTTCATCAGCAAGTACTCCAGTCTTTGGTGTCTTATGATCCTTCAGAAATCATTCTAATATGCTGATTTATGATCAATGTTGGAAACAGTTGTGCTGCTTAATATTTTTTTTATAACCTGAGATACTTTTTTCAGGATTATTTGATGAATAAAAAGTTAAAAAGAACTGTATTTATTTAGAATAGAAATCTTTTGTAACAATATACACTACCGTTCAAAAGTTTGGGAACAATAACTATTTTTTAAAAAAGAAATTAGTACTTTAATTCAACAAGGATGCGTTAAATTGATAAAAGGTGATGGTAACGATTTATATTGTTAGAAATGTTTTTATTTTGAATAAATGCTGTTTTTATGAATAAATGCTGTTAACGTTTTACTCATCAATGAATCCTGAGAAAAGTATTCCAAAAAAATATATTAAACAGCACAACTGTTTCCATCATTGATAATAACTGAGTATCAAATCATCATATTAGAATGATTTCTGAAGGATCATAAGACACCAAAGACTGGAGTACTTGCTGATGAAAATTCAGCTTTGCATCACAAAAATAAATTACATTTTAAAATATATTAAAAAAGAGAACCATTATTTTAAATTGTAATAATATTTCATAATATTACTGTTTTTTGTTGTTGTTGTTTTTTAACTGCAGGCTTGATGAGCATAAGAGACTTCTTTCAAAAACATTAAAAATAGTAATGTTTCCAAACTTTTGACTGGTACTGTAGGAAGTATTGGAAGTAAGTTCGTTATGGGTCATCATGAATACTTGGCTTTTAAAGTACCAAGTAGTAAAAAAAAAAAAAAAATCGTTAATAATCTATAATCGCTACCCTCTGAATCGTAATCGTAATCGAATCGAATCGTGAGGTGCCTAGAGATTCCCACCCATCAATCGTCGACGAGAAGAGATGATTTCCACAGATGCAATTCCACCCCCAAACAATTAAAAATAATTTACTTTTTATAAGCGACGACATGATTATGAAACTTGAAAGGTGGAATTCAAAAAGAAGTGCATTGTGTCCTTTATGCACAGTATAAATAAATGAAAAAAATCATTACGAACTTTACTGGCTCATAATTTTTTATTAGAGCGTTTGAAAAAGGAATGACTGCCGAAATGTATTTGCACCGTACTGAATAAATGATTTTGTGTGCTTGAATGTACCCTGTATTTGGCCCCTGAATGTAACAAGTGGCCCCTTAATGGCCCCTGTTACAGAAAAATCCTAGAACCGCCACTGATTTAAACTGCATTTAAAAGTGGGCTGCATCCCTAGATAAGATTTTAGGTATCATAAGCATTGGTAATACATTTGTACATAAATTAAAGGGTTAGTTCACCCCCAAAAATGAAAATTCTGTCATCAATCACTCCCCCTCATTTCCTTCCAAACCCGTAATATATTCTGTCATCTTCGGAAGTCAAATGAAGATATTTTTAATGAAATCTGAGAGATTTCTGTCCCTCAATTGACAATCTAAGCAACTACTACCCATACGAATAGAGTGGTTTAGTCCTAATTGTCTGAAGAGACACGGTCGCTTTATATGATGAACCAAATTAATTTAGGTTTTTATTCACATAAACGTTGATATTGCACATTCAATGTCAAAACTAGGCTGTCAAAAACAGCATTTTTGGAAATCTGTACTCAAAACCTAGTGGGCCGCTCATCAACAAAGCAATTTTTGGTATTTCAAGCATGTTTTAACATTATATTTAAGCATTCAAACTCAAAATCTACTGAGCTACATTCCAACACAGCAATTTTTGGGCGCTGTATATATTTCATAACTAAAACGTTAAACTCAACTCAAAACCTAGTGAATTGTCAGTCAAGACAGCATTTTTTGACCATCCATGTGAAAATGTCAAAATTTTATATTAAGACTCAAACCTAGACAGATTTTTTGAAAATTAAATAAACTGAACTAAATAAAAAAAATGCTGTCTAGGCAGGGGGCTCTGGATTTGAGACGCAGCCAGAGAGTGAGTGAGGAGAGAGGGAGACATCAAGGGATGAGCAGCAGGATAACTGGAGAAACACCTACACAGCGAATGGTCGATCCAACGTTTTGAGGAGGCCATGGGATGGAAGTTTGGAAGCTCGCATGAAGACACAGAGGTGGCTGAAGGACAGAACTAGGACTTCACACAGAGTGGGAGAGGAGAGTGGGAGGAGAAAGACAAAAAATACAATATAAAAAAGTGTGCAAAAGGCTTACTATGGGGGTGGCTGAGGGCAGCGAAAGAGAGGGAAGAGGATATACAGTATTTCTCCTGATTCGTAAAACGGTAGATGTTTAAAGATCAGTGTCAACGTGTGGGAGCATCTGTGCTTATTAGAGAGTGAAATAAGAGCGAGAGGAGGAGAACAAAAATAACAGCAGAGAAAAACAACAGAGGGACAAAAGAATGAAGAACGAGAGGAAGAGTGTTATTGCACTTGAAACAGACAGTCAGCATACGGTCCTCACATCTCATATGGACAACAATAACATACAAACAGCACATCTGAGGTTTATTTTTAATGTTTTTTTTTATTATTATTATTACAAACTCTACCAATATCAACTTAGAAAAAACAGTGTCCCTGTAAATATATATTTATTTTTTCCAATACAATCCGTAATTCTGTATGCAAGGTGTGCATTAATGTTTCAAGATAATATAGCACACTCTTATTGAGCCGCTGAAATACTCCCACATAAATGACCCCTCCAATCAGTTTGGTAAAGTTTATGAAATGTGTTTTACAGTAAAAGCTCTTCTAGGTTCTGTAATAAAGGCAGCGTTTCAGCAAATGTATCAAGGGGATGACATCCTTGTTTTCCAGCAGCGACTATAGCCCCGCTCCGGCTGACTCAATCCTTCTTTCAAACAGAGAAATACATTCCTGAAATGTCCTTGATGTTATCAGCTAAGCTGCGCTGTTACAACGTTGCAGGTTTTATGTTGAACTCGCATCTATCACGGGTAACAAAAATGGACTGGCAAGACAGATAACAAACTTCTTCACATAACAACTCTCTTTTTATCCTAACAAAGCTGCCAGTTTGACAAAATGTTGTGCTGATCTTAATCAGAATTCATTTATATTGACACACTAACAGATGCACAAACAAGAACTCTAGTTAGAAAAAGGAAAAGCCACTGAAACAAACACACTTTAAACACTCGCTCTTCAACTTGTCCATGAAACTCAAGTCCAGTTTGAGTACAGCTACAACCCCAAAACTATTGTTAAAGAAATTGACAAAAATCTAAAAGACACTCATAATGAATCACTAAAAACACATTTTGACCTCTAAAATAAACTCCAATGTTATTCAATCCTAATTAGAACTTCTAAATTGGCCATGATCTAGAAATAGAGAGGGGAAGACGTAGACAAACATGGACAGGGAGAGAGCAAAGCATCTGTAGACACCGTGATCTATAGCAAATAGAGGATGAGAAACACTTTTTTACTCATCTGTACTAGAATAAAGCCATAATAATTTGAGAATAATCTTAGTGAACATTTGCGATATTAATGCTTTAATCTCTTTAACTTTTTAACTTTTCTCATAACGTGTTAACTTAATTCTCAAAATCGTAATACTTTAACATGGCACTAAAACAGCATAGTACAATAGATGTGTTGTCTTACTTTTTAAGTACACAGTGGGGGGTACCAGTGGGGGGTCCACAGTCAGTCATAATATCTTATCAAAGTCAATTTAGACTGCAAGTTCACAACTAAATCATCATTTTGTCACATTAAGCAGTGGCACAGGATACAATTGCAAGCAATCCCCAGAATCAAAATATCAGATTGGGATATTATGCCAATAAAGCATTGGTCTATTTTGCCCCTTTGATATAACCGTTGTCTGGTTAACAAGGCCTTTGTGATTTGCTGCAAAATTGGACGAATCAGCTGACATTAGAAGTGAATGAGATTTTGTTGTCAGAAGTTCTTCACAAAGACTTTAATATCAACAAGCATGGATGTAATAAAATATAACCCTGAAACAATGACACTTATTTTATTCAAATACAGTACAGCACTATTTTGGCACATTTAGCACATGGTTAAACTCCATTGTGGGTGGTGAGTAAAGATTACATTTTTAATGGTAAAAAACTTTTTTAAAAAGTGGCAAAAATATAATGAATATTGTTGTTAAGCCGTCAAGCATTTTTTTTTAAACATCAGAAAAATATTTACTGAAAAAAAATTGAAGTAAAATCACTGACAAACTTTTAGTTTTAGTAAAACAGTTCAAACGAATGTCAGCATGTGTGTAGCAGCAATCATTACATTACAACCATATTTGGAGGTAATCATTTGATTCTAAAGACGCATGGCTCTGAACGTGAGGCTTCCGGCTGTGGCAGGAATTGTACAGCACTGCACTGGCATTGCTTCGTCCCCTGGTTACCAGGACACACTCCTGCTGCCTGGCAACCCAACGGCTGTGTGTGTGTGGGTGTAGTATGAGGAGTGCCAAGAGATGAATTCCAGTGTTCAGAGACCGAGATGAAGGATTATTACATTCTGACTGCCAGCACCTGCAACACTTTTTTCGTTTTGCAGTGTTTTGGGGAGTTCCACTTAAGCTCTCCAGTAATAACTAGTGGCACTATATCACTGGTTCAACACTGGGTGAATCTGCTTGGTTGCGCACATACTGTATAATGAGCTATAAACACTAGTAACAACTCAGAACACAAACATTACACAATATCATGTAAAATGAAAATTACTCATAGAACCAAACAAGCAAGCACACAAAGTCTCCTCAGGGCAACATGCACAAACTTCTACAATTCTCATTCCTGAGGTAGTTTGAAGTAGAAAAATGCGGCATGTTGCTATCCTACCATGTCTGTTTATCTGCAGTGAATATAAAAATGCTATACAAAATACATTATACGAATACTAAAAAGATTTCCGTAAAATCATCATTTTAAAAAGACATTAATGTTATAAGTGAGCATATTCTGAAATTGGTTTGAAATGTGATGGGGGTTCAGTATTAATAAAAAGGTTGACAACCACTAGTGTAGAGGCTAAAGTTTATGCCTGGTAATTGGAAGGCTGCTGCTTTGCTCTTTGTAAGAGGAGCCATGAGCTTTCACCATTATGCCCTTAACTCCAGGATGCTCCAGCTGGATTTTCCCTGTAATACGTGCACTATAAGTATAAAAGCATCTGCTAAATCACTACTTCAAAATCTTAATAAGGTCTATTAATAGCACCTGAAGAAATGACTTAATATTAAAAATTAGATGACTTCAAGGTAAATTTGATATTAGCTACACTTATCAGATACAAAGGAAATTAGATGTGGAATAAAAATATAACATGACTCATCAAATGAATATTTCACCTGAAAAAATATCACCTTCATGTCATTTCAAACCTGTCTGACTCCTTCTTTCTGAAGATTTTCCATGCAATTACAGTTAATCGGTACTAAAACTTTTGGTGCTTTAACAAGGACACAAAAACACCATTAAATATTATAAAAGTAATCCATATGATTTTGGTGTGTTATATTCCAAGTCTTCTGAAGCCATATTATACAAGTTTTTGATCAGCAGACCAATATTCAAGTCTTTATTCGCTGATAATCACTGATCCAACTGGCCAATACCGAATCACTGAGTCAGTGAGTCGAACTCGATATTTGATTCAGTCAGATTCCAGAACAAATCCTTCAGGGGTTCGTTTCCCATGGTGGCTAGTTCCTATAAGTTCCTAGAACTACCCAGTGCAAAAGCCCCTATTATTATGCCATGCATATTTTAAATTTTTATTTATTTATTTAAAGAAACCAGACCAATGTATATTTGACATTTGAGGCTTAATGCTATTGAAAAGCAATAAAAGTAGAATGTTTTCAGCTTGTTTTTTTTGTTTTTGTTTTTTTTTTGTATAAAAATATGGCATTCAGTTGCTTCAAACCATGGTATAAAGCTATTCAAAACATCATTCAATGTAAATTGTGATGATTGTAATTAATAATCACTATTAAAGGAGCACTTCGACTTTTTGGGACTTTAGCTTATTCACCGTATCCCCCAGAGTTAGATAAGTCCATACATACCTTTTTCATCTCCGTGCGTGATGTAAGTCTGTTTGACGCACCCACCGCTAGCCTAGCTTAGCACAAAGACTGGATGTAAATGGCTACAGCTAGCATACTAATCCCAATAAGTGACAACATAACGCCAACATTTTCCTATTTACATGTTGTGATTTGTATAGTCACAGTGTGTACAAATAACAAGGTCATAAGAGACACAGCCATTTTTTAAACGTTTAAATACTGGGAACTATTTTCTCAGAAGGCGAAGCACTGCTACTTGGGCGGAGTGATTAGCGCAGCACCCGAGAAGCGCCGTGGTGAGGAGCAGAGAGTTCGCTCAGAGTTGGAGTAATAGAGTCAGCAATTACTATATAGTAAATGCAAAGTTTACAATCATGGGTGTTCGCTGTATTGTAAAGAGCTGCGACAATAAACAGGGGAGACCAGGTAATACCATGATGTTTCATAGAATTCCAACCAAAAACGCTGACCTGATGAATCAATGGCTACTTGCTCTGGATATAGATCCAAACACACCTGTAGACATCATCAAGGACTATCGTGTTTGCTCAGAACATTTCACTGAGGACGACTATTTTGAAAAAATGGAATTTGCCACACGGACCATGAAACGTGTGCTGAAGGATACGGCCATCCCATCGATAGTAAAGACAGGACAAAGTGGATCACCTGCGGCTGCGGTAAGTGTTCCGTTTTTAGATGACTAGCCTACTGTTACAGTGCCATAGCTAGATGTAATGTAACCTTAGTGACACTATTACATGAATAGGGTGCTCACTACTATTACAGTTGTTCTGAGAAGGGTCTGGCTGCAGACCTGCACTTGAACTCCCAGACCTGCACGGTCAGACACCAGCGCTTCCTCTATTGGGTTAGTCACGTTGGTTTGGTTGGAATTCACTAGGTCAATTCACTAGGTCAGCGTTTTTGGTTGGAATTCTATGAAACATCATGGTATTACCTGGACTCCCCTGTTTATTGTCGCAGCTCTTTACAATACAGCGAACACCCATGATTGTAAACTTTGCATTTACTATATAGTAATTGCTGACTCTATTACTCCAACTCTGAGCGAACTCTCTGCTCCTCACCACGGCGCTTCTTGGGTGCTGCGCTAATCACTCCGCCCAAGTAGCAGTGCTTCGCCTTCTGAGAAAATAGTTCCCAGTATTTAAACGTTTAAAAAATGGTTGTGTCTCATATGACCTTGTTATTTGTACACACTGGCCCTCATTTATCATTCTTGCGTAGAAACAGGCGTATATGTTGGCGTAAGATTATGCTTACACTCCTCTCACCGCCTGATTTCTGAAGCTGTGCGTACCTTTGAAATCCAGGTGTACGCAATACCTGCCCTTGATAAATGCCGCGGCTGAAAACGATCGTCATTAGAATAACACGCCCCTATATATTCAAGTCTCCGCTTCCCCCACGCCCTCATTTTACGCCATGGACACACAGAAGACGGCAAAGAAGAGAAACTTGGATGAGCAAATGACCTATCACAATGCATTATTTTACAGCACGTGTTTTGAAACAATTAGCATTTAATTTCGTATCACGTCACGTGTATTGGGGTGTACAATAGTGATGATGATGTGATGTGGAGTACCATTCATTCACATTAATAATTGCATGACAATTTGTAATATTCTTCTTATTATTATTATGATTTTTATTATTAATGACGCTTATTGTTATTTAGAAGAAGAATGTTGTTATTATTATTATTTGTATTATTATTATTATTTAAAAGAAGAAGAATGTCATTTTTATTATTTTGTCAGTCTGAATTATTTTTTGGTCATTGAAAGCCTTTCATTACTGAACCCAGTACGTGCGCACCTGCCGGGCCTAACCCTGAAACGTCAGTTTTTTTTACAGTGGGTCATAATATATCATATCTTTTAGTTTGTCAGTGCATTTTGTGGTGTTAGGAATTGTACTCAAAACGTGCGTACATGTACACCACCTCCTGAGCTGGCGTAGGATTTGAGCGTGCCGTACGCCAATGTCCATATTGATAAATCTCAAAGTCACCGTGGTTTTGGGTGTACGCCAGGTGTACACTGGAAATTAGGTGTACGCACTTTTGATAAATGAGGGCCACTGTGACTATACAAATCACAACATGTAAATAGGAAAATGTTGCCGTTATTTTGTCACTTATTGGGATTAGTATGCTAGCTGTAGCCATTTACATCCAGTCTTTGTGCTAAGCTAGGCTAGCGGTGGGTGCGTCAAACAGACTTACAGCACGCACGGAGATGAAAAAGGTATGTATGGACTTATCTAACTCTGGGGGATACGGTGAATAAGCTAAAGTCCCAAAAAGTCGAAGTGTTCCTTTAAACGTTTAAAAAATGGTTGTGTCTCATATGACCTTGTTATTTGTACACACTGTGACTATACAAATCACAACATGTAAATAGGAAAATGTTGGCGTTATTTTGTCACTTATTGGGATTAGTATGCTAGCTGTAGCCATTTACATCCAGTCTTTGTGCTAAGCTAGGCTAGCGGTGGGTGCGTCAAACATACTTACAGCACGCATGGAGATGAAAAAGGTATGTATGGACTTATCTAACTCTGGGGGATACGGTGAATAAGCTAAAGTCCCAAAAAGTCGAAGTGTTCCTTTAAATTTTTTCTACTATAAATTACGGACATGGCATCTGAGGACTAAGGGCCCTATTTTAACGATCTGAAACGCAAGTATCAAGCGCAAAACGCAAGTAACTTTGTGGGCGGGTCTTGGACGCTGTTGCTATTATGCCGGCGGGATAAATGACTCTTGCGCCCGACGCAAATCTAAAATGGGTTGGTCTGAAGCAAGCGGCAACATTCTGATCTGTAAAATGAAGCCTACCCGGAAGTGCGAAAAACTGCAATACATCGAAAATCCGCTAGAGGGAGGTCCCAAAAGGGAGCAAATGTCCATAGCCCCCATGTTAAAATGTCCGTTTTCACAGCATAAATTCATGTTTTTACAGGTTGGTCCCATGGACTTTTATTGTATTTTTCAATAGCTTTCGAGTGCCTGACAACTGTGAGGGGGGTGAATTTTTTTCTAACTCGTTAGTTTAGATCGTATTTAGATATAAAATGTATGACAATAAGGGCGTGGTTAACTTTGATTGACAGCTTGATTGACAGCTGACAAGGCAGCGCCACGGAGAATGACAACATAAGAAGCGCCATTTTTTAATAGTTGACATATAATACTACTGTTTCTGTATCATGAAATGTAGTTTTAAGAGTTTTTCAGGCGAGAATGTAGTTGTTTAAAGCTCAAATCTGTGGTTTATTTAAAGATTTATGAAAATTTTATCCAGTTGATCCAGCGATGACCGGGCGCTCGACGCTCACGTACCCCGCCTGGAACAGCCTTTCCTCGGCTAGTCGTTCTGGCGTTTGCCGCGGACTCTGGCGTCTCTGTAGTGGTTAAACATGAGATATAATTCGTCTTGTCTATATCTAACGGGCGATTTTTGGTCTCGTGAATCTATAATTTTTTCCCTGGGCAATCGTTTTGGCTGTGGGGAAGTTTCATAACTTTATTTAACTTTACCGTTGTATGGTTACTAGAGCGCTGACTTTGTATGTTTGACTGAATTGTTTGCTTTATTTGTATAGCTTCTTATACCTTTTACTTATACTTTTATAATGGCTAATATTGATACAACTGAAATTTAACTGAAAGTTAACAAAAAGAGACTGGGTTGAGTTTTGTCATTTTAAATTTTAATACAACGAAGATGATCTGTAATGTTGTTGACTGCAAAATCTGTTGTTTAGTACAAATGCACATATTGCCTGGACCATAAAATGTTTAATATTTTTATATTATATTTAAAATGAAAAGAGGCAGGTTTGTGTTTTATATTTTGTTTTTTCATAAATAGGCAAACGTTATCTGCAGTGAATATAATCAATACGCGTTGCCTGAACCACATTTTTGTGGCTATAATGTTTAAGATTTCTTTAAATGAAAACGAAAAGAGTTAGTGTGGTGTTTTATAACAAATTTCGTTGCCTAAAATATACACAGAGATAACTGGAGTAGCAGAGCGAGCTGAGTGACGCGCGCTGCGTCAGAAGGTGGGCGGGGTTAGGATTTCCCAAGATTTTCCAAGATGGCGCCGCCCATACCCCCCATAAACGGCTTCAAAACCGTTCTTCAGAAAGTCTATGGGTGACGTCACAGACGCTTTGTCCATATTTTTTACAATCTATGGTCTGAAGTAGCTTCATTATTCATAGGTGTGGTTTGGGCGTAACGTGAAATAAACCAATCAGAGCGTCATCTCACATTCCCTTTAAGAGCAGGCGCGCTTGTTCTATAGCGGATTCCTATTATAACGGCGGATTTGTTCACAGCCGAGGAGACCGACGTTCTCGTCAGGGACGTTGGGGATGGAGAAACACACGCAAGTGTATTTCTTAGTTAACCGACGTGCGTCTGTGGAGGGAAAAGTCCGCTTTGTGCGGGTGCAAAATAGGAATGATACATGCGTCGGTGTACAAAGTCAATTGCGCTGGGTGCAAGATATGCAAGAAGGCCCTATTTCTCATTTTTCACAGTTATTTTGCATTATTTCCAGATTCAATCATAGGGTTAGGGTTAGGGTTAGGGTCATTTTACGTACTAGAGCACGTACGCACTCTTCAAAAATGCTGCTTTAAATATAAATCTAAACTAAAAGACGTAAATGACGTTTGTATTAATTCGAAATTATATATATATATTGTACTGAATGCCAGCTTGCTTATTTTGCTCAAGGTAATTATTTATTAAGTCCACATGCCATAGAAACAAGAAACTATGCTTTTCTCTGTGGAACAAAATTTGAAATTCCGAAGGAATGAGTTGATCACTGTTTTCCATTCAGTAACAAAAGTATTCCAAGTATTTAAAGTATTCCATATGATGCCTGATTTGTGAAGAATCATTCTTCTGAATCAGATAGAATAAATATTGGTTAATAATATGGTTAATATGGTAAAAAAAAAATCGATCAGGGGTGTGTGTCCCGAAAGTATCATTTGCCAACTATGGTCGCAAGTTCCATTGAGTCAGTGTTTCCCGAAACCATAGTTCCAACGAACATTCGCATTCACAGTAATGCAAAGTTGTGTGGTTGGAACGACAGATCTCGTGCTGTGGTTAGAAGTAATGCAGTTTTGGAACAACTTAATGGTGAATAAATACTGACAAAATGAAAATTTGGGGGTCCTATTAACACAGAGCCAAAGAATTAAAATATAGTACTTTTACAGACAATCTAAGGTTAAACTAATTCACAAGAAGGAATAAATTAGCAGGCAACATCAAATGTCCTGTTTGACGCAAATAGCAATGGGTAATCATGCCTCCTCAAAAACAAATGCTGTGTCACTTATATAAAAAAAACAAAAACAAATCCCACACATTTTCCCCAACAAGTCTTTTCCCCAACTCTACTGTTCTCCATATTAGAGTCTCTCTCTCTCTCTCTTCTTCCTCCCACCCATGTTTCTTCCACTGTTGTGTTTCGCCCACTGAGTTGCTCTGAGCTCATACGGTTCCCTCGGCAACAGATCTCCTCCACTCAAGAGCCATGTTTATTAACAAGACCCGCGAGAGTGCTAGTTATGGCTTATCACACATTACATATTCAATAGCTCCTGAAGCTGGAGCACGTCATCAAACCAAACACACGGAGAATCCACTCAGTCGCTTATGAGCTATCATTACCCCGATGTAAAAGACGGACGAGTTTTCATATGAGGCTGATGAATCAACTTCAAGAAATCAAAAAAGAGTGCTGCATTTAATATTCAATAGCTTTGAAAGAGGGGTTTCCACAAATCACAGCAGAACTGCTATAAGGCAGTGTTAAGTGTGCATTTAAATGTTGTTTATTTAAATTTAAATGAAGAGGGAATGCAACATTTTTCCCAAAGTGCTTCTCCAAACCCTGCTGGACACATGGAATAAATGAATAATCCAATGGTTGGAATAAATGAATAATCGGATGGGATTGAATGTTAGATTTAATTACACATGTGTAATTAAATCTAACATTCAATCCCATCCGATTAGACCAGCAGCAAGACAGTTACTACAACATGAGAGATCATACTCTGTCCCATCTGCATGTCTCTCAATAATGAACAGAGCCCACATACTGTAATTAGCAGGTTCCAGATACTATAATTGACGTAGCGAGAGGTTGTCTGTACACTAAATTGACACTTTTTCTAGAGTGATTGTAAATAGTAAGGAAATATGGCCAATTGAATTACTTCCAACATACATGATAGAGTATAGTGGCTAAAGCTCAGAGCTGGTAACTGAAAAGTTGCTGTTTTGAAGCTAATAATTTGTGAGCCATTATCACTCCATTGCTCTTGAATAAAGCATTTAACCCCAGTTTGCCCAGGGGAGGACAAGATTAGTTAAAGCCATGATTAAACGAAAATGGCGCTAGATCTTTTCTTGCATATTAATGGAAAAAAACATTTTTTAAGGCTGGAATTTGGATCTATTCATGGGTTAGTCTCAGCCTCAGATGACACACCCACGGACCGTTGACTGAGCGTCTGATGCATATGGCACACAAAATGGGAAACACTTCGGGGGTTTCGAAGTCATCATCTGATCGGGAGACGCTGATCGTGTGTGTCACGCTCTCAAACGCAGGGTCGTAACCACCAAATACACTGAGGGGAACAAGTCCCCCCCCAAACACTTAGAAATGGCCAAAATGGCCGTTTTGAATTGAAAATATGGTAACATTTTTTGTGATTCATGTAATTCCTAACTGAATGTGAAACATATTTCGTTTTTCAACACATTAGGCATAAAAGTGAGTGCGTCTATATTTTAAAATGTTTTTTGCAAATTGTTCACAATGATTACTTCCTAGAATTAGCATTTCCTTACATTTTCAAGCCCCTAAACATGATGCTGAACAAAACGAACTGTGATTGGTTGCTTTACATGTCGATCAGACATCCTATTGGGTAGTCCTTGGCCAAGAGAGCTATGGAGTCTAGACTTTCTGCCATTGTTGATTGGATTTTGAGATGTAGGTGTTACACTCAAATAAGAAAGTGGTGGAGTTTAAGTGGACTAAATGATTGGAGAAGTCCGGCATACCTAACCAGAGAGAAGTCTGTCATTTCCCCAGAAGATCAAGTTATGACATTTTACTTAAAAATTACGAGGTTAAATAAAAATTAATAAATAAAACATACGGTACACTCTTAAAAATAAAGGTTCTTTACTGGCATCTGTGGTTTCATGAAGAACATCTAATATCCATGGACATTTTCCACTGCAAAGAAGGTTCTTTTTAGTGGAAAAGTATTATTAAAATGTTCTTTACACTCGTCACCATTATGTTCAGTATTCATTTCTAGGAGTTTGTTGTCATTTCTGTCTCGTGTTCCGTGTTCCTATTGCCGCCACTTATCTGTCACTATGGACACATACACAATCATTATAGCTATTCGTCGTTTAGTCATAATCTATGTGTATTTAAGTTCCTGCCTGTGTTCTAATATTGTCCGGTATATTGTCTATGTTAAGTGTGTGTGTTGCTTCCCGTTCGTCCTTCTGATGGATTATTGTTAATAAACTTAATAATAAACCCGTGTGATAACACAAAGAAAAGATGGTTCCTTTAAGAACTGTTGGCAACACTTTATTTTAAGGTGACGTATTTACACGTCACTACATTTACTTACTATAGTAATAACAGTAAATTACATTCCAAGTAACTAACCGTAAATCTATAGTAAGTACAATTAATATTACTCACTACTTATTTGAGTAAGTACAATGTAACTACTTCACCAAAGTGTAACCACTGAAAAGCTCTTCTTCTATGGCATCGCTGAAAAAAAAAAAAAAAAAAATAATAGTTTGGAACCTTTATTTTAAGAGTGTATGCATAGATGAAAATTTCACAATAAGATCAATAACATGCATCTAGAAAATAGATATAGGTTGGATTTTTATTTAATGCCAAATGTAATACTTGCTACACATGTGAACTCAAATGAAATGAGAGCTACTGAAAGGAAACTAGCAGCTGGAAAATGAAAAAATGTGATTGCTTGAGTTCTGTACATGCAGAATGGAACAATCAATCAAACGGCAAATTACAAAAAACAGCTTACAGATTACAGAATGAGAAGACTATGTCATTATCATGCATTACTGCAATGCAGACACACAGTCTAGAGAGCGTCTGACAGCAGTTGCTAGAGTCAAGGACTCTTATGACATTTTTCAATGTAAAAGCATGTCACATATTAGCTTTTAGCTCTATATAGGAATGGGTAGGAATGGCTTTTTTCTCTCTCTATGTGACTGAATGTGTTTCTGTGTTCCTGAAGCTGTGGGAAAAACAGCCTCCTCAGCATGGAACTATTTCTTATTTATCATAGTTTATCAACTGTTTACAAGAAAATTCCCATATATGTAAAAGAGTTAGTCCAACTCATTCTTTTTTCTCATTTACTCATCCTTATTTCATACTAAATATAAATTATTTTCTTTTCTGTGTCACACAGGGTTAATTGCTGCAATAAAATTGGAACTTTTTTATCAGTTATGGTTTTTATCTTTTAAAGGGCAGTACTTAGAAATAACTAAAGCTTATTTTAGTTTAGTAAACATGGTTGGAACCAACACTTAACCATTCAAATCCTTCTCAATAAATGAACATGCATGGGACTAGTTCAAGATGTGATGTAACATTAACCAGAAATATTAGCTCTGGGAATTAGATGCTTTGCACATAAGTGTGTATTAGGGAAGATAATGTGTGCAGTTATGGGAATTATTGGTTACTGCTAGAAGGCATATTTCATCATAACTTTTATCTGCTAACACCCACCTGTTATATAGATATAGCACTGGGATATGGATTAGCTTTTAGAGAGGTAAAGAGCTTAGTCATTAGTCCACTCCATTAACAGCTTTGTTTAGTGTTTTTGAAACTTTCAACAAGGTCCTACATAGCAGCCATAATCAGAAACTGAAGTGATTACTGGCATCAACCAATCCTTACATGAGGGAGATATCTGCATATTAAAGTCACAATAAAATGCTATCACAACCCATTACTTCTGTAATGGGATATATTCCATGTGCACTGATGAATTGTGCACAAGAAGACCACAAGGTCAAACTTTTTTTTACCTGATACCCCATGAACCCATTCCCTTTTAAATAGGTCCACAAATTCCTTAGAGAGTTACTCTTCAAGAAAATAAATTAATAAATACATCAAATACAGAAACATTGACAATGGGGCATGCATTAATGTTCTTTAACAATATTTACCCCGAAATTCCAATTTTAGTTCCTTTATTTTCACTGTTCACAACATCCAAAAATATTAAGTAAATTAAATATATGTAATGATAAGTGTAGATTATGTAGGTCAGATAGGATCAGAGAATGCCATATTTAATTTTAGATTTTTGCAGTGCTTGCAAGATGATATTTATATTTATACTACTAAATAGGGTGATAAAACTCCATTGTCATGACAACTAAGATTAACTAAATAATGATGACAAAATAAAATTATAAATATGAATCAATTTCCCTGTCTGGTGAACAATACAACAGGAAAACGATGGTCAAGCAAATACATCAAAAGAAAAAGATAAAATATGACAAACAGCTAGAAAATATTAAAGTATGTCAAATATTTGCAAACGGCAGTAAAGAAATTTACAGACTTTAACCCTTGCATACACCATAAAAAACAACAATAATAATGTGCTTACCTTTGTGTTGCGCTTTAACTTCAAAACAGAACTACAGTATGCCTTTCTTAAAGTACACATTATAGAACAAAACAGAGAACTTTGCACAGTCGAAACTGATTAATCGATTATTCAAACCTCTTTCAGCAACTGTCAGGGACGAGTATACCAGAGAGCAGACTGGACGGTTTAAAAAGTTGCAGATGTCCTGGTCAGGTCAGTGTGCACATTATTACCTTATTCGATTTCAATCAAGTCATTCAACTGTGCTCTCAGAGTTACAGTTATATTTACAAAGATTCTTCAAAGTCATCTCATAAATAATCCTGTTTTGAGAGGGCCACTCTCCCACTTTTTACTGTAGCTACAACTTATATTTTTGCTACTTTGGCATAGCGATTACTTGAATATACAGCTACAACTTCAAAATCTGATCCCTTATCGCTCTAAAAACCTGTCATTCATTAATCATCACGTCTGCCTTCTATCGCTCTTGACTGGCTAAAAGTGCGTCGGCAGCGTCAACACCAGCTGACTCTGCAGTGGGCGTGTCTAGTGACATCATGATGACTGATTAGATGGAGTACATGCGCACTTGGGTTTTGTTTGTTAATCAATTAGCCTATTAAATTTAAATGTTTGAAAAGTAACAAACTGATCACAAACCAGCCCAAAGCCTCTTTGTGGCTTCTCCACACCGTAACTCCCACGAATGTGGGAAAGACAGTGAAGGTGGACTCATCAGATAACAAAACATGTTTCACATTGTCCACACCCCAAGATTTGCACTGTTTGCACCAATGAAACCAACATTTGGCATTCGCACGAGTAACCAAAAGTTTGTCTATAGCAGCCCAATCATGAATAGTGACTCTGTGGAGCTCCCATCAAACAGTTTTGGTGGAAACAGAGTCGAGGTGTGCATTTAATTCTGAAGTGAGTTGGGAATCTTTGGTTTTATGTTATTTGGATGAAATGCAGGTTAGTACCTGGACATCCCTTTCAGACAGCTTCCTCTTGCATCAACAGTTACTACTGTTGGATATGGTTTGTTCCACATGGTGGTAGGCCGACATTACCCTGGATACCATAGCTCTCGATACACCACAAAGACTTCTATTTGTCTTCAAAAGAATATAAAAATCAAAAAGATTTATTGTCCCAAGAGAACTTTCAAAAATGCTTGCTTTTGCTAACAATCTGGTGGACCATTTCAAAGCTGAGTTTTTTTTTTTTTTTGTATACAGGAACATCTGGCTTTGGAGTGCACCTTATTTTGCAAGTCATTCTGTAAAACAAGGTTGTCATCGCTGGTTACACAAGAACAAATTTGAAAGATGTGAATGAGTAATCCATCTCCGAGCGGAGGTGAAGAGGATGCTCTCGCACGCACATACACAAACACACACACACACACTCACTCACTCACTCTGAGAAGCGTCTGTGGGTAGGAGGCAGGGGGCGGAAGGGTGGCTCGAACCCTATGAACAGCCTGCGGGAATCTTCAGTTTCCACAGCAACCATATTATTCATACAACGATCTGCTTTTCATGTGTGAAAAAATGCTTTTATGGAATTAGAATAGACTAAATTAATAACTGCTTTGCTAAACCGTGTGTATGGGAAAACACACAAACGCTTGTGAACACAAACTCTGGCTTGACTTTGTAAACTCTGATGTTCTGAAAAGATGCATGGTTAAACAGGAAATGGAATTGATTTTATACATTCTAACCAAGATACATGCAATTAGAACACAAAAAAAATAAAACAAACAAAAATACTGACCTGGATATGTAGTATTGACTTTATATGAAGTGCTTTACATATGCACGTGAGCCTATACATACTGTATATCACAGTTCCGGATGCAAGGATGGTTTCTCCCCGACTGTGAATCACTGAATCACATATAATAAATGCATATAATTATTAACAGCAGGTTTTTTCCAGATGGAGAATTGGAGCATCAATAACCACATAAAGCCTTGTGGAAAGATGTGTTTCACAAGGCATTTACAGTACACCGGAATCGAGAAATCATCAGTTCTATGTATCTGCTGCTTGTAGATTCTCTTGCACAGCGAACAGAAAACATGCACACTGAATGACATTTCAGTATAGAGCTTTTAGAGTCATCTACTTCTGTTCTTCCAATAACTAGGATAATACAACAGCTGGACTGTTACCACTCAGGTGAAAAGAGACAACATGATAATCTAGTAATGTAGTTTTTTTTTTTTTTTTTTTTTTTACATATGTTTTTTTTAAAGGTACTATTATTTAAGGTACTAATTTATGTATTATGGTTAAAATTTACAAGCATTTATGGTAAACTAAAATAAATACTGAAACAATTTATGGTAAACTACTGTGAACTAAAATACATTTCTATTTAAACGTCTATGTCATGTATTTAAAGGGTTAGTTCACTCAAAAATGAAAATTCTGTCATTAATTACTCACCCTCATGTCGTTCCAAACCCGTAAGACCTTCGTTCATCTTCGGAACACAAATTAAGATATTTTTGATGAAATCCGGTGGCTCAGGAGGGGCTCCATTGAAAGCTATTTAATTTACACTTTGAAGGCCCAAAAAGGTAGGAAATACACTGTTAAAATAGTCCATGTGACTACAGTGGTTCATTCTTAATTTTATAAAGCGCCGAGAATGCTTTTTGTGTGCCAAAAAAACCCAAAATATCGACTTTATTCAGTCATTTCTTCTCTTCTATATCAGTCTCCGACGTGCGTTCACAAGAGCACTACGTGCTCAAGTGCGTGATGATGACGCAGGAGCTGGCGTTCTGACATATGACCTACAAGCAGAGGAAGATGCACTCGAGGTCACGCGCAATTAAAGGTGTGCATATACATTTCTAGGAGTTTCCCTTTCAGATGCAAAATTTATGGGAGGAGAGTATTTAAATTAATCATGTTGTCACAGTTGTGTTTTGTTTAGTTTGTTCTCATTGGACTTGTCATCACGTCACGTGTCATCTTCATTGTCATTATAAGTTCATCAGTATCACCTGTGTTCAGTTAATCATTGTCATCTGTGTTTGCATTTAAGTTCCGTCTGTTCAGTCAGTCTTTGTCCGATCTACGTTGCGTATAGTGTGTGTTGCTGCCATCATTTATATTATTACCATTAAACCTTTGTGTTGGAAAAATATCCTCATCTTCGTCTGCCTTCCTGCAACCACCCGTGACAGATCCATGCTAATATTGCCCACAACCCATTGCGCTTTGGAAGAGGAACTACAAACACGAGTAAAAAGTGTTAAAAAACTACAAAACATGGCGGATATGCGTGACCGACGGTGAGAGGTTTAGATAAAGGTTTGAGTGACTAATCAAAGTTTAACCTGATAGAAAAATATTTATTTAATGCTATATTTCATCAGAATAACAATGTGAACTTTTATAAAAATCCGTTTGGCCATTAACTTTTAAATGCATCATTATCCCAAAGCTTATCTACTCTTCTGCTACACACTCAAAAGTATGCACTTTTTCTTCACAAAAAGGGTATAAGAAGGCAAATTGAGATGCAACAATGCTTTGGACATTGAGACACAGGGAATGTCTTAAACCAGATGCTGACTGGTAGATTGCATTGGTCATTATGGCAATGATCCGGCTGTGTCTGTGTTCTTTAATTTGCACGTTGTCAGTAGATCACGCGCAGAACTTCCCACTCCCATCTGTGCTTTGGAATTACGCTCTCACGCTAAATTGCCCCGTTTAGTAAATCTGGCCCTAAATGTCAACTAACTCTCAGAGTATTAGTAGACTGTCTGCTTAATATCTGGTAACACTATATTTTGATTGTCCGCCAACAGACATTCTACTGGATATAAGCAACTTTGCAACTACGTCAACTTATTCTAACCTTATCCCTAACCGTCTACTAATACTCTAATGAGAGTTAGTTTACATGTTATTGCAAAGTTACTTATAGTTAGTAGAATGTCTAAAGTGGACCATTTAAGTAAGAGATAACCTTGTAATAAATTACACATTTGAAATTATGAAGTTGCAATTTAGTAGCATACAAAATTATAATCAAGAACTTTACATGTGCTTTATTATTTTAGTCAGTCAGACCATCAAAATAAGTGTACTTCTATCAGTGGCGGTTCTACATTGAATTACACCCTGGGCGAGACCCCCTTCGAGATCATGTTTTGCTTGTTTTAAGCAAAAACTCAATTTTTATTAATTTCCCCAGAAAACAAGACTTAATATCTTATGTTATGTCATTTTACTACTTTAATAAAATAACGTTATGCATCTTTATTTAAGAAATGTTTGATATTTGGAGAAATATCATAGCAAAAAGGCTAACAAATAAGAGTTATACCCACCAATTAATATTGCCCCTTCATTCAGATTATACTATGTATAATCATACAGAGAAAACATAGTTGCATACCTTTATCTTTCGCTCGTTTCTAAATTGGGCACCTGATGGCTTTGACCTTTCTTGTCCATCTCTTATTTGGCACTCGACATCGACAATCAACAGATTTCCCCTGATCCCCATACCAACTGTCACTCACGTCACGACGAGAAACGACCAGAAGTCAAGACTAAACCAATTCACCTTGGTGGTGGTGACCAAGTAATCGTTTTGTATTACCTATTTTTATTAGCCATTCAGACAATTCAGAAAAACAAAAATGTGCAGGAAATATAGAAGCCTGTATTTATATGAAATGTGCGTTATTTGGAAGAAAGTCGAGGTGTGACTGACTTAGATAACTATATGGATCCCCCGCCCCCCCCCCCCAAAAAACGCTACTGACTTCTATAAAGAATGAAAAAAGATCATTAAAAGAGAATTATGGAAAATGTAATTTTTAAATTATACAAAGGGTAGGCCTACTTTGAGTGTGTTAATAAAGTGAATGAATTGAACCTCTTTAAGTACACTTAAATGACATTTTATTTTATTAATATTATATTTTCTGTAATTAGTTTTTTTTTTTTTTTAAACATACTTTTAAAATTGGAAGTAGGCCTACACTACACATGCACAATCAATAGCACACTGTTTTGTTTTCACAAGAGTTTAGAAGGATTCATTTTGTAAAAAGCTATAGAAATGATTTTGAATTTAATTATTTAATCTATCCGGGACAAGTATGCAGTGTCTAAGCGAGCATTTTGACTATTTATATTAATTTATTCTTACTCTTACTATAGGGTGACCATACGTCCTGTTTAACCAGGACATGTTTGGCCAGGATTTCGAGATCGCCCAAAATGCCCGGGATTCGGCTTTTGCTTTCTACAGTCACCATTCATTATGTTTACATTATTACATTATTTGACACTGACACGTACGTGCCAGCTTTGCAGGTCATGCATTCTGCTTCACACGGATCCCGATCGAGACGAAAACACAGGAATTTTCTTAGCAATGCTAAAACGCACATCAACCGATCACTTGTTTAGCGTTCATGTAAACACTACATTCAGATTCACCAATCGGAATTAATTCAGTCCTACTGAATCAAAAGGTGTGCATGTAAACAAAATGAATGGTGACGATAAAGCAAAAGCCGTATCCCGGATATTTTGGGCGATCTCGAAACCCCGGCCGAACATGTCCTGGAATATGGTCACCCTATCTTACTATTGCTGTCATGTGGATGAAGGTAGACGAACCCAAAAGCAGACTGAATGCTCACACACAATTTATTGTAGACAAAACAGAAAACAAAACCCACGAGGGGGCAAAACAAGATAAGAGGCAATTAACCTTGACAATGACTAGACAGTAACTAACAGCAAAACAAATCTCACTATACGTAAAACAGACGAAGTACTCACAGAGGTATATCATAAAGAGAGACAAGCAACAATCGACAGTGTTTGACAATGAACCGACAAAGGACAGAGAAATACAAGGGGGTTATAAAGGGAGGCTAAAAATGAACACAACAGGTGAAACTAATACAGTAATAATTACAAAACGAGGATAACAAGGGGGCGGGGTTAGAAACGAGACAACGCAAGCACATGGCCCAAACAAATGGCCATGTGCTGCACATGAAAACATGGGTCTGTCATGATTCTGCCGCAAGACGAGAGAAAAATCAAGAACAAGATGGCAGAATCATGATAATTGCTTATTTAACATCACAGCAATATAACATACTGACTCCTGAAACTGTTTAAGTTATTTTGGGACCGTTAATTGTTCTAACCTCTGGTGGGAAGGACATTTGAGAGACCTCTTGTACATTTAAATGAACACCCCTGCTGTATATAAATAAGCAGCACACCGAACACACAGAATGGATCACACACACCCACACAGATAAATGCATATGTGCAGAAACTTGGTTTTAGTTGGACATCTCTGGCAAGAAATGCCACTTTGGGCTATTTGTGTAATGCGCAGAAGCCTGTGTGTGCAAGTGCGTGTGAGGAAAAGGCAGTTTGCAAAAAAACAGAGAAATAAATTAATAAATAAATGCCGGGCTTATATAATATGCAAGGTGAGAGTGCACTCAAATAACCAGGAGGGACGGTACCATGTCTAATAGTCATTGCCCCTCTCTCTTTCTCTCGTTTTAACAGCCACTCAGCCTTAAGTCAGTACGGGACAAACTATTGTGACAGTCCAGTTCACCCTCACTCTCTCCATTGGTTCAGTCCTTGGTAAATGCTCTTGTTTACTTGCCATGAGGTAAAAGGAGCCACACAGGCCTGGCACGATCGCATCGCTCAGAGCACGGGATTACATCATCACAGCCAACAAAAACCTGAACCCACAGCAGGGTCGCTCTTCAGGGACACGGTCTAAAGATACTCTTCAAGAAAATAAAGAAATAAATAAATGAACAGAAGACAAAAGTTTGACCGTGGGGCACTCACACCAGCTCACAGGTTCACTCAGCCAACTTACTGAGGTAAACGCTGCACAATGGTATCACTTTTTACAACGTCGGACACATAACGGTAATTAATATAATTAGCCAATTTTTTTTACTGTTATCAAACAGCTAATAATGTGTTGCTAATGTTACACAAACCCTGTTCCCGTCTGCCATCTCTGTCTGCCTTCTAACAATCATCAGAGACACTTTGGACAACTCAGAACATCAATGGAGAAAGGCATACAGTTCATCACAACATCGTAATATTCACAACATAACATCACAACATCATACACCAGCTATATTGCTAAATCTACCCGGATTTTCATATCAACAGAAAAAATTACTAAACCTGCCATTGCCACTGCACATTGACGTGATTGGTTACAAGGTAGTTTGTGACGTCAGAAACACCAGCGATTTCAAACCGCGTTTTTGAGACTGTCTTTGGTTCACTGCAGAAAAAATACTCAGCAATGGTGTTGACTTATGAATTTGCACATGGTTTGTCTTAAAGCACATTAAAAACACCACATAGACATATAAACAATATTAAAAGCTGGATTTTCACCACAGGGGTACTTTAATATCTCAATTTGATATAAGCTCAATTTATGGTAAGAATATAGATATATTCAACTCTTTCTTTTGTAATTAGCTGTTTATGGTTTATAATACAGTGCAACTAAATACTACACAAATGATTGCTGCATTGTACTATAATTTAATAACAAATATGAACTATTGTTTAAAAGTTTTAGCTCAGTAAGTTTTTTTTTTCTTAATTAATAATTTTATTAAAGGGGCTATATGCAACTGTTTCCCCAAAATAAACGTAACAATAGCCTTTTTATTTGACCATGTATGACTCAAACATCTCCTGATGAGCATACTGACACCTTGTCAGCTCAAAGTGGGTGCACCTATAAGCCTGTATCCTATTTTTCCTATTTTCTGTCGGGTCGGATTTTTCGCGCGCTGTCTGCGGATGTGACGTCAAGCGCGTTCATGTTAAACGTTTCAGATCACTCTGCCACCACCGCTAGTCAGCAAACAAACTTAGTTTCTCAAACAATATATGTATTTGACTGTTCTTACCTCTGTAAACATAATGTTGACTTCTTTGCAGCGGATGACTTGTGAAGTGTGCACGTACGAGAGCGAGCAGAAAGGAAGAGCAGTTCCGTTTTTTGGCCACAGGTGTCAGTCGCGAGTTTAAATTTCAGAAAAAAGCATATAGCCCCTTTAAGTATGGATGCATTAAAGTAATAAAACTTATTTCTATTTCAAATAAATGCTGTTTCTTTGAGCTTTCTATCAAAGATTTTTTTTTATCAGTTTCAGTCTTTTTAGCACTAATAATAATAAGAAATGTTTCTTGAGCATCAAATCAGCATATTATAATAATTTCTAAAAGATCATGTGACACTAAAGACTGGAGAAATGATGCTGAAAATTCAGCTTTGCCATCACATGAATAAATTACATGTTAAAATGTATAATTGTAATTAACCCCCCCAATTTTTTTTTTGAACAATAGTGTATGATTTTAATAAATATAAATATTATTGATGTTATGTAGATTAATTTATGACATTATCTATCCAACACGCTGTGTTTATTAGAAGCTTAAATCAAATAGGCTATTTTCTGATGATCATTTCCAAGAATGTTTAACCATTTAGAATTTGTTATATGCAGAATTATCTGATATTTATGACAACAAATCTTGAACAATCTTGATTGACAGTACACAAGTACACCTTGGTGTGACATAATGAACACGCTGTACTTCTGTTATTCATAGCAGGGATATACAGTAGGAACAAAAAGTGCCTGTGTCTTAATGTGTTCCCCAAAGCATGAGTATTATTACCAATAGTTTTGGACCGAAGTCTAGACATAACAACACAACCAAGAGCAGCCTCACTGCAACAGCACCAGTTTATATTAAAACTGCTCTAAAGTAGTTCACTCAGTATGCTGCTCACACTGACAAAACTTGATCTTGAGCTTTTCTCATTTATGGCACATACACATACCAACTGAACAAAAGAGAGAGCTGTCTTTAACTTACATTCTCAAAAATAACAGTTCTTTATTGGCATAATATGGTTCCATGAAAAACCTTTAACATTCATGTAATCACATTTTTCCATTGAACAAAAGGTTCTTTATAGGGGAACGAAGGTTCTTTAGATTATTAAAAAGTTATTCACAAATAAAACAATGGTTCTTTTACTGAAAGGTTCTTTGGGGAACCAAACATGGTTCTATTATAGCATCTCTGCAAAAAAAAAAAACTTTTGGAACCTTTATTTTTAAGAGCGTTGTATTGTGTCCCTCAGCACCACACTAGGGCCATGCAGTAGCTATGAATGCATTTCACACTCCCCCCCCCCCCCCTTGCTAGTTTAACGAAGGTAAAAATGGTCGGTGCGCCCAGCACATGGTCTAAAAGGGTTGTTCCTATTCTCTTAATGAGTAATGGGTGTGTTTTGGCGTAACGTGAAATAAACCAATCAGAGTCTCATCTCCCATTCCCTTTAAAAGCCAGTTGCGCTCGGATCAGCGCTCGGATCAGCTCCTGCATGAGGTTAAAGTGCGCAAGCTGACAAGCCGGATTCCACCATATCTTTATGTACACAATATTAATCTTTTACATTGTAATCCTTTTAGTTTTAATATTTTGCTAGTTTGTGTGCTGCTGCGTCCCTGTGTGTTTACTAAGCAGAGTGTACGCGCGTTGTGGGCCCGCCTATAGGCTCATATTACTAATGTGCCCTTTAAATAACAAAAAAAATATTGTGCAGTCTATTTCAGTTGCCTCAAAATAGCTACGCGCCAACAATGCGCCTGAACACACCTCATTTTCAGACCGCAATAAATAACGTGCTGCAGGACGTGAAAATTATAACCGCGTCGGGCTGAAACTAGCAAAAACACTTGCATCGCGTCTGGCGCTGCATTGCGCCGAGTGTATGATAGGGCCCTAGTGCTGCACGATTAATCTTATCGCAATCGCGATGTCAAGCCTACGCGATTATATGACGCAAAATCCTGCGATTTTATATTAAATAAACAAATTAGCGCTGTTAACGCAATTAACGCAGCATCTGTTATTTTTGGCATCCTTTGGCTAGTGTTACATGATCCCGCTCTTATTCATGCAAATGCTTTTAAACCATTCATGCACGATAAGACAAAAAAGAACGCGATGTCAGTGAATGTCCTCCTGACACACACACACACACATACACACAACCCACAGATAGATGCGCGCCAGTATCGTACAGACAGCGCGCCAGTATCAAGTTCTCTTTCGCCGTCATCATCATCATCATCATTTTTATTTAATGCCATGTCAGCAATCAGAGCTATCTTCATGGCAAAAATTAAATTACAAAAACACAAATATCATATAAATACAATAAAAACAGAACAAAGATTCTCTTTCGCTGTAGAACGAACACACATGCCAAAATGAACGCGCTGCCTGTGAATGTCCTGACTGTGACACACAGAAAGACTTGCGCTAATATCGTGCATGTGCACAAAACAGCATGCCAGAATACAGTTCTCTTTCGAGCTTGAACGAACAATAACACACACAATTATGCCAAAATGTATCGAGTGTCTTCATAACATAAGAGTAGTCTTATTATGAACGTGAAGAGTTGTGACTCGTGAGAGAATGAGGCGCGTGTGAGATCCGCGTCTCTGACAGCAGCGACTGGTCTTAAAGGGACAGTACACAGTAGCCACCATGGGCGTCAGAACCATTGTATATGGGTGGGACAAGACCCACCCACTTTTTAAGACCAATGATATTTGACCCACTTACTTTTACCGTCTCTGATTCAGCACATTTGTCTTTTCATAGTGCTGTCAGTCAAATCCAATTATTAGGGAATTCCCTAATAAATTAAACTCCGCTGAATCGCTACATTATATTTCTCAATGAGCCGCAACTGATGAAAGTAACCGCCCGTTGTACCTTTCCAGTCAAATATTGCGTTGCAAACATCAATAACAGCTTTAAATTGTCATTGCTGGCAGATGACCATGGTATTAGCGGGATAATCCACGGATAGCTGTGCATTTAATGCACGACTTGGAGGCAAAGAACCGCCCGACGTAAAGTGGAGTTTAGTTTACTTCCCAGGTGAAAAAGACGTACTGTTAAATGTATTAAAAATGCATTAAAGTATATTTGTATTGTACTAAAAACATACTCAAGTACATTTTTTATATATTTAATAGTAGCCTACGTCTTTTTCACCTGGGTTGTTTTAATTAAAAGACACCAGAATAGCCTACATGAAATGGTATTTACTCCAGTAACATTTTTCTGGGGGAGGACCCACCCACTTTTTTTTTTCTTCCGACGCCCATGGTAGCCACTAATTATATATGTCGCTAAAGTTAATCAAAGAACAAAGGGAACAGAGAAAAACACTCACTGCTCTTGACTAAAGAACTTTTTTCTTTAGGCAGATTATCACTAATCTGTGTGTGCATTTATTTTCCTTGAGAACCAAGCAAGTTGACTCATGAAACCATTTGTTTATTATATCGCATATCGCAATCGCAATATTGACCTCTATTATCGCAATATGACATTTTCCAAAAATCGTGCAGCCCTATAGGGCCCTATACAAACACTAAGAGCCACGCAGAACACATTAGCAACTGACTTGCAATGCCCTAACTAGCACCCAGAAACAGCCACAGCATCATTGTGGCAGTGAGTTTTGCACAAGCAGACACAACTTACATTTCCTTTAGAAAAGGTAGAAATCTATTTATGTACACTGGACTGAAGCATAGAGAGAGGAAGATGAAGCATAGATGGAGGAGAGATAAAGGAAGGAGGACAGTGGGGTAAAACAGAAAACGTGATTTTATTTTCTGAGTCATCGCTTCAGCACACACACACACACACACACACACACACAAAGAGATGGAAGAAAAAAAAGATATATGAAAGAAGCTATTCTTTGATACTGCAATAAAACAAAGCCTATTCCAATCTAATACATATATTTACTAATTAAATTGCCCATTTACATTCAATAAACCAAGATGGGAAAGGACAGGCGTGTTTCATGTGTGAGAGGGACAGAGACAGATAGAGAGGAAAAAAACTATCATAAAAATAGCAAAACTGGAGACAGATTCAAGCCTAAAGAGCAAATCCTGTCAACTTGTCCTCCCTGGTGGATTGTAAGAGTTTCTGCTGGTGATTGTTAGCTCCATGTTAAGATATTGCATAACTGACCTGCTGTGAGCGCAGCATTAATAAACAGTAATGCCAGAATAAAAAATAAACCACAATTATGCAAATGTATGAAATGAAAACAGTGTTGGGTAATTAGGCTTCTTTTTATTCACTAAGAGTTGGAAAATAACAATAGAGCAACGCCTTCAGCGCAGATTCTGTGGGCACGTTTACATCGCTATTGTAAAGATTTGCACATGTAATACTCATTAACCTTAAGCATTCATCTTGTGTGTATTAATCCTCCCACACTGTTTGGACGAAAACATCGGCACTGTGCCACTTGCGACGTGTTATAACTTTTCTAATAGAGCATACTTATAATTTTTGCCTGGCAGATGATAAAAGAGGCAAAAATCCCAGATTCACATTAAAGGAGGGACCAAAGGGCTCTCTTTTGACTTGGGTAACCCATAACACCTTTGCAACCACCTCGCAACACCCTTGCAACCATTCAGAATGCCCTAGCAACGCACTAGCAACCACTCAGAACACTTTATCAGCCACATAACAACACTCTGGCAACCAACCACAACACTATACTGTAGATAGCAAGTTGTTCAGTGGCAAAAACCATGCACAATTTCACATAATTTAAAAATAGTATTAGTCTGTTCATGATATAAATAAACAAATTATGTTTTCAAGCGTGGCACTTCTCATGTTCCAGCCATCTTAGGATGAATTGTCTGTATTCATAAATTTCATCGTCCATCCCTGATAGGTCAAAGTAAATAAACGTTTAGCTGAATTTCATTTCGAGCACAGACGAGTTACATAAATAAAGATCACAGCGGTAATTAACACTCTTGGCTCATTGTAATTACACTCAGGTCACACTAATTAAACACTCTCATAGTGTGTGTGTCGGACTCCCTTACGTCTGACAAACAGGTCACTTTCGAACACTTTTACTTCCTTCACTCATTCTTTCCATTTACTGAACTTGAAGTTGACTTGACAGACTTTTGAGAAGTTGAGTTGTAATTTTAAACATTGATTTTACTTTTTTTTTTTTTTTAAATGAGTTTCATTTAAAATGAACCAGTGAAGAAAAAAGCTGCTGAAAAGAAATTGAGAGAAGACACAAGATAAATGCATTTAAAAATGAAGTCCATGGACACATTATAACTACCCACGTGCAGGATTAAGCTGAATTACATTGTACAATATGAATGTGACTGTGGAAAATTGGTTGCCATTAATAGTACATGTGCAAGTGAAAAAAGGTAATTGCTCACGCTAGTGTTCATGTGGTATTAAATGAAATAATGTGATATTAAAAGTAGAGTAACCGTAAATATTCACACCAGCTGTGATGAGTTACCCAAACCCTTCCCGAGAGTAAATTCTGTAGTGCATTTAAAATGCTAAACACAAAAGCTCCATGCTGCATTCTCAGATATTCACAAATGGCCATTAGGCATGGTTTCTGGCACCAAAACATTGTTCTTTAGTCAATTAATGTATTTTTGTCCATCCTGATCCAATATTAAGCTGTGTGGTGACACTATTTTACAGCATCCTACTTACATGTTGCATGTACTTATGTACTAGTAAAAACTAATAAAAGCAAATTATGCATAATTACTTGCAGCTAAGCCTGACCTGATAGTAAGTACATGTTGTTAATTAATACTCAGTACTTAAATGTATAACTGCACTGTAACAAGGACACCTTAAAATAAATTGTAAACCTTTTGTAAATAAGCTCGGTTATGATTGGCTTAGCTCTGCAAACTAGAGTAAATCGCACTGTGGTTCGTCAAGGTGGTTTGTTGTTGAATACTGAACAAGGCATCAGGAGGTTGGACTGAATAGGAAGTTGGCATCAAGAGCTGGCAGTAGACGTGAGATAATCAGCTATTTATACACCTGAAGCACCGTGATAGGCATAATTACGTGAACATGCTCCTCTTAATGTGTGATCATGTGGCTTGAAAACAAATGAATTAAATAACACAAAATTATGATGTTAATACATTAACATTGTTGACTAAATGTCAGCATTTGCTGCAACTAGAAGCTCTGATGTTCTGTTAACAATAGCAAATTTGAGTTGTGCAAATGTCACATGACTCACGTCAACATTCACTGAACTACATGAAATGAAGCATCACCCAGAGCGCCACACTGTTTTCCACTGAACTTTTGACCTTGTCACATGGTTTAACAATGGGAGAATACTATTTAGTAACATTTCAATTAACCATTTGATACAATGCACTAATTGTGTACATTCACATTTTTACATTGTACTTCATTTAATCTGTAGTAGTGATGCACCGATCATGATTTTTCATGGCCAATTCCAATACCGTTTTTTTACAAGCATACTGGCCGATTCCAATACCGATTTCAGTTTTTTTAGTTTTTTTTTTACTTTAAGCAACAAACAAGAGAGAATATAAGTATACATAAACAAGATGTTTATTTTGTATTTGACAGGCCAAACTGGCTTTTAGCTGTTGAAAACAATAACTGAACCATCTGAAATTAACGGCAGTAACTGTAAGCACATTCAATACAAACATAGATGGTACTGACATTTAGCATCAGCATTTAGCTTTTGTTTTTAAATTGGGTTGAACTTGAAACTACATAATTCTGGCCTTAAATGAAAACATTGGGCCCTATTTTAACAATCTGAAATGCAAGTATCAAACGCGAAACACAAGTAACTTTGTGGGCGGATCTCGGGTGCTGTTGCTATTATACCGGCAGGATAAATGACTCTTGTGCCCGACGCAAATCTAAAATGGGTTGGTCTGAAGTAGCTACATTACTCATAGGTGTGGTTTGGGCGTAACGTGAAATAAACCAATCAGAGTGTCATCTCACATTCAGTTCCATGGTGGATTGCTATTATAACGGCGGATTTGAAACCCACCCAAATAAGCTTAGGTTAAACAGGCGCATAATAATTTGGGTAAATGTGTAAGCTAGATTTATGCCTATTTTTTCACATCTTCATGGACACCACAATGATTTCCCTCATGTGGAAATGTGGAATATTTTTCCTTGTAATTATGTATGGTTTGCAAAAATGGCAACTGCTGCGTCTGTGCGTTGTGCACACGCTACATTATGGCCAAGCATGCGCCCTTAAAATAGCATCTGAATAACGCGCCACTGACTTAAGACTAGGTTTTTCCTGGTCAGTGGCGGAATTGTTTTCTGGAACTGCAAAATAGCACCAGGGAACGTTTGCGCCGGAACACACCTCCTCTTTTCGCTGAACCGCCCCCGGGAGCGCAACTTCATTCCCTAATTTACAGACGTGCGTCTGTGGAGGGAAAAGTCCGCTGTGCGTCGGGTGCAAGATAGGGCCCATTAACTGTAACCATGTGAAATTAAAGGCAACAACTGCATAGTTCACTACAAAATCAACACACATTCAACAATCCAAACAAAGATGTTTGGCTATTTAATCAGCATTCAACATTTGTTTGTTTTTTCAAATTCAGTGAAACTAAATAAAACCAAAACAAATAAATTATTCTAAAATGTTAAATCAAATAATGTTTAGTGCAACGAGTAAAACAAAGATCCTACAGCAAGTGCTTTTTAAATCAAATTAAGTCAATGTAATTTACCTTTAAGGTAAAATAAAAATGATCATCCTATGCAGAAATGACATTAACTTCAAGCTTTTCAAAAGTGCATGCAAGTTCTTCTTTACAAAAAAATAAGCATTTCAGCTTTGTCACATGTTAGTCTGTTACGTTTCTCATCAAACACGTGAGAAGCTGAGCTGATTAGGCCTAGTAGGGCTAATTCATTTCTGTAATTACATCTATAATTACACCATTGACCATATGTCTACCCCTACCCCTTAACCCAACCTTAAACCTTTCCTTTTTATCAATTAATTTTTCATTATAATTAATACACTTTTTTTTTTTTTTTTTTACGTAAGCACATAACATAACATAAAGACACCTAACATAAAGTGGGACCCACAGTAACTTAATGTAAAATTTATCCAACCATCCACTCATTTTCTCCATTCACTCATTTTCACATGAGTGAAAACCAAATGAGGAGAGGGAAGCCCCAAGTAATGAAAATAAATCATGACTCCAATAGACCTAGTTTGAATAGACTACCTTAATTCAGAAAAAAAAAAAAAAAAAAAAAAACTGTGCATTTCATACAAAAATGAAAAAAATTCCTGGACACAGAGACTAACTTGATCAAGCATTCTGAGGGAAAAACTCAGATACAAATCAGATATGGCAGGGTTTCCAAAACGGGGGTTCTTGAGGGAACTGCAGCTACATTAATTCCTGGCAATGTCATAAGCTCACATTACTTTTCACTTTCTTACCATAGGTATGTCAGAAGAAATGCCATTTCAAAGGTTGAGACAGTTAATAAATAATTCTGAAAATAATGATGATGAATCAACTACAATAAGAGCAGGGATATTTATTAAATAAACATGGTCAACTTTATTTTCATGTTGTCTAACTGCAAATGCTCAAGGCTATTCCAAAGGGCAAAACCAGCAGAGTTCAGACTGCTGGCACACAGCCGGGGCCATCAGAAGCACTCGAAAAGCACAACATGGGTCAATAATTAACACCCGCTGGATAACCCTGACCTAATGCCATATCATCAACAGACAGATATAGAGGGAAAGGACAATGCAAAGATGGAGATGTGATCCGATACAGGATTTACTCTAAGACTATATGGAGATGAGCTAAAATGGAGGAGATGTAGGAGGAAAGAGAGATCGGCAGAGAGAGAGAGAAAGAGAAAGACCTTCTCTCAGCATGTTCGACACTAAAAGAGAAGTGGTGGAACACACACACTGATTCTCCATCTGTTGGCCACAGAGAGGGTGGAGAGGGCGGCACACATGAAAAGAGAGAGAGGGACACCTAAAAACATCAGGAGAGAGAGTTTAAAAAAGCAAAGGCGAATGAAACCCATAAATGGATAGACTGAGTCAAAGAATAAGAGAGAGGGAGAAAAGAGCACGGAAGGGGGAAAAGCGGAGAGAAGATATGAATAAAGAATGACCTCTGACCTGAAGCAGTGAAAAGAGGATGCTGGGATTGTGAGAGATGAGTGTGAAAAGAGGATGAGACAAGACTCAGAAAGCAGAATGATGTCCGGAATAACATGCTTCATGCTTTGGCGGAAAAAAAAAAAATCTTTAATGGCAAAAAAGTGCTCTTAAAAATAACTCAAACTGGAGTGGATGTTGAATGCATTAAAGGGACAGAATATTCTTCTGTCATCATTTACTTACCCTTCAAACCTGTATGACTTCCTTCTGTATATTAGGGAAAAACTTATTTTCAATATAATGGAACTGAGCGAAAATCGAGTCTGTCAAGCTCGAATAACAAAGAAAAACAAAAAGCATAAAAAAGAAAAAGATAAAATTAGACCTCGATATGACTTGTTCATCATATTTCAGGAAAAGGTTGCAGAGGTTAAAAAGACACTGGAGAGGATGATTATGTGAATAAATTACCTTAATATGAGCCTGTTTGTCACAAAAAAGGCTTATTTTAGAGGACTAGGAAAATATGGCACAAGTCAATTAGACCCCTTTATTATTGATTTTTTTCATGATATTTTATGCTTTTGCATCCTTTGTGAAGCTTAAATGCTCCCGTTCATTATAGTTGTATGGAAAATAATAATAAGTACATTTCTTCAGGACTCCTTTTATGTTCCAACATGAACATGAGTAAATGATGGCATTTCTTTCTTTCCTTCTTTCTTTCTTTTTCTTTCTCTTTCTTTCTTTCTTTCTTTCTTTTTAAAGTGCCTTTATTTTGCTATTTTAATGGTTCCTAATTTTTTTTTGAAGGTCTCCTACAATATGTATAAATATGTCCAAGGTCAAAAAACACTTTAATTTTCTCATTACACATTACCTAATTTCTCTGAAAATGGTCTGAAAATTGTTAGTTTGAAGATTTAGTCTCTCAAAACCCCTTCCTTCCACAAACATACTCTGCTCTGATTGGTCAGACAGCCCAGTCTGTTGTGATTGGTCTACAGCTTAAAGCGCATGTCGGAAATTAAACGCCCATTACCATATCTGAATTTCAACTCTGGAGGCTTCCTCAGCGCTTGATACACAGTAACGATGGTGTCGGTGTTTCTGTATCAGTTCCAGTGCGAGTCCTTATTCTTTTGAAATGCATGCAAAGTGGATTTGCAGTGCTGAAAACAGCATCATGTCGACAACACGAACCAAACTCTTCCAGGCCTCAGCTACAACTACAGTGTTTGAGGGATGGTCAAAGTAGACGTTGTTCGTGGGCAGACCATATAGGCTGGCATTATGCAAACTTGTTACATTGTTGCTTAGGCATGTTACAGCAATTCAGAATCGATTTTTTTCTTTTAGGAGACAATAACTTAATTTGTTGTGCACTTTGATCTTTAAAACTATGCAGCCATTTTACATTCACAAACAGCTATATTGCATGAAAGGTAATATTCAAAAAAGCATAATAGGGGCACTTTAATATTTCCCCAGAGAATTAAGAGAGGCTTTCTAAGAGTGTTTACTAAAACTAAAACTACTAAAAAATATTTTCAGAAATCCTAGTCTTTTTACAAAACATTGTAAAAATAAAAGCTATAATTTGCAATATTAATAAATACTATAATGCTATATAAATAATACCAAAATAACAGTGTTCCTATCAACCTTTAAATTGCTCTTATGGCACTCAAGATAATCTAAATGAAAATGCCACATAACACCTTTATCAACTGATTTTACAATATTGTGCAGTAGCACTTAAAAGTGCCAGTGAGGTCATAAATCTGAGGTCATTGTGGTAAAAGCTGGAGCATAAGCAAATTAAAATCATAGTGAAGGAGCTAATTAGAGGATAAATCTAGACAAAAATGGAAGCGTTTCATTTGCTGCCTCCGCTATGATCTCTGTAGTACTGGAACAAACTGCCCAGCCAATCAGCACAGTCTTACACCCACATAAATAACTAATATGTGTTCCTTACTAATGACTAACGGCCCCATGGGAGGGAGTCAAAGAAGAGGAGGATGCAGAGAGAGAGAGAGAGAGAGAGAGAGAGAGAGAGAGTCAGTCAATGAATACCATTTCCTTGTAATACCAACCAAATGAATCCTCCACTGCTCACTGCTAACAAATCCTTGGTTTTCAAAAAGTAAGAATAAAAAACTAACACGTGAAAACGGATGGAAAGTGTATATGTGTTTGGAAATCGATCAAACAATAAGTGCTAATTGTATTTAGGCCATTAAAAATTAGCATTCACTAATACTGTCTGATTTTCTAGCTAATTTTTCTTTTTCTTTTGATTCAGTTGAATCGATTTGCAAGAGTACGATGAGTTTGTAATGTTCAGTGGGGTGGACTACATATTGGAGCCAAAAGCAACATAAAATTTAATCTACAAAAATGAATAAAAAAAAACATCAGTGATAAACAGCAGTGTTATTAGGTTTTTTTTTTCTTTTCTATATATAAAAAAGTAAAGAGAAAAGTCAACACAGGGACCTCTGGGAAAGATTTTGAGAGATGAATCAAATTAGTGAATGTTTTTTTTAACCGGTTGACTGACACAAATTGTTTCAAATTTCAATTTCAATAAACTAAGTTAGACTGTCAGACATTTTTCATGTTTTTCATACTGAGTATTTCATCTAATGACATGTATCCTCGATATGTCAAAAATGTAGATGTATACAGACAGTTCAATGAAAAATTCTTGCTGGAAAACACTTTTTTTAACGTTCAAAGGCATCTTCAACCCAGTAGAAATGCTTCCAATTAGAGACGGCAGTGGATGAGAATTATCTGACCAAATCTCAGCTTGAACTTCACACTGAACACTTATGAGAAACATTAAATCCGTGTTCCCCATCAGCCTGGTTTATTTTAGTGTTTTTATTTTGGCTTGTTCTGAACTCGATGATTCAACATTGTGAAAGGAGAGTGATGGATTGTTCTAGACAATAATTTCAGACGAGCGAGGGTGAAAAAGGTAGAAGATGAACAGATCTAAGAGCTCTCAAGATACTTGAGTAGAGAATACAGGGGTTGTGCAGCTGCTGGCGATGAGCGAGCAAACATAATTATATGAGCCGAGTATAGAGGGCTGAGCTCAATGAGGCAGAGAGGAAGACACACGCTGAGACTGACGCTCTGGAGCTGCTGCTTCTGTTGATGCCTGGATCACACAAGGATGCAGAAAAAAAACATCTGCAGAATACTTAACCTTTCCCCCACCAACAACAAACTCCATGTGTTTTCTTATTTAAAAATGGGAAAACACGGTAGCATAAAGCCTGAAGAGAATAAGCACACAATAAGCAGAAGTGGGAGAACTTGGTGTTCAACAAAAATGTTTCAACCCCAAAGGAAACCCAGATTGTGCTTTTGTCAAACACATACATACACAGAGCACATCCCTTCACACAAAAATGTATACCTCACTTCTATATAAAGTGTTTTACAATTGCATCCATATACAGAAATAAACCCAGAACCAAGTAAATATGGAAGAAACGTTCTCAACATGTTCAGGTCTCTGCCATTGAATCTCAAGTCTTCAAGATAAAGTCTAAATATTTTCTCATCCATTAGGTCACACTATAGTTCAAAAGAAAGTATATATTTATATGAATAAAAAATATATATTCAATCTGAAATAATAATAATACTATTAATAATAATAATAATAATAATAATAATTATTATTATATTGTTGTTGTGAATAATAATAATAACAATTATTGTTATTGGTATATTAATTATTATTATTATTATTATTATTAATTATCCAATCAAAAGAAAAAAAGAAAACATTTTTTAGGCATATTTTCTTTTAGTTAATAGAAAATGAATATGTTTCCCCATAGTAAATTAATGGGTTACTGTGGTAAACAATTTGTTTTTGCTCACACTAAGCCACAGCATATGATGTATTACCAATCATATACTATCTATCATATCATAATATCTATACCTGTGGAAAACAGGAATGAAAAATATAATATAATATAATATAATACTAGAAAAATATTTCTCCTTGTAGACCTAAAGACATGTTGAAGTCAAAGTCTAGGTTAAATTATGTTCAAGTCTAAGAGAAACAATATTTTTGGAATCACTTTCAGAACTTTTTTTTTTTCCTGCTGATGAATGATAAAAACAATGAGAGCCAATCAGAATCCATCCTGCTTTAAAGACCTTAAGTTTTTAATGAGGCAGACGACAAAACTAACACAAACAGAATATATCGTCCGCTGGTTTGGACACTAATATAGTTATTGCTCTTGGTGTGAACAGGCCTTAAGAGTCTCAACTCAATGTATTTGTGAATTAACTGAGTCTTAGACTTCAGTTTTCATCTCTTGCACAAAAGCACACACACTTTTGTTGAC
Organism: Abramis brama; assembly: GCF_963993115.1. NCBI lineage: Eukaryota > Metazoa > Chordata > Actinopteri > Cypriniformes > Leuciscidae > Abramis > Abramis brama. Next base: position 13,772,041 of record NC_139978.1, read on the forward strand.
CAGACTTTGTAATTCATATCAACACTAAATTAACTTCTCATTCCACAAAAATAGCACAAATACCATTTTGGCAACACAAAGGCCCAAACATCCAATAACCCAGATCAACCCCTGATAACATGAGGTTTATAACACAAGGGAATGAGGCACTTACTGTTTCCGTAGAGTCGAGGTGTTGTTGGTCCCAGAGCTGTCATTGCGCTCCAGTCGGCTTCTCTCTTTCTCAACAGGAGCTGACCCACATGACAGGCCTCGGGTCAGCCTCGTGTGTGTCCGTCGAGCTGGACCAGGCACCGTGGATGAGGGTATATTACTGCTGCTGTTCTGAACGACATCTCCGGCATTGTGGTTTGGTAGTGATGATGGTTGGCTGGGCTTTGAGCTCTGGTTGTAGTTGTGGATCTGCTGCGAGTTCTCGGTTCCTGGGATCCTGTCCTGCCGCAGGTCCTGGTTCTCCTGGTTGACCTGGTCTAGCTGCGTCTCGAGCTCCTCGATGCGTTTACGTTGAGTTTCTAGAAGTTTGGCCTGGTTCTCGATGATGTTATTGAGTTCCAGAAGGTACTCCACAGCCCGACTTGGGCTGTCTGGGTTGGACTCCATAGTTTGGGCCTTACCCTCCCCCCCCCCCACCTGATAAGTTCAGTGGGGGGGAGATAAAACAAAAGAGCCCGAAGGTAGAAGCTTGATAGATCTGTCTTTTATCCTATAAGTTGCAACGAGAATCAACAAATGAAAAACACCAGCAAAGGACATTTACAGCACCAATGTTATTTGCAGCGATTGCATCTTAATGTTCATCCATGAATCCTTCAATTGTAAAAAAAAAGAAAAGAAAAAAAAAAGTATGGCCTGTAACTGCAGCACTCAGCAAATGAGTTCAAAGGTCAACAATTTGCATCCTCTCAGCTGAAAAGTCTAAAAAAAGGTATGGCATGGACAGTTCTGAGCATCAGCTTGTAGCTGTTCCAGACAAAAAGATCCATTTGAGTCCACGTGACGACATGAACTCATGAACATAAGTGATGTAAATAAATGCTTATATTAGAGTCAAAAGAAATCTGTAGATCATTTCTACTGTTTCCACAAACCCAGTCATTCCAAAATCCAGTCATCTTGAGATTTGCTGTGCTACACACAACTCCCACATGCTGAGGTAGCACAGTGGAAAATAGGGAACAGCAGCAAAAATAGACCAATTTAATCCCTGAAATCCACTAAGATCTGTATAGCTTGAGATAGAAAACATACTGTAAATATAAGTGAAGAAACGGCTTTCTTCATTAACAGACAAGTGAAATTCTAAAACGGAATCATAAATGTGAAGTCCAACATCTCAAGACAGTAAACCGCTTCTATGCAAAGCAGCAGAAGAAGAATTTGAGATAAATACATTAAAAGTGTATGAAACACTTGCACGCGCTGAGCGCGCGTTCCTCTTCTTCTTCTTCAATATAGTGTCAATGTATTTCAAAATCAAATTTACATATATGGTTCCACATGTTAAAAAAAATCCTACTTACACCTCTCTTTATCGGTGTTTTCTTTTCTTCAACCCATTTTAAGGGAAGCTTTCAGTGCATCTCGAGCGCTCCGATTTCTTTTTACAATCTTCGCGTCTTGTTAGTTTATTTTAACCTCGACGTCCGTCGTGTGTGAATAACAACGTCGTTTAAGACTTAAGGCTTTTGTATTTTCTCTCATAAAACAGACTTTTCCAAGACGTAAATCTAAGAGGTGACCGAGGACCACCTGCGCTAAAGTTCCGCGTTCTCCTGTATTTCCCGAAGTAACCGACGCTTGGTCACTTGACGCGCGCTGATGCTTTTGAAGATGATCTCGCGGATGCTCAGGTTCGTGAGCGCGCTTCTCACCTGACAGATCCAGTAGCAACTGAAGAGCAGAGAAGCGTTAAACTAGTCTTTCCTGCGCTCGTCACACAGTCAACCCACGCAAGATCTTTTCAGTAGAACAGAGAGAGAGAGAGAGATTTCAACAAATGAAGCTTGAATCATACAAACATGTTAGGCTACATATGTAACGTAATAATTTTAATAGCCTTACAGAAATTACCATAGTAACAACATCTCTATCAAAAATATCATAGTTACAACAATTATTGTCATGACAAATAATACATTTGTCAAAATAAAATAACAAAATAAATTTAAAGAAAGAGAATTATAGAAATGATAAAAATGTTATCAGGAAAAATATGCTGTAAAAATCAAACCAATAAAATTGAAGATTTAAGTTTTTGTTGGCTTTAAGTAAAAAATTGTGCTACAAAATGTTAGTAAGTTAATTGCGCTTTTCAATTGTATTATGAACAGTATGAATAGAACTGTATTAATCATGGCAATATTGTACAGTAGTAAAGAATTTAAAAGAATGTCTGGTTACTCTTTATTTTTAAGGTGTCCTTGTAATTATACATTTAAGTAATCAATAAAGTTAATTAACAACATGTATTTACAACATGGTTAGTAATAGGGTTATTTGCATGTACAGTAATTATACATAATTTACTGTTGTTACTACAGTAAGCACATTTATAACAAGGACGCTGTAAAATAAGTGTCAAATAAAGTGTCTGATAAATTAATAAATAATAATACATTATTATTTCAAATAATAATGTAGGTTGTTATCTCAAATACTAAAGTCAAGTAATTACCAGTTATTTTTATATTCATGTTATAAAGTGCTTTTCAATACACTTTGCTGTCATCTACTGCTCAGGGTAGAAATTACATCCACATGGAGCACTACACACACACACACACACACAAAGAGAAAAAAACACTCCAGTCCACAATTGATCTCAGGTAAATACATTAATGTTTATTATAACTCTTATATAGTTTGTTACCTGCATTTGGATTACAATAGATTATAACAATATAATCATAATAGAAACAAAATATTATATGTATATCTATATAATTATAATAATATATTTATATTTATATCTATTTACAATCGGTACATATGGCCATAGACATTAGTATGGACATAAAGACAATGTGAGACTCTAAAATGGACCCTTGGGATTTAACGTGTAATAAATATAGAGGCGTAGGACTTGTTAGTGAAAGCTTATGTGGCATTGGCTCATAATCTGAATATTATGATATGTTCAAAGATGCATGGACCACCAACACCAGACTGACTTCGACTTGATCCCAGACCTGCTGGGCTGCACAGAATACACTGCTGTCCCAATGATCTAAAATGGCAACATCTTATGCATAGTTTAAATGTGCGTACAGGTTCTGCTAGACAGTATGACACACAGAATGAACAATATTGGGTGATATTTGGGTTTGATGACACAAAAAATGAATCAAGGAAAATAACTGATAAGTAGTAGGCACAGTTCTTAGGTTAAATGCTAAAATATCATCAGTATATCTACAGTTAATAAGCTACAGTTCACAAGAGCATAATACAGTCATCCTCTCTCTCACTTTTACTAGCAAGCTTTCACCAATAAAGAGAAAGAGAAAGACCTTGGTGCATTAAAATAAAGAGGTTTTGCAGGCTTGGCACAACACCACTCAGTATTGCATCCAACTTACAGTATATTTCCAATACAAATGTTCAGCACAATAGTCCTTTTTGGTTGACAGGGTCAAAACGGCCAAGAGCAGTGAGAGGACCGTTTCATAAAGCATATTTTTGTCCTTTATCAATTACTGTTTATATTTAAAATAAATAGATACTTCATATGATTTTCATATATACTGTATATTCTCTTTATGGACATTGGACTGAGAGTTAATCTTTGTATTTGTGTGAATCATACTTTAATAGCTGCAGGAAATGTGTCAAGCAGGGCAATATATTATTTGTCTGGTAAATGGCATAAACGAAAGACTCTGAAATGAAAACCTTTAAAAATATATGAATCATAACATTTCATTTAACTCAATTGAGATTTCCGAGGTCACAGAGACCAAGGTCAGCAGAAGAGTCTTTTGTTACAAAGGCAATAAGGGCTATTTTGAGGGTGTATAGGGGGATTAATAAATAAAAAAAGTTTATATATATATATATATATATATATGCTTCCTGAGATGTCAGAGACCCAGAGGGCACAAGATGAATACAATAATAATAATTTATGTATAAATGCATGAAAAACAAAACATGTTTCAGGGGAAACTCTTGGGAGTGCGACAAATATATGGCCTCTTGTGTAAGTTTATACACCATTCACAAGAACGCTAAATTATGCAGTCATACTTAGCAGAGATCTGAATAATGCTTATTTCAAGGGGGTAAGCACAACAGTGTTGCACAAATTGTTCAAAGTTAATGTTTCAAACATGAAATCTCAGGCTATACTACTGTTCAAAAGTTTGTGGTCTGTAAGATTTTTTTCACGCTTTTGATGTTTTGAAGTTTCCTATGATCAAAAGTACAGTGAAAACAGACATATTACAATTTAAAATGACTTTTCTCTATTTTAATATATTATAAAATATAATTTCTTGAAATGGCAAAGCTGAGTTTTCAGCATTATTACTCCACAAAGTCACATGATCCTTCAGAAATGTTTCTAATGCTGATTTGCTGCTCAAGAAACATTTCTTATTATTATCAGTGTTGAAAACAGTTGAGCTGCTTAATATTTTTGAGGAAACGAACATATTTTCCCCCCGTATTCTTTGATGAATAGAAAGCATTTACTTCAAAAAGACATCTTTTGTATGTAAACGTCTTTACTGTCATTTTAAAAGTATTATTAAAAAAACATACTGACCCTAAACTTTTGAAAGGTAGTGTACAATCATCATTTAATATTTGCTCTGTAGCTAATGTGAGCATACAGTCTCATCTTTCCATGGTTTATAAGGAGCATTGTTAAAGAGAGTTCACACAGTGGTACAGAAGAGGAAAAACAGCTGTGCAAAAGGTAAGAACTGGACTCAAGCTAACATTAAAGATAAGAAGAATATTTGGCCATAAGCATGATCATCTTGTTGCATACGAAGTCAACATACTGTAACAGTCTGGCAGAAAAGTAAAAGATGTTGTGTTGATCACGGCAGACCTTCTTTATGGAGGACAAAGTGGAAGAGAGGAAGAGAGAAAGGCTTGAGAGAGCGAACCGGAGTGGGAGTGTTCAAAAATTACTTAAACGAGCAGAGAAAAAAAAAAACATAAAATATAATAATAAAATTAATGAAGTGGTATTTGCCTGGGCAAAACTCGTCACCATGATGCTAGGTTGTTGTAGATGGTTGCTAGGTGGTTACTAAGATGCTCAAAAACGTCCTTATCTTTTAAACTTGGCAACTTGCTATTGTGTACGATGAATATTGCTGCATGGCACAAATTACTTGTTATTTTCCTTATTTTTAAGTCACCTTGGATTAAAGCACCTGCTAAATGAATAAATGTAAATGTATGTAAACTGCTTAATGGCCAGATCGAAAGAGATTTTTTATTACTTAGAAAAGGAACAGAACAGCTCTACTAAATTTAGCGCGAACCATTCATCCATGCATGTTTATTGTTTTAAATTTTTTACACCTCATCATTTCTTTTATTAAAATGTCCTAACTCGCTCTTTCGGTGAAACGATAGACTTCTCTCATGTAACGTATGATTTCCTCAATCATTTAGTTTACCTCTCTGCTTTCTTAAAATCGACTGCAAGCTTGCATTCAGATCTGCCTCCATCCAATCTAAAATTGATTGGCCTTCATTTTTTTTCTTTTCCATAATCTGTTTAGATTTTTAGATGTACGTCACAATACCAAAGAAAAAGATCACTTCCGTTTCATCGCGACTTTAAACACAAGTATGAGCAACAGTAAAAGAGATCATAAATCATGTTTCAGTTCCTCTACCTTTCCCTACCATTCGTATCCTTTCAGCCTCTCTAATGATTCTCTTTGAGCTGGGTTTTAGCCAGGGGCCTGGAAGTGGGGGGCCCGGGGCCCTTTGTGTAGTTTTTGAGTTATCCAGATACACAGAGAGACCAGAGATACTGGCCGCAGACATGCTACACTCAGACACACTGGCTCCTGACTCGGACTCTGTGTCGTCGGACGGCCCAGACGTGAGGAAAGAGAACGGGGCCCGATTGAACTCAGCGTCCCCTGCTGGCCCTTCCGGTGAGAGGCCAGATAAGGGTCGAAATGTGTGGGGCTGAATGTCTGAAGGTAGCACACGGACGCCCAAATAACGCAGGCGCTTATGAAAACTAATTTCTTGCTCTCCGTTCAATTCGCCTGGAATCCCTCGTTCAGTTTTTTTGTTCAGCTCCCACTCAAGCCCTTCCTTATTCACCATTATTTCTCTTTCCCATTCCCTGTCGCTCTTTGATTTCCTCTCCTCCTCCTCCTCCTCCTCTTCCTCCTCCTCCTCCTCCTCCTCCCATTCTTTGTCTTTCAGCCTTTCTCTCTCCCTCTCACACTCTTCATCCTCCTCATCTTCCTCCCACTGCAGTTTAGGCTCAGGAAGTCTCTGTTTATTGATGGTTTGTTTGTTCTTGCTCTCGTCCCCTTCACTCGTTCTCTCCACCCGTCTCACCCTCTCTTCGCTCTTGCTCCGTCCTGACCTGTCTTCCCTTCTCTCGTTACCTTTTTCCTTCTTTCTCCCATTTCTTTCAACACTTCCCTCCAAGTGTTCTTCACTATGCCCTCTAAGTGTGTTTCTAGGCAAGCTCTGTGACCTTTTGTCTCTCGACCTTCGCCCCCTGCCCTCGAGACTGTCAGGGCTTTCACGGTCTCCTCCGTCACCTTCCCTTCGTACTCTCCGCCCTCGGTTGGTCTTCCCTGGTTTTTGAACGCTGGATTTGGCATCCTGTCGAGCACGGCGACGGGTTACTGAAGCCAAACCCGACTGCAGGGCCTGGGGTGAGGAGGAGACGGCTCTGACGGCATCAGGGTCTGAGAGTGAGACGTAATGGTGGAGAGAAAAGAGGAAAAATGAACATTGTAAGAATTTACTCACCTGATTATGTAACATTATTACAACAAACATTGTTAAAAAGTGTTCAGTGCTTCTGTTGCAGGCAAGATATTTGTGTGGAGAAATATTTCAGTAACTCTTGTTCAAGTAAAATGGAAAGTGAATTACGGTTTAGACAGTTATGAAAACCAATCACAACGAATGTTCCGGAACACTTCAAGTGTTTCGCTCGGATCTTTTGTCACCCTCTTCAGCGAGGACTTTGAGGTCATTCTGAATGTGCCGTGTGCTTCACTTTTAAAGCTGCGGCTGACTCATTAAAACTAAAAGCTAAGAAGCTTTTGAAATGCAAAAGAGTCTGTTTGATATGCTAATAACGATCCAATTAATTATATGCAATAACTCTGTTATTGCATGACATAACTTCACTATTAAATAATACAACAAAACCTAAATCATGTTTATAATTACAATAAAATCAAATAACAAAATAATTGGCAAAGGCAACATCATTCTTAAAAATACAGATTCCAAAGGACACACAGAAACTTTCAACCTTTCACCACACCTTTAGTGTGAGGAACAACTTTACAAAAAAAAAAAAAAAAAAATGGAAAGAGTCCATGGATGTTAAAGGTTAACGGAATTATCACGAACAATACGAACAAATAAGAACAATAAAGAACAATGTTTTTATTTCTTAAATGGGGGGTGATATTCATTTGGTTTCCTGCAGTTTAAATCACTTTCTCAACACTCGGAATAATCAGAATCTTAGCAGGAATATTTCATAACCAAAATGTCTAACATAATTGGCTAATAGAATATATAAGAGCTAAATGCATTTTAATGACTGTTCCAAATTAGATGATTTAACAATAAAGAAGCCATTTGCAGTCTTTGTGTGGCAGAACTGAATTATCATTAAAGGGATGAAATAAAAGCGCAACACACCATTGATGGTTTAAATGGTAACGAGAGGGCCAACTAAGGGCTTCTGCAGAGTCAAAAGACATCTCTGTAACATGTTTTGTTTTCTCTCATTAAACAAGGAGCTGAATGCACTGGGAATGAATGAACAACATTTTAATGATGCTCCCTGACCCAAAAATTCTGTAATGAGGAATTTTCCTCCCATTGGAGCAACTGAAGCTTGAAGTACCCTCTAAATGCTATGCATATTTTTGCATGCTTTAATTGGCTGTCAAAATAATGTAATGTATCTTACTTATGTTCATTTGGTTAGTTTATAAGCATATAATTAATTTGATTATTGAATTTTAAATGATTGACAGCCATATGATGCAATCATGCAATCAATTGGATTTTTTTTTATCTCTTGACAACCTTAGAATGATATAATGCAAGTTAATTAGCTTCCTCTGGAATTACCAACAAACATTACAGCTGTTTTTAAATCATTACCTCATCTGTCATACTGAATCACAAACAGGTTGACATCACAGTGACTTTTGATGTATTATTAACATATGACAGGGAGACCGGGAAACACGGTCAAAGACGTTTAGACGACAGAGAAATATGAGACAGATGTAGAGAAACAGTAAAATGGAGGACTAACAGGAACAGCTACCAACCGCGTATTTTCTGTCCTTCCAATCACATAGAAACACGGTTCGCCCAGCTTGGAGTTGGTCATACAGAGAGAGAGACTGGAGAGCTCCACTAAAGGAGGAGGAAAAGAAAGAGGGAAAGCCGAAAGAATGAAAACAAGGAGTTAAGGGAGGAGGAGAGTGAAATAAAAACAAAAAAGGGTTCATAGGAAATAAAGGCAATGAAAGATCAAAGATGTAAATATAGAGAAAGCAATGAGATAAAAATAAGGATGAAGGGCAAATCAGACGAGATGAATCAAAATTAAAAGCAAATTAGTAGAAGCGAGTGTAAATAATTTGTTAAAAAGACAAATAATGAAAGGGGATAGTAATGAATTATAAAAAAAAGAAACCAAGGAGAATAGAAAAAGGGAAAAGTCCAAATAGAAAAGCAGAGAACAGCGGTTAGTAAGCTAATAGATTCAGAGATTTTCATAAGAAGACAAAGACTGTTGTATAAAGACTATTGACTGATGAACTTTTGAAACAGTTAAGCCTGGGTAAATGTAATCCTGGGTTAACTTGATACCCTGTTTATATGCAACAGGTGGTGATTCAATGACCGTCCAAAGCATGTGAATATGAGCCCTACAATTGGCTGACACCACATTGTTTCACACTGTGCAAGTTTGGAAAAGCGGTGCTAACCCTGCTTCTAAATTATTAATTACAAGTGTGAAATATTACTTTACCCAGGGTTAAAAGCAGGATTTAAAACTACGATAACCCAGGGTTAAGCACAGTGTGTAAAGCCCAATTGAAGTCTACACATTCTATGTAGTCTACATCTACAAAAATAATTTTTATTGTGAATTATTATCAGTAATTTGTTTCATTATTTATTGATCATTGGTCTATTTTATAATTTTGCTTTAGCTGTTTGAAAAAGCAACAAAGAAGCCACAGAAGGCTTTGAGATAGTGATTTTTACGATGGTTAAGGGGATTTTACGCTAACAACGGCCCTTTACCACAGTTAAACCAGTTACATACAGCCTCTCATGGCTTATTGCTTTATACATAATCATGTTATTTGATATCTGGTGACTTCATGACTTAATAGCAATGTGAATTTGATGTATGTATGATAACATTCGGGTGATGTTCAGCTGACTTCTGACATGTTGTCTTACCGTAGTCAGGGACGTATCCATTTCCTCTTTTGAACACGAGGTGTATCCTGGTTCCTCCGGTCCGGATCTGCTCCACAGCCTGACTGTGAGTCATTCCTGTTGTACTGTCTCCATTGATCTCCACCAGCTGATCGCTCACCTACAGCAAACACAATTACAATTGAGCCAGAATTGTATTTTAGACATTATTTTTTTTACAGTGAATAAACATCAACATTCATACAAGCACTAATACTATATGCCTTAGATTATAGGATATATGTGCAATGAAATACATTTAGGCAATTGAAAATATTTTCTAATTTGTTTTCAACATTGATAATAATAAAAAAATGTTTATTGAGCACCAAATCAGCATATTATGATTTCCAGTGTCACATGTTCAAAAGGATCATGTATCACTGAAGACTGGAGTAATGATGTTGAAAATTCAGCTTTGTCATCACAGGAATAAATTACAATAAATGTTTTTACTGTATTTTTGATCAAATAAATGCAGCCTTGGTGAACATAAGAGTCTGATCTTACAGACCCCAAACTTTTAAATGGTAGTATAAAATGGCTGAAAATGTATATTGTATTACACTTGCTGTCCCCAAAAAGTAATATTTGAAGCCTCTAACACACACACGCACACACACACACACACACACACACACACACACACACACACACACACACACACACCTGCTTATATCCATCTAAATAAGGACGTCCTCTTGACTTCTATTGTTCTTAAGGTAACTATAATTACTACAGACTACCTTAACCCAAAAATAAAAAGTTAGAATAAACCCTTTATTATTGTTTAGTCTCTTTACATTTTTCTAAAGGTGATTTTTTTTTCAGGCATTTTTTTTATATATATATATAAATTTATACCCAAAAGTAATTAGTAATTTGTTACTATTACTAACAAATTGCAAACAGATTTGTTCTATTGTATATATAGATCAAAGCCACACATCTGCACCTGTATTTTGTGGCTGCGTGAGGCCGGTCCTCCCTCCATCAGTCCCAGCACATAGAGTCCCATGTTGTATTCACTTCCTCCTCTCAGACTAAAGCCGAATCCTGTGGGCCCCCTCTCTAATTCCACACTGTAGTACCGTGTGGCGTCCTGCTCAAAGAGGGAGAAAAATGAAAAAGGAGGGAGTTATTATTTGTCATTTTTTGCCACACAGCTTATGTACAGGTATTGTAAGGTAAAGGTATTGCCCACCTTTGGTTTTGACCTGTGAGTTTTCCTGTTCTTATAATCAGAGTCATTATCTGCTCGCTCTGAGGAATCTGAAGGGAGAAAGGTATTAGGACACAATATTGTTACAATGTTTATTTATATAATATCTATATATCTATAGTTAAAAGTAAAAAAGATCAGTAGTGAACAAACAAACAAACAAACAATAAATCAATATTTATGTGTCTCATATTTGAGCTTTCTTAATGTAGATGTCCTTTGTAATGTAGAATGTCCATTCAATCTCTGGACATTCAACCAGCAACCAACTTCATGAGCTGCATCCTGGGATACATTTAAACAGTACTGAAGTTGATATGGCATTTATGCTATTATATATTATACTTGTTGCCTATTTGTCCTCCACCATCTGAGGGAAGATAGGTATTAGGATAAGTTTTAGTTCTAATATTATCTACGGCTAACGATCGCTTCCGCATTTTGCCTCAGCCCGCCCAGTTACATCCGGTGCTGCGTCGTTGAGATAATGGTAAATTACACTCGCTGTTTACAAGAACTTCCAGCGATTAACGTGAATGATGTTAACAATATTGTGAGGTAGTTAGCTGTCACACCTGAGAGTAAGAAAGACAACTTTGAGGGTGAGCATTCTCTCATTTCGTGTAAAATCCGACTAGCAAATCGGTTTCTAAAATCGTTGTCTCCGTTTCTGAGAAAATACATTTTATGAAAGTTTTGCCGCTAGTACACTTCGCTATAGAACGCGCTATGCGGAAGTAAAGACGCTGGCTGAGATTCTACCGGAAATACATCAGCAGCATGCGTGCATAGAGCGTATTGAAAAAATGACACCATTTATTTAATAAAGTAAAAACGATCAGCCCAAGTGTATGAAGTAATCCACTTACGCGCGCTGGCGCGGGGTACGATGGTCAAGCGGAGTGTGTTTCCAGCTCTCCTCAGGATCTGAGCCAGCTCTCTGTGAGGTAAATTCACCACTGATCTCCCATCCACCGCCTCCAGACGATCCCCAGGCCTGATCTGACCGCTGCGAGCCGCCGGACTGCCTCTGCGTACCGTCACAAACCTGTGAGGCAGCAGAGACGCTGCTGCAGAAGAAACAGAGAAATATTCATTTAACATCAAGAGAGATGCTTGACTCTGCAAACCCTGACAACACAATATCAGGGTGTTTAGGGTGTAGAGCAATGTTATGTGTTGCTATTGTGTTTTAAGAAGGAGTTCTATATGGTTGCTAGAGCACTGCTTAATAGTTTCTTACTGGCACTTATCAGAGAGAATCAATAATTGAAGTCTGTCTGACATTTTTCTTTTAAATAAGCATTTTTATCAGGCTCCTATGTTAGGATCAGTAAATGCACTTTCATGGCAATGAAAAGGTTATTTGTCAGTTATTGAAATGTCTTATGCCACTGATAAGAGTAGCATAAAAATGCTCATTTAAAAGATAAATGTCAGACAGACTTAGAGGTTTTTGCATCTGAAGTCTTCAATTATACATCTGATAGACTATAATTTCATTGGGCAAAGCAGAGTATGAATGAGACAGACGGAAGCAAGAGAAAAGAACAAGCAGGAACTGAAGATCTTCAGAAAAAACAATTGTTTTTGTGTTGTGATGTTAAAAGCTGGATGGCGGAACAGTTTCTTCAACTGAACGACTCCAAAATCCTTGGTCATTCGGGTCATTTTTGACCCCACACTCAAATTTGATAACAGATAAATTCAGCTGTCAAATCAGAATTTTCTTCAGCTTAGGATGATTGCCAAAATTAAACCTTTCCTCCCACTCAATGACTTAGAAACTATTATTCAAGCATTTATTTCATTGAGATTGGACTATTGCAACTCAATACAAAGTTCTGTCATGAAACTCTAGATGGCGCAGGCTAATAGGTCCTGAACTCAACCTGCTTGCAATCACATCATTCTCTACAGGGAAGAGCTGATTGGTTCCTGATGTATCAGTAGCCAATGAGCTTGCATGCTCAACCTTCAAATACTTGGTTAGCATTTGCCTTAGCAGTAAAGCATGCTTTCAGACACCCTCCACCTTCCCCAGCTCCACCTGTATAGATTCGGGTTATTCATGTGCGCTATATTGTTCAGCAGCAGCATGTCTTACATGCTCACAGCAGTGTGTTGTGTATGTATTGACAGTAGCAACTCCTGTACTTGCTCTACAGCAGCAGCGTAGCAGATCTATTCCATTAAGAGCAAATATATCAACATTTTAAAACCATTAAAAACCATTACCATGCCAAACACTGAGTCACAATACAGAATTGTATTTAGGGGTCTCTCAATCTTGTCTATCCCATCTCCAGTTGGTCCAAAATGCTGCAGCCAGACTTTTAATTGGCACTAGAAAGAGGGAAAGTAGCACACCCGTTTTTGGCTCCAAAGTCCTTGAATGGTTTGACACCACACTATTTATCTCTCTTACTATCAGACCAATAGGTACTTAAGGTCATCTAATACTCTGTTGCTGTCTGGAGAGATGTGCTTAAAACTTAAGGGGGATCATGCATTTTTTCGGTGGCAGGACCTCAGTTGTGGAATAGCTTGCCTTTGTACCTAAAATCTTCCTCTTCTGAGTGGTTTTTAAATATCCGCTTAAGGCGTATCTCTTTACAATGTCTTATGAGTTAGGGTTACCAGTTCTGGCACTGTTGAGAGTGTAGTGATTGTTTGTATAATTTATTGTTATGTGCAATTACATTTTTCTGTCTTGTTTTGTGTAATACCTGTTTATGTCTTGCTATTATTGTAATGTACTTGCCTGTGCAGCTCTTTAATCAGTTTTGCCGTTATTAAATATGTTAAACAAATAAACTAAATTAAAATGAACTAAAATCATATTGCATGATAATTATCCCCTATGTGTACAATGTCAGTTAGCAAAGACTTGCAGAAAAACACACAGATAAGAATAAAGATGGATTATCTAGGGGGAAGCAGATAAAGAAACCTCTATGGAGATTTTTCTCTGTAGAGGAATGGGAGAGATGATGGATGGAGGGTGGAAAGAGTAAAGTGGGAGGGATTCAAATGGGACAGAGAGAAAGATTGCGAGAGAAAGATAGAGGGAAATTATTCATCAGTGTGGCAAGAAAAAAGTTACTCTCTCTCATTCAATGTCAAACTCTTTCCAGGGTGGCTTTTAAAGGCATCCATCATTAATATACGTCTAAATTAGAGATTCTGTCGCTGCTGCAGATCCGCTCAGAAAATCACACTGAATGTCACCTACAGAAACCTGACGCAGCTCGCAGTCAGATTATCAATGTAGATTTAACGTAAATCCTTACAGTCGTTAATATCACAGTCATCCTGGTGCTGATATGATGTTAGGGATTACAGACAGATAAGAGATTACAGACTTCTGATCTGGAGCTAAATACAGAAATGAGACCTTTTGCAGATTTTTTTTTTTTTTTTTTTTTTTTTAATGTCGTAGTGGTTTACTTGAAGTAAGGTATTAATAAAATTCACATGAGATATTTGAATAAATTATTATAAATTTGGCAAATACTAATAATTGTTTTTATAATTTATGGTGCTTTACATTCTAGAAAGTGGCGGTTATTATAAATCCATTCTGTTTTCAAAGCTCTAAATCTTTTACATGCTTTAAGTGAAATCTTGAAGACAACTTTTTACATGCTTTAAAAAAACATTATGTTGTACGTTAGAAAATATGGATAACTTTAGTTCTTATGAAATTTGGCAAAAAAAAGAGAAGGACAAAAATGCTGAAAAAATTCAATACTTTCAATATTCAATGTTAAACATTTGAAAACAAAACAAATGAAAAACAAATCAGAAGCAAAGCAAAAGAAAACAAAACATGGAAACATCTTACTTTTTTATAATTTTTAAAACTTTGACAAAAATTGAGTGTATTTTCTGTTTAAAACATACTCGAATAATCTTTTTTTTTACTGTGTAATAAACAGAGTGCATGCACATGACATGCAGACAAAATAATATAAATTGTGGCCACTATTTAATAATTTGTTCACTCGTTTTAGTTAAATCATGGCCACTAATTAAGAATTCGTTCCAAAGACTTATTCATTTAGTCCCTCGTTTTAGTAAATCGTGGCCATATTGAACTCATCTGTTCCCTCATTTCGATTTAACTAAAACAAGGGAACAACATGGCCATGCTTTAGTAAAACAAGGGAACGAATAATTAAAACGAGGGAACGAATTAGTAAAACATAACGTATCAGTAAGTTGCGGCAACTCATTTTTTATTCGAGCTCTTCATGAGGTGCATCATGGGATACTTTTAAACAGTATTTTACATTTATGTGCTTTCCCTCAACCATCTGGTCCAACTCATCCAATAAATAAATAGTCAAATATTCTGACTATCACTGTATGTACTGTCTAAACACATGCACCTACATTTGTTACAGTTGTTAGTTTGCTAAATATGTTCTCTATTAAAACCATACCAGCTGTTGAGTCTAAACTGGAAGTTTCTTAAATCAGTTAGCAGGGGTAATGTCTGTGTACACATAATAATCCAAAAGTCACGTGCAGACACTAAAGGGAAATGACCTTGTAAGTCTACATCTTTGTCCCTAAAGTCAATCTGCCCGTCTCCATTAGCGCACGCCATTACCAAGAACAGAAACTTGTCCTGTGCCGACCTACTTAGAAACACACACACACTGTTAAAGGCAAAAATATTCACATGCCCACACACATCTCTCTTTCTGTCCTGCCTCTATTTCTCGGGGATGAACCACTGTAAGCAGAGAGCTGAGAAACAGAAATCTTCATTTATGTTTAATGCTGACTCGCTTTAGCTCAAAGGGAAAAATTCATGCTATCCCTGAGGGGATATCTGTAAGAACTAGCATTAGCGTTCTTGGATTAACATGACTTTCTATTACGTTTCTGGGCCGATGCCAGTGTAAGATCTGCCTTGTTATGCATTACAGATTCTGCTTTTACTCAAAACACTAATTGACTAAGACCATAATGTTAATGACAATCCAAGTACCATTTGACTTTTAATGTTGCCTGATTGGCATGTTAAGTGTCTATGATAAGTTCCATATTCTACACATTATAATGTTACATAAACATACAAAAGCAGTTGTAATTGAATCTTATGTGACCATTTTCCACATGTGCACTGTACATTTAAGACTTATACGTTAATGATACGGGCGGTCATATGTGGATTAATTGTGGATAAATGTGTTTGCTAAATGATGTTCATGTGATTATGGTTGCTCAAGTTCAATAATTAATCATTTTGACCTGGCTTTTTGAGGGTTGGCAGGCATTTTAGTGGTTAAATGTCTGGGCTGGTAAACCCAAAGGCTCAAATCCCATAATGGGAAATATAAGAAGAGGAAAGTGCTCGGAGTTCCCATCACTAATCTGCTTGTGAGTAAAGCACTTACTCCTGATTCCTCTGGAGGGACTGTTCCCGTCATAAAAATAAGTCACTCTGGATAAGATGGCAGCAGTATGTTACGTAGAGAGCCTATATGTAATGCATTCATAATGCCTTATAACACAGCTTACAATCAGATGTTTGAATAATAACCACAGATATTATGAAATAAATTATAATACTTATCAAATATATGTACAGTACCGTCCAAAAGTTTGGAGTCAGTACGATTTTTCGGAAAGAAATGAATACTTTCATTCAGTAAGAGTACGTTAAATTGAACAAAGTGACAGTAAAGACATTTATAATGTTACAAAGGATTTATATTTCATAAATGCTGTTGTTTTAAACTTTCTAATCATTATAGAATCCAGAAGAACATTTATAACAGTTAAAAAATATTAAGTTAGCACAACTGTTTTCATTACTGATTGTAAGAAATGTTTATTGAGAAGCAAATCAGCATATTAGAATGATTTTTGAATCATGTGAGACTGAAGACTGGAGTAATGATGCTGGAAATTCAGATTTACCATCACAGGAATAAATTAAAGGTATAGTGGAGGATCTTTCCGAATTTTAGATAAGACCCGCCCTCTCCACTTTTTGAATAAGTTTGATTGATTCACCAGAATGATTGACAATTAGGAGGACCAATAGAATAGGTGATCCACCCGGAAGTAAAAAATCCTCCGCTATACCTTTAACTTAAAAAATAAAATAAATAGAAAACAGTTATTAACAAATCAAATCAAATCGTCATGAATAGTAATACTATTTCACAATATTACTGTTTTTACTTTATTTTTGATCAAATAAATGCAGCCTTGGCAAGTATAAAAGTATTTTTTTCAAAAACAATAAACTTTTAAATATTTCCTACTGTAATAAAAATATTGCCCATTGTAATTTTGTATCTCATATTTCCATTTTTGGGGGGGCATAATGCTAGGAATATTCCACAGATGTATTCAAGGGGGGGGGGGGATTATTGTAAAATTGTAGATATGGAATTAACTTGACTTACGTGACTTTTTATTAGTGAGATTCAGACAATCGCTCGTTCAACTCATGAATTAAATCAAAACTCATGTTATTTTATGGTCAAAAAATGTGTTAGTCTTCAAAGATTCAGTTACTGTAGAATGACTAGAAATTTATAAATAAATGACTGTTATTTCCTAATGTGATATTATTAAGATTTTAGTCATTGTAAACTGCTTTGGAAATATATTTTGATGACACACACACACAAAAAAAACATGTTTCTACCATAAAACATTTTCTTTTTTAATTTCATAAAGCATTTTTGTTGCAGAGAAAGTAAAAATCTGAACTACTGGTCTGACTAGCCAGCAGAGTTCATTTGTGTTCTCCACTAGACATGATTCAAATGTTATTAAAACATCTGTTATGACAAATCACTAAATTAATAAATGACAATGAATAAAGTCCTTTCAATATGAGAAACTGTAAAGCTGAGAAAAACAGACAAGTAGAGTTATGAGTGGAGTGGAAGACAGTCGTAATCACGGCTGTCACTGAAAATCATTAATTCTCACACAATGCAGCATCCAGTGTGAGTCATACAGATTCAGCCTCCGGAAACACTTGAGCGCTGAATGAGAGTGCTGACGACTGACGTGTGTGTGTATAAAGAGCAGACCACATTTACATTGGTTCGGAATCATTGTTGCCAAGACAACGTTCGTGAAACATAAGCCACCTTTAACCTCTTAAAACTTTTTCATCTTTCATCTGTTCGACCTTTCCTGCATCTTTATTTCTTGCCCTTCATCTTCTTCCCCCTCATACCAGCTGTCACTTCTTTTTCCTCTCATTTCTTTACATTACCTCTCCATCCAATACCTCCATCCCCCATCCTTTGCTACTCTCTAGAGCACAAACTCATTCAGCTGTAAACAAATTACAGTCAGGGTTCAAACATTTACGTTTTGATGTCAATGCCAATGCCGAGCGAATTGGGAAAACTTAACAACTATAAATGTTTCTTACCAGCCATTAAAGTGTGTTTTTAAGTATCTTAAATAACATATAGGCTGCATTTTGTGTCCTCATGACAATCAGTTTATTTAGCTGTTTTTCAGTAAATATGTTATAATAAATAGCGCAAGTCGACGTCTCTCAGCAAAATGACACCAGCCTTTATGGTTCATTGTTACTCATATTTTGTAATTTGGCTCACCACATGGAGTTTGTGAACATAAAAAAAAAAAAAAAACTAGATGAATGTTATTGAGGATAACCTGCTGATGGTAAAGTCATCAGACGATGCACAAATTACAACAGATGTTTTCTTAAGTAGATTTAAATTGTGCATCGTTTGCATCTGTGAGGGTCAAACTATCATTCATTTACAGTAATTCAATTTAAATCATGTATTATGTTGCATTTATGAATAATAAATAATTCATGCATCAGGTAATTGTTGGTTTTATAGCATTTTAAAGGTGAAGGGTGTATTTGTCATGACGAGACTTCTTGACTGAAGGGGAAGTGTGTAATTTCTGAATTGCAAACATACCGGTAACTGCTTTCAAACAGGCTTCTTAAACACTCCTGGCCATTGCTCATACAAACAGATTGTCCCGTGCCAAACCAAAATGAAAACACCCTACAAACTGCTTACTTATACATGTCTGAGCACATTAAACTGGGATAGGAGAAAGTATTTTATCACTGAAGACATTACACAGTTCAGCTTAAAGAGATAGTTCACCCAAAAATGAAAACTCTTAAAAAAAAGAAGAAGTAAAATCATTTACTCACCCTCATGTCAAATCTATATAACATTCTTTCTTCTGTGGAACATAAATATATTTTGAAAATTGTATCTCTTTTTCTGTCCACACAATGGGAGTCAATAGTAACCCAAGCTGTTTGATCACCAACATTCTTCAAAATATTTTTTTTCATGTTTCACAGAAGAAAGAAAGCCAGGTTGGAAATTACATGAGGTTGAGATGACATAATTTTGTTTTGGATGAAATATGAATAATGCTGTCAATATCTTCTTTGATAGCTGAAAACTGTGTAACAATATTGAGCTTGAAGTATTGTTCAAGTCATGTGCTTTCCCACATAAATGCCGACAAATGGGCCAGAATGTAAGACACATAGACAAGTACACTTAGTCTTGATATGCTGGAAAACACTGGACCACCTTCAAACAGGCAGAAAGTTATGGAGTTAAGCTGAACCATGTGAACAGCACAAGAAACTTCTTATTCACATACATAATATTTTAACAGACCTGGCAGTAAGCTTTGAAGCCATTTGCATAAACGCTAATGTACTCCAAAACAGAGATAAAATTCACTTTTAGCAAATATACATATGTGAAATCTATAATGTTCCAGGAAAATAGAGCAAAAATATCGATTACTCTTTCTGCACTATACAGATTTCTGTCAAATCAAACGCTTGATTTGGCTGTAGACACGAGGCCGTAGGCAATCATAGCCCTGCTGAAATTCAGACCAACAGCATGACTGTGAGTGTGCTTCTATACACAGTAAAACAACAGAAAGTTAATATTGAGCAACTGTAGACACAATATTTAAGCAATTGTAGACACAATTTAGATATTGCTAGTGAAAAAAAAAAAACTACACAAAAATGCATTTAAAATACATTTATTTCATACTAAGCGAAACTTTATTTAGAGTACCTGGAGTACCTGCACAATGCACATGTCTTAAGCCTAAAGTGTGTTTATTATCACTATTAGTAAGGATTGTATTATTTCTGTATATCAGTCTTTAAATTAAGGATATTTAAAGTGTACCTAAAGTATACTTGCACTTAGAACAATCAAATATACTTAAGTATATCTCTAGTTGGACCTCAGCACAATTTCCGGATAACTAAAGTGGATTGAGTACAAAATATAGTTTAAGAACACCAATTTAGTATATTAATTGCAGGGTATTATTATTAAGTACATGGATATGTAAATGTATTTTTAGTATACTTAGCATAAAATGAATGTATTTCAAATACATTTTAGTATATTTATTTCTCACTAGGGTAGTTAGTTTGTCTTTGCACCTAAATAGTTCCCAAAGTCAAAACAGAATGAACCGTTGAGTCGAACAAGCAATACACAGTAGTGGAGTTTCAGAGTGAATTTGTGTTTTTCAAACAAATCGACTGAGTGAATAATTCAATAGCCCCTTTCACACATACGGTCTTTACTGGTAAATTTACCAGTAAATTACTGATAAGAGATCATGTGTGAACAGGGCATTTTCAAAAATACCGGTTTCGGACATTTTATAGTATAAGAAGTTGTAACATTACCAGTAAATTACCGTTATGATGCTGTGTGTGAACAAAGAATGAAGATTACTGGTATGAACATGTACAAAATCAGAATGCACTGACGTAGAAGTCTGCTTTGAGCAAATCATAAAGTTCTTTAAAAAAAAGAAAAACTTTAAAAAAAAACACAATTACTCTGCGCTGTTTACAGTAAGCTCCGCTTCTTTTTAATAGTTTTTCTATGTAAATATGCACTAGATGAACATCTTTGACTATTGTGCCGTGTTTTGCAGCTTTTTCAGTGTCACGCTCAAAGCCTTCTTTTCCATTCATCAGCCCTGCAGCTCTGCAGTTGAATACTATTATGCATGTCTCGTGTTTTTAAAAGCAAAAAACACATTATGTGTGATAAAACACATTCTGTGTGATCATCCCCTTACGCCTGTCACTCAGAAGTCAAAAAATTGTATCAAATTGAACAGATAGTGAAACTAAAGGGGTTCTCCACATGCGGGTGACATGAAGACAACGGTGTGTCGTTTAAAGATTATTTCCGATGTCTGACATCGCTGAATTTAGTTACCGGTATTTTGGTGCTGATGTGTGAATGGCCTGAATACTGGTAATTTTACGGTAATTTACTGGGATTACTGTGTGAAATGGACTAATGATTCACTCATAATACAGTTACTTTTTGGTTCCTGAATGATTCAGTGTTTTGAATGAATTAGTTGAATGAATGATTTAGTGACTCACTTACTCATAAAGATAGTCACTTGTTGCCACCTACTGGCATAATGATGTAACCTACAGAAAGAGTTGTTGTAAAATCCACAGACTGACAGTCTGTCTAGAACAAACAGATGAGCACAGTGATACAAACAGTGCATCTTTTAAGTAACATGATGATGAAAGTTTGTAATATAATAGCAGTCTTTGTACAGTCTTCATCTCAATAATAAAAGTGCTCCACAGCTGCTGAAATGCACTGGCTGGCACTCTTACACCATTCACTTCAGAAGACCAGCGCTGCATACTAAAATACAAGAGAGAGACTGAGCGGGACAAGAGAAAGACACAGAAAGAGTGTGTGATGCTCATTATGAACTTGTGTTGCACTGCAGCAGTATAGCTTTTCCCAATACAGTATCAAATATACTAGTTATGACTGTACAAATAGTGACAACTGTTAATAAAAATAACTAACAATGCTGTAAATAGCTATGGGTGTTTTCGATGGCATAAAACTCTATTTTACTAATTCATTTTACTTCTATAATATTTTGAATTTCAGTGCAACAATAATTTAACACATTTAACAACCACTTAAGCACTAAAGATCTAATAGAATATGTGCACAACTAAGAAACACACAAGCACTTCTGACAGAGTTAGCAAACAGCAGCTTCAACTGATTGGAAAAAAGTCTGTCAGGAAAATACATTACTCATCAAATTCATATGAGGAATGAGCCAATAATTACAAAACGTACTTAAAGATGACAAGCCTCAGCATTCAGTTACTGCAATGATTGTCTAAAATATATCAAAACTGAAGCAGATGTATGAATACGAACCGGTGTGAATGAGATGAAGATAATATCTTGCTTATCTTGCTAGTTATTGAATAGAGGATATTCTGCAGATGTGCAATTGATTTAGGTACAATGCAGTACTGCTGTATCTGAAGCCAAGAGCAGAGAACGCAGTGGGCTTTTGCACTGTCACAATAATAGGTGTGTGTGTGTTCCAGGTAAACCCTGTGTTATGAGGACAAAATGTCCCCACAAGGATGGCAATATCCAAAATACATGTCCTTGTGGGGACATTTTCAGTCCCCATGAGGAAAACAGCTAATAAATCATACCTTTCTTTTTTATCTAAAAAAAAAGCATAGTTTTAGGTTTAGGGGGTAGAATATACAGTTTGTGCAGTATAAAAATCATGATGTCTATGGAATGTCCCCATAAAACCCCAACGTGTGTTTGTGTGTGTGTGTGTGTGTGTTTGTGTGTGTGTTGTGAAGTTTTTTTTTTTTAAATCTAAAAAAAACAGAACATTTTCTGTGATAGGTAGGGTTAGGAGGTAGAAAATACAGTTTATACAGTATAAAAATCATTATGTCTATGGAATGAGCCCATAAACCCCCAATGTGTGTGTGTGTGTGTATTTTGTGGTCTAGGGGAATGTTTCAGTCAGACTTTGTGAAATAAGAACTGTTTTTTGACAGCAAAAGTCCCCCAAACTAATTTTGACAGGTCAAAAACACAGAGAGATGTTACAAAACAACCATAAAATAATCTGTGTAATTAGTTTCTATACATACTGTAAAGATCAGATTTTTACACACACAACTTTGTTTTTCTTTTAGGGGGGTTTCCAATGATTTTAATAGTGTTTATACTAGCAAAATATATTTGTATACAGTAACAAACTGTATAAATTATTCCTCAGCATATATCCGCATATCTATACTAAAACATGTATAAACGCACTGCAGATATTATCCGTCATAACAGTTCAAATTAACAGGCCATAGAGCCTATTAAAACCACATAATAGTAAAGCACTACATGTCTCTCCCATTTAAAACACTCTGCATCAGCACTGACATTCTCACAACAGTAATATGACAGCTAGCTGATTGTCCTTTTAAGAAATAAGGGATGAAATCAAGTAAGAGAAAAAAAAAAATATTTACGTTTGGAGTCCTTCACACTTTTCAAGGCAGACTGCAGTCTCTCCAGCATGGCTTGGTGTGTGTGTGTGTGTGTTGATGTGCGTGTGTGTGGAGGCAGGGTCCCGATCCCGGATCACACTCCGTTTAAATCCCCACACATGTGAGAGCGATCACGCGGAAGGGTCATAATGAGAAAACTAATGGAGGGCATAAACAAACAACTGAAGAGAACAAAACAGAACGAGCCTCTGTATCGCTGTGCGAGCGAACTGCTTACTGTAGCGGGTTCATTTTCCTTTGGCATCTGGAGTCGGTGAATGAGATGAGCGGGAGGGAAGGAGGGAGGTGGACAGGCAGAGAAAAGGAGGGAATAAAGACAGAGAGATGGAGATAAGAGGAGGGGCGATAAGAGAGCGAACGAGATGAACGATTTAATCCTTGGACCACTGCAGAGAGGGGGTGCCGATCAGGGGGAGGGAGAGAGAGAGAGAGAGAGAGAGAGAGAGAGAGAGAGAGAGAGAGAGGGAGAGAGAGAGAGAGAGAGAGAGAGAGAAAGAGAGAGAGAGAGAGAGAGACCTACATGCTCATACAATATGTGTGTAATCTGAGTTTAGGATTGCTGATGCATGCTGGTCATGCCAATAAAAAGCATTTGAGGGATTGAAATTAATGCTGTATCAGTGCAATGAGCATATGACAACACTGGTGCAACATAAAATAGAAAATAGTTCATGTAATTATAGGGATAATTTGGCAAAAAAAAATTCCATCATTGTGTCATTTCAAACCTGCATGACTTTTTTCTTATGTGGAACACAAAAAGGTGATTTTATAAATATATATGGGAACTACAGGAGGTTCATGAATTGCTAGAAAGCTAATAATTAATTATACCAAATGTAAAATTTAAATAAATAAATGGTGTATTGATAATGTATGATAACTGTATGATAATCGTGATACAGCAGATACAGTGTGATTATCAAATGAAAAGATGAAATTTAATGAAATAACTGTATAGTCTGCAGCGCTGGGTTGTAACTGATTACATGTAAAAAATAAATAAAAAATAAAAAAGAATTAGCCTACTTCTAATTAGATTATATTACGTTTTTTAAATTCTCGTAATCAGATTATAGTTACTTTTTTATTGAAAAAGAACTTCAAGTAAATATTTTATTACTAAGGAACTAAGGAGTTCGGCTGACAATTTACAGTAAACAATAAAAGGCCATTCTCAGCAGCCCCTGTGTGCAATGATACATATGATTATATTTTATAAATAATTTTGTTTCTTCAAATTTTGATTATCAGTAATGTACATTAGAGAGTTTTGTGTTACATTTGTTATTTAGTGTATGTTTATTGCATTATTATAGTGTTGTGTGTTACCCTGATGGTGTTGTACCTTTGTGTGTATGACCCTGTGCACTGACCCTGTGTTTTATTATGGTGGTTATCAGTACATTTGATGCAGTAGATTAAATTGTCATATCAATTATGAAATATACTGTTACAAATTGTAGTATATACAGGTACCAATATATCCCATATACCTGAAACACTGTCACTGTCACTGTCACTGTAAGAGATCCACTGGCAGAGGCAAAACTAGGATAACCGCTCGTATTGATTCATTGATCTGTAACTCCCATGGTTTGCTTGCTGACATCATTCTTTCTCTTTTTATAATTCACAGTGTCTTCCCTGACATTTCTTGTATCAACACCATCCCTGAATTTTATATAACTCTACACAGTCATCAGCTGTACACACAAACACACACATCAGTGTTTCATCAGGCATCACAGTCTCAATGCGAACTCTCTTTTATCTCCGTACTGAGCCTTTAATTGCCAGCCATTAATGTACGGTACATGTGTAGGAACACAAATAAGCAACTAATTATTTATTTTAGGCTATTTTCCAAATGCCTGAGAAGGAACAGGATCAATTATATGAGCCAGACTTGATCCAGCATTGCCAATTTGAGAACAATAGCTTAACATAACTGCAAACACAAACTAACCAATAGGCTGAATGTGAATGGCACTACAATCAAACTATAGAATTATAAAATGTAAAAAATTGTCATATATATTATCATATAATCTCATTCATAATACTCAAGTTAGTCATAATCTCAAATATAAACTTTGACTCTAACTTAGCCTCTGAGGTTGTGTAAAACACCAAGACAGCACATTCACCTCAAAAAATTATGAAATCAAGTCATACAGAAGAGAGGCGTCTAAGATATTGATATACATGGAAACAGCTGTGACATTGGGGACAGGCACTTTTTTAGATGCTCATGCTTTAGTGATGCCATGGCCTCAATAAAAACCAAAGGAACACTGAGCAAAATGAGGTCATTGTGGGCTTAGGTAGGGGAGAGTGGGAGGGTGAAGGAGGGCTGCGTGTATCTGGGCCTGACTGTTGGCAGGCCTCAGTGTTGGCAGGCCTCTGTCTCACTGTCAGTCAGGCAACTTAATACAGCTGCCACTAAATAAGCCCCATTATGCACCGAACACAGTTGGCTGTGTGGCTGCTTTAAATGAATAACATACATACTGTAAAGTACTTTTAACCAAAAACATTAAATAGCATGAAACTCCATGGAGCTTCATTAATATAGAAAGTTTGTGAATTCCCAATTACAAATACTGTTCAATAGATATTTTGAACGTATTACTACAATTTAAAATAGCTTTTTTTTCTGTTTATATTTTAAAATGTAATTTATTCCTGTGATCAAAGCTGAATTTTCAGCATCATTACTCCAGTCTTCAGCGTCACAGGATCCTTCAGAAATCATTCAAATTTGCTGATTTGGTGCTCATTAAATATTTCTTATTATTATCCATGTTGAAAATAGTTGTGCTGCTTAATATTTTTGAATTATATTTGAAATATAAATAGTTTATAACACTGTAAATGTCTTTCAGATTTGTTGCATCCTAGCTGAATAACAGTATTACTATTAATTGCTTATTTAAAAAAAACAAAAAAAAAAACACTTTTGAACAATAGTGAAAGAATTTTACAACAACAATTTAAATAAGGAATGGGTTGAAGACACCAAAATAATAGAGCTATGCACAAGTACACCAACTCAATCTGAGTTAAAGGTAGGGTAGGCAATGTATTTCATAAACACTTTTTATTATACTGGTAGACACACTCTTCACATCCTGATAGCAATCAATAATAGAAGTGGTCTAAATATTGAATAGTTAACATATATCTTCTGTGGAAGTCTGAGGACCAAAAAATCACTACATTCGTCCGACACGTCAATTCATGAGGTTATGCAGAGTTGAAGACACAAAGCAGCCACCTTTCACAGTTCCTCCTGAACCAAAACAATGAGCTTATGCTGCGTTCATAACATCATAATTTCCGTAATTAAGAGATGGCAACCCGTGACGTTCCACTCAGAGCTGTTCACATGCTCAGACTCAGATTTATGTGTTTCTATGTCAACACTATAAACGCCAAAATAAATCTGCAGCAGTCAGGTGGTACAAGTCCAAGCTCTGTAAGTTTTTTACGTTCATTATTATTGTAAAGTTATGTGTTTTGAGACATGAAATAATTTAACACAGTCTCTCGTGACGCTTTGCAGACTCTGCTGTGTGTGTTCATGTGTTTTGGAGTAAGCGAGATTTGGAGAGCGCTCTGAAGGGAGGGTGGGATCTTATGCTTTCAAAGCTAGCTAGCTTGCTATTGCTAGCCTCTATGAAGCTGCACACTCTAGCTTTAAAGTCTTTGTTAACTAGATGTACCGCATGGCGGTACAAAATATGACCGCCGCTCAGGCCTGCACTGGCTTTCCACAAAAATAAATGACGTGGAGCAATTTGGCTGTATTGCGTGTTTATGTATATACCTAAAAAAAGTAGTAGTATGTGCATGTCTGTCTGTGTGTGTGTGTCTGTGTGTGTGTTTGTGTATGTGTGTGTCTCTGTGCGTGTATGTATGCGTGCGTACATGTGTGTGCGCGTGTGTGTGTGTCTGTGCATGTGGATTTGTATGTGTGTGTATGGGTGTGTGTCTGTGCGTGTGGATGTCAGTGTGTGTGCATGCTTGCGTTTGTTTGTATTCCTGCATGTGTGTGTGTGACAGTATCATCCTAAACCAGCAACCCTTCGCTCAACACCACCATCTACAGGCCGATGAGTGTACAGTCACTAAATGTGCACATAAATGAATTTATTTTATACCCCCCCATGGATGAAATTCTACGAAACTTTGCATACCCCCAGAGGATGTCAAGTTAATCATACACATGAAATATGGTGCAGTTCTGAACATCTCAACTGAAGATAGGGGCGATTATAGCAGAATAATATTGCATTTTCATTTTTTATGGGAGGGGCGCAAATCACAAATGAGTGATTATGGGCTAGGTTGATGTGGGCCCTTAAGAGCAACATACCATAAAAATTGTTTCATCCTCGGTGCCACGGTTCAGGTAGTTATTTAGGAAAAACTGTATTTTTTGGGTTTGGGGGGGCCCAGTGCGGGGGGGGGGGAGTGGCCCCCGGGGACCAAACGAAATTTTTCCGTAAAAGTCTAGTGGGGCTACATGCCCACCAAATTTCATGTTCCCCGGTGTTTCGGTGTCCCTGGTATCGTTGACGAAAAAATTCAGTAGATGACGAAAAAAAAAAAAAAAAAACTTTGACAATCGATTATGGGCTAGGTTGATGTGGGCCCTTAAGACCAACATACCATAAAAAATTCTTCATCCTCGGTGCCACGGTTCAGGTAGTTATTTAGGAAAAACTGCATTTTTTTGGGTTTGGGGGGCCCAGCGCGGGGGGGGGGGAGTGGCCCCCGGGGACCAAACGAAATTTTTCCGTACAAGTCTAGTGGGGCTACATGCCCACCAAATTTCATGTTCCCCGGTGTTTCGGTGTCCCTGGTATCGTTGACGAAAAATTCACGGGGGCCCCAGCGCGGGGGGGGAAGTGGCCCCCGGGGACCAAATTAAATTTTTCCGTAAAAGTCTAGTAGACCAACATACTAGGGGTGTGACGAGACGCTTACTCCACGAGACGAGACGAGACACGAGATTGGGTTCACGAGAACGAGACAAGACGAGATTTTTACACAATTTTTAAGAAATCCTCAATGATGAAATGTATGAATGGAAAATAGTATTTTATTCAACTGAAAATCACAAAATGCAAAACAATTTAGGTCCATTTTGAAATCAACTTGTAATGAATGTTATTTTACTTCTATTTTAATGAATTCTATGCAGTAA
Organism: Abramis brama; assembly: GCF_963993115.1. Taxonomy (NCBI): domain Eukaryota; kingdom Metazoa; phylum Chordata; class Actinopteri; order Cypriniformes; family Leuciscidae; genus Abramis; species Abramis brama. The sequence continues at coordinate 13,800,595 of NC_139978.1, forward strand.
AGGACATGCAAACACTGCAAAATGTTTTGCTATAAACTCTACCATCTGGCTTCTCCCCTGTACGATTTCACATGAGAAATCTAAATCCTTTCCACAAATCGAACATAAAAAATAAATAAAACAGTATAAATAAAATTAATATAAATAACTGAAATAACACTTTAAATGCAAACAGTAAGTGTGTATCCATAATCAAAGTAGCCTACTGCTCTCTCAAAACTACAAGTTCAAACAGAAATTTTTTTTTTCTTCAAGCATGAAAAAGAGATAAATTAACTACACAGAACAGACTAAGATTATGGTAATGTTCTTTTTCAAGAATATAAGCATGTCGACGATTTCTGGCAGCAGTTGAGACCTTTGGGCAGTAACTAGGGCTGCACGATATGAGGAAAAGCTGCGATGTGCGATAACATTGTTTAATATTGCGATGTCGATATGACTTGTGATATGTGAATGTTAGCTATACTGTCCCCATGTCTTAGTGCTTTAATAGGTTATTTGCGCGATAGGTCAAATGTTTATTACCTGCCTGGTTCAGATTACAGTATTTTAGCGCGATTTTGGCACGATCCGTTTCGTGGAGATTCGTAAAGGACAACGGGCGTCGGGACGCAAGATTCGATCGTTTCATTTCGTATAGTGTGTCATAGTGAGCGACAACCTACGCGTCTGCGATGCTTCAGGACATCACGACAGAAAGACTAGCATGTTTAATTTTAACGGTCCTCCACGACGGGTTGAGTGTGAGCGAGAGTGAGTGTGCGGGAGTGAGTGAGAGTGCGAGCAACAGTGAGTGTGCGTGTGTGCGCGCGCAAGTGAGTGAGTGAGAGAGGGACAGTAAGTGTGTGTGTGCGCGGAGTGTGTGTGTGATTGGCCCGGCACACAAATGATTTAAAAGTGGCAGGGGCATCTTCAATACTAATTTCACCCTCACGCTCCATCACTCTGACATCACAACAACTCACGAGACAAAGTTTCACCTCGACGAGAAATCTCGTCGCGTTTTAATCTCGCGAGATCTCGTAACACGAGATCTCGTCACACCCCTACAACATACCATAAAAAATTCTTCATCCTCGGTGCCACGGTTCAGGTAGTTATTTAGGAAAAACTGCATTTTTTTGGGTTTGGGGGGGCCCAGCGCGGGGGGGGAGTGGTCCCCGGGGACCAAACGAAATTTTTCCGTACAAGTCTAGTGGGGCTACATGCCCACCAAATTTCATGTTCCCCGGTGTTTCGGTGTCCCTGGTATCGTTGACGAAAAATTCACGGGGGCCCCAGCGCGGGGGGGGGAAGTGGCCCCCGGGGACCAAACGAAATTTTTCCGTAAAAGTCTAGTAGACCAACGTACCATAAAAAATTATTCATCCTCGGTGCCACGGTTCAGGTAGTTATTTAGGAAAAACTGCATTTTTTTGGGTTTGGGGGGGCCCAGCGCGGGGGGGGGGGAGTGGCCCCCGGGGACCAAACGAAATTTTTCCGTACAAGTCTAGAGGGGCTACATGCCCACCAAATTTCATGTTCCCCGGTGTTTCGGTGTCCCTGGTATCGTTGACGAAAAATTCACGGGGGCCCCAGCGCGGGGGGGGAAGTGGCCCCCGGGGACCAAACAAAATTTTTCCGTAAAAGTCTAGTAGACCAACATACCATAAAAAATTCTTCATCCTCGGTGCCACGGTTCAGGTAGTTATTTAGGAAAAACTGCATTTTTTGGGTTTGGGGGGGCCCAGCGCGGGGGGGGGGGGGGGGGGGTGGCCCCCGGGGACCAAACGAAATTTTTCCGTAAAAGTCTAGTAGACCAACATACCATAAAAAATTCTTCATCCTCGGTGCCACGGTTCAGGTAGTTATTTAGGAAAAACTGCATTTTTTGGGTTTGGGGGGGCCCAGCGCGGGGGGGGGGAGTGGCCCCCGGGGACCAAACGAAATTTTTCCGTACAAGTCTAGTGGGGCTACATGCCCACCAAATTTCATGTTCCCCGGTGTTTCGGTGTCCCTGGTATCGTTGACGAAAAATTCACGGGGGCCCCAGCGCGGGGGGGGAAGTGGCCCCCGGGGACCAAACGAAATTTTTCCGTAAAAGTCTAGTAGACCAACATACCATAAAAAATTCTTCATCCTCGGTGCCACGGTTCAGGTAGTTATTTAGGAAAAACTGCATTTTTTTGGGTTTGGGGGGGCCCAGCGCGGGGGGGGAGTGGCCCCCGGGGACCAAACGAAATTTTTCCGTACAAGTCTAGTGGGGCTACATGTCCACCAAATTTCATGTTCCCCGGTGTTTCGGTGTCCCTGGTATCGTTGACGAAAAATTCACGGGGGCCCCAGCGCGGGGGGGGAAGTGGCCCCCGGGGACCAAACGAAATTTTTTCGTAAAAGTCTAGTAGACCAACATACCATAAAAAATTCTTCATCCTCGGTGCCACGGTTCAGGTAGTTATTTAGGAAAAACTGCATTTTTTTGGGTTTGGGGGGGCCCAGCGCGGGGGGGGAGTGGCCCCCGGGGACCAAACGAAATTTTTCCGTACAAGTCTAGTGGGGCTACATGTCCACCAAATTTCATGTTCCCCGGTGTTTCGGTGTCCCTGGTATCGTTGACGAAAAATTCACGGGGGCCCCAGCGCGGGGGGGGGAAGTGGCCCCCGGGGACCAAACAAAATTTTTCCGTAAAAGTCTAGTAGACCAACATACCATAAAAAATTCTTCATCCTCGGTGCCACGGTTCAGGTAGTTATTTAGGAAAAACTGCATTTTTTTGGGTTTGGGGGGGCCCAGCGCGGGGGGGGAGTGGCCCCCGGGGACCAAACGAAATTTTTCCGTACAAGTCTAGTGGGGCTACATGCCCACCAAATTTCATGTTCCCCGGTGTTTCGGTGTCCCTGGTATCGTTGACGGAAAATTCAGTAAGGTGACGGGAAAAAAAAAAAAAAAAAACTTTGACAATCCCTATATGACCGCTTTCGCTAGCTACGCTAGCGGCGGTCATAATTATTACTGAACATGTTAACACTTTGGGGGTGACACATCACAGCCTCTCACCTGGACCCCGAACACCACATCACTTCCTGCGCTGGCTGAAAAGAGCAAGTCTCCCCCCACCCATCCTCACCACATTCTACAGGGCCACCATTCAGAGTTTGCTGACCAGCTGCATCACTGTCTTCTTTATGATGTAGAAATGGCTAAAACATGTCAATGATAATGACAATTTGATGAGGATGTTTCTGAATGGGAGACTCAACAGGATAATACATATGTCTACATGTGTACATACACTACAGACTCACCTTGCACTGAGTTGTGCTGTTTTCCCTGAATGTCTCTTTTTGCACCACTGCACTATGTGTTGTTACAAGTGAAATTCAAATGATATGCCCAGGGTATATGTACAGTTTATGTAAATTATTTGAATAGATTGTGATTATGTATATGTATAGTTAGATTAAGTATATGTGTAGTTAGTATTTGTGTATAGTTAGATTATATATAGTAAAATTATGTTTTTCTTTGTTCATAGATTATCTATGTGTAGATTTATACTTGTTTATTTGTTTATACTTCAACTTTTTATATGTTTATATTTGTAGCACCGCGGTCCTGCGAGGACCGACATTTTGTTCCACTGTAAGTGTTTACATATAGCAGAAAGACAATAAGCGCCCTTTTTTAACGATCTAAGCGCATGGTCTAAAGCGCACGGCACAAGTGCACTTAGGGCGTGTCCAAATCCAATTTTGCTAGTTTAACGACAGGAAAAATGGTCAGCGTGCCCGGCGCATGGTCTAAAATGGTTGTTCCTATTCACTTAATGAGTAATGGGTGTGTTTTGGCGTAACGTGAAATAAACCCATCAGAGTCTCATCTCCCATTCCCTTTAAAATCAGTTGCGCTTGCACCATGGTGGATTCGCTATTTACATAGCGGAATTTGCAAACGGAAAAACTGAAATCTTCTCTAGAGAGGAAACATATTTGCTCGTGCGCAAGGTTAAAGCTACACTGTGTAACTTTTTACGTTGATTCTTAGCAAAAAACACTTTGTTCTATCAAAAGTATATGTGCTCATTCATGTGTAATTACTTCCACCAACTAATAAAGTATTCTCGTAAGCGTAAAATCTGCCATTTATAATACAGCATGTTGCTGTATCACAGGTGATGAATAGTTTTAAAGGCGCAATTTTTTAAGCTATATAAAAAAAGGACACTGTAAATTTTAGTTATTTTTAAATGCTTTTACTTTGTACACAATGTAACGTTAGCCTAATCTGATTATGCTGGGATAGCCGATTCCAAGGGTGACGTTTACCTCCTGAATTATCAACTAAATGCACTTTGTAATAGTTTTCTAAAGTAACCTCATCACTTGAAGGAACACTCATGGACAAAGTCGAACTGCAAGCCATGTTAATCTTGGAATAATACGGCCACCGTAGGAGTTAAAACGCCCTCGGAATTGAAAGGAACAGAAACTAATATTCACAGGGTAGTTATATACAATTTCACTGCTAGATGGGGAAAAATATCACACAGTGTAGCTTTAAAGCATGTGAGCAGACCATCTATGGGACCAAGTGTTCGCACGCTGTGGACTCGCCTATAGGCGCATATTACTAACGCGCTCTTTAAATAACAAAAAAAAAAAAAAACATTGCGCTATTGACTTTAGTCCAGGTTTCAGGTCCTCGTTTTCAGACCAGCCTGCCCATGGGCGCACAAATGGGCGCAAATGCATTTTCTATTTAAACAACATGGTGTGAAAATGATATACTGTGTCAGGCTGAAACTAGCAAAAAACACTTGCGTCTAGCCTGGCACAGCATTGCGCCGGGTGTATGATAGGGCCCTATATATCACTTGACTTGACTTGACTTGATTAGAGAGGACAGTTATTCAGGAGGACAAAATGATCAGTCAGGACTCGAACCTGCATCACCTGGGGCCAGTTTCACAAAGCTATTTTAGACCGGTCTATAGTGTTAGACAAGTCTAAAATTTGCTCATAGACTAGTCTAATGCAAGTTAGACTGTTTCACAAAAATAAAGACTGACTTAATTTAGACCAAAAAAATTAGACACCTTACCCCCAGGCTAACTTAGGACTTAAGTTGGTCGCACACCAAGAAGCGCAGCGCCGCGCCGCGCCGTGTCGCGTCTAGGACAACTCGAGGTATCGCACACGCGCATTTTCTCAGCCAGCAATATTGTTATGTTTAAGGACATTATGGAATTAAGATAATGTCTGTACTATGTTATGATTGTACTGTACAATTAAATACAATCGTTACAAACTAAAGTCTGCTGAGCACTTTACCTCAGAGCGTCCGTTAACTGAATGAATTGAGAATATCACCTGAAAATAGACAAAAGATATCTAAGATCTAAAAAAGACAAATATGAGACAAAATGTAAATGGCGCTCTGTGGCGCGGCAGGATTTGCACTGCGTTGAGATTTTATGTAACAGGAATTTTTCTGAATGCTGTTGGTGACACAGTGGGTCTCAGCAAAGCTTCTGTATCACGGGTGGTATACAGGGTATCTTGTACCATGTTTTTGTATCTTTTCTGTACGTCTTTAATGCTCCGCTCAACGATCGGATTAACGCTGTTAACTGTCGTAGCAATCTTTTTCCAAATTTAACATTTCTTCTTGTTACTACATTCTCCGCTAAATTTCCCAAGTAAAATGTCCTTGTAACTATTATACTCCTCCAACAAACACATATTTTCCACTGGGGTAAACTGCACTGAGCGGTTGAATGCGCTTACTCGATCCGCCATGTTTTTCAACCGGCCCCTGAATGAGCACAACACTCTTTTAAACTAAGTTAATCCTAACTTAGTTGTTTGATATAAAACTTGCATCATATATATATATATATATACAGTGAGGAAAATAAGTATTTGAACACCCTGCTATTTTGCAAGTTCTCCCACTTAGAAATCATGGAGGGGTCTGAAATTGTCATCGTAGGTGCATGTCCACTGTGAGAGACATAATCTAAAAAAAAAAATCCAGAAATCACAATGTATGATTTTTTAACTATTTATTTGTATGATACAGCTGCAAATAAGTATTTGAACACCTGAGAAAATCAATGTTAATATTTGGTACAGTAGCCTTTGTTTGCAATTACAGAGGTCAAACGTTTCCTGTAGTTTTTCACCAGGTTTGCACACACTGCAGGAGGGATTTTGGCCCACTCCTCCACACAGATCTTCTCTAGATCAGTCAGGTTTCTGGGCTGTCGCTGAGAAACACGGAGTTTGAGCTCCCTCCAAAGATTCTCTATTGGGTTTAGGTCTGGAGACTGGCTAGGCCACGCCAGAACCTTGATATGCTTCTTACAGAGCCACTCCTTGGTTATCCTGGCTGTGTGCTTCGGGTCATTGTCATGTTGGAAGACCCAGCCTCGACCCATCTTCAATGCTCTAACTGAGGGAAGGAGGTTGTTCCCCAAAATCTCGCAATACATGGCCCCGGTCATCCTCTCCTTAATACAGTGCAGTCGCCCTGTCCCATGTGCAGAAACCCCCCCCCAAAGCATGATGCTACCACCCCCATGCTTCACAGTAGGGATGGTGTTCTTGGGATGGTACTCATCATTCTTCTTCCTCCAAACACGTTTAGTGGAATTATGGCCAAAAAGTTCTATTTTGGTCTCATCTGACCACATGACTTTCTCCCATGACTCCTCTGGATCATCCAAATGGTCATTGGCAAACTAAAGACGGGCCTTGACATGTGCTGGTTTAAGCAGGGGAACCTTCCGTGCCATGCATGATTTCAAACCATGACGTCTTAGTGTATTACCAACAGTAACCTTGGAAACGGTGGGCCCAGCTCTTTTCAAGTCATTGACCAGCTCCTCCCGTGTAGTTCTGGGCTGATTTCTCACCTTTCTTAGGATCATTGAGACCCCACGAGGTGAGATCTTGCATGGAGCCCCAGTCCGAGGGAGATTGACAGTCATGTTTAGCTTCTTCCATTTTCTAATGATTGCTCCAACAGTGGACCTTATTTCACCAAGCTGCTTGGCAATTTCCCCGTAGCCCTTTCCAGCCTTGTGGAGGTGTACAATTTTGTCTCTAGTGTCTTTGGACACCTCTTTGGTCTTGGCCATGTTAGTAGTTGGATTCTTACTGATTGTATGGGGTGGACAGGTGTCTTTATGCAGCTAACAACCTCAAACAGGTGCATCTAATTTAGGATAATAAATGGAGTGGAGGTGGACATTTTAAAGGCAGACTACCAGGTATTTGAGGGTCAGAATTCTAGCTGATAGACAGGTGTTCAAATACTTATTTGCAGCTGTATCATACAAATAAATAGTTAAAAAATCATACATTGTGATTTCTGGATTTTTTTTTTTAGATTATGTCTCTCACAGTGGACATGCACCTACGATGACAATTTCAGACCCCTCCATGATTTCCAAGTGGGAGAACTTGCAAAATAGCAGGGTGTTCAAATACTTATTTTCCTCACTGTATATATATATATATATCTTGCATTAAATGGTGATCATTGTGCATTTGCAGGATATTGCATGGTGTTGGTCCATTACAAATACTCACCTTTGACATTTTCCACATCCTGAGAGGCGATAACAAATCCAAAGCCTTCACCTGGCTTCCTCTTCAGCTCCACCTCATACCCCCGCAGCACAGGCTGTTCTTTCTGCTCTGTTCTTACGCTGGGACTGAGCACCGTCCCTCCTTCTTCCAAACTCATCCAATCACGTGGCTCAAGCGTGAGAGTGACAGGTACAGAGTCCAGGAAGCTGGTGCTCTGGACCAATGAGGAGCGCACCAGCGCTGGAGAGGGTGGAGTGAGAGAGTTACGCGATAATGGCACAGAGTCGATAAGAGGGACTTCAGAGTCAGAGGCGGACCGAGGAGGGGGAGGAGTTAGTCGCCGCACAGAATTAGGGGAATTGGAGAAATGTGAGGTGCCTACAACAAAGGACAGAATTATTCATATTTGATGAATGGGGATGAAGACTACACAATTGTTATGGATTTTCGGCAATCTAAAAATCCCACTTTATTTAAAAAAAAAATTGTACAAACAGTAGGGTTTAAAGTCTGAAAGTTGAATTGAAAAATTAACATAAACATCTGAATGTCTATTTATTTGGTTTGCATCCTGACAGCATGACTCGAGCTGCATGAAATCCAAAAGTTTGAGCAAACTTTTATGCATGATGCAGGTATGCATGATATATCAGTATTGGCCGATACACGTGGCTCTTAAATAAAATAAAGGTAAAGGTATTTTATCTATTGCAGACAAGCTTTGTATTTCTTCATTATAAAATAAAATAAAATAACAGCCCGTAAGGTTTTTATTCATCCAATATTCAAAATATAAATAACTGATAGTGGCAACAATTTCTACATCACATGTACTGAGGATAGTGTTATGGAGAATTATTTGAAAATATTCCAAATTTATCGCATGATTAGTGACCTATAAATAGTGCAGAATCTAAACTATTTCTTAGACATTTTACATCATTCTTAATCCTAAAGCTTTGTTTATTTGAAAGTATAAATGGGGGAAAAATTATATTTTCAATGTGAACACTGTAATGTAATGAGTGAACATATAACTTACCCCCTCTGTAAACCAGAAGAATAACCTCCCCTTTTTTAGTGTGTTCTTGCAAAATCCTTTGGACCTTGAATAATAAACAAAAAGAATATATATATATATATATATATATATATATATATATATATATATATATATATATATGTATATATATAATAACTGTACACCATTACAACAACAACAAAAAAGCTGAACATCATCAGCTCTTTTTCTACCTGTGCAAAGCTGAGACTTTGTACATCTGCTCCATTGATCTTCACAATGGCATCTCCAGACTGCAGCCCATTACACTGTCTGTGGTCCCAGACTTTCTTCACAAGAGTCTGCCTGCCTCCATGACCTCCTGCCGTCACACTGAACCCCATATTGCTGCCTCTCTCGCATTTAGCCAAGGCAACAGGGACTAATTCCCCACTTCCCGCCATTCCTCCAACTCCACTGCCAATCACAGCGCTCATGGCTCCAGGTGAAGGAATGCTGTTCGGGCTGCCGCTGCTGGCACTGGTTGTGCCGTTGAAGGTGAAGTAAGGCCCGTCTGAATGGGCGCTGCTAGGTGGGGTTAGCAGTGTATTTTGTGGTTTACGGAGATGGGAGTAGCGCCTTCCTCCTCCAGGAGAGTAAGGGACGGGACCCGGACTTAGTTCTGTGTGGGGTAGGGGCAATCGAGATATGGGCGGTGGAGTACTTGATGAAAGGTCACTCTCAGAAGATTTGAAGGAGTACTGGCGGAGAGGTGGCGGAGTGGAGAGAGAGTTGTTGTTGTGGTTACGGATAAACGAGGCCCTGTGAAGATAAAAAGAGAAAGACCATGTGGTCAGGCAAAGCAACTCAGACATAATGTATCATAATCAGGGTTGGTAGGAACAGACTACATGTAACAGAGTAACAAAATATGAGTAACTGTATTCAGTTACAGTAACAACTTAAATGCTGGAAATCAGTTAGATTCAAACAGTATTTAGATTTAACTGCATTGAAACACTCTTATGATGTGTATTACATTCCTCCGAGTAGACAGAGGGCGCTGTCAAGAACAAAAACTGAAGTCATTGAGGAACTTCAAATTTCTGTTCATAACAAAAAGGCTTTGACAGATTAAACGTCTATCCAATAAAAACAAGATTACGGCAATATTTGGTTTGTCTCTGTTTTTATGCATTGTTACAAAAAAAATGAGAAATATGATAAATTCTTTAGCCTTTAGCATTGCAAAGACAGCTACAAATAATGCATTTTCTACCTCATTCCATGAAAAGAATCCACCTATGATCAGTAAAAAAAAAGTTGCTTTATACACTCATTGGGTTTTGAGTAAATTGAGAAGCAGACATAAGTTAAACTAGTGTAAATTATCATGTTATCATTTAGCTTTGTGCTAAGCTAAAGTGCTATTTCTATTTCTATGCAACTGATACCAGGCGCTATTACATGATAAAGTCTGGCAAGAAAAAATCTATTTCAGATCATAGATAGATTGATAATAATAATAAAAAGAAAATCTTGAGCCACAAATCAGCATATTAGAATGTTTTCTGAAGGATCCTATAACGCTGAATACTGGAGTAATGGCTGCTAAAAATTCAGGTTTAACATCAAAGTATTAAATTACATTTTAAAATATCTCAAAAGAAAACAACTTAAAAAGTCATTTTAAATTCTAATAATATTTCACAATATTACTGTTTTTACTGTATTTTTTATCTAATACGCGCAGCTTTGGTGAGCATAAAAGACTTCAAAAACATTTTTTAAAATCTTCCCCACCCTAATCTTTTGAACAATAATGTATGATGATTTAATACAAGGGTAATATTCCTAAAATTCTTGATCAGTAAAAATCCTTAAAAGAAAATAAATGTACAGTTAAAGTCGCCATGAAATAAAATTTTACAATTCGTATTTTTATTTGTAATATTGTAATGTTTATTACAAATGATTTATCTGTGCACTTCATTATTTTTTAAAAATTCAAAATTCAAAATTATTTAATCAAATATGTTATCCTTCACTCCTCCCTCAAAATGACTTCTCTTCTCTTCCTGTCATGTGCTATGGCGCGAGGGCGTGGCAACTCCCCGTTAGTATGCAATGAGCGGGAGATGGAGAGGAGGAGCGCTAAAGTAAAACCCTGCCCTCTATTCAATATTCCGTTTCACTTGGAAATACGTCACAACACTGGAGAAAAGTCGTTTGTAACTTCCGGTTCAATGGCGACTTTAAGAATTAGCGGCAGATTTTTTCACTTGTTTATACTTAAATCAAGTCAAATAAACAATCTAACAATGTATGTTACAGATTACATTTTACAGCATGTATTCTATAATCTAACCCTGATCATAGCAGTGACAACATAACATAAAAAATCCTTTCACCTATGTGATCCAATCGCGGACACCACCTCACTGTCACTCTGGCTGGCTAGTTCTGCACTCTGTAACCTCCTTATGCTTCTTGCAGTGCGTGGCGGTCTCAGGAATCCACTCCCATACCCGTTAGAGTACTGGTATGATGATGGAGGTCTTTGAGGTGAAGCGATTGGAGGTGAATTACCATTAGCATCCAGACTGAACCTTGATGCCCGTACTCTGAGATTCCTTGAGGATCCCCTCTCAAATTCAGACCACATGGGACCGTTGTGGTTGAGGTGTAGCTGTGCGTATGGGAGAGGAGCCTGGGCTTGGGGTTGGGTGGTGGTTGGTGGAGGTAGATGTAGTGACTGGTCTTGGGAAGCGGTTAGCCTAGAACTGGGCATCTTCGGGCAGCCGTCAGAGTTATAGAGCATAGGGTAGCCCCTTCGGACAACAACATCCACAGTATGACCCACCGGTATGGCTTTTAACATTTCCACTACCTCTTTGTGAAAGAAGCCGAGCACACAGGTATCATTGATGTACACCAGAATGTCCGCTGGAAAAAAGGCAAGAGATGGAACGTGTTAAATTGCATGCAATTCATAATATGAAAGTGCAACCTAAGTTCAAAACTATTTAACTAAATAAGAAAGAGAGTTGGGAGCCCAAGGCTCATCGATGCAAAAGGGCAACGAAGGCTATCCCATCTGGTCCGAGCCAACAGAAGGTCTACTATGGCAAAAAATTTCATGATGGTTATGGGAGGAATGTGTCACAACACACTCTGCTGCATATGGGGCTGCGTAGCCGAAGACCAATCAGAGTGCCTATGATGACTCCTCTCCACCAACAAAAGTATCTACAATGGGCACACGAGCCTCGTAACTGGACCTTGGAGCAGTGGAAGAAGGTCGCCTGGTCCGATAAGTCCCGTTTTCTTTTACATCAGGTGGACGGCCGTATACGTATGTGCCATTTACTTGGGGAAGTAATGGCGCCAGGATGAACTATGGTATGGCGGCAAGCCATTGGAGGGAGTGTGATGCTCTGGGCAATGTTTTGATGGGAAACCCCGGGTCCGGCCATTCATGTGGACGTAAATTTACCATTTGCTACCTACCTAAACATTGTTGTAGACCAGGTACACCCCTTCATGACAATGATGTTCCCTGGTGTAATTGGCCTCTTTCAGCAGGATAATGCACCCTGCCACACTGCACACATTGTTAGGAATGGCTTGAGGAACATAATAAAGAGTTTAAGGTGTTGTTCAGGCCACCAAATTCCCCAGATCTCAATCCAGTTGAGCATCTGTGGGATGTGCAGGACCAACTTAAGATTGAACATATTTCTATGTCTGCGTGTAATAGCGAAGTGAGAGAGAGCGTGTTCATAATTTCACATTTTACTTGTAAATGTGTCGGCAGTGAATGATAGCTGGATTACTCCATGCAGGCCATTAGGATTAGAGGGAGATCGAGACTCTCATTCTACAGGATCACACAATCACAACAATAATCCACAGTGGGACAGAAAGTGTAATATAGAGGAAAGAGAAAGAGAGCAGCAACCTATAGATAATACATAGTCCTCTACCGCAGTGGGCGGCTGAAGAGAGATGAGGTGTTACCTGTGTTAAGTGTTGAAGGTCCTCCGGGGGTGATGCTGTAAATCTGCAGGAACTCCCTCCGCCTGCTGCCTCCCACTATGTTGAAGCCGAAGCCCCGTGGACCCTTCACCAAACGAGTGTGAACCGAGAAGCCTCTCAATTCACCCGGCTGGTCTGTAAACTCTGCTACTACAAAGCACAAAACCAGAGAAAGAAGATTGTGAGAGGTTTAAATATGATGACAGACAGATTATTTAGGAAATTAACCCATTAAGAGTAAAGAAAAGAAAAGAAGCAATGATTAACATTACAGAAGATGAATGGTGAAAGGTAAAGAAAAATATGAAATATTTCCAGAGACAAGTGAATCTAGCTTTTGTCCCGCTAGCTCAACATGATGCTAGCACTGCTAAGATCATGGGATCAAATCCAAGGGAACACACAAACTGACAAAAATGTATACCTTGAATGCACTGTAAGTAGCTTTGTAAGTCTGTAAGTGTCTGCCAAATGCATGAATTTGAAATGTCTGAAGGAAAAGAGAGGTAGAAGTACAGACAGAGGTAAGCATTTGCATGTTTGAGCACATACTGTTCAAGCGTATGTTAAACAGCAGATTCGCATGCAGCACTTTACAGCACAAAATGTAAAAACATAACCACCTAAAACAAACATGCAATTTTGAAGCTGTAATGACATCTTGTCCTTATAACCTACAGTATTTACATTTATACCACCCTCTACAGTTAGCAATGTTGACTGCATCTTATAAACAGACTTCAAAGCAATAACTTAGTCCACTTTTAGTATTCTTTCCTTATTAAAAAAGCACTGAAGAGTATAATACTGGTATTTCAGATGATTTATAGGCATTTTATTTTATTTATCATTATTTTGTGTGTGTGTGTGTGTGTGTGTGTGTGTGTGTGTGTGTGTGTGTGTGTGTGTGTGTGTGTGTGTGTGTGTGTGTGTGTGTGTGTGTGTGTGTGTGTGTGTGTGTGTGTGTGTATATATACAGTTTATAAAATAAATGTCTAAAATGATTTATCTGGTCAGAGGGTTATCATTTGCTTGTCATGACATAAGAATTCAATTAAAGAAAAAATAACATAAAAGTAAACAATGTTACTTATTTCCGATGTTATTTCTAATCCAATCTAAAAAGGGTTTGTGTCTTCAGTTCTTTGTAATTTCATGGAAATAATCATTTGTAATCACACATCATGTTATACAAGCCTAGATAAACAGATACTTAACCTTAAATACTTAGAAAAAGATATTTTAAAAAGTTTGCATGTGCGTTTTTTTGTTAGGTATCATATTTGATACATCGAGCCTTTATGACTCATATAGTATGATTTAGGAGAATTTGGATCTTATACCCGAGAAGAAAAAACACATCAATCTTATTCAGTGACCCAAACTGAGCATTTCTTGATATTTATATGGCCAAAAAGTAAGATGAAATTCTGATAGCTTCTGATAACAGTATAGCAGATTACTTACATCATTCTATAACTCCTGATAATATATTTTAGTAAGATTATTTTTAAATGCTCAGTTTCACGATCAAAGCTCTGCAGTTTTGATTGTGTGTGTTTGTGTGTGTGTGTGTGGGGGGGGGGGGTGCAATGAAATACAATGATGATTGAGAGATGAACAAATTAACATTCCTCAAAAGCCTGATGCATCATATTTGATACTTACATTTTTATATGATTTAAAAAAAAAAAGTATGAATAATCAAGTAAACCTAAGTTGCTTCAGTCCAGTAAATTATCATCTTGAGATACTACTAACAATATAGTTATTATGTTATTCTTACATTTAATTTATAAAATCAGTATAGATTTTACAGCAGAAAGACATGTGTACTATGACCGAAAGAAGGGCATTTTTAGAAATATACTAAAAGGCATTGAAATATGTACTTGCTAAATAGTATAATATCTTTAGGTTTTCAGCAAAATTTTGATGCCTTAGAAAAATTGTTTATCAATTACGATACAGTAGGCTTATACTTGGGTTAAGAACATGTTCAATCTTCCATACATAGATAGTTTGAAAATATACACAAATTTTACTACCTGAATGATCAACTGAAGAAATAACCAGATTGGGCCAACCTTACAAACATTTTTGAATAGCTTTTTTAGAAAGGAAATATATTTTTCTCATGGGTGATATTTCATGCATGTTAAGCTTCAATGATGATTTAAAGTGCAATTTTTTTTTTAAACCATTTGGCATAAAAATCACACTGTGACAGCCCTATATATAGACTTTATATACCCACTCAAAAGAGTTGTGTAACCTCACTTTTATATCAAACTGTCAAATAAATATCCTAATGTAGCTGCATGAACATCTGTCTTTCAATCAGGTGTATCGGTCAGTCGCCCCCCAGCAACACAGGAAGTAGTGTATTTACAATATAATAAAAACTCTAGATAAAAAAAGTGTGGACTAAAACCTTTATACAGTGCATATACTAAATATGTATTGTTATCAATATCTAAACCTGTTACATGACTTAAACCCTAATGGAAACAATGCAATAGAATAGAATAGAATAGAATAGAATAGAATAGAATAGAATAGAATAGAATAGAATAGAATAGAATAGAATAGAATCTTACATTCTGACATACAGACATTCTCTCTGCTGTGAGTTCGGCGATTAAGCCAAGAGGATGGCTTTAGATGATGGCTGCAGGACAAACACATAACACAAGATGTCAGTGTTGTCATTTAAAACACCCCTGTGCATGACTGTAAGCAGTTCTACACTATTAAAATATCACACATAAAATAATTGTTTTGCTAATAAATGTATGGCAGGTATCTAATTATATACATGACCTTGTTCTATGGACTGCATAATAAAAAAGCAGCTAATTATGTACTTGTGCATAGTTAAGATAGCAACAAAATCTTAATTTTTTAAATGGGACTTTAAAAAAAGTCAAAATCCAATCAGACTACCATACTGTACTGCAAATTCATCTGTGTCTTGGTTGAAGCCAAATTATATAGATGTCAACCAGCACAGGTTGTGTGACATTCCCTCATCCTCAAATCCAAGATCAAAGATATGCAAGGTCAATAAAATATGACCCAAACTGCATTAAAACAAACAGATTTACATTTAAGAGACTTTTAGTAATATCAACAAACATATTTGGGTCACACTTTATATTAGATGTCTTTAACTACTGTATACTTACTAATATTGTTACAATGTACTGAGTGTGTTCATGATCATGTTGTATGCAAAACACTTTTTCTGCTTTTGAGATGGTGTACAGGTAAAGTTCGGGACAGGTTTTGTGGTATGGTTAGGTTTAAGGGTGATATAAGAGGTAAGGGAAGGGTCACTAGTGTAATATGAAGTAGAACCCAATTTTGGGGCCACTTGTAAGCAAAAACTGTTTTGGACCCCATTGTATAGACAAGAACAGAAGAAAAAATCTTCAAAACATCCTCTTTTATGTTCTGCATTTTTGGATGAACTATCCCTTGATTCTATTGTAAAATCAGGGTCCTGGGGCCGTATTCACAAAGCATTTTATCTTACCACTAGGAGTACTCCTAAATCGCACTAAAAGATTTTAGCTAGGAGTTTTCTCTTAAAAGTTATTCACAACGCCTTTCAGACCTACTCTTAGTAAAGAAAAATGACAACTCCTAAACTAAGAGTGAGTCTTCGTTGCTATGGATGACGTCATTACTCATGCACGAGCTTGACTGAAGTGACCACCTTGATTGGCTGATGATTGTAACGCGGGAATGATTCCAAACACCTCCCCTACGATGATGAGTGACAGGTGACAGGTCTGTGAATGCGTACAAGTAGTGCGAAGGACGGAAGATGATGAATAACTGAATAAATAGCCTAAATGAATAAAGAGTAAGGCAAAACAAATAGCCTAGTAGCCTAATGAAACATATGGATTGATGCAATATCTTTGCAACATTATTGAATTAATCTGTCACTATATGCCTCTGCCTACGTTTGCAAAGAGAAGGACATTTTAATTTGATTCACAATCAAACGTTACAATTAGTTTACATGCATTGAGTAGCCTAGTTTTGGTTGTTGTTGGTGGCGTTATTGCATCCCTAGTTATGCCTACAATGCAAAATTGTTCCCTCGCGATTGGAAGCTCCTGTAGCCGCCGCATACGCATTTCAAAACATCGCAACGTGAAATGCCACAAAAAGCGGTTTGTGAATAGGTCTTAGTGAGTTAGGAGTCCTCTCGACTTCTTTTAAGCTGTCCCAGGCTTAGGTGCTACTTTTAGGGCTAAAATGCTTCGTGAATTACTCTTAGTCAAAAAAATTAGGAGTCCTAAAGTTACGAGTGACACGGCCATTATTTTTAGGAGTTGCTCCTAAATTCGCCAGTTAGGAGCTACTTTTAGCCTTAAAATTCTTTGTGAATACGGCCCCTGAAGTAAAACCAGCTGTGTTTTTAGTGCTCTAAATCTTGTGGTCAATAGGGATTAACACAGCATAAATCATTCATAGTAATCATTTATCTTCTTACTCTTTGTAATAGGCATTCCCTGAGTCGCTGTACATCATCTCCCAGTTTTCCGACCCTGTCACCCGTGCTCCTCTACGAGGTCCGAGCCCATTCTCCAAGGCACTGCCGTCTCCTCCACTTGAATTTCGTGATTGGCTGGGGGATGAAGTGGGGACGGGGGCACTGCTCGCCCCAAGCGAACCACCTAAAACACCAATGAAGAGAAAACAATACTTCTGAAATAACACGGCTTACTGAAACACAAAGACTATTCTGTCTAAGAGCTTCCATTTTAACGTTCATTGAATTATTATTCATAGTCATTCTCTTTTCTATTTAGTACTAAATGGGTTTATTTCTCCTATTGGACACATGAAAGCAAGAACAGCAAAATGAAACTATTATTGTGCATTACCATTATATAGGTATCTATTTATAGTTTGCTATTTACATTTTGTGTGTGTGTCTGTGTGTGTGTGTGTGTGTGTGTGTGTGTGTGTGTGTGTGTGCATGTGTGGTTCAGGTACACCCTACGTTATGGGGACAAAATGTCCCCAAAAAGATGGTAATATCTGAAATCCTTTTCTTTTTTGGTCACAAACAGCTTATGTTTTTTTTGGAAAACAGCTTATAAATCATACTAAGTGTTGTTTTCTGAAAATCTAAAAAGGTGTAGTTTTAGGGGTAGGGTTAGGGGATAAGATATACAGTTTGTACAGTACAAAAATCATTATGTCTATGGAATGTCCCCATAAAGCATTAAAACCCAACATACGTGTCAGCTAAGTATGTTTACCATACTATAACTGAACTGATCAAATATTGTTTAATTCAGCAATTAGAAATTAACTCAGTAATTAGACAGAGAGCACATCATTTTTGAATTCAGGAGTTTCAATCTGACCCATTGCCACAAGTGTATCAAATTAAGCACCCATCCACACACTCTGCATTTACAAACATTTGTGGAAAAAAGGGTCGTTCTGAAGAGCTCAGCGAATTCAAGCGTGGTACCTTTGCGATAAGTCAGTTCATGAAATTTCATCCCTGCTAGATATTCCATGATAAAATAATAATACTGTAAGTGGTATTATTTGAAAGTGGAAGCATTTAGGAACAGCAGCCACTCAGCCATGAAGCAGAAGACCACGTAAAGTCACAGAGTAGGGTCACCGAGGTGCGCAAACTTCATCAACACTGCCGATTCTATAGCCGAAGAGTTCCAAAGTACCACTGGCATTAATACCAGCACAAAAACTGTGAGGCGGGAGCTTCATGGAATAGGTTTCCATGGCCGAGTATCTGCATGCAAACCTCACATCACAAATACAATGCCAAGCGTCGGATGAAGTGGTGTAAAGCACGCCACCACTGGACTCTGGAGCTGTGGAAATATGTTCTGTGGAGTGACGAATCACGCTTCTCTGTTTGGCAGTCTGATGGGAGAGTCTGGGTTTGGCGGATACCATGCAGGAGAACGTTATCTATCTTGACTGCATTGTGCCAACTGTAAAGTTTGGTGGAGGAGGGATAAAGATTTGAGGCTGTTTTTCAGATGTTAGCTATAGGGCCCTTACTTCCGGTGAAGGAAAATCTTAATGCTTCAACATATCTAGATATTTGGGACAATGCTATGCTTCCAACTTTGTGCGAACATTTTGGGGAAGGCACTTTTCTATTCCAGCATGGCTGCGCCCCAGAGCACAAAACAAGCTCCATAAAGACATGGTTGGATGAGTTTGGTGTTGAAGAACTTGACTGCCCCACAGAGAGCCATGACCTCAACCCCATCGAACACCCCTGGGATGAACCGGAACGGAGATTGCAAACCAGGCCTTCTCGTCCAACTTCAGTGCCTGACCTCACAAATGCTCTACCGAATGAAAGGGCAAAAAAAATTCCAAAGAAACACTTCAAATTTTGTTGAAAGCCTTCCCAGAAGAGTGGAAGCTGTTATAGGTGCAAAGGGGGACCGACTCTTAGAACGCAAAGCCATTGAAGTCCCTGTAGCTGGAATTTTACATGACAGCCATCGGCACAGATCCTCAGCAAAGACCAGTAGAATCAGACAAGTCCTCTGAACCTATGACCAGCTTGGTGTCCATACTGGCGTGATGAATCCTATCGTCACCAAAGGAACTAGATGAAATATTTGAATTCTACCGATCCACAATCTAATTATGAATTATGCAGCCTGAATCATAATCAAACTGTGTTCGTTCATTTGCACTGACACTATGGGATGACAACGGAACTGAGCTAGACGATGACATCACTGCTTTATAAATGAAATGAACTAATTTAATAATTGATGATCTTCACAAGGGGACTGAATCAACACTGAACTGACTTCAGCTGAACAATGACATTATTTTATTTTAGAGCTGCTGTACAGCCAATGATTCAATGTTGTTTGCATCATTGAATCATTTTCCTGTTATCACTGTAAAGCTGCTTTGAAACAATCTGTATTGTATAAAGCGCTATAGAAAATAAAGTTGACTTGACTAAATGGTCAGGTGTCGCAATACTTTTGTCCATATAGTGTATTTAACAACAACACTAACATTGGTTTACTGTATCACTTTCTATTCATTTATTCAAAAATATATCACAAAAAAGAATGGCTTGAATATACCTGTTCTATAAAGAGAATGTTTTTAATTTTTGAGTTAAAATGTATTGTTATATGTTTGTTCATAAAATTAAAATATCAGGAATACAACTGTTCTGATATCATGATGAAGAAAAAGAATGAAACTCTTAATAATATTCTTTTTAAGTAGTTTTGAAAAATATTTTATTTCATAGTTAAGCAGTTTTGTCTTAAAATATAATCTAAAAATGTTATGACATATATCAGGTTGTTAATGCCATGCCCAAAAACTTTAATGATCTTTATGAATTATTAATACATTTTATTTGTGGAGGGAAAACACTTTTTACACTGAAAAACATATTACAAAAACAAGTTTAAAAAAATAATGATTAAAGTAAGGAAAATATCAGTAATCAAGGGTATTCCATATATATAAAATAGGAGGTTCACTATGGTGATTAAATGTGTTTGTCATTCCTTAAATAAAACTTTGTAGAAATTTGATTAAGCTAAAAAGCAGTACCAAGTTTTCCTCATTCTACATTCTAAAGGAAATCGCTTCAGTGTCAATTGTGAAATGTACTGTGCGCAGGGTCAGCATCTAAGAGACAGAGCGCTACATTGAATCCATAGAGGCAGATCGGTATGTTGATTGGCTTCAATGTCATGCTTTGATCGATGCCTCTGTCATCTATGCCACTGCCCATGGGGTGAAGACACCAGGGCTTGACAAAAGTGCACAGACAAACAAAACCCAAGTGAACTTATGAAAGAGTTGACTGGACAGTTTTGTCGGCTTGTAGTCTGAACTCTGAAATGTCTTCTGACATTTATTGTTGCTTCATACTAGCATAAGTAGTGATGCACTGAAATGCATTGTTCACTGAAACACCAAAACTGAAAACCAAACATACATTTTGGGTAATAACTTTCAGGTAATTGGATAATTGTATGCTAGTCAGGGTGTTGTGTTGTCTGGTGATAAATTAAAGGAACACGCAGACTTTTGGGGACTTTATTATTCAACGTATCCCCCAGAGTTAGATAAGTCCATACATACCCTTTTCATCTCCGTGCGTGCCGTAACTCTGTCTGACGCACCCACCGCTAGCCTAGCTTAGCACAAAGACTGGAGGTAAACGGCTCCAGCTAGCATACTGTTCCCAATAAGTGACAACATAACGCCAACATTTTCCTATTTACATGTTGTGATTTGTATAGTCAAAGTGTGTACAAATAACAAGGTCACATGAGACACAGCCATCTTCTAACCGTATACATACTGGGAACTATATTCTCAGAAGGCGAAGCACTGCTACTTGGGCGGAGTGATTTGCTAGCAGCACCTGAGAAACCCTGTGGTGTGGAGCAGAGTGTTCGCTCAGAGCTGGAGTAAATCACTCAGCAGAGTGACTTTTTCGCATTCAAGATTCAAATGCATTCATTTTTTATTCATGACCCCTTTTAAGTTAATATAGTTTTAAAAAAAAAAACAATTTGTCATTACATATATAGTATACAAGTATACAAATTTTACAAGTTTTAAATAGAAATTCCATTAAAGTATATTTTACTTATATTAAAGTATATTAATGTATGTAAATGTCAGTACACTTTAACCATATTTCAAAGACAATAGAAGTAATCATGAAATTACATTTCATGCATTTTAAATATTTCAATTTAAATAACATGCAATTAAGTGTCCAAAACATTACATTTAGTTCACACTTAAGTATATTCTTTTAAAGTATATTATTTCCGTAACAACTGCTCTTTTTAAAAGTGAGCTAAAGGGTAAGCTAACTTTAAATATGTTTTTGTACATCTATAATGTGTAACCCACACCGACTTAAAAGCCATTGCCCGTATAGAACCGGCTTCACAATCATCTAGAGAAAAAGCTGTTTGGCTGTAAACTGAACCTGTCTCTCATTCAACAACTCATTAATATAAAGACACCCTCTTATATCACTTGAAGTACCATATTGCTAGTATACAAATGAAGGATCCCCAGCTGGGACCTGAACATCTGCAACCTGCACTCTGTATTGAGGTAATTAGCATATTCCCACTAGAATCATAAGCCCAGCTGCAAACAAACACATTCACCCTTGGCTGTGGTGTCACATACACACACTCTATCTGCTTTAACAGCACTGATGTTTAGCAGGAGGGGGATTTCACCATGAACTGACATACAGATGCTATTTTAGTAACCATGATGGATATGGCCATGAATTTTTTCATTGTTATACCATATATTACGGTATATACAATATAGTTTATGTACAGGAGAAAGAAAAAAACGTTATGGTTGATGTTTTGCAATATGTAATTAATTAGCAAAATGTAAATTATGCTTTTAACCAAAGTGACTTACATTTCATTAAAAGTATACATTTATCTGTACAATACAGTATTCCCAGGGAATTGAACCCATGACCTTGGCATTTGAAATTTAAATGTTACATTTACCTTTAAATGTAAAGTGTAAATCAAATGGTTAAATCTGCATCTAAAAGTTTATTCATCACACTCCTACATTTAAATTCAGTAGTGCACAAGTCTATTTGCATAAACAGCATTGCATTCAAAATTTTAATCACAAAACAACCAGTGCTGAAATGTGGCACATAAACCTTTAAGATCGGACTGAAATGATGCGAAATATTTCAATATGTTTCATGCCTTGTGAAAAAGACGTACACTTTAGCATAACTTTAGCACGCATTACAGAAAAAATACACTTTAAAAGAATATACTTAAGCGTATCCTAAATGTAATGTTTTCAGACACTTAATTGCATGTTATTTCCAAATAAAAATAATTAAATATACTGTCTTTAATTACACTCAAGTAGCCTTTTATTTATTGATATTATCTGCAAGTATATACTTATAAGATTTGAAGTACACTACAAGTTCACATTAAATACAAGGGCACTTCTTTTTCACAAGGGATACAAACTATTTTATTAAAAAAACATATCAAAGAAATGTAATTACTTGTGATATGACCCGATTAAAGGTGGTTGAGGAATGCATTCTTGAAGTGGAGCATCACCATAAACTTGATCCCAAGTTTAGGGGTGGAATGGTGTTTTAAGGTACACTATGCATCTTTTAGTGGTTAAAAAACAAAACTGCATGCATTTTGTGGATAAACATTGGTTGTGCTTTGGCTCTGTGTGACTGTGTGCGGATGAATAATGTTATCCTATACTGCTCATAAAACATTCACTTCTAGGCTTATGATATATCCAGTTTAGATGAAAGGATCTCAAGCGGATTATCTGAAGATTGGCCATCTTAACGTCACTTTTACAACATTTCAAATCCATCAGTTCTCACCATCTCCGAAAAGCAATGACAATGTTGATTCTCGTTTTATTACAAGCTCTGTACAGTTTTGTTTTAGCCAGTAAACTCTCCTCTCTTTTTTTTTTAAATGGGTGATTCCACTGAGGTTGGAGATTTAGCTTCTCCATGTCGACCTTCTATCACTCCCAAACCATACATACGTCAAAGTAGCCAGAGAAACTTTTCACCTGCACCTGTCTATCATTAGTCCCTTGTTGTCATCTAGTGTATTTAAACCCTCAGTCATCCTCTGTTCATTGTCTTGTTACTGTTCCTTGTGTTTTAAATGTGATTTCGTCGTTCATCTGCTTCAAGCCTCTTGAATCTGGATTATCAAGTCAAGCTAGTATACGTGACAACCTTTAAGATACTGGAAAAGTCATAAAATAAAACATACCCAGACAAACATAATCCTGGCAGTGGTGCCATCTTTTTCAAGGTGAGAGCATCCATGCCCTGTGAAGTATGTAGGTCAGAATAGTATCCTCTCAAAATGTGTGGCTGGTGGGCAGATTGCAGTAAGCACAGATGGTTTATGACTAGGAGCTGAGCTGTCTCTCAAAGGTCTTCGCAACTAACAGTCTTAGGAATGCTGGTGTTCTCATTTTGTTGCAAAAGAAACCGTGGCAACGCTATTTCTTCAGGGATTTCAGGGAGAACAGAGGCTGAGATTGATCCCATACTGACCTTTTGTTTGCTCTAAAAGCAACATTGATTGTATCTTCAAAACCCAACATATGTATACAAATCATGTACTTCAATCTTGCATTTTAACCAGGGAAAAAAGACATTCAAATATCAAATCTGTGGGTTTAATAACAGGATAATCCTGTGTAATGATGTGACAAGCCTCTATGATATATTGTGTTTTGTGCCCACACGGTCCCCTCAGATCCAAATGTCAGGGAAAGGTGGAATAATAATAATAGAAGGACAAGAAAACCTGAAAAATAACAAGTCAGGCAGGTTTTTGCAGGCTTCTAAAGAAGAAAGAGAATATGTTAGAGTTGACATCAGAGCGGGATAACAGAGACTGAAAAAGCTGGCTGGTGTTGTTTGCCTGGTAACTACTCTGCTGTCACTTTCAGCATGGAAGACAAGATAATTTTTTTTTTTTTTTTGTGTCAACAATTACAGACACACTTTTGATCTTGTATGCATTAGCTTGATCTGATAACTTTTTTTTTTAGAATGGTATTGCTTATCAAAATTTTGATTTTTAAAATCAAAATGACAAAGAAATTGGCTATTTTGTGTTTGTTTAGCCCATATCGTCATAGGTTAGAGGATTTGAGTCCATTCTGAAGTATTATAATAGTCCTTTATATTTCAGACCACAAATGACAGCATTCTGTAACTCAATCCAGGATCACCAGAATACAATGGAAAAACAGAGAGATGATGTGGTTTGATTCCTTTAAAAATTAATTCTGTCCTTTAAATTTAATTTCAAAATAAACAAGAATCGGCACACTGCCACTTCTGCTCCCAAGAATTCATAAAATGAACAACATTTCTTCGTTAGACAAGAAACAATCATAGAAAGGTACAATTGATATCAGTGTGAACCATCACACCTGACCTCATTAGTGAACTAATTACCCAATCATCCAATACAATAACGACCTAATCAAACACAAATTTTTTTGCGTTGAGTTGTCCTCGCAGGCTTCACAAAAAACAACAACATAACACACACTCTCAGGTGTTGTCACAAGGATGAAGATGAAGATGAAGGAGAGTTAAAAAAAAGGTTTCTATAAACAAAATGGTTCTTTAATGATAACAAACTCAGATAATCCACAACGGTTAACAGCGTGTGTAACATGCACACACAAACAACAACCGACAAACACAGAGTGAAGGTAAGGAACTTGAATACACAGTGATAATGAGGAGATGACGAACAGGTGTGATGATCTGATGAGTGTCCATGACAACTGATGAGTGGTGGGAAAATAAAACACATGTGAAGAATGAAAACAAACTGAAAGTCCATGAACGAGAAACTAAAGATGAAAAAGTCCAGATAACTGTGACAGGTGTAGTCCAATTCATGTCTTGTCCAGTTGCAAATGACTCTTATGAGTTGGTCTTTGAATAGTTCAAAATTATTCAGGAATTTACAAATTACCAGAGTGAATCAGCATGATGAATCCTTCACTCCTTCAATGAACTCACTAACTGACCTCCAAGTTAACATTACAATAAGTAATGCTTAGAAATCAGCAAGTTTTGCTTCAATGATTCATTCATATGACAAAAAAAAAAAAGACAGAAACTGGCCTACCACATTTATTAGCCTACTACTACAGTGCTTCTATGACCAGAAATCAATCTGCACACATTTTTTGAATTGTCCACTCTGATTTTGAGAGAAAATGTAGAATCCTGTGGATTGGATTTAAATATAGTAAAACTAATAAATTGAAAGAGTATTGTACTCTCAAAATCAAATTTGCCAATATACTTCACTAACAAACAGGCAAGGGGCAGTGGATGCATATACTGTATGTATATATATATATATATATGGATGTGTATGTCTGTATATATATGTATATCAATGTTCAAACCTGGTCCATTACCATTTTAGAGCAAATTGACTGTGAATCTGCAACCTAATTATTCACATGAATGAATATGTATATCTGCAATAGACATTAAAAGCATATTTCACCCAAAAATGAACATTCTGTCATCATTTACTCACTATCAAGTAAACAAACAGTTGCTTTGACTTCCATAGACTTCCATTTTTTTCCATACTATGGAAGTCAATGGGGCCCATCAACTTGAGGGTGAGTAAATGATGACACAATTTTCATTTTTGGGTGAATAAAAGTTCCCTTTAACAGATGATTTTCACAGCATTTAGTTTATCATTAATGTGATAATTCTGCATATGGATATTACACGTTGCGTTATACATAGAAACGCAAACCAGCGCATTCTCTTCTCTGAAGGTTATTTATCTCAGTGGTTTTCACAGTCATAGACTGCACAATGCTGTGACATTTTCGATGAAAATTCATTGATTTGTTATTGTAAGTGATAAACAGCATCATATTAACCTTTCCAAAATGGTGGACACGTCGACTTGTCTGGAGCTGTCGAATATAGCATCTACATATACATATCTATAGATGTATAGGCATTCTTCCTACCTGATAGACCTGAGTCCTCCTCACTGTTGTCGCCCTCCTCGCCTGCCTTCTCCAGGTTGCTGAGGGACTTGCTACGGGTACGGAAGTTTCTCAGCAGGTTGCGGTGCTCCTGGTAGGTGATGGGAGGGCTTTCTGGGCCGATGTGAACAGGACGAGGGGTTCCGTAGTAGTTCCCTATTCCAGGAAATATAAGAAGCGTGTCACTCAGGCCTTCCTGGGACAGTTATTATACTGCTTGGAAGTTATTTTGTTCGTGAAGTGTTGATTTAGTTTCTTATTTTATGGTTCAATAGTGTTGGTAGTTATATACTCTGCAAAACACTGAACCACCCTAACCTCATGGTCAAGGAAACATGTTACATTCTCTCTCTCTCTCTCTCTCTCTCTCTCTCTCTCATTCAAATTATCTACCCAATCAGCACAAGAGGAGGCCTATATATACATAGCTGACTCACCTATGTTCCTCAACAGTTTTCTGCATCCTTCCTCACTATTGGCTGGTTCCTATCCAGCACAGGGATATGGTGGGAGTACTCTGGGTTCGGGCCAAATTCCGACCTCGAAGCCCTCCCCTCGGCCAAATACGCATACTCTTTACTCTGTCTGAATATTTGTAAGTGTGAACTCATGAAACACAATTAAAGGATTTACATACTAGGGATTTATGGCTAGTGGTTAAAGCCATGGGTATTCTTTCTTGCAGAGTGAATCAATAGCTTTATTTCAATACAAATAGCTAACAGGAGCTACAAAATCTTGCAATCAAGGTCACCTTAAAAACACATGATAATCCATTATATTGTCATAGTATATTCTCTAAAAGCTTAAAAAACACCTCAAGGATGGAATACTACACAACAGGGGTGACATTATATCTTCAGATGGTACAACAGATTTTGAACTGGTCCTGATCTCCATCTGTTATTGATTGAGTAACTTGCCTTTGCAGTGGTAAGTAAATCATACCATGCCGTGTCGGCAAGGTGAGAATGGCATTTATGGCATTTTGTAAATGCGGCTGCATTTTTTATGCTAATTCATTTTATTCGTTTAATCAGTCGGGGTAGGCGATCCTTCCCCTGAGAGCCATAACTTACATGCTAAAGGCACATGTGTCAGAGTCCACAGTAATGATGCTGAAAGAGGAATGAGCTTGAAATTCCACACTAAATACTGAATTGCAATACATTTGCCATGAAATGCCTATTTTGGAGGGTATATCTGTGTAATGGACAATGAGTTTTTATTTATAGTATAAACTGACATTGTGTGGCTCAAAGTAGTGTAAGCATTTCTGCAATTTACTATAAAAAATGATAATACTGTGTTCAAATATAAAGACAGGAGACAGACTGAGATAAACTGAAGGGAAATTAAACTTGCTCTTATTATCAGTTTTACTTCCTTATGTGAAATATCACTCTATTTTAGATATGAGTGGCATTTTATAAGACCATTAAAATAAGGATGTTACCCAAAATAGGATATTAACCAATTTAGAAAATGTAAAATATAATTAAACTGTTCACTTAAATTGTTATGCTGACTCTATAATATAATATGATATAATATAATATAATATAATATAATATAATATAATATAATATAATATAATATAATATAATATAATTAATATAATATAATATAATATAATATAATATAATATACTATAATATAATATAATATAATATAATATAATATAATATAATATAATATAATATAATATAATATAATATATAAAAAATTAATCATGCTGATATCAAGAGTATATGAAGCCTGATATCGGCATGATTTCTTTTTGGCATAGAACACAAAAGACATTATTTACATTTTGACAATTTTCCATTAACAACAAAAATCCAGAATCCAAAAAAGATTATAAAATAGAATAAAAGGGGTCTATATAACTTGAGTGCTATTTTCAAAAGCCATGATAACTTTGTGTGAGAAACAGGATGAATGATGATTTTAGGGTGAACTATCGCTTTGAACTTTGAGCTGTTGGATAGATGAGTATTGCCAACACAACAGTTGTGTTGATGCATTTTGATGTGTGTAAATGGAGCTCCAACTGTGAATCAATAGATCAACGCTGGATAAAAAGCCCCATAGATATGACGCGTGACCTTAAAAGGAGTCCAGAGAACAATTGAAATAATGGATTTGCACTGTAACACTTTATTTTCTTCATAAATTATTCAGGTCCTGAACGTGGGCTGACCTTTGAACTTTCCGCTCTCCAACAGCGCCCCCGACTCCTCCAACGAGAAGAACTCCTCGACGGACACAAAGTTATAGTCGACTCCCGTGATCTCGCCGTCTCGTGGCTGTCTAGTCGTACCTGCGGGTGACATCGTACACAAAGGGACATGTTAAATACAGCAAGTCCAAATAAGTTACAGAATTATTGATCGCTGACCCGCACTTTGGCTCAATGTGTGTGTGTGTGCGCTGCCAGATTAAGATGGCATCTTATCCCCTCTCCATCCAGCCCTGACTGACACGTTAACAGAGCTATGAACAGCCCAGACCAATTACAGTGATCCAGCCAAGAAAATCTGACACGGCCCTCCCTCTCTCCGCAGGCTTTGAGCGGCTCCACACACTGACACAACATCAATCACGGATTCTTTATCACTCTCCTACCACACACACGCACGCACAGATCTTACCTCCTTTCCGCTTCAATATCTCTAATTAAGAGTCTGATAAGCGAAATCCCCCAGTACATCACAACATGAGCATTAGTCCCAGCACTTCACTCTTGGGGTCCTGAACTCTGCAAGTGTGTGTGTGTGTTTGTGTGCATATTGATATTTTCACCCGCAGCTCACACAGCCAGAGGCGTACTGGAATGATTAGACTGAATTACTAACCGCCACACCCACCACACGTCAATCACAGATAGACAAGAGGACAATCGGAGCGAGGACAGGGAAATGCAGCGTCTGTCTAATTTAAGGCTGGCCTCAAGGGTGTGTGTGGGAGCATATGCGTGTGTACAAAATTAAGCAATGCCTAATGCACATTAAATGAGTGGATTCTGGGCATAAAAATACTGTTGTGAATGGTGTATAATAGGAAAGGTCTGTGCATATCATGTGTTATGCATTTGCTAACTGCATGTCGGGATGTTTGCGCAACTGCGTGTTCATTTAATAATCAGTCATATACACAATGGGTTTATTGACGTTTGCATAAATCATTGTGAAGATAAGCACACTGCTGTGCGTTTAACAGATGTAAAAATCAGTGGCAGGCCGTTCGCGGTTTGGACGGTATCGAGTGGGTTTCTTCCATGCCGGTGGACATGTAATGAGATGGATAGATAGTTAATAGATGTGAGAAATGAAAGATCAAACATTGTGCTGTATACAAATGCATGCTAGAAAAGAAGCCAAACATAATTCAATATGCAAATATTATGTAGGGCTGGGAAAGATTAATCGCGAATATGTGTGTGTGCTGTGTATAATTATTTTGTATATATAAATACACACACATATGCATGTATATATTTAAGAAATATTTGCATGTATATACTGTATATATTTATATATAATTTATATTATATATAAATTTAAATATTTTATATATAAATAACAAATATTTCTTAAATAAATACATGCAAGTGTGTGTATTTATATATACAAAATAATTATACACAGCACACACACATATATCATGTAGATACAAACTTTTATTTTGGATGCGATTAATCGCGATTAATCTTTTCCCAGCCCTAGGACAATAAGCTAGATAAGGACAAGCAAAAACTTCTGTCTTATAGGGTTTTTTTATGTGGAAATTTGCTAATAAACAGGCAATAGATTTGTTCTTTATGGAAGTTTAAAAATGAAATAAAATAATATGATGTGACCTTATTTCTCCTGTTTGTGCCGTTGTATCACACAACTTCAATCATACTTTCCAATAAATGTGACTTTATGTATATCTCATAAAAGTTTTTTCTTTTTTACAAATGTACAATTTTACAATCACAATTATCTTTATTTCTTCTAATTGATAATTGATTGATATAATATTTATGTTTCACAATTGCATCTTTATATCTCAAAATTGTGGCTTTTTTCACATTTTGCACTCTCAAAACTGCATCTCTATATCTCACAACTGCAACTATTTTTCACAATTGGACCTTTATATTTAACATTTGCATTTTACACCACAGAATTGTGATTTTTTTTTTTCAAAATTGCACCTTTATTTTTCACAACTGTATTTTTATATCTCAAAGTTGTCACAGTTTTTCACAATTGTGCAATTATATCTCACAATTGTATCTTTATATCTAAAAACTGTGGCTATTTTTCACAATTGTGCCTTTATATCTCAAAACTGCTCCTCTATTTATCACATTTGCAACTATTTTTACCAATTGGGACTTATATCTTACAATTGTATCTTTATACCTCAAAATTGTAGATATTTGTCTTGTAATAACGTTTAGTTGGAAGTGTAGTGTGCTCTTGCCTTTTCTGTTTAATAAAGATATTGTTCGTTCGTCACTCTGCTTCAGTTGTGCATTTACTTCTCACAATTCCAACTTCATGCCACAAATCGTCCCCTTGGAATTATAAGGTTCTATCTGCGTTCTGAGCAGTTTTGAGATATTGAGCTTTAAGTGCCTTTAGTTTTTGCATTCCATTCGACTGTGTAGAAAGAACCTTTTTATTTTCTAAATAAAAAGTTCCAAAATGTACACAACTTAAAAAACAACATCACATAATGTAAAGAAGTGGTCACAGAATAAGAATATGTGAATAACTAAATTTTGACAAAAATGTCAGATAGAACCTTATAATTCCAAGGGGACGAACTGTGACTTTGTTTCTATAAACTGCAACTTTACATCTCATAATTTGCATCCTTATTATTTCCCATAATTGCAGCTCACAAGAAAAGATAACATTTATTTAAAATTTTCTCACTGTTACGGGTACGTGTAGTAAATCCACAGGAATGATGCGTGAAGCAGAGTGACGAACGAACAATATCTTTATTAAACAGAAAAGGCAAGAGCACACTACACTTCCAACTAAACGTTATTACAAGACAAAGAACTAATGCAAACTAAGGGTTTAAATACACAAAGGATAGTAATAATTAATGAAACAAGGGAAACCAAACTAATGCTTCCTTAGTTTGGTTTCTGCAAGCTGACCATCGAGTCACTAGTGCAGTGTATGTTTATATGGTTGTCTATATAGTTTTGGCTATAATAGGATTTTCCCAATATAGGCAAGAATAAATCTGATGTTTTCCATGATTCCTGTTCTCTCCGACAACAAAGTACTTGAATGCATCAAGCTCATAATCACAACTTCAGAAGTGGGACGTTGAACATTGCTGAAAGCATGTGAAGGCAGCATAAAACACACCGAAACTAAACCACCCTGACACTCACAACTACTATCATGGCTGGACAGGCCATTGGGCATACCGGGCATTTTCCCGGTGGGCCGACGTGCTTTTCAGGCTGATACATCTCATACTCATATACATAATTATTTTTTTATTTTTTTTAACGGCCCATAAAATTTGTACATCGGCGGCCCATTCGTTTGGTTTTGTTTTGCTTAATTGGCGGCGCTGGGTTTGTGCCGGTGTAATGCATTGGTCCAAAAAAGTCAGCGTTACTTTTTTTTCTGACAGACCAGCCCATGAAACACGTAGATCAGCGGCCCATTGGTTCTTTTCTTGATTGACACTGGGCTGGCCCAATCTCAACTTTAAACGAGTGAGCGAGCGTGCAGCAGTGTCAGTGTGTATCTGTCAAAATAGTCAGCGAGATGGAGAAGAAACGCAAGGAATGTGCAGAGAAATAGCGTGAAAAAATAGAACCAGGCCCTTAAAGCAGACGCTTTATGTGTCAAAATATATGTTTTCTGCCCTTCATCAGCTCCTGTGATGATGATGATAGTGAGGAGGATCAGGAGAGAGATGAGAGAGTGTAGAGCCTGCGGTAAGCAGAACTACTTTCAAAAACCTTAGGCAATGTCATGAGTGTAGGAACCCATTACCCAGTTACAGATTATTTCCACATCTGTATAGTTGACGATTACCGCAATTCACTAGAAATCTAATGAGAGGCGTTTGTAAACCATGTTTTCCGCCAAAATAAAAGCTTGATGCAGTTTGCGTCAAAATAAAAGATCATGTGCTTATCTCTTTCAAGTATAGAAATTGGTACAAAACTAATTATGAAAGTTTCCTTTATTTTTTAGTGCATTTGTTTTACAAAATATGGCAATTACTGTCATTGGATTAATATTACAACTATTATTATGTAGTAGGTGTAATGTAAATAGACACTGTAACTAAAAGAGGTTTGAATTTTTCTTTGTTTAATTTGCACACTGAATATGGGTTGGAGCTTTTAATTTTGAACTCTCAAAGTGCACCAGATTGATGAATTTAACATTAAAATGCACAA
This sequence comes from Abramis brama, assembly GCF_963993115.1. Taxonomy (NCBI): domain Eukaryota; kingdom Metazoa; phylum Chordata; class Actinopteri; order Cypriniformes; family Leuciscidae; genus Abramis; species Abramis brama. The sequence continues at coordinate 13,833,284 of NC_139978.1, forward strand.
AATTTTCTCACGGGGGGGCATGCCCCCCAACCCCCCTAGAAGGACCGAGGTCCACCCACCACAGTTTTAACAAAAATCCTGTAAGAAAAACTTGTATTGCTATGCTAATGCAGATTATAGCTTGTTTTAGGATTCACCACTGTGAAGTATAGTAAAGTATAAGAATACAACTGTATTAATAAATGTCAAATTTTTACTTATTTCATCTGTTAACTCTCACTCGTTCATATACTCACTCATTATATGGCATTAGTGGTTTTAATGAATAGGAGTTGGTATGCATATAATTAAGGGCGTGCAAAGATGGGTGGTGTTTATGATCATATATTTGGCCGGTCTGGGCCAAAATGCCCGGGCCGATTTTTTGTCCCAGTCCAGCCCTGACTACTATTATATTTAGAGGAAGAAATAGTAATGAGAACACAGAAGGGAAAAGCTTGCTCCAAATATTTACAAAGGAGTGCAAATTTATATTTTAAATATAAACACTGGTTATACAGGTGAAAATACAGTTAATCCTGTTTGCTATATAAACACTTATCCAACAATATCTTTGTAGTTTACATGTAGCTTACACTGTGTTTTTACTTAATATAGCTGCAGTTTTGTATATCTGAATATAAATACAGTAGTAATGGGATGGCAATGTGGAGTTACAAATATATTCAAGTCATTTCTGGTCACCGAAATAGACTTGAGAGGTAAACAACAGCTTGCTACTATTACAAATATGCTAAAATTGCAAACCAAAAATACTCTTCAACAAACCCTCTGTTATTTCGAAAGTCTACAAATATCAGTAAAAAATCCCAGAGGCTCACAGGGTTGGCAGTGGTTTCACAATCCTCACAGACACTCTAGACAAGCTCAGTGTGAATAATTCTCTCAGAGCTCCAGCTAAGTGATTGAAGCACACATCACAGACATCGAAGACACATTAGGACTCTCACCCTCCATGAATTAATGATGAGCTCATTAACTGATCGCCAGGTGTTCCTGACCCTGTGTGTCATAACGGTGACCTTTCTATAAATAACCTCACGCCGACCTCAGCAAACCCAAGGTCCTTCTTATGACAGATTAAGACCTACAGCAAGAGTGACACTCAAGTTCACACTCACTCAAACAAACACGCACTCAGCAGAAGTCTTCCTTCAACACGAGTACAGGGGAATTCAGCAGGGCGTACTGACACATCTTATTTCCACTTTGGTGAAGGACCACAAATTATGCTCAAGGCACACACAAAGCAAATGAATGACAAACACATGATGCCAAAGGGAAAATTATGTAACTTTTGGTGATTCAGTTTAGCAGCATTGATGTATAAAAGAGTTTAAAATGTCATTTTTACTTTTTAAAACACAATCAAACTAGTTTGTTGTACATCATACAAAAGCAGAGTAATATGTGCAGTGTGCAATCTATTCTCTAAAGAGACCCCCTCTTTACTTACCCATTATAAAAGCCATTTAATTTGATTCTATTGCATGAATAATTGATAAACGGCCGACCGTTTCTTAATTCCTTTAAGCGGTTTAATCCTTTATGTCCTGCGCTCCTCTTTAGCAGTGGACCATGTGAACTCTCTCTCAGCCCCGCTGCCCCAGTCGATCTCTATTGTTCAATGGCTTTGGTTTAAATGAACAGCAGCTATATTTGCTTTACTCTAATGTGCCCTCATTTGAAATCGATACAAAATCACTTTAAATATCTGAAAATACTTCTAAAAAACAATGTAGTCTGTGGTGGATGGAATCATAGACATACAGTATGGTGAGAAACAATTTACTATGTTAAAAAATAATATTAAAACTTTCTTGTATGCATACGGTTGACCTCTTTATAAACTTGAAATGAGGCATGATGGGATAAACAGCATTAAACAATCCAATCAAGTCAGAAAATACAATCATAAAGTGAATTAAATTCAAAATGAAATAGAAGTATAAAACTAAAATATTTGCTGGGGGTTTAAGTATTCCACTATGCGACTGTATATTGAATGTATTATCGCAATTCTTTGCACACTGTCCTCCTCCTGCCTACAGCTATATGAGACAGACATTATGTAACAGTGGTCTGATACAGTCATACACTCTAATACAGTCATTATACAGTCATTTGACTTGGTGAGCAGCTTTGTTGTCTACAGACTTATAAAGGAGCAGTCACGTTTACTGTTCAGCAAATCTTCACAGGTAAAATCCAATCATTTCAATAGGAATCCATGCAACCAGGAATTTATCATGTGCAGTGTTGGGGGTAATGCGTTAAAAGTAACACGAGTGATGTAATCAGATTACTTTTTCAAGTAACTAGTAAAGTAACACATTACTTTTAAATTAACAACAAAATATCTGAGTTAGTTTTTCAAAAAAGTAACGCAAGTTACATTGTTTTACCATGACTGACACTGACAGTTCTCCAGTTCTCATATGTTGAGAGAAATAGGGAGTAAGTTCAGAGATGTTGTGGGCGCTGTGTAAACATGATACTAATAAGCATGATGGTTGGTTATTACCATGATATTTATTGTGGTTCTAGAGTAAATCTGAGCAGGCGTTTACTCATCTCACTTGCACAAAAACAGATTCCGTATTCCTCAAAATGAATAAATAGAGCGAAATGCAAACTCAGAATATTAAACAAACATGCAATAATTAAATGTTAAATAACACAAATATACTTTAAGTATTTAATCTCACTTTATGAGCCAATGTCTTTGCTGCTGACCTTTGATGATCCAATTCAACCAAGCAAAAATTACTTTAAATAAACCACATTTGTGTTTCTTTTTTTTTAAGTGCTAGTGTTGAACTGTTTTCTGCTGCATCCTATTCTTCTTCAATCCAGAATGGCAGCACAGCTGAAAGGTTTTATTGAGCTGCGTCTTCTACTGTACAAGCCTGAATTTGCATTTCCTTCAGCCTGTAATGCAATTAGTAATTTTTTTAGGGAGAAACGTAATGTTGTAACACATTACTTTTAAAAGTAACTTTCTCCAACACTGCTCATGAGGGCAAAAGATTTCCACGCACAGATTTCGCATCGGGTTCAAGTTGGTCCTACAAATTTGTTGCACTAACCAAAAAAGAGTGCCTTCATACATTGAAAACCATCATACATTGCTACACTTAACAATGGACCTCTAAAGTGAAATTTTACGGTCTGTTCTTTCTTTTGATAAATTGCATGTTAAGATATTCATAAAACAATATATTCTGGGGGCCATGAACATTTTCTGAAAATGGTCAAAAACGCTGGTGGTGGCTTGCAACTTTTTTTTTAAACGCTGGCAGGGAAAGATTAAAGCATAAAATTACATCACAAACAAATATTGGGAAACTACATATTGAATTAGATGAAAGTAGATGAAAGTATTTTTAAATGCATAATATTTAGGCAGTGGCTATTTAAAGAAACTATGCTATTTACCATGAGTGTGAATAGTGGATACCATGTGCATGTGTGTAAACAGATACAAATAGCATCATATTTACACTTAGTGCAAATCGTGACAGATGATATTCATACAAAGTGTAAATAGAAATGATATGCTGTTTGTACCAAGGGTAAATTATCCAAGCAATGGTGGACAGAGTTAGCGAAAATAGCCTTTGGTTGGCAATTTGCACTTCAACACTGCCTTTATATTCTTGGATATTCTTTGATTGCCTTCTCTGTATAGAATAAATGCATTATTTTGCCTTTGAATTTTGGCAAAGAGACAGCGAGTCAACACAATTCAGTGGCTAAAAGATTACATAAACCAAATATGTTCACCATAACATAACATTTACCTAGTAAAAACCAACATTAGGATTTTAATTTTTTTAATCTTCGTCAGCATATTCAAGGTCAGGCTTTGACTCTGGTCATTTGCATTGATTTATTTATTAATTTTTTTACCTTAGATCAAGGCGTGATGGTTTACGAATTCATGTCGCCCCAATTACTGTCAACATTACTGCTGCATATATTGGACAGGTAAAGTATGACTACCAAGCTGGAGGCATCCAGACTGTTTACTCTGCTATTTTCCATCTCTGTCAGATGAAACTAGAGCTCCCAGCCGGAGGCCTCAGCAGGCCTTCCTGTCTACTCTACTTAGCCAAACTAAAGCCCCTTCAGGGTCAGGCAGAGTGATTTGCACAGCTATTCTACATTGTGTGAAAAAAAAAGCAAGTTCTGTCATTGTTTACTTGCCCATATGCCGTTCCAAACCTGCATGATGTTCTTTCTTATAAGTGAAGAAGCATTTTTCCATACAATGAAAGGGGATGGTTTGGGACAAGGAACAACCATCATTCACTTTCATTGTATGGAAAAGAGCAGCTTGGACATTCTGCTAAATAGCAGGTATAATGAGAAAGCCTTTGGCTCATGTGTCTGAACGACGCATTTGAGATCAGTAGAGCTGACAGAGCTGGTCTCAGAGCAGAAGAAACATATAAAAGCCAAAACTGTAACAAGCAAGAGAGTGAAAAGATGTGATATGAAAAGAAACTGCTGACAAAATAAAAAAATGTGCTTATAAATGTAAACTACACCTGGCAGAACTGCATTACAATAGCTCTGCTATTATTCCTAACAGTACACCTATTTTATTGTCATTATTCCATAATATTCACTATATCACCGTGAATTAAAGTTTATTTTCAAATGACTTGTATTTTGCACTCAAGTGATCTGAAGGAATCTTTATTTGGTAATTTGTAGGCTGTTTTTGCGAGTTAAATCTGTATTATTGAATGGGGTGTGTTGCAGTAAGATTGCTGTGAGTTATTTTTGCAGCACTACCCTTACAAAAAAGAAGTTTTTTCAAGTTCGCTATTAGTATTCTTCATTTGAAGAAAAAAAAAAGAGAGAAAGTATACTTTCAGTCTACTTTTTATGTACTTCTCAGAAATATACTTAGGGTTAGGGTAAAATTACACTTAAGTATACTTGACTTATACTGACAGAAAAGTCTAACCCACGGTTTCACAGACAAGGCTAGTCTAGTCCCAGACTGAAATGCATGTTTGAGCTGTTTTAACTGAAAGCAGCATACACACACATATCTTAAAATATGTCACTGCTATTGTTTTGTCTCAAGATGCACACCAGTAATGTGTTTTTCTAAGGCACATTTATAAAAGCTACTTAAATGTCCTAGTTGAACTAAGGCCTAATCCTGGCTTAATCTAAACCCATATGGTGTGAATGGGTTTCTCAATGAGAGTTTAAGTTTTATGATGATAATGCTCATGATGATATGAAGCTGATTATAAAAAAATGTGGCTCTTTAAAACAAAAGTAATGCTATGTGTTTCTTTGCATTTAAGCGATGTAAAATAATAATTCATGATTTTTAGGAGAAACACAATAATATAAAACATTACTTTTGAAAGAAATTTTATCCAACATTGGTGATTACAAAGCAAATCATTGGTTTGGGCATATGTTGTGAATATAACTTTTTGTACATGCTTTAGTAATTGTATGATGTCCCATCGATTTAGACAGTATAAGAATAAGAAATAGGAAAAATTGGGCGAGTGACAAATAAAAAAAAGCTAACAGGAAGTGTTAGTAAGATGGCCGTCGAGTGGACTGACTTAATTAATCGAATTTGATAACTGCAGACGTCATGGTCAGTTTCCTCTGACCAAATCCATGTCCTTTAAAGCTTTGACTGCCTTGTGATGATTATTCATAATCTGAACTCTATTCACTATCATAATAGAATCAGCTTTTTAAAATGCAATCTGTCTGTCTGGCAAATTAAGCTATGAAATCAGTCTTATTGTGATAATCAGATACAGTATCTTGAATATATCATCAAAGAGGGCTAAATGGAACTTCTCCAATGATAATTTTGCCCAAATATTGCATGATTTAAACTGAAGCCTTGTTCAGACTGTCAGTCTAAATCTGATCATATTTAGTATGTGTGAACATCAAAAAAAAAAATCTAAAAAAAGATTCCAATCAGATACACAAATAATTGGATTTGGACTGATAGTGTGAACTTAGCACAATGGCTAAAATTATCACACATCAGCAGCTGAAACATCTGTAAACATCTCTGTTTATACGAACGGCTTGTTCTCTCCAGGACAGTGTAGAAAGTTAAGTTGAGGGCAACATTTGGAATTGAAAGTACCTAGCTTTAGGGGCACTTCCTCATTCAGCAGACTGAGATAAAGAGAAAAACTAACCAGAACAGTGTGTTTTGGGTGTTCACTGTCCTGTGTAAGTATTTGAATAATTAATGTTTGAGGGTGTCCATGTGAGAGCAGCACGTGTGAATCTTAAAGTGCGAAGCTTATGTGGAAGAGCCAAAGACAAGCTCAAAGGCATCCCTGCAGTTATTGTTTGTGTTTGTGTGTGTGTTTGTGTGTTTGTGTGTGTGTGTGTGTGTGTGTGCGTGTGTGTGTGTGTGTGTGTGCGTGTGTGTGTGTGTGTGTGTGTGTGTGTGTGTGTGTGTCAGCAAGCAGAATGGCACACGACGGGCCGCGTCAAGCTCAGCATGACCTACTTCACTATAAATCACTATAAATCAGAGATTACCCCACTCAAGTCTACGCTATGTTTCAAACACACGCCCACACATGCTCAAACACATGTGCAGAGCCAGACCATGCAGCATCGTGTCCGAACTATGAGAAATGACTGAAAACTTTTCGAACAATGTAAGAAAAAAACAGAGAGCCAGCATCAACCAGGACGTTCCCAAAGTAGCCACAAATGTTTTACAATGTAAACAAAGTCCCTTTGAGGCAAGTCAGTTCACTCTGTGAGCGGCCATATTAGTAACACCACACACACTAATAAAAAAAAAAAGGTACAAAAGTTTTTAAAAAAGTACACCTCTGTACCTTTTAGCCTTAAAAATGCACATTAGTACCTTAAAAATTAAAATTAGTACCTAAAGTGTACATATTAGAATCTGAGAGTACAAGCAGCTCCAATCAAATTGAGTGAGGAAAGGCTAAACTCTGAAACTGTTTATCAAGATTCTGTTTCAATAACATATTTCAAATCGGCAATACAATTTGACAAGATTGATATAAAAAAATTCGATTTTTTAGCTCAAATAACACAATAAATCTTTAGGGTTATCTAGTTTTTTTAGGGTTATCTAGTGCATCAGAATAAACAAACTCAATCAAAAAGGTGATTGGCTCTTTTAACTCAAAGGCGGGACTTTCACAAGAACACAATCTCATGGCAATTCCTAACTATTTAGCGTTTTCCAAATTAGTGGCGAATTCATATGAATCTGCATATGGATAGGGTTAGGGGTGGACCCCCCATGCTTTTTTTCAAAAAATCTTACATTTTCATATGATTCATGCTATACAAGTTCATGCGAAATTGCCATCTCATTATATATTGTGAGATCAGTTTGTTATTTTCTACAAGTGGTCTATCTCCCTATCTCTACCTCCTTGTACCGTCTCTGGTAATAATTCCACCGTAAAAACCAGCAGAACTTCATCTACTTAACAAAAGCTTATGAATTTAATAGAGGTTAATCCAAATCTATGTCTTATCACTGCACAAAGATTAAAATGGGAAAGAAATTACTCAAAATATAATTAGGATTTTAAAGCTCAGGATAAAGGGCACAGAAAAATGAAAGCAACAGGGAGTTGAGCGGAAAAGAGAGTGAAAAGTGAAGTGAAAAGCATGGAAATGTTATGAGGCCATATTCAACAGTTCTCTCTCACAGAGCATGGAGATATGCCTCACTTTTATTCAAAACATCAATGCCCATTTTAAAGGATTATATTAAGTATAAAAACAGTATAAAATTCTTTAAACACTCTTTGGCATTCCGCAGGAAAAATATCAGCATGTTGGGTTTGGAATGACATGAGGGTGTCATGTAAATAATGACGGAAAATTCATTTTTGCTACAACTATTGCTTTGATAACTATCTTTCAACTTCCCCCTTCTCTGTCTCTCTTTTCATTCTCTCGCATCCTTCCTTTCTTGTCGCAGTGAAACCAGTTAGAGCTGTCAACACCTGCTTACTATTAAATGGATCACACGCCAATTAACACTTCATCAGAAAAACTGCAGTACCTTGAGCTCGATCAGCCAGCGTGCAAGATGTTAAGTGCTGTTGCGTGAAATAACAAGCATATTTTCTAGTTTATTAGGTTGTTTAAACGTATGTGCATGTGTGTTTAACCATGAAAAATGACACATACAATCAAGGAGTAGATGGAGACTTTTCCTTTAGTCTTCTGCTACTCAGATTTGTATTTTAAGAAAAAGAGATCATAAAATGTATACAAAATAAAAAACGATTAGAAATAAAACAAAAAGATTTCAATATGCACTTTAACAAATCTTCAAATCCTTCTAAAATCCCTCAATCCTTCTAAAACTAAATTATTTGAGTTAGGCTATCAACATGAATTTGATCATATATTCTACTGTGTATAAATATATAAATAATATATCATTTGTTTCTAACTGTATTTGTCCTAAGGGCTTTTAAAAGAAAAGGCTGAGACAAAGTGGAAACCCACAGGCACTATTAAAACATTGCTCTGTTTGTTTGAGCACTTAGATATGGCAACAACTCAACCAATAATGTGAATTAGGGGTGGAGCTATCTGTATGTCTGACCAATGACAGAAGTGGGGGAGTGTTTGGGAAACCTGTCTGGAAATCAGTAACTTTTTTATTCTGTTTGTGGCACTTGTGACAATTGGATATAGACAGGCATAAATCCTCCTCCACCCTACGTAGGAGTCTTAGCTTAAAGGGATACTCCACCGTGTTTTCATATTAAACTATGTTTTCCCCTTAACTAAGACGAGTTGATACATACCTCTCTCGTCTCAGTGCGTGCACTCAATCGCTTTGGCGCGCGGTGACACTTTGAAAGCACTTAGCTTAGCCCATTCATTCAGATATTACTGCGCCAAGACGAAGTGCTTACAAGCACTTGCCATGGTATTCCGCCATACAATATAGTTATCCATTTTACACGCTTAGAAAAGCGCAACGTTTTGTTTTGTGTTACCGTCCTAGGTCGAGTTACACTACGCGAGTAACTGTATTTAAATAGGGAAAACGTGGAGGTGTTTGGTAGCTTCTCTGCTTGGCCCACGGCCCAGGGGCCGTATTCACAAAGAATTTTAAGGCTAAAAGTAGCTCCTAACTGGCGAATTTAGGAGCAACTCCTAAAAATAATGGCCGTGTCACTCGTAACTTTAGGACTCCTAATTTTTTTGACTAAGAGTAATTCACGAAGCATTTTAGCCCTAAAAGTAGCACCCAAGCCTGGGACAGCTTAAAAGAAGTCGAGAGGACTCCTAACTCACTAAGACCTATTCACAAACCGCTTTTTGTGGCATTTCACGTTGCGATGTTTTCAAATGCGTATGCGGCGGCTACAGGAGCTTCCAATCGCGAGGGAACAATTTTGCATTGTAGGCATAACTAGGGAGGGATGCAATAACGCCACCAACAACAACCAAAACTAGGCTACTCAATGCATGTAAACTAATTGTAACGTTTGATTGTGAATCAAATTAAAATGTTCTTCTCTTTGCAAACGTAGGCAGAGGCATATAGTGACAGATTAATTCAATAATGTTGCAAAGATATTGCATCAATCCATATGTTTCATTAGGCTACTAGGCTATTTGTTTTGCCTTACTCTTTATTCATTTAGGCTATTTATTCAGTTATTCATCATCTTCCGTCCTTCGCACTACTTGTGTAGCGCACGCATTCTCAGACCTGTCACCTGTCACTCATCATCGTAGGGGAGGTGTTTGGAATCATTCCCGCGTTACAATCATCAGCCAATCAAGGTGGTCACTTCAGTCAAGCTTGTGCATGAGTAATGACGTCATCCATAGCAACGAAGACTCACTCTTAGTTTAGGAGATGTCATTTTTCTTTACTAAGAGTAGGTCTGAAAGGCGTTGTGAATAACTTTTAAGAGAAAACTCCAAGCTAAAATCTTTTAGTGCGATTTAGGAGTACTCCTAGTGGTAAGATAAAATGCTTTGTGAATACGGCCCCAGATAACTTTGAACGAACATTCTATGTTTCTGGAAAAACGTTTGTTTTTCCCTTGAACGTTCCCTTGTTAGATGGGATATAGGTATTTTAATCTCTAAAAGAGCAACTTCTGAACAATCTTTTTTGGGGTACTCACAGGGCACGGCTCTCAAGTAGAGGTTTTCTCGGATCACCTGCTGGAGTTGACTGTCCATGGAACCCGGCGTGAAACATTTGCTCAGGTATAACCTTAGATCCTTGCATAGAGTTGAGCCTAAAAGCAGGACAGATGAGGAATTAGAAAGGGAAAGATGGACAGGCAAACAAACAAACAGAGACATTGTCATTCTGTAAACACACAGTAAGAATATCCCATAAATTAACATTTGCAAACGAGGCAATGTGCTTACCCACCTCAAAATCTACAATTCAAAAAAACTGAAGAGCTTGCGAAAATAAACACACACAGATACATTCTGCCTTTTCCCTGGAGGCAGTATTGATTAACCTTTAGATATTAGAGGTGTTTCTAATCAATCAAATGAAGCCAGGGTTGTTCTACCGTTCGGCCAGAACCGCAAAGAAATGCAACTGAAGAGTACAATGAATTCACATTTTTATGGTCAGTATAATGGTGTATCACGCTATGTAGAAACACATTCGGGTTATAATGAAAAGTGTGTGTCGTACAGAGACGTTCTCCCACAAACACACACACAGCCTTGGATTAAAGTGAAAAATGTCACACACGCAGTCTTGGCACAGCTGCCCAATGCTCCACTCAACATGGCTGATCTCTTTATTTCATCTGCTGTGGTTTATGGTCTCTGATGACAGGCCACTTGGCTGTTATAGATGAACAGAGTGCCTCTCGAACCCATCAAAATGACAGACCCACCCCCACCTAACCTCTCCAAGTAATAAAACACAGCTCACAGTTCTCATAAAGGAACATAAGCCCTGCAACCACATGAGCACACATACACACATACAGTATGTACGAAATGACCGCTATGACATTCTGGAAGGACACTAATGCTGGTCGGCTGTTCTCCCTGAACTTTATTCATCTAATTCACCCAGGGCTGCGTTTCCCAAAAGCATCGCGGAGACCATTGCCACCAATGTTCTCTACGATCAACTTCGCTCACGATGCTTTTAGGAAACGCAGCCCAGATTAGTGTTGATTGCATTAGTAAGAGTTAGGGATCTGCAAAAAGTATCTTCAGCATGTGCCACATTGTGTATGCTAGTAAGAACATGAATGATGCCTCAAATCATGCGACTCGTTACTTTTCTGAGCATTAAGAACATGAGAATAAATCCCATGGATTACATTAAAGGAGGGAGCTCTTTTGACTTTGGCCAGTAAGCAACCACAGAGCAACCACCCAGAGCACCATATCAACCACCTAGCAATGCCCAAGCAACCACATAGCAACGCTCTAAACTGCACTCAGTGACCACATAACAATGATTTGACTACTCTCCAGAACGTCTCCGGTTACTTATTGTAACCTTGTTCCCTGAGAAAGCGGAACGAGATGCTGCGCTGCTCAGCGCATTGGGAACATATTTTATCGTGACCAGCTGTGAATAGTGTGTATAACACGTCGATGGAATTGACCCGGAGGTAATATAGCCTCGGTCGGTGACGTCATCGGCGCGCCCCCGCGACACGAGGCTATAAGTAGATGAGCCACAGGTGCATCATCAGGATATTTTGTCTGAAGAGCAGTCCCGGGACATCTTCAGCACGGCAAAGTAGCGCAGCATCTCGTTCCGCTTTCTCAGGGAACAAGGTTACAATAAGTAACCGGAGACGTTCCCTTTCGAAAGCTACAATCGATGCTGCGCTGCTCAGCGCATTGGGAACGAGAATACCCACGCCGCCGTGCTTGAACATGTCTGGACTCCCACGGTTGTGCAGGTGTGTTTCACAAGAACGTAAGAAGGCCTAGACATTAGCTTGCGATGTCGACTCAAGGACATGAGAGCCCGGAGTGGCATGAACATCCAAACTATAAAATCTTATGAATGTGTGCGGAGAGGACCAACCTGCCGCATCACAAACATGTTGCAAAGGGGCCCCCCTTGCCAAAGCACTAGAAGAGGCGACCCCCCTGGTGGAGTGAGCTCTAAGACCTATAGGCGAAGTTTGCCCGCGCGCCTCATAAGCAAGAGCAATAGCATCCCTGACCCAATGAGACATAGTCTGCTTGGTAGCAGCTCCTCCTCTGTTGCTGCCCCCATAACAGACGAACAGTTGCTCCGACTTACGCCACTGGCTAGTGCGGTGGACATAAGCCTGAAGAGCACGGACTGGACACAGCCTATGAGATCTCTCCTGCTCCGGCGTTGAGAACGGCGGGGAGCAGAAAGCCTCAAGAATGACAGGATGTACAGCCGAAAATGGAACCTTAGGCAGGAAATCAGGATGTGGATGCAAAATCACTTTCACCATACCTGGGGCAAAGTCTAAGCAGGATGGCGAGATAGACAGAGCCTGCATATCCCCAATTCTCTTCAAGGAAGTTATTGCCATCAGAAAAACCATTTTTAGAGTCAGAAGTTTATCAGACGCTGATTCTATTGGTTCAAAGGGGGTGTCAACCAGACCCTCAAGAACTATAGCTAAATCCCATGAAGGGATCTTGGTTCTAACTGGAGGCCTCAGTCGCCTGGCTCCCCGAAGGAAGCGTGAGAGCAGAGGGTGTCTCCCAAGTGGCGCCCCGTCAACTAAGGCGTGGCAAGCCGAAAGAGCGGCCACGTAAACCTTAAGAGTGGCAGGACATGTGCCTGTTGATAATTTCTCTTGCATGAAGTCCAGCACTGAAGCAATCTGGCAGTTAACTGGATCTACATTGTGTTCAACGCACCACCTTTCAAAAACACCCCACTTAATAGCATAACTTCTTCTAGTGGAGGAAGCCCTAGCACTCAGAATGGTCTCAATAACATCCGGCGAAAGCCCAGTGTCTCTTAATTGGTTCCCATCAGGGGCCAAACATGAAGATTCCACAGGTCGGGCCTGGGATGGAATATCGTGCCCTCCGCCTGAGACAGAAGGTCCCTCCTCTCCGGAATCGCCCACGGCGAGCCGTCGAGGAGAGCTATTATCTCCGAGAACCACACTCTGTTCGGCCAACGTGGCGCTATCAGCAAGAGGCAAGACCCTTGTTGGCGAACTCTGGCTAGAACTCCCGGGAGCAGAGAAACTGGAGGAAACGCATAAAGGCGCATCCTGGGCCATGTGTGCGCCATCGCATCCAGACCCAGAGGAGCCGGGTGACTCAGAGAGAAGTAGAGGGGGCATTGCGCTGTCTGTTGGGAGGCGAAGAGGTCCACCTCCGCTTCGTAAAATTTGGTCCAAATCTGTTTCACTACCTCTGGGTGGAGTTTCCATTCCCCCGTCGGTAGTGTCTGTCTGGACAATAGATCTGCTCCCACATTCAAATGCCCTGGGATGTATACTGCCCTGAGTGACAGGAACTTGCCCTGGGCCCAGAGAAAAATCTGCCTCGCTATTCTGTTCAGATTGCGTGAGCGCAGACCTCCCTGGTGATTTATATACGAGACTGCTGCTGTGTTGTCCACCCGCACTAGGACATGACAGCCCCTCAATTGATGGAGAAAATATTTCAGAGCCAGAAATATGGCCATCAGCTCGAGGCAATTGATGTGCCAATCGAGCTGATGACCCTCCCATTCCCCTTGAGCTGGACGGCCATCCAAGACCGCTCCCCAGCCTGTCAGGGAGGCGTCCGTCGTTAGCAGTTTGCGACGACACGGCGCCCCTAAAGTGGGACCCAAGGCGAGGAACCGGGGTCTGAGCCACAGAGATAGTGTACGAAGCCCGCGGCGCGTCACTTTTATTAGCCTTTGAGGATTGGCTCTTGGATGAAAACCTCTGGCTTTTAGCCACAACTGAAACGGTCTCATGTGCAACAGCCCCAGAGGAATCACCGTGGAGGCTGATGCCATGAGACCTAACATTCTTTGATACTGTCGAACAGTACGAACTTGGCCTAGCTTGACTTTGGTCATGGTCTGCTGAATGGTCTCGATTCGAGCGGGAGACATTTGTGCCCGCATCGTAACCGAATCCCAAACGATCCCGAGATAATTCGTTCTCTGAGCAGGAGAAAGAACACTTTTCTTGGTGTTGAGTTTCAGCCCTAGAGAAACTAGATGAGCTAACACGATGTCTCTGTGTTGGAGCGCCATCTCTCGTGATTGTGCTAGTATTAACCAATCGTCTATGTAATTCAAAATGCGAATGCCCTGGAGTCGTAATGGAGCCAGTGCTGCATCCATGCATTTTGTGTATGTGCGGGGTGACAGTGCTAGACCGAATGGAAGAACCCGAAATTGGTACGCTTCGCCCCCGAAAGCGAACCTCAGGAACTTCCTGTGTTGTGGCAATATTTCTATGTGAAAATATGCGTCCTTCAGATCGATCGTGACGAACCAATCGTGATGTTGTATTTGCGACACGACCGTCTTGACGGTTAACATCTTGAACTTGAGTGCTTTGACTGTGCGGTTTAAGCCTCGAAGATCTAAGATTGGACGCAACCCCCCATCCTTTTTGGGTACTAGGAAGTATCTGCTGTAATAACCTGACTCCCTCTCTGGAAGAGGAACACGTTCTATGGCCTCTTTGCTCAGAAGAGTCTGCAGCTCTTGCGACAGTACATGCATCTGCTCCGGTTTCACGGTAGTGAAAATCACGCCGTTGAAACGCGGAGGACGACGAATAAACTGGATTCTGTATCCTAACTGTACTGTGCTTAATACCCACGCAGAAACGCCCGGCAGAAGTTCCCACGCTGCCAGACTTTCTGAGAGTGGTATTAATTTTAATACTTCCTTTTGAGGGGATATTAGATGTTCCGTGTCCGGAATGACAGCCGGAAACGACGGAACATCTAATATTTCGCTGGAAACCGCTGCCCCCCGAAGCACGAGAGGTGGCGGGGATGGAGAGGTTTTGTGAGGGTAGCGGGAAGGGACGAATAGATCTTGAACGCGCCCCATCCCGCGGGGGACTACCCCCACTAGAATGGGCGCCAGACCATCAGGACTTCCTCTTTCTATTGATGACAGTCCTGAGGTCTGGCTTGGGAGGCTGCTGAGCCTGGCGAGTCTGCCTCCAGTCTCTCTGAGGGGGAGCGCGACTCGCCACGCTCTGCTTTTTCACCTCCCTGGCTTTTGAAGGACCGGGGCGGGGCTGGGTGGCAGACGGCCCCTCCCCTTGAGTGCGGCGAGGAAGAAACTGCACGAACGCTTCCTCGTGTTTCTTGACTTCCTTAAAGCGTGTGACTACGGTGTTAACCGCGTCACCAAACAGCCCAGATGGAGATACAGGAGAGTCAATAAGAAACAGACGATCTTTCTCTTTAATCCCTGTCAGATTAAGCCACAGATGCCTCTCCGTGCTGACTAAAGCAGACATAGAACGGCCGATGGCACGGGCCGTCTGCTTGGTCGCACGGAGAGACAGATCTGTGGCACGACGAAGCTCCGTGAACGCTTCCTCGTCGATCGTACTGCCCACACTCAAATCCTTCAACAGGTCAGCCTGGTACGCCTGTAACACTGCCATAGTGTGCAGCGCAGCACCAGCCTGACCTGCAGCTTGATAAGCTTTCCCCACTAATGATGATGTTATACGACAGGGTTTAGTGGGGAGGGTAGGTTTCTTTATCGAAGATGCCGACTCGGGTGAGAGATAGCCCGCGAGCGTCTCTTCAACCCGCGGCATCTCCGTATACCCCCGCGCTTTCGCACCCACGATAGTCGAAAAAGTCGACGTCGAGGGCACAAAAACGCGAGAAGTATATGGTTTACTCCATGACTTAGACAGCTCGTCATGGAGGTCCTCGAAAAAGGGGAGAGACTGATGTAATGTTCTCTCCCCCCTGCCACCGGACAGAAACCTATCCTCAAGCTTACTGGGTTTGGGGGTCTCTTGGTCGCGTGGCCAGTCAAGCTGTAACCTGGCCACCGCGCGAGTGACCACCTCTAGCAATTCCTCAACAGATCTTTTTTCACGGGAGGAATGCTCAGAGGCTGGCCGCTCGTTATGATCTGACGAACCAAGAGAAATATCATCCCCCTCGTGAACCGAAGAAGCACCGGAGCGCGCTTCGAGATCACGAGAAGGGATGTTAGGATCTGGTGACGCAGCAAGCGAAAGGGACGGACCCGTCTCTTGCTCGTCATGCAGATCCATACGAGAGCCCCACGATGGTAATGCGGGTGCGGACTGGAAATAGTTCAGACGGGAGCGAAGCATCTTAACTGTGAGCTGATCACAATGCTCGCACCTGCCTTTCTCTATCGCCAGTACCGCGTGCTCTTCCCCCAAACAAACAAAGCAATAATCGTGTGTATCCAGCTCAGACATGGGACGGGAGCATGGAGGAACACAACGCTTATTGCTTTGTTGGCTCATTTCTCTTTCTTTTTTTACTTTTTAAACTCTTTGTTGTAACGTGAGAGAAAAAGATTTGAGAATGAGAAATTTCTGCACACTGCCTGACAAAAACTAACTCCTAACAAAGATCTGAGAACAGATGAGAGTAGAGAGAATGTTTTTCAACGCACACACTGCACAGTAATGGTCTGAAGACAAAAGACCTGATGATGCACCTGTGGCTCATCTACTTATAGCCTCGTGTCGCGGGGGCGCGCCGATGACGTCACCGACCGAGGCTATATTACCTCCGGGTCAATTCCATCGACGTGTTATACACACTATTCACAGCTGGTCACGATAAAATATGTTCCCAATGCGCTGAGCAGCGCAGCATCGATTGTAGCTTTCGAAAGGGAACATCCCAGTACCATTCCAGAATATCCAGCAACTAACATAGCAACATTAAACAGAAACACCAATCAGAACACCTCAGCAACAGCATAGCAATCAATCATATATGGTAACTATCCTGAACGCCCTAGTAACGCCCTAGTAACCACATGGCAATGCATTAAACACCACTGAGAACACTTTAGCAACTATATAGCACAGATCTGGCAACCTGGTGTTTTAATCTCTCTCTTTTTTTATGTTTTGCAGTGCTGGAGTGTTCTGTGTGGTTGCTAGAGTGTTACTATCCAAATTCCCAAATGGCTGCTAAGTGGTTCTGATGCCCTGTTTACACCTGGTGTTAAGATTGGCCGACTGGATCGCAAATAGACGAGGGAGACATATACCCATTTACACCTGGTGTTTTAATCCATCTCTTTTGTCCACTTTCAACCACTTCTGTCCTGATTTCTTCAAGATGAAGGTCTATGGGCAGGTAAATGTAAGGTTTTTCTTTCGGTCAAATGGATGAAATAAGCTTGTACAATTTACCTATGAATGCGACTGGAGACGACAGAAAAAAACACACGGAGAGCTTCAGCTTTTGTTTCTGCTCTGACAGCCGTAAGACCATGCTGAACACCGGTCTGTGAGTGTGTGTTAGAAATCAGGAATGATGAGAGAACATTGTGCTTGGTATGTTTTTCATCGTCAAACCAAACTTGGGTCTTCAGCCAAAGGTTAAACCCCGTCTGGCTAGCACGCTTCTCATAATGTTTATGCATTAGTTCAGTAAGCAGAGAGTAGGCGTCTTTTGCGGCTGTTTGAGCACATTCAACCACATGAGAGTTTACACTAAGAAAGCAATCCGGTCAAATGCATTTTCGACTACCTCTGGAAGTGCTCGAAAGTGGACAAACTCAAAACTATTTAGACCATGTTTACACCTGTATTAGTTCCACTTGTGATCGGATTGATGAAAACGCATCTTAATACCAGGTGTAAACATGGACCAAGAATACTGTACTAACCACACAGAATAGTTTCAAAAGCCCCTCAGAACACCTTAGCAATCAAATAGCAATGATCTGGTAGTAACCATTCCGTACGCCCTAGAAACACCATTTCTACTACCAAAAGAAGCAACCACATAGCAGCATGCCAAACACTACTCTCAACACCACATAACAATGATCTAACAACCACCCAGAACACCCAAGAATACCCAGAAACTACTTAGCAATAGTAAACATCACCCAGAACACCTCAGCACAGCAATCATCTAGCAACCATCCAGAACACCCTAGCAACCACTGAAAATACTGTAGCAGCCACATAGCAAAGCATTAAACACCACTGAGAACACCTCAGCGGCCATATAGCAATGATCTGGCAACCAACCAGAACACGTCACACATCATGGTGGCATAAACTTTTGTATAATTGATCATCCTGTAGCAATTCAGTAAATTGCAAAAGTGCAAAATCAACATGAAACAATGGAAATGAAACCGGTCTAAATGAAAAAAAGAAAAGAATCCTCAAGAGTTCACCATGATCAATTCCACTGTTTGGAAGACAGAGCTGCTTTTATAAAGACTTGGATGTATTTCAGCAGGGACATATTGATCTTTTTTTTTAAATAGAAGTGCCAGAATTAGCACAAAGCTCCATTTCTCTGTGGCCACTCTGTTTATATAGGATACACAGGCAGATCAGAAGACGATATTAATAACAAAACAGGATGCATAATTCTGCATTTCTAGATATTCTCATCAGCTAATGCAACATGCAACAGTGAATTATAACCTTACTGACAAAGCTCAATTGAATATGCTGTAGTTGGTAGTTGGAGGTTTTAGAGGTGTGAGAACAGCAGGGGTGGGGGGGTGGGGGGGTGGGGGTGGGGGGGGGGCAGACTCGGTTTGATCAACTAATAGAGGATGGAGGAAGTCATGGTCAGGTGTGACATACAGTAAAAAAAAACAAAAAAAAACACCCATGCCATGACACTGTGTGATAAATGTATGCGCCCCCTAAGGGTGACATACGACCCATGTGACATAAATACCACCATCCTGCAACTAGGGAACAAATTCTATATAAAGAGTTGACAAAGACGGATTTTGCCCTGCTTCAGAAAACCATTTTTCAGTCTTCAGTGTCACATGATCCTTCAGAAATCATTCTAATATGCTGATTAGCTGCAAAATAAAAAATTTTATTACTATGTTGAATTATTATTAATGTTGAAAACAGCTGCGCTTTTTTATATTTTTGTTTATTAAAGTTCAACGGCACTTTATTTTAATTAGAAATGTTTTGTAGCATTATAAACATCTTTGGGTCGTCACTTTGGATCAATTTAATGTGTCCTTCCTTGGAGAATAAAAGTATTCATTCAGTTGAATGGTAGTGCATTTGTAAATGAGAAACTGCGGGGGGAAAAAATACAAACTATTAGGGTGTTGTGGGTGGTTGCCAGGGTGCTGCAATGCAGTTGCTAAGGTGTACTAAGTGGTTGCTAGGGTATTGCTAGGGTGGTTGCTATGTTGTTCTGAGAGGTTTGTAAGTGTCATTAACCCAAAGTGTGAGCTGTAGCAGTAGTGATGCTTGTGTTAACAAGAGCCACAAACAATGACTACGTTTACAAGCTGTCAAATATCGGGTTATGGTCGGGTTAAGGTCACTATTTGGGTTTCTGAAACATTCGGAATAACCCGTTTACATGCGTGAGCAGAGAGAGTTACTCCTGTATACATGGAATTTGTAATCAATTGGCAATATCCCGATGTAAACGGCGACGCACGGTTAGTGTCTGGATGTACGGACAACCTTAAGACGCAATATGCGTCATTTCCGATTCTTCTTCCTGTATCCAAAGGCAACAACAACAGCAGCAGCACGCAGATAATGAATAGTTCGGGGCAGATATCGATCGCCTTTGTTTGCGCATTCCTCCTCGCTCCAAAAGTGTGGTGCTGTGCTGCATCTCACCATGTTTACCTCTACTTCTTGTTTACTTCCGGTATACTGCACGCGGGTTTTTGTATGCGCCGTCTCTACTCAAAAGACCAAGATTCCTTGCGAATAGAACATGCGCAGAACACAAATCAATGTTCCTTTTGATGGGGATATTTGCCGATACGCGTTTACATGACCAAATATTCGGGTTAGAAAAGGGGTACCCCAGGGATCATATTCGGGTTTTTAAAAACCGGGATATGAGCATATTCGGGTTTTTGCCGGTGTTTACATGGCCGTGCGCGACCGGGTTATTGCTAATATCCCGGTTTTGAACGGGTTATTGGCTGCATGTAAACGTAGTCACTGATAAGAAACACTATTGGAGAAACAAAAAAACATTTAGAGACCAAAAAGCCATGTTCAAACTAGTTATGTGAGAATGTAAAGTTCTAACATTACCTGGAGACACTGATTTGATGCGGATTGGATGGGGGCAGGAGTTTAGGAGTCCACGCACATCTCCTAAAGTCAGGCCCAAAACAGGAGTTCCCCCGATTTCTATGATGATATCGCCAACTGTGATCCCTCCCCCTGGTGCAGCCGTGACGAATGGGAACTCTCCATAATCGGCCCCACCTCCAATGGCAATTCCCAACTCTCCAGAGCCGCCAACCAGCGGTATGAAGGTCTCCTGCACTTTGGAGCGCCAGTGCAGCTTCTTTCCTGCAACCTTAGACATGGCCAACGAACTGACAGAGAAAAAGAGAAAGAGAGAGAGAGGATATAGACAGAGATTAAATTCATGTCAGTAGGGAATAAACAGAGAAAATCTAAAGCTAAACATTCAGTGTTTGGACACGTTGTAAATATCCATGGATGTAAGGTTTTCAAAGGACTACATAATCACAGAATATTCATTTTTGCATTAACTATTTCTTTAAATCTAGGGCTAAGATGAAGCAGACAGATCAGGGAGGGCAGGAGGTCCACATGTGCCCTACACAACAAGGAGTATGCCCTCATTTCTATGTGTTCTGTAAGGAGCCTCCAGGCAAATCTACAGATGCCATCTCAGTAGGAGGCACAATGAACATACACAAAACCCCTTTACCAAAACAGGTGGAGGAGCTCTTCAAGGCAAACATGCTATTTGAAGAAACCCCTCAACAAAACACCTTCAGTGGCCCCAAAAAATAAGTCAGCACTAAAGGCATTAGATAAAAGCATTTGCTAAATGAATAAACATAAATGTAAATTTAAAGAGGATATATTAAGCTTTATGGGAAGAGAGGTGCTGCTACAATGTAAAATATTGTGCAAAATAATGTGTTTTTTTGAACAATCAAGCATGGAAACCTATTCTAGTAGATCCCAAAAAACAAAATCAAAGCTTTGTAAAAGGGCATAATATGGCCTCTTTAAGACCCCAAGAAATTATTTAAAACATTGTGGATTTGAAACATCTACATAGTAAAACTTCACCTGTGTGAACTTGAAAAGAACTGATTTCCTACATTTACAAAAAAAAATAAAAATCGCCTTGACACTAGTTGACTAAAAGTCATTGCGAAAATGTCTCAGAAAAGTTATGTTATTTCTGAGAAAATCTCTAGCAGCATTTGTTTGCAGACGCCACTTGATTTGATATTGTATTATCTAATCCAATAAAATGAATACATAATTCAAGTGTGGCTTAAGTGACCAAATACTATTTTGGGCCACTCTATATTGTTTTTGTTTTTCAACAAAATCCTCTAGAACTGTCCAACTGGGACCTGTGCTCTGTAATATTAGGCTGCATATACAAAATTGATATTGCATAACGTAAACAAAGCTTACTGAAATGATGATTTACTGCTGTATTACATATAAAGATACAACTGTTGTCTATTCTTCATGTAGACTTTTCATGTCAATGTACCATATATAAAATTATATGTTAATTATATATTTGTCATTACTACTTGCAAAATGAAAACTTAAATTAGCTTAATGTAGCATGGTAATACCATGGTATTCTTTGAAGCACCTTGCAGTACCATGTAAATATATTATATATGCAGTATGAAATATACAATTTTATTATCTAAAAATAGTTTAATTTAATAATTTCTAAAGATTTTCAGATTATACAGAAGAGACAGTCCAATTATAGCCCCCAAAACATATAAACTTCAAATGTTTTCTAAAAATAAATAATGATAATTAATAAACAAACAAAAACAATATTTTTCACTCAATTCTTACTTGGCAACATTGATCAATTTCAAAGGAGTTTCAGCTTTCTTTAGTAAAATTAGAATGGACAGATCCTCTGATGTAAAGGTGACAGACAGACCATAATTTAAAGAGACTAGGACTTTTTAAATCTCAGAGCTTTAACATGCAGAGATGCCCCACTAAGTGACAGTTGGCCGGGCTTGCGCGAGGGGCAGGTGCAGTCTGAGCGAGAGCGCCTTGAGACATGACAGTATTGGAGCAGCGCTGTCATTCCCTCGCCAGCCCCATCCAATCTCTTACTCTGAAGCGACTTTAAAGCGGCAGAGATGTGTAGATGTCCGGCGAGAAACAGATAGGGGAAAGAGAGAGATAATCAGAGAGGAAGATCAAGAAAGGACAGATGGCGAGGGAGCATGAGGGGCTGACAGAATGAAGGAATGAACGTGAGAGGAGGGCAAGGACTCGGGTCACGGAGGAAAACACAGAGGCAGGTTAGTTAGAGGACTGATGCCAGATAGAGCAGGAGATAGCGATAGACAAGAGGGGATAAGGATTAGATAAGATGGGGGAAAATATGTTTGTGACAGCCAAAGGGGATAAAGCAGATCAAGCGGTCAGTGTGGAAAAAAAGTAAGACTACTGCCTTACAAATATTTGCAATGAAAACTGCCAAAATACCAAAGCTATTAAAGGTGATACTCTGCCTATTTCATCATGAAATTAGAGCTTCTAAAGATTGTTTGGAGATATTTGTATATTAGCTCCCCTTTTTTTTTTTTAGGTGTGCTATTACTTTTCTAATACATGTGATTTTCACTTGGCAGATGATTAAACTGTTAAATAAATTGTTATTAACCATCTCTAATACTTTCACAATCACCTAGCAACACCCTGATATGTCCGAGACTGCAAACAAACAACTATCTAGCAACCACCCATAACACCCTAGTAACCACCTAGCAATGCTGTAGCAACCAAGTAACCATCAATAAACCACCCAGCAACAAAGCAACCATCTAGCTACCATCCAGAAGACACTAGCACAGACCATACCATACCACTACCACAGACCATACTTGCAATCACCTAGCAACACAACACCCTAACAACTAATTAGCCACATAGAAATGTCCTAGAAAACCAAGTGACCATCTAACAACACCTTAAAACACCCTAACACACTGTAGCAACCAATTAACTAGGGCTGTCACCGAACAAAAACATTTTCTAGTCAACTAATAGTTGCTCATTTAGGCCATTAGTTGACTAATCACACTTTAAATTACTTTATTGACTTAAATATGTCAGTCACGGACTGTGTGACTTTCCCACTTCATGTAGAGTTTTTTTTTTTTCGTCTTCTCGTCAACTAATGTTTGGTCGACTATTAGGAGGCAGCCTTACAAGTAACAATTTAGAAACCACCCCAAAATGCCAGAGAAAACAAACAACCATCTAGTCACCATCCAGAAGATCCTAGCAACCACCTGGCAATGCCCTAGCAAATAAGCAACCATTTACCAAACAACCCAAAACACTATAGCAACCACTTAACAACACCCCAGCAACCACACAAAACAACCTAGCAACCAACTATACTAGCATCACATGTTTTAGATGGGCCAAAATCACTTGAATTTTCTTCAAAACATACAAATCTTATGATATTAAATTAGTAACAATGACAATGCAGTATTTTATCCTGTTTTTATCTGTTTCTACAACATGATTTATAGCAAGGCAGCACATGAGTTAGCTTCCAGCGCCATCTTACACTTTCCTCTTAATTGTCTCTGTTACGTTATTACCACGGGGGGTGGGGGGTCTGAGAAAGATCAATATACCCTAATTGGTGATCGATACAATCCTAACCAGGGGTCAGATGGAGGAGCAGTCAAACAGACTGTGGCACAGTAGTCACGACGGTTATGGCGCCCGCACGTCCCCTCAGGCTGTCCTGCCCACCAGGCTTAATGAGGCTAATTAAACAGCACGAGAAGCATCTGAGGAGATATGACTAATTGTTTCCAGTTGAGCAATTGGCCGATCGGTCATTTATCCAGCCCCACCCCCTGGAGATCCAGCAGCTGATAGGAGGAGTCTTTTCTTTAACAGCTACGGAGACAGAGATAAACTGAGCCAGGCTCCACACAGGCTGCCATTGGCACAGGAAGAGGAGTCGTGGATTTGACCTTGGAGCAGGAGAGCTCAGGTGTCCATGGATAGAGGGGCGGGATAACACCAAGTATCTATGCACACAAAAATACATTCCCTTACAGTGATTAAATAACTTAAGGGAACATGTTGTAAGAATTAGAATTGAAAAAGGAAATTAAGACAGTACAATATATTGAAAGAACGGTGCTTCAGTCCCTTATAGCCTCATTTCATGTGTGGAAAATGGATGTAGGATTAAATAGCATCTAAGGTATATAGGTAGAGTTGAGTGATTTGTTACGTGAGCTGAAAGGTGTATATGTTTCAATGTCATGCATGTATACATGATGCACACATGCTGTATTTTCCCTTCTCTGTTCTTTTTCTGTCCAGCTGTGTGACCTTCTGTTGGGACAGTAACTCTGCACATGGTTTTTGCACATGAAACAGGGATGCATGCAGCTCCAATTTATAATAGGTAAAAATATATATTATAAAGGATATAATATAATATAATATAATATAATATAATATAATATAATATAATATAATATAATATAATATAATATAATATAATATAATATAATATAATGGAACATTTGACAAGGTGTTGACTTGACAGTCTAAGCTTAAAATAAACCTTGATGAGAGACAGATATATAGACAGACAGATAGATAGATAGATAGAACTACAGACAGACAGACAGACAGACAGACAGACAGACAGACAGACAGACAGACAGACAGACAGACAGACAGACAGACAGACAGACAGACAGACAGACAGACAGACAGACAGACAGACAGATAGATAGATAGATAGATAGATAGATAGATAGATAGATAGATAGATAGATAGATAGATAGATAGATAGATAGATAGATAGATAGATAGATTGGCCCAATGCTGTCCATTTACTTGTAGCAAGATCAAGCAAATATATCTCTAGTTACACACTCAAATGTCTAGAGGTGTCTTTGTTTGTGTTACACAAACTGTCAAGTCTGGTTGCTTTGAGACGGCTCATTCTGTCAGGCACACACACACACACACACACACACACACACACACACGCACACACTGTTCTGCACAGTGCTGGTTCTGGTTATACAGCTACACATCTTCACGCTCTAGAGTCTAGACTGTCAACCTTGCTCAGCAGCATTAGTTGCATCTATATTCAAAGGTGGAAACTGTGTGAGATGAAAACCCTCCTTGTCATTGATGCAAATAAAAAGAGCATTTTGATCTATATCTAAGGGAAACAAAATACATTTGATGCATACATGTGTAAATTCATCTTCATTTAATTTTGATTATTTATCATTAGTAATACAGGCAAATTTATTTGCTGTCACATAATATTATAATTACAAACAAAACCATTATAATGATTTTAGAAACATAGAAACACTGCTTTAGAAAAGCTGTTTTATAACAACCGGCTGTAGTCTGAACTAAACTCTGGTGGCTCTATGAAGATGCTGCATATTTTACATGTAGTGTTGAAAATGCTGACCCTTAAGGTCAAGAAAGAGCTGACCACCCCATATCCGCTTTCGCATCCACCCCTCTGTTCTGCTAGGATGGCTCAGCAGTGAAATTCCATACAGTCTCGGAGCAAAACAATCCGCCACATCTACCGCCATTGTTGTTTTCTCTCAAAATACATCCTATATTTCCTCATAAGACCTATTTTTGGATCAGTCTTTATTCCAGGAACACCCATGGCATCTCATTCATGAGAACATGAATAACTAATGCTATAGGCTATACATTGTGTGTGCCAATGAAACTAGTATAGAGTCATGTGGTCGGCTGCTGTGTGTCTGTTCGTGGTCAGAATGTGGAACAATGGATGTT
This sequence comes from Abramis brama, assembly GCF_963993115.1. Taxonomy (NCBI): domain Eukaryota; kingdom Metazoa; phylum Chordata; class Actinopteri; order Cypriniformes; family Leuciscidae; genus Abramis; species Abramis brama. The sequence goes on from NC_139978.1 coordinate 13,859,327, forward strand.
CATCTATGAATTCATTATCGTAGTCGACCTTACCCTGGGCCGCTGACTTTTTAGAGACTGCTGAATTCATTATCACTGCAAGTGTTTAAGTGTCACATTGTAGGTGTTCAAAGAAAAGTATTATCGGAATGCAGACTTTTCTGGAATGGTAGGAAAGCATTCAACTTTCAAAGTCAATATGAAACAGAAGTTGTGATTGTCTTTTTCTTCCCTATTATTGTGATGTATACATCCAAGTGAGACAAATTCTCAGACAAGAAAAAATGTAGGTGGGACTTGAATTTGTTAATCTGGTAATGATTGGATCATTGGATCATTAGTTTGCTATTGCTGTGATCTCATGTGAGTAACAGATTGTCCCGCGCTAGCGCTAGCAAACAGAGAATCGGAGAAGCAGAGAAGTCTGGAAGCTTGTTTCCACCACGGAATAAAAAAATAATAACTTTTGACTTTTTTTCTCTCACAATTATGTGTTTATATCTCATAATTCTGACTTGATAACCCACAATTGCGAGTTTATACCTCACAATTCCGAGATAAAAGTCAGAATTGCGAGAAAGTCAGAATTGTAAGCGAAGTATAAACTCTAGATAAAAAGTAGCAATTTTCCATAGATGTCGCTGCAAGTTGGAAGGGAAGTTATTTTGATTTAATATTACGATGGCACATGAATAAAAAAATAATGATGATGGATAAATCATTTGTAGTAAATATTGCAATATTCCATTAAAAAAAATTCCATTTTGATTTTGTGGAGACTATAGAACAGCAGAAAGGTAAGTCTTGGTTAGATGGAAACAGCAAGCCATTTCAAAGCACGTTCATTATTATGAACACCCAAAGGACAGAGGGAGATAAAAAATAAATATGAGTAACTTTTTTTGGCCAGTGAAGATAAACAGGGGCTCCAGGCTTGTGACACTAATTAGAAGGTGACTACGGCAATAAAGGGATTTATCCGTTCAGACGGCAGAAAAAAACTGAGATAAAATAGCAAAGATTCATAACATTTAATGATAATGTAATTAGAAAAATTGAGGCTCTTTTTACATAATTATCAAAGTAACACTGCAATGAAACTTCATTGAAATTCTGTCAAAAAATGGAAATTATTGATAAACATGAATTACATGATGGACAGTCACAATAGTGTCCTTATAATCTTTTGTTTTTTTTTTTTATCAAGATCATTCAGAGTGCTGTGTTGGTCACCCATGGGGGTGAAATAAAATAAAATAGGAAAAGCATGTAAACATTTTAAATCCTGTTAATTGGTTAACTGTCAGATCAGATGATTCCCATATCCAGTAAAAATTATATTTTTAGTAGGAAAATACTGTCACGGGTCAAAAGCTTAACCCAAAAGAAGAGAAGCGTGAGGCAGAATAAATGAATAACAAAGACTTTAAATCAACACAAAGAGCGAAGGCAATGGCATACATAACTAATATACTGTAACTTCAACGAGAGACCATGAACAGAGGAGAACTTAGGGCTTAAAGGAACACTCCACCGTTTTTTCATATTAAACTATGTTATTTCCATAGACAGTAAAAGAAATGGACACAGCGACCCCATTGGAACTCAATTGAGACAAGTGAAGCCCATTTTCAGCGATTTCTTAGCACTTCCTTTCCTGACGCGCAGACTCAAACCGAGCAAAGCGTTACACGGACCACGTGAGCAACCCGTCTGTCTTCTAGTAGCTGTGCCAAGAGAAATCTGAATCATTCCCTTCCGAATCTTGCAGAGACGGAGAGTGTGAGTAGGAGCTGTCCATAAGCTTGGAGCAGGAGAAACTTTTGCTAGGTATTCTGATTAATTATATTGTCATTTTGCCTCCACGTCCCCCCGATTGCCCGCGAGCTTCTCCTCCCGTCTATACGGTAATCTCTCTAGTGTGCGACAGAGAGTCGCGTGGTTATGACGCAATCGTTAGCCTACTTTTACAAAAACTGCTTCTACGGGTCCATAACATAAGCTACAAGGTAATGGATCATTTTATACATTGTCGTGTATCTTTAGAAATAAATAATGGACAAATGGAGTCTTTAAACGCCTCAGATGTAAAGTTATTCGCTGTCAAAGTGACGCCAAAATGAATGGGAGTCAATGGGATGCTAACGCAAGTGAAGTTCTGCTACAAGATGTCGGCACCCGGCCGACTTCAACTTCCGGTCGACTTCCTTCCCGCCTGGTTATTTCCTTAACTAAGACGAGTTGATACATACCTCTCTCGTCTCAGTGCGTGCACTTAATCGCTCTAGCGCACGGTGACACTTTGATAGCACTTAGCTTAGCCCAGTTCATTCATTAGGGACCAAACAGAGATGAAGTTAGAAGTGACCAAACACCTCCACGTTTTCCCTATTTAAATACAGTTACACAAGTAGTTACACGACCAAGTATGGTGACACAAAATAAAACGTTTCTTTTCTTAGCGGGTAAAAAGGATAACTATCCTAACTTATCCTTTTTACCCGCTTAGAAAAGTGCCACGTTTTATTTTGTGTCACCATACTTGGTCGTGTAACTACTCGTGTAACTGTAATTAAAAAGGGAAAATGTGGAGGTGTTTGGTCGCTTCTAACTTCATCTCTGTTTGGTCCCTAATGAATGAACTGGGCTAAGCTAAGTGCTATCAAAGTGTCGCCGCGCGCCAGAGCGATTGAGTGCACGCACTGAGACGAGAGAGGTATGTATCAACTCGTCTTAGTTAATGGAATAACATAGTTTAATATGAAAAAACGGTGGAGTGTTCCTTGAAATACACAAAGGATGATCATCAACAGAACAGGGAACAGGTGTGGACTAAACTGAAACCATGACAACTAATGAATGACTCGAACTCAGGTGAAACAGAGACAACGGAATCTAAGGGGCTGTTTACACGACATCGTTTTCAACTAAAAACACAAAACTTTTTATTGGCTTTCATTTAACAACTGTGTTTTTGGGTGTCTGAAAAAGCAATCTTTGCAAAACAGGTTTCAAAGTGCAAGTTTTTGAAAACGGTCTCCGTGTTAAACAACAACGAAAAAACGAGAAAACAATGACGTCATGCACAGGTGTATTACGTGTTCAGTCTATAGTGTTTCATCGCCATCTATTGGCCTGGCAGCAGAAAACAGCGTTTTTAGTTGTTTTCGCGGATCCGTGTGAATGGGAATCATTTTGACAATAGTGTCATATGGAAAACTCAAAGAAAACTTCTCCGTTTTAAGCATATCGTTGTCATGTAAACGTACCCTTAGACTAGAAACTAAATAAGACAATGTAACAGAACATGACTGACAAATACATGTAAATTAATTATACTGCATTTTTATCATTTAAAAATATAGAATTTACCACAATTTATCAATCTATATTTTCTATATTTAACAAGAGAATATGTGTATTTTTACAGTAAAACATCGTTCAAAAATATATTTTTGCAAGCAAAATGTATAAAAATATTTTAAACAGTTATGTTTGATTTCTTATTAGTTATACAGTATACTTAACTAACAATAACAATACATTTGTTACATACAGTGTTACATACAGTATTCACTCATCTTTGTTAACAATAGCTAATAAAAATACAACTGTTCATTGTTAGTTCACCTTAGCTCAGGTCTATTAAAGGAGCCGTATGTAAGATTGTGGCCAAAACTGGTACTGCAATCACTTTCAAATTACTGTAGAGCAGTGTATCCCCTCCCCCTCCCCCCTGACTCGAGGTTGCCAGATAGGCTGCAGAATCCAGCACGAACGTTTGTAGCTACAGCTGTGGAAACTAGAGCAGAGCTGGCAACCCGGATGCCGAAACACTACTGACTTCGTGATTGGTAGATAGGTAGAGGGTGGCGCTTTCAGGCCAAAACACAACATGACAACATCAACATCAGTTGAGGGCTGCAACTTCACTTTTTAAATGACAATATCCTGGCCGGACTACTGTTGTCAGTGATATAAGTATTTGAAATGAACATGATTTCTTAATGTCTGACATATCAGGGCCATTTTATGATTGATTGAAATACATTTCTTACATACAGCTCCTTTAAATAATATTAATGGACAGCTTTTGATTTTAATAATGCATTGGTAAATGTTGAAAATAACACTAAGATTAATACATGCTTTATTGTTAGTTCATGTTATCTAATATTAACTAAAATATATTGCTCATTGTTAGATATTACATTAATGTTAACAAATAAAACCTTATTGTAAAGTGTTACAACTATTATTATTTTGTGGCATGAGTTGTAGTTTGTAGTTTTGATGTTTTGTTTTTGCATGGTTATGTCTCAACTAGGTTGTGTTAAACTCATGAAGACGAAGAACTTTAGTAGAATAGTCTTTAATGACAAAGCTCAGGAGATAATACAGGATACCAAACGGAACACAACATTACATTGATGAGAACATGGAGCAAACAAAGGAGCTTGATAAGATAATTAACAGGACACAGGTGAATAACATTAATTAAACAAACTGGGGGAAACTAGGTCACAGGAAACACAAAGAAACTAGGCATACATGTGTAACAAGTTAACAATGTGCACTGTCTGAACATGTTTAACATTTTTTATTTAAAGGTCATTAATGATAAACTAAGTAATTTCTCTGACCTTCTATTTACCCCCTGTATTATCATGATTATATATTTTGGTATAAACATTTCAGTTAAAGATAGGGTCAATGTTGTTCCGCAAATCTTGGAGCCCGCACCTACAAACTGCAGTCTCAATCTCAACAGAGACGTGCCCAAATTATGAAAGTACAGAGAAGAGGGTAAACAAAATGACTCAATTACAAGAGTGTCTAATTGAATTCCACAGTCAATCAATCAAAAAATGGGCAACGAACATTTGAAAGTGAGAGACAAAAAGAAACAGTGACTGAGACAGAATAAAGATTAAACCACCAAAGGATTGAATTTAAAAGAACATGTTGTTTATCAAAAAAAGAATTTCATAACAATATAATGTACATGCGGCAGTAATAAAAAATGTCCACCAAGAATGAAGACTAACGGTCATTAACAATAACACATCTACCAGCAACAGCAACAAACCACAGTAGGTATCTGCCTCATGACATCTATCCTAACAGAAATAAACAAGAGTTGTAAGGTGAATATTGCACCTGTTATATCTGATTAATCTTATAAACATGCAGTGACAGCATCTGCTCAACAATCTAGAACATTTATTCCAGTCAAAGCAGGAAAAGCACCTCATTCATATGAGAAACACCTTGCTCTAATCGGAATATCACTCAGCGTGAAATAGGCATCTGTGTTTGTGCGGACTGATTGTTATGCCAGCTGGGGACAAAAGTGGGGAAAGACAAAGGAAACAAATCTTTGAATTAATACTGAGCATTTCACCTTGCAGGTTTTCTCCTTTACAAAACGTGTGAGGAATCAATTTACTCAGTCATTCCACCTTGTTTGTTTTATCCTTGCTGTATTAGTGTTGTTAAGCATGAGAACTCTCTGACTGCACAATGAAATGAATTACTTCCCTTCACATAATCCCGAGGGACCAATAGTCCAATAATGCTTTTATTGGTTTCTTGATATTTTATATAACAGTGGTCCACCTTTAATTATATATTTGAAAATCAGAATATTTGATGACTATCCAAATACACATCCACTATGCTTACCCGTGTGAAAAAGAAATATGCTTTAGCATACTTTTAAAAAGAGTACTTAATACTGAAATGATATACTTAAAAGAATATCCTTAAGTGCAAACTTTAGGTAAAGTTTCCCTTCGTCAGCTCACTACTACGTAAGTCAGAAGTGATTCTGATGAATGGGGATCGCTTGCGAATGAAACTAAACGAGCCAATGCACATTGGCATGCAATAATTGCATCAGCTACTGTGCATCGCGGCGCAAGCATATGAGCAGCAGGTGAGTCGCATCTTTGTCTTTCGCTTCGGAGCCATACAGTGCATGCTGTTCCTGTTCTCGCAAGCATCTGTTAGAATGTTGCTGTTCGAGTCTCTGCTGGAAGGAGCCTCTGCGAGCTGGTGTTGCCGTTGTCTGAGTCTGACCCAGAGCTCAAGGCTATGCTTTCCCGGGCCGCAAGTGTCGGGCTCGAGTGGAACTCTCCACGGTGTCCCGAACCATCACGGCTGGAGATTGGTATGTCGGGGTGGCCCGTGCTTGTTCTCAGCGCCCTGCCCCAGTACCTTTCTTTCTGGAAGTGAATGAAGAGGTTACCAGAGCATGGACGGCACTTTTTTCTGCCTGAAACCGTTCTGGTGCTTCTTCCGGAGCAGCTAAGGGTTACGTGGAGATCCCCCCGGTGGAGCGCTCTGTGGCGATGCAGCCGTGTACCAAGACCTCTACCTCCTGGCGGGGAAATCTGCACCTCCCCTCCCAGGCGTGTAAGTTCTCGTCCACTCTCGCGGACAAGGCTTACTCAGCCTGTGGAGAAGCTGCCTCCACCCTGCATGCCATGGCGCTCCTAAAGGTCTACCAGGCCAAGGCGCTCAAGGAATTGCACAAGGGTATTTCCGACCCAGGGGTTATGCAGGAACTGCGTACAGCAACGGACATGTCCACGTTAGTGGTCCAGGGCAGTCCAGCGGTACCCACATTTTCAATAAAAGAGCAATTTCTTCCCTCACAAGAGGGTGCGGATTGCAGTGAGCAACGCTCCCATGCCTTGCCACTCCTTTCCCCCTCTTCCGTCGCCAGCGGGCAGCAGCGTGCGACTCGAGGACACCACCAAGCCTTCCCACGCACCCTCTGCCCCACCTTGGAACCAGGTAAGTGTGGCACAACACATTCAGACTCCGCTTCGGGCCGCCTCAGGGCCTCCCGAGCCAATTCCCTGTGTTCCACCTCGCTGCCCCACCCTGGGTACGTCTGTGGTCCCGTTGGTCCCGCTTGCACGGTGTCTGGGAGCCTGGTGCTTCCCAGCCCGTCTCACTGGTTCATCTGTACCATTAGACTTGGCTATGCGATTCAGTTCACCCGGAGCCCTCCCAAGTTCATGTCATGTCTCATGTCTTGCGGACAGAGATCGATGTCCTACTGGGCAAAGGATGCGATTGAGCCGGTTCCTCCAGCCGTTATAAAGACAGGGTTCTACAGCCCCTACTTCATCGTACCTAAGAAAGGCAGTGGGTTACGGCCGATCTTGGACCTCGATTCTTTCTCAACACAGACCATTCCTGCAGTTTGCGTTCGAGGGACGGGCATATCAGTACAAAGTCCTGCCCTTCGGTTAGGTGTCGCCCCGCGTCTTCACGAAAGTCACGGAGGCAGCCATTGTTCCACTCCGAGAACGCGGTATTCTCAACTATCTCAACGACTGGCTGATTCTGGCTCAGTCTCGAGATCAGTTGTGCAAACACAGTGACATGGTGCTCCGTCACCTCAGCCTGTTGGGCCTTCGGGTCAACTGGGACAAGAGCAAACTCTCCCCTGTGCAGAGGATCTCTTATCTCGGTATGTAGTTGGACTTGGTCAACCAGACAGCGCAACTCACAGAGGAGCGCGTCCAGTCAGTGTTGAACTGCTTGAGTACAATCAAGAGCAGGACAGCGGTCCCACTGAAACTTTTTCAGAGGCTCCTGGGGCATATGGCATCCGCAGCCGCAGTAACGCCACTCGGATTGCTTCATATGCTTCATATTGCTTCAGCACTGGCTTCACGGCCGAATCCCGAGATGGGTGACTCAGAGCGGCATGTACCAGGTGCACGTCACCCCGCATTGCCTCCAAACCTTCATCCAGTGGTCGGACCCTCCATTTCTACGGGCAGGTGTTTCCCTAGAACAAGTGCCAAGGCATGCTGTGGTCTTCACGGATGCCCCTGCCACCGGCTGGAGGGCCATGTACAACGGGCATGCAGTCTCAGGTCTGTGGACAGGGCCTCAACTGCATTGGCACATCAATTGCCTCGAGTTGCTCACAGTACGCCTTACGCTGGGCTGCCTCAAAGGGCCGCTACATGCCAAGCACGTACTGGTCCGTACGGACAACACTGTGACCGCTGCGTACATCAACCGCCAAGGTGGTCTACACTCCCACCGCTTGTCGCAATTCGCCCGCCATCTCCTCCTATGGAGTCAGAAGCATCTGAGGTCGCTTTGTGCCATTCACATCCCTTGCTTGCTCAATCGTGCAGCCGACGAGCTCAGGCGGTCCAGCTGATATGGGACTTCTTCGGAGCCGCACAGATAGATCTGTTTGCCTCTCCGGACTCGACCCATTGCCAGTTGTTTTACTCCCTGACCGAGGGAACCCTTGGCACGGATGCACTGGCACACAGCTGGCCCCGGGGCCTGCGCAAGTATGCATTTCCCCCAGTGTGCCTTCTCGCACAGACACTGTGCAAAGTCAGGGAGGACGAGGAGCAGGTCTTGTTAGTTGTGCCGTATTCCCAACCGGACCTGGTTCCCAGAACTCCTTGTGACAGCACCTCCTTGGCCCATTCCTCTGAGGAAGGACCTGCTTTCTCAGAGACGGGGCACTCTATGTCATCTGCGTCCAGACCTCTGGAAACTCCATGTCTGGTCCCTGGACGGGACGTGAAGGTTCTAGATGACATATGACACCATCACTTCTGCTAGAGCCCCCTTAACGAGGCGCCTCTATGCTCTGAAGTGGAACCTGTTCGTCAAATGGTGTTCTTCCCACTGGGAAGACCCCCGAAGATCAGAGTCGTGCTTTCTTTCCTGCAAGATGGGTTGGAGCGAAGGCTGTCTCCCTCCACCCTCAAAGTGTACGTTGCCACTATCACCGCACATCATGATGCAGGTGAAGGTAAGTCGTTGGGAAAGCATGACCTGATCGTCAGGTTCCTGAGGGGAGCGAGGAGACTAAATCCGCCAGGTGGTGAACCTGCAAGCGCTGCCTTCGGAGGAGGCAGACTCAGCCCTGGCTTTTCTCTGTCTCGTCCACTCCTTGCGGTTATACGTGGACAGAACGCAAAGCTTTAGGACCTCAGATCAACTCTTCGTCTGTTACGGAGGCCAGCAGAAGAGAAAGGCTGTCTCCAAGCAGAGGATGGCCCACTGGATAGTGGATGCCATCACCTTGGCTTACAAAGCCCAAGGCGTGCCTTGCCCATTTGGGTTGCGAGCACACTCAACTAGAAGTGTTGCATCCTCCTGGGCACTGGCTCAAGGCGCCTAGCTGACAAATATATGTAGAGCTGCGGGCTGGGTGACACCTAACACGTTCGCTAGATTCTATAGCCTACATGTAGAGCCGGTCTCTTCCCGTATATTCGTCCCCAGTGGCCAGTAGCACGAAGGACCTGTTCTTAGTGTCGGCTTGCAATGCCACTCCAGGCCCCATGGGCCGGATATGTGCGTCTATTTGCTCCAGTAGTGTTCCCTAGAAATTGCTAACCCTGTGAATTCGTCCATCAACCCTGTGGCAGTCAGACGTTGCGGAGTGTCTGATGCCAGGCCTACACTCGTATGCACTGTGGAACCTGTGTTGGGCTGGGTGTCTATTTGAAGCGGTCCCTGCGGCAACCCCATATGTGTATTCCTCCACGACCAGCTCCTCTGCGGACGAGCCTGTGTCTTTCCCTCGACAGAGCCTGCTCTGTCATCTCTGCTGGTGTTCTTCCCCCCATAACTAGGCTGGATATCTCGTTTTGGTAGATATCCCCATTCATCAGAATCACTTCTGACTTACGTAGTAGTGAGCTGACGAAGGGGAACGTCTCGGTTACGTATGGTAACCCTCGTTCCCCGAGGAGGGAACGGAGACATAAGTTCCCTCACCACAATTGCTGAGCTTCCACTGTACGGCCGAGTCACAGGTCCGGCTCCTCAGCGGAAAAACAAGGATGCGACGATAATGCAATTATCGCATGCCAATGTGCATTGGCTCGTTTAGTTTCACTCGAAGTAGATAGGCTCTCAAGTGATCCCCATTTGTCAGAATCACTTCTGGCTTACATCTCCGTTCCCTCCTCGGGGAACGATGTTTACCATACAAAACAGAGACGTTTTCGAACACTTAGTTGCATGTTATTTACAATTACATGAAAATGTATTATAGTTTAAATTTAAATTAAATGGAATTAGCTGAACTTGAGAGTACTCATTTGACCCACATAAGTAGGATGTAAGTACATCTTTATATGAGATTTCATACGTCTATTGTCTTAAAATATATGAACTGTAAATGTAATATCCAATAACACACTAAAGTTAAAATTATAATCAAGTATTTTACATATGCTTTAGTATGTTATTAAACACATCAAAATAAGTGCATTTTAAAACACAACAAAAGATTATTGAAACATGATGATTTAAAATGTACTTTAAATTAAAACTGACATTAAAAATGTTAAGTGCACTTTTTAAAGTGTCATGAAAGTGTAAGTAATTAAAGTGCACTTAAGTGGTCTTTTATTTCATTAATATTATCTCTTTACTATATCTATTTACTATAAAAGTAATTTTTTTATAAACATACATTTAAGATTTGAAGTACACTACAAGTCCACATTCAATAAAATTAAGCACACTTCCTCTTCTTATTCACAAGTCTATTCAGTGTTCATCAACATGACTCGCCGTGTCACGGTAAAGTAATAGGAGAAATTTACAGATATATACATCCATTTGGCATATGACTAATGAAAAAAGATGTGGGTAAAGTTCATCAAACTTTGAGCTACTTCTTGCTCCTACTGCTAGCAGCTAACAGCTTTTAGCATTTAGAGGCAGCAGTTTATTTTTAACAAGATCCTGGACTATTTTAGTCTTTCCTTAACAGATTGTGTGCTACATATTGTTTTGTAAAGATTATACAATGTTATGCAGATTTTGAGAAGAGTCTTAAAGCTACAGCAGCTAAAAACTCACCATTTATGTATAGAAAGTCTGTGAAAAATATTCATTAAAAACAGATTTTTGACTATAGAAGATCGATAAGCCACGGCTTGACCTCTTGCCTGAATTAAAAGAATGCACTTTTTTTGCAGTAAGGTGGAGTAGATTGTATATTTTTAGTTTTTGGATTTATTATTATTTGTTATATGTTGGATTTATATTTATAAAAAGAGTGTCGTCATATCACGACCGTTGCAGTGCCCGTAGAAATTTTGCGTTCTTAAATATTATGATGTAATATTTCGGATCCCCTGTTACCAATTAATACCACACTTTGTTTTGTACTATTGTATGCTATGCTTTGTTTGTTACTTGTTCTATCTTCATAAAAAAAAATTAAAAAAAATAATTAGTTACCGATACCTTTGTTGAAATGTTGCTGTCAGTCATGTTCAGGTTTGGAGAGTAATGGAAAACATGTAAAGGCATTGCATATTTAAAATACAAAACATGAGTTCCTGCATTCAGTTACAGTTACAATTATTTGTAATCAGATTACAGTTACATTCGAAAATAATTTCGATTTCAGAATGGATTGCTTAAACTTTTTCTCTTATCAAAACAATTTCACTTCACATCAAAATACATAGTACACAACAGTCTAACGCATTACTAGGAATAATAATTTAAGCTTTGGTGTAGTCTAATATTTTTTAAAAACTGCATTTGAGAAGTTATGTCACCCCTTCACTGTCCTAACCTGTATTTGGCTGCGCTGACCCTAATCTTACATCACCCTCCATGGAGAGACTTGCTGGAGGCCAGCCAGCACATGCATCTTAAATTACAAACGACCTCCAAACGAACCTGAGCATCCACACAGCCTATAGACCGCTGGAGAATGTCTGATAGTAACACATCTCGCATCTAATCACTCTCCCGAACCCTCAGACACGGGGTGCATTAAACTCTGTGATGCTCAATCCTGCCCAAATCTGGGCCACTGGTGTAGCCGACACACACGGACAGCCGTGACAGATTTAAAAATAAAAGATTAAATGTGAGTGGGCTGAAAAACACATTCCCAAACACAGCCTAAGGACACACACACACACACACACACATGTTAGACTTAATACCCATGAAGCTCAATACAATCAGGGTAGGAAATAAATGTGCTGCCATAAATTTAATAAGGGTTTATAAAATCATGTACACTACCATTCAAAAGTTTGTCTTTGAATTAAGTTTCTTATGCTCACTAAGGCTGAGTTTATTTATTCACAAATACAGATAAAAACAATTATATTATGAAATATTATTGAATTTCAAAATAATTGATTTCTATGTTAATATATATATTAAAATGATTGTTGGAATGACAAAGCTGAATTTTCAGCATCATTATTCCAGTCTTCAGTGTCACATGACCCTTCGAAATCATTCAAATATGCTGATTTGCTGCTCAAGAAACATTTATTATTATTATCAATTTTGAAAACGGTTAATATTTTAAAACAGCTTAATATTTTTTGTGGAAACCGCAATAGATTTTTCAGGATTTTTTTGATTAACAGAAAGTTCAAAAGAACAGCTTTGATTTGAAATAGAAATCTTTTGTAACATTATAAAGTCTTTTCTTTCACTTTGATCAATTTAATGCATCCTTGCTTAAAGGGGTGGTTGATTATGATTTCTCTTTTTTAACTTTAGTTAGTGTGTAATGTTGCTGTTTGAGCATAAACAACATCTGCAAAGTCATGACGCTCAAAGTTCAAAGCAAAGGGGGATATATTCTTTTAAAGAAATTGCTTTTTAAGAACTACAACAAACGGCTGGTAGGGACAACACAAGCTTCCTCCTGGGTTAGTGACATCACAAACCCTAAAATTTACATAAATCCCGCCCCCGGGAACGTGATTTATAGATTTTCATGACAGAATATGCCAATCAATGACTAGAAGATAACTACACGTAAGCTACATAAATTCATCAACTAACCTATTAGAAATGTTGTCTATGTGTTGTCACTTCTTCTTGAGTCTCTCCATCTTTGTTTGACTCCAGTTTGAACATAAAAGGCTAAAAGTTTTTGAAATTTTCAGTACATGTATGTGTGAGGTAAAAGGACACAAGCTGTTGAAGCTCCGCCCCCTGTGCCAGGAGCAGCAGCTCATTTGCATTTAACAGGACAGACACAAAAACAATGCATTTTTGCTCGCCCTCAAAAAGTGACAATTTTAACATGCTATATAAAAATATCTGTGGGGTATTTTGAGCTAAAACTTCACATACACACTCTGGGGACATCAGAGACATTTTACATCTTGTGAAAAGGGCATTATACCACCCCTTTAATAAAAGTATCAATTAATGATACACATATATTATGCATATTCATACTTTACATATCTTACTAACCCCACATTTTTTGATAGTGGTGTATATTGTCAAAATTCGAGCCTGTAAAGTATTTAGGTGTAAAAACAGAGAATGTGCTGATTTTTTTTACAAAAAAATTATCCGTCCCAAAAAATAGATGGAAATAAACAGCAAAGTACTTCAGAGATTCAGTCATAGATCAAAAGTGACAATGCGAAACAACATGCCTGAAAGCTTTTAATTGTATTTTTTCTATATCAAAAGTCTTTTATTGTGAGAGATAAGACATAATTGTCTCTGAATGATGTGCGGAGACTCAAAACAAAAGTATGACAGAGCGAAACGCATGCGGAGGTGGGGTGATTGTCTATAAAGATAAAGCGAGAGAAAGACCAAAGCTGTTGAGCCAAAGCGAGATGAAAAATGACCCAAACACGAAAAATGTCTTGGTATATCGTGATATGACAAAAGACTCTAAAGCTCCATGATGACAATGACATGATATTGTTGAAAGTTAAACCACCACAAATCATAAATCCTGAGTTACGTGTAGTAGCACTAGAAGGGCAAAAATAGGAAGGATGAGAGAAGATTGAGTTTGTATAGATGAAAGGTCAAAGGAGAAGGGATAGAAAGAGACAGAAAATGAAACAGAAAGAGTCCCAGCATGCTCGGCTAGGTCACAGTGTAGTAACCCGAGTGGGAAAGATTGTGCTGAATCAGATGCCATCGCTGAAGGTGACCCTCCATCTCTCCCTTCTGCACTCTCTCTCCTTTTTCTCCTCTTTCCCACCGCCTCCTCATCCTTCCTTCAATCCCTTGCCCCTCTCTTTCTCCCTCCTCAACCATGTCTTCCATCCCTCGTTCTTCTCCTGCTCACTTGATATTGATCCCTGCAGCAGTGCAGCCTACAGCTCAAGGCTGTGTGCGGTTTACTTGTAACAATTTCACAGCGACACGCTTATTCCGTACCTGCTATCAATATCCATATAACGAGGACCGATCCATCACCATTCAGATTTATATTTGTGTTGTTCCAAGCAACAGACATGTCAAGGTCCATTTGGCCTGGATAATGAAGCGAGGGGAACTATGGTCCAGGTATTGACTCTCGGGTTAAATAGTGGGAAGATAAAAAACGATACAATCTAGACTGTGCCACACTTCACTGACCCATGTTACGATTTAAGTGTTCAAACAGTTTGGTTCATTGATTGGTGTGTTGTGATAGTTCTACACTTGCGATAAGTCATTCCAAAAATCATGGCAACGGACGTTGGTAAGTTTATATATATCACAGCCACGTACCGCACTAGACATTATTATTATTAATGGAAGGAAACGTAGGCGTGTTATCCAAGCATTACTGGTAAGGAAAGATCCTTATACTTGTGAGCGGCACATATGAGGAGTTTCTGGGTGTTTCTCGATCAGATCTGCTTCGAGGTCTTGATTGTGGCATTTATTTGAGGTTTAGAATCCAGTGTTTCTGTCATTCTTTTGTCTTTTATGAATTTAATAAAGAACTCTGTCTCGTATTCTGTCCAAATACACCGCCTCATCTACGTCAGGTGACCTGCAAATGCGCAAAAACTGTTTCCATTGCAGATTTGCGAAATATTCCTTTTTCGAATTGCCTGAAAAACCACCTCATGCGAGCGTAAAAACTTTTTTTTGCGATAAATGGGAGTTTTTGCGAAATTTCCATTGGGCGTATTTTCAATTCACAATTTCAATTTGCGCAATTTGAAGGGTAATGGAAACGCGGCTAATGTCACTTTGTAAACAAACCCTATGTGCCTATGGACGTCACATGACGTCACCGTTTTCACAAATTTTTATAGTTTACACGGAGATGGCAACGGAATCGTTTTCAAAAACTTGCTCTTTGAAACCTTTTTCAAAAGTTTGTGCTTTCAGGCCCCCAAAACGCCATTGATGTGTAAATGAACTACCAAAAAAACGCATAAAATGTTTTATGTTTTAAGTTGAAAACGGTGTTGTGCACATGGCCACTGAGTCTTGTGCCATTACATTATATGCTTAAAGGGACAGTGTGCTACAAAAATGAATGTTTTGTCATCATTATCCCCTTTCCCATAGTAATCCCTGTAAATTACCATAAAGTTACCAGAATTACTTTACCAGTAAATACACAAATATGCTGTTCACACAAGTAACTGAGGCTTTTTACTATTAAAAAGAGACCATTCACACATCAGCACCAAAATACCGGTATATTTTGTGAAGTCTGTCATCGGAAATGATCTTTAAATGCTGTGCCGCTGTCTTCATTCGCCAGCATGAGAAGTGCTTCAGTTTCACTATCTGTTCAATTTGACTTTTGTTTTTTGTTTTGTTTTTACATCTTAGTGACAGGCGTAAGGGGATGATGAGTCGCGCATTACAGTATCCAACTGTTGATCCGCAGCACTGATGAATGAAAAAAGAGGCAGGGTCAAAAAGATATGTTCAAAAGATGCGAGATGCAGTGCAACGGTCAAAGATGTCCATCTAGGTCTACAGTTTTACAGCTTCAGTTTACAATACATGTGCTACATTCTTAAAAAGGTTTGTTTTCATGTGGGTTTCATATCGGCTTTGAAGTGTTGTTGAAATTGTCATGTAGAACAACCAAGTAAGTTAAAGGCCTACCATATTGTCCTTACACATTGAATACATGTGAATGTAAAAATATGAATTGTATCAATTTTAATTAAATATATTTTTAATTTAAAAATATATTTTTCAGGGTAAAAGTATTTTTTTTAACAAATGTCATGACTTCATAAGACTATGTAAATATGTAAATATAAGTTTTTCAAGAGTTGCACCACATGACATTTCACTAATCTTGTCATAAAAAGTTCATATGATTTAATATTTTAAGAGACTTTACTGACCTTCATTTATGAGTGTCTGAAAGGGTTCTTTCTATAATTTAATTTACTGCTTTAATTATTTATTTTGTTCACACCACATGACTTTGCTTTTAACTGAGTTTTGTTAATAATAATATATAATGCCAAATGTAGCCCCTGGTCACTGCATGCTTTTGTTGTATGGAAAAGACCACCATGAAAACTCTTGAAAATATCTCCATTTCTGTTTCATGAAAACAAGAAAGTCATACAACATGAGGGTTAGAAAAATTACGACAGAATTGTCATTTTTGGATTAACTTAGTTTCTAGTGTGACATCAATTCCTTTACGAACGACCTTCACAATTGCTCATAATATGATTGATATTCCATTAGACATCTGAGACTGAAGGAGACACAGATTAGCAGATTGTCATTGCCATGCAATGCAAACAGTGAGTCAAAGAAGCAGAATTGTCTTGCAGCGCTATCCTATACAGCAAGGGTAAACTGCAGCATCCACACATATCTCTCTCCTTCATCCACGCCTTCAACACATCACCTTGAATATGCATGAATTGAGGTGTGGAGTGTGCATATAATCACACAATTAACAAGCGCACACAATACATGCGCCGCGCAGAGGATCAGAATCTTCTCATTAACAGACACTCAGCTATCAGATGAACTCAAACCAGGCAACATTCAGACGGCTTCAATAAGATGATTATAAGTAATTGGTTGAAGTTGGATTGACAATTTAGCTGAAATTGAGATGGTGAGGGGGAGGCAATAGAGTTCACACACACACTATCATATGTTCACACACACACACACACACACAGCCTGGAGTGTGAACTGTGTTTCTCAGTGATTCGGGATGGGGAATATTGCAATTGTTGCTTTCTTCAGACTTCTCTCTCTTCCTCCCTGTCTCTTTCTCATATTAATGAATGATTCATAACTGTAGGATAACCTTGACTGCTCCCTGAGCCTACAACAATGCACTGTTGTGAAGTCTGGGTCACAACATTCATTATTTCAGAACCAGATGAGGACAGACACACCCAAACACACACCGCAAGAACTCCAGCGTCTCTCTGACTGTTTCTTACACGCATACACTAGTCACATAAATGATTAAAAGGTACATAAACATATTCACACATACATGCTTTCAAGAGTTGTTCAAACCTGAAATGCAAAGACAAGCATCAAGGTGATGACATGATGAAAAAATAAATAAATAAACAAGCTAAATAAATTCATATCTGCAATCTGTCAGTATAAATATCTGGTTTCATCTTAATGTTAACAAATAAATTACAAATAATAAATAATAAAATGCATTATATATATATATATCAATCTCAGTTGAAATCAAATTAATATGTGTATGATTGAATAATGTGTATGCTAAATTGTCATTAATTTGAAACAATAAATAATAATTTATTTATAATACTTTGTATTATTTACAAACAAATAAATAAATAAATTGTATATTAAGTCTGATCATAAGTCAACACTTATCTATTAATAAATTTGTACTTGTATAGCCTACTTCAAAAAGTAATTATTTAAAGATAAAAAAAGGGAACATTTTGTCAAGTTGAAACTGAATTGACTTGACAGTCTGAAATTTAAAAATAAGCCTTTAGATAGATGGATAGATAGATAGACAGATAGATAGATAGATAGATAGATAGATAGATAGATATACCTACTAGCATAATCTGTTGACAAGCACAAACTCAACATATCTCTCTGTCTAATGTCTCTCCCACACCCACATTTACAGTCCAAACATTTCTTCAACACGGATATTTAGCAGAAAACACACTCACCTGCACTGCCGCTGACACACACACATTCTCTTCAAACAATTCAGCCGTTCAAAAATCATCCGTTTAAACGCGTCTATATACATTGATAAACTAGATTTGACCCCGACGGTCAAAATCCTAAAAATAATTATTAATCCTAAATATTAATTATTCGGAAGGATGCTGCGAGATTTGTAACTTTATACGACTTCTAAACGTCTGTTTTCTACAGAGAACACTGTCTGCACGCAGATGAGACGCGCGCGCCAGACGCGTAGTGGACAGTGTGTGTTCAGCTGGGAACGGGACCAGTGATGATCCGCGAGAAAAAAAAACACAGGGTAAAAAAAAAAACCCGCACATCGGATCGGACAGCACGTTTGCACTTGGTTGTAGACACTCCAAAACAACAGACACTGTCATTGGATTGTGGCTTTTGGGCCAATGATAACTTATGTCCCAAACAAACTGAATAGCTTTTTTGAATTTTCTTGGTATTAGCAGCACCAAGAGTGATTTTCATTTTTTACACAGCAACACGCCCACTTAGAATCAATGGCAGAGCCCAAATCTTACCTTCATAGTTATCTTTCTCCTCATCGTGTGTCTCGAGGCGTTTTAATCCGCGTAATTGTTATGACTTTCTGGATAAATGCGCTGATCGGTTACATTGCAGCGGTTATGCTGAGTCTGGCTCCTCGCATCGCTCAATAAGCAGAACACGGCGACAGTATTGATTAGGAACTGGAGGACAGTGGCACGGATGTCCGTGGAGGCATTGCTGCGGGAAGCGATGCGTGTCACCGGTCCAGATCGCATCTAGCGCACGCTTCGATATTCCCAGGCGCAGGCAATAAGGGAAAGAACACTGTAATAAGAGTAAGAAGCGATATTGGAGGCGCTGAGGGGAGGAAAGATATAAGGGGAAGATCCGCCCCTTGTGTAAACGAACCAGGTAGTTTGCCGGTTTTGTTAAAAGCGTGATAGGTCAATGGGGTGAATGCGGACAGGTGAAATGTGAGGATTGAGATAATAAGTGAGTTGGGAAAGTGTGGAAGGGCATTTACATTTTACCACAGTCTCCCTGCTAAAAAAAGAAGAAGAAGCTTAAATCAAGGTAAGATGGTTTAATTGCTGGTCTCTGAGATTGCTTAGATTGTTCTGTTTGCTGCTTTCAGATGGACTTTGGAAACTGTCCTTTAGCTAAACCGACATAAACCAGCAAAGACCAGCAAACAATCTTAGGCTGGTTTTAGAATTTATTTTTAATTACATTTTTTTCCAGCAGGGCTGTCTGAATAAAGAAAAAATAGTCATGGATTGGCATAGTCTATGAGAATCGAATATGAATGGGTCTTTTATTTTTTTTTGTTTTTTTATTTCTTTACACTTTTATTAATCAATGATTAATCGCTTTTATGAAACCTTTTACAAACCTACGCCCAGACTTAGAGGGCAAAATATTGTTAACATTTGATGTGCTTGCAAAAGTCCTGTTCATTTTTGTTACAACAATTTCCATACTAGAAGCAAAAAATAAATAAATTTTAGTAACACAATAATATTTAATAATTTGTACTAAACAATACTTGTCTTATATTTTCACCACTAATTTAACCCCACTTTCCACTAAAGTAGGGGTCACTCCAAGGTTAGTTTAAACAACTATATTCAGAACTATATTCATTACTAATATAATAATATATTACTAAAAAAAGAATAGAACAGTTATGTGTGCGTTACCAATGTTAGACAACATTTTCTCTAAATATTTAAAACAGAAGAGATAAAGTCGTTAGTACCGTGTCGCATTATGGGAATTGTAGTCTTTTGAACCTTTCCGGGTATAGAGATGTTTGCACAATAAAACTACATTTACCAGCGATTACAACACACAACAAACATGGCGTCGCCGGAGTGGCAAGAGGAGCGTCAATTACTGAAGATTAATATTGGCCAAGATGATGGAGGCAAAAAATCTGCCCCAATATCTTTCGGTTTTAGTAAAACATTGAGCAGGGCCAAATCCGGGAAAGTGGAAGAGCGAGATTTTTTAGTTGAAGTCGAAGGGAAAGAACTAAAAGGGTGAGTTGAATGCTAACGTTAGCTAGGTTAGCAAATAGTCTCAATAAAAGCAGTATAATGTTGATTGTTTATAATCTTATCGTGTGCTTCAACTCGTGTATGTCTGTTGCTTCTACAGAACCAAACCGGTGGAGAAACCGAAGGAGCTTATTATCCCGTTGATCCACAAGAACCGGTGGTACCGACAGGATGCTGAGCGAGGGGAAAAGAGCAGCGAGGACAAGACCAAAGACCCGTCCCGGGAGGCGCAGGACACGGTGGAGTCTCAAGCCGTCAAAGAACTCATCGAAGGTGTGTTGCTCTATTGTTTGTTCAGTTGGTTTTGGACGCGTTTTAAAACCTCGTGAGATGCCTTTAAGGAAGCGTTTTTGGGCACCCAAAAATATAGCCTAACATTACCAAACTTACATGATTCATGGCATTTAGACTGGAATACCACGTCAGTACATTTGTAAATTAATGTTTACAAAATGTTGACACGGTACTGCAAAAAGTTGCATATTATGCCCTAAAAGGCTGTCCAAGTCGCTAACTAGATTTCAAAACACAAGTTTGTTTACTTTTTGTTTACTTGTGAGATGCCAAATTTATCCTACAGTTTCAGATTATGGCAATAAATCTTAAGGTTTTCCCTTGTGAAAAAGAATGTTGCTTAATTGAATTGAATGTGCGCTTATGCTATTATACCTCAAATCTTAAAGTTAAATAAATAAAAAAATACTGTACTTGCTGATATATTAATGAAATAAAATGCCACTTAAGTGTACTGAAAGAGAGTGCACTTTCATGACTGCTTCTTAATACACCCAAGTACACCATTAATTAATTGTTTTCATAATATTTTGTCATGTTGTAAAGTATTATTTAATTTTGTATGTTGACTTGACTAACATAAACATACTTTAATTGTAACTGTATTTAATGTTACATTTAAAAGGTAACATACTAAATTCCAAATGTGTAATTACAAATACGTTTAAATGCACAACAAACAAGTTTCAATAGAAATTACATTAAAGCATAGCCTATTTTAGTTTACTATAAATGCTTGTCAGTACATTTAGCAGTACATTTTAACTATACTTCAAAGACAATAGAAGTAATTATGAAATTACATTTAAGAAGTACTAAAGTACTACTTAAGCGTGTCAAAACACTCTTATGTTCAACTAATGGCATTTAAAATAACAGTTTCATTTATTTGCAATTATATGTCCAAAACATTACATTCTTTTCACTCTTAAGTATATTGTGGCAATAATGTGGCTTGATGGTTATAGATCTGGGCTGGTAAGTCAAAGATTGAATGCTCTACTCCTTCAGTCATTGTACTAAAAATACAGTAAGTCAGGAGTGTTTTTTTTATAAGAAAGCATTTACTAAATGAAGAATAATGTATTAATGTAGTTCTGTTTGAATGTCATCGACTACAGAGTCTCAAAAACACCAGGAGAGATGGAAGAACGGACCACAGTCGGATCCGAACCTTGCCATTCCTATCCTCATGCAGAACCAGGCTCCCGAGGGCTTTGAGGATGGTGACAAAGTCAACGTGGATATGAGACCAGAGTCGGTAGGTCCTTGATGGATACAAAAAAAAAGAGATGGAAGGAACTGTTTTACCTAACCTGTTTAGGCCAAAGTTGAGCCCCTTTAGGCAGTGTGTCCACTAAAGCGTTTTTGGGCGGCTGAAAACGCCTAGCTATGGGCGCTTGAGAGCGTTTTGCCCGCGCAGCATTTTTTTCAGTTGAGACGCTTTGCTTGTTATGATACGGAATATCCGCGAAAGTGTTATTAGTATCTCATTTCACACGTATTTAGTTTCTGTGTTGATTCTATATTAAATTGCCGATACAATGAAATGTATTTTCTCTGGCTCTTGTTTTAAATTATTTTGTTTCGTTATTATGCTTGTTATTGTCATCTGTTGATGTTGTACAAGCAGAATGTGGCGGTTGGTCGGTGTGGTATTAGTCCCGCCTCTCCACCACTGTGATTGGACGGTTGGGTAAAAAGTGACAGTGATGAGCGCTGCGTTTTACCCAGAGTTGAACATTTTTCAACTCTCGGCGACCTGTAAAAAAACGCTGAGTGCTCAGCGCAAAAAAAAATGCTCAGCACCTCGTTATTTTAAAAACGCGGCGCTCCCATTGAAAACAATTGGAAAAATATGCCAGGCGCGTGAAAAAACGCTTTGGTGGACACACGGCCTTACTGTTTTCAGATAGTCTATCCAGCAATGAATGTTGGTTCTCAGTATGGTGTGTTACACATTACAAGGATAGTTCACCCAAAAATGAACTTTTGAAGGAAAAATAAGCTATTTTGAATAATATGTGAAACCAAACAGTTGATGAACTATGGGTTTTGGTTACCCATATTCTTCAAAATATCTTCTTTTGTGTTCAGCAGAAGAAATAAATTCGTACAGGTTTGGAACTATTTGAGGGTGAGTAAATGATGACAGAATGTTAATTTTTGGGTGAACTGGCCCTTTAAATTATTAAACACTTAAATGTTTTTGCAAATACTTTGTCTCCTCCTGAGAATCCTGCACATAAGATACATTTTAGTGTCAAATTCATCATAGCAATGCTATTTAATTAATGGAAAAATCCTGTAAAGCTGGATGAAATGGATCCAGAATGAGTTATACCACAGAACGAGACTGTAGTGTGCACTCAAGTCTAATGACTGTAACATTGAGTCACAATCATACAGAGTTAACATTCTGTAAATACTGCGAGTTGAGATATTCTAAGTACATTAATTTGGTTTTCTCGTTTTGTATTTTGGTACAGTTTGTCTAGCTAAACAAAATGGAGCTAAACCTGCTGAGTTTGCTAAAACAATGACTAATGCTATAAGCAATTTGGTTATGATTAACAGCCAAACTTGTTTCGTAAGAGAATAAGTTAATATATTTTGTCGATACACTATCATTTAAAACCGGGGTGGCTCTTTTGTTTACCAAGGCTGCATTTATTTGATCAAAAATACAGTAAAAACAGTAATAATGTGAAATATATTACAATTTAAAATAACTGTTTTCTATTGTCATATATTTTCATATGTAATAGGGCTGGGTGATAAAACGATAACCGTAATTATCGCAATATATTTTTCCTCGATTAAAATTATTACAGAAGGTTGATAAGTCTTCTATATATGGTTTATGTATTATGCGAATAATGACTGAAAAGAGCTGCCATTTCTGTTGCGTATGAGAAACATTAAACGGTTGCTCATTTGAACAGGGAAAATGTATCAGCTCGGTTCAAAACACACCAACAGCGCGAATGCATTTACTCGCTGACCGTCTTGAAATTTTAAAAAATGACCTCAGTAAAAATGCCATCATGCAGGCTAACTGATTAAAAGAGAAATGGCTATTATTGGCACTGCACCACTTTGTGCTCGCTGTATATGGCTGTGATCAATTCTGTATACAGATACTGTATCTCTCTGTTTTAACTGCAAATCCGGGCCATATCAGTGTTTGAACATGCTGAGGATTTCTAATGCAGTTGTAGCTGTTGATTTGTGAAGTGTATTTTATTAAAACTCATTAGTGTTCTATGAGTGTATGTTCCGCTGCTCGAGCTGTTGTCCACTTATGGTGCCAAATGTGGTGTCAGCACAGGGCAGTTCAAGGTCATTGCTCACGCAGTGTTCTTGTTACATTTACTGTGTGTGTGTGTGTGTGTGTGTGTGTGTGTGGTATAAGGGTGTGTCCTAATGAAATGAGTGATGAAGAACTCTCCTGCTGCATCCAAACAGCTTACTCTGCATAAACCTCTCTCTCTCTCTCTCTCTCTTTCTTACACACACCTCCAGTGTCATTTTCTCCTGCAGTGCAAGTCCATCACTTGTAGATTGTAGTGAGAGCGCCAGCTACAGCTTGATTAGGCTTTAACACGGCTCAGAGTCATTATGAGTGAATTCTACTCTGCCTGTCAAAGAGCTTTTGTTTATTCCACTGTGTAAAAAAGAAGCTGTGATATTTCATCTAATTATCAGCTTCTCTGTAGGTTGAGGTGTGTGTTTCTAATTAGTGCCTGAATGTGTTTTTGGTTGCTTTGTAAGTCTGTACGTGTTGGCTTGTGCTTGATTTCTCTGTGGAGATGTTTGAGATGTGTATCGAATATTGATCTGATTCGTTCTGATTCAGTCCACAGAGGCCGACTATGAACTTGTTCCTGTGGAGGCTTATGGGTTGGCCATGCTGAAGGGAATGGGCTGGAAGCAAGGAGAGGGAATTGGACGCACATTTAAACAGTAAGGAATTAGAATTAAAGACATTAAAACGAGTGGGAGGGAGCAGAAAAATTGAACCTGTTTCTCCCACATGAGCACCACGTGCCTCTAAATAGGTCACAGCTTTGACTCTTAAAGTGTTTTTTAATTTTAGTTTAATGTAAAAAAAAAATTATACCTGTTTGTTTTTAAGTGCCCTTGACACTCAGCATATTCAGATGTTTGTTTTATTATTAATTTCCATGCCAGAATATTCCATTTCCATTCTGTGACTATTTTATTGTGTGAAAAGCTTATGGTAAAACTATATCAGATTTAAACAAAACAAAACATTTTTGCTAAAATTTTGGTTTAACTTTGTTTAACTTCTTCCAAGGTTTATCACAGGGTTAAACCCAGTACAAGCTAATAAAATATCCATCGGTCATAAAGGATTTTGACAAAAGGAACATGTTGATGGATCTTCTCCTAATATTTAAAAACTTGTCAGATGTTCTTGATAAGCTTATATTCAAAAGTACAGTGAAATATACCTTAATGGCCATCGCAATATTAAAAATGAAATTTTTTAAAGCTGAAAATTCAACACAATTATTTAATAAATTATTTAATATTATTTTTAGTGATCAATTATAGCCTAAGGAATTGGGTACTCATTCATCCCTAACTGCATGTGTATATGCATGTGTGTGTATATACATGTGTATATATATATATATATATAATATTCTCATTCATTCATTTTAAAGATAATTATTTCAAATAATAAAATATTATCTACAGTATCTTTATAGTTTCATCACTGTTTTGTGCAGTAAGCGCTTTCTAATGCACGTGATGTTTGACTCTCTACAAGTCTTTTCCGCTCATGTTTCCTTGTGTTGGGATTATTGTCCCAGTTGGAGACATTATTGACGCGAGATTATGATTTTATGTCAAATGCAATGAAGAATTATTTCAGACCGGCTGAGGGAATCTTTGGCGCAGACTGGCCGCAGACTTTTTAATCTTTTGTGCTTACGGGCCCATCTGTCCACTTGTATGGACATGAAAACACACAGGCTGCTCTTTATGAGGGGCGGGATGCGCGCATGCACGTGATGGAGATTCTGTTTGCTTGTGGTTTATGATTAAAATGTCCTAGTTGCTCCTTTTTAATTATTTTGTTTCTTTTATTACCTGTTAGAGATGTGAAGCCTATAGAGCATCAGTTGAGGCCTAAAGGACTGGGTTTGGGTGCTGATCGCTCAGCCATCAGAGACCTGGAGCCCGGCGTCCCCAAGAGACCCCCTAAACCCGGAGATGAGAGGGGGAAAGAAGAGGAGGCGCTGGTTCTGGGGCCTGGAGGATGTGTGCAGGTTGTAGCAGGAGCGCATAAAGACCTGTACGGGAAGGTGAGTGGACTTTACTTCATCCGTATTCAGTTCTGTGACAGTAATGGAGAACCCGTGTACTGACACACTAAAGAGATGATGGAATTACATAAGATGGAGCACTTCAAAGCATTTTGTGAGCCAGCAAAGCATATATTATGCTTTTAAGATATTATATATAAGATTTTAAAGTCCCTCTGTGGTGAAATCAAGTTTCTCCTTAAAACTGCAGTGAACCAAAGACTCAAGTCTCAAAAACGCGGTTCGAAAATCGCTGGTGTTTCTGACATCACAAGTTTGTGACCTTGCAACCTTGTAAAAAAACGTTTAAATATGTCATTTTGGTGATCAGAGATTATAATAAAATGATTGACTACAGGGGGACTTTAAATATTAGTGATCTGAGAAAGGTATGAGATTCCAGGTAAACTGCACACAATGGTAATTTCAAATGCTGTGTCTGGAAACCTGTTTGCTTTGACCTCATATCTCGTAATAATGCTTTTGTGATTTTGTGTTGTAGCCTGGAATATTTGTTATATTTTATACAGAGATGCAATACATTGTATTGATTGTACAGATTTGTTTTTAAAAAAAAGACAAATTATTTCTGTGGTATAAAATGTTGTGGCACCAAGATAAGAAGCTACTATGAAGGGGGGCCCTTGGGTTTGCTATAGCCCCAGGGCCCTATGTGTTCATAATCTGGACCTGTTTATGTGTACCAAGAAACATTAAAGCTCCAATATGTATATGAAGTTGATTTATCTTTTAATTAAAAAAAAGTATGTTTAAGGTTATCAGCAACGATGGTTGGTGGTTAATAAAAGTTCTCCTGTCAATTAATAAATATTTTAGGAAACAATTTCCAGAATTTTTTGTGCAAAATTATATAATAGAATAGTCTGAATATAATACTAGAATATAATAGTCTGAGTGACATTTATTCTTGATTTTCTCCCTGTCTGTTTTTCTTATTTTTTGCTATTTTGTCTCCTTTTCTTGTTCTCAAACCGTCTCTTTGACAGATCGAGGGAGTGGATCCAGATAACGCCAGAGTTGTAGTCAAACTTGCCATCGGTGGCAAGACAGTAACCATCAGTCAGCACTCTTTAAAACTAGTCCCTCGCAAGGAATACGACAAATACAGCAAAGACCTCAGTGAGTTTGCTCTTACATCTATAAAGAAGACTATTCATTCACAATGCATTTAACTTCTAGAATGTGACATGGTTTCTAGTGAAACTGAATGTGTGGGAAATAATGTTGGGCAGGGCATTTTTTATTCCTCATGATTTCATTGGATTGTAGAATTGAGCTCTGATATATTAGTTGAATGAATTATGCTTAGCTTAGCCTACAGTTCTACAGTTGAGAATAACACAGACTGAAGAACTGGCTGACTGTGTAAAGTGCAATTTGAGCTTGTGGGAAAACAAGCTGTTTGAGTGCAAGCGTTTAAACCCAAAACATCATCAGCAAGACTTTATTTGTCTGTAATCAGAAGCTGTGTGGTCCGGGATTCTCGCAAGCAGATTTGCACACGTGAAACCGGTTTCATCGTTTTAAAATTGTAAATATCGTTTTTTATGCTTTTAATAAAGACAATTAGTTGTCTATGAATGTCCACTTGCCCTTTCTTTTCTTTAAAAAAAAATCTTAGGCACTTAGAGTGGAAGTGAATGAAACCGATTCATAAACATTAAAATACTCACTGATTCAAAATTATAGCCACAAGACATAAACAATGATTTCAGCATTAAAAATGCAGCAAACCCTAAATCTCTAAAACGGCTCAAAGTTGATTTAAACAGCTTTACAGCTCAAATGGTTGTATGCAAGTGCTTTTTATAAAATGATTAGCTTCACATTTCCTCAATTGTTCACTTCCACTGTAAGTGCCCCAAAATAACATTGAATTAATCGTTTTTTTCTTTTGTCTCCCAGGTCGTCTTAGTAAAGCACACAAGGACAAAGAGAGGGAAAAAGAGCGGGAACAGCAGAGGGAACGAGAGCAGAAGTTAAACGGCAAAGATGAGAGGGGAAAGACAGATCGAGATCGAGACCGGGAGAAAGATCAGAAGAAAAGGAAACACAGAGAATCAAGTGCAGACAGGTAAGACAGGCACTCAAGAACACCGTGTTTTGCATGTATATTATTGAATCTATATTTATGTGTGTGAACTTCCTGTTCCTGCCAGAGGGAAGCCTCCCCCGGCTAAAGAGTCGCGTCCCTCTCCTCCGGCCCCCTCATGGCTCCAACGGGACCTCCGTGTGCGATTCATAGATAAAGCATTCAAAGGAGGCAAATACTACAACTCTAAGGTACTGGACTAGTGTTGTGAGCCTGGTTTGTTTAGTACAGTGTCTGAGAGATGTTGTATTGGTGTTTTAGGAGGGAAACACACAGGATGTGTTCTTGTTTTCATAAATACACTGAACAGAATGCTTTTTTTTCCGATTATCCATAATTAAGATATTATAAAGCCATAAGATATTAGTATAAATTGAAGTATTTTTTTTTGTTTTGTGTGTTTAGATGAGAGTCGAGGATGTCGTGACGCCCCACACCTGTGTGTGTCGTACAGAGGACAACAGGCTGCTGGACGGTATGACACACTTTCACCTTGACCATTATAAGAGGCATTTTGACAATGATACTTTGGCCTAATAACTGGTTCTAAGTTTTAATCATTCGTCTGTTTCAGATATTAGACAGAAAATGCTGGAGACCATTGTACCCAAGAGCGACTCGGACTACATTATGGTGGTTCTGGGAGAACACAGAGGACAGGTAAATGGATTCACTTGTTTGCTCTGTGTCCCAAATCCTAGTGGGCCTCCTACTTAGACAGCATTGTAGGCGTCAGACACTTCTGAACTTCACACTGAATAATGTTGATAATACCCAGTGGTGTTATAAAGTAAAACTATTAAAATCATTTTCATTATGAAGTAAAGCAAAAATTAAATATAAATATTACGTGAAGTAGCAAAACTTAATCAAATGAAAATTAGAAATGTTGCAGTGGCAAGTTATGTAAATAAAATAAGTTTAAAATGACAAAAACTACAATAAAAGTCTACATAAATAAAAACGAATTCAAAACATGAATAAATAATATAACCGTATGTAAATAATAAAAAAATAGCTCTGCTTCTACCTCATTTGGTCCAAAGGCAGGCTTGCGTGGTACTTATCACAGATGAGGCAATCCCAGAATGCACAGCAAGATGGATTTTATTTTGGATTTGGATTTTACTAAAATTAGTTAAGATTGGTAACCTAATTAAAATAAAATATTTGTGCATGCCATTTAGGGCTGTGAAACGATTAATCGCGATTAGTCGCATCCAAAATAAAAGTTTGTGTTTACATAATATATGTGTGTATACTGTGTATATTTATATTTATTTTTATTTTTATATATAAATACACACACATGCATGTATATATTTAAGAAATATTTGCCTGTATATATTTATATATAATTAATATTATATAACATTTTTCTTAAATATATACATGCATGTGTGTGTATTTATATATACAAAATAATTAAATACACACACATATATATTATGTAAACAGTTTCACAGCCCTAGTATATTTTTTTGTCCTTAGTGTTGTCATTAGCTTAGCATCATGTTGAAAAATAGCCAGGAAATCACCGCGCCTTAACTGTCCAAATGAGGTGCGTAGACCTGAAAACTCAGAAGTGTTTCCTTAGCATCATGCTAACATGCCTTAGAAAGTAGCTGCCTAAGTAGTCTACGAGGCAGCTCACAAGAATTTGGTACAGAGCCCATAAGTTATTATCCTTATTTGATATGTATCTGTGGTCCACCACACATATAATCGTTAAGTCTTTCATAATTTGTCAATTACTTCTATCCATATATTTCTGCTGTGGAATCATAATGCGTTATCTTGCAGGTGGGCCGCATCCTGAAGCGGGACCGAGAGAAGTGTCAAGCCATGGTTCAGCTGGACCGGTACGAGGAGCAGCTGTTCACTCTCGACTATGACGCCATCTGTCATTATGTGGGCGGAACAGAACACTGAGAAACCAATCGGATGATACGACACACCTTTCATCATCCCAACCCTGTTTTGATTGGCTTCCCTTTATTCCTTGTGACCAACATGTCAGATACATTACATTTTTAATACAACCAGGACTTAATTTATTTTACTAGTTGTGTTGTATTTTTAAATGCATCTGAATGATGAGACCTGCGATCTTAAAGCAACATAATATCTTGTTAGTAAGAGTCTGTTGTCACGAAAAAATATTTTGCATATTTTGTGTTGTGCTTAGAAATGTGAGCGGGATCAATGACAAAAAGTGACATTTTCCTCTCTGTATAGTGATAATGAACATTTACGCAGGTCAGCCATTGTAGCATCAGTGTTTGAGTGTCTGCTGCTGATCTGGGAAGAACATGAAATTTCATTTTGGCCCAATGTAATTAAATATCTCACTGCCATTTAATTAGAATCCAAAAACTTTTGAAACTCTGCATGGTTTCTTAGTCCAGTAAAGATCTGAATTTATTAAAAGGTTAACAGTTTGTACAAAGTTATACACAAGCCACTTAGAATTTTCACTCATGTTTTTATAATAAAATATTAAAATTCCTTCAAAATGCCTTTGATTTGATATCTTGGTCTATATAACATCACTCATCCTTGACCTTTACCCTATAAAGCATACGGCCTCATATTTGATACATTAATTTCTAAGACCTCTAAATTATCAACATGATTAACTTTCCTGACATATCTGTTGTACACAATTATACTATTTTTATAAAGTAAATGTAAGAATAACTTTTATATTGTTATTCATATTTCAAGCTGAATTTGCAAATTGGGTTTACTTCATTATCCATACATAATATTTTAGACAAATCATGTGAAAACACAAATATTAAATATACACCTGGCTTTTGAGGAATGTTTACTTGTAAATCTTTCAATCATTATTGGATTGCACTGTATTATTTGCCCACACAATAGAAACTGCCAAGCTTTGTTCATAAACTAAGTTAAACTAAAGTTGAACTAAATTGAATTTAAATATTATCTTACTTAGACATTATTTGATGATAGACCCCCGGTTTCACATACAAGGCTCTAGTCTAGTCTCAGACTGAAATGCATGTTTGAGCTGTTTTAACTGAAACCAACTTGCACTGATATATCTTAAAATATGTCAGTGCCATTGTTTTGTCTCAAGATGCACACCAGTAATGTGTTTCCTAAGGCACATTTACAAAAGCTACTTAAATGTACTAACTGAACTAAGGCCTAATCCTGGCTTAATCTAAGCTCTGTCTGTGAAACCAGGCTATAGAGTGACAATGTGCTATATATATATATATATATATGTTTTCCGGATGTTTTCACTTGTTTTTTGTCGGTCTTTCTGTCTTCTGGCTCCAGACCTTTTCTGCTGCTTCATACATACAGATACTGATTCTGCCATTGTCTTTTTCGCATCAGCAAACGACATTACGCTGTCATTTCAACATGGCGAAATCATAGACTGTAAAAAAAAAGTACACTGAGGGGGTGACCCGAAGTAGAAAACTATTATGAAATGTTATGCAACATACAACAATAAAACAATATGCAAACTACAAAAATGATTTCTTAGACAGTATTTTTTTTTTTTCAGTACAAATATCTAAATAATATTAGTCCCCCTGTAGTCAACAATTGTATCAATGAAAACTCATCTTTGATCACCAAAATTACGTATTTTAAAAACAAATTGACATAAAAAAAAAATCTTCCTTAAAATAGCTTGAATGTAACGCTACACGTTCTATGAATATGCAAATTAGCACCGCCTCCACTCACTCACACCAGCTCAGAGATCCACTCGTTGATGTGATGACGTCAGAAACACCAGCGATTTCAAACCAGTTAGGTTCACTGCAGTTTTAAGGAGAAAATACTCAGCAATGGTGTTGACTTATGAATTTCCACATGGTTTGTCTTAAAGTATATTTAAAAACACCACAGACATATAAACAACATTACAAGCTTGATTTTCACCACAGAGATACATTTACCTGAGAAGCAAAATTGCTTACGATATTAAGTATTCTTGATTTCAGAAAAAAAAGCATCAAAATTAAATTAACTTGCGCTTAAAATGAGACAAAATATCTGCCAGTGGGTCAGAAAAATAGAACTTAATTCAAAGGGAAAACAAGATTATTTTTCTTACCTCACTGACATAGTTTTCTTGTTTTAAGCATAAACTCACTTAATTGTTTTTCCTACAATTTAAGACTTTATAACTTATTCAAGACTATATAACTCATCATTTAGTCTCTATCTGTTTTAATATGCAAATCATTTCAAATGAGCACCAAACCACTTGACACACATTCAAACAAAATGTTTATTTTGCAGGGAACGGCATCACTATGTTATGTAAAATGACAATTGTTTATAAAATGCATAACATACAACACATGGTATATTTACAAATGAATCTGTCCTAAATGTAAGAAAAGAAATTACAAAAGCCTTTTAACAGTCGTAAAGGCTTTAAAGACACGCTGTTCCTGCTCAGTCGTCATCAGAATCATCATCCTCCTCCAAGCGTCTTGTGTTCTCAGCGTTGGCTCTCAGGACGGCTCCAGGACTGGGGTACGGCCTCTGCTGGAACAGGGGTCCCGCCGCTGTGGTGTCCGCTCCTGTCTTTGCCTCATTGCGTTTGGGGAGACCGGTGGACCATAAGCCCCTAAAAGCGACAGCGCAGTATATTGATCAGGAACATGTTCTTTATTACAGAAATTTTAGATCTCACATAAACGCATTTTGAGTGCATTGTATAGCGGTCTGTTGTATACTAAACATTTCAGTAAATTTAGTAGGTATCCAATGTAGGGCTCTATGATTTATGTGATGCAGAAAACATGGACAGAATTACGTTCATAAAAATGGAATTTACTGTATAACGCGGAATTAATTAATTTGGATGAATATTCAAAAGTAGGGCTGTACACTTGTTCAAATTGATATTTGGCTAATGTCTGTGAATATAAGTGCAAAAAGCACATACTCAAGCACAAGTGGCAAATAAAATCAGAAATTTAAATGTCTTCCAGACAATTTGAAATAAAACGTGAAGAAATAGTGACAGAAATACTATTGAACAGTAGAACGCACTTCTCAAAAGTAATAACAACAATAATAATATTAGACTACATTAATAAAACATTATTTTTAAGGAATATCACAATTTTTCTTCAATGTTTTCATTTAAACAGTAAACCTTATTTGTCCAACACTTTGTTTGACAAAATCCAAAAATGAAAGGAATTGTTCAAATTTACATTTTACACGATTAGTTAAGTTGTTAAAGTTTTATGCATCCATTTGATTACCACCATTTTTGATACTAAATTGGTTTACATTTTTTCTAGATTCCTTGTTTTATGATTTATTACTAACAATGAATTTCTGAAAATTGTGTACTTTTATTGTTCATTTTTTTAGTTAATTAATTTAATTTTTTAATTTTTTTCAACAACATCCTTTTTGATTATTGAAATTTAATTCAACCATTAAAACGAACTCCAGTAAAATTAAAACGGACCACAGAGAATTTGAGAGAAAATAAAACATGAAACTAAACAGAAAACTTGCATATGTCGCACAGAGTCAGTAAGAGTAGCATCCCATTTCAAACACAGCCGTAGTGTTCATTATAAACTAGCTGGTCATTACCTTGGAGCATCCGAATAGGCGCTGGGATCCATGGGATCCATTTCCTCCTGCTGCTGTTTCCGCCCTCCTCCTAGTCCTCCTAAAAGTTTGCATTTATTCAAGCTTACTGTAGCAATACTTTGATTTATGAATTAAATATCTAATGAGGCAGATTATGCATAAATTACCTCTCTTTGATTTGTTATACGGTGCAATGTCGTCTCTCCGCATCCTTCTATCACGGTCCCGGTCTCTGTCCCGGTCTCGATCTCTATCCCTATCCCGGTCTCTATCTCTGTCCCGTCCGTCCTCCCTGTCTCTGTCCCGCTCCCGCTCCCGCTCCCTTTCTCGCTCTCGTTCCCTCTCTCTCTCTGCCTTCTCATAGTGGATGTCCACTTTGTCATGCCCAGTATCACCTAGGAAGTAAAACACAAACATTTTCAGCATATGTCTCAATAACAACACAAAATCCTTGTGTACTTATGCATGTCCATCCCTGCATCCCAGTGTCCATACTATCCATCCTAAATAATAAGTGAGATTAGAATAAGTGTGTCCCAATGCATAGCATGTTGAAAAGAGTATGTCAAAATTTGTGTGTGGATCTGTGCACACTCTAAAGGCCATTGTTGCCCACAACCCATTGCACTTTGGAGGAGGATTCGGTTCAGAACTACAAACACGAGTAAAAAGTGTTAAAAAACTACAAAATATGATGGATTTTAACTGTGACAAGATGATTGACAGTGTCAGGATGCAACATAGCGCAACCGTTAAAGATGCAATTGTATGACGTGACAGTATGTCCCAGAGCTTGTCTACCCTTCTGCTTTTTTCTTCACAAAAAGAGTACATACTTTGAGGGACGCAGCATGTGTCTTACCTTTCTGTTTCTTAACCCCCTTGGTGATGACAGCAGAAGGGTCATTAGGAGACAGCCAGCACACTAAATCTGTTTCCACATTCCAGTAGTACGGAAGACCGCTAAGGACAAGAAAAGTGGATGATAATTATGTATATGCAATGACTAATAAAGTTGAAATCTAGAATTTTGGGAATGTATCATGGTATTACAATGCTATTCTTGTAGGTAACTTCAAGAATCATGAATATGGTAATTGTTCAGTAACTAAGTGCACTTCAAAGTGACATTGATATCTCAGGCAATTTTTGTGCCACAGTAGCGTCATTGTATTCTTGTGCTGTTACATTAAAAATGAATGTCTTGGATTGTTACCGCTGACCAGAGAAAAACAAAAGCTTATGAACTGCTTACCAAGAGGGGTCAAACACTTTGTACCAATTCGTTGGCAAATTTTCAAGCCTTGTAGCCTCATAATCAACGTTGTTATCATCATAGTCTTCAGCGATGATCTCCTCTTCGGCCTCTGATGATGATGATGATGATGATGATGATGATGAGAGACAATAAATGAGAGCATGAATTCATCATTCAGTACGTTTTATAGATTACCCAGTAAGATAAATATGCATGATGTATCTTACCTTGGTCAGACTGTTTCACGATCCCTCTTTTAGCGAGGCGTGCAAGTAAAGCTGGAGGCAGAGGCATCTAAAGACAGAGCAAATCATTTCAGTGACCAGTGTTGACGAGCCACGAGTAACGTTAAACTACCAATATCTGGATCTGGGCTGACACACAGAGGCTGATTTTGTAGTCAAATAATGGACAAAACATTACACATGCAATTTAAATAAGAAATACATGACGGTGAGTGCATAATTTACCTTTATGATGACCAAAATTTTAGTTATGTAGTAAACGTTTCATTGAAAGGAGCCAAACGAGCAACGCGGACGCGGAACAATGACGTAGCAAAGACGTAACGTGACATCATCTAAAGGAAGCGAATTAAACGCTTATCTGAAGAAGAAAAAAAACAATAACAACAACGTGTATTTGAACATCTGAATACATTTTAAAGATATACGCCATTAATATGGTGTTTAAACCAGTTTAAAATATTAATGTAAATGTAAGACTTAGTGGGTGTTTTTTTAACGCTAGATGGCGACAAAACGCTCTGGATTTAATTTGTATGCCGCTAAAATGCAAAAAATAGATTTTTGAGGATGCTTTTTTGTTAGTCAGATTATTGACATTTCATGGGCTAATACATACTAATGTCAATTTTTTTTTCAGTAATAAATGAGCTGCTGATGTTAACCAAGTTAAAAATAACAATTTTGAAAGGGAAAAAAAAAACGTTTTGTTGGTACTAATAAATACTAACCATGTTGTGCGTTTCTCTACTGTATTGGTGTCTTAAAATTAGTATCAATCTTCACATTATGTAGGATTCCAGCACAGTCCCCTCAGTAAATAATAAACTGAATTTTCTGTGAAGCAAAATTATGTGTTTCTGAAATCTAAAGCTAAAACTATCAAACACAAATGAATTGTTTCCAAATTATAAAATTAAGGACTAGGTAACATGGTGATGTTATACTTACTACAAAAAAATTTAAAATAATGTAACTGTTTCATGCATGGTGCATAAATGTAATAAAAGTGTAGAATAAAGGTGATTTTAAATACATGCGGCAAATAACCTCAGAAACATGACGTCCATACAAGTACACTAGACCCAAAGAGGGAGTTTGTTTCATACAAAAGAGGGAGTTTTATTAACAAACAACGGAACAGAGACAAGTGAACAATTGCCATAAGTTGATAAGCGAGTGTTTAATGGCTGATATTCATCTCACTGTCCTCATCATCCTCTGTGGAAAAAGAGGAGAAGCAGACCGGCTCGCACTCTAGAGTGCGCAGGTTCACGAGACAGGCCGTCTGTGTGCTGCTGAACTCTGGGATTGCCAACAGGAGAACATCTTGTCCTTCAGGTCCTGAGAAAGACAAAAATTACCATACAAAAAGATATCGATAAAGCATGGCCACACTGTTACATAGTGTTGTTTTTAATATTGTAAAATAGTTTTCTATTCACCTGTGACTCTTTTACATTGATAGCTTGGTGCATTCCCGCTGAAGTACACATGGGGGCATTCTTCCAATATAAAGGGATCTTTCTTATAGAACGGGTAACAACCTAAAGGGTCAACAGAACATATCAGAGTAATCTAGCATTAATGGTGCAATATACAAAATATATTTAACAGAATGTAATGAAAATCAAGATATTAAAAACCTTAAAAATGAATATTTCCTTTTATAAATTAAAATGTTTTAAGGTCCTGAAAAAGTCTTGTTAAAGTCTGTAATAAACTATGAAATAAAAAAAAATTAATACATTTAAATATATATACCTATACATTATATATATATATATATATATATATATATATATATATATATATATATATATATATATATATATATATATATATATAATGCATTAAAATGTATATTGAGTGTAATTTTAACCTCAAGTCTTTCTACCACAGACAAAAAAATTCAACTCAATCTTCAGTGTTTGCATGAATTTTTGATCATTTGAGGTACACAGATATTATGCTAAAAATAACCCAGAATATCCCTTTAAAAAGTCAACAATCAGACCAAAAAAATGCAAATATATAAATAAAACAAAGAAAATATAGTGTCCAGACCCAGTGTGTCCGGGGCGGTGGGAGCCAGGTGACGGAGTCTCAGTGTGCTTTCTAATATCTCCAGATGATCGTCCACACTGCTGTACTTCACAATATCACTGACGTTCTGTCCTGCTGTGCCCAAGAACCTGAGACCACAAAACATTCACCTTCATGTACACTCGCCACTAACACAGGATAAAAATAAAGGCAGTTACTCACTGGACGCCATCTACGACGGCTTGGAAAGGGTTGCTGACCAGCTGCAGTGTGGGGAACGGCACAGACAGAGGGAACATGCAGCGGTGCAGGGGCTGCTGGGGGAGAGTGTAGTTTGTTGGGTCATACTGTCCAGGCATGACATCCACAGGTACAGAGGCCTGTAGAGGACAAATCACACATCACTGACACCTGGAACTGAAATGAAAAGCCCCTTCATTACCAATTTAACAGTATGACAGACTTGGAATTTTAATGGATAAAAGCCAGTCTAATCCCACCATGTGATCAGAAAACGACTAAGAGCTACGGGACCTTGTCCTATAAACTTGATATATGGAATAAATAGGGGAGGATACATTTCGGCTTGTCCCAAATTAGGCCCTCAGTCATTTTGGTCCTTCACAAACACTCAAATACAAATACTCAAATACTCACCACTAACTGAACTAGAAGCTCATCCAGCAGCTTGATAGCCTCCACACTCCCAGCCTGAGTCTTCTTAGTCAGATACTTTGCCTTCAAATGGAAAACAGTTTAACTGAAAACAAGACTTATTCACTAAATGTAACTGAATTCAATTAGCACTGCTTGGAGCGTAAGTCCCATTTGCACACCTTAGTTGTTGAGTCTTTGTCCTGAGTGCTTTGACTCAACAGGTTTCCAGCTAATATGACTCTCGAGATGGATGCTGCTCCGCTCTGCTCCCCCTGGTCTCCAAGCTGACCGGTTACCATATCAACCAAAAGCTGCAATCCCATCATGCTGTCTGCTTTGCTGCCGTTCAAGCCCAGGCCAGACGCAAGGAGCACAAACCTAAAATGAAATTGGAAAGGTTATGTGTGTACCACTTTAACAGCAGCACAATATATCCAATATCCGAGATGTTTTATTTATTTACAGTATATAGAGCTAGTACAATATATCGATATATTTTATAAACGATATAGGATGAGGCAATACAGTTTATATCGATATACAGTAACGTTAGTTTGATATTACGAGCACATCTGAAAAATAGTGGAGGACACGGAATGAGCTGCAGCAGTGAAAATGCATAATTCAATTTTTCCTAAACATGAGACATAAGGGCTGCAAAATAACATGTAAGATATAGTTAATGCATATAGTTTAATACAGCTTGTTTCTTTAATGCGTTTGAGATGTGTTTTTTTTCAGTGCATAACTTACATTTCACAGTTATATTCTCCACCTGTAAATATTAGAAATCTTGCAATTGTTGTTCTTTTTTTCCCCATTTTTCTTGACCTTATATTTTTGGATCAAAATGTCATAACTGGACCTTCCTGTGAGACATCAGACTTCTCTATGGTGAAGTAAACAGGACTTCTCCAATCATTGAATCCCTTTAATGCTCTGCCCCTGCAAGCTCACGTTCATCTGCCTCCACTATTGAGTGCTACGCCCACATCTCACCATCCAATCAACATTCGATGAATAAAACGAAGTCCTCGTCTTACACGTTTTCTTTTTCGAAAATCCGTTACAATTAAGAAGAAAAGATCTTTCGATACTTCCATTTCACAGTGACTTCAATACTCATCATTCATCAGTTAAAGGTAGGGTAGGAAAATTCAGAGAGGCTAGCAATAGCAAGCTAGCTTTGAAAGCATAAGATCCCTTCAGAGCATCTACAAAGCAACAACTTCTCCAAAACGCACACTGCGCCACAGCAGAGTCTGCAAAGCGTCACGAGAGACGCCGTTAAATTACCTCATGTCTCAAAACACATTACATTACAATAATAATAATAATAATGTAAGCATCTTACAGAGCTCTAGTTGTACCACCTGACTACTGCAGATTCATTTGGGCGTTGATAGTGTTGACATAGAAACGCATTAATCCGAGTAGAACGTCCTGGTTTGCCATCTCTTAATAATGATAGTTACGGTGTGAACGCAGCAAAAGCTCGTTGTTTTGGTTCAGGAGGAACAGTAAATGTGGCTGCTGTTTGTTTGTGGCCCTCAGTGTCTTTGACTTCAACTATGCATAACCTCATGCAACATGCTGATTCAGACCGAATGCAATGATTCGACGGACATTTTTTTGGTCCGGAGACTTCCACAGAAGATATATGTACATGTTTTTAATATTTAGACCACTTATTTTATTGAATGCTATCAAGATGTGAAGAGAGTTTCAACCACTATAACAAAAAGTGTTTATGAAAAGCATTGCCTACCCTAACTTTAATAGTCATAATAACATTTAAGTAATTATCAGTTTATCATATTTACACGAGTACGTCTAAAAACCAAATCTCCTGCTCTTCAGTCAGTCCGGTCAGGTGTGTGTTTCTGTACCTGTCTGAGCTGAGAGGCTGTCTAGGTGTCTGTGGAGGAAGATCAGCCATGCAGAAGTCTTCAACGGTGAATTTCCCATCGTTCTTCTCTGCACCCATGATGGCAATCACACTCCCTGGAAATACCATTTCATTATAAAGCAGGAAAATTGAGAAGCATGAGAAGTTTGAGACAGGTAAGTGTATCTTTCTATATGTATCCCACCTGTTACAAACTTGGGTGCGTCAATGTTGCCCTCCAGTTTAATCCTCTGAAGTTCATCCTCCAAAATAAGCTCATCTGATTGGCTGATGTATTTGGTACGAGGTGGCTGGGGCATCACATTGTGCTGAAGAGAGAAAAGACATGTTAAAGGGTTAGTTCAACCCAAACATTTAAATTGGCCCATGATTTACTCTGATGACTGAAGTCATCCTTAGGTGTATATGACATTCTTATTTCAGACGAATACAATCTGAGTTACATAAAAAAATGTCCTGGCTCTTCCAAGCTTTATAATGCCAGTGAATGGGTATATTTTTTGGGAAGTCAATCAAAGCGCATCCATCCGTGCAGTGGTGTAGTGGTAAAAAAAGAGGTGGGTAAACTATAAATTCTGGTGGACCACAACTTGGTTACCCGGTAAGGTGGGCCACTGCCTACCGGTGTATGTGTATCCTGATGACATCGCTATAGGCTATCATTTGATGGTACTACCAAGGGTATCACTGGTTGTTCCCTCATCATAGGTCACACAATCACTATTCAATTCATACATTAATCAAAGTTCTTGTTAAAGAGACTCAAAATGGAATAATATGGTTGAAATCTATAAAGTTTACTAAATTACAAAACAGAGAGAACAAAAATATTTAAGAGAGATCGCTTATATCCAGGGCTTCCAATGCAATGCACTTGTACATAATGATTAGGGATTTGGGATTAATCTGTTGAATATTTCCTCGATTAATTGATTAGTTGTTTGGTCTATTAGAAAAATGTGGATTAGTGTTTCCCTGTAGAGGGAAAAGTCTTTAACCTGGTGCAGGCTTGATTCCCTCTAAATCTCTTGTACAGTTGGGTTTTGACATGCTCCCTACATTAAACCAGCTGCCTGTAATGAATAAAAAAAATCACTTTTTTGCATCGTTTTAATGATTTCCTGTTGCGGCTGCGATCAAGTTTCATTCTCGCGCAGCTTGTTTAGTAACTTCACGAGCGTGTGTTTTTTGCTACGTGTGTGCGCCGAACCCTTTTTTTTGCGCGCGCGTGTGTGACGACGCGCTGCGCTCTCTGCTCCGTGTTTGCTCCGTTCTGCTCTGTAGTTAACGGCCCAAATGCTCGAATCATGTGCCGATCGGCGATCACGCACTGGAAAAGCAAAGTCTGCTCAAATAACGTGAAATTTAGAGGTGGATAAACGCAATTTAGAGGTGGATAAACGCACTTTGGAAGTGGGCAAACGCTATTTCCAAATTTTGGGAGGTGCGTAAATGGCGTTACGTGCGTTTAGCCTCCACTACATCCCTGCATCCGTGATAAAAGTGCTCCACACGGCTCTGGGGGGTTAATAAAGGCCTTCTGAAGTGAAGCGATGCGTTCGTGTAAGAAAATGTTTCATATTTAAAACTTTATCGACTAAAATAACTAGCTTCGGGCAGACGGCCGCACGTATCGATTTATGGCAAAAAAATAACACTTGAACTTGGCACACAACATAATTGACAAACGCAGTCGCAGTTGCCCAGTACTGTTTGTTTGAACCGCGAGAGGCATCAAAGCTTACGCTACTCCTACATCTTCAAGTGTAACTCTTACTCGCAAGTCAACTTCCGTACGACCGTCTGCTGGAAGCTAGTTATTTTAGTTGACAATGGATATTTTTCTTACACAAACGCATCGCTTCACTTCAGAAGGACTTTATTAACCCTCCAGAACCGTGAGGAGCACTTTTATAATGGATGGATGCGCTTTGATGAACTTCCAAAAAAATATACCCATTCGCTCCCATTATAAAGCTTGGAAGAGCCAGAACATTTTTTTAATATAACTCAGATTGTATTCATCTGAAAGAAGAGTGTCATACACACCTAGGATAGCTTCAGGGCAAGTAAAGCATGGGCTAATTTTCAT
This sequence comes from Abramis brama, assembly GCF_963993115.1. NCBI lineage: Eukaryota > Metazoa > Chordata > Actinopteri > Cypriniformes > Leuciscidae > Abramis > Abramis brama. The sequence continues at coordinate 13,900,893 of NC_139978.1, forward strand.
TTTTGTGTCCCTTTAAAAAGGGAAGACTGAGGAAAAGCGAAAAATGCTTGTATCATCCAAGTTTAACCTCCTCGCTGATCTCCTTCAGGATGGAGGGCTGCAGCTCCATGTGTTTGAATATGGTGCCCACTATTATACACTGTTCACCCATCTGCAGGTCACACAGCTTCCTGATGGGCACGACACAACCTGCCACACACACATTCACTCATGTTCAGAAGCGCTTCAGGGGAAAACACGAGCCTGTCAGTGAGTTCACGGATGTTTCTCACCCCACTTCTGCGTGGCTCTGTCGCTGAGGATGTGTCTCATCTGCATGAGTCTGGTGGCGTAGATGTGCGCGTACTGGCGGCTGAAGCTGCGCTCGCCGAGGCGGAACCGCTCCGAGCAGCCGCTGTATGAGGGCTGGTGCCGGTCAAACACGGGCTCCGAGGACCCCGGAGGACACAGCAGCGTCTCCTTGGGCACGATCACATCTGAGAACATGACTGGAGAAAGGGTTTGGACGCTAAATTAGCAACGGAGCAGTTTTATGTGAATAAAATATAAATGCATTATTAAACATTGTATTAAAAATCGATATAGAGTTGTCAAGCAAGCATATTGCTGTATGCTAACAGCACCGTAGCTTCACTTTACCGTATTCCTTGCTGTGTTGGTTTTCTACAGTATATTGTAAATCTAGTTTGATTCGATGATAAAGTAAATAAAAAAACAACAAAATCAGATCGATCTCCTCTGTGTTGATTTTTGGTATCTCCCGCTAAATACTCAACCTCTGACCTCTAAGAAAATATGACGCGAGTTCCGCTATAACACGCTTTCATAATAAAAGCCACCGGAAATATAAATAATCTGCGTTAAAGTCCACATGAAATCAAAATTGACTATACTTACTTTGTTTGCCTAAATTGATCGTTTTGTGGTGAACAATTCATCCATGCAAGTCAATCCACACAAAAAAATTTTTTGGCTTCGTAATCTTTAATCAAAATCTGAAAATGCCCCTCCCCTCTGCGTTGGAGGACCTTCCCTGATGACGTAGGTCTGAGGACTTGGGTTGGGAAACGCTTAACCACTCCCCTCAAACCGTTAGTCTGCTATTAGTCTCGCGTAGCCAGACCTTCAGACTGACGGCTGAAGGTCTGGAATTCATAGCAGCTTTCTTTGGCCAAGGCCCGCCCATAAGGCCGTTTGACCGACATGTCAAACAACCAATTACAGTTCGTTTCGTTCAGCGTCACGTTTCGGGGCGTGGAAATGTCCCCACAACAACAGACCGGCGTGCAACAAGTCAGTCAGCATAGAAAATCAAAGAAGGAGAAGAAAACAAGCAGTAAGTCATTGATCTGTTCGTGCACGTATAACCTCGCATACTTTTGAGAATCCTACGTTTAGCTGATCTTGATAAATGCTCATTGTCACTCATGTAAACACAACAGTTTTTCTTCCGCAATCACACGTCTGCGCTTTGTTTCCCGGCGGACCGAAAATAAACGCGACACTCGCGCCCCCGGAAATCCGATAAAATTCAACCAATCAGATGACGACTTCGACATTCCTGAAGTGTTTCCAGTTAAGTGTACCATATGCATCAGACGTTTAGCCAACGTTCCGTGGGCGTGACGTCTGAGGCTGAGACTAGTCTGCTATGAGCAGAGATGGAGAGGAGGAGCGCTAGAGTAAAACCCTGCCCTCTGTTCAATATTCCGTTTCACTGGGAAACACGTCACAACACTGGAGAAAAGTCGTTTGCAACTTCCGGTTCACGGGGACTTTAATTTTTTTAGTCTATGGTTTATGTACGGGACTGTTGCGTTTTTTTAGACGTATTATTTAAATTTTAAATATAACATTTAATATTTCATGATTACTTCAGACCATTTTTTTAAATGAATGCCCACCAAAAATACGTCAAAAAAAGTCAATGCCAGCATTTGTGAGGAAAAAAAGACAGTATGACCAATAACTTTACTTATTGAAATTTATTAGGTACATTTCCTAAGGTAAATTTTTATGCGTTTAATATGTATCCCACAAAATGTGATGTTTCAAAGCTGAACTTCTAATTTGCAGATATTTATTTCACACAATCACTTCAATGAAAAGAAGTGCAACTAAAAACAGTCTACAAGCGGTTTGCTAGGAGACTACTGACAATATTAAATGTTCTGTTATTTAATCATTCATGTATTGAATGTTACACACATTGGTACAACATCACAAGACACCGATTACTTTGCATTACAATTTTTCTACAGAGCACAGCACAAGTTCTGTGAAGTGTACAAATGTAGCAGGATTATAAGCACAATAACGTGGAAGATTCGAACAGAACAGAAAACATGAGCGATCTACTTCTTCCTTCCTCCTCTCTCCTTAAGGGCCAGATGGATGACGGAGCCATTGTTCATGTTGTAATAAGCCAGAGAGTTGGAATCTTTGATGAAAATACCCTGGAGAATCAAACACAATATGAGATCTCGGTTTTAAAAGTAAATACTTTTACATTTTATATTAGCATTCACCATTTATATAATAAATACATTTTTAAGATTCAAATTAAAAAAATATTTTACCTCATACTGCAGCTTCTGCTTTCCAGCCGGCATACCAGTGGCTTCATGGATCTTAACCTTGATGACAGACACCTGAGGTACATAATGGCAATAAATTAGCTCAGATTTTCATTTCTTTCACAAAATATGTATAATTCTATTGGTCAATGGTTAAAAATGTGTACAAATGGAGTTGGTACATATAAATACTGGACAGGCGAAGTCTTTACCTGGTCTGTGAGAGGCAGGTTGAAGTTCAGCACTTGGCCACTCAGCTTCCATTCGGTCTTGTCCTGCATGTTGGGCACTTGGACCTTGACTGCAACAGGTCCCTAAAAGAGAGCAAAGATCACATTAGAAAGATTAACAAATGACAGATGTAATCTACTAAGTGCACTCAGAGTATGTTGCAGCAGTGTTGTACCTTGGTCCTGCGCAGGAACTCCTCTTCTGGAATCAGGTTGTCCTCGGTCTTCATTTTCTTGCTGGAAGGCTCGTCCTCGTGAGGAGGAGGAGGATGAGCAGGAGGCATGGGGGCGGAAACAGAGCTGGGAGGTTGAGGCACAGGGGGAGCGGGTACAAACCCTGAAAAACAAAAACAGTTTATTCACTACAACAAAATTATTATTAATATACTTGAAAGTACACTATGTAACTTTTTTTTGTCCAAAAGTAACTATTTAAATAATGAGTCAATACATCATCAATCCTTCTTCCAAAATGAGATTCTATTCCTTCCAAAATATGCACCCTGATTCACTAAGGTAAACCTATTATAAGGGTTTATATTTTAAACCTGTCGGGATGGTTTTCAGGGGAAATTGAGTACAGTAGCCTGTGCGTGTCTCATATGCATAAAAGGAGAAAAGTTGCACTGTAGTCACTTGGACTATTTTAAACATTGTCTTTTCTAAATTTCTGGGCCGGCAAGTTTCGATCCCATAGAAGCCTATGGAGGAGTGATCCAGCTCTCAGATTTAATCAAAAATATCGTATATAATATCTGTGTTCTGAAGATGAACGAAAGTCTTACGGGGTTGGAACAACATGAGGGCGAGTAATTACTGACAGAATTTTCATTTTTGGGTGAACTAACCCTTTAATTTACATTTTGGAACAATGTACCAAGAAGCTACATAAAAGATCTGTAATTTTAAAGACTCACCAGCAGGGACCACCATAGGTGGAGGTCTGGGTGCCATAATATGGGGTCCAGAGGGTGGCATGGGCACCACATTGATGCGTGGGGCGTGCAGCATGGGTGGCATGGGAGCCAGAACTTGTCCAGGGGCGAGACGCACCACAGGGGACACTGGAGGTCTGGGTATGACAGGCACAGCAGGAAGCAAAGTGGTTCGCACTGGGGGCGCCATCTGGAATATACACAAGAGCCTTTAGTTAGGACTAGCACTTTTATTTTTGTGTTCGACAATCACAGTGATCTTGCGAATCTCCTGAATGCAGAAACAGATTGAGACTCACGGTAGGTCTGGGCATGGTGTTGATTGGTGGGGTGGGTTTGGGCATGCTGGAGGCTGCTGATTGCATGGGCGGCTGAGGCATCTCATTGGGCTTGCTAGGGCCGATCTTCTCCTTGGTGTCGTCCTCCTGCACCAGACCTTTAGCTTTGTGGATGGCTTCGATCTGCTCCTGCAGGGTGATGTTAGCCTGAGCCGCCTGCTGGGTACGAGCCATACTGCCTGAGTGACCGTCCCATGTGACCTGCGGAGCAAGTAAAAGTGCTGTTAGATGAACACAACTACCTTCTGGAATTCCTCACTTTGGGGTCACACTTGTGATTCTCGGCAGTCAAAACGGAGAGAAGACAATAATAATGAATTTTTTTATGAAATGAAATTAATGTACCATTTCATTAATATTTTTTAATATTTTGTATTTTGAGGGGATTTCTTGGTACTAGACAAAATTCACCTCTAAATTACACAATTTAGTTCTGTAAAAAATACAAAAAAATTGAAAAATTATACTTATTACAAGTGTGAACATTTTTGAAGACTATTTAGTAGGGGCTGGGAATCTTTTGGTACATCACGATTCGATTAGAATCGATTCTTGAGGTCACGATTTGATTTAAAATCGGTTCTCAATTTTGAATCAAATTTCGATTCGATATATGCATTTTGATTGTAGTTTACTGTTCTGTGTTACTTTTGTTATTTGACTGTGGTAGACAGTTTAATAGGTTTTGAAGAATAAATGTCATCCTACTGAATTAAATGTGAACCAATAAAATTTATTTAGTTTTTCTTCCAATTTTAGTCAACCCAATATTATAAAACAAATTTATGAGGCTGCTGTCCCTTTAAGAATGAATGCACGGATATAGTTACACATCCGCATTGAGTCCTTGATCACATACAACAGGGCATGCGCAAGGTGAATTTTGAGAAAGAAGAATCCACTTGGTGTTAATACGCAGTTGTATCATGTAGTCTTTCTTACCTTCTCCTCAGGCTTCTGTATCTCCTCCTCTCCGATCTTCTTACCGATGGCCGTTTCTTCCACACCAAAGATATCGGTACGTCTCTCGGCCAGCTGCTTCAGGCTGCTCTCGATGTCCAGGCCGGGAGCGTACACCTCCTCCTCGATCCGACGCTCTCGGATGTTGCGGTCACGCTCCTCCAGCCAGCGAGGATCCAGCAGGCCGATGCGCATGTGCTCCTGCATCTTACTGGCTGGGATCTTCTCACCCGTGATGGGGGAGATGAGGTACTCGTCAGAGGAGGTCATGGGAAGCAGAGACTTAGACGCTGAGGAGAAGATGAGATGGAAAGTGAGTGGATACAAAGAAACGTGTGCTATTTTAGAACAATAAAGTGTTTTATAAATGCGCTTACCCTTGGGGTCGTAGTCTTTGCGAATGATAACCTGGTCTGGGGTGGGGGGCAGAGGTGGTGGCATGGGGTTATCAGGAGGTAGAGGAGCTTTCATGCCATCATCCTCTTCATCAGAGCCCTATTGAGAGGAATAACAGATGCTAGTTAGTCAGAGTAATAGTTAACCCACTTCTACAAACTCATCATCTATGGCATTATGTGAACATAACCCTGGTTGTCTGACCTCGTCCATGTCCTGCAGCTGTGTGTCCTGGTCCAGCTGAGCTGCGTGTCTGTCCTCCCTGCCTCCTCTCTCATCCTCTTCATCTTCACTCTCCACCTCCATCTCCACCTCCTCACTCTCTCCAAATTTCTCATAGCGCTCCTGGATCAGGATACGAGCACCCAGCTCCTCAGGAGTAGTGGGAGGAGGGAAATTACCTGTAAAAAAAGTATTAATAATGATGATGATGATGATGATGATTTAAAAAAAATAACATGAATATTATAATAATAATAATTAACAACAAATAGTATGAACAATCAATTTAATATAAATCAATTTAATGAAAAATTGTATAGTTTTTTTTTTTATGGTATAGAGGCAGAGGCTCTGTTCTTTCTTTTGATATATTGCATGTTCCGATACTCATACAACAAAATATTATGGGGGCCATGAAAACTTTGTGAAAATGACCAAAAACAATAATAACATTGATAATATAGTATTCATATCTATACAATTATTAATTATACAATTTCTTCATCATCTTACAATTGTGTCTGTAATTGGCTAATTAAACCACATCTGAGATTGAAGAAATTGCTTGCTATTACCAGAATCAAGAGTATTCTTCTGATATACAATAGTATTTGCGCAAATAAAAATACTCAAATATCTAAAATCATGTTAATTGTCGTCAACTAAACATGCTCACCTTGCTCATTTGGTTGGAAGTCCACCGTCTCCACGACCACAAAGTCATGCCAGTCAATCTGAGCATAAGCCACCCTCTCCTTCTCTCGCTCCTCCTCTTCCTTCTTCCTCTCTCGTTCCTGGAATTTGGCCCACTCCACACGATACCTGACCTAAAATATTGGGGAAAGATGTGATATTACAGGTCAGTCTGATCTGTCCTTCCCTTTTGAGATCTTACGAGTTTCAAAGCTCAGATTGATCCAACTTTATTGATACATTTTTTGGGACTAACTGAATTTAACGAACGACTACTTATAAGACATGTTATATTTCACAACTTCAGTTCTACTCTCTGATTCACTATACATTCCCTAATGTGGTTTTAAATCACTAGCATCCACTCTGTTATCCATTTTCCACCAGAATGGTTTGCATGCTGGAGCCAAAACCTGTTCTCGGCCGGTCGAACTGGAGCCTGTTGTGAACCGTGCACTTGTTTCCACGGACTTGAGGAACAAGCGGTGATGTAACGCTGCTACATGTTGTTTACCTGACTATAACCAGTCTAAAAATTAAACGGTGCACGTTCCAGTGTTGTGCAGACAGTGAATCACATCTGTATTGCGGGAGTGATTCTAGCAAACGGCAGCTCACATAAACTCCTGGTACTCTCATCTGTCCTCTTTGGAGATATTTTGAACATGAAACTGTTGATTCACTCGCTGTCTCGTACACGCATTTTTATATATTTAGATATATCAATGAGACCGCCATAGACAGCTGGCTCCATTCCAGACCAGAACGTTTTTAGGAACGGAGTTGAACCAAACCACATTTTCTGCAGTGGAAATGCACGGAACAGTTTGAGAACGGACACAAGCCGGTAACACACACCGGAACCATGTGACCTGGAATGGCTGTAATAATTACCTGGTCCAAGACCTCACGAGAATTCTCTGCTTCCTTCTTCAGTTTCAGCAAAAGACCTTTTGGAGGGATTAAAACCTGCAAGAAACCAATCAATTAAGCGAATTTAGTGTCCCACTTGAATAACTTTATGATTCCCAAAAAAACTCAGCTTTTATTAGCCACCATTAGTCCTGAATATCACTGCCATACCTTTGTGTACTGTTCCACCAGTTTTGTAAAGTAGTTGAACAAGCTGTGCTGTGGTCGCAGGAAGTCAAACTGGTAGTTCCTCTGCTCCTTCTGCATCAGCTGCGTGAGGAACTGACGGCCATTTCGGGCGACGAACTGTGCAGTCAGCTTCACCACATCCAGGTCAAAGGCTGAGATGGAGGGAGGGTCGGCAATGAACTCAAACTCAGGTGGAGGCTCCTTGGGCACCACCGTCTCATGGATCACCTGCGCTTGAACCTAAAGGACCACAAACGCATAAGCTCTTCATAAAATATCCAGCTATGAAAGACTTTCAAATCAGACTGCTTAGATTATGACTTGACAGGTTTTGTTTCAATTACTAGTATGTGTTGTATAAAGTCAATGACAGGATCCTGACCTTCTGAGGAAGCTGCTGTGACGCTTGCTGTTGCATGACTTTAGGCACGGCTGCAGACGGTTCCTGAGCTTTGCCCTCCTTGAACTCGTTGACCTTGTGGCGGTAGTAAGCATGGTAAGGGTCGTTGGGGTTGAGGAAGTTGAATTTTGGGTTGTTGATCTCATTCTGTCGAATCCTGGCCTCGAACTCAGGTCCATTCCTTCGAAAAAATAAAAAGTGGTTAATTATTGATTTAACAAATGTACAATATTGAAACGATATGATGTTATATGACTTGTTATGATATGATTTCAAACCTGGCCACGAAGCTGGCAGTCTTGTCAACAATGTTCCGGACTTCAGGAGGCGGATAGATGATTCCCACAATGGGCTTTGTGGCTGGAGTCTCTTCTTTCTGCTCCTCGGGCTGTTATTAAAACATTCCACAGCTTAACTGATCTGAGCCTTCATTAACACTTTGGTTGCAAAGACTGCCTCACAAGCCAAATATTTTTGACTATCTGCATATTCATTAGCTTAATCTACCCAAAAAGAGTCCATTGAATTTATGATGAATAATGTAATTTTAATTACTTAATGCAATATTAGCCAAACTATACAAAAGGAAAATATATTATTATGAAAGTTCTGACTTAACTCAAGCAGTGGTAATATAGTAAGTTAAGTTGATTCATTCCCCTGGCCAACTTTAACTTTCACTGCATCCAAAATTGCATACTTCCCTACTATATATAGGTGAAAAGCAGTATGTGACAAAAAAAGTATGTCTGAATTCACAGTACTCATAAGAGAGCAAAAGTACCCAGATGACCTACTACTTCTGGCGAGACACTTCAGAATCTTGCAGGTTGTCTTAGGTCATCCCGGTACTTTTTGCCTTCTCTTTTTAAGGACTAGGAATTCAGACATAATTCTTGCACATAATGTTTTTTCATGATAGAGACAGTATGGCAAATGTAATACGTCAGCAATCCATTCATACTAATATATATATATATATATATATATATATATATATATATATATATATATATATATATATATATATATATATGTATGTATAAACATATAATACTATATTCATACTGTAATGTTTTTAAGCGGTCGTGAATTACTTATTCAAAATAAGTACCCAAGTTACTCAAGGGAGTAAGTTATGCTATTTCGGAAGCAGCCATGATGTATAAAACATGCAATATTATGGTCGATTAACATCTTTGTAGGTTTATGAAGATAAATCGGTTAGTAATTGAATATAAAGCAGATGGATCTACTCTGTACTGTCTCTAAAATAAATAAATCATAGGTTCATACCTTGTTATTTAGCTCCGGCTGCATGATCTGCACAGGCCCAGGCGGCATGACTGCGACACTACAGGCTCTTCTCTGGACGAATCAAGTAAGTACCGCTGAGAAACATAAACAGTTATTGTCAATCTAATGGTAATTTGTTTGACAAAATCAACGTACAGCGTTTAAAACTACTTAAGTACTATAATTTCTATGTACACTTTCATACAACTTCACTAACCTCTGGTTGCGCCAAACGCCACACAACAGAAGACGACAAATAAACTACTTCCGGTAGCAAGGCCAATGGTGTTCGTGGGAAATGTAGTTCAAGTGAAATGATTCCGCCTACATGCGACCATGGAAACCTGGTGTGTGTGTATATAGAGCTAATGCACATGTTCTTGCTACAAAACTAAAACGATTAAAGAAAAAAACGCATATTTCGGCCTGTTAAACAATGACTCACCTATTAGGCCGTCAGGACTGTATCGACAGTCTTCGGAGAGATCTTATTGATTTACAGGGAGCAGTGCTGGATGTTTTTTCTAAGACTGGACCCGTCCGTTTCCCTTCATGGAAGTTTCCCGATAAACTGTCATGTAATCTGGATTTAGTCAGTCTTTTAGAAGAATATGATTATGTGGATGGTGAGGAGGAATTCAGTCAGCACTCCCACATAGTCCTGCTAGAGTTGCTGATGGACAGGTAGTCAACTTGTTGTGAATTATGTAAATTGTGTAGTATATATATATATATATATATATATATATATATATATATATGAATATTTGCATTATAAGTTACATGTAATTAATAAATAATTATGAAATACTATATAATACTTATTTTAAAGGTGATCTGTTGACAGAAATACAATATCATATACATAACTTTTTTATTACCTTAGAATAAGCCATTTATATCTACATACACCACGGGTCCCCTTACATTGAAATTGCCGACGATGTTTCTACAGTAGCCCTAAACGGACAAACGCGTTTCGTTATGTTGTTATTGGTGCAACGAAGCAAGCTAAAGTCAGCGAATAAAACACTGACACAATGATGAACAAGTAACAATAATATTCGCAATAAAATATATTTTTACTGAATAATAAAGTAAACATAATTTCTTAATTTATCTTTGTAAAGAAACCTCTTTGCTGATCTGGCTACTCTCTGCTGTCTCAGACGATGACATATTTTCCTGTTGGCCACCGTAATTTCTGTTGGTTGCAAACTTGCAATTCGTAACCCCACCGCTAAAATCACACACTGTACCTTTAAAGGTTTTTTTTAAGTTCTTATGCTGACCTAAGCTAAATTTATTCGATCAAAAATATAGTAAAACAGTAACACTGTGAAATATTATTACATTTTAAAATAACTGTTTTCACTGTATATTTAGCATAGAATTACATTGTTTATTCCTGTGATGGCAGCCATTACTCCTTCAGTGTCTTATGATCCTTCAGAAATCATTCTAATATGCTGATTTGGTGCAGCTGCTTAATATTTTAGTGGGAATTTTTTATTTTATTTTTTATCAAAATCATTATGTGCATTTATGTGTTTCAAATCAAATCAAATCAAATCAAGTATATTGGTATAGCGCTTTTCACAATACAGATTGTATCAAAGCAGCTTCACAGTATTAAAATAAAATAATACAACAAAGTTTGTTTCTAGTGGAATTTATTATTTATTATTTTGTTTGTCCCAGATTAATGCTTCTTCTTCAGAGTTTCAACGTTCATACAGAGCAGTTGCTTGAGAATCCGAGAGCTTTATCATCTGGTCAAAATGAATCCTCTGTTTCCATCGGTCCCGTGGTCAAACGCTTCTGGAACAACCTTCTTCAGCTCAGCAATCCACAAACACAACAGGTAAGAAACCTCTTGATAAAGACAAAACACACACAAAACACTGTGAAGACCTATCAGCAATGATCTTTGCTTATAAACTAAATCAGTAATCCATGTAATTAATTGTATTTCACTGAAAGCAATCAGTTAATTTGCAACCTAAAAGATTAACTAAAGGTCTCTTCTTTCAGAGCGCCAGTGAACAGCAACCTCCATCTCAACTGAGTTCATTCACTACCAGAACAGCAGCAAATACTCCTAATATTAATACGCACAAAACACAGAGCACATCCATTGCAAGTACCCATAAAACCACCTCAAGTACCCCAGATTCCTCTTCCCACCACAGAAGAGCGTCCGCCTGTGTGTCTCGGTCCGCTCACACTGTGAGCTGTCAGACAGTAGAGTCGTCCCTGGTGCCCTGTGAGGCCTGTGCTTGTGTTCAGACGGTGATGAAGGAGAGCAGTGATGCTCTAGTGTCTCTGTGCCAGTCTCTGGGTTTGCCTTGCTCCATGCAGGGCTTCCTGGAAGCTGTGGAGGAAACACAGCAGCTGGGCCGCTTGTCTGCATGTGACATCTCCCAATGGGCAAGTGAGCAGCGTAAGGATATGAGCCGTGTGGGGAAACATGTTCTGGAGGTGAGGGTCGGAGTGGTTTTGTTGGGTTTGTTGTGGCTATTCACACTTTTGTCATTTAATCCTGATTACACTACAATCAAAGGTTTGGAATATTACAATAGTTTTTTTATTTTGTTGAAAGAAGCCTTAGTTTTATGCTCACCAAACACAGTAATATTGTTAAATATTATTATAATTTAAAAGAGCTGTTTTCTTTTTAAATATATATTAAAATGTAATTTATTCCTGTGATGGTAAATTCTGAATCTTCTGCATCATTACTCCAGTCTTCAGTGTCACATGATCCTTCAGAAATCATTCTAATATGCTGATTTGGTGCTCAATTATTATTATTTCAAGTGAAAAATCTGAATAATTCCAAATTTTTGACCGGTAGTGTATTTCCTCATTTGGTTTTTATAACTATTCTTTTTCAATTGGAGGTGAGAGAAACTTTTGAGCCACTGAAAAAGAAGCTGAAAGAGACAGAGATGGAGCGAGAGAAGCTGAGAAAACTGCTATCAGAGACGGTCAGAAGAGAGAAGGAGGAGAGGAGGAAGATGGAGGAGGAGTGTGAGAGAAGAATGCAGGAGGTGAAGGTCAAGGGAGAGGAAGCAGTAAGGAGGCTAAAGGAGGAGTTAAAGAGAGGTGAGAGTTTTTTTATCAAGACCCTTAACTCACATCTGAAACTTCATGTTAACAATCATTTTCTTTCACAGGTGTGATGCTATTAGAGGACAAAAATTCTGAACTCACAGCAGAGCTGAATTTGCAGACAGAAGCCAAACAAAGTCTTGGTAAGCAGGACATCATTATAAAACTTCTGGCCAGCTGTTTCTACTACCACTACTGTCCACAAAAATGGGACTGTAATAAAATCCTTAAAAATATTTTCTTTTCTTTTTTCCCCCCCTTTATTTTTGAGCTGCACAAAATGATCATTACAATGATTTATGTTTCTCATCACTATTAGTAAATATATAGAATAATACAGGACAGGGGTTTTCAAAGTTTTTGATGTTAAGGATCGCCTTCTTAAAATGCAATGACAACTATTTAATATATATATATTTATTTTTATATATACTGTATATATATATAGGCTATATATATATATACTCACCGGCCACTTCATTAGGTACAACGCAAATATCTAATTAGCACATGGCAGCAATTCAAAGCATTCAGGGGCCGTTTACACAATAACGCTTTCAACTAAAAACTGAAAACTTGTCATGCATTTTGGCCGTTCATTTACACAACAGCAGTGTTTTGGGGGCCTGGAAAAACTAACTTTTTAAAATGGGTTTCAAAGTCCGCTATCGTCTCAGTGTAAACTACAAAAATGTGAATTTGTGAAAACAGTGACGTCATGCACTTGCATATTACGTGTTCAGTCTAAGTTCTGACTGAGCATCAGAATGGGCAAGAAAGCTGATTTAAATGACTTTGAACGTGGCACTGTTGTTGGTGGAGTATTTCAGAAACTGCTGATTTACTGGGATTTTTACACACAAGCATCTCTAGGGTTTACAGAGAACAGTCCGAAAAAGAGAAGATATCCAGTGAGCAGCATTTCTGTGGGCAAAAATGCCTTGTTGATGCCAGAGGTCAGAGGAGAATGGCCAAATTGATTTGAGTTGATAGAAAGACAACAGTAATTCAAATAACCACTTGTTACAACTGAGGTTTGCAGAAGAGAATCTCTGAACGCACAACACGTCAAACTTCGAGGCAGATGTGCTATAGCAGCGGGTGACACTCCTGAAACTGAAGCTACAATTTGCAAGGGCTCACCAAAATTGGAAAATAGTCCAATAGATGGTAGGGTCAGAATTTGGTGTAAACAACATGAAAGCGTGGATCCATCTGCCTTGTTTCAGCAGTTAAGGCTGCTGGTGGTGTAATGTTGTGGGGGATATTTTCTCAGCACACTTTGGGCCTCTTAGTACCAATTGAGCATAATTTAAAGGCCACAGGCAACCTGAGTATTGTTGCTGACCATGTCCATCCCTTTATGACCACAGTGTACCATCTTCTGATGCCTACTTCCAGCAGGATAATGCACCATGTCACAATGCTCAAATCATCTCAAACTGGTTTCTTGAACATAACAATGAGTTCACTAAACTCAAACGGCCACAGTCACCAGATCTCAGTCCAACAGAGCACCATTGGGATGTGCTGGAACAGGAGATTTGCATTGACTGTGCAGCCGACAGATTTGCAGCAACTGTGTGATGTTATTATGTCAATATGGACCAAAATCTCAGAGGAACCTTCTGTCCCTTGTTGAATCTATGGCATGAAGAAACAAGGCAGTTCTGAAGGCAAAACGGGGTCCAAACCGATACTAGGAAGGTGTACCTAATAAAGTGGCTGGTAAATGTGCATTTGCAGAGTTAATTAATTGGCTTTTATATCATCATTAAATTACTGGGGAAAAAATCCAACCATTAAAGTGATGTTAGATGTATAAACCTGAAGAAGAACATTTTTAATTTAATTCATATGATTTGCACTATTTAAAATAAATATGTAAAAGCAGCTTTAAACATATAGTGCCTTACAACTCAGTGAGCAAGGAGGAACTTAATACAAACTGTTATTGAAAATATGTATGGCATAAGGAAGGATAGATGACCTTTAGCAAATAAATATAATTTTTACAAAGAAAAGGCAGATTTGGTCTTTTAACTATTTCACACTGTTTAAAACTATGACTGTCAATAGAATAAAATAATTGTGATTAATCTTGAAAATAATAAAACATCTAATTCTATAAATGTGTTAAAAATATTGCATTAAACAGTTTTAATATCTTGTTCTTGAAAGCCCTAATACATACTTTTGTACAATATTATATTATTGTAGAATTTTCTCTCAGTTGTTATGAGGTATATACTTTGTGGCCCCTGGGGGTCCCTCAACCCCAGTTTGAAAAACCCAGAATCCTACAAGATCGATTTTGGGATGATATAAGGAATGGGTTACTTTTTTTTCTACAGAATGTGAGAGGGCTGCACTACAGGAGCAAGTTCATCATCTGCATACTTCACTAGAGACCATGTTAAAAGAGGTGGAGGAGAGCAGGACAAACCTGGAGAAGGAGCTCAGAAGTACAAAGACACTGTTAGACAAAGAAAGCGCCAAAAACCACAGTGTGCAACGCCAGCATGAGGTGTGTCAGTGTGATCACTGTGATAAATATCATAATATTAAAATCAACAAGAACAACTTTAACAATGTTACTTCCATAACATGATATTCAATGAGGAAAACAGTGTTGAGCTGGACTTGATTTCATCTAATTCAATCATGAAACATGGTTATTTTGTGCACAGGCTCTTCAGGTGAAGCAGACAGCTCTGCGGAAGCATCTGGATGTGCTGGTTCAGCAAACTGAGGATCTACATAACAGTCTGGAAGAATGTGAGGATGAAAAAGCTGATCTTGCCAACAAACTCGCAGAGATCGTACAAGAAAAAGACACACTTCATGAGCAACTCACACAGCAGCAGGTAAACATCTAAAGTCAAAAATATTGAATACTGAAATACTGAATCAGCCTGACCGCATTAGGTCACACCAATTAAACCTGAGAGTTTCTTTCTCTGCAGTCCCGGTGTAGTTCACTGTGTATCGAGAAACAAAGGCAGCAGACAGAGATCACAGAACTGGAGGAGAGTATGTCTCATCTGAAAGAGATGCTGGAAGAAGCTGCTCAGAGAGAGCGGATACTGGTGGCCTTTCCTGAGCTGAATCCACACGCAGCGCCACAGAGTGAGTAAACTCTGCCCACTCCTGCCTCTAAAAGTTGGCATGAAGCACAAGTTGCAATAGTCTTTTCTTCCCTATTGTGACATATATCAGAGTCAAACGGCTTCTCGAACAAGAAAAAATGTAGGATGAGACTTGATTGGATCGTTATGGTTTGCTGTTGCTTCGAGTGACAGGATGTCCCAAACACATCATCAGAGAAGGGAAGTTATTTTGATTAAAGATTACATGGGCACATGAATAAAAAAAAAAAAATGATGTACGCGAATCATTTATAATAAATACAATATTGCAATACTCCAACATTCCATAAAAAAACAAGAATTGTCCATTTTGATTTTATGGTGACTTTAAGTTAGGAAGCAATTTCTTATTCCGGACCAGATTTAATTCAGAAGGCAGTGGATATGTATACTTATATATATATATATATATATATATATACAGTACCAGTCAAAAGTTTGGAAACACTACTATTTTTAATGCTTTTGAAAGAAGTCTCTTATGCTCATCAAGCCTGCAGTTAAAAAACAAAAAAACAAAAAAAACAGTAATATTATGAAATATTATTACAATTTAAAATAATGGTTCTCTTTTTTAATATACTTTAAAATGTAATTTATTTTTGTGATGCAAAGCTGAATTTTCATCAGCAAGTACTCCAGTCTTTGGTGTCTTATGATCCTTCAGAAATCATTCTAATATGATGATTTATGATCAATGTTGGAAACAGTTGTGCTGCTTAATTTTTTTTTTATAACCTGAGATACTTTTTTCAGGATTATTTGATGAATAAAAAGTTAAAAAGAACTGTATTTATTTAGAATAGAAATCTTTTGTAACAATATACACTACCGTTCAAAAGTTTGGGAACAATAACTTTTTTTTTTTAAGAAATTAGTACTTTAATTCAACAAGAATGCGTTAAATTGATAAAAGGTGATGGTAACGATTTATATTGTTAGAAATGTTTTTATTTTGAATAAATGCTGTTTTTATGAATAAATGCTGTTAACGTTTTACTCATCAATGAATCCTGAAAAAAGTATTCCAAAAAAATATATTAAACAGCACAACTGTTTCCATCATTGATAATAACTGAGTATCAAATCATCATATTAGAATGATTTCTGAAGGATCATAAGACACCAAAGACTGGAGTACTTGCTGATGAAAATTCAGCTTTGCATCACAAAAATAAATTACATTTTAAAGTATATTAAAAAAGAGAACCATTATTTTAAATTGTTTTTTTTTGTTTTTAACTGCAGGCTTGATGAGCATAAGAGACTTCTTGCAAAAGCATTAAAAATAGTAGTGTTTCCAAACTTTTGACTGGTACTGTATATATATATATATATAATTTTTAATAGTTAATACTAGCAAAAATGGCATGTTTACATTAGCAAATAGTCCTAGATGCTACTTACACAAAGTGTAAATACAAGTACTATGCTATTTGTACTAAAGGTCAAATATCTGAACAGAGCGTGATCAGTGTGGTCAACAGAGCAAGTGAAAATAGCCTTTGCCAATAGTGCAAGTGGACGATTCCCCTTTTTTTAAATAACGGAATGACATTCGTAAGTCCATTTTCCTGCAATCAAGTTTAACGGGTTCCTAGAAGTAAAAATTTCAGCGATTTTCTCCATAGGGAATTCTTTTTAATGATAGCTTATTACCCTTAAAGAAAGAAATTTCAGAGAAATGCAACAAGCACACTGCGGCTAGAACTGCTCACTCCCATACACTGCAAATGATGTAACAGAGTTTGTCTCCCTACGTTCTCAATATTTGTGTGTGTGTGTGTGTGTACCTGGTATTCCCTATGTTATGGGGACCAAATGTCCCCTCAAGGATAGTAATTCCAGTCAATTTTGTCTTTATGGGGACACTTGTTTTGGTCCTCATGAGGAAAACAACTTATGAATCATACTAAATGAAGTGTTTTGAAAATCTAGAAATGCAGACAGTTTTCTGTGATGGGTAAGTTTAGGGGTAGGGTTAGTGTAGGGGGAATCATCATAAAAATCATTACGTCTATGGGAATACACAAAACAGAAAATTCAGAAAGAAAAGAAGAATAAGCCATTTCTTTAGTGAATCATGAACCATGCGAATGATCGAAGCATGACCATTGTGCCCTAATTTCCCAAAGAAAGACTCCAGTGATTTGACTTTAGTGAATCAAATCATTAAATGTAGTCTGATTCGTGAATGGAATTTTGTAGTTTTTCTAACACTTTTGTAGTTTTTCTTTTCTTTTCCAGTGAATTAAACACATATAGCTTACAACTTGTGTTATGTTTAGGCCTGTGCAGGTGCATGTGCATGTTTGTCAGAAGTATTTTATAAAAATAAAGAATGAATGAAATATGTTACCACATATTTACCACACATAATTAAGGCCAATTATTAGATCAGATTTAAATTTCCTCTCTCAAAAGACTGTAAAACCTCATTTGAAAGTCTAAAAACACCTGTTGTTACATTTTGTGTGATTCCCACCCCTACCTGCCACTTACAACCGGTTCTCTGTGTGTGTCACAGCTACAGGTGATGTGCTGTGTGATATGGAGCAGCAGCTGAAGGCAAACTCAGTGAGGATCAGAGTTCTGCAGCAGGAGAACGTCTCCCTGAGCAACAGTCTAGACAGACTGAAGGACAGAGAGGAAAAACAAAGATCTTCAGACTCTGGGATAGTAGAGATGGACAGGAGCAGAGAAGCTGCAGTGATGGGACCCTTGGAGAGCTCTAGCACCTCCTCTCCCATCTCTCCTTCATCCATTCTTCATCATCAGACTCTCTGCCTCTCTCTCCATCAAGATGTGGAAGAAAGATACAAGAACATTCGTCTGGCTGCTCGCATCCGGTCTGCAGGCACACGTCGCAGGAGGAAGTGATGTCACTTAATAGACTGAGACTGGTCTGGAGACTGGGATATTAATGTGACTTTTGTGTTGTTCGTTTGTATGACATTGAAATTACAATGGACCTTTGGCATTTTACAAATGTTGCACATTGAACAACAAGCAACAGTGAATGTTGTATGAACTGGATCTTCAAATCCATGCTCTTCAGCAACTGGGTTGGAAAAATATTGTTGTTGGTTAATATTTCAACCCAAAAAGATGCTAAAAGATTCTGGCTGACTTTATCAAAATGAAATTATTTAGGTTTTGTCAGTATCATCACTGTTTGTGAACACACACACACACACACACTTCCCTCTGCAAAAAAAGGAACCTGAAAATTGTTCAAGTAAATTGATAAATTGATTCCTTTCCTAGTAAAGCCCTCCTGCTCATATGTGTATAGGCTATTTTCTTAAAAAAACAAAAACACATGATGGTCGCCGCCGTACTACTAAAAGGTGAATATTGATAAAAACGAAAGTAAAAATCCTCCTGTTCGTCTTGCGTCATTACTGTGTTTGAATGGCTCGCGCGCTTTTTCTCTATTTGAATCTAAACAGTATCAATGTAGATAAGAGGAGGGAGGGGCTGGATGGTATTTTAAAGTGTAAATCTAAGTAGGCCATTATGGTCATTATGTTGGTCGATTTATAAGACATGCAAAATAGGAAGACATTGGAGGTATTTAAAAAAAAAAAAAAAATTGTAACCATCCAGACGTGAATGAAGCCGTTTCTAACATGCATAAATGAGGCTTTTGGATGGAGGAAGCGCGTGTGTGCAACAGCAGAAGTGTGAGTTTCTCTGTTTTAAAGCTCTTTTGTTTCGTATTGATTTAATAATTGCCTTTAGTTTATACTCTTTTAACTGTATATTAAATTTCCGCCCAATGTGGATTCTGCGCGAAACGTGAGTAAGTTAGCATTTTCTACCACAATGACCAAACATTGGCTGTTTTATTAGAATTAAATGTTTGTGATCTTCTACAAATGTTGTAAAACTTGACTAGTTTGCTTACATTTTTTCCTGCAAGTCTTTTTTTTTCATGTTTGAATATGCACGGACTTTGTGCTATACTGTATCCTACGTGCCCTTGATTTTCTAAAATGATTATCACAGTAGGCCTATTTCATAAACAGCAAGTTATTTTAAAGAATCCATTTTCTACACATAGCAGCAACGACAAAAGAGCACTATACTACCTGGCTAATTAATTACTTTATTGTTTCTGTAACTAACTGTTTAACTTCATGTATCTGCACAAAATATTGCATCACCATGCAAGTTACAGGCATATTTAAATGGCCCAGTTAGCTATCAGTTGAGAATTACACATTGTTTTAGTTTTAAGGTATAATCTAATTTGTAATTTTTAAATAGCCAGAGATTTGCATACACAACATCATTGTGGATTTTCTTTCTCCTTACTGAGATCATTACAACATTATATATATATAAATATATATACATTTTGCTTAATTTATTAATTATGGGTTTTGTTATATTTTCTTGGTCCTATCAGGTCTGCTGAGTATGTAGACTCGCTTCTCCTCACTCATAAAGGCAGCAGTCTCTTTGAGGAGGATCTGAGGTCAAAGTCCATCAGATTAAAATGAAGAGAAATTCTGTTAAAAGATCTAAAACCAAACAATCAGCAACAAGCAGATGTCTGCATAAAAGGTCCAAAGGTAAGTTCAATTTAGGTATTACCTATTTAAACACTAAAACAGCACAAAGACTAGCTGCCATCCCACGTTAATCTTGAGTAGTAATCTGTTCATAGCACTGATGTTCCTGAAGCAAAGGAGTACTCAACTCATTTTTATTTCTTATTGCGAGTTTCCTAGATGCCGATTAAAGGCTAATCAAGGTGCGGTCACATTTACAATTGCTCTGCAAAACTGGAGGTGAAATCTAGTCATTCAATGGGAATCCATGTGATCTGGAATTTCATATACAAAATTGCTGCATTAACCAACAGAAAGCTGCTTGTTGCTTGCTAGTTCGAAAGTGACTTCTGTGTGAGCGGTGCTTTATGCATTGCTATACTATTGACTATAAACCTTTTTCGCTTCCAAAACTGAAATGTGTGCATACTGCATATTAAATATCTCATTGAATTCATATTCTTAACATTTCGAGCTGTTTATAAAGTCTCCATCCTCTCTTTGTTTTTCCACATCTCTCCTGTTGAAGCGGACCCAGATTCAGAAAACACACCCCCTTGCCCAAGTCCAGTGCAAAATAAATCTGGTAAGAAACACTACAAAACTGTAAGTTGAATAGGTGTCATTTGGGAGGGTTGGATTTACAGTGGATTGTTAATTTAGTCAGTTTTCAACTTATAGAGAATTCATTTAACATAAAACTCAATCATGGGTCAAGTCTACAGCATTATCATAGTGTTAACCATCAGTTTTTGACGGGTCATTTCTGTTTTTGTTTCTAATTTCTCTCAGCAAGGGACCATGTAAGGACAATTTTAGCTCATACTCCTTCACGTCTGAATGTCACTGCTTCAGCGGATCATGGAAGTCCAGTCAGTGCTCCAACAATTAGCCAGACAAGTGTGAAAGGAAACTTAACTATAAATCAAAACTGTAAGTTGTTGTTTTTTTACCAGCTTTGATTTGTAAAACATACACGATGTATATAATATTTCATCTAGTGAAAATAATACTATGCCTCTTTAGTTACAATGGTCTTGCAGAATCCCTCTGATGATTATCCTGTGGCTGAGGTAAGTGAAATATCTTAAAGATTTTTATTGTTAATAATACATATTTGAAACTTCACCTCAAGAAATTGCATTTGAAAATATTAGTGGCATAAATATAACTCCCTTTATTGCTTTCTTTCTGCATTAGGATCACTCAGATGGGGGGACAAATGATGAATATAAAAATCTTCCTTCACACAACACTGAACAGTAAGTAACTTGAAAAAAATAAATTACATTTTCAGGTGTTAGTGTCAGTTCATGTAAAAATGTCTTGTTAAAAGAATGGAATATTACTGATACTGGAATTCATGCAGATCTGGGGCCGTATATGTATTAACTAAAGCCACTCAGAGTAAAAGTGTATCCTGAAGTGTCAACATTTTTACTCTTACAATTATTCCTATTAGGGATGCACGATATATATCGGCCACTATATTGGGATAGGTTGATATATGTTAATTAGGGGCCAAGCACTGAAGATGCATAGGCACCTATTGTATCTGTTGGCGTTCTTATCATTCTTCTTCCGTTTCTTCTGCTCTTGAGTCTATGGCCCATAGAACCAAATGGTAAAAAGCTATGAAATTTGGCAAACTGATAGAGGACAGTCTGAACTGTCACCACAGCAAATGTGGAATCTCTAACTGTCCCTCTAGCGCCACCAACTGTCCAAAGTTGCACTCATGTTTAAGCTTGTAACTCGAACCGTAAGGGCTAGAAACAAAATTATTTTCTGTTTCCTTGGCTTAAGGCGATTCGTTTTTAATGGACATATTTCATATAGTTACTCTAGTGCTCTAAACATGATCCGCGTATGCACACGTCTTCTTCAAATGAAATAAATATATGTGCAAATAAGGACACTTATTTGGAGCCGTACGTCTGATCATGAACGTAATGACACGATGGATTATTCTGATACACAGAAGACAAGGATGTAGACTGACAATTCAAAGAACAATTGACAAAAAAGTAACTATGCCTTTATTCTTTCTGTTAAACTGACGCGTCATTTGTTTAGAGACTGTAATGCTCATAAATGTATGAATATATTATAATTAGTCCTTTTAAATGTTAAATGAGTTACTCACTCTCATGTCATTCAAAAACTCAAAAAAATGTAAATGAAATTTGAAAGTCCTTCCATTAAAAGTCTATTCACCCAAAACTCTGACCATTCAAAACGTTCATAAAGAGATCGTAAAATAAATCCATTTGTTTAAATAAAGTCTTCTGAAGAAACATAATTGCTTTATATGATTCAACCCCTTAAACCCGAAGTGTACTGCCGGCAGTACATCCCCCACCCGCGTAAAAAAATCATAATGGGAGCAACCACTGAATGGAACAACACAAAATAGGTATCTAGCTTAGAATCTTAGCTTTTTAATGTATCCAACCACTTTGATCAACTCTTAACGAGGGCTGAGTAGTCCCTCTAAACCGGAGTGTATGTAGCCAATTTGATTAACTCCTAAGTAGTGCTGAGATATTTGCTGATAAATAGAATTTTTTTCCCATAATTTATGAAATACTTTTTTGTACTACGTACTGCAATATGTCAAATACATCATACAGCTCAGATTGCCGTGTGTCATATGTCATTTGAAAGGTCTCAATGAGTAGAATATAAGAAGCATAATTGTTTCGGGCTTTTTACTAAACTTGAGCAAGTTTTTGTACATGAAGTACATGTAATCTCACGATTACAAAAAGCCCCAAACACATTGCGTTGATCACAAGATATTCCTCACGAAGTGATGCATACTTGGCTAAAAAAAACATGTTTCTCATCTTTCCAGGATGCGATGTGTTTTCCAATGTCCCCTGAACCGTCCTTGCTTGTTTTCAAACCACTTTGATAAACTCTTAAAAGAGTAGTTCACTTTCAAATGAAAATTAGACCATGATTTACTCACTCTCAAGCCATCCTAGGTGTATATGACTTTCTTCTTTCAGACGAATACAATCGGAGTTATATTAAAAAATAAATGCTGGCTCTTCTAAGTTTTATAATGGCAGTGGATTGCAACCAACAGATTGAAGCCCAAAAACGTGCATCCATCCATCCATCATAAACAAAATCCAAATGGCTCCGGGGGGTTAATAAAGGCCTTCTGAAGCAAAATGATGAGTTTGTGTAAGAAAAATATTAATATTTAAAACTTTATAATGTAAAATAACTAGCTTCCGGCCAAACGAACATACGGATTCCACTAAAGTGTAAAGCGCAACTTACGCGAGTAATGCGACGTACTGCTGATATTTACGCTACGCCATGACGCACTACGCTACTTCTAATATCATAAGTTTCGTATGTTGAGCATTAGAGGCATCGTTTTCGGGCATCGGATGGATGCACGTTTTTGAGCTTAAATATGTTGGTTGCAATCCACTGCCATTATAAAACTGGGAAGAGCCAGGATATTTTTTAATATAACTCCGATTTTATTCGTCTGAAAGAAGAATGTCATATACACCTAGGATGGCTTGAGGGTGAGTAAATCATGGGGTAATTTTCATTTGAAAGTGAACTACTCCTTTAATGAGTGCCTCTAAACCGGAGTGTACCGCCCGCGACTATGAAAATATTCATAATCTTATTTTTCAAAATTACTGGCTTGATTAACACAAAATAGGTGTCATTTGAAAGCTTAGAGTCTGAACTTTACAATGAATGTGTAAATTCTGATTTGATTAACTCCTAAGTAGTGCTGAGTTATTTGCTGATAAATAGAATTTCTTTTTATCATACACTGTAAAAAAAATTTGACTTGGGGATGTAATTTTTTTTTTACAGTGTAAGCTATAAAATACTTTTTTGTAATATGTACTGCAATGTGTCAAAAACATCATATAGCCCATGAAACATTCACAGATAGTTGAAAATGGCACATTATTTTTTAGAGCATATTATTACAATTAAAATGAGCCTGAAATGGATATAATCTATTGCGGTGGTCACAAGATATTCCTCATGAAGGAACAAATTTAAAAATGCCCATGACGGGGCGTCAAGGACTGAGCAAAAAGGCTATCTTGGTTCCAAATGCTGTAGCTTTAGATAACTTTATGCACCACAAAATTTTATCCAGATGCAGCTCACATGTAGAGGGACTTCACCAAAAATAAAAATTCCTCCTATTATTATTTATTATTAATAATAATTATTTTCTTATTTTCTTCCTGAGTTATTCCATGTCAAATAAGAAGGATTATATATATATATATATTGTCTTTTATCAGCAGTTTCTCAGCATGAGAATTTCTAAATGTAATGTAATGTATATTTTCAAAACTTTTGAAAAGTGTTCTGTTAAACGATACCTACCTTTTGACTCTCCTTGCTATAGGTTTGGAGTTATGAGTCTTTAGTTTTGTGTGTGTCACTCAGAAAAAAACAACTCTAAAAATGCCCTCAGGGCTTAGGGGATTAATGTTTAATTTATACTTTTATTCACTATAAACATTGATCAGTGCAGAGGCCAAATATGGTAAATGGAAGCATAACCATACTTGCATAGAATTTTTTTTTAGCATTGGTGCATGTTGATTCAGAGCTTGCTTCATCTGAAGTCTTTATAATAGGCTGGATCCAAACTGGAGCTGACATACTCTCTAGTTACCTCAGGATGGGCATCCCAAGATAAAACAGAGAAGCAAATAGAAAATAATTAGCGACGCTGCTGTTCATAACATTAGGCAAATATAATCATGTGTATTTGATCTGATATAACTGTATAAGGTTATGAGATGCATCATGTGAATGCTAGGCTAAAGAGATGCGTCTTTAATCTTGATTTAAACTTGGAGATTGAGTCTGAACCCCGGACATTATCAGGAAGGCTGTTCCAGAGTTTAGGAGCCAAATGTGAAAACGCTCTCCCTCCTTTAGCCCAGAGTTTTGTGACCTTAAAGAGCGTGATGAATTGTAAGGCGATAGAATATCAGTTAAATACACAGGAGCTAAACCATCAGTAGCAATACTTTGTAATTGATATGGAACCTAATAGGTAACCAGTGTAGAAATAATAAAATTGGTGTTATATGATCATATTTTCTTGACCTAGTAAGAACTCTAGCAGCTGCATTTTGGACTATTTATAGATTGTTTATTGAGGATGCAGGACAACCAGCAAGTTACTACAGTAAAGTAATGCATTACAGTAAAGTGCTTGCATTACTTGCTTTGACACATGAAAACAAACCTTTTATTCATGTGCTTATAAGTGAATAAAAGCCCAATAAAAGTGTCATAGGTTGTACAATCTATGTACAATCAATCAATACATTTGAACTACAATAATAATGAGCAAAGCCTGTATTTAAAAAATAATAATAATAAATTCCAATCTTTGAACCTTTTCTTGTAGGGTCCTTCAAAAATGTAAAAGCTCTCAGCGCTTACATCATCAGAGACGCTTGTCCTACAAAACTTGTCAGGAGCAACCGACATTAACCCTTGCAGAGGTGAAAAAGAACACAAATTACTTACGAGAGGTCAGTAAATTAAGTACCATTTTTTGATTTCTTATCATTTGGCTTTTTGCCAACTACAACAGTTTGGAATACTAAGATTTTTTTTAAGTTGTTGAAAGAGGTCTCTTGTGATTGGCAAGGCTGCATTTATTTGATAAAAAATACAGTAAAAACAATTTAAAATAACTAATATAATATATTTCAAAATGTAATTTATTCCTGTGATGGCAAAGCTGAAAGTTTTCAGCATCATTACGCCAGTCTTTAGTCTCACACGATCCTTCAGAAATCATTCTTATATGCTAATTTTCTTTTCTTTGAAGTCTAAATAATATCATTTCATTGTTAGGTTACTGTTATTGGAAAGATCTTTGAGAATCAGCCAGCAATCAACAACATCCTACCTGATGAAGAAGGGATGCAATATTCTCATCACACGCTGTATGATAACACTGCAAAAGTTCACTTGAGTTTAGCAGATAGATTTACTGTAACCCTCAATCAGTGGTATATATTTAAAAGTCTTTCCATTTGTGACTTTGGCGAAGGAAATGTACTCAGTTCAACCGAACTCACAACGCTGGAGCCATTTACTCCTTTAGAAGACAATTTACAGGAGCCTGAAGAGACAATCATCTCAGGGCTGGTCACTGAAGCATTACTGAACTTTGAATATTTTTGTTCATGCAGTGCCACTCTCTCTCTCTCGAATTCAAAACTGTTTCATATTAAATGCAAGGAGTGCAGAAAAAGCTGCAGGTGTGAAAGCGTTCAAAACCAAGCCAAGGCCAATGTAACCATCAAACAGCTCAATGGAACAGAGCAGAGAGTGGTGTTAAATGATACACTGCTGCACTCCATTGTCAACTTTAAGAGAGAGGGATACTGTGACAGTCAGCAGCTAGAGGAGCGTCTGCTGAGAGCTGAGAGAATGACCGTAGTCTGTGTGGATGATGAGCCTCGGCGTGTCCAAATAGAAGCAGTGGAAGAAGCAAAGAATGTGGCAAAATCTTTTTTTTCTAAGTTGAAATGTTGTGTGTCATGAAGCCTTGTCCATTAAAGGTGCAGTAAGTGATTTCTAAAAAAACGCTGTTGAAAGTGGATTGGACCAAACACCACAACACACTTGTATCCAATCAGCAGTAGCTTAAAGGTAGGTTATGGGATTTGCAAAACGGCCGGCAGATTTTGAAAATACACTCAACACTCAAATGGTCCTACCTTCTTTCCTCCAACGCTGGCCCTGACTCCACCCATTCATGTGGAGGGTGTGGGATGGGGGGAGGGGGGTATGGTACGACCGTTTGATTGACGAACTTACTGTCCAATGATTCTAGGTGGTCTTGGAAATGATTGGCTGGAGTTTTTCGAGTCCTGCCCGTTCCACAGATGATTCAATTGCTTAATTTTCATTTCAGTGCTTCTAACTCAGTGGCTGTAAGTGGGTTAGGAATAGGATTTCAAGTGATTTTGAAAAAATGGACAAAAAAGAGAATCACATACCCCACCTTTAATATTAGAAAAGACCTAAAGCGGGACAGCCTGAAAACGGATGCAGAGGTTCTATTGTTTCTGCTCCATACGTAACATGGGTTTTTATTGTGTGCTGCTGGTGAATAACAACAAGCTCTTGCTTATATATACTCGTGTACTGTATTTTCATTTTTTGTTCGTCATTCATTTGTCATCTTTGCTTTATTTTTCGGGAAACATTATTTTTCAGGAAGCATTATTTTGCAACATTATAACATATATAGCAGCATTTCATCTATGATAAAGAGACATTTACTCTTGCATTGTGTGTTTGTGCATTTTGTGTTCGTTTGGGTTGATTTCAAATACCAACAGTGTTTCTCAAAAAATTGCTAAAAGTTATTTTCACTTCAATTAATGCATGTTAAAACATGTTCATCACAGAAGAGATGTATTCAATTCATTACGTATGAATTGCATTTACTAATTATGTATTTACTATATTATTTAATCAATCATCCCTCTATTGACTTGGCAACATGCATACAGGATATTACTTCAAAAAAGATTACAACTAACATGAAATAACAATTAAACAATGATTCTACAGCATTTATTATTCGTAGTTAATGTTAATCTCAAGCTTAACTAATACATTTTTAAGATCAAAAGTTCTATCTGTTAACATTAGTTAATGCACTGTATACTAACATGAACGTTAACATTTTTGAAAGTTAATGTAAAAAAATACATTGCTCGTTCTTAGTTAATTTATTGTTAACTAATTTTAAGAAATTAGTATTTATTAGTATGTATTTAAGTGTTGCCCATAATTTCAACCTTGGCAACTGAATAGATGTGAATGTTTACTGACAAAGACCTCAGTATGTTGTCATGGTAACCACCAGGCTTGAGTGAAACATTATCTTTTCACTATACAGAGATCCATCAGTCTATCAGTGTTGTGTGTAATATTGAATGCACACACAATGTTTTCTGTCACTGTTTCCTGTGGTAAACTCAAGGTACACACTGTACATATTACTGTATTGTGCTTATAGGACTGACAAACTCAACATGTAAGAGAAATTTAACCCCAGTGTTTTGTTCTGTGGTATTGTTGTGAATCTCACGTGCAGCTAAGCATGATGGGTGTCATATTATGGATAGATCCTGGTTGTCAAGCTGAATCATTCATGTAGCATTTGGCAAACACAGCAAAAGCAAACGCTCCAGTTATCTATCTACACCTAGTAAAGCCGAGGTCATCTAGGTCAAACTAGTAATTGGAAAAAAATTCCCATGTGACTTCTCACAAGTTCTGCTTAATCTAATAATCCATTCCTGTCGGATAGATATATCTGTCATTCCTGAAGTTAAAGTTTTTACAGTTGATTATTTTTAAACTTCTATAATTTTTGCCACCTAGTATAAAAATAAAAACTCCACAAAAATAAATATAAAAGGATACCCCACAAATTCTATGAATAACCAAACCATATGATGCTTCAAAACATTTATTCATCACTATATAATACAATCTCTCATAACAGAAAGTTACAAAGACAGAGGTATATGCTCATGACACAACAGAGGACATTTCTTAATAACAAGTGGTGCTTTTTGAGAGAGATGAGAGTGCAAGTGAAAATGACATAAACAAACCAAACTGGTATACAGGAAAAGGTGTAGAAAGAGGTTAAGACAAAAAGAGGTGCTCCAAAATTTCTTTAAAACAAGATCCCAGCTTTATAATGATTTTCATCTTTGATTCAATAATCTTAAATTCCACAAAATGACAGTCTATACAAGTCTAAAATTACAAGTCTACAGAAGCTGTATGTAAAACTTTGGGAATGCTTCAGTATCTGAATCATTAAGGCCATTGGTTACATGCAAATTGGTGCTATACAAACATATAGATATAATATTTACTTGTTAACTGGGTTTTGTGCCTTCATCTAGTCTTCGGATCCTCATTAAGCAACTACATTTGGCTGCCAGAAAGACATGAAGTGGATTATACAGCAGAGTGGACTGGCAGACATTTTTAGATATAAATTCAAGACAGCTGTTGAACACAAGCAGGGAACGGACTGAGAATATAAACCCCCATTAGAAGCGTCTGAATAGAAGCGTCTAATCGTGATAAAAATGGGATAAAGGACATAAACAGGTAATTTTGGGATAAGGAGGGAGCAGTCACATTCTTTATATCAGTGAGGAAGTATTAAGAGTTTGCATGATTAAACAGAAACAGCAGGAAGTAGAATGACACATCATGTTTCTGAATGTGTAGTGCAGCTGAAGCCATCCGAGTGACAATAATAATCTCTGATGCACTGACTCTCTACAGGGATAATCTGGGTCAATCTGTGAGGGAGGGAACGCTGTAAATCTAGGGGGTGAGGGAGATTAAGGGGCTTGTGAAGCAGAATATCCCATACTTGCTTTTGTATGGAATCATTTCTAATATCTGCTGTTTAGCCAGTATCTACTACGTATAAAATGCACTCTTCTATTATGCTTGTGCCGAGGAAAGTGTCTGTTCTGTGCTTTTTCGTCAATATTATAGTGTTAAGGAGAAGTATAAATAGTCATTTAAGTTTTAAATTCCTATCCGAAGCAAATTTAACTTTACTACTAACAGGGACAGTCCACTTTGAGAAACTCAAGGTGAAGTGCTCTGAAGGGCACACTGGTGATCGGGATGCCAGTAATTCTCAAAACTGTGTGTATGTGTGTGTAAGTTTGTGAACATAATTTTGAGAATTCTATTATTTTCTAACATGGTCAACCTAAAATTTAAAGCTGTTTCTAATGCACACACAAAGCTTGGTCAATGACAAATAGAAGTGTTCAAGATAAAGAATCATGTTTAAGGGTTTGTTCACACTTCATTTGTTTTGGTTTGATTAAAATGAAAATGCGATTGCTCTGTTAGTTCAGTTCATTTAAATAATTGTGAACGCTGCCATCTGAACCCTGTGCGCACCAAACAAGTCGACTGAGACCCACAATATCAGGGATTCTTGGACAAACTCTGGCGCGGTTCAAGTGAATACAACACAGACCAAAGATAAACAAATCAAAAACAGGATGTGATGTCACTAAAAAAAGTATAGAATGATCAAGCATAATTGGTTGTTCTCGTCATAAGAGCTACGTTTCCCATTAGAGTTCAGTACAGGCATCAGAACCGCGTCTCCTTGCAGCAGATCTTCATTTGAATGTGCAATGGGGGAATTCCTGTATGCCAAGTAAATGTCCCAGCTCTGTCACACCACACTGTGTGAGCGTGTGTGAGAATAAGGGCAGTTTAGTGTGTGTATGTGTGTGGATGTCACATGAGATGTGCAAATCTGAGTGTGGGAATAAGGATTAGTGAATGCTGGGTAAGTGTGTTTGCAAAGGTAAGGCAAGTGAGGAGTGTCAGTGGACACAAATGAAACACGATCACTCAGGAACAGCTCATTCTAAGGTTATCATACAAACATACATATGAAAAACAGAAAAACTCAATTCACTTTAACATCATGAATAGTGAACATTATTAAAAACGGATTTTGGTTTAATTATCCACTGAAAAATAAATAAATATACAGTTATACTGTATTATAAATAAATATTAATGAGGTGCAGAAAAGCGGTGGAAAGCAAAACATAGAGAAAAGGGATTAACTTGGAATCAGGGTCACACAGTGTGTGTTTAAGGAGTGTGTTTGTGACCCAAACACCCAAAAATAATGTATGTGTAAATATAGTAATGTTTGAGTATATTCATGTGATCCATTGTTGATTCCTGCCTTCTGTTAAATTCAAAGTATGACCATCAGAGTGAGTGTGTGTGGGATATGATGGGGGAAGGGAGATAGTTTTGAGTAGATCCACATGATCCCTTAATAGCATTTACTAAGACACTCATAGACCTTTAAACAGACCCTATATTTTCTGTCTACCAACCAGTGATTGTCAGTATTTCCCACAGGTCTGCAGAAACCATAAAAATATCAGGTATCTGGCAGTAACTACACTACAAATGACGTTTTATAAGCCACAGACTCTTGCATTATAGATTAATCTACCATCATACCTGTGCATTTCAGTGTTTGGACTACACAAATAAAAATGTTTCTTAAGAATATACTCAAGCAACAACTTACATCAGTGTTTGAATGATAAACAGTAGTCTGTCTTAAAGGTTTCAGCTTTCACAGAGCAGCAATGCGGATCCACTCGGCTCTATATAAACATTATAAAAGACAATGGAGATAATGAATCCGGTTGGGCCAAGAATTATGGTGCACTTCGCTTATTCTCATATATAATTTACATACAAGCCAGCATAGTTGCTAAAAGTAGCTTAACACAGTGAATATGATATGTAAGAGAGAAAGTAAATGGCCAACAGGTATGCTGACAAAGGACGTTGATTGCATACAAAACAATCCCTTACTGACTTCAGAAGAAATATTTCATGTTCAGTACAAGTTAGCTCAATCTACAGCCTTTGTGGCATAATGTTGATTACTACAAAAATGTATTTAAACTTGTCCCTTCTTTTAAAAAAAAAGGAAAATCTGAGTTACAGTGAGGTGCTTACAAAGGAAGTAAATGGGGCCAATCCGCAAACATTAAAGTGCCTTTACATTTTGCTTTTAGTTAAAAAAAAAATGTGTGGTAATAAACATGATACTTTACTTGTATTGAATTTTGTTGATGAACAGTTTGGTTTATCTTGACATGATGACAGCA
Organism: Abramis brama; assembly: GCF_963993115.1. Classification (NCBI taxonomy): domain Eukaryota; kingdom Metazoa; phylum Chordata; class Actinopteri; order Cypriniformes; family Leuciscidae; genus Abramis; species Abramis brama. The sequence goes on from NC_139978.1 coordinate 13,932,624, forward strand.
GTGGTAAACGGTAGTGGAACATAAGAAAGAAAGCAAGAGTAATACAACAGGTAGGCATGCAGGTGTACTGTAAACACACCTCAGCATGATCAGATCATCTGCTGGCCGGTGGATTGTCGAGGGTTGGAGTGTGTGTGTTGTGAGTGTGTCCTTCAGGCTGGACGTTCTGCACCGTTTCCACCAGGCTGCCGCTGGGAAGGACCACGTAACGCGCTGCCACTTCCTGACCCCGCTGTTCCCGTAAACCCTCCTTACTGTGCCAGACGCCATACCCGAAATACACCAGAAGACCTGTGACAGAGCAAGAGGACAAATTTGATTATGTGACCACAGGCTGGTTTAACTGTTTAAATGGTTTGTAGCAGTGCTGACAGGAGCTGAAGATAATCATGTTTGGACTGATCTTCTCTTCCCACAGATGAGTCCAAAGCCAATAAACGCTGAGACACTAAAGACAATAGTTGCCTTGTCTCTTTAAGAGCTTGCACATGGTGAAGCAGCCGGCATTTAGCTATTAGCTTTGATCAACAAACTAACAAAACAAGTCTATAGACATGACATTTACAATTTATGTTATTTACAATAACTCATTAAAACTAGGTGTTTATATTCACCTGTCAGGATAACAGTACATTTTTATAGTTTGAACTCGAGGCTATTAGCTACAAGCAATTTCCAAACAAAATGTCAGAGTGAGAAAATATTTAAAGGGACAGTTCACTCAAAATGTATTTTCTGTCAACATCTACTCTCCAAATCTGTGACTAACAATTTATAATTCATTATGGTCCTTACACAAAGCTATTGGATGGGTTTAAAAAACTTTTTGGAGCTTTCATTATCCTTCAACTGCGAATTGAAAATACAGCCAATGGAAACATGTCAATTTTGCAAAAATTCCAATATATTCGCAAAAAAGTTTTTACGCTCACATGAGGTAGTTTTTCAGGCAATAAAAAAAAGAATAATTTCACAATTGCAAATGGAAATGTTTTATTTTTTTTGGAATGACTTATAGCGAGAGGAATTTTTTTTGTGCGTTTTAGTCACATAACATTGGGTAATGGAAGCGCTGTCATTTCGCAATAATTTTTTATCAACATTTATAAAATATTGCAAAAGTTTTGCGCAAATCTGTAATTGAAACGATGCGGCTTGTAATGGCTGCCATTCTCTTTAATGATAAGAAAAAAGGTTAAACACTCAGCTTAACATCCCTTTGGTGTTCCACACAAGAAATAAATACAGAATGGAGCAATATGAGGGTAGATATTAATTTTTGGGTGAACTATCACCTTAAGACAGCAATATGCTAATTGTTTTCAGTAATTTTCTTTAATGAGATAATGCTGTTCTGTACAGAGTTGGTCAGTTCAAAAAAAAGTGTATACATCTATCTCATTTGCTGCTTTACTTCAGTACAGCAATTACTAAACTGATGTTCATGTAATTCACAATATTGTGGTGAAGGAGAAGTGAAAAGTGCTGAACTGGTACCTGCTGCGAGCCATATGGTGAAACGGATCCAGGTGAGCGGACTTAACTTCAACATGAGAAATACATTCAGGAGGATGCTGAAGCCAGGAACAAATGGCACCAGAGGAACCTGAATGATGAAACACACATTAGTAATGCAAAGTCTGACTCATTTATATGACTCTCAATCTCAGTTGGTTTGAATGATTTATTTAAATCAACTGGATCAAGAAAACTATTCAGTGATTCTTTTACATACATCCTACATTAATGCATCATCATGTGGTTCCTATAGCATACAAGCATATTTTAACATTTATTTATATGGTTTTATTAATTAAATTTTATTAAGTTTAGAGTAATTTATTGTGTTCATTCAGTCTGTTGCAGCCAATTCAGCTCCAAAAAAACAGACATTTTGAACTTATCTAATTTACAATTGTATTTAAAAATGCTGAAATCTATTTACATATTTAGGCTGAAACTATTTTTGCATGATTTTATATCAGATATCAGTATCATCAGTTCAATCCCAAATGCTCTTAGTACTTATCGGTTGTCACTCATAACACAATCGAGTTCAAAAGCTCAGTCAGTTAACATTTAGCAGATTCTGCAAGGTGTATATAAACTTATGACAACAACTGTACAGTTTAAGCAATTGTAACATTTCATGATGTAGGCTTGCACAGAACAAATATTAGACGAATATTTGTCTGCATAAAAACATATGTGCTTCAGTAATAATCTAAATTCAACTAATTAGGCTACGTGTACAATACATTCATTCCCACTGTTTTTAAAAGTGATAGTTCAACCAAAAATAAAATTGTATCAACAATTACTCACTCTCATTTCATTCCAAACCCATAAGACTTATATTCATCTTTAAACATAAATTAAGACATTTTAATGAAATCTGAGAAATTTCTGTCCCTCCATGAAAAGTCTAATCCCCCAAAACATCGTTCATAAAGAGAGTGCTCTGTGTATGTTTGCTGATCAATATGTAAATAAAATCCTACACTAAAATTCAAATGGATTTGTTTTACTATCTCTTTATGAACTTGTTTAACAACAGAAGAATAGAAGAATAGACTCAATGGAGGACCAGAAATCACTCTAAATTTATTAAAAAATACTTAATTTGTGTCCTAAAGATGAACTGAAAAGTAATTGATGACATAATTTAAATGTTTTGGTAAACTAACCCTTTAACTGTATGATATCTGTGGTTTTGTCTTAGCAGATGTCTAATCACCTCATTACTGCAGTATTTGTAACTAACCTGAAAGGTCTTGTTATTGGGCTGCTGTTCATGGACCCAGATGAGAGCCAGACTGAGCAGGAAGACCAGACTGAAGATGACCAGCAGCAGGGTGAAGCTCCACACAGGCAGATGCAGCTGGTTAGTCCCAAACACCAACACAGCACTTAAAGAGACAGCACTGACCATCAGAGCCAGCACAGAGAACGCCACCACCTCCCCCGGCTCACAGTCCCCCAGTATACGGCCCAGATACGGTTCCCAGCGAGCCTTCAGCGTCCCAGCAGCGCGTCTCTCCTTCACCGCCTTCTGCCTCTCCACCAGCTGAAGTTTATCAGAGAATGACTCATACTCCTTTGGCTCTCCGCTGTCCTGTGCAAAGGTCTGGGTCTCGTTCACTGCCACAGACGGATCCACCTGCTGCCCTGACTGGTTCAGTGAAGGTGTGGATGAAGCATCGGTCTTGATTCCTCCTGAGCTACCAGTACATTTATCCTGTTGGTAGCGGAGCACTATGATGCTGGCCGCTACAAAAGTGTAAGCAAGCAGAGTGCCAATAGAGAGGAACTGGACTAGTGCTTCTAGATCAAAGATGAGGGCAAGAAACGCCATAAGGCTGCCAAAAACAAGAATGGCGATCACCGGGACTTTGGTTACAGGGTTGACACGAGAAAAGACAGAGAAGAAGAGGCCATCCTCCGCCATGGCGTACACAATCCGCGGGAGAGAGAAGAGGTTGCTGAGCAACACAGTGTTCATGGCTAGATGAGAGAGATTAGACAGTTATAATTAGACAAGATAGGAAACAGTATAACTCCATATTTCTCCATCTATATCAACATAACAATTATAGAGACTGCTATAAAGTTCAGTCATGTCTTCCAAGAAAAAAATATTTTACATCAATGTGATCATATGAACATCAATATGGATCTCTACATACACTAACGTTCATAGGTTTGAGGTCAGTAAGATTTTTTTTATGTTTGTGAAAGTCTGTTCTGCTCACCAAGGCTGCATTTATTTGATCAAAAATACAGTAAAAACATTAATATTGTGAAATATTATTACAATTTAATATTTTAAACTGCAAGACTGAATATTGACTGCAAAGCTGAATTTTGAGTAATTTCCTTCAGAAATCTAATATATATGCTTATTTGGTGCTCAAGAATCATTTATTATTATCAATGTTGAAAACAGTTGTGCTGCTTAATATTTTTGTTATACTTTGATGGTGTGATGAATAGAAAGTTCAAAAGAAAAGCATTTACTTGAATTAGACATTTCTGGTAACATTATAAAGGTCTTAGTGCCATTTTTGATTAATTTAATCCATCCTAGCTATAAAAGTATGATTTTGGTCATAAAATAAATAAAAAAAATTAAAAGCTGTTCACTGGAGGTAATAATTTGTTTCAATGGGTAAGGTGACATGCAAACAAACCAGGATGGAATATTAAATAAATTCCTAAAAGCGCATCAAAAAAGAAATGTGATGTTGCCTCAACAAGACAGTTTTCAACAAAACTGAATAATTTGCTAATATGATTGGCCACTATTATCTAAAAAAAAATGTGTGAATGAATAGTTATTGCATTAAATAAGTTGTTATTAAATAAAAAAAAAAATCATCTTTTGTTGTCATATAATTGCGTATATTTGTATTAAATCAGCCAATCACCCTGCTCACTATATATCAACATTGGCCATTGAAAATCCTCTATGTCAACCACTAACTCATACTCACCACAGATGGAACCCACAGCCACGATGAACCCGGCCCAGCTATATCCCCGTCTGAAGAACGCATCTGACAGAGCTGAGTTTGGGTCGAGTGTATGCCATGGAACCATCAATGTAAGAACTGTGGACACCAGGACGTACGCTGTGGCCGCCAGGCCCAATGAGATGGCAGTCGCTATAGGAATAGCCTTCTGAGGATTACTGGCTTCTTCACTGGAAGCCGCTATCACGTCAAAGCCAACAAAGGCATAGAAGCATGTTGCAGTTCCTGCCATAATACCTGAAAATCCAAACGGGGCAAAGCCTCCCTCCCGAGCGCTCCAGTTGACTGGGTCGGCCAGTACAAACCCGAAGACCAAGATAAAGGCAATGACTGCCATACTGATGGCCGAAAAGATGTGGTTGAGCCAAGATGAGACACGAACACCAAATGAGATGAAAAATGAAGCCACTAGGAGGATGGAGGCCGCTAAGAGGTCTGGGTAATGAGTAATGAAGGGCACGTCCCAACGCATCACATGACTTTCAGTGAAGTTCTGGATGCGGTGATTGAAAATAGAGTCCAGATAGCCACTCCACGCACGAGCTACCGCAGCCCCTCCAATCATATACTCCAAAATGACATTCCAACCAATCAGGAACGCCCAGATTTCCCCAACAGAAACATAAGTAAACATGTAGGCGGAGCCTGTCTTTGGTACACGGGCGCCAAACTCAGCATAGCACAGCGCTGCCATGAGAGACGCTACTCCTGCTATAAGGAACGACACCACGACAGCCGGTCCTGCAGTGTCTTTAGCAACGGTTCCTGTGAGAACATACAGGCCTGAACCCACCATTCCACCAACACCAAGCAGAGCGAGGTCCACTGTGGACAGACAACGTTTCAGTGATGTTGCCATAACATCATCCTCCAGCGTCTTTAGCCTGTTCAGCTTCTGACAGAACCTCATCACTGAAGAGCATCCAGAAACACATGACGCCATCTTGATAGTGAATGAAGAGTTGGTAAAAGAGATGATATGAAATACACAAAGGTCACACCTGGTCCATAGTTTTCAGAGTCAAACAGGCCTTATAAACCTGAAATGAAAATAAGCATAAAATAAATATAATATACTGAAAAGCAAAGTCAGAAATTAATGATTGTTTAGGCCGAATATATATTTATTTAAAGTGTGGTGAAATCTTTTTTTTTTATTGGACATTTTTATATATTTCATAACATTCTATTCATAACATTCTATACATTGTATTCTTTGAATAGACCTGTATTTATCAGATACATCTATTGACTGTCTCAGTTGTTAACGTATGTCTAATGTTAAGTGGTTGTAAAACACTGATTGAATATGAAGAATTAACATCCAGCAACTTCCAGTAAATTTTATTACATACAAATCTACTATGATCGTACACAGCAGAGAGCTGTGTAATATAACATAGAAACAAGTCAATTATTCAACATGCATTTATTGTGTTATGAAATGTTGTGCATTATTTACACACAGTCACGGGGCCATTACTTAAAATCATGGTACATCATTTAATGGGTGGGCTTCCTTTCCCCTGGTCTCAATAAGTAGGCAATAGAGGACCTTAGTAGACACATTTTTTTAACTATAGCCTAATTGAGTCATAATATTTGTTTTTATGCCATAATGTATATAATTCTATTCTATTCTATATGGTACAGAAAGAATTCCTAAAAAGTCTAAACTGAATTACTAATAATTTCAGCTATCAATACCTGGCATAATATATTTGGAATATCCAACATAAACATTTAATAGTGTTTAATTCTTAATAAAACCTCCAAATTTTAATTAAATTAATGAATGAACCAGGCCACAGTTTACACAGATGATGCTGCGGATGACAGATGGTGATTCCCGTTCACATCACACATCATATCCGCTGGTTCTCTAGACTCACTGCTGGAGCGAGCCCTGGATGACGTCATACACCTCATCCTTATCTGAAAATCTCCATTGTACAGTGAATTTACAACTCACTTTACTTATAAAATGATATGAAATACACGCTAAATGTTGATGCACCACCTTTCTCCATAAAACGCAGCACGAATAATCTAACTCAACATGAATTTGAGTCGGTAGTGATATTTTAAAGAGCTGAAATAACGATATTTTCTCGGCGCTGTAATCGTTTGATTGAACTATACAGTGACAGCTCTTCTGTTTTCATCCCTTATCGCTAAAACCACAATGTGTTGATGAGCATCGTCACGAAGACAGGTGAGAAACTGCCCCGCGCTCTGTTTCGCATTAACGACAAATCTAAGCATTAAAACATATACATGCAAATTCATAAAGGATAGTAAGCTATGGCTTTTTACCTGTAATTGATTCTTGCGTTCATTCGAGTCGTGTTTGATGAAAGCGATGTTGTAAAGCGTCATTGAACAGAGCAGAGGGTGGAGGAGCGAACAGGAGCTGTTTCCGCTCTTAAAGGCACAGCACCTCATTAATCGATAATGTTTGTATGAAAAATCCCTTTACCTAATGCACTTTTGTCTGTACAGACATGATGCTGTTACTGATAATGAAATATTTAGCCACTTACTATTATTGGAAAGTCAGATTCATTCTATTGAATTCAAACGGTGCTTTATAAGTCATTTTTATTAAAATAATATATTTCCAAGTCTGATGTTGTCATTCTAATTACCATTCATTCAAACCTCTTCAAACCATTCAAAGTTTTGCACAAAACTATATTTTTAGTCCCAAAACTAATTTTTTTTATTTATTTTTTTAAGATCATATTATTGGCCTATAATTTCATGCTTTAATGCTTCAATGCAATTAGCTGTGTGTTGTTTTTTTTTTTTTTAACAAGTAAGCAACAGGTTTAATCACAAACATTTCATAATATCTTTTAGGATAAATATTTTTTCTGGCTAGCAACTAGCAACCTGTTGGCTAGTTTTCTTTATGAAGTGAATTTAGAGGGGGAAAAAATATTTTGACAAATTATGATAGTGTTAAGACAGGCTATCTTTTTCTTAAATAGAAAGAGTTTCATCATTACTCAATAAATATTCAGAATAAAATGGTTGAATAATATAAAGCTTGGGACTGTTACAGAATTTAAAAACCAAAATAAAGTTTATATATACTATTATAATGGTAATTCTAAGTGCTTATTTAGACATAATTTCTATTACCTTTATATAAAAAGTATATAATTAAAAAAAAATACATATTCATGACAATTATAACAGTTTGTTTAAATGTTTTTAGCGCAGTAATTTTAGTTTATAAAAGTGCTACTTAAACTATAAATTAATGTCAAATATGAAGAGTGCTGTTGTTATAACCCATCCCACTAATGGATTATATGTCTAGGATTATTATTGTTGACAGTGTCAACAGCATAATAATAAAATGTAGTGAAACCGCCTCCTGCGGTTCAAACAAACAGGGCTGGGCAACAAACTCAAGCTCCTCCAACATTCTCTTTAAAAATTCTCGTTTTAGACTTCTATAATAATACTGTTAATGCAAGTTTTGAGAAGAATGATTTTTTAACCGACCTTGTTCACTGGCCCTGAAATACTGTTCACTGCTGCCACCCTCTGTCTACAAGAGCTTCTCTATTTCTACCATAGACAGTAGATTTCTACATAGATTGAGATTCACAAACAAATGTAAAGAGATTCACAAAAATGAATCAAATTCACAATAGATTAAGATAGAAATATTTTGAATAGAAATAAAGTTTATATTTAAGAATGTAAGCAAGTGTAGCCTACTCAGTTCACATGAAAAGAAAGAGACAGAAAAGAGAGGAGCTAGAACGTAAACTAATACAATTTTATTACATACTGAATTGGTCGATGTTTCTCTGATTTTTCTTTATTATGTTGGCTTGAGAAAGCCAGCATATATTTAAACACTATTATTATTATTATTATTATGAGGAATTGACTCCACCTAGAACTGTAATGCTTCACCAAACTCAGCTACCTTCAGACTGGTCTGACTAGCTTATATATTTTCTAACTGGTCAGACTGACTTTCCCAAAAAATCATTGGCTGCGTTCCAAACCGCATACTCAATGAGTACTTAATTTCAATAAGTACTTACTTAACGAGCGCTAAAAGAGTAGGTACTTTATAGCCAGATCTCGTTGAGTATGAATGAGAACCGGACATCTGCCATGTTGACGTTATCATGTGACCTACGACGCGTTATCACAAGCGCAACAACTTAAAAGATTTCCCCTACCTAGAACGGTTTTCCTCAGCGTTTGTAATGTCTGCACAAAGGGAGATTCACCTTTGGAGAAAACTGTTGATTTTATACTCGAAAAATTTAAGTATCATTATTAAAAATTAATATTACCCCAGAATGAATTGCATTGCTATCCCAGCCCAAAACATACAATAATAACAACGATAAATGCTGATCAATTAATTATATTACTTTTTACTGTAAATTATATAATTCAATAAAACAAACAAAATGTAATGTCATTTGAAATAGCTATGCATGAATACACTCTAGATGTGTATATAGTGAACATCTACATTTTCATTCAAACAATAAATAAAGCATTAATTAATTGTATTTTATTTACTGACAACAATGAGAAATATTAATAAATTAGTAAAAGAATGAATCAAAGTCACCATCACACAATAAACAAATGCATATACAAGTCAACACATGAAACAAAGCTTTATTCAAACTACAGTCATGCATGTAGGCTACAGGCGCTGAACCCCACATCCTTCTGCCGTCTCAACACAGCGGTTCCCATTCTGCGGCTCTGATGAATCAGCTGACCGCCAGAGGTGAGCCGTTCCTTCGTGCCTGAGGTTGTTGCGTGATGTGTTGTGCTTCACAATCTGAGGCAATAAGGGCAGGTGGAGTGATGGTGGGTCTCATGAGGGCAGGTGGAGGTTCTCATAAGGGCAGGTGGAGTGATGGAGGGTCTCATCCATGGCACCATCTCCAGGATTGAGCTCTGTGCTCTTCATCCTCAGTGCTCACACCAGCCTGCTGACATTTCAGATCCTACAAAATACACAAACATAACACAAAAGCAGTAATTTTAACAGCACAATGTCATTTGATTTCAGTATTATTTAGAAGACAAAAATGCTTTTTTCCACAAATGTCGCCATCATCTTTCCTTGCAGGTCCTGCTCCACCACCACAAAAGCTGTGCAGCAAATGCAAATGCACAGAAATCAAGAATCAGAAAAGAATCAGAAAAGTGCTGTAATAGCTCTGTTTGAAATTACAATAATTAAAATAAACTACAACTTAATATTTAAATAGTTGTTGTTATTCATTTCTGTAATGTCACAAAGCCTTTGATGGCAGCATTCAGCTTCACGAGCCACTCTCCACCGGATAAACACACATCTGTTCATCTGACCCTGTAACATCCAGACCAGATTCACATTACCTCTGTGATTTACGAGCTCAACACTACATTTACATGTTGAGGTTGTTTTAACTTTTTATCCTACATAAATGTTCCTTAATTTATCAACAGTATGGACAAATAAAATAGATAACTTATGTTTAGTTACTTTTGTAGATTTGTTCGACATAATAACACACATACATCACTCAGATGCCTATTTCATATCTATTAGACGTAGTAATCTGCAATTCTTATAGAAGAGTTTCTTGCCAGATATTAAATAGACATTTAGTAATTGTATTTAAGATGTATACGGTTTAAAATGTATGCAAATCCACTTTGGAGACGTATGTGTCCTTACTGGAGCTTCTCTGTTAGCTATACATAATCAAATGTGATTTACAGCAAAATCACAAATATATAGCGTCTTTACATCTTCAACAATTCAACAGTTTACTGTACAGTAGTTCAACACATGCGATCATTTGATTTGTAATACTCACATTTGAAAACAGTCTCGTCCGTCATCATAGGCGGAGTTTGACACTCGAGCCAGGGGGGGCAAAAAAATAAAATAAAAAATCATTCACCGCTTTATTACGAGTTTAAAAGAGTGCGAGCGTCATTAACGTGCCCAGACGCGACGCTTTGAATTTGCGCGTACAATGAATAACATCGCGTCGGGAGCTGACTAGTAAAAAAGCTACAAAATTAAATGACAACGTCTGTATTCTAAGTTAAAAAGCCAACACACTACAACATTTTAAAATGTTTCAAATAAAGGATCTCATATCTATGGGTCATCTTTTAAATGCTGATGATTAGATTATACCCTGACATTACGCCAATAATATCAGTTTATATATTTTTTCTGCTCAGTAGCGATCGTGTCTTTCTCTTCCACTTGATTTGTGTATAGCATATTTAAGGTAGCAATGCAATATAAAGTACATATGCTCATCTATTGAAGTGGGATTCTGGAACTGTGAATAAATTGAATAAAACAGCAAAATAACAACAACAACAATAACATCTTCATTAAACAAAAAAGAGATTACCTTAGATAAAGTTTGATTAATATGTACATACAGTACCGGTAAAAGTCTGGACCCATTACTATTTTTAATGTTTTCGAAAGAAGTTTATTATTATGCTCTATTGTATACAATAATAATAATAATAATTAATTACATTTATATAGCGCTTTTCTCGGCACTCAAAGCGCTGCATTTACATTTAGCATTTACAAATTACGCAGCATTTACGCTGCATACTACAAGCCTGCATTTATTTGATCAAAAATACAGAAAAAACATGAATATTCAGCAAAGATGTGTTAAATATATAAAAAGTGATAGTGATAGTGAAGACTTTTTTAAAATAACTTTTTAACTTTTTAACTTTTTAATAATCAAAAATCCTGAAAAAAAGTATCACAGGTTATAAAATAAATATTAAGCACCATTTCTAACATTTGATAAAAAAAACAGAATATTATAAAGTTTTCTGAAGGATCACGTGACACTAAATTCAGCTTTGCATCACAGAAATATAAAGTATAGTAAAATAGAAAACCATTATTTTAAATTTTAATAATATTTCACTATATTATTTTTCTGTATTTTTGATCAAATAAATCCAGGCTTGATGAACATAAGAGACTTCTTTCAAAAACATTAAAAATAGTAAATTAATGTGTCCAAACTTATGTACTGTGCAAGTAAAAATATACTGCTTTTAAAATTAAATGTTGTATAAATAAAAAGGTTAGGAATCATATTTGTTTCAAGTGTTTTTTTTATTGGGGGTGGGGGGCCTCCAACATGAATTTTGCCTCATTTCATCGGTTACTGTTGTTTGTGTTGTAGATCCCGATGACTGAATATTTGTGTCATTTGGAGCTCGACGTTTTAAAAATCTTCTTATGTCCATTATTTTGGTGTAAGATAACTACAACGCTATTACATGCTAGCTGAGAATCGACACTTGTCACGTGACCCAGAGCCCTGATTTATTTTTTTTATTTTTACTAAAGCAGTATATGAAATCAGATGTATTACCTACCACCATTTAATTGTTTTGCGTTATTTAAAATATTTATAATATATATATATTTTTTAAACAATGCATTTAAAAAAATGCAATTACCCGTTTCAGCCACCAGGGGGGGCAATGCTCCCCCTGCCCCCCGCAAACTCCGCGCCTGTCCGTCATCCTTTCCGTCACGTTCGAGTATGACCAGAGCCCGTCTACGGAGAGCCTGCCCACTCCCTATTAAGCCCTATTGTACCGAATTTTGGTTGTAGTACCACCAGAGTTCCACTGGGGGCGATCGCCATGAGTGCAGAATGAATGGGAGTCAATGGGGCTAGACGGCTAAATTTGTCTCTTTCACCCGATTGCCGTTGAGAAATCTCAGATCTGATTGTAGATTTTGCAAGTTCAACATGGGTTTTAGGTCGAAAGTTGAATGAACGAGTACTTATGTCGTTTTGATTTCTTACAGGTTGAGTTGTTGTTGCCCATAACACGCTAGCATTCTGCTAATGACGTCAGCATTCTGACGTCACTGACATTTTGAAAGACTTTTTAAAGCAAATAAGTGACTCTAAAAAATCTAACACCCAGCAATGTGTAATTTCTTTGCATCTACTTTCGAATACAACATTCAAATTACTAGACAAAAAATTATATCCTGAGAAAAGTGGATTTTGAGGGGTATACCGCCATTGACCTCCATTCATTCTGCACTCGTCCTGTGAGCGCCCTCATATGGAATCAGAGTGGAACTGCAACCAGTTCAGAAGGCGGAAGTGTAGTGAGAGTGAAACTTCTCGCCATATTAGACACTAGCTGTGTCCCAAAGTGAAGGCTGCATCCTTCGAAGGACGCGGACTTCAAACGATGCAGCCTATGCGTCCTCCGAACGACGCACCATGTAGCCTTCGTAGGATTTCCTAATTGCGCAGCCAGGTGTTCCCGATTACCGCTCCAGGCTGCAAGCAACGGTGCGAGAGTATGCTGCCATCCTGACAATTCATTTGATATAATTGAGTAAACAGCTATGGAGCCAGAATTGGCTATTGTCATTTTTATGTTTTATATTTTACTGGAGGACATGGTATTAAGGATGTTTCAGGTCATGTACTTTCGGCTTAGCCGATCGATTCAAATGTTCATTTATATCTTACCTTGATGTGATTTTGTAGGCTTGTGTATTATTTTTATTATGCACATAAATAAACCATAGTAAATATATTTACACAGGTTTTCAACCCTATTTGAATATAAAACCCAGTTGAATATAAAAAGTCCAGTGCGAATGTTACTCCCGCTCGTCATCGGCAGCTGTCAGTCACTGTTGCCAGGCGACAAGAACAATCGTCTGTAGGCTAAACCGGTCCGAGCGCTTCAGATGAGCCCTTTGAAATGGGACGGAGCTGTAGTTAGCAACAATTTGTTAATATTGTGACAATAGGCCTACATTTTGTTACTTTAATTGTCAAAATAACCAGTGGTGGTATGTAAGGAACTACATACTTCGTTAAATACTCGAAGTAATTTTCCCACACAGGACAGCAACACTACAAAATTGTTATTTTACAATATGATGCATTGTTTTACATTAAACTACACAAAAGTATATAGTTTAAATGTATCAACCTTGAAAATATTCATAAGTAAAATGCAACATATGCAGTAATATAAAAGCAGAACCATCATAAAAACCCCAAGGTTTTTTTCCTGCAGAATTCCTTTACTTTTACTCTTGATGCCTTAAGTACATTAGAGTATGCAAGATACTTTTGCTTAACTAAGGTTTGAAATATATGACTAGTAGTTTTTCCCAAATGTGGTATTAGTGGTTATTAAAAGTATTTTAGTGTAATAAAGTATCTCAATATTTATTCCACGAGTCAGCCCTGCAAACCTGTTGGTAGACAACTTAGTGGATAGTGAAAATATGCAGTCAAACACACTGGAGAGCATCCCAGATGATGTCCCACCAGCAGGAGGCCTTACCAGGGTCTCTATTGTGCCCATCCCAGTCCAGCAGCACACCAGGGTCACCCTGCTCAGCTCAATAAAAGTCTACATCATTTTTTCTTATTTTATGTACTGTAAATTTAAATGTTTATGTTGAATTTGAGATGTTTAACGTATGTTGTAAATAGTTGGGGGGAAAAAGGTATAGAATAATTTGTTTCATGTAGAAATTATGACTATCATTACAAAAATAAACAATGTCCAGAGCAATGAATTCTCTTTTATTTACACATTTAAAGTTGCATAATTTTTTTTCCTTTCAAAAAATATAAGTGAAAAAAGTTAAAGAATATATATATATATATATATATATATATATATATATATATATATATACACATATTTCTCAATCATTCTTTCAAGAAGAGAAAACAGCCTGTCCATTCTCTCCAGTGCTCTCCTCGCCTCTGCAGTCCCATGTCTTCTCTAATTAAGTCCAAAAACTCGTCCTCTCTGTCTCGCCTTCTTCGTGGTGCTGGTGCTGGTGCTGATGCGGGTGCTGGTGTGGGTGCTCATGCTGCTGCCCCTGGCTCCTCCTCTTCTTGGTCACACACTGCTGAACTCGGCCCTGGTGTGTCCTCAGGGATTGAGGCAATGAGGGTGCAATGCCTCTGTCCCAACACCTCATCCATGAGGACAAACCAGGGCAGAGTTGCAGCAGTGTGTTCCCACTCACACCCTCACCTGTCCCAGGACACTTGCAATCCTAAGGCAGAGCAAATTAACCATGGCTTGTTAACAACAACAGCACAATACATTTCGGCAAAGATGTGATCTCAACTTTCTTACTTTGTATTTTTAAAATCATATTCATATTCAGAAATCATATTCATTAATACTCAAATTTGGTTAAAACCTTTGTAGACATAGCTTGCATGACAGCACTACAAAAACACATAAAAGTGAAACCCCATTGCCTTATCTACTGCTTTTCCTATTGTTGTGGGCTTTATAGGGTAAGTGATATTTCGTATTTACACAAGTTAGACAGACTAGTGCAAATATTACAATAAAATTTAATTTAAGTTATTTAGTTTATTTATTTTTTTAATTGCAGTTTAATAAATTGAGCTGTCTGCTCCTTGCTCCCTGAAAACAATTATTAAACTAATATTAGCACAAGTTTTGCCTCAGACCACCTGACAAATGAAGCCACGCAATGGTGACGAATGAGTTAAGATGAAGTTTAAAAGCAAGAAAAACTTGTGGCTTTTAACTCTGGTTTCTACGGAAGCGTATTGCATTCACTTGAGGAAAAATAATCTACTCTGTTTTTATAAATTAACGAGTTAATTATCTCAGAATTACGAGATAATTTTTCATTAATAAAAAGTTTTTGCTCTGTTTTTCTGAATTAATGACTTAACTATCTCATAATTATGACATAAATTAAGTCATTAATTCAGAAAAACAGAGCAAATATTTTTATGAAAAATTATCACATAATTTTGAGATAATTAAGTCATTAATTCAGAAAATCAGAGCAAAAACTTATTTATGAAAAATTATCTCGTAATTCTGAGATAATTAACTCGTTAATTCATAAAAACAGAGTAGATTATTTTTCCTCAAGTGAATGCAATACGCTTCCGTAGGTTTCGCTAGCTATTTGAGTAAATGAAAACATATACTTACATTTAAATGTGAATTTGCCGTCCACCAGCGAACTCTCGGCCGTCATTTATTTATTTATTTTTTTTTTAATAAAAATGCTGTCGTCACCGCCGCGCGATGACTTATGGGGTAGGATAGTCCGCAAAGTGTCCATTTATGTATCCTTCCTTTCACGGGGAAACGAAGGGTGCATTTGGCGTCGCTTTAGCCTTCGTCGCACCGCGATGACGCAACCGGCCTTCGAATACGGCCTTCGGAGGATGCAGAATTGAATTGGGACAGCCTTCATCGCGCCGCGGTGACGCAATCGGCCTTCAAATGCGACCTCCGAAGTGTGCAGCCTTTGAATTGGGACATCCTTCGTCGCTCCGCTGTGACGTTTCGTCGCGCCGCTGTGACGCATTCGGCCTTCAAATACGGCCTTCGGAGGATGCAGACTTCACATTGGGACACAGCTTTTTCTCTGGTATGACCTTTTTTCTTCTTCTTCCTTGGGTTTTTAAGGCAGTTGGTATCCAATATGTTACATTACTGCCATCTACTGACTGTTATCATGTCACTTCTTATTTATATTCTTCTCTCCAGTCCAGTCCTCTTTAAAAAATCAAACAAATATTGCTTTCCTTGCTCACTCTTTCCACATCCTAATATACTTTTTACATTGTACTGTCCTATACCGATTTCTTGTAATCTATACTTCAACTCTTGTCTTTCTTTTATAAATTTCCTGCATGACATAAAAATGTGACTAACTGTTTCCTCCTCTTGACATTCATCACATTGACCTGTGGGATGTTTTCCTAACATACGAAGAGTTCCATTTAACTTAATGCCCAATCCTAAGTCTTGTTATTACCACTTGTTCTGTCCTTCTATTTGACATCTCTCTTAGACTACTTTATTTTGAATCATGTATAACTGTCTTCCTTTACTTTCATGATCCCATTGCTGTTGCCATATTTCCATTATCTTTTTCCAAACTAGACTCTTCCCTTCTGATTTTGACAATTTAATTTCAATGTCAACATGCTCTTTTTTGTTGCCTTTTTTTGCCAATTTATCAACTGTTTCATTTCCCTGTATGCCCACATGTGCTGGTATCCACATATATGTAATATTTTTCCCTTGTCTACATAACCTTGAATTTAAAAACAAAATTTCATATAATAGTTCTTGATGACTACTAGCTTTTCCAGTCTTCATACGAGCTGATACTGAGTCACTGCATACTAGAACATTAATATCCCTGCATTGTTCAATCCATTCTAATGCAATAAGTATAGCACATAGTTCAACTGCATAAACATTTATGCTGTCAGATGTTCTTTTACTAATTCCTATCTCATATTTAGGGATGTATACAGCAGACCCTGTCACATCTGTTTGTAAGTCCTTTGACCCATCTGTATAAATCTCAGTATTGTCTTTATACTTATTCTTATATTTATAATATTCATTGACTATATCTATATTTCTGTTACAATCTTTAATTACTAAAAGCTCTAGATCAACCTTCAGAATTTCCAATGTCCAAATTGGCTTAACAGGCCATATCACAGTATTAGCAAATCTTTTATTATACACTTCCATTTCTTTTGCAATTAAATCACCTGTCCAGCCAAAACTTTCTTTCTTTCTTCTCTCCTTTTCCCAACACTTCTGTAATACCTTTTTTGTTGGATGACTTTCCTCATGCCCTCGAAGATTTATCCAATAGTTTGCACTTACGCCGGTTTCACACCGCAAGCGTCAGCGGCGCGTGAGCAGCGCGTATTTTTTTCGGCGTCCATGTTAATCAATGAGTGCATTCACTCCGCACGCAGAAGCGAGTAGTATGAAGCTGCAGACTCGGAGCCTGCATCTACAGTCCCGCACCCAGAGTCCCGCATTCTCAGACCCCTCGTTTTTCGAGACAGCGCCTCCTATCAATCGGATAAATATTTGAAGAACTTAAGCCGAAACGCGAGTATGTCAATTTTTTTTAGCAAATCATGCTCATTCGATTTCTTTTTTAATCAAACTACTTTATATCTCATCGATACACCAACATATGAATAGTCCATTTAATATTTGTAAAGATAGTTTGTAACAAAATTTGAGCCGTTAATGTATGTTTTTTCGCCTTTTTTTAAAAAATATCAAAATATTAAAAAATTATTTTGATAGCTGTTAGCCTTTAACCTTGGACTTTTTGTAGACAAGCCATTGTAAAAATTGTATTAAAATTAGTTTACATTAAAGTAGACCAATTAAATACATTAAGTGTGTTAATATCAAAGAATGTCATCATTAATTATTTAATCAGATTTACCTTTTGACCTTTTTTTAATTACCGGACCTTTTCTCCAAAAACTATAAATTGAATTAAGTAATGCAGGAGTAATTATTTTACTTTATATAATTTATGTAGACTAGGCCTACCTAAATTAGTTCTTTTAAAACGTAAGTATTAAAATTAATCAATATTAATTTAACTGTGATATGAAGTTGTTGCCAGCCATTTACAACTCATACAATTGCCTAATAATCAAATTTACTATGCCTTCACTATATATTAACCAGTCTATATTAACATGTGAGCTAGAATGTGTCATTTGGCCTTTTGTTTGGGTTCCTTCTTTTAATTTGTATTGACTGAAATGTTTTATATATTAATTTATTTATTTATATGGACAGGCCATCATTCATGGCCTATGTGAGATGCAGGCATTATTCTGGCAGGAGGCTGAGGAGGTGTTCCTCTGTGGCCCTACTTATCACCCTAGGTATGCTTGTAATTTGCATTTGCAAAAAGAATGAAAAAAGAAGAAACATTCGCCTATACCAGAAAGTAAATATTTTAGCTTATGCATTTACATTACATTTTACATTTATTAATTTAGCAGACGCTTTTATCCAAAGCGACTTATAAATGAGGAGTTTTTTTTAATGCAATTGAAGATGAAAAGTAAAGTCACTAACACAATTCTTTCTTCCTTTTTTCTTTGCTTTGTCCTGTTTACAGCAAGATGATGTTTAGGTGATCGTTAAATAAAGTACAGAATTGTTTATTATTGGTGTTTTGTCTACTCTTATTTGAGTTTTGCTTTGCATTTAAAATATCAAAAAACAGGTTTTGTAATGTTAGCATGGTATAATGTTAATTAGACCATTTGAACTGAAAGAAAATTGGAATTTGAATAAAAAAAACATTGTAGCAATATAATATCACAATATTTTTCAGAAGATAGTTCAAATTGTATCCCTTCCATCAGTAATTTTCTTTCAATTACACCCATGCTCAAAAAATAACTACTGGGTAATTTGTTAGTCAGAGAACACAATGAGTTTTTCTGGCACATGCATTAAGCAGGGAACGCAAATATTTATTTGGATCACTTTAAATAAAACGAGACCGTAATATTGCATCCTATTGTTTTCAATGGCATTTAAGGGTGTTATACGATCTTCGAAACAGTAGGAGGCGCTGTCTCGAAAAACGAGGGGTCTGAGAATGCGGGACTCTGGGTGCGGGACTGTAGATGCAGGCTCCGAGTCTGCAGCTTCATAATGTTGGCAGAAGCGGCGCGGCAGCGCGTAGCAGGAGCAGAGCAGGAACAGCAGTGCCGCGATAGTTTCGGCGCCCAGTCTATTTTTAACGCGCCGCTTACGCTGAATTAAAGTGACACGCATTGATCAAGGCCAAAATACACCGCAGTTTTACCCCAAAAGCGCATTGATGATATCTATTGTGTTTTAAACAGTCACTCAAATGACCAACAGCAATTTAAAAAGAAAACAAATGTCCAAAAACAAACTTGTTGCCCGAACAATAAAAACAAAGACGAATCAAAAGTTATATAGGGCTAAATGAAATGATTAATAAAATAAGCTTCTTGACAAGTCTTTTCTCTTAAATGTATTTGAAAACGAAATAAACTAAAGCAATGGCATTGCCAACTTACCCTGATTATAGAGTACTCTGTATACACACGCCGCGGTTCAGCCGCGCGTGACAAACGCTGCTAGTGTGAAAGCAAAACGCTCCTGTCCTGCTCCTGCTCACCATATGTATGTATGGGAAGCCAAACAAACCAAAAGTGGGACGAGACAGCGGGGGTTTACAGAGCTCGCGCCGCGCTGACATGTCATCTGCGCGGTTCAATGGTCCGAGCCGCGCGGCCGATTCGTCAGCGCAGCGCGGACGTGTTTCCTAGCGACACCCAATGGGCAGCGCGGCGCGAACAATCCTCACCAGCGCTGCGCTGATCAATTTAAACAGCGCAGCGCAAACCATACATGCAAATAAATGTACAATAAAGAACCCCCTCCTTCCTTACAAAAAAATGGTTCTCTGCTGAAGTTTAGGAGTTTGACTCTCAATTGGTTAAACAACATTTAATTTGACCAAATGGCGACATCTGATCGTAAAAGAGATAGAAAATCAAAGTCTAATAAGACAACAGTCACACCAGATAGCGTTAGCATGGAGGAACATTTCCATGACTATATGTCGGCTGAGGAAGACTTTACAGCCATGCCCGTCACCCCCAGCAAATCACCTGCTCCAAAGAAAGGTAAATCTGAGCAGTTACCTACTTCAGCCGCTGTAATGGAGACCACTGTAACGGAGAGCTCTGACATAGTCCTACAACTCTCGCAACTCATCAACTCCAGATCCGGATTGAGGGACTCAAGAAAACCATTGACTTTGCATGTGCTGAGATAAAGGACATTAAGGAGAAATCTGCAGTTCTTGAAAAGCGTATCGCCAGCGATGAGGCGCGCCTGAGCGCAGCTGAGTTGCGTATAGCAGAGTTGGAGAGTTATTCACGAAGATGGAATCTCCGTTTATTCGGAGTACCGGAGCCTGATAAAGAAGATGTGCGCCAAGAAGCTATTGGCATATGTCAAGCTGTCCTACCTGCAGAGAAGGCCAAACTTCCTAGTCTCATTGACACAGTGCATCGTCTGGGCCAGAAGAAAGGAAAGGAGTTGTCCAATATTGATAAACCCAGAGGAATAATTATTCAGTTCACATCCAGGGTGATTCGCGATTCTGTGTGGAAAGCAGCAAAAAAGTCTGAATACCTGAGGAGTCACGGTCTGCGTTTTGCAGAAGATCTGTCTAAGATGGACAGAGCACGACGTCTCCAGCTATGGCCTGCAGTAAATGAAGCCCGTCTCAAAGGAAAATCTGCTTACTTTGTTGGTGGACGTGCCTTTGTTGCTGGGATCGAAATTAACCCACCATGAGAGATGAGGAGAGGTAACGGGGGGGGGGGGGGGGGGTGGGGGGGGGGGGGGGGGGCTACATCCCTACTAAAGTTGGATCATTTTGTAGACAGTATTTTGAACTAAAATGAAGACCGTTATGTTTTAAATTTTTATTTTATGTTTACCTTTGCCATCGGGACCGGAATTAACCGAGGACATGCAGCAATTCTGCTCACTTTACTGTCTGCATGGTTGATTTTTTGCTCTTGCTCCTATATGCCAACGTGGGATTTATACACACATTTGTCCTCAAATGAAAACACTGTTTTCATAATTATTTTATTTGAACAAGATTAGTTTCCATGTCCATTGGAAATTCGAGTGTTGTTTTATTTTATTTATTTTTCTATATACCTAGCCTACGCGGTTTCTCCTACCAGCTGTTTTTGTAATCGCACCTTTTTTTTGTGGATCACTTTTCACTGTCGTTCTGTCATTGTCTATAGTTACACTAAATGCCAGGGGGTTAAGGCAACATATTAAACGGAAAGCTTTATTTTTATTTGCTAAACAGCATAGGACTGATTTTTGCTTTTTTCAAGAATCTCATTCGATTCCTGATGATGTGCGTTTCTGGAGGACTCAGTGGGGTAACGACATCTGGTGTGCGCATGGATCGGAGCGCTCCGCCGGTGTCATCACTTTAAAGAACAGATTCACCGGGGAGATTCTGCATACACAACGTGATGGATCTGGACATTATTTATGTCAAACTCTCAAAATTCATGGTTCTGTATTGCTCATTGCGAATATTTATGGATTTAATTCTAAAAGTGAAAACGATCATTTATTTGAAACTTTGGAAGAGCATATCCTTCAGGAGCTATCGCAATTCCCGGATCTTTCTCTTATCATAGGGGGTGATTTTAATATTATTATGGATGGCTCTCTCGATTGTTTACCAGCAAGACCATCTTATAATCAAAATACAAACCTTAAATGTTTTATGGAGAGATTCAATTTAGTTGATATATGGAGGTCTACGTTTCCTGATTCGTTGACATATACTTGGAGCAACAAGTCTGGTAACAGGCAATCTCGAATAGATTATTGGTTAGTGTCTGCGAATATACAATCTTCAGATGTCTCTGTTAATATGATTCCTTCACCGCTCAGCGACCATAAAGCTGTTCTTATCTCTATTAATTTCAGCACTTCTCCACATACCATGGGTAGAAGTTCATATTGGAAACTTAATAGTTCATTACTACAATATAAACATATTAAAACAAAGGTTAACAGTCTTATTTTATGTCATTGGTATAAAGCACTTTCAGAAAAGAAATTCTGCAGTAATTGGGAGCTGTTGAAATTTGAGGTAGCTAAGTATTTTCGAAAACAGGGTAGCTTAATGGCAATAGAAAGACGTACTAAAGAGAACAATATTATTTCAAGATTAGCTGTCCTATCCTTAAAATCATGTCCAAATGAAGATGAACAAGCTGAGTTAGCCACTTTACAATTGGAGTTGGACAAATTATATAAGAATAAGGCAGAAGGAGCCTTCACTAGGTCACGAAAGCGATGGTTGGAGAAAGGGGAACAAAACTCTGCATATTTTTTTGGTCTAGAGAAATTTCATTCTAAAAATAATACAATTGAACAACTCAAAATAGATGGGGATGTTACAGATGACCAAGTTAAAATATCAAAATTTTGTACAGAATTTTATAGTGGTTTATATTCATCCAAATTCTGTGATCATTCGGCTTATTTATTTCTAAACTCTATTTCTGGAATAAATTGTAAATCTGTCGACCCTGTACAAAAAGAACTTTGTGATAGCTTAATTACTGTTGAGGAAGTCTCAAATGCTATCGCACATATTAAGATTAACAAATCTCCTGGGGTTGACGGCCTCACGGCTGAATTTTATAAAACCTTTTCTGATCTTATTGCCCCATTTCTTAAAGAAGTTTATATAGAGAGTATAGAAAATCGATGTCTTCCACCTACTTTAACTCAAGGATTAATTACCTTGATTCCAAAACCAAAAAAAGACCCTTTGCTATTAGATAATTGGAGACCAATCTCTCTCTTAAACAATGATTATAAGATATTTGCCTTAGTCTTTGCAAATAGAATCAAATCAGTTATGGACCCCCTTATAGATGAGGCTCAATCTGGCTTCTTAAAGAAAAGACATATTTCAAATAATACAAGATTAGTTCTAGACGTGTTGGACTATTCACATTTAAGTACTGATGATGGATTTATTCTTTTCTTAGATTTCTATAAAGCCTTCGATACGGTGGAGCATGCTTTTATTTTTAGGTCTTTAGAAAAATTTGGCTTTGGAGATTTTTTTTGTAATGCTATACAAACAATGTATAGGAACGCAAACTGTTCTATTAAACTTAAATGTGGTTCATCATCTAGATTTAATTTAAACTGTGGTATAAGGCAAGGTTGTCCCATCTCCCCTTATCTCTTCTTGTTTTGCACTCAGCTTATGAATATTCATATTAAGACAAGCCAATTAAAAGGTATATCTATTGCTGGTAGGGAAATTATAATATCCCAGTTAGCAGACGATACTGCACTGTTCCTAAAAGATCAACATCAAGTCTCAGCAGCTCTCAAAGTGGTAGATGCCTTTTCTAAAGCTTTAGGCCTTTACTTAAACATTAACAAATGTGAACTGTTATCTGTTAAAGACTGTCAATTACAACAAATTGCTAATATCCCAGTAAAGGAGTCTGTGACATATTTGGGGATTGTCATTTCGAAAGACCAAAATTCTAGATGTAAGATAAATTTTGATCCCATTCTCCAGAAAACTAAAGCAAAGCTGAATCACTGGCTTTTGAGGGATTTATCCCTAAAAGGTAGAGTTTTGTTATGTAAAGCTGAGGGACTGTCTAGATTAGTATATACTGCGACTTCACTCGCTGTTTCTAAGGAGATGTGTAAAGCTATTGATACTGCCTTATTTAAATTTCTTTGGAGAAACAAAACTCATTATATTAGGAAGTCTATAATAATGAATAATTATGAATCAGGTGGTTTGAACTTCCTTGATTTCAGCACTTTAAATAATATTTTTAAAATAAATTGGATTAGACATTTCATTCTAAATCCAAACTCCCTTTGGAATTTCATACCCAATTTTGTTTTCTCCAGAGTAGGTAGTCTTGATTTTCTCTTGATTTGCAATTATAAAATTGAGAAAATCCCTCTAAATTTGTCTTCCTTTCACAAACAAATGTTGCTTGCTTGGTCCCTTTTATATAAGCATAATTTTTCACCCCATAGATATTTAATTTGGAACAATTACAATTTATTATTTAAAAATAAAACCTTATTTTTTGAAAGATGGTTTTTAGCAGGTATAATACGAGTAGATCAATTACTAAATCAAGAAGGTATGCTGCTAACTTACTCTGAGTTTCTAAATCTCCATAAAATTCCAGTGACGCCCAGGGAGTTTTCGATTGTCATGGATGCAATTCCCACAGGGGTCTTGGCATTATTTAGAGCTAATAACCAAACCAGAACTGCGCCCCTTTCTTCCTTTAATTTATTTGATACTGAAATTGGAAAAATTTGTTTTGCCCCTGGAGTCGTAAATGTAAATAAAACCATTCGTTCATTTTTTCAAAAAGACATTGTCACCAGGCCAAACTGTATTGCTTACTGGAATAGATTGGTTGGAGGTTTGTTATGGAAGGCCATCTGGACTTTACCAAACAAATATTTATTGGTAAATAAAGTAAAGGAAGTAAGTTTCAAAATCTTACACAGATACTACCCAGTAAATAATTTTCTTGTCAAATTTAAAAAAGATATTGATCTGAATTGTTCTTTTTGCAATACATTGCCTGAAACTTTGTTTCATCTGTTTTGGCATTGCGCTCATGTTAACAAATTTTGGAAAGATTTGTCTAGATTTATAATTGACAACATTGACCCCTCTTTTTCTTTATGTTTAGAAAATGTTATATTTGGTTTTAATAATAGTCCCTCAAATAAAAGGAAAGAGTACTATATTATAAATTTAATTTTAATTTTTGCTAAATTCCATATACATAAATGTAAGTACAGTAAAACCAAACCTTTGTTTTTGGTTCTTGAAAAAGAAATGCAATTGTATACCAAAACTATATTTCATTCCCACAATAAGAAAGCAATTAAAACTATTTTGGTTTGTGAATCCTTTGATATTTTTATGTAATGTTTAGCCTCCCCCCCTGGCTGTATGTTCTTTGTTTTGTTTATTTGCTTATTTTTACTTTCTCCATTTGTATATATTACAATTCTGAATGTACATTGATATTGTTTTGTTTGAAGTGCAATAAAATTATTAAAAAAAAAAAATAAAAAAAAAAGTATCCTCTCGCGTGGCCTCCTGGGATAGAAGAGTATCCATCGTTGAGCACTCAAAAATCTGGGCGGAAGCAGTAAGCCATCCGGGAACTTCTCGCCTACTCTTTTATGAATACTGATGTTTCGAACGTACTGCTTCCTTCACGTACTGTTTTCGCCTACTATATAGTAGGAAAGTAGGCATATTCGAACGCACTTAAGTCCGAATCTCGCGATAATTAGTACGTCACCCAGGTAATTCTCGCCTACTCTTTTGGATTCGTACATACTTTTTCGCTCGCCTACTCTTTTTCCCATACTAAATAGTAGGGAAGTATGCGGTTTCGAACGCAGCCATTGACTTGCGTTATCTGAGCAATGAAGGCCGTAATACTTAATGCTGTCTATTAGAGGGGGTGACAGGATAAGTCTTTTCTACTCTCTTCCCTGTTTGCATTAGCCTGACTACGTCAGACTTCCTACTTCCGCTAATTTCATTTCGCTCCTGTAGCAGAGCATGTCTAATAGGAAAAATCCCGCTGGTCTTCAGAGAGACGCTATATGCAATGTATATTAAATTAAATTTTATATTGTACATGTAAATTGTGTATATTCTATAGCTAATATTTAAAATCTCAAGTTGCGTCAATATAGCAGGAGAAAGACCGCGAAATTTAAAAATACTACTGTTAATGTCACGAAATGTAGTTTTAAGAGTTTTTCAGTCGATAATGTAGTTGTTTTAATCTCAAATATGTTGTTTGTTTATACAGATAGCGCCTATTTAAAAATTATCTGACGTTTTCGGAGATGTTCAACGGGCGCTCAGCGCTCATGTATCCCGCCTGGCAGAGCCTACCTCGGCCAGAGCAGCTGACGTTTTGCCGCGTCTATGGAGTGGTTAAACATGAGATATATATAATTCGTCTTGTGTAGGCTATGTCTAACGGACGATCTTTGATATCATTAATTTGTTCCCTTGCAAATCGTTTTGGCTGAGGGCAAAGTTTAGTTTTATAACTATGGCTACTTATACTTTCATACTATTATTGATCAATAAAACTAAAATTTAACAAAAAGAGACAGGGTTGTGTAATTTTATTTTATATAGCCTATGTAAGAATATTTTTATATATATATATATATATATATATATATATATATATATATATATATATACATACATACATACATACATATATATATATATATATATATATATATATATATATATATATATATATATATATATATATATAATTATGATATCACCAACACAGCATGTATTTTTTTTTTATGTATGGGATGGGAAGTAATTCAGAGTAGCCTATGTTGTCTTGAAAGAAATCAAGCATCACTGACAAAGGCCCAAAAGAGACCATGACTTTCTAAAAGATCTTTTAAATGCAGATTGTTTGTGTTTTTGTTTTACTTTTAGGACTGGAGAACATCTAGCAATGAGATGTCACGACTTTTTTCTGTTTGTTAAATGCTTAGTTAGGGTTGGGATCTCTGCAAAGGAATACCTTCTCACAACATAGCGACACTTTATAGTTAACTTAATGAATTACTAACGTAATGATAGCAGTAACACCAAAACGTACTTTGCAAGATTAAGCGCTGTTTTATATGGATTAATGTTAAGGCAAAACAATAACTAACAAAACAGCATCAGGCATAAGAGACATCAGGATTCAAATTGTCCTTAAAAGATATTGATTTCTTGCAAGAAATGTTCCCAGTCTACCCACAGTTCAGCTGCAGGCAGAGTGAGCATCAGAGCAGAGGTTGACCAGCATTTTTATAGTGTTATCTCTTGTCACCCACCGGCCACCACAGCACAAGGAACAGAAGGGACCCCCCCTTGACCCCGCCACAGAACAGGAATTCTCTCATCTCTGAAGTCACACACACCCTGCAGCTGTATTAACATCATAAAAGAAACTCAAAATACAGACAAATGAATGTATAGCATTCATTTGTTAAATCATTGAAAATAAAATATAGAGAAAAGATACATATTTTTTTTATAACAATTAACCCTTTCATGCATAGTGGTCACTACAGTGGACAGCTATAAAAAAAAAAATCTTAAATTTGCACGGGTTTTGATGGCATAGTTGCACATCATCCTCTTCAGTGGACCCACCCTTGTGCATCATCCTATATAAATTTAAACCAAGTGGCAAGCCGTTGTGTTTCAATTTTTTTTCCCCTCCAAACCAAGATGGCAAATGGTCAGTCAGAAATGCCAAGTTGCTCCAGAATATCCACCCATTCCTTCTGTCCTAGGAGACTCTTGTAGGTAAAACAAATATTGCAGCATCAAGCAATATCTAATGAGTCCTATCACAGTTGGGCCATTATATGTAAACGTGCCATTTTTTGTCTCTTAGGGGAAAAAAAGCTCTGTAAATCTTAATAAACCATAAAACAAATAAAATATTTTATAATTATAATTTAGTTTCCATAATATAATAATATAATAATAAATTAATTTCTGTTTCTTTTGTTTTTAAAGGATTTTAATCACATTTTTGTGCAAAGCATCTTGCAGAAATGTTGAAACTGGCATGTCCCTCAGTATGATTTTTCTACTTATGCTTGCATCATCTGCCTTTGATGGTAGAAGACAAGTGTTCTCTTCTTTTCTTTGAGTTTATGTAATATCTGAAAGACAGAGACATGCTCATTGTGTCAGCCCTGTTACCAGAAAAGCATACGTTAAAAAGTTATTTGTACATATTTAAAAAGGGATCTCCATATCTCAGCTCAGGAGAGGTGTAGAGAGGCAGGACTTGCACTACTCTCTACGCCTCATCGCCCTCTATCAGAATCCAAGGTTTCAAGAAGATCTGAGAAACTTTATTTTTCGACCCAAAAATACTATAAGGACTACTACTACCCTGTCGTTTTTTTGGGGTCGAAAAATAAAGTTTCTCGGATCTTCTTGAAACTCTGGATTCGGATTGAGGGTGATGAGGCATAGAGAGGAGTTCAACTCCTTGTTCTCTACACCTCTCCTGAGCTGAGATATGGAGATCCCACGAAGCATTTGTTACACTGTGCAGAATAGTGGTTTCACGGACAGTGGAATTTTGGGATGAATCGAGAAAAAATGTAAAAAAAAAGAAGAGTAAAACAGGAAAAAAAATATTTTTGTGTGTGTGTGTTTTCTGTGTATGAATAAAAATGTGCCAATGTATCCACTGGTTGTGTCTTTTGTGTTCATCATGTGAAAAGGTTTGTGAGGGGGGGAACCACAAGCAACATAACTTACCAGTTTTGGAAATTTATTGCACCAGTGTGTTAGACTATGTTGTAGTGTGTGTGATTTTGAGGGCTTGTGTGTCCTGTCTGAGGGCAAATTTTGGTTTTTCAGCAAGAGTGAATGGTTTTGAGTGTAGAGCTTCATTTTGACCTGAAAATAGGATGTTTGGGGAACTGGGTGAGACGTTATGGATTTGTGTTTATAGTTTTGAGAATATGAGGCATAGTTTCAAGAAATGTGTTTAAGCAATCAAGAAAAACTGTAATACTATGATTATAATTTTTCTTGCTGTATCTGTATTTCTTTTATGCACCTGTTCTGTATATTCTAATGCAAAGATGATATTGCCATGCCGTTTGTACATTACAAAAAAAAAAAAAAACTATTCGAGATAACGTCATAAAAGGTATGTGTAAAATGAGTGTCCTCATTCATATAAATCAACTTAAAAGTTTAATAAACCAAGTAAATCGATGATTTTTTAAATTTAGGACAGTCGAGGAGGTGGAAAAAAAAGGAATTTGTTCTCTTGTCAGTGATGCTGAAATTCAGGTACATGTAAGACTTTACAAAATTTAAAATGGCTAGATATTGTTTGCTATACGAAATATTTTTTTCAGGAGTTGTTTCAAGGAATTGTGAAAGGCTCGGTGAAACCCACGTGGAACAAATGGTGGCAAATTAAGACTGGGAAAATGGCAAAACCTAAGCGCTTTCATCCAGCCTTGTCAGCACATGCTGAGGAACTTTTAGGACACATTGACAACATTGTGTTTGAGCAAAAGAAGGACAAAAAACTTGAACATTTTGACCTTTTAATGTGTGAATTGATTCCTGAGGTAAGCATTTTATGGGATCGTGTTGGTACAAATAAGTACTCCAATTTTTTTCATACTACAGAAAAGCAGATGAGCACAGAATATGACGAAAGAAAGCAAATGTGTGTTCAGTGCAAATAAACTTGCTGTGTTTTATTAATAATTTAACGAATTATGTGTTTTTTTTTGTTTTTTTTATTTATTTTATAACTGTTGGTCCATTTCACACGTACGATCACACTGGTGTGATCAGTCTAGGCTGGTCCCTGGAGCGTACGATCACACCGGTGTGATTAGAACGGTCAGCGCATCACGTGATCAACTGCTAAATTCAAATGTGCTTTCGCGCGTTGGCTGGCGCTGAGCCAGAGACAGACGCACTCAGAGCTGTCATATATCACAACTTTTCAGTGTTTTCAACCACATAATGTTTATTTTAGGTTTCAGACATATAAGTACTAAAAAAACAATACATTTAGAGTTTGTAAAATACACACTGATGTCAAAGGAAGAGGCAATAATAATCCTTTCCATTATAATTTTTATTCATATCAGATACACATTGTGTAAGTAACTTTAAAGTTTACTCTATTCTTCTCCCAGTTCACCAGCCACTTACTTTTATGTATTTCGGGAGAAGTGGATGAATTCACGTGTTGTAAACAATCCAACTGATCCGATTCTCTGAACTGCGTCTGCGGCACAAACTAAGATGGCGGCGCCCATCGCGCATACAGCTCAACTAACGCGATCGTTATAAAGGTGTTTAAACAACAAAACACTTCCACTTGCATATATTTGACAATCGGAATATCAGATATTTCATGCCATATCTAACAAATTTGTGAATATTTTGAATAAAAAAGGAAAAATGACATAAAAGCAGATCATCATTCATTCAGCTCTGTTGTTGCTGCGGTGTGTCACGTGACAAGCAATGACGCGTCACCATGGACACCATAAAGTGACACATTCTAAATAACGGTCGCCTTGAAAAACTCACGCTGGGGGGTCAGCCAGAATATTTTAAACTTACGTGTGAAAGGGTTAAGCCTTATTAAGCGTTTTCTTGGTTTTCTATGGGAGGAAAACGTACAATTAAACTCGTTGCATCCATATTCAGAGCTCAATTGCTTTGCTTTATTTGTATGGTGTTTCCTGAGTTTGGTCTTTTAATACCAGTGTCTCAATTAAACGCGTTGTGTTCATATTCTGTGCTCATCTGCTTTTCTGTAGTATCCATTATAAGCATTGTGTTTACTGAGTTTGATAAAATCGTTTATTTCTTTTAATATCAGTCTAATGCATTAAGCCATGTTAACGTTTCAGTGCACACGGGTTTCGTGACATCATCGAAGTCCCATTTCATTGGCTAGCTGCCAACCAATAAAACGGCTCCTTTAAACCCCCCGCTCCCGCCCCCCTTTCTCTCTCGCCGCCTCTCAGTTTCAAGTGCACAAGTTAGTTTTGCACCTGATATATCGCGAAAAGAGTAGCAAAAGTCAAGGCGCGAAATTTGAAATTGCAGTGACAGATTTGAGAAGTTGCAAGTGCCTATTTGAGGTAGTACTGCGAATGTGAACGTAAGATTAAATGCAAAATATATATTACAAGTTTGTGTCTGTCGTTGTATTTCTGTGAATGGCATTTTACACATTTGTGTCTACTTGTCTGCAGCTTCAGATTCAGAATACAGGTTTGTGAATATTGTATGCGAGTATGAGAATATTGTAAAATATTGTATATTTTTATTTTACAGGTTTTCACATGGGAGCTGTGAGTGTAAATGTTCATGTACAAGTACGAATATTTATTGTACAAGTTCTCAAATTCACATTTACGTGCTCTCGAGTTTTGCTACTGATTTACCTTCATAGTTTCGAGCTCTCGAGCCCGCGATGCGCGGCGATCGGAGCCCGGAGGCCATTCTGCCCCTGGCTGCACACGCAAAAGCGTGGGAAGCTATTCCAGGCGCATCAGAATGGGTGCTAAGCACAGTAAAAATGGGCTATACTCTGCAGTTCGCTCGCCGCCCTCCGCGCTTTCAGGCGCGTACCGAGACGAGAGTGAATGGAGAAGTAGCACATCTACTTCGAGCAGAAATAGCACACTTCTGTGCAAAGGGGCTATAGAACCGGTTCACCCTTCTTTGAGCGAGTCAGGCTTTTTACAGCCGTTATTTCCTCGTTTCCAAGAAGGACGGAGCTCTCAGACCGATTTTGGATCTGAGATATTTGAACAAAGCTCTTATGAGAAGACCGATCAAAATGCTCACAACCAGGCAGATCCTCGCGCAGATTCGCCCGAGGGACTGGTTCATCTCTCTCGATCTGAAAGACGCGTACATTCAGATCCAGATAATACCCCGTCACAGGCCATTCTTGAGATTCGCCTTCGACGGTCAGGTATATCAATACACCGTCCTGCCGTTTGGCCTGTCTTTAGCACCCCGTACATTCACAAAGTGCATGGACACGGCTCTCGCTCCCCTGAGAGGGCAGGGAGTGCGAATTCTAAACTATCTGGACGATTGGCTGATTTTAGCACAGTCAGAGGCCGAACTCATCCGCCACAGAACAGTGCTTCTCTGCCACCTAGAAAGCCTGGGGCTTACGGTCAACTGGACCAAGAGCTCGCTAGTGCCCAGTCAATCAACCTCTTTTCTGGGTTTGGATCTGGACACTGTAGCGATGACGGCCCGCCTGTCGACACAGCGCGCGCGTTGCATTCGACGCCTGGCTGCATCCTTCCGGCCGGGCAGCACCGCACCTCTCAAAACATTTCAGAGGTTGCTGGGTTGTATGGCCTCAGCTGCAGCAGTGCTTCAGCTGGGTCTCTTACGAATGCGCCCGCTACAACGCTGGCTGAATGCCCGAGTGCCTCACAGAGCATGGGCTTCCGGCGGCATCCGAATCAGAGTGACTCAGAGCTGCGTTTCAGCACTGAAGCCCTGGTTAGCGGCCGACTGGTACCAGCGAGGAGTGACAATGGGAGCTATCTCACACCGCAAAGTTATCTCGACGGACGCTTCCACCTCAGGTTGGGGCGCTCTTTTCGAGGGCAAACAGGTTTTTGGCCTGTGGTCAGACCAGGAAAAATGCCTCCACATAAACTGTTTGGAGATGATAGCGGTCGAGAACGCGCTCAAGCACTTCCTCCCATTCATACAGGATCACCATGTGCTAGTCCGCTCGGACAACATGTCCGTGGTATCCTATGTGAACCGACAGGGCGGTGTCAGATCCAGGAATCTGTGCAAGCTGACAGAACGCCTTCTCGTGTGGGCTTACCGCTCGCTGCGCTCGCTGAGAGCCGCGCACGTGCCGGGCCACCTGAATGTCGGTCCAGACAGACTGTCCAGGGACAACATTCCCCCGGGAGAATGGTCCCTGCACCCCCAGACAGTCCAGTTTCTCTGGCGCCTATTCGGCAGAGCGGAGATTGACCTCTTTGCGTTCGAAAGACAACGCTCACTGCCCGAAATATTACTCGAAAAGCGAGGATGCGCTGTCCCAGACATGGCCCAGCCTCCCGCTGTATGCTTTTCCTCCGATCTCCCTGTTGCCACAGGTCATTTCGAGGATCAGAGAAACGCACCACTCAGTGCTTCTGATAGCCCCGCGCTGGGAGAACCAAACTTGGTACCCAGAGCTAGTGACGCTGTCGCACTCATCCCCATGGCCGATCCCGGTGAGAAAGGATCTCCTCTCCCAAGCCGGTGGATCGATCTGGCATCCCCATCCAGAGCGTTGGTCTCTGCATGCATGGG
This sequence comes from Abramis brama, assembly GCF_963993115.1. Taxonomy (NCBI): domain Eukaryota; kingdom Metazoa; phylum Chordata; class Actinopteri; order Cypriniformes; family Leuciscidae; genus Abramis; species Abramis brama. Next base: position 13,965,597 of record NC_139978.1, read on the forward strand.
TGATCAACGGATACCCGTTGACCTGTCAGAAGGGGTCGTGAACACGATCACACAGTCTAGAGACCCCTCTACGAGACGGCTCTACGCGTCTAAATGGTCGGTGTTTTCCAAATGGTGCGCTACTAAAAGCTTGGATCCACGCGCATGCAGGGTCCCGCGGGTGCTCTCCTTCCTACAAGAGCTGTTGGAAAAGGGCAGGTCCCCTTCCACGCTCAAAGTATATGTGGTGGCTATGGCAGCGTTCGTGGAGACGACGCGCGGCCGGGCAATAGGAAGGAATAAGCTTATTATCCGCTTCCTCAGAGGAGCTAGACGGATGAACCCCCTGCGGCCCCCCTCGGTTCCTTTTTGGGATCTGTCCTTGGTCCTGGGGGCCCTGAAGGCTTTTCCCTTTGAACCGCTCGAATCCGTGGATTTAAAGTACCTGTCGCTTAAAACCGTTTTTCTTCCTTGTCTTCAGTTAAACGTGTGGGGGATTTGCACGCGCTATCTGTTAGCCCTGCATGTCTTGAGTTCGGACCGAACGACTCGAAAGTCATTCTCAGACCGAGACACGGTTACATCCCCAAAGCGATTGGAACCCCTTTTAGGGCACAAGTCATTTCCCTTTCGGCTCTGCCAGCATCCGACAATGGGGACAGTGATAACCTCCTATGCCCTGTCCGGGTGCTGAGAGTTTACATCACATGCTCTGCCGCTTTCAGGCGTTCAGAGCAGCTCTTTGTTTCCTTCGGCGGACGCACCAAGGGTCTCGCCACCTCGAAACAGAGCCTGTCCAGGTGGATAGTGGACGCGATTGCAGCAGCTTATGCCTCCAAACACCTGCAGTGCCCTCTGGGTATCAGAGCCCACTCTACTAGAGGCATGGCCTCGTCGTGGGCCTGGTCCAGCGGAATTTCTATCCACGATATTTGTATGGCAGCGGGCTGGGGCTGGGCCCTCCCCATCAACATTCGTGAGGTTTTATAACCTGGAAGTTCCCGCCTTAAAGGCAAAATTATTGTCAGTATAAGTGACATGTATGCTCTGCCCAGTCTCTCATGTGCAGACTACGTTCACATGCTAACGATACTTCTGGTATATACTTAGGGTGAAGTGTTTTTATACTCAGACCGGCTGGGCTGCTCTGTTTCTCATTCCCCTCTACGCGCTGTTTTACCGGTGCTGGCCCGCGCTGCTGGCCGCCCGTATTCCACTATGTAGCGCGGGGGTTTATTCTCTTCATGAAAGACCGACTATGTCGCTCTTTTCTTACCCTAATGAGTGCTTATGTACTGTGTGGCCTCGCTCTGCCGGCCCTACTGTTTTGCACTACTATATGCTTATAGACCGGCTGCGCCGCTCTATTTTATAGACTGAGTGAAGTGCTTTGTGCTGTGCTGGCCCGTCTCTCCGACCGGCCACATATTCCAGCAGTATGTTTTCCCCGGTCTCCCTGGGATTCATGGGCTGGATGCTCGGCGCACACGGCGTTGACAAAGGGTTCCCGATGCGTAAGCAACTTACGCAATACGAGAGAACCTCTCATAAGAGAACGTACTCGGTTACCAATGTAACCTCGGTTCTCTCTAGAAGAGGGAACGAGTATTGCGTAACCTGCCGTGTCGCGCCACGAGCTTTTGCGCTTCAGACTGCGAAAACCAGATATTTAGCCTGTGAGCGCTGGTTATATACACGCTGGCCACACCCATTCTGACGGTTAGAAGGGTGTGGAGGGCGCGAAGCGCCCTCATTGGAGGCCGCGTATCAGAGGCACTGATAGGCTTAAGCAGTTGCCGCCGAGCAGCCAATGAGCACGCTTATACAGCCTGCCTAGGTCTGCCGGCTGCCGCACTGCGTTGACAATGAATACAAAATTAAGGATAATTTTTGGCTTCAGATCTCGAAGAAAGAAGACTTTCCCGATGCGTAAGCAACTTACGCAATACTCGTTCCCTCTTCTAGAGAGAACCGAGGTTACATTGGTAACCGAGTACGTTTTCATTTTAAATCCTGCATTACCAGATTTCATTTTCATTTATGATAATTTCTCTAAACTTTATCACAGTACTAAGTTTAGTATACAACAGTTCTATTCTGAACCTACAAACATAAAACTTTCCAAAATATCGAAGTGATTCTTATGGATATCACCACCATAGTTCGTCACATATACAAAAATATATCCCAGCCAATTTTCAACATTTTAATCACTGTTCTAGATTTGACTCAACTTTGTTCATTTGCAATAATATGTTATGATTTGTTCACAAACAACAGGCCCAGACAGTTCACAATTGATGTAAATACACAATCTCACAATGTCATTACAGTCAACTGCTCTTTCAAATCCTGTAGGAAAATGAAGAGTCCTCATAAAGGTCGGTGATATTTTGACAGTAGCCTACCTCTGCAGTTGGGTTCAACCTCATCCAGTGGTGGAGTGGTTAACATCAAGGACACACACACCGGAGATCTGAGTTTGATCCCCAGCTGGATCATAACACAAATCAGCTTCTGCACTGTGCAATTTCCAAATTTGCCAACTGCATAAGTGATGTTGGTCATCAAAACATGAAAGCTGTCTGAAACACATATAAACAAATGATGCAAAATGTGTATAAATCCTATATGACTTTGATTTGACTAGCATATGATTCAATATAAGAACTTTAAATTATTTGTATATAAATCTCAGTTATTTTCTACTAATAGCCTACCCTACCATACACAATTGTATACTTTTGTCATGTAAAACTTTTTACAGTACTCATATATAACACAGAAATCCCCTACAAGTTGTATGTGTGCTATTTAGTATGAAAGTGGCCATAATCGGTCTGATTTTGTATAGGACATGTATTGGGCTTACATAAAGCACAGAAGGTAATTCTGGCCGATTTAAGTAAGGAAGATATATGGTTGCTGTATATGAACCATGCAGGGTTTTTTTCATATGGGAACCTTATACAAGCACATAGACAGATGTTAGACAGTTAATGAATGCATAAAGTTAAAAGGGGCTGTTGAGCTAAAAAAAAAAGCCTCTTTTACAATTCCTTGTGCTTGATTCATGTTGGTGCAAGGACCATCCATTGGCCCAACGACGGAATCCGACGGAATCCAACGGCCTGGCGAAGGTATAATGCACGTATGTCTTTTCAGCGCTCCAGTGAAGTTCACTTAATTTATTGGAATTTAGTTTTAGTATTACTTTAGCTCTATGTGTAATCTGACTCCAATTTCAAATGATAATCAAATTTAGATTGTGTTTCTGGTTAGAAAATAATCATTAAATATTGATTATGAATTAATTTAGATCTTTGTTTATTCTGGGCATCTCATAATTTCAATTATTAATTCACTAACGGACCCGATGCCGCACAGAGTCACACGTCCCGGGTTTATGTGGATCTCACGGACACAGCCTCGCCGATCTTGGTCAGAGGGTGCAGGGTTTGCTAATACCTCTTAAGTCGGTTGCCTAACTGCTCACTCATACAAAAAAGTGTAGTTTATTTAGCCACTTCCGTACAACTTGCCAAGTCAGTGATAGACAGAAATCAAAAGGTCTTCAGATGACGTGCCTAATGCCCCGTTCATATGCCCTTTAGTTTGACCTATCCTGGACACAGAGCTGCGGTAGCACCAGCCTCCTCATAATCTACTAAAATAATGATTTCAGAAAACTTCAGAATAAATCAAGATGTAACATTTATTTGTCAGGTAAAAATGTATCATGCCAATTACAGAAGTAAATGATTAAAAGCCAATTCAGAAATAATAAATACATGACATCATTTACTCAAAGATGACTCTAAAAGTAAGAAATGTATTCCTGACAGAGACACACAGTGATGTGTGAGTGTTTTCCAATGGGAAAACACTGAAACATCACTGTATGGGGGAGTCTCCTGGTAAAGGGTCCCAAAGACTGCTCTGACACCTCACCTTAAATACCACAACCAGAACAAAAAGGGTTATACAAATATTGTTTAGAGTTGTTTGGGCCAATCCATTTACCCCAGGGGGTATAGCACCTGGTTTCTTGAGATATCTTAAAGAGATATCACCCAGAGAGGAGAAACAGGATTCTCCTAGTTTCTCAACCTTTATTTTCAACCTTTTCTTTTATTTGTATTATTTTCTCACATTCACTTGCATTGACGATTTTTCAACCTAGAGCAGTGGGGTTTTACGGATGGGCGGGACTTACCAGCTCTATAGCGCACGCTCTCTGTAGGTATATTCATATTTTGCCGCTATGTGAAAAAATCCAGCAAAATGCGCCGGCGCGTTTGTCGACCCCAGAGGATTAACTTTAGCCAAACCATAAATTGTGATTAAAATATGATCACTCACATCAAGACGCCGCTGCGGTGGTGGAGTCCATGCAGGAGGAGCAGTGTTTGCACTGCGTCGCTTTTCAGAACGAGCTGTGTGGAGAAGAAGCTGTGTGTATCTTCAACCTGAAGAGGGCAGCACTCAGATGATTTTACACCATATATTGTAGAATTAAAACACTTTATACCCAAATGTCAAAAAAGTTACTTGAATCAATGAACAGCACTAATAAAACCCCATTCTTACAGATCATTAACTAAAAAAAGTTGGTTTAGGGTTTAGTTACCCTTAAGCCCTCATGTTTACCATGCATCTTTGGTCAAGTATTGTCCATGTAACTACTGTTGGTAAGGTCATGTTTGTGATTATGCTAAAGTTTGGAGTGCCATGCCTTTGTTTTGGATTATTTGAATAAACTGCCTTTGGGATCTCCAAGCTTGCCTTCAGTGGACCTTCATTACATTAATACCCGGTCTAAACTTAACCAGTGCCAATCTAAAATACATCTTTCTTTATCAGTGAAAACAAATGTTTCAATGAGTACTGTCACATCTCACAACTTTTTTTTTTTTTTTTTTTTTTTTATTTAAACCATTTTCATTTAACGTTTCTCAATGCTATATTTCCCAAAACAGAACAAAATCAAGACATTCAGAGATAGTTTGAAACTTACAGTATCAAAGGTTCACATTTTACAATGTGCAAAATGATAAGGTTACTCTATTTTTAGAGTTAATTTTATTTTTATTTTTAAGGTTATTTTTTGTAGTAAGATGCCATTGTTTTTAACTTAAATTATTATGTGAGTAGATTGCAGATTGCAGATTGGTTGCCAAAATCAGTTTAGTGGTCATTACAAAAATATTATTTGGTTCTTGAAGAGATCTCCAGGGCTGGCTGGATTGGATTCCAGTATTTGCTTTAGTGAGGTTTTCCGCTTTAGCAACATTTACAACTTCTAACAGTGTTCAGTTGATGTAGAAGTTTAAAAAATCAAGGATCAAGGATTGCATTAAAGAAAAGCATAAAAAATATAAAAGTATAAAGACATAGGTTTAGAATAAACATTTACAAATAATTAACATTTTCAGCATTGTGAATAATATTATGAATAAATAATGGAACATTGTTTCTAAAAATAATTATACACACACACACACACACACACACACACACACACACACACACACACATTCACATAAATCAACGTGCGCACACACACATTCACATAAATGCATGAAAATAGTTGTATACATGTAAATAAATATTATTCATAGATTTTTGAAATACAAATATCAAAACGGAAAGCAGAATACAATACAGATGGAGTAAATGAACATACTTCTTAACAACCAAACAAACAAGTCTGAAATAGAACATAATTTTAACTAGATACAGTGATGTCAGAGTAGGGCTCAGTTTCTGATTGGATGCTGTGATTGGGAGGCTTCTACATGACCAGGGATCAGCAGCTCTACCTGTTATTCACTCCAGGACTGTTTGATATGCCGTTTGCTCTACTCACTTCTGAATGAACAATGGAGATGTATGGTGTCCTGCTTATGCTCACTGTTATTGTGAGAACTGAGACTCAAGGTCAGAATTTTTTTTTATAAAATGATATCTGCTTATTTATAAAGTTAATGTATAGATAAGCAAGTATGATCATGAGGAAAATTAAAATCCCAAAAAGATGTTTGTCTGGTACCCAAAACCTGTCAGCAGAGTATTGTCTGATACCCAAAATTAGCTTAACTTTATTTTGTCTGATATCTAAACAACAGCCTTCTATCAGCCTAAGAGGCATGCGGAGGAAGCCAGTGGATCCTAAAGCATAAGACTAACAAATTTTAGTTGTGTCTGTTCAATGTTCAGTCAAACATTGTCTGACCAGCTCAAATTCAAGTGTTATTATACCAAAGCAATGAAAAATGCTTCACAACATCATGTGGCATTAAAGCATTGAAATTGAGACATTCTCTCTCTGACTTGTTTGTGAAGACAACACAGTACACAACATACGATTAAACAGTAATTGAAAATAATATAAAATGAATGATCAATGAATGAATCAGTGAAATTAGTAAAAACGTATAATAAATGATATATATATAATTAAATGGAATAATTAAATGGCAATGAAATGAATGGATATTTTAAAAAAAGAAGGCTCTCTTGAAACTATTCACAAAGGTTGCTACTCCTTAGATCCTTCAGTATAATATATTATCTATTCAAAAGCACTTTTTTAGGGTTGAGAAACATTGTTGTTTTAAATTGTTTGTTTCTAAATACTATCACTGTACTGATTGCACATCAGATAAAGTTCATCCTTTGTTATTCATCCATACTGTTAATCCATTCTGTCTAACATGACACTTTATCTGTTTCAGTTGAGCACAGGGATGTTGAATTTGCTGGATGTTCTGATACAGAGAAAGAATATTTGATTGAATTTGATGGAGAGGAACTGTTCCATTCAGACTTCATTAGAAAAGGAGGAGTAGGGACAGCACCTGACTTTGCAGATCCTTTCAGCTTTCCTGGATTGTATGAGACTGGTGTTAGTCAAATGGAGGTCTGCAAAAAAAACTTAGGCACAGACATTAGAAATTTCAACTTCCCGGATGAACAACTAGGTAAGACATCCACATTGCATACAATTATAATATTTTTTCATGATGGATACAAAATCTATATAATAATCTGAAGTTTACTTTTTTGGAGATGTGCAAAGAAATCAGATGCTGAAATTACAACCAATATAATCAAGATTTTTTTATTTATTGTGGTCCAAGATAAAATGCACACAGAGGTCCCAACTACAAATCAGCCTCTATTTTTGTGTTTTCACAGACATCCCAGATACTTCCATCTATTCAAAAGCTGTTGTGGTGCAGGATGTTGCGAACACCCTCATCTGTCATGTGACTGGATTTTTCCCTCCACCTGTCAATGTGTCATGGACTAAAAACAATCAGATTGTGACAGAAGACACGAGTACAAGCCAGTACCGCAGAAAAAATGACGGCACCTTCAACATCTTCTCCACTCTGAAGTTCACGCCTGAAGAGGGAGACATTTACAGCTGCACTGTGAACCACAAATCCATTCCAGGCCAACCTCAGACCAAAACATGGGGTGAGGCACTGCTTCATAGATTCAGTGGATATACGATTTTTATTAATTCTAATTGTTCCCTAATTCTTTTTTTTATTAGATCAACTGATATTTTACAACAGACATCATCTTAAACAATTTAGGGCAAGCATGACATATCCTAAAAAAAATACTTCTTGAGAAGTTTATTAGAAAGATTTTGTAGACATTAATCATAAACAAAGTTTCATAAAAATTGGCCATATCTAGGAAAAATTAGGATGAAAGTGTAAAAAGTAAAACTCTAAAAATGTCACTTTACTGTAAACATGAAATTTGTGCTTTTACATTCTGTGGAATATGCGTCATCATGTGCTTGTGTGTTTCAGAAGTGGACGTTGCTCTCCCCAGTGTTGGTCCAGCAGTGTTCTGTGGAGTGGGTCTGACTCTGGGACTGCTGGGAGTCGCTGCTGGAACTTTCTTCCTCATTAAAGGAAACAACTGCAACTGACAGCTCTGATATAAAATGAACACATTCTTATTTTGTAATTACGATTTTTTTTGTACTTCTAATTTACTTTCTCCAATGAAAGTTCTGAAAATGAAGCATTTTGGTACTAAAAAACAATACTTTTGTGCACCATTGAACATGACAAATAATGTTCAAATTTGACTGGGGTCCTAAGTAGTCTTAACATATACTTTATGTTTGATTTATGACCCCCATTTGATGACTCATGATTGGCAGGTAATCCATGTGTCAAGAAAACAGTGTCTCTGATTTACAGTGCCAAACTGACTGGTCAGTGGTTGTCAAATATGTTTTACGGCGGTTATATCTCACCCCAGATCAATTTTATGATTTTTTTTTTAATCCTGGGTATCTGGCTCCTTCCAGTCTGTTGGGGGTAAACTGTTGCTGATTGTATTTTCCTTTGACTGTTGGGGGTGAAATTCACCCAAACAAGTATTACGTATTGTGGACACCCTGAGGGTCAAAATCTTTGCTGTTTGATCAATAGGGTAGACTATATGTTAATTGAGTCAAAATATTTGAGTCAAGACATTCAGGAATACCATTACACCTACACCACACTGGCTATATTCATTAGAATAACAGGTAACACTTTAGAATAAGATTCCTTCGTTAATGAATAACTACACAGGAACAAATGAGTAACACAATATTAACAATCTAGTAACTACTATTAACTAACAAGAAACTCTGATTAACTAATTAGGAAGTAATAGCACACAGATGAAAGTGTTAGTTCACTATTAACTATTCAATAACTACTATTTTTATTTACATTATCAATATGTAATAGCATAGCAGACTTATGATTTGAGAAAGCTGTCAATAATTAGCCTATGCTGTCATATAGCAATAATTAGCTAGCTCATATATACATATACACGTGTGTGTGTGTGTGTGTGTGAATATCTTGTGAATGATTAGAAGATTCTACACCTTAGGATTAGCTTTTCATTAGTAACTACTCTAAGAATCATGGTAACTAACTAGTAATGACTCAAGTGTTACTGCATACTTCTATGGGAATTACTATTTATTTGAATCTGTATTATAAAGTGAAGATCATGGTAAATAACTATTTACTGAAGTCATTTAAGCTTTTGAGGTTTTTGGTGAAGTTTTAGATAGTAATTCCGATAGAACTATGTAGTAACACTTGAGTCATTACTAGTCCCTGAAGGAGGGAACGGAGGACGTAGTCGACATCGACTGAATGGGGATCACGCTTAGGGAGCCTGTCTTCTTCATACTACTATTTAATCAAGCCAATTCAACATTGGCGTGCGTGATTACACTCTCCACTCCGCAGTGCGGGTATAAACACGGAAGTGGACGCACACACCAGCTGCTTTTTCGCTGAGGAGCCGAGCGTAATGTACATATGAACTGTGTTAAGATAGCAGTAGCGGATGGAGGCCCAAAGTGACAGAGGAAGCCATTGGTCAAGTTCAGGAGTGTATTTTATTTGCCACGATGAGTTACTCAATAATTGTAGAGAGAAAAAAAACACAAAAACAAAACAAAACTTAAATGCAATCAAATACAAACTGGACCAAACACATGATCAAAATAAATTATAATAACAAGACAAACTCTGACCTGTACGTGCAGCCGCACGACAGAAACAGCACTTCCCATCCCCCTACTAAATTTCTGGAGCCTTTTATAATGGCCTAACTCCTCCCCTGGTCCGGGACATACCATTTGAAAAGGTAATTATGTTTCACATAAATCACATATACATATAATAATAACAATAATAAATACAACAACTCATATCTGCAGATACACACATAACACACACATTATATACACACACAAATAATAAAACAAATAACTCAAACATTTCTTTTGTACAGCTATGATGGATGGAACCTCCGGTGACGTCACACACCCGGACGCGCTACCAAGATGGCGCGAACACCATGTATAAATAGACCAGATTTTTAACGGAACAGGTTTGGCAAATGACTCGTCAAATGTGGTAAGTATATTTGTATCACTCTTAACACTTTACTTAAAGGAGAAGTTCACTTTCTAAAAAACTTTTGCTGATAATTTACTCACCCCCATGTCATCCAAGATGTCCATGTCTTTCTTTCTTCAGTCGCAAAGAAATTAAGGTTTTTGATGAAAACATTCCAGGATTTCCCCCCATGTAATGGATTCTATTGGGACCCAAACGGTAGAAGGTCCAAATGACAGTTTCAGTGCAGCTTCAAAGGGCTTTAAACGATACCAGACGATGAATAAGGGTCTTATCTAGCGAAACGATCGGTCATTTCCAAAATAAATAAAAAAGTTTAAGTTTTATAAGCACAAACGCTCGCCTTGCTCTGTTCTGTGATGCACGTTGAATACGTCACGTAATACGCAATTACGTTGAAAAGGTCAAGCTTGACGTAGGCGGAAGTACCGAGTCAGTGTTTACAAGTTGAACGTGCAAAGAAAGTTAAACACCGTTTACCAAAAAAGGAAGTTAAAAGGTAAAACAACGATGTCGGACGATTTTGAACTTAGAGGAGAAGATGAGATGGAGTTTTTCGCCCTGCCCTACCTTTTTGAACCGGAATACACAGAGGAAGAAATTAGGCAGATGGACGAGACTGCTGCGGCGACACACACCTCTCAAGCATCAGGCAGACAAAGATCTAACGAGACGTGGTGGTGCACATGTGGCAAATGCCAACCATTGCCAACAGAGGAAGAATCTCAATGCTGCCACGACTGGACCATTGCAATCCCGCCATTAGAATCAATCATCGAGTCAGCTGGTGAGACCATGTTTACATCTCGCTGCATTACCCAACAAAATGGATTTCCACCGTTACTGAGCAACAGCGTGTTAGAGGTGTTTTTTAGTTTGCCCAAAATTAACTGGAGACGCCGTCCGAGGCCCCAAGGACCTGGTGGCACCCTAACAGTTGAGTAAGTATCGCGCGTAGTATGATTATTACATATACATATGTTATCATTTTCATATTTTAACGTAAAATATTTAAAAGTGATTGACTGCACACATTTCTTTTATTTTACAGTCAATATAGGCTGGTGGCATACCGAATAGTTCTGGAATGGATGCTGAAAGGGGAGAGATTGGGAAGACGCAACAGGAGGGTTCTTCCATCCTGTGTTGTCAGTGCCATCAGACTGTCATACCCTTCTCCATCAGGACAGTATGTAGGCTTCAGAGAAGCAGAAGAGGCTTTTGGTCTTTTGTAGGAATAATAATTTGAAATACAATTTGAATTACAATGTTACATTTTTTATATACATTTAAATTTTTTTGTGGCTTGGTTAGTATTTTTGTTACTGTAATTGCTTCTTTTTTTTTTTTTCATAGTCAATGTTATTTGTTGTTGTATATACATCAACACTACAGACTTATTGATGTCTCACACAAATGTTTATTTTGGAAGAATAAAACAAATTAGAGAAGAACATTCGTTGATGTTTAATTACAACTGATGTTGGGGTACCATCAGTAAGGACCATATATTTCACACTAACACCATAAATATTTTGTTTGTTTCACCAACTGTGTTTTCTGTTTTTACCTCAAGAAGAAAAAAATCAGAAAAACTATATATATATAAAAACTATAAAAGACTTCAACATTTTTAAAGTAAATCAGTGTCCAAATCGTGATAAACGCTTTGCAATTACTTCTTGCTTTTCAGGCCTTGGTGTTAGGGCTATGTTCTGTGGCAATGGGTGATGATGAGTCAAATGCCAAGAACTTTCCTTGTAAACAACGTTGGTGTCCAGCCGCCGCTGTACAACTTTGTCAACCAGAGACTCTCTGAATTTTTGAGTGGTTTGTGTAAAAATCGTTTTGGCTACCCATTCTTTGGTATGTTTGGGGAAAACCACTTTGTACCGAGATACACCTATAGTAAAAGAAAATTGATGAAACTTTACAATAAATTACACGGTTTGTATTAAATACATTACTATTATAGAATGTTCACATTTGATTCTCAACTTGAACTATTGTCATCACACAACATATTGAAAAATCTTTAGTAGTTACACACAATATGTTGTTTTCAACTTACCAGTAGTGGTTGTTGCTTGCTGACGACCTACATTTTCATTATGGTCAAGGATAGCGAGTTGTGTTCGTGCAACCATGGACGCATAATGAAAATGCAGGTTCTTTGGGCAGTATTTCAGTAGGACAGAATGAAACACCTCCAGTTGTCCTAAAGATAAAAGAAAAATTTGTATACGGTGTACCTACATGTACATGTGTATGTACATTACTATGTGTATATAAATAACTTACCAGTGTGTTTGAAAAGAGCCATTTGCCTCAAATCCTTTTGAAGTCCTTTGTCCAGAACAAGACTCTGCAGTGTGTGGAAGGCACGCGAGTCTTTTTCAAGCCATTTTTTTCTACGTTGCTGTTCTGGACTGAGATCATTGTGGACACATTTTTTCTGCTTTCCTTCTTCAAACCAACTGTGCACACCTGTAATGTGATAAAGTATGGACTTCCAATTCTCGATCAGTTCCTGTATAAATACATGAATACTCAAAGTAATTATTATACAAATGTATAAATTATAAACCGAGAAAAATAGATGTTTATGGTCCAGCAACCCCAATATTTAAAAACTTAAAAAAAACAAAAACAAAAAATTTGCTTTCTCTGAAGAACAAAGTAAATTTTGTGAGTGTGTATAAAGAAATTAAACTTAATATTAAAACATTACAGAACTTACGTCAGGGTCGCCTCCACAATTTGCAGAGCAATACCATAAATGGTTGCAAATACTTCGTGTCCATGGCTGCAGCTCTCGATTGTCCTTGCATCTTGACATGGAGCACAACTTTTTGGAAAGTCCTTAAAAAATAAAAATTTAATTATAAAATAATTTAAAAGGATTGACAATATAGTGCATACCAAGGTTAATCTAGTACTTCACGTTTTATTGTAGCAATTTTTTTAAATGCATGAAAACAACACATTGTATATTCCTACATAGGAATAAATAAGCTTTAGGCTGTGTTGCCTTTTGGATAATTCATAATTAACTTCTCTTTCTCAGTCTCTTGTGAGACAGTTACCTTTGACTACATGCCAAATATCAAATTCGTGGTGAATGTTGGGATATTCTACACGCATAATCTTTCTAATAGATGGCGATCTGTCTGTGGTCAGCACATCGATTTTGATTCCTTGTTCTTGTATTGTGTTCACAGCCCTCTTGAATCCTACTGGCTCCATGGCCACAGAACTGGACGCTTCTGTAACCTGAAATACAATACCATGCTAGATAAACAAGGAATGTGTGTATTTTCATTGATGTTCAAAACAAACAACATATAATTTTGTTACTTTTAAAACCATTTTATTTTAATCATAACATTGCAAAAACTGCAAGTAATGTTACTGTACTTAACTTTAAACTACTGAACACCCACTACAGTTACTTAAAATTAATAACATACGGGATGTAGAATTATGTCATGTAAACTGACCTGCACCAATTCAAAGTGAACAATCTTGTCTGTTGTGTCATCCATGAAACTGTACGTGTTGTATTTGGCCGAAAATCCAGGGCTAAAAGAACAACAAGTACAAAACATTTAAGTGTGTTAAAATTTCCTAAAATTGTCAAAAAAAAAAAAAAAAATTACTATATTTACTTGCCTGTCTGACCTCCCATCTCCGGACAAATGAACTGGATTACAGAGTTCAGATTGTAAATGTAAGTCATTCATTACTTCTTTCTGTTGTTCTTTATATTCTTCATCAATGACTGGAGTAAGGTATGAAGACTGAATGTCAAAGTAAGTGGTTTTATGGGGTATTTGAAGGTTGAGCAAAGTGGCCCAATCAGCGATGTCTGTATATGTTGCCCCAGTGAATAGTGTGCATGCAGAAACAAGAAGATTATTAGCTGCCATTCCCCTAACATCACTGCATGAACTCCACTTTCCTTTGTGTTTTTTTTCGCATTCCCAGTGAACACGGAGAACACTTCCCACTGTTGCTTTTGCGGTGTTTGTTATTACTGATCCACATTCTTGACATCTTTTGAACAGCTCCATGACATTGGGCTCGTTGACAATCCATTTTTTCTGTTTCCAATGTAGTTCACATTCCTCTTCTTCTGAGTTTGTGGTAGACGTTGATGTTGAACTCAGTGGCTGAAAACTAAGGTCTTTCTTGTCCGATTGAGGTTCTATGGAAAGCAGGCTAACATCAAGCGCCAAACTTTCTTCTAATTGCTCTTCCATCTGTTCTGGTTGATTATACACAGGGGGCTGTGAAATTAAATGGATTAAATTTGGTTTATAATAAAACTGAATATAAATTTGTAATGTAAATAGTATGTTTAATACATGTATTACAGTATATCTGTGCATTTTTAATGATACAACATTAGCAAAATATTAAATACTACATTTTATGTAATATATACTAAATTATATTTTTCCCAATGACTAACACAAAAGCATAATTTAACGTGATTTCACTTTGTAAACTGGTAACAAATTATGGTACTTACAGTCTGGTTGGAGTGTATTGCAGGTTGGGCAAAATATATTCCAGATGATGAGGGTGTTTTCCTGTTTCTAACACTTTCAGGACTTGTGAGCAGTAAACGAAGTTTAGACTGAGTATCTGCAAACTGTCTCGTGGTAGTTCCTGGATCAGAGTCCTGTTGCTTTACTGGTGTTGACTGTGGAACATTAGCCAAAAACTCTAGGCCTACTGCTTCCTGGACCTCCAGCTCAGCGCTACTGTCTGTTGCTGGACACTCTAAATTTCCACGAGATGGATACTTAGGAGTAAAGAAAAAAACATTTTAACACGTCTATAGTAACAGGAAGATATTACTGATAAACATTCACATGTTAGGAAACACATTGACGAGAAAAAAACGTAAATTTTTAGAAATTATATTTTTCACAATGACTAACACAAAAGCATAATTTACCATAATTTCACTTTGTAGAATGGTAACAAATTATGGTACTTACAGTCTGGTTGGAGTGTATTGCAGGTTGGGCAAAATATATTCCAGATGATGAGGGTGTTTTCCTGTTTCTAACACTTTCAGGACTTGTGAGCAGTAAACGAAGTTTAGACTGAGTATCTGCAAACTGTCTCGTGGTAGTTCCTGGATCAGAGTCCTGTTGCTTTACTGGTGTTGACTGTGGAACATTAGCCAAAAACTCTAGGCCTACTGCTTCCTGGACCTCCAGCTCAGCGCTACTGTCTGTTGCTGGACACTCTAAATTTCCACGAGATGGATACTTAGGAGTAAAGAAAAAAAAACATTTTAACACGTCTACAGTAACAGTAAGATATTAGTGATAAACATTCACACGTTATGAAACACATTGACGAGAAAAAAACGTCAATGCATCTAGTAAAAAAAAAACACATAACTTACATACCTCTGTTTGCTGTAAATACGCATTGGGCACAGCCGACGCTTTCAGATAACGGCGCTGTCCTTGCTGGGAGGGTTTGAAATCATCCTCGAAAAAATGATCACTGCACACTCTCTTACATATTAGAGCATGTTCGGGTGTGTTGATATCCAAGTGCAGCGTGAGCAACCACAGTATCAATCGCTCAGGATTGTGTGTAGGAAATCTATGAAAAGTCAAAAATGTCTGTCCTGACGAAAATGTTCTTTTAGGCCTTTTAATATTAAAACACCCAGGATACGCACACGAAACGGGCATTTTAAACGATAAACTGACACAAAGACATATGAATATGTGTATATGGTACTCCTACCGCACATTTGTAAACACTGACTCGGTACTTCCGCCTACGTCAAACTTGACCTTTTCAACGTAATTGCGTATTACGTGACGTCTTCAACGTGCATCACAGAACAGAGCAAGGCGAGCGTTTGTGCTTATAAAACTTAAACTTTTTTATTTATTTTGGAAATGACCGATCGTTTCGCTAGATAAGACCCTTATTCATCGTCTGGTATCGTTTAAAGCCCTTTGAAGCTGCACTGAAACTGTCATTTGGACCTTCTACCGTTTGGGTCCCAATAGAATCCATTACATGGGGGGAAATCCTGGAATGTTTTCATCAAAAACCTTAATTTCTTTGCGACTGAAGAAAGAAAGACATGGACATCTTGGATGACATGGGGGTGAGTAAATTATCAGCAAAAGTTTTTTAGAAAGTGAACTTCTCCTTTAATAAATCATATAAACCAAATAATAATGGTAAACTGATTTATTTCTGTACATAAGACAACAATCCTATTATAATATGTTATCATATGCGCTGATGTTACAGCCACTGATTCCCCATATAACTCACGTAAACCAGGTAATACCAACATACAGGACATAATACACCACAACACACCTTTAAACATACAATAGCATCAAATTCTACACAAGTCCGTGTATACATGATTGTCAGTGCCGGCAAACAGACTGTGTTAACATGACACCGGTGTATGTGCAAAATGTGCGTGTGTGTGTGTGCGCGTGTTCAGTCCGTGCATAGTCACAGGCTTACCCTGTGACAAACTGGATATACGTAGGAACCTTGGGCACATATCCAGGTCGGGGTCTTAACTCGTGAGAGTTAGCCGGCCCGAATTCCAGGCACAACTCGTTGATCGAAAGCGAGCAAATCCCTACCCTCTAGTAGAGACCACGCGAGCAGGAGAACTGTTTCTTTAAAAACAAAATTTTTGCAGTGGCTCAGGTGCGGTCTCTGCAGTGCAGTAGCACCAGTGATAAGGCCCAAGAGGATAAAGAGGGGCGCAAGGCTTTTCTTGCTCCCTCAGGAACCTGACGACAAGAATGTGCTTCCCAAGCTACTGCATCATGATGTACGTCAAAGAAAAAATTGAGGCAACATCATTTTGAGGGTGGAGGACACAGCCCTCACTCCAACCCATCTTGGCAACACTTCCTCTTAGAGGGTGCTCTCGCAGAAGTGATGGTGACTACCACATAATCCTGCGGTAGCCACCTGAACCTCTGTGTCCATTTTTCGGACCGGCCTGGAATCTCTCCAGGGGTCTGAACGCGGGTGCCATCATGCCCCGTCCCTGAGAATGTATTCAGGGGAAAGTCAGGAAGGGCTGTCGAGGGGAACTAGGTCTGGTTGGGCCAATAAGGGGCAACTATCAAGATCTGCTCCACTCCTGACCTAGCACAGTACGTGCAAGCAACATGCGTGCACAAGGAGCACTGCTCAACACTAGGTGTGAAGAAAATCACTGAGCTTCAGGAGCATCTCTGCTCAATACCTGAGTGTGAAGAATTCACTGAGCTTCAGGAGCATCTCTGCTCAACACCTGAGTGTGATGAAAATCACTGAACTTGAGCGGGCACCAAGCGTCAATTAATCGCATAGCTGCTTTTTTTAGAAGGCTCAGTGGGGAATGCATTTCTGCGGAGCCCTGGGGCCAGCTGAGAGCCAGTGTCTGTCCAAGGTTTTTTTTTGCTTGGACAGAAATAACACAACTGGCAGAGGAACGTATCCGGAGAGGCAAACAGATGTAACTGTGTGGCCCAGAAGTGGTCCCTGCCCAGCTGGACCGCCTGGGGATGGAGTCTCCACTCTCCCTGGCCATAGGCTGTTGTGAGGCTCGGCGGTGGCACGATTTAGCTTAGATTTAGTAGAATGAAGTGACCTCAGAAGCTTCTGACTCCAAGGAGGAGGTGACGGGCGAGTTGTGACATGTGAGGGAAGCTTAGCGCAACGGTCGCGATGCTGTCTTTTCAGACCCGTACCAGCTCGCTGAGCAGCGATGGCTCAAAGTGAGGTGAACTGCAACAACTCGAGGCAATGAATGCCAATGCAGTCGGAGGTCGCCCAGGCCTCCGTTAAAGTATGCCCTTTGTATATGGCCCCTCAGTCGATGTTAGTGGACCTCGTTCTAGGAGTGGTTGGCTCGGAGAAATGAAAGGTCTGATCACGGGCTGAGGGTTTGGTGGCAGGCTGGGGTGATCTGTTGTCACACAGGGCATGACGCTCTACTATGGTCACTTCGGGACTCGACCATGAAGCCAGTGCTGAAGCGGTCTTGATATGGAAGAAGCCATACGGCTGCGTCTGCCATATGCCCCAGGAGCCTCTGAAAGTTCTGGGACCCTTTCTCACTTCTGTATAGCACCGACCGGACACACTCTCTTCTTGAAGAGGCATGTTGGACCGAGTCCATCTCCATACTGAAAAAGAGATACTCAGCCCGTGGGCGAGATAACTCTCTCCCAGTTGACCTGAAGATCCAACTGGCTATGGAGCACTCGAAGGGTAGGACTCTGTACTGATACTTCGAGCCCTCAAACTGAGCACGCTGGATAGCCTGTGGTGCGGTAGGCTAGAGATCTGAAGTACATGATATGTATATACATATATAACATTAACTCACATTCTATTCATTAATATGTCTTTAATGCTTATTAAAGTTTATTTGCCAAATTACCTGTAATTGCTAAAATATGATGATAGTATTTTATTAAAAAAATTCTGCCATTTTTGCCTTTATTGGACAGAGAAGTGGAAGAGAGAAAGGGTGTAATGGGAATAGAATGAGATCACAAGAGGACTTTGAACTCAGGTTGCCCAAATCATTACTGTGCTTTATAACAGAGTGATGCCCAAAAGGCTTTCTCTCTGACAGTGATTATGATAGTTTTGAAAAACCAGAATACACATACTACCCCAAAAAATCCTTAGACACACACACACACGCAGACCTTAGAACCTATATTTAAAATTATATACATTTTATAGACTTCCATTGTTTTTTATTTCAGGTGAATGATATCTCCAACCCAACCCCTAAAGTTAACCTTCACAAAAACCTGTGCACATCATTAGATTTAAAGAGTAACATCATCTGGACCATTTATTGGCCTTTTTAGTGAGGACACATAAAATGTAAAACAGTTTATACAATATTTCACTATATAAGTGAGGACACTTTTGCCCTCACAAGTATCTAAAAAATGTCTGTTGGGGGATCATAAAGTATAACAATAAAGTGTTAGCAAATATTAACAACCCATTCTCACTCCAAAGGCGTCAGAAACTGAAGAATGGTCAAGCACCCCTGGAGTCACAATGAAGACGCCAAAGGCGCCCCTTTGTGTCACTCTATGGACGAATTTGGAACTCCATTGCTTTCAAAGGGAAACCTGTGGCGTCAACAACGCGAATTAAAATTTTAAAAGTAAGAAAATCGTGCTGAAGAAGTCTCATTCTGAACACATCGCGATATTTGGGATCAGTTCACTTGTGCCAGATGTTGGTAAGTAGGCCTAGTCGTAAATACGCTGTCCTAATAATGTTTGTTATATAATGTCTTTTCTGTTTGTCGATATTAATCAGATTAGCTCCCTCATGTTCAGTCATTGCATTATATCTGTCATCTCCACGGAAGCTTTGCGTTTCATTGCTTTCTAATTAAAAACAGGGTGATTAAACACTGTCTGTCACGTGACGTGCTAAAGGCCTAGACCAGGGGTGTCAAACCGGTTCCACGGAGGGCCTAGTGTATGCAGGTTTTCTCTTTTACCTTGAACCAAACTGATTGAGTAGGTCACTAATTGGCTAAGATCTCCCCTCACCTGGTAGTCTAGGTCTTAATTGGGCACTAATTGAAGGGAAAGACCAAAAACCTGCATACACTAGGCCCTCCGTGGAACCGGTTTGACACCCCTGGCCTAGACCTTCAATCAGTTAATCATATTCATATCAGGTTTAAAGTAGTACAATTAGTTCCAAAGTGGTATTTGTTGTAAATGCACAGTAACCACAACACTTACCATGCTTTTACCACAGAAACGTCTCGGTTACATATGGTAGTCCTCGTTCCCTGAGGGAGGGAACGGAGAAGTACGTTGTGATGACTGATAGGAATCTCGCTAGAGAGGCCAATCTACTTCGAGTGAAACTAAAACGAGCCAATACACATTGGCATGCAATCATTTGCATCAGCTGGGTTACTAACCGAGACGTTCCCTTATTGGTCGGTCACTTCAACGTACGTAGTGACCGACTGATAGGAATCCCTACCAAAGCGCCACAGCTACTGCACCCCATCCAGCGCCCTGCGTAAGCCTCTACCCCTTCTTGCCTGGAAGGACGATAGGAGAGGGCTCAAACAGAGTGTATATGACACTGTTGTTCTGTGATAACTGTGGTAGATTTTTCCCTAAACCTAACTATCTGGGGTGTCTACAAATCAACACCCAATACCTTTATCTGGGGCGTCTCCAATCGACACCCAATACCTTTATACTTTAGCTCCTGTGTCTTCAGTCGACAACTGGCTGAGTTTCTTACTCTAAATAACTTGCTTCCCTTAACTAGCTTACTTCCTGTGCAGGAATAATCGACAAACAGACTTCAGCAAATGTCCTCCAAATGCTTTAATCATGGCCGGAAGAGTTCCTGAGCAGTTCTCAGGGAATCTCTCCCAAGAAGAATCAAGGCCGGATGATCTCAGACAAATACCATTGAGAATCCCACCAGAAAACATGGATACAGCAGTTTTTATAGCATCGAGACAACAAATAAGATTATCGTGACTAACATGTCACCTTCAATATGATTGGTTCAGTTGGTTCAAAAGCCCCAACCTGGCACAAGGAAACTCTGTTTTTGTGATTACTTATCACAAGGTTTGAGAACAGTCATCTGTCTAGTTTCATTTCCCCTATTTGATATTAATACACACACACACACACTCAAAGTCACAAGTTTCCCCTTAGTTTCGAACAGTACATTATGTTCAAATGTTAGAGTGATAAATGTTAGAGATACAAAAAGTTTGAGATACAGTTTACTATTTTATTAATTAAAAAATCTATCACATTACCCATACAGTGAAATTATTGGATAACACTGAGAAGCGTGCCCTTTCAATGGAGGGAAGGGACGCCGCGGAAGCCACAATCTTCGAAGGAGTTATGTGGAAAGAAACATATGGACTAACCCAAGGTTGTACTACATATTAAAATTGGGTGACTTAGCCCAAAGGAAAGACATGGGCTTCGATTAGGAGCAGCTGTGGAGAATACACATATGGGATCCGACAGAGCCGGGCCTCTCAGTGCTTCTACCCGTTTAGGGTGAGAACGCGGGACGAGACCGGCTGTACACGTAGGCTATAGTATCTAGCGAACGTGTTAGGTGTCGCCCAGTCCGCAGTTCTACAGATACACTTCTGTAGAAGTGATACTTTATTGTGATTACACTAAGAATGTGATTACACAAAGAATGATTTATTGTGATCACATCAATAAAGATTATTAAGATACTTTATAGTGACTGCATACAGCAGAATGATGGCGGCGTGCGTGAGTGCAGCGTCTCTTTGCTCTCCGAGTTGGTGTTTAATTTTGTTTGTTTGGTCGCTGTTACTGATAGATATGTATCAGTCAACAAACTACTACAGTCGTCAGGACTTAATAAACATTGGAGTTGCCCATAGCAGGGCAATAATGTCATCTTTCCATCGGACTCACAACATACCTGACTCCATTACCAGAGAACTGGGCTCCCCATGGGTTGTTATCCCAGGAAAGCGATGTAGACGCCGGCGTGAGAGAAAACAGAAGTGGGGCTGTAGAGCGGGTGTCAGTGCCAGACTACGGAAAGACCCACACAGACCACTGATCCCTTGCCTAGTCCTCTCAAATGGCCACTCGTCCGTTGCCCACAAGATGGCAATCTGGAGCTACTTTTAGCTGCAAATAATTTAATACGGAAGTGCAACGCAATGATAATCACCGAAACTTGGCTTAACTTTTTGATCCCCGATACCGCTGTTGAGCTGACTGACAGGACACTACACAGACAGGACAGATCCAGAGACGCCGGTAAGAGAAGAGGAGGGAGGCTGTGTGTATATGTGAATGACAACTGGTGCAAGCAGAGCCACGTTATAGACAGTCACTGTTCCCGTGATCTGGAGTCTTTGTCAGTGTTATGCAGACCCTTCTACCTACAGAGAGAGCTAACTGTAGTTACTGTGACAGCCGTCTATATTCCACCGGACGCAAATTTTAGCTCGTCTTTGGCTTACCTTTACCAAACCATCAGTAAGCAGTAGAAATCTTACCCGGACGGAGTCCATGTGATTGCGCGTGATTTTAATCAGGCATGCTTAAAGTCAGTGTTCCCCAAATTCACTCAATATGTGAACTGCTTCACCAGGGGAAATAACATTTTGACCATGTCTACTGTAACTTAAAGAATGCCTATAGGGAAGTGCCCCTCCCTCACCTGGGGCTCTAAGATCACCAATCTCTTCTCCTCCTCCCTGTCTACATCCCTATTAGGAGGACAACAAAGCCATGTATTAAAATCATCACAACATGGCCAGAGGGGGTGCTGTCACAACTCCAAGACTGCTTCTCAAGCACTGAATGGTCCCTTTTTGAACAAGGGGATCTTCAGAAGTATACAGAAACAGTACTTTTTTATATAAAAACCTGCATTGTCAATGTGACTGTAAATAAACGCATTAGGGTATTTCCTAACCAGAAGCCATGGATGACTTCAGAAGTACACAAACTTCTCAAAGCACGGGACCGGGCCCTCAGGTCAGGGGACATAGCCCTATATTCCACTGCTAGGACATGATCTGAAGAGGGGAATCAGGACCGCTAAACGGGCCTACAAAGAGAAAATTGAGAACTATGTCTCGGATAATGATCCGAGACGAGTGTGGCAGGGGTTATAACATCTCACTAACTATCAGGGCAGAAAAAACAAACAAAAAACTAATGGTGCCCTACTGGCAGAAGAACTTAACAACTTCTTTGCCCGTTTTGAGACCAAGAGCCCCTTTAATTCATCCCCTCTTGTGGTCACTGACACACCTGTTCTCACTGTCCAACAACACGAAGTGAGACAGGTTCTCAAAGCAGTGAACCCCAGGAAGGCGGCTGGCCCTGATGGGGTACCTGGGAAGGTACTCAGAGCATGTTATAATGAACTCTCGGCTCTCTAGGGGCAGCGTTTGCAGGTTCACTACCTGGTCTCTGAAAGGAGTGGTAGGAACCATGGGCACATAGCCAGGCCGGGGTCTCAGTACAACATGGTTGTCACCCGGCCCGAACTCTAGGCACGATTCATCGACTGAAAATGCTTGCAGGTCCCATACCCTCTTGATAGAGGCAAGTGCAATCAGCAGTAAAGTCTTCAAAGAAAGAAGACTCCCCTCACTGCTCTCCCACTGCTCTCAGACCCAGAGATGGAAGAAACTGCTCTTTTATTGAAAAATTGGGTACAGCTAATTTTGAGGCCATCGGCGGAACAAAAACAAAAGGAAAACAAGGATTTTCCACCCGGCCCTCTTCTGGGGGAGGGAGCTGTGCAGCCACCGTCTCCCGAAGAGCAGTCCCATCCATTTCCTGGTTGCCCGTCCTAGGACCGCTTCGTCTTGGCTTTACCTACCTTCTTGGCGGGGGCCTGGAGCCAGTCGCGGAGCCGTTTAGGTGGAGGTGTTCTGACATGCTCTGACATTTGTGCTTATTTCAGTTAGTTGTGACATTTTCATGGCTAAAGTCTGATTACACCGTATTAAGCACAAACTCTGCTACAATAATATATCAACAGCATGTATGTAAAAGTTTGTAGTTTTGCGACAATGACATTTATGCATGGTGAAAAAAAAAAAAAAAAAATCACTGAAATAAGGTCATGAATCCCATACTGATTATTTCTTCACAAGACTTTTGAAAATTGTATCATGCAGCCTAGAATAGTTGCTCCAAAACTATGTGAAAATCATCCTGCTTACTCACTCAGATAAGACAATATATTGATTTAAAATTTGTAAGACATGTTTTGTGTAAGAAAGCTTTATCCAAGTAGGCGTGAACACATCATGAATATTGATGTCTTTCACATCTGAGAAAGACAAAGACCCTCCCATAATGGCCCTATCAGGTGCTATCATTCTGAGGAACCTTGCACAAAGAATGAGGAGATTTAAAATTGAATGGCTTTTTGATTGTTTGGATTTATTTACAACACAACATTTACAACTTGTATGTGATATAATAAAATTACCTTACTTTCTGTTTTGCAGGATTACTTAGTCCTTTTTTTAAGATCTCTACAATATCAAACTCAACAGCTCTTTTAAGAGCCAACCCTCACAAGAGCTACTAGTGAGTCACAGCGAATCTTGCCGTGATCAGTCCTTCCCAGGTAAAGTTTCTATAATATTTCAATCAGTATTTACTCATCAAATGCTCTCTCCTGAATCATATGGTAAATTAACTTAATTCAGACGAGACCACTTTGGCAAGTTTACTTGAGTTTATTGAACACAATTTATCTTTGGCGGTATGGTTCCTTATGGGGGTTCTTGCTCCATAATTAATGACATACGTAGCTTTAGCATTAACCACCATGGAACCATCAGCTTGAGCAATACACAGATGATTAAGACAGTTTAGTAATGTCTTTAAGCCGTGGTTAAACATGTAGACGTAGCAGTGAAGTCCGGGACGTCTATGCTGTAGCTTGCTATGAGGAAGGGTGTGTCTCTCACGATGATGTCTGTGGCTCTAGGACTTGGAAGCCTTGATAATCTGAAACAAAGAAGACAACGGCCAAAAGGTGCACAGAAATATGCTTGATACTTATAGTGGTGAGGGTGGGGGGGTTGCGAGTAGTTTAAGCATGTTTCCCAGGCGGAAGTGCCGCGTATATATATCCTTCCGGTCTAATAGGAGAACGGTAGTGGTTGGAGCAATTTGACAGCTGACCGCGTCAGCTGATCGCAGCCTATGCCTACGTGGCCTGTCTGAACTAACGCTGTGCTTGATTTATAACCATCTTAATTTATATGTTTCAAGAACAATAGTAATTGCACATAGAGTAAGTGGAGACTTTCTTGTTTTACAGAGAAGGAAGACCAGTCCTTATATCAACGCAAGCTAATCACATAAGTCCTTTGTTTGGGGGGAGGAAGGAACATCTGGTGCCCAAAGACAGAAAGGTGCGCGAGTCCATTGGTATGTCTTGTACTGAAACAATCCTGTAATATGGAGTACATAATTTGATGTTGACAATTTTACATTGTACAAGTTATCATTTGGTTTTTGACCAAGTGAAGCTCTTGAAACAAGTGACAGAAAAGCATGTTGTCTTGAAAGAAGAGCTCAAAAGACACCATGTCTTTCTTTAAAATAGGTTGCTGTTGATATGGGTAAAACAGTTTTTGTTCAGTACTTAGCTTATATTATGTGCTGCAATATTATATATATAATACTTCACTGTGTATATTATGTATTGACTGCTGCTTTGTAAATTTAAATAAGGAACTGGCAACTCTAGCCCTTTTGCGTTGAGAGTTAACCTCCAACCTTAATTGAGCACATCTGAAAATTTTAACCAAAGTCTTCAGGTTTACTTAAAGACAATAGGCAGGTGGGTTTGAGGTTGGAGCTAAATCTGCAGGACAGTGGACGCTGAGAGCCAGAGAAACATGGTGCTGTAGTTCATTGAAATGCTAAGGGTTAGGGTTGGGATCTCAGATCTCAGATCTCAATTTATCTCAACATAGAGACACTTCATAGTTAACATAATGTATAACTTACATAATAATAGCACCAAAACATACTTTGTAACATGAAGCGCCGTTTTATATGGGTTAAACGATTTCTGCGATCGAGTTCTTTAAAAGATAAAGTTCTGCGATAATGTCCCAGCCAATGACATCCCATCTGAATAAATGCGTCACACTTACTTGTCCATTTATGGTAAATGATGACAGATCTCTTCGGGTTCTGGCTGCAGGGATTCCTTAAATATTTAATATTTGGGCTGTTAAGAGAATTATGGTGATGGAGGCTAATCAGACATTGCATGAATTCATTTACTGGTAACACTTTAGAATACTGTATCTTACTTACTGCATAACTAATAAGTAATTATTGAAGAACTAACAGGTAATTATTCATTAACTACTTCTTCACTACTGTTAACTACTAAGGAAGATGTGTTAACTAATCAGTATGTAATATATTTTTATGATTGTGTTAAGTAACAGTTAGTTAATCAATAAATAATGAATTCTGTCATAACTCTTGAAGAACTACTACTAATTATCTACTAATTAAGGTTCAAGAAAAATAACTAAGAAGTAACTACTAATGAACAGTCATACAAAACTAACCTCAGATTAGTTTTTATATTTTATATACAGTACTGTGTGTGTCTGTTTTCCTCAGCATAGAATGCCATTGAGTAAATTCATGTTTGAGGCAATGACTGAGGGAAACTGAAAATATAGGGAACTTATTTGTAATTCATAAATAATTATCAAATAATTCTGCAGGAATTACTTAGAACCTGGAACAGTATTCTAAAGTGAGAATATAGGGAACTCATTAGTAATTAATAAATAATTATCAAATAATTATCCAGGAATTAGGCTACTTATAACCTGAAACAGTATTCTAAAGTGAACATATAAGGAAATTAATTGGTAATTAACAAATAATTATTAGATAATTCTTCAGGAATTACTTGGAACCTGGAACAGTATTCTAAAGTGAGAATATAGGGAACTCATTAGTAATTAATACAGAATTACCACATACTTCTGACTCAAATCAAACTTACTGTAAAAAACACATTATTAACGGTATTATCTAAGCCTTTGTAAAATAGATAAGTTATCATACATTATGATACATTTTGCTAATTAAATAAAAAGTTTGCTTATTTGCAGATCAATATATAGCCTAGTAAATGTCTGCACTTATCTTTCTTATTAGTGCTGAAGAATGACTAAAACTGGCTAGAAAATAAAATAAAAAACATTGATCAGTGCTTTTTACTTTTCAAGTAATTACCTTTGTACATTTACTAAGGTAATTTTGAAAATGAATAGGCCAATAGTTTATCATTTTACTGGAGTAATATTTTATTGGGTTATCTGTACTTTTACTCAAGTACTTGATTTGTGTACTTCATCCACCACTCCACTGCTAAAATAAAACGGTTTATTGTAGTAACCACTGTGTATGACTGTTCATTAGTAGTTACTTCTTAGTTATTTTTCTTGCACATTAATTAATAGATAATTAATAATAGTTCTTCAAGAGTTATGACATAATTCATTAGTTATTGATTAACTAACTGAAACATAACACAATCATACAATTCTATTACATACTAATTAGTTAACACATCTTCCTTAGTAGTTAACAGTAGTGACTTAAGTGTTAACAAATAATTATCTATTAGTTCCTCAATAATTCCTTATTAGTTATGCAGTAAGTAAGATACAGTATTCTAAAGTGTTACCCATTTACTGTATGTAGACAAGGCAGGGTTTAACCTGGCAAAAACACGTAGACGAGGAAGAAATGTAATTGGGAAAAGGGCCACCGTTGATGTGCCGGGTCAGAGAGGAGCAAATATCACAATGTGTGCTGCACTCTCAAGTGCTGGTTTAGTCCTGCAGAAAAGCCAGATTGGTCCCTACAACACAGAGCGCCTTCTTTTGTTTTTAGATGACCACCAACAACTGGTGCCAAGCTGAACTGGTGGGAGGAAACATGAGGACATTTGTGATTACATGGGACAATGTAGCATTCCACCATTCACATGCAATCACAAACTGGTTTGCAGCACATCCAAGAATGATTTCTCCTTTCCTCAACCCCATTGAGGATTTTTTTCTGCTTGGAGGTGGAAAGTATATGATCATCTGTCACATGACCAAATGTCCTTTCTGGATGCCATGAATGCTGGCTGCAGAGACATCTCAGCTGAAGACTGTCAGGGGTGGATAAGGCATGCCAAGCGTTTCTATCCAAGGTGTATAGCGAGAGACAACTTATGATGTGATGTAGACGAGAACATGTGGCCAAATGCGGAGGACCGTATAGATTAGAACAGGACTTCTTTTTTTCTGTGTCTTTTTTTCTGTCATTTTGTTTTATTTTTGCACACTTTAAACCAAAGGCCATGTATGTTTGTCTTTTTTGTTTCGTTTTGTTGATCACTGACAGAAATTTTTATTGCTAATAAAGCCTTTACTGCAGCAATTCTGTCACTTTGTTTTTTTCTGTTTTTTTCTTCAGTTGTACATTCTACAAAGTATTGATGACTCCTTCACATTTAGATATTATGCTCTCACACACACACAGCTGAATGAAAAAAAAATGTATTTCATACTGTATGTTCTATACAGATAGAACTGAAACATGACAAGTAATGCAGTTTTTGTAATGCCACCAACTGTTAGTATTTTGACAGTCATTGCGCTATGATTGACTATGTGTTCATGTTGGATAGAAAACGAGTGCAAAAGTTTTGACCGAATGATTCGATTTTGAAACGGGTTTGCAGTGTTTTGATAGAGTTAGTGTATATTGGAGGACGGTCATAGACCTTCCAGCGCCAGGCAGAGAAGAACTCTTCAATTGGATTCAAGAATGGAGAGTATGGGGGGAGGTTGAATACAGTGAAAAGTGGGTGATCTGTAAACTAGCTGCTGACCAAAGCAGCCCTATGGAAACTAACATTGTCCCATATGATGACGTATCTGGTCTGCTCTGGTCTCTGAACATTAATGAGCATGTCATGTGAGGTGTCCAGGAATGTAATAATGTGTGCAGTGTTATATGGGCCTAGGGTTGCATGATGGTGAACAACACCATTTTTACTTATAGCTGCACACATAGTTATGTTACCACCACGTTGTCCTGGGACATTGATTATGGCACAGTGTCAATAATGTTCCTGCCACGTCTCCTTGTTTTAGTGAGGTTAAAACCTGCCTCATCCACAAAAAGCAGCTCATGACCCATGGCATCTGCCTCTTGCTCCATCACTCTCTGGACAAGACAAAACAAATGCAGCACAGCAGGCCCATGCACAGCACTACAGTATGCACTTCCAGATTCAGTACCAATGATACTATAGCTTACCTGCACATATCGCAGTTGTTTTACACTTTCACTGTTTCTTTCAAAAGGGACTCTTTAGATTTGTTTTATTCGGATTCTGTTGCGGGCAAGTACACGACATAATACAGAAATGGGTAACACTTTAGAATACTGTATCTTACTTACTGCATAACTAATAAGGAATTATTGAGGAACTAATAGATAATTATTTATTAACACTTAAGTCACTACTGTTAACTACTAAGGAAGATGTGTTAACTAATTAGTATGTAATAGAATTGTATGATTGTGTTAAGTTTCAGTTAGTTAATCAGTAACTAATGAATTATGTCATAACTCTTGAAGAACTATTATTAATTATCTATTAATTAATGTGCAAGAAAAATAACTAAGAAGTAACTACTAATGAACAGTTATACACAGTGGTTACTACAATAAACCGTTTTATTTTAGCAGTGGAGTGGTGGATGAAGTACAAGAATCAAGTACTTGAGTAAAAGTACAGATAACCCAATAAAATATTACTCCAGTAAAATGATAAACTATTGGCCTATTCATTTTCAAAATTACCTTAGTAAAAGTACAAAGGTAATTACTTGAAAAGTAAAAAGCACTGATCAATGTTTTTTATTTTATTTTCTAGCCAGTTTTAGTCATTCTTCAGCACTAATAAGAAAGATAAGTGCAGACATTTACTAGGCTATATATTGATCTGCAAATAAGCAACTTTTTATTTAATTAGCAAAATGTATCATAATGTATGATAACTTATCTATTTTACAAAGGTTTAGATAATACCGTTAATGTGTTTTTTTACAGTAAGTTTGATTTGAGTCAGAAGTATGTGGTAATTCTGTATTAATTACTAATGAGTTCCCTATATTCTCACTTTAGAATACTGTTCCAGGTTCCAAGTAATTCCTGAAGAATTATCTAATAATTATTTGTTAATTACCAATTAATTTCCTTATATGTTCACTTTAGAATACTATTTCAGGTTATAAGTAGCCTAATTCCTGGATAATTATTTGATAATTATGTATTAATTACTAATGAGTTCCCTATATTCTCACTTTAGAATACTGTTCCAGGTTCCAAGTAATTCCTGAAGAATTATCTAATAATTATTTGTTAATTACCACTTAATTTCCTTATATGTTCACTTTAGAATACTGTTTCAGGTTATAAGTAGCCTAATTCCTGGATAATTATTTGATAATTATTTATTCATTACTAATGAGTTCCCTATATTCTCACTTTAGAATACTGTTCCAGGTTCCAAGTAATTCCTGAAGAATTATCTAATAATTATTTGTTAATTACCACTTAATTTCCTTATATGTTCACTTTAGAATACTGTTTCAGGTTATAAGTAGCCTAATTCCTGGATAATTATTTGATAATTATTTATTCATTACTAATGAGTTCCCTATATTCTCACTTTAGAATACTGTTCCAGGTTCTAAGTAATTCCTGCAGAATTATTTGATAATTATTTATGAATTACTAATAAGTTCCCTATATTTTCAGTTTCCCTCAGTCATTGCCTCAATCATGAATTTACTCAATGGCATTCTATGCTGAGGAAAACAGACACATACAGTACTGTATATAAAATATAAAAACTAATCTGAGGTTAGTTTTGTATGACTGTTCATTAGTAGTTACTTCTTAGTTATTTTTCTTGAACCTTAATTAGTAGATAATTAGTAGTAGTTCTTCAAGAGTTATGACAGAATTCATTATTTATTGATTAACTAACTGTTACTTAACACAATCATAAAAATATATTACATACTGATTAGTTAACACATCTTCCTTAGTAGTTAACAGTAGTGAAGAAGTAGTTAATGAATAATTACCTATTAGTTCTTCAATAATTACTTATTAGTTATGCAGTAAGTAAGATACAGTATTCTAAAGTGTTACCCAGAAATGCTCACATTGTGTATGTTTTGGAAGGTGGGTCATCCTCAATTATGCGCTGCTGTATTTCTCGTAGCCTTATGGAATTATTTGCAATCACCAAATTGACTATATGGGTCTCTTGTTCTGCAGTGAACATTCTTCCTCTGCCCCCAGCATCTGGACATCTAGCAATTCTGTAAAGTAACAATTTCAGTATTTTTACATGTATGGTATTGTTGTGTTTCTCATTAGAGTATGGCAGTGCTACAAAACTTAGTGCAAAGTGACTGTACTAACCGATTCTCATTTCGAAATGTCCTTATGATGCTTGCTACAGCGGCTCAAGTTAGGCTGAACCCGTTGGCCAGCTTCCCTCAGGGTCATTCCATGGTTGATTACATGGTCCACTATTGTAGCTCTGATGTCATCAGTTATTCTATTTCTTCCTCTTCTTAGCCTACCCTTCCTCTTCCCCCTCCTCGTCCTCCTCTTGCTCCTCCTTGTCCTCTTCCTCTAACTTCACCTCCTTGTCGTCCTCTCCCTCTCGCTTCTTCACCTCCGTCCGCATCCTCTTCTTCCTCCTACTTCTCGACCTCCACGTCCTCTTCCTCGGCCTCCTCCAATTTTCACTCTTCTCACTCTTCCTGCTCCCTCCATTGTACTCCACACGGACAGCTTACCTGTGGCTTATTTATAGTGCTTAGGCTGATTGCAAAGTGAACTAATTATCTAAAACAGTTTTCACATGTGACAGTGTGCCAGAAAGTTGGCAAAATAGTGTAAATAATAGCCATTCATGTGTATAGTTTTGCTAGGAGTGTGTTGATCATTTGGAAATTGAGTGTAAAGCAGTGAGTTGTGTTTACTGTTCTGCAAAAAGAGTGCTGTGCAGTGGATTGTACTTACAGTTTTGCAAAGTGTGTGTTACAAAATTGCAAACTGAGTGCAAAGCAGTGTTTGTGCTTTTAGTTTTGCAAACTCAGTGAGTGGTTTTGCTTTAAGTATTAATAGTTTTAGAAATTGTGTTATAAGAATCACGTTTAGGGTTTAAGCATTCAGAAATAACTGTAACTTTTGCCTGTCAGCCTTTGAAACACAAGTGCATCATGCAAAATGTGTTTTAGTGAGTGAGAATGTGTTTAGAGTTTTGTAAAAATAGTGCATGAGATTTGCAAACAGTGTCTAATTGCCTGAGCTTGTTTAAAGTTTTACAGAAAGAGTGATTTATTTAACAACTTGGTTTAGGCTATTGAGAATTTGTTTTAGAGAATGGGGTTTAGTGTTTTAGCAATTCAGAAAAACTGTAACTAAGATTCTGTATACTTCCAAACATGCTGTTATGTCCTTAGTAAGAAGGAACGAAAGGCATTCTTAAATATGGAATTCTTTAAGGAACAATAGAAGTATCAAAATAGAACAGCGAAACAATTTTTGTACAAGCTAATATGATTCTTTAGGGTCTAAATTAAAAGCAGGAACACGTTGGTACCGATCCGTTTTTTCTCGTTTGTAAAGCTGTCTGGTGTGAAATGATTCACGCAAACAGGAAAGCGCAGACGATCGCGGGGAATCCCCGTGAGGGAATCCCCGCGTCAATCCTTTGGCCATATCCCTTCAAAAACAAAACTCAGCCACTGCATCTTCAACGGCTTGGATTTAGGAACATCCAAATGACTGCTGTGTTCCTTATTACACCAAAGAACAATCGCAGACGCCATTCTGCTCATAGACAGCGCTCCAGTGAGGGTATCAACAATGACGCGCGGACTATGATTGACAGCTCGCTCATGAGCGAGGGGTCTGTGTTGAAACGCTGCAGCTGTCAATCACAATCGTGGGAGGGGCGTCACACGGTCGAACGGCTTGATTTCAGAGAGGGTCAAACATATAAGGAGATTAAAAAAAAAACACTGGATGGATTTTTATCATTTTATGATGGTTGTGTACAGGCACTGCCAACACACATTTCAGTACAATCAACTTGTAAAAGTGCATGTACCATTATATGACCCCTTTAAGGGTTTTTAAAGATAATTAGATGCTTATTTGGAGCATTTCATTGCAGATGGTCTTGTAAACCGGGCACAAATAAATTAAATAATACATTAAAATGTAAAATGTATATATTTGTGGTATAACTGTTGTATATCTTCAAATACCTATCTAGTCCTCTAGGACCATGAGCAGAGCCTACTAAAATTCCAACGTTTGCAAAGGCCAAACAAAGATAAAAGATACATACATTTTATGCACACACACACACACACACACACACACACACACACACACACACACACACACACTGTAACTGTCCAATGAAAACAGGAAAATTAAAGCAGTTTTCCACCTAGCAACACTTGACATTTATGTGAGTAGCATTTGATTTGCCAGATTATTCAGACATCTACCACAAGAACAAGGCATGAAGAGAAAGTTCTCCATTTGGCATATTCATAGACTGTAAATATGTCACTGCTAAAACTCTTAATTTTTCATTCCATATTGACGCTGTCTGCATTTATTGGAACAGGCAAGTACAATGAAACATTGAGCAAATATAATGCTTTAATTCACCAGTAAACATAGGATTTATATATTTTAATTAGTTTTTATTTTTTTTAATTGTTTTTTGTTGATAATGTCATTGCTGTTTAAATTAAATTTCCTTTTTTTATAAAACATGGTCATGAATATTCCAGAATAATTGAGTGAGATGAGCCAGTAGCTGTCGTGTTTCTCTAATGGGAATGTATCTATAACACACAGTAACTAGACTATACCAAAACAAAGTAAAAGCAAATAGCAGATGAATGATGAATACAGGCACTTTTGTTTTTATAAACTGACATGAAATTATACAAAAACCTAAGATCTAACACTCTGTTTTTATATTTCAGCTGATGGATATTATGAATACATGATATATGAATGCGTCTACAGCACCAGTGATTACAGTGATATGGTGAATCTTCTGTCATATTCCTTCAATAAAGTTGTGCATACACAGTTTAATAGCACTGTGGGGAAGTTTGTGGGGTTCACTGAGGAAGGAGTGAAGTATGCAGAGAACTTTAACGAAGATAAGGCCTATCTGCAGCGAATGAAAGCTGAGGTGGACAAAGTCTGCATACCCAATGCTCATAACTATGACTCACTTGTCCGTGATAAAACAGGTGAGTGCTACAAGACTCTTGTCTCATCTTTACTGCATTATAAAGATCTCTAACATGTGTGTCCACTGGTACAGAAGAAACACCGTAAATGCATTAAAACAGGGGTCTGTTGTTGGTGTTGTGTCTGCACAATGTGGTCGTCGTCAGTGATTTATGATTGTTTTTAATACAGAATCAATAATATGTATATTACAACTGGATAACTGGGCTATTTTACAAAATTTTAAATTTAAGATTTTTTTTTGTTCAAACTGATATAAGGATAAGGATATATATGAACTGATATATATATATATATATGGTCTTTTTTTCTCAATCCATTTCAAAATCTAAAGAAATTACTTTATAGTTCATTCATATAATTCATGTTGTTCATATAGTTTCATTCATTCAAGTGTTATAGCTACATGTCACCTAATGTATTTATAATTTTTTGTGTTGTACATTAGAATACAGTAAACTAATTTTTGAGTATCTGTTTCTCCTGGTTTAGTAAAACCGATGGTTACACTCAGTTCAGTGAAGCAGGCTGAAGGCAATCATCCAGCTGTACTGATGTGCAGCGCTTATGACTTCTACCCTGAAAAAATCAAAGTGTCCTGGCTGAGAGACGGTAAACTGATGACCTCTGAAGTGACCTCAACAATGGAGATGGCTGATGGAGACTGGTACTACCAGATTCACTCTGAACTGGAATACACTCCTAAATCTGGAGAGAAGATCTCCTGTGTGGTGGAGCACGCCAGCTCAACTCAACCTATTGTTAAAGACTGGAGTAAGACAAAACATTTACTTTACAGTCTTTCCTTTATTCATAGTTTTGGCATATTTATGGGAGCAAATAGAAAATATGGAAATTATTTTGTTATTACACTTGCACAACTTTAATACAAATATTAAACGTAAATATTGAGAATGAACTATCATTTGGTAACGGAGCATGATTTCCATTCCCCACAGATCCCTCTATCTCTGAGTCTGAGAGGAATAAAATTGCTATTGGATCCTCTGGTCTGGTGCTGGGAATCATCATTGCAGCTGCTGGACTCATTTACTACAAGAAGAAATCATCAGGTCAGTGGAGATGAGAGCAAATCATGCTGATACTCATCCATATACATCAGTGGTTCTCAACTATGGATCTCGGCTTTCCAGTTTAGCTCCAACCCTAAACAAACCTGAACAAGCTAATAAAAGTCTTAAAGATTTCTAGAAGCTTCAGGCAGGAGAATTTGATCACGGTGATCAAGGTTTGTCATCTCATGGGGATCATATCATGTCTGTACATTCATCTGGCTCATCAATAATTTGTTATTTTTACTTTGTCAGGGAGGATCCTGGTACCAAACTGACTCCAGCAGGGATTAAAGTTCTCCGTCGCTACGACGGATTTCCGTTAATTGCAGCAAGTCCATGACGGATTTCCGTCATTGCGGGTTCCAGTCTGTCCTTAAAGTCTTAAATTCACTTTTCATAATTTTAAGGCCGTAAATAGGCTTTCATTTCTCAAATAGTGTAATAAATATCATAATTTTAGTTTGAATAGGTCTTAAATTAAGGAAAGACGAGGTGTATTCACCCTGCTGAGGGGGATGTGATCAAAGCCTGGAGTGGAGCAAAAGCACGTTCCTCTCTCCACTCTAAGCACTCTGTAATCACTTCGCTCATAGTCCACTCCGGGTTTTCAATTACCGCTCACGGAAAGTGCATGTCAGGCTACAGCTGAGCGCTGAGGTAGAACTATATTTCAGTGACACACTTAATGCAGGTAGGGCTGCCTGGGCGATATCGATATAAAAAATATATCGATATATTTTTTAAATGCGATATGGAATTAGACCATATCACATCGATATAGTTCAAATTTGCGCTGTGATCCTTGCTCCCCGCTCCTCCTTTTCCACACTGCGTGCGTGTTTAGAACATGTTATGTTATGAGAGGCGAATCATGACTACTTAAGAAAACCCAGCACAATAGGAACTACCAGGCAGGCAGTGACATAAGTGTACGCTGAAATAAAGTTTTTCACCTCAGAAAAACGGACTTTCTTGTCCTGTCAGTCGTTATCCTGTTCTCGTAGCGCACACTCAATTGCACGCGCAAATGCGGCGGCGCGCGCTGTATTGCTTCACTGATCAAGTGCAAAAGAAACTACGAGCATGCAACGCCGTTACGTTGTAAATTACACGAAATAAAAGTAATGCAGGTATGATTCTCATTCTATTCACCAGTTTCCATGTTTCATTAACAGTTATTGTTAATATTGTGTATTCACCATGGTAACTGTCGTTTCCATATAACCCCAAAATGCCACTATTTTTCTTTGTGTTATTTTTTATATTTTTAAATGACTGTAGTGGCTCATACCAACATTGTATTAACACAAACTAGTTTGGGACTGCTATTTAATAGCTTTAGCCTAGGCCTAATGTTTACAGTGCTATGCATACGTTTAGACACCCATACTAAAGTTGACTAAAAAGAGGAATAAAAAATCATCTTTTGGAAACTGAACTTAATGCCTTAATTTGAAAAATTAGGAAAAATCCAACCTTAAAGGACACCAATTTTCTTTGTGAATAAATAAAGTATCGTAAATAAATAAATGTTCTTCCTTAAAATACAGGGTGCATAAGTTTGGACACCCCTATGTTAAATTCCCATAGAGGCAGGCAGATTTTTATTTTTAAGTATTTTTTTAATTTATTTTTTAGGATACTATGCATCCTGATAAAGTTCCCTTGGCCTTTGGAATTAAAATAGCCCCACATCATCACATAGCATTCACCATACCTAGAGATTGGCATGGTTGTATTTCAGTTAGCCTAATAGCTAGTTTGATTTGCATTGAGAGATGATCTTATGGAAAGTATCTCTAGGTATGGTGAATGCTATGTGATGATGTGGGGCTATTTTAATTCCAAAGGCCAAGTGAACTTTATCAGGATTCATAGTATCCTAAAAAATAAAATAAAAAAAATACTTAAAAATAAAAATCTGCCTGCCTCTATGGGAATTTAACATAGGGGTGTCCAAACTTATGCACCCTGTATTTTAAGGAAGAACATTTATTTATTTACGATACATTATTCATTCACAAAGAAAATTGGTGTACTTAAAGGTTGGATTTTTCCTAATTTTTTAAATTAAGGCATTAAAGGTATAGCGGAGGATCTTTTTACTTCCGGGTGGATACCCTATACTATTGGTCCTCCTAATTGTCAATCATTCTGGTGAATCAATCAAACTTTTCAAAAAGTGGAGAGGGCAGGACTTATCTAAAATTCGGAAAGATCCTCCGCTATACCTTTAAGTTCAATTTCCAAAAGATGATTTTTTATTCCTCTTTTTAGTCAACTTTAGCATGGGTGTCTAAACTTATGCATAGCACTGTATTTATTAGTACTAGTCTTTACTATTAGTCATATTCTTACAATTTATGTTAAGTAAAGGGGAAAAGTAACTTACTTGTGTGTTAACAAATTTTGTGTAAACGTGTTATAATTTGCATATATATATATATATATATATATATATATATATATATATATTCTTAATTTATTAATTACAAATTATTAATTATATTAGTATGTTCCATGCCTGGTTTTCATAGATTAAAATATAGCTTTTAAAATACGCCTACTGGCAATATTAAAGCGGTTTAAAACGTCTCCCCTTAAAACGCTATTGGTCTCGACTAATTAAAAAGTTAAAGGAATATGACTTGGCCTAAAAAAAAAATTTCAGTCAGAAGAATTTTTTTCACTTTAATCCCTGCTCCAGTCTAATGTTACCTGATGCCGACTGAAAGAAGACCTCCTTGGATCACTGATGCATTCCCATTATGCCACATCTTTCATACAGTGTCCTTATAGCCTACTGAACTTTTTAATTTTTTTTTTTACTTTAATAATTAAAGTAATAATGAACATTTTTTAAATTGCATCAAACATACTTACATGACTTGTATTTGAGCATCTCTATGTAATGTTGGTAGTGATAAAATAAAGTTTATTTTATTATGTGTATTTTGCTTGAACTCTCTTGAGCTGATCGTATGTGGATAGAAGCAATGTGAATGAGGATGTTATAAAGGTTTTCAGTCAATATTTTCATACCAGTTGGATCTATTATGAAAGCAATCAAAGGTTTGATTTGAGTCAGAAAGCAAATGTTCACGGACAGAAACATTTGTTCATGGTACTTTACCGCCCCCTACTGTCATTATTGTTAATTGTGCATATAGTTTCCAGTGTGATTGCTTCGTTTGAATAATCATACTAATACTACTGTTACTAGCAGAAAAACATCCATAAAATTTGCAAAATCATATATATATATTTTTTTTTGGAATCTGTACATTTTAGTTCTAAATAAATATTTTTACAAATTCTTTACAAAATCTGTTATCATTAAAAGTTTTTCTTCACATTAAGTGCTTTACAACAATGTATTAAATTAACTGCATTAATAAGTATATAGGCGTACTCCTACCCTTGTATTCACTATATTGACAAACTAGAAACTGTTGCTTTTAACTGCTTGCCTTATCTGTCAGATAAAGATACATTTAATTTTTTGCATTTATTAGTAGAAATGATTTAGATATATGTTTATAGCTTCATAGATATTTTTGAGAACCTAACCCCAATTCTTCCCTAAACCAAACCACTTCTCAAGAATATAGAACACGAAACGGGCAGATAAAAACATAGTTACAGGTATTTATTGCAAAAACTGATCAATAAAAAGTATAAAATATATTGTTTATTTTTATATGTTCATATTAAATAGATGTCTGAGCCATCAGATTTCATCAAAAATATCTTAATTTGTGTTCCGAAGGTGAACGAAGGTCATACAGGTTTGGAATGACATGATGTTGAGTAATTAATGACAGAATTTACTTTTGAGTGAACTAACTCTTCAAGTAAATAAATGAGGGTGTATATTTGTTATCGTAGAGAAAACAACAAAATATCATCCTAACAGAAACAGGGGCCAAGACATGACAGTTTAGCTGTGTGTAAAAGGAAGTGATTTTCCAGTTAGCCAGAGAGGAGTGAATAATTATGTGATTGAGTGCGTGCCTTTAAACCAGGGGTGCCCAATCCTGCTCCTGGCGATCGACTGTCCTGCACAGTTCATCTCCAACCCTAATCAAACACACCTGAAGCAACCAATTAAGGTCTTCAGAGCAGGTCAGGATCACTTGAAAATTAAAGGCAGGTGTGTTTGATTAGGGTTGGAGATGAACTGTGCAGGACAGTCGATCGCTAGGAGCAGGATTGGGCACCCCTGCTTTAAACTATGGGTGTATTCTGTATGCTACTGGAAACATGCATGTGAATTTGCATATGCCTTACAAATGCATAGATGGAGCACAAATTTTGCCAAAGTACATGACTCAGATCTTACAAAATCGGAAATACATTTAAATCAATTTAGGGGTTCATATAAAAGAAAACCAAACCACTTTTGCAATATTACCTCTTTATAATATTGTTCCAGCTGTTCCAGACAGGTCCAAGCAGTTCCAGGCATCTTGAGCATGTGACCACATTACAGTTCCATATCACGCCACCAAACAATTTCAGTTATCTCAAAGGTCCTTAGGGCCTAGAACTAGCCTGGGTTTCCCCATGCTGCCTTGCGCCAACCGACTGTCAATCTGCAACCACAGGTCGTGCACATGCCACAGATCCCCCCTCCCTCGCGCACGTTACAATCACATGCACACGGCTAAAGTTTGCGCAGTAACCATAGACTGTAAAAAAATATGGACGTAGTGTCCGTGACGTCACCCGTAGGTTTCTGAAGAGCATTTTTGAAGCCTAAAGTGGGCGGAGCCGGCCGTCGCCATCTTGGCCTTGCGTCACTCCCGGATAACAGAAAATGGACAAACAGGCGGGGCGTGAGTGGAGCTGAGGAGCCTGGCCTGGCTATCTGAAATCTCCTAGCTCGACGTGATCGAGTTAGCTGATGATGTAAAGCCAATTAAACGTTCCTATTTTTGCCCTTCGAAATATTATAATAGTTAAAAGACATGGCTACAAGTGAGACTGTGTATTACTTCGAGAGTGTTTGTGTGTGACTGATTTATGTGCTTACATGTCCGTCACTCTTTCATGGTCCGTCAGCGCGGCATCGCTCAAGTTCGTAGAGAGCTTATTCAGTCCATTTTAAATTCTGATGTTGGCCGTCTCTCAAATGGGTTATGGTTTAACCGTTAAACCATAGATATATTGCCTTTGAAGTGCAAGTAAATGCGCTAGAAAGTCCGCGCTCATTCACGGACGGAGAAAGCGCCGACGCCCGCATGATTTCATCTGACGGTAACCTACATAAGCATATTATAATCCATCTGTTCCATGGGAGCAGAACGAACGAGCATTTATTGACGTTTTAAATTTGAAAACCCCAAAAAGCAACGAAATTGTCAGACATCCATTAGTGCATGTTCACAGAGGAAAACAACTGAAATACAGCGCTGGTTGTTCTCTCGAACGATAACGACGGAATCCAAAGACGTGAGCTTTGTAACGTTACCCAAGTATTAAAATTGTATGAAATGATAATCCCGAAAAAAAGCACAAACACTGCAGAGATGGCAAGTTCAGCAGCTAACATTGCTGAGGTGAAGTGACGGCTAGTAGCCTAAACAGCAGACAAACGGCTAGCACTGACAGCGGCAATCCATCTGTCACTCAAGTGGCTTGGCCACACCCTTAAATTAAAATATTAATCAACTAAACGGACGAGTTATAAAATAATTCACCCCCCTCACAGTTGCTATGAAGGGCAAAATTAGCTGTATAGACCAAATCCACATACAGACACCAGGCTTTAAACACGTTTTTTTCTGCTGTAAAGTTGGTCATTTTAACATGGGGGAGATACAGATTTGACTCACTTCTGACAACAGCCTCAAGCGGCCAGTCAACGAATTACAGTTTAACTCACTTCCGTGTTGGTTTCAAGGGAGAGACGGGGAGGTTGCCGCTTGGCAGTAACGAAGAGTGATGGCGGAAAAGATTCCAATTCCTCGGTTAACCTCAAGAGCTAGGAGGTCAAAAACAACCCAGGAACAGAGAACACCTGTTGAAAAGAAAGAAGTAAAGAAAGAAAGAAAGCGACCGAGTACTCCATGGTGTTGATCGTTGCTGATGAGACGGGCGCGTTCACAGAAAATCTGGTGCACATGCACTGACGAGCACGAACTCGATGGGAGGGTATTCGTTGATAGTGGGGGAGAGGCATGAGAGTTGTAAACATTCAAAATCTTGGCTAAGTCCACTCAATCTTCCATGGTTGCCGACTGCAGCTTTAAGGAAACTTTTTGTTTAGCCAGAATTATACCTCAGCTCTTGAGGACTTCTGCTACAAAGCAGAATTGCTCTTGATTACAA
The DNA here is from genome assembly GCF_963993115.1 of Abramis brama. Lineage (NCBI taxonomy): Eukaryota > Metazoa > Chordata > Actinopteri > Cypriniformes > Leuciscidae > Abramis > Abramis brama. The sequence goes on from NC_139978.1 coordinate 14,006,949, forward strand.
ATAATTAAGAGGTGAGAAGCTTAAAATATAAAAGTGATACACAGAACGATAGTGATGTTGTTACTATATTTTTTGTCAAGAAAACGTATGATTTAATGTTTCTGAGAGTGGTTCATAGCAGAGCACATGGGTAAACTCACTCTGGAGAACGCACATTTTTCTCCCCATTCCATGGGAGCTGTTTTAGCCTCACAACTGGATTCAGTAACTTTGAACAAAATTTATCCAAACTGCAATGATCCTGTTTATATTTTCAAATGTGTAATTGTGTGTAACACATTGTGCTCATAGAACACACTTTATAGTTGTTTGTGCTACTACATGTGCACATAGGCTAATTAAGTTTATTCTTTAAAACACATGATTGCTTTACTGTAAGTGTTGTATGGAACACTTAGGTTAAAGGTTGTATATGCTATGCATTTTAGGCCATGCATCTTATGTAAACTTGAAAATAATAATAGGAATAATTGTTGTACTGGAATTGCATAGCAATTTCAAGTTGCATGTGAATTATGCTTGTGCATGTGACTATGTTGAATTTAGTTGTCTCCTTGGTGGAAAACGCTGCTATTTTCAATATAGCTCCAGTAAAACCAAGTACAGGAGCATATAATTGCCATGTGATTACAATGTGATTCACAAATGCATTAACTATGAAGATGCTTTACAAATTAAATCCATCACATCTTGCAAATTAGCTCAAATTGCCACTTTGCCTTCATATAGTCTTTAAAGAGACTAAATTAAACGAAAAGGCATTTGAAATCTAACAAAGAAAAAAGAGAAACAGAAAATGTGCATATCATCAGCCCTGAGCCAAAAAAACTTTTCATATTCAAATGAATTGACATGAGAACAAACAGAGACTTGACCATGCGTTTAACATGTGCATGTTCATTGGCTGTTAACAACAACAGAGTTCCTCATTGGCATTCAGCCTAACCGTTGTTGTACATACAATGCACTGGCCAGTACGGCTGTGACTGCAGGGCCAAATTAAAATAATCGTCTTTTGCAAAACGAACACCTTGACAACTAAGTTGTTCCAGAGACTATTGAGAGACCAGAAATAATACTGTATAATTTATATTCTTTTTAATATGATATAATTGTATTATAACTCAAATTATAATATACATTACGTTATAATCGCCAAGCAGGGCATTAATTGGAGAAGTGTGACATCCTTACAATTCGACTTCATTGACCTGCTACCCAGTGCCAAAATGGGAAAGGATGTGCCTTTACAAAAACACGACTAGAAGTGTTACACAGGTAATAGCAAACCAAATCATCCTTGACTGGGGTGCACCAACTAAAATTGAATCTGATCAGGGAAGTACATTTACAAGGAGGGTGTGAAATGCTAAACGTCAGGCAGAAGTACCACAGCCTTTTGCAGGTCACAAGAGATCTGCACTAACTAAATGTGTGAACGACACCATAAAACAGCAAATGCTAAGCAGGCAACACCGAAACAGGTGAACTAATTTCTGCCCACAGATCTGTTTGTAATGAGAGCAACTTGAAATAAAGCCATGGGCATCAACCCATTGGAACTCATGACACTATAAGTGATAAAAACTCTGATTAATCCAGAAAATTTCCCCAGCAGAACTAGGGTCTCTAATGCTCATGACACAGCAGACTGTGAAGGCTCAACTGCAAGAGCAGCTTTAGGTGTCACACACTGCACTGAAACAACAGCAATAATTCAGACCTGGCCAATGAAACTCGGTTTCATGTGACAACTGGAATTGAAATAGCAATAGACATGATAATGGAGCGAGTAAAATAATTCCACATGTCTGAATTTGAAGCTGCTGAAAACATCAGAATTAACTGTGCAACTGTGTTCTCTCTGCATTTGTTCTCTATCAGTTGGTCACTTCAGACGTATGTCGTGACCGACGAATAGGAATCTCGCTAGAGAGGCCAATCTACTTCGAGTGAAACAACTAAACAAGCCAATGCACATTGGCGTGCAATCATTTGCATCAGCTGTTCAGCCTCGCAGCGTGGGTATATAATGAGCAGAAGGTGCGAGTGCACTTCAGCTTTTTGCTTCGGAGACAAGCACTTCGATGCATTCTACCAAGAGTGTGAAAACTACAAGCCTTTCTGGACCATCCCGGTGCGGGCGTCACAGCACAGCAGCGCGAGTGGTCTTTTTCTCTCTCTCTCCCTTTCTGTTTCCTTGTTTTCTTTGAGCAAACAAAAAGGCTGTTTTAACAGCTGCTAAGGTGCGCCGGTGAGAGCGTTCAAAAGCTGTTTTAGAACTACCAGTGAGAGAGAGACAGCGCATAGACCAGGTGCACATTTCTGTCTGTGTTCGTGGTGGCCATTCCCCTGCGTGCTTCAGCACCAGCAAGAGCAGTCCCTAAAAGAGCTAACACAGATAGAACGCGTCTTTTTAAAGATGACTTTCTATCTGTGTGTTTCTGGATGCGGTAGTTACCTGGGTTCACGGGATGGTCACGATCGCTGCCTTGTGTGTCTGGGCCTCGAACAAGCTGAGGCAGCTTTTGTGGATGAGTCATGTAACCATTGTGGGAAGATGACCATCGCGGAGCTGCGGTTGAGACTCTCGTTCCTGCAAAGGGGCGGAGTCCCCATGCCTCTGCCTCGATCCAACCCTCCCCAGATGATTGCTTCGGGCAGTGACAGGGGAGACCTGAGGATCGTGGTGAGCGTGCTAGGAACCCTCATCCCTCTCATGATCCGCAGCCAGTTGAGCCACCAACGGAATGTGCTGGACCATCCTTGAGGTGTGTACTAGTCATTTCCTTTGGTGTTCCCCGCGACGATCAGATGTCGATTGCTGCATCGGAGGGTGGGTCAGACTTCTCTGCGGATGACGACTCTGCGCCGCTGCCTCCTTCGGGTGTGTCAGTGGTACCCGAGTCGGACCCGGAGATGATGGCCATGCTTTCCGAGGATTGGGCTCGTGTGGCTGGACGATTGGTATCTCGGGGTGGCGTGCGCTGGTTCTCAGCAACCCACCCCAGTGCCTTTCTTCCCGGAAGTGCATGAGGAGCTCACAGGGACGTGGACGGCACCTTTTACTGCCAGAAACCGTCTCGGTGGCTCCTCCTCCCTCACCACCCTTGATGGCAGGGCAGCTAAGGGATACACGCGTAAACCGCCAGTGGAGCTGGCCGTTGCATGCAGCTGTGCCCTAACTCTACTTGGCGTGGAGAACTGTGTCTTCCTTCCCGGCCTGTAGGTACTCGTCGGACCTATCCGGCAAGGCTTACAAGGCCTGTGGGGAAGCTGCCTCTGCCATGCACACCATTAAGCACATCCTGCCGTGGCGGTCAGCTGCTGCCTCCACCCCACCGCCCGCGGCCCCTCAGTCTGCTCGTCGCCGGGGGCGTCCTCCTGCGTCTGCCCCTGCTCCCGTGCCGCAGCAGCAGCCTCCACCTAAACGCCGCCGTGGAGCCAGTCTCAGGCAGGCCGCTCCGTCTGTCCAGGTCCCTGCCAAGAAGGGCGGCAAAGCTAGGGGTAAGCGGTCCAAGGACGGGGACCCAGAGATGGATGGGGCTGCTCTCCAGGAGAGGGTGACCACACCGCTCCCTCCCCCGGAATAGGGCCGAGTGGAAAATCTTCTGTTCCCTTTTATTTGTGTTCCGCCTCTGGCCATAAAACCGGCGGTACCCACATTTTTTAAATAAAAGAGCAGTTTCTTTCATCTCTGGGTCCGAAGAGGGCCCGGAGAGCAGTGGGGGGAGAGAATCCTCACCACTCTCATCCACCTCTTCCATCACCAGCGGGCAGCAGTGTGCGGTTCGAGAATGCAACCAAGCCACCTCCTGCACCTCCTGCCCCGTGGAACCAGGTAAGTGTTGCACAGTACACTCAGACCCCGCTACGGGCCGCCTCCCAGAGAGAGCCTCCCGAGCCGCGTCCCTGTATTCCACCTAGCTGCCCCACTCTGGGTATGCCTACGGTCCGTTTGGTCCCACTTGTACAGTCTCTGCGAGCCTGGTTAGCGCTCCCCAGTCCGTCTTGCTGGCTCATTAGGACCATCAGGCTCGGCTATGCGATTCAGTTCACCCGGCGTACCCCCAAGTTTCGGGCCATCCACTCCACTACAGTGAGAGCAGCCGATGCCCATGTCTTGCGAGTGGAGATCGCAGTCCTACTGGCGAAGGACGCAATAGAGCCGGTCCCTCCAGCCGACATGAGGTCAGGGTACTACAGTCCCTACTTCATTGTTCCCAAGAAAGGCGGTGGGTTACGACCGATCTTGGACCTGCGAGTTTTGAATCGGAGTCTCCACAAACTACAAAATGCTCACACAAAAATGCATTTTTGAATGCATCCGTACCCGAGATTGGTTTGCAGCGATCGACCTGAAGGACGCATACTTTCATGTCTCGATTCTTCCTCGACACAGGCCATTTCTGCACTTTGCGTTCGAGGGTCGAGCATATCAGTACAAGGTCCTGACCTTTGGGCTGTCCCTGTCTCCCTGTGTCTTCACGAAAGTCATGGAGAGGGCCCTTGTTCCCATGAGAGAACAGGGTGTTCACATCCTCAACTATCTCAACGACTGGTTTATACTAGCACACTCTCGAGATCAGTTATGCGAACACAGGGACCTCATACTCAGGCACCTCAGCCAGCTGGGCCTTCAGGTCAACTGGGAAAAGAGCAAACTCGCCCCCATGCAGAGGATCTCTTTTCTCGGTATGGAGTTGGATTCGGTCGCACAGACAGCGCGCCTCACAGAGTAACGCGCTCAGTTGGTGCTGAACTGCTTGAACACGTTCAAAGGCAGGATGGTGGTCCCACTGAAATTCTTTCAGAGGCTCCTGGGGCATTTGGCAGCAGCAGCAGCGGTAACCCCGCTCTGGCTGCTTCATATGAGACTGCTTCAGCACTGGCTTCACAGCCGAGTCCCGAGATAGGCACTGCATCACGGCACTCACCGGGTGGCAATCACACCAGCGTGCCGCCAGACCTTCAGCCCGTGGTCAGACCCCTCGTTCCTGCGGGCAGGAGTCCCCTTGGAACAGATGTCCAGGCACACTGTGGTATTCACAGATGCCTCCGCCACCGGCTGGGGTGCCACGTACAACGGGCATGCAGTGTCAGGGGTGTGGATGGGCCCCCAACTGCATTGGCACATCAACTGCCTCGAGTTGCTAGTACTAGTGCTAGTTTCGCTCTGAGCCGCTTGAAAAGGCCGCTACAGGGCAGGGCTGGCTGGTCCTTACGGACAACACTCCGACCTTTGCGTACATCAACCGACAAGGTGGTCTACACTCCCATCGCATGTCGCAACTCGCCAGCAATCTCCTCCTCTGGAGTCAGAAGCATCTGGGGTAGCTTCAAGCCATGTATGTCCCCGGTGTGCTCAACTGTGTGGCTTACGAGCTATTACGAGCTGTGCTCCCGGGAGAATGGCGGTTAAGCTGATCTGGAGACAGTTCGGGGAGGCTCAGGTAGAGCTGTTTGCCTCCCCAGAGACCTCTCACTGCCAGCTGTTTTACTCCCTGACCGAGGGAACACTCAGCACGGACGCACTGGCACACAGCTGGCCCCAGGGCCTCCGCAAATATGCGTTTCCCCCTTGCGCAGACTCTGTGCAAAGTCAGGGAGTACGAGGAGCAGGTCCTTCTGATGGCTCCCTATTGGCCTACCTGGACCTGTTTCCCAGAACTCATGCTCATGAGTTCGACTGACTCAGAGACGGGGCAACCTATGGCACCCGCTTCCGGACCTCTGGAAACTCCATGTCTGGTCCCTGGATGTGACACAGAGGTTCTAGGTGACTTACCCCCAGAGGTACTTAACACCATCACTTCTGCATGGGCATCGTCCACGAGACGTGTGTACGCCTTGAAGTGGAACCTGTTCGTCGAGTGGTGTTCTTCTCGCCGAGAAGACCCTCGAAGATGTTTGATTGGGTCTGTTCTTTCATTCTTGCAGCAAGGGCTGGAGCGAAGGCTGTCTCCCTCCACCCTCGAAGTACATGCATAAATATTATTCATAGATTTATGAAATACAGATATCAAAATGCAAAGCAGAATACAATATAGTAAATAAACCTACTTCATAAGTCTGAAACAGAGCATAATTTTAACTAGATACAGTGATGTCAGAGTAGGGCTCAGTTTCTGATTGGATGCTGTGATTGGGAGGCTTCTACATGACCAGGGATCAGCAGCTCTACCTGTTATTCACTCCAGGACTGTTTGATATGCCGTTTGCTCTACTCACTTCTGAATGAACAACGGAGATGTATGGTGTCCTGCTTATGCTCACTGTTATTGTGAGACTAGAGACTCAAGGTAAGTCAGAAAACTGTCTATTAAAATTATGATTTATTAAGTTAAAGTAGATAAGCAAGTATGATCATGAGAAAATGAAATTCCCAAAATATGTTTAAACTGGTACCCATAACCTGTCAGCAGAGTATTGTCTGATACCCAAAATTAGCTTAACTTTATTTTGTCTGATATCTAAACAACAGCCTTCTATCAGCCTAAGAGGCATGCGGAGGAAGCCATGGGGAAGAGAAGAAAGCAGAAGACTAACTAGTTTTAGTTGTGTCTGTTTCAATGCTCAGTCAAACATTGTCTGACCAGCATAAATTCAAGTGTTATTATAACAAAGCAATGAAAAATGCTTCACAACATCATGTGGCAATTAAACATTGAAATTGAGACATTCTCTTATCTCTAACTTGTTTGTTAAGACAACACAGTACACAACATAAGATTAAACAGTAATGGAAATAATATAAAATGACTGATAAATTAATGAATCAGTGAAACTAGTAAAAAATGGACAATGGATTAAAAATGTATTATAAATGATTATATAATTAAATGGAATAATTAAATTGTTTGATATAAAAAAGAAAACAATACAAATGTATGGTGGCTCTCTTGAAACTATTCACAAAGGTTGCTATTAAGAATCCTTAGATCCTTCAATATAATATATTATCTATTGAATAGCACTTTTTTAGGGTTGAGAAACAATTACTGTTGTTTTAAATCGTTTTTTTCTTTAAATACTATCACTGTATTGATTGCACATAAGATAAAGTTCATCCTTTGTTATTCATCCATACTGTTAATCCATTCTGGCTAATATCATCACACTTGATCTGTTTCAGTTGTGCACAGGGATTTTGGATTAATTGGATGTTCTGATACAGAGAAAGAAGTTTTGTATGGATCTGATGGAGAGGAAATGTACCATCTAGACTTCATTAGAAAAAGAGGAGTACCGACAGCGCCGGACTTTGCTGATCCTGTCAGCTATTCTGAAGCTTATGATGCTGGTGTTGGTCTAATAGAGCTCTGCAAACACAACTTAGACGTAGACATTAAAGTTTACAAACCCTCGGTCGAACAACTAGGTAAGACACACATTGTATATAATTATTATATTTTTACATGATGGATATATAATAGATCTATAATAATCTGATGTTTACATTTTTGTTGATGTGCAAAGAAATTAGCTGCTGAAATTATAAATATAATCAAGTTGTGGTCCAAGATAAAATGTCCACTGAGGTCCCAAAACCAGCGTCTAATTCTGTGTGTTCACAGACATCCCAGATACTTCCATCTATTTGAAAGATGACGTGGTGCAGGATGTTGAGAACAACCTCATCTGTCATGTGACTGGATTTTTCCCTCCACCTGTCAATATGTCATGGACTAAAAACAATCAGATTGTGACAGAAGGCATGAGTCTAAGCCAGTACCGCAGAAAAAATGACGGCACCTTCAACATTTTCTCTACTCTGAAGTTCACGCCAAAAGAGGGAGACATTTACAGCTGCACTGTGAACCACAAATCCATTCAAGGCCAACCTAAAACCAAAACATGGGGTGAGGCACTGCTTCATGTAGTTTCAGTGGATGTACGATTCTAATTGTTCCCAAATTGTTTGCTTTAGAAGATCAACTAATATATTATAACAGACATCATCTTAAAGGAACACTCCACTGTTTTTTGAAATAAGGCTTATTCACCATCTTTCCTACATTTAGATAGGTGGGCAAACGCATTTTTGTCTCAGTGCATACATTGTTTTAGTTTGGAAGCGCTACTGCTAGCTTAGCTTAGCATAATGAATGGAATCCTTTGTTGCCAGCTAGCATGTCATGAGTAAAAGTGATAAAATAAAAAAATTTAAAAAACGAATTACTTCTTGTGGCCTGCGTATTCTCAACAAATAGAAATGCAGATTAAGACTAGGCGATTTCCTAGGCAGATATTGACTTGGGACAATATTGGGGTGAAGGAAGCACAGGCGAAGCACTGCTACTTGGGCACAGAGATATCACACTCACCACCAGTTTGTGTTGACTCTCATCCTCACGTCCTCAGGCTGTTGAGCGATCGCATCCTCCTCCTCCTGTCGTTCTATTTCCAAAGAACGCAGCTCCTCTTCTGAAAACTCTGGTTCATAGAGGTATGGTTCTGGCTCTTGACTGTCTGAGAAGTCACCCTCCTTGTCTCTCACAAAATCCGCCATGTTCATCACCATTCACTATGTCTACTGTAGGAAAAATAGCCAGCTACTATTCACGCTGGTATGTTGACGGAAGTTGGGGGATTTCAGGTGTTGTGTGATATCTCTGCGCCCAAGTAGCAGTGATTCACTTGTGCTTCCCCCCAATATAGTCCCAAGTCAATATCTGCCTAGGAAATCGCCTAGTCTTAATCTGCATTGCTATTTGTAGTCATTGTGAATACGCAGGCCACAAGAAGTAATACGTTTTTTTTTTATTTTTATTTTATATCACTTTTACTCATGACATGCTAGCTGGCAACAAAGGATAACATTCATTTTGCTAAGCTAATATATCGGCGGCGCTGCCAAACTAAAACAATGCATGCACTGAGACAAAAATGCATTTGCCCACCTATCTAAATGTAGGAAAGACGGTGAATAAGCCTTATTTCAAAAAACGGTGGAGTGTTCCTTTAAACAATTTAGGAAACATGACATATCCTAAAAAACTAACTTCTTGAGAAGTTGATTGAAAAGATTATGTTGTCACGTTTTGGTTTTGTTTCATGTTCTTGTTTCATGTCTGTCATGTGATCCTGCCAAGTGTTCCTCATGCGAATGTGTCATGTTGCCATTGGTTAATTGTCCACAGTTGTCCCTTGTCTAGTCATTAGTCTTGTGTGTATTTAAGCCCTCATGTTTGCCATGTGTCTTTGTCCCCAAAGGAAGAGATGTTAGTTTCACGTCTTAGAATGGGTCACACTGGTTTAAATACAACATTGTACAGAATAGGAAAACATCCCACTGGACTATGCACTTATTGTAATGTACAAGAGACAGTGAAGCATATATTGTTAGACTGCAAAAAATATGAAAAAGATAGGGTAGAATTGAAGACACAAATGGATGAACAAAGCATTACACTTGAACATTTATCAGGGAAAACATCTGGGAAAATACACAAATTATTAATTGTGTTTTTGAAAAACACTGGGTTAAGCGAAAGAATTTAATAGGTAATTTTTATTTTTTTATTTTTTTTCTCACAGTCTTCTTTGTTGTCATTATAATGCCCACACTCCAGTCTAGTAGGTGGCGGTAATGCACCTTTGAGATAAGTTGCCAACCGCCATTAAAAATCTGAAAGAAGAAGAAGAAGAAGATGTGTCTTTGTCTAGTATTGTTTCCTATAACCACTGGTTTGTGTTTGTGTTTGTGTTTGATACACCACACCACACCACACCACACCATGCCATGCCTTTGTTTTATGTTTGATCACGTTTTGTAAATAAACTGCACTTGGATTCTCTACAAACTTGCCTTCAGTGGAAAACATTACAGAATACTTGACCTAAAGTGAACCCAGCGGTTGCCCTCCTGCATCTAAGCCAGGGGGAATGGTTCCCTGAAAACATATGTGGAGAAATTGTGTGGACTCTTGTGGGCTTTAAAATACATTTTTTGGTTTGAACTAAATGAACCCTTGCTCTCTGTACTGCCTGGGGGAAAAATTTATTTCTCCCTTGCACAATACATCGACCATGCCCTTCTGCTGAGCAGTTCCTTGTTTACTGTGGGAATTGTGGATGAGGGGCTCCACAATCCTGCAGTGCACACCACAGCCAGCATGCCAAAGCCTGAGTCACTTGACGTCATGCCTGCCCAGCCTGAGCCTCTTCACGTCATGCCTGCCGAGCCTGAGCTTCTTCACGTCATGCCTGCCAAGGCAGTAGGTACCTGATTAAGGCCACAGAGGCCGTTGGATCCGCCCTGGCCCCCTGAACAGCAATCTCTGCCCTGGCTCCTTGAACTGCTAGCACCACCCTGGCTTCCTGCACTGCCGGCGCCACCCACCCTCCACGGCCCAGGTCCTTCCGCAGCCCGGCTCCGCCCACGCTGAACGGCCCAGGGGTGCGTTTCCCGAAAGCATCGTTGGCCAACTATGGTCGCAAGTTCCGTCGTTACCAATAGAGTTCAATGGACATTGCAATGAACTTGCGACCATAGTTGGCCAACGATACTTTCGGGAAACGCACCCCAGGTCCGCTCACGCTCCACGACCCAGGTCCTCCCACCATTGCCATTTCCTGGTCCAGTTCCTCTGCACGGGCATGGCCCTCCATCCCTCCCCCAAGACCGCCTCCGTTCCACCACCCTCCTGAACTATTGTTTTGCTGTTCTTGTCATGTGATCCTGCCAAGTGTTCCCCATGTGAATGTGTCATGTTTTCATTGATTAATTGTTAATTAAGTCGATGTTCATGTTTTGTTTTGAGTTTCATGCCATGCCTTTGTTTTATTTTTGATCACGTTTTGTAAATAAACTGCACTTGAGTTCTCTACAAGCTTGCCTTCAGTGGACTTACATTACCTATGTAGGCATTAATCATAAATATAGTGTTATTAATACAGTTCATTGGCCATATCTAGGAAAAATTATGAAGAAAGTGTAAAATTCTAAAAATGTCACTTTACAGTAAACATGAAATATATATTTTTACATTATGTGGCATATGCATCATCATGTGCTTATGTATTTCAGAAGTGGACGTTGCCCTCCCCAGTGTTGGTCCAGCAGTGTTCTGTGGAGTGGGTCTGACTCTGGGACTGCTGGGAGTCGCTACTGGAACTTTCTTCCTCATTAAAGGAAACAACTGCAACTGAAAGCAGTTAACCTGATTTAAAGGGTAAGTTCGGTATTTTACACTTAAAGCCCTGTTTACAGATCGTTTCTGATGAAATAGAACGGTTAAGATTAAAATTTGGACACATGCTCCTGTCCCGAGAATTTTAGGTTTATTTCGCTTTCCCCTCCACCCCCACAATGGTTGTCTAGGTGCACTGGAACATTCCTTCCTAAAACACATTAAACTTTCGTTTACAAAGACGTGAAACTCACCGAGTGGTCAGGGGTGTTCACTGATATGCTCACTCAAAAATCGCTGAAAAAGATGCATTCCAACAGGTGTTTTACCATTCGTTTTAAAACTGTGGACCTATTTTTCCAAACGCGTCACACCCGTATATTCTTCCGTTGAGAGCTTGAATAATAGACCAGTTGATGGCGATAATGCACCTTTGCCAATTGCAAGCAAACCGCTGGCATTTCATTGAATACACAGAAGAAGCAGAAGAAGAAGCGGCGGAGTAATACCGTACCTCACACAGTCTTTCAATACAAGTCAATGGAGTTGGACAAAAACTATGATAAAACCTGTTGAAAAGCATCTTTTGCAGCGATTTTTGTATGAGCATATCAGTGAACACCCCTGACCACTCGGTGAGTTTCACGTCTTTGTAAACGAAAGTTTAATGTGTTTTAGGAAGGAATGTTCCAGTGCACCTAGACAACCATTGTGGGGGTGGGGGGGAAAGCGAAATAAACCTAAAATTCTCGGGACAGGAGCATGTGTCCAAATTTTAATCTTAACCGTTCTATTTCATCAGAAACGATCTGTAAACAGGGCTTTAAGTGTAAAATACCGAACTTACCCTTTAAAAATGAACACATTCTTATTTTGTGATTCAGATTTTTTTTTTTGAGCTCTATAAATTAAGCTTTTTGATACTAAAAACAATAATTTTGTGAGACATTGAACATGACAAATAATGTTCAAATTTGGTTGGGGTCCTAGGTCAACTTATTGTTCCGACACAGCTTGATTTTCTTTCATTTGTTCAAATATTTGTTTAAATATAATGAATGATCCAAATTGTTTTGGGTTTTTTTTTCTGTCAGAAGTCAAGGCAATACCATGCAATGTATTGAGGTGCATTCATTAGAAGATCACTAAAAAAAGTGGATCTCACCTTCACCTGATAATAATAAAAAATATAATTCATCATGGTTCATGGTTTTCATAAAACAAGAGTTGATGTTCTATAGTACAGATGTTTTATAGAAAAGTTAATGTCAACAGACACAGGGCTCTGACATTAAACAAAATGAAACACTGAAATGACACACCGGACAAACAATATTCTTTTATTGCACATTTACCCTTGACCATTTAATACTGACTCACATTCTATTCATTTATATGTCTTCAACACTTACTTAAAGTTTATTTGCCAAATTATCTGTAATTGGTTAAAGATGATGAAGATAGTCTTTTATTATAATTTTTGCCTTTATTGGACAGAAAAGTGGAAGAGAGACAGGGTGTAATGGGAGGATAAACTAGATCAAATGAAGACTTAACTCGGGTTTCTCAAAGCATTGCTGTGCTATATGTCAGACTGATGCCCAAATGGCTTTCTCTCTGACAATGATTATGAAAAACCAAAATGCACATAATATCCCCAAAAATCCTTAGACACACACGTACAGACCTTATAAACTATATTTAAGATTATATAAATTTTATAGGCTTTATTTCAGGTGAATGATATGTCCAACCTTATGTCACGTTCACCATCTATCTCTGCACTACATTCCCCAGAATCCTCTTTGGCGCACATGCAATTACTTTCCCCTGAGTATAATCACCTGCACCTGTTCACAATCAGCAGCCTCATCAGCAAGCTCTATAAAATACTCACCACAGCCTCAGTTCAAAGTCAAGCCTCCAACAGGAATAGACCATAATCCATTGTCTCCTGAACCTCTGATGCTTCCAAGATGTAACATATACTCACCTGTGAAACACTAACCTCTGTGTCATTGTTCTGCTGTCTCCAGGAATCCTGTTTGATTTCCTATTGCCTGTGATCCGTTGTTCTCCCGAGTTTACAGTGTTTCCTATGAGCTTTCTATCGACTGCATCTTTAAGAGAGAAGACAAGTATTTATGAACTGTGACTGTTTGATATCTACAAACCTGAAGTGAACATGCTTACCTGCTGTCTGCCCAGCACCGAGTGATCTTCATTGAATCTGCACCTGAACTTACCAAATACTCACCTTGCACTATTGTCAACTTGAATAAAGCTGTGTTTGGATTCACTTACCTCTGTCTCCGTGCCTGTATCCTGATACCTTACACCTAAAGTTAACCCTCACAAAAAACCTGTGCACATCATTAGATTTAAAGAGTAACATCATCTGGACCTTTTTTTTGGCCTTTTTAGGGAGGACACATAAAATGTTAAACAGTTTCTATGATATTTCACTACACACACACTTTAATTGCTTTTTTCTTATATTTAATTTTTCTGCAACTAATAAATCCTCCTTACATCCTACAATTTATTTTTGTGTTTTCTGACAGGTTTTGTCAAATGAAAGCAGTGTCTTGAAATTTATTTATTTTTATTATAGGGACAGTGCATATTAATAAACATTCCTGTCAATATGGCAGAATTAGCCAAAAGGCTATTTTTCATCTGCAGTCCCTAGACACATGGTAAAAAGTCACCCTAAAAGGGAGTAAAATTACATATTTACATAACAATATAAAAATTACAATACGTTTAGTAAGAATTACTATTATGTTAAAATATACAATCGAAACACAGCAAACCAACAATCAAACAAACATCACACAAAACCATAACACATACACACAAGGCAAGAAGCCAGTAGTGGGCAGCGAGAGCAGGTCTAGAAGTAAGTTAATGTTGACAGCTCTGATAATCAATTAACCATTTTTTTAACTGGATCTTAAATGTACTATATGTGTTAGATTTCCGATGGTTATGGGGGTGAGGTTCCACTCAGTAGCAGCTCGAACAGAAAAAGCAGTTTGACCAAATACACTTTTCCTAAAGGGAATGATACAATCTCCACTCACTGCACCTCTGGTTCTGCTGTGATCAGATGTTCGGATGTTAACAAACTGATGGAGAGGAGGGGATGATAAACCATGAATTATTTTTTACAGAAGACATAGATTTGAATATTTAACCATGTTTTCTCAGCTGAGTAATCTATATTTTTGTAATATTGGACAATGATGAGAAATACATGGTTTCTTATCAAGAATTTTAACAGTTTGTTTGTTAAGTGATTGCAGAGGTTTCAAAGATGTAACACTAGCTTGCGACCAAATGGGTAAACAAACAGTAAGTGATATGTGAGAAGATCATAGAGTGCATGTACATTTTTGCTGCCTGTGTGGACATTTGATGGCGAATGTGTCTAAAGTTACTGAGGGTAAATTTAATTCGATTACAGACCCTTTTTACATGTGATGTAAATGACAACTTTGAATCATTCAAAACTCCCAAATATTTGTATTCTGACATAGCCTGAGAAAACCCAGACAACGGTAGGAAATTAAATTAGAATTAATAGAGGATTTTAACTGTGACAAGATGATTGACAGGGCAGTTTAAGTGACAGGATGCACACGACAGATCCATCCGATAAAGATGACGAAGTAGTATGTCCCAAAGCTTGCCTACTTTTTTGCTACACATTCAAAAGTAAATACCTTTTCTTCACAAAAAGAGTACATACTTTTATGGCGTAGTGTAACTTAGGCGAATTGGGACGCAGCATATGGCTTTACACGATGACAATCCAGAGGCATTTGAGCTACGTCCGTTGGTGACGCCCCTTTGGAAATGAGTTATTAATGAAGATTTGCCAGACTATAACTCAGTTACTACTGAGAATGGTCTGGTTTTAACCAGGCTAATTCAGACACGATCTGCAGCCTTTCCCCTGAAACAAAAATATCTGGCTCAACACTGAAGTTTTTGTGAAATTTGGTTAAGAACATTGCTACTGTTTTTGATGTATTCAGCTGCAGGAAGGAATGTTTCAACCAAGCTGTTATATTATCCATGGCGTTAATGAGTTTCTTCAGCCACCTGGGAGATATTCCTACCATGAACATAGACTACGGTGTCATCAGCATACATCTGCACAGAAACGTCAGGACAGACAGATGGGAGGTCATTTATAAATTGAGAACAACAAAGGCCCTAAATTAGATCCTTGAGGAAGACTGGTGGACAGACTGAGGGCCGCTGATTTAAATGACTGGACTCTGACATGTTGGAAGCGGTCAGTGAGATAAGCCTCAATCCATTTAAGCACATCTGAGGAAAAATTAAAACTACAAAATTTTGTCAGCAAAATTTTATAATTAACAGTGTCAAAATGAAGCAGTTGCAACTACTAGTTATAAACACTACAGATCATTCATTAGACACTACATCAAAAAATGGACAACACAGAATCCAAAGCATGTCGTTACAGAAAAAAAGTAATGACAACTTACAGTAGTAAGGTGAATAAATTGTATACTGTATGCACTGCAAGTATAGTATTGTACTGAATATTGTATAGTAGGCCCATCGAATGTCTGTATATTCAGCACTTGCATAATGTGAAAATACAGTGACCCAACTGCAAAAGCCAAAAAGGTCACAGTAAAAAACTCTAAATGGAAAGCATGTTACAGTATACACTCAGAAGAGTTATGCAACTGCAAAATCAAGGTCAGTGAGAGAGATTTTATTCTGCTTCAGCATCATGTCTTTGTGTTGGTCCAGCCGGAGGAGTTTCTCCACATCACAGACAATGTCATCTCTGCAGACAAATGGGAAAAACCTAAAGTCAGATCCAGCCTTGACAACATTTTCCACACCTGCTCTTTCTCACCCCCATCCTCTTCCTCCACGTTCACCACCTCTTATACACATACTCTTCCTCCTCTACCTCTTATTTTATTTTCAATCCATTGTTGGTATCAACATTCAGTGCAACATTTTGAGTCAATTCTGGCACTCTGAACTGACGTATTATGTACAGTTGGTTTGGTCTCATCATTAGAAATAAGTGTGAACAATTTTGAGTCATTGTGTGTAAACGATGATAACTGTGTTGTAGTTGTGTTTAACTTTTGCCTGCCTGTGTTTAACATTTTGAAACATAACTGCATCACAGTGCAAAATGTGTTTTAGTGAGTGAGAATGTCTTTAGAGTTTTGCAAAAAGAGTGCATGAGATTTGCAAACCGTGTTTTAACTACCTGAACTTGTTTAATATTTTACAGAAAGAGTGATTTATTGACAAATTGGTTTAGGCTATAGAGAATTTGGTTCAGAGAATAGGGTTTAATATTTTAGAAATTCAGAAAAAGTGTATTCACCACAGTCCTGCAAAAGTAAAAAAAAAAAAAAAAAATTCTAAATGAAAAGCATGTTACAGTCACTCAGAAGAGTTGTGCAACTGCAAAATCAAGGTCAGTGAGAGATTAATTCTCAGCATCATGTCTTCATGTTGGGTCTGGCCGGAGGACTTTGTCCACATCACAGACAATGTTGTCTTTTGCCAGGCAAAAGGAAAAAACCCTCTAGTGTGCCAGATCCAGACTTGACAACACTGTCCACACCTCTTTCTCGTCCTCTTCCTCCTCGTCCACCACCTGTTACACATCTTCTTACTCCTCTCCTTCTCAGATTGTTTCCATCTATTGCTCATTTCATTCAGTACACCTGTGTCAACTATGCACTCTGAACTGACTTGTTTTGTACAATTGGTTTGGTCACATCATTAGAAATAAGTGTGAACAATTTTGAGTCGTTCTGTGTAAACAATGACAACTGTGTTTTAGGTGTGTAGGTTTCACCTGCCTGCCTTTTGCAACACAAGACAGTGCATCACAGTGAAAGATGTTTAGTGAGTGAGAATGTGTTTAGAGTTTTGTAAAAAGAGTGCCTGAGATTAGCAAACAGTGTCTAACTGCCTGAACTTAAGGTTTTACAGAAAGAGTGATTTATTAAACAAATTGTTTTAGGCTATTGAGAATTTGGTGCAGAGAATAGAGTTTAGTGTTTTAGCAATTCAGAAAAACTGTAACTAATATTGTGTACTGCCAAACATGCGAAGGACTTCAACAGTATGAGAACAAGTGGATGGTTTATTTTTAAGGGTTTTCAAAGAAAATTAACTGCTTGTTTGGAGTATTCAATTGCAGATTGATTTGTAAACCAGGCACAAATAAATTAAATAATACATTGCAATATAAAATTTATACATTTGTGGTATAACTGTTGTATATCTTTCAAGACCTATGTCACGGGTGACGAGGTGGCGGGGATGGGGGATCGAGTTATTTGTGTGGAAGAAGAAGAGAGAGATTTGGACCCGGGCAAGGAGAAGGATGGGCTGAAGGGAAAAGGGAGAAGCTAAAGTGAAGTCAGCATCTTAAGTGATATAAGTGTTGAACTTCTAGCGTTTATACGCCCATATAAATATCATTAATTATTAACGAATTATGATCAATAATTAATAACTTAATTATTTTCAGAATTTACTGTAGCAGAATCAATAGTATGATTATTTCATCAGTTCATCCAATGAACAGAAAGCATAAACAATTATTAACTCTAGGAAATATAATATCTTCCTGGCCAAGAAAGGATAATCCCCAGCTAACAGTAAATTACGAAGTAAATCAAGGGTAAAAGCATAGGTAACTTAAATCGAAGTTCAAGACAATAAATTCGTAAGCACATAACAAGTAATACTTCAAATACAAACAATACTTTATTGATTATATACTAACACATAAAGCTAATATCTAACACAAACACACGCACACACATTCATACGAGTTGCAGAAGGAAAAAGAGTAAGGAAAGATCAAGTTTTAAGAGTGAGTTTAAAAGTGAGATGATGAAATCCCAAGTTTCTATATGCACTTAAGACGTGACCTGGAACGGACCATCAATCATTAATTTAACCCTTCTATCGTTTCTTAGACAGGTTATTAAATTTATATCAATACACCAGTTCAGCTTTTAGTCTGGAGGTACTTGCTTGTCTTTGCGTTCCTTTTTGGGAATTCCCTTCGTTGCGTAAAAGGGGGTTTTCCCGGTCGGTTCGTTGGCTGGTCTCCTCGTGCCTGATGTCTGCGGCGGCCAGTCATGTGGTGTGCTGGCGGAATAAAAGTCTTTGTTTGAAGCTGGCTTTGCAGAAGAAACGTGGCTCGAAATCTTGTCGAAAAACTTAACTTAGAACCGAGACTCACAACGGAAAATAAAGGAAAACTTAGAAAAGAAAAGAAAATTGAGACGAGAGTAGTAAGATGGCTTGAATAAAGCTGTTGAACCCGTTCTTCTGATCTTAATTTGGGTTATTTCGTCTGCGCGTTTACATGGTTACTAGTCTGGTTTAGATCTTCATCTCCCGCTGCATTTTTGGTTCTGCACCCTCTTGAGAGTGATAGCAGAGCGTTTCTTGAGAGCGAACAAAAAAAAAATAGAGAGAGAGCTTTGTTTCGGGTCTAAGATTTTAAATTCAAAAGTTTGTCCCACCTCCTGAAGAGATCGGACCAATTAGACACTGGCTTTATTTGTCTCATCGTAAATCATGCGTTATCTGGGATCTCCTTACTTTCCAAGCTCTAGCAGAGAGTACAGAGGCCACAGTTTAGACATCATTACTATTATAAGAATACGAAACATTTTACACAGATTTCAATCAAGCCATCTTTTGAATCACGAGAATACGGTCATGCTGACAGGATGCACAACACACTTTCATTCAAGCATCTAATAGTTATAACAATTACATAATTATATATCAAAACATATTATCTTATTAAAATATGCATATAAGTGGTAGAAACAACACAGGATTAGGTAGTTGCATGATTGTTTGATCATGAGTCCATTGAAAATTGTTCTTGAATGGTTTTATGTATTTTGATATGTAAAGTCTTTTTGGTGTGGAAAGTTTAGACATTCCAATCTGAGGTCATGTATAGTTCCTGCTGACGTCTGTTTTGTTCATCTCCTTGGTCCTTAAGAAAGACAGGGTCTGTTAGTCGCAGGGGTCATGTGACCTCTTGTTAGGGCCCTGAGCAGTATCATCTTCTGAACCGATCCGTCTTGCAAAACTATCACACGTTGACAACGTTCTTCCTTAAAGTTAACCAATAAAAGTCTTTGGTTGCAGACTCTCTGGAGCCAGGGTGATTTATAGCTCTGGGTTTGTGAAGACTCTTTGTGGGATTATGTATGAACAAAATCACCTAAAAGCTTCAATTGTGTTTGGTTCATTCTCGTAGTTGTTACAAACTCTAACTGGATTATGGAACAATTGACGTCCCTGTGAATTGTATGGAATCATATGATGATTGAAACTTCTCTTGGAGAACCAGTAACTGCATTGAGAGACTTGTGCCTCACAGCTGCTTTCCATCTAGCTTAACATCAGCGAGTGGTGGACGAGACCTCATGCCTGCGCCTTCTCTGTGAGTTGTGAGATTTGCAGTGTTTTATATATATATATATTCACATGTGATTACTTGTGTGGGTTGCAGTGAAGCACGAGTGTGGGAGTGAATTGCGGAAGGCATTGGTGGTTCTAGTTAAAATACTCACCTCTCTCTCTGTTTGAATCCCGTTGCGGTAGATGCTGAAAGCTGTGAAAGCCCGTTGATGTGGTTGAAAATACTCACCTCTCTCTCTGTTTGAATCCCGTTGCAGAAGACGCTAAAAGCTGTGAAAGCCCGTTGATGTGGTTGAAAATACTCATCTCTCTCTCTGTTTGAATCCCGTTGCAGAAGACGCTAAAAGCTGTGAAAGCCTGTGGATGTGGTTGGAAATACTCATCTCTCTCCCTGTTTGAATCCAGTTGCTGAAGAGCCTGCTAAAGCTGTGAAGTATACGTACTCTCCTCTCCGTCTGAGTCCAGTGAAGAGCCTGCTAAAGCTGTGAAGTATATGTACTCTCCTCTCCGTCTGAGTCCAGTGCAGAGCCCGCTAAAGCTGTGAAGTATACTCACCTCCATTCTCTGTCTGAGTCCAGTAAAGAGCCTGTTAAAGCCGTGAAGTATACGTACTGTGGCAAACAAGAGAATCTGTCCCACAACATGGGTTACTTTCACTTTCATTTTAGCGTGATTTTGGGTGGAGTGTGTCAATTAACGATGGAAGGGAGTTGTATTTAAAGGGAGCGTGGCGTACCTGAATCAGAAGCGTCATCCGTTTGTTTGCACATGAGGGTTGCCCGTATGAGTGAGGTTATGGTGGAAAGACGGCTGCGTGTCAATCAGCTGTTTCACGTGTATGTCTGGTGCGTGACTGAAGCATTGCACTTCCAGACCAACTGTCATGAGCTGTCCTGAAGACAAGGCAAAAACCGCTTATCCACTTATCTTGGTGTCTGGTGACTCGCAATACTCATTGGTGCCTTCAATACCTGCAAACGTGGTCAGTACCTCTGCGCCGCCATTACACACACTGCAACACACGCACGCACGCACCCACTCGCATAGCTTTCATATTCGCACATTCTGTGTGCTTAGTGTTTTGTTTATAATTGTTGTTGGCCGTTAAAATTATTGTTGCTGTTGATTTAATGTTGGTGATTTACCACAAGATTTATGAGATGTTTATCCAATGTTTTCTTTGTTCTCTCTTTTTTTTTTATGGACTTTTTTGTGAATGAATGTGGACACGAATCTGCGAACGTGGATTAGCGTGACGCGGTCGGTTTCCGGCACGGGGCTCGGATCTCGAAGACCAGAGACCGCTAGTGTGAACGTGTGAACTTCATTAATTTTTTTTTTTGCCGTCTTTTTTGGGTACTAAGACCACCGGTGATGCCCAACCAGAGTGGGATGGTTCAACTATTCCTTGCCTCAACATCTCATCAAGTTGCTCATCCAGGGCAAGTTGCTTGAGGGGAGACAAACGGTATGGCCGTTGTTTAATTGGGACTTGGCTGGTGGCATAGATGCTGTGTTGGAGAACCTCAGTACGTCCAGTACGGAGAGTACACACCTGAGGGCTTTCGTTCAAGATTTGGAGTAACTGTAGCTTATCATCAAAAGGTAAATGAGCAGCGTCTACAGCATTTTTTATCAATGTCTTTTCATCAATACCGTCCGGGTGTTGAATTTGCAATGGTGATGATGGAGGGGGCACAGAAGTTAATAAGGAATGGTTTTGTGTGGCTTCCTTAAATTGACACCTCTCTTTTTGGGGACTTACATTTGGCACACTTGGATTTCCTGGTTGAAAGGGGTACTCTTTTGAAGGATCCAGCTTGAAGGAGTATTTTTGATCAATGACATTGAGTTGCAGCCCACTGAAGAAAATAAAGTCCAACCCCAAGACTACAGAATAGGCTAGAGCTTGGGATGAAAGTACAGCAGTAGGTAAGGTAAATGTTTGGTCATGTAAATTAATGGTGGTATTCAGCCATCCTAATGGAATCTCTGCTTTTCCGTTCGCCAGATAAAGAGGACCACGGCACCATGGTTGCAGCTGGTCGGGGGATGTAAGCTGCCTCATGAGATTCTCATTGATGAGTGTGTAGCTTGCACCAGTGTCCACAATGGCCTTACCTGACCAGGCCATAATCCTCAGAAAGGAAAGCAGATAGAAATGCAGTCTCAAACTCATTCCAAGTGGTTATGGTGGACCGTCTGACTTCCCACCAGTCTCGTGCTGTTCCGTACAAGACAGTACGGAAGGTAGCCAGGATGTCTGCATCTGTCAGGGGATGTATAGCCAAAAAATCCTGACATTTGGTTAAGTACAATAGGGGGTCTGTATCATCTGAAGGCCTTCCAAATGTAGGGAAATTTAATTTTATATGGTCACTTTTAATCACAGATGTTAAAGGAGGGGCTGAAGAGGTTGAAGGAGTCACTGGAGCAGAGGGAGATGGCTGGGATGAAATACTGGTAGTGCTGGGATCTGGTGGTGTCAATACACTTAACTTTTGTTGATCTGCACTTTTATTGACACTTTGAAATCCTTTCTCCACTTCACTTTTCAACTCTTTGAAACCGGTGAGACATTGATCAGTTTGAGTAACACATTGTTGGAGTTGTGAAGTTATCTTATTATGGCTTGTTTGGAAAGTGTTTTGAACAGCTTTGATGTCCTGCTGAACCTCTGCTTGGAGTTGATCAACCATGAATCGTAGTTCGGACACCAAGGTAGATTCCACCTTCTGGAGTTCTTCCGTAATCATTAACTTCATTGCTTTAGTCAGGTTATCTGCTTCAGATTCCTCTTGTTGCTTAGTGGTAGTAATCTGGGTTAATACTTGATTTTTGTTATCCTCCAATTTTGCAGCAAGATCAGCAATCTGGCTCTGGTGATGAGAAGAGGTATCTTTCACTTCCTGGGTAAGTTCATCCACTCTTCTTTCTTGTCTTGCCATTAAGTCAAACAAGGTATCCCAGTTCCCTTGTACCCGGGCAGTGACTTCTTGAATTTCCCTTCCAGGAGTTGGTAGAATGTTGGGCAGGTCATGTTGTGCTACTGAAGAAGGAGTTCCACCTTCAGATGAGGTGCAAAGTTGCATGTTATCCACTTGTGGTGCCCAGGTGAGAGTTTGCACTGGAGTGCTCCCAGCCAGAACAGGAGTGGACATGTGCATACGGGTTCCAGGATGAACAGGGCTGAGTGGAGTGGGGGTATGGTAGAACACAGGAGCACATGGAGGTGGTACCAGAGGCATCCACGGTCGCAGTGCAGGCGGTTATACTGGAGTTGAGATGTCTGGTGGAGGCTCAATTTCCACAAAAGTAGTTTGGGAAGGATTGGGTATGCGCCATGATTGCTGTGATTGAGTGTAAGAATGTTGAGTGTGAAAAACAATAAATATCAGTAAATGAGATGTGTCAGTTTGTTTGTCCCTGAAATATTTCTACTAAACAACAAAATACAACTTTTCACAACTGTTCAATCAGTATTATCTCAAAGACACTAAGTAAATCAAAAACAATAAGTATTCAAAGTAAGTCACCTTCCTAGGACATGTTGTAAGTGTCAAGGGCATTTCAGCAGACCCATGTAAGACTGAAGCCATTCATGCCTACCCTGTGCCTACGAACCTGAAAGAAGTTCAGCAGTTCCTCGGGTTAGCAGGGTGGTATCACCGTTTCGTTCCCAATTTTTCCAAGATTACTGAACCCCTCAACGCACTGAAAAAGAAGGGACATAGTTTTCAATGGTCAATTCAGTGTCAGCAAGCTTTTGACCAGCTAAAGTCTTGTCTCACCTCACCTCCCATTCTGGGCCATCCCGATCTTCAGCGGCCATTCATTGTTTACACCGATGCCAGTGACATCGGCCTGGGTGCCATATTAGCCCAACGGAGAGATGTCGGCAGAGAAGAGGTTATAGCCTATGCAAGCCGAACCTTAACTGGGGCCGAACTCAATTACACTGCAACAGAGAAGGAATGTCTTGCAGTCATCTGGGCCCTGGAAAAGTGGCAACATTACTTGGAGCACAAGCTTTTTACAGTTGTTACCGACCATGCTGCGCTGCAATGGGTCATGAACTCCACGAAAACCACCAGCCGCCTCATTCGTTGGGTCCTGCGATTGCAGAAATTCGATTTTGTTATTGAGTACCGAAAAGGGAAGCTAAATGTAGCTCCGGATGCTCTATCCAGATCTTCGGTTACCCCAGGATGTAACTTGTACACCAGTGGAAAAGACCCAGCACTGCCTGTATCAGATGTTGTCCTGTGGGAAGAACAGCACAAAGACCCCGAAGTTACAAAATTATTGCAAGCGGTTGCAGATAATTGTGCCAGTCTGATTGACCAGTACGAAATAATTGAGGACAAATTGTATCACAAAACATACCTGACAAATAACCAACTGCATTACAGAATCTACATTCCCAGCAGTCTCAGATCCACCCTTCTCCAGTACTATCACTCCACTCCCATCTGTGGCCATGGAGGAATCTACAAGACCTATAAGCGACTTCAGGAAGTAGCATTTTGGCCAGGCATGTGGTCAGCGGTGAAACAGCATGTGAGGACCTGTGTTAAATGTCAAACTCTGAAAAGTGATAACAGGAAGCCTGCTGGAAAACTACAGCAAATCACAACAAGCCGCCCAAACCAAATGCTGGGAGTCGACCTCATGGGTCCGTTGCCACGTAGCACAACTCAAAATGAATACCTGCTGGTCTTTGTTGATTATTATTCTCGATGGGTTGAGTTGTTCCCTATTCGGAGTGCCACAGCGAAGAATGTTGCCTCCATCTTCAGAAAAGACATCCTGACACGTTGGGGCGTACCAGACTTCGTTCTCTCCGACAGAGGCACTCAGTTTGTTTCATCTGTTTTCAGAGAGTTATGTGAGAACTGGAGTGTTATTCCCAAATTAACTACAGCCTATCATCCCCAAACCAACATGACCGAAAGAGTTAACCGAAATCTCAAGAGCATGATGGCAGCCTATGTGGACGACAACCATCAGAGGTGGGACCAGTTCTTACCAGAATTCAGATTCGCTCTTAATTCAGCCGTTCAAGAGACCACTGGATTAACCCCAGCAGAACTCCAGCTGGGTAGAAAACTCCAAAGTCCAATGGACAAAATACTCTCTGGGCCTAATCTGACCCCAGACGCTGCCTCATATAATGTAGTGCATCATCTTCATCATCTGCAAACTCAAGCCGAAGAAAACAGCAAGAAAGCCAAAATGAGACAACTGAGGAACTATTACAAGAATAGGAGAGATGTAACATTCAAAAGCAAGGATCGAGTATGGTTGCGTAACTTTCCACAGTCTAATGCACAGCGTAAATTTAGCGCAAAACTAGCACAAAAATGGAAAGGTCCTTACCGCATTATTAAGCAGCTGGGTCCGTTGAACTATCAAATAGCCCTTGAAGACACAGGAGAAGATGTACGTACAGCTCACGTTTGCAACATAAAAATGTGTTATCCAACGGCTGAGGAATTGGAGATACAAGAAAAGAAAAAACTCCTGGATATATTTCAAGAATCCTCTGATGACGAAGATTTTCTAGGATTTTAATCTGAGTTTTCTCTCTTCTAAACAACCATAGGTTGTTTTTTTTTCTAAGGAGGGGAGAGTGTGGCAAACAAGAGAATCTGTCCCACAACATGGGTTACTTTCACTTTCATTTTAGCGTGATTTTGGGTGGAGTGTGTCAATTAACGATGGAAGGGAGTTGTATTTAAAGGGAGCGTGGCGTACCTGAATCAGAAGCGTCATCCGTTTGTTTGCACATGAGGGTTGCCCGTATGAGTGAGGTTATGGTGGAAAGACGGCTGCGTGTCAATCAGCTGTTTCACGTGTATGTCTGGTGCGTGACTGAAGCATTGCACTTCCAGACCAACTGTCATGAGCTGTCCTGAAGACAAGGCAAAAACCGCTTATCCACTTATCTTGGTGTCTGGTGACTCGCAATACTCATTGGTGCCTTCAATACCTGCAAACGTGGTCAGTACCTCTGCGCCGCCATTACACACACTGCAACACACGCACGCACGCACCCACTCGCATAGCTTTCATATTCGCACATTCTGTGTGCTTAGTGTTTTGTTTATAATTGTTGTTGGCCGTTAAAATTATTGTTGCTGTTGATTTAATGTTGGTGATTTACCACAAGATTTATGAGATGTTTATCCAATGTTTTCTTTGTTCTCTCTTTTTTTTTTATGGACTTTTTTGTGAATGAATGTGGACACGAATCTGCGAACGTGGATTAGCGTGACGCGGTCGGTTTCCGGCACGGGGCTCGGATCTCGAAGACCAGAGACCGCTAGTGTGAACTTCATTAATTTATTTATTTTTTTTTTTTTTTTGCCCATTTCGTTTTCTGTGTGAATTATGATTTTGAACATATGGAAGAATAAATATTCCTTGTGAAATGACCTTTTTCCTGGGGTTATTATTATAATTTGTTGTGTAACAGGTGGTTATTTTTCTGCTATCCTGGGTTAAGTTAATTTTTGACAGGTTTAATCCTGTCTGGCGCCCGAAGGTTTTTTCTTTAAAATATTTATTTAAGTTAGGGCGGCCACCACCGTTATAGAGTGGCGCCCGTACAGGGACTTGAACTTGAAACCTGCTTGAACACTTGAAACTAGAGCTTTTGATTTTGACAATTCTTGTGAACTATTGAACATTTGAGGAAAAAAAAAAAAAACTCTGAAACATTGTGATTTGTAAACTTTATTTTTTGATGGAAAGTTAGTGAAAAAGTGAAATTATCTGAATTAATCTTGTAAATTGTTTATGCTTGTGAAAATTGTTTTTTTTGTGTGTATAAACTGGGAACGCTAAATTAACAATTAGAGTGTTATCTCTAAGGTGTCACAGTAATTGATAATCGTTTGAATAATTGAAATAAGTGAAGGTGACTCGCAATACTCATTGGTGCCTTCAATACCTGCAAACGTGCGTGACGCGGTCGGTTTCCGGCACGGGGCTCGGATCTCGAAGACCAGAGACCGCTAGTGTGAACGTGTGAACTTCATTAATTTTTTTTTGGTTTTTTTTTTGCCCATTTCGTTTTCTGTGTGAATTATGATTTTGAACATATGGAAGAATAAATATTCCTTGTGAAATGACCTTTTTCCTGGGGTTATTATTATAATTTGTTGTGTAACAGGTGGTTATTTTTCTGCTATCCTGGGTTAAGTTAATTTTTGACAGGTTTAATCCTGTCTGGCGCCCGAAGGTTTTTTCTTTAAAATATTTATTTAAGTTAGGGCGGCCACCACCGTTATAGTACTTTCCTCTCCGTCTGAATCCAGTGAAGAGCACGCTAAAGCTGTGAAGTATACTCACCTCCAGAGGTGTGGACTCGAGTCATGTGACTTGGACTCGAGTCAGACTCGAGTCATGAATTTGATGACTTCAGACTCGACTCGACAAAATGTACAAAGACTTGCAACTCGACTTGGACTTTAACATCAATGATCGTGACTTCACTTGGACTTGAGCCTTTTGACTCGAGAAGACTTGCTACTTCCCATGAAAACTGGGGAAAAACGTTCACGGCCGCGCCACTCTGTTTATCTAGCCTGGCTCCGCCCTCCTACGTACTTCCGCTTAATTTCATTTTCCTTCAGTACTACGTCTGGGACTGCTGTATATTCTTAGGTTTCCAGAAACAAATTTTTTGTAGGACCAATCAGCGAATAGAGGGAGTGGCTGAGAACGATGACGTTGATGTGATCACACACATGACTAGCGTCGGCCAATAGTGAGCCTACGTGTGACGTACAACACACAGACGCGCTGCTTTATCAAGACTCGAGGAACAGAGAGAAGGAAATGAATAGTGGAATAAAGTCGTTTTTTTTGTTTGTTTTTGCGCACAAAAAGTATTCTCGTCGCTTTATAAACTTTATAAAAGACAGACATCTTATTCTAAACATAATCCTCTGATCATTCGGACGACCACACGTTAGCGATTGGCTACGGCAGATCCTGAGTGACTCTGGGCAGATCCAATAGTTTTGAACTTTAACAGAGAACCCACCTACAAGGAAGTAAACGTTTCTCAATGGAGCGAGGCCAGACTCTCTGTACAAATGAAATGTACGAGAGTCTGGTAGAACCAGGCTACTGTTTATCTGCATCTGTGAAAAAATGTGCACCACCTATATGCATGCAGAGAGCGCGCGCGCTGCCTGCACGACATCCAATCACTGTAGTCCCACGTTGTTTTGATTCGACAGCATCTAAGCAGGCACATTGCAAGACAACCAATGAAGCGCAACAACGCATGCTATGAATTTGAACGAATGCTAAGCACCTTATTGGATGTACCGTAACTTGCTACAGAGCTGCCAACTCTCACGCATTCACCGTGAGACACACGCAATTGACACTTTTCACACGTTCTCACGCCACACATCCATTTTCTCACGCACAGAAAAATCGCGAAGCAAAGAGGACACGGAGACCGACAGACTAGGTTACTTATGATATAAAAAACTCTGCTCTCAGATTCTGTCACTTTTATTATGAAATTCAGACAATAAATACCTTTTTGGCGCTTGTAAATGTGACACGACAGATCCCTAGCGGCTTGTGAACCGATCATCTCTAGCTGATAGTAAATAACGTTAAACACGAATGAACACTGTTGAAAGATACAGTACAACTTACCGAAATGTATATTCCTCATACATAATATCGACCCATCAATCAAAGGGGTCAATAAAACAGTTGGAGAACAATTGTCACATAACATTTACCTCAGGAAAGCCATAATGACCATAATATAGGCACGTTAGTTGGCTAGAAAAAAAGAGCTATAGAGAGTATTTTGCTAAATATGTGTACTATATTGCATGTTTATTATATTTTTACTTATATCATTAAATAAAGTTGTTATTATAATAAAAAAAACGCATTATATTTAATTTGTGTTATTTTTAACCTAGGGCTGTCTGTATGTTTACAGCATTAGGTGAGTTGTTTTTTTCTTGAGAAAAATTAATGCCTATCTTGTGTAGCCTACCTAATATTTATCCAAATGAGTCAATATTAAATCAAATCACAATAATTGAATTGAACTGAAATAATAAAAAAGCGTAGCTTACCAGAAATTGAACCATGTAAACATTGTAACATGTTGTCACTAAACGTAATAAAATTCAGTTTAGTTAGTAAAATGTTTTGACAATCACAATACACTTATTGTGATGCAAAAATTACAATTATTAATAATTGCATCACAGTTGCACCCATCCCCCCCCCTTCCTTCCTGTTCAGCAGAAGAAATAAATTCATGTGAATTTTTTTGTGAAAATTAAATTTTCTGTTTTTTACTTTATTTGATTAATGTCATTGTATAAAAAGAGGTTTAAATAAATACAAATCTTACAGACATACATGATTTGTATACATTTTATTTCTGTGGTAAGAGGACTTGAAATGACTCGAAACTAAAATGGTAGGACTTTGGACTCGACTTGAGACTTGTTGGCTTTGACTTTTGACTCGACTCGGGACTTGCCTCATCTTTGACTCGACTTGACTTGGGACTCGAGGGCAAAGACTTGAGACTTACTTGTGACTTGCATAACAATGACTTTGTCCCACCTCTGCTCACCTCCCTTCTCTCCGTTTGAGTCCAGTGCAGAGCTCATTAAAGCTGTGAGTTATACATACTCTCCTCTCCGTCTGAGTCCAGTGCAGAGCACGCTAAAGCTGTGAAGTATACTCACCTCCATTCTCCGTCTGAGCCCAGTGAAGAGCCTGCTAAAGCTGCGAAGTATACATACCCTTCTCGCTGTCTGAGTCTAGTGAAGAACACGCTACAGCTGCGAAGCATATCCACCTCTTCTTCCATTCGAATCCTGTTGAGGCGAACGTCGAAGCTACTACAGTAATTGTTTTAAAGAGATGTTTTAATTAAATAAAGAGACTTTTGCACTTACCTTTTGTTGTCCTGCCTGCTGTGTCCTGCGGTGTAAGTCAGGGGTGACGGCCGGTCACTTAAGTGCCCACCACGACCTGTGACACCTACACTGTTACACTTTTCTGTAATTTCTATTTACTTTAAATCCCCCAGTATTATACTGCTATTTCTCTTTACAGTAAATAACTGTTATTCCCATTGCATCGTGGGCATTTTCTATGACGTTTAACACCACATACAGAGACTTACTGTATTTTTTTAATTTGCTGTATACTACTGTATTTGACGTAACGGCCTCTCTGGCTGGCACCATTCCATTGTGCTTTTTATTTCCTAATTTTTGCCTTACACCGCGTGTCTACAATGCTATAATAGCCAGAGGCGGTCTATATTGGACACACTGAAGTGACCGGACCTTTAATACAAAATGCAAACCTGTTTGTCCCAGAAATAGCACGAGCGCTTGGACTCGGAACTCGGTACGTCAGAAATATAACGGCGCATCACTATACACTGTCTGGGATTTGTCGTGTCGCGCTGGAGCATCTAGTGTAATATCACTGTGGTCTGACTGTCTTTTGTTGGATAGCGCCGCTCGTGTCGTGTCTGGCCCGGGGTAGAGACAGAATTCCCTTCACAGAGAGAGAGAGAGAGAGACCAGCAAGCAAGGTAAAAAAAAATTCTGTGTGTGTTGACAGGATTGTGCCCAGTTTATGCTATACTCGTCAACATGGCGGTAACGAACTTTACCACGGTAAACTGCGCTAACGTTTCATTTCACAGACTTTGTTAGATTATTGAATTGTCAAGTTAAAATACGCCAACGAGCAACGCTTAGTTTACATTAACAATAAATTAACTCATGTGAAATTCTGTTTTGGTTGTAGATAATGTTGGCCTACTGATGAGAAAATAACATTGTATGTTACAGTAGCTAAGTTTTATTTGGCTAGCGGCCACCTTTCTAGTTTTAGCATTAGTTTGCAAACTATAACATATTATCATTTTTTTTAATGGAATTAATATTTACTTCCATTTTTGTATGTGTTAAAGGCAACTGCAACAAAGCGCCAATTCGCGCCAGTGACTTCTAGCAAGATTCCGGAGGTAGGCCATTTGTGATATATTTTGAGATAAGTTTGATGAAATGATTAGCAATATATGATAAGTGCTTTGGAGCCACTGGTGCAGACTAGGTAGCATACAATATCTTATAAAATCTCTATAAAATTGTCTAACTTTATATCAAATAAGTGACCTACATCATGTCTAACTTTATATTTATTACACAGCAAATGAACCAATCAGAAGATGGACCATTTTCTATGTTCAGTCCAAGCGGCAACCCCCCTGTCTCTTGAAACCAACACCGAAGTGAATTAAACGGCAATTCATCGACTGGCCGCTTGAGGCTGGCTGCAAAAGTGAGTCAAATCTGCATCTCCCCCATGTTAAAATGCCAAACTTTACAGCAGAAAAAAAAAAAAACATGTTTACAACCTGGAGCAAAAAGTGGCTTTGGTCTATACAGCAAATTTTGCCCTTCATGACAACTGGGAGGGGGGTGAATTTTTTTATAACTCATCCGTTTAAATTATATTAAGCCTTAAATTTCTGCATAATTAAGGATGTCCACTTTTGAGTGACAGGTGGATTCCCGCTGCTGTGGTCATTAGTCATCATTAGCCATTTGTCTGCTGTTTGTTAGCCGTCACGTTACCTCAGCTAATTGTCTGACTGTAAAAATAAATTAATTCGGGAGTGATGCGCTACCATGGCGACGGTCGGCCACGCCCACTTTAGGCTTCAAAAACGTCTCGGGTTACGACTGTAACCCTTGTTCCCCGAGAAGGGAACGAGACACTGCGTCGTCTTCGTGACGACACTTTGGGGAACGCCCTTAGCGTAGCGCATCTGAAGCATGAATGAAATCTGTCCAATCCTGATTGGTGCTGCGGTGGAACGTAGTCCTCTGGGAGGGCGTCAACACACTCTTTTTTGTGTTGAGTCTCAGCTCCAGGCACCTGATATGGGCCAGAACGACATCTCGATGCCGAACTGCCATCTCGCGCGACTTGGCCAATATTAGCCAGTCGTTGATATAGTTGAGTATACGGATGCCCTGGAGTCTCAGCGGAGCCAGCACTGCATCCATGCACTTGGTGAAGGTGCGAGGGGAGAGAGCTAGGCCAAAGGGAAGAACCTGATATTGGTACGCTTCGCCCCCGAAAGCGAACCTCAGGAACTTCCTGTGACATGGAAGGATGGATATATGGAAGTATGCGTCCTTCAGATGCGTCCATCCTTCTTGGGAACTATAAAGTACCGGCTGTAGAACCCGGACTCCCTGTCTGGCAGAGGAACACGTTCTATGGCCTCCTTGACCAACAGGGATTGAACTTCCTGTTCCATAACCCGAACCTGCTCTGGGCCGACCACAGTCCAGACCACCCCATTGAACTTCGGGGGAGGGGAGCTGAACTGCAGTCTGTAACCCAGCTCTACAGTACGCAGGGCCCACGCAGATATAATCGGAAGGCATGACCATGCGCCGAGATAATCTACTAAGGGAACCAGCCTCTCGAGGCTGGCCTCGGGTGTCAACCGAGACTCGTTCCCGACCCCCTGAAGTGGCTGACCGGCAGGGAGCAGTCGAGAATGATTTTCGGTGTGCGGACGCGTTCACTGCCCAGCCACAGGTCTTTCTAGAGGTGGCTGGAGCGGCGCGCATGCGCGGGAAATCAGTGAGGCCCAAAGCGTACTGGACGGCGGGAACACAGCACTGATTTCCCGAGAGCTCCGGGAGGGAGGCGACCTCGATCGCGCCACCCCGGGGGGGGCAGCTCTCAGTGGTCCGGCCGCAACTAGGACCGCTTGGAGGAAGCCTTCTTTGCCTGAAGGACGGTCCTCAGATCGACCTTAGGCTCAGAAGGCTTGCCTCGAGAGCGCCGCCTCCTTTGCCAGGCTCCTTCGGGAGGGGCGCTCTCTTTTTGCACCTGTCGGTGCGAGGAGCTGGCAGACGGCCGAGGCTGCCCTTTTGAGGCAGTCTTCCCCGAGGAGCCAGAGCGGCGAGGGAGGTATTGATGGAAAACCGCCGACAGCTTTTTCACCTTAAGAAACCTCTCGACTACGGAACAAACCGCACCGCCAAAGAGGCCAGAAGGCGAAATCGGGGAGTCAAGAAGAAAATGTTTTTCCCTCTCCTTCATCCCCGACAAATTTTACCAAAGATGTCTCTCCACACACACCATACCAGCCATGGAGCGGCCGATGGCACGGGGAAGTCGGTGGCTTTCCTCAACTCCGTGATGTCATTTGGAGAGGGACCCTCGCCCTCATCAAGCTCCTTGAGGAGGTCGGCCTGATAGGCCTGCAATACCGCCATAGTATGCAGGCAACTACCAGCCCGCCCAGCCGCCATATAAGCTCTGCCCACCAGCGAAGATGTATCGTGGCATGGCTTGGTGGGCAGTACCGGGGCCTTAAGGGACGATGCGGCCTCAGGAGAAAGATAGCTCGCGAGAGCTTCCTCCACCCGAGGCATTTTCCCATAGCTCAGCCGCCCCCAGCACATTAGAAAAATCAAGCACTGGGGATTTGGAGAGCCTTGCTAAATATGTTTTTTCCCACGACTTGCACAACTCATTGTGCAAGTCAGGGAAAAACGGAAGGCCCCGGCGTGGAGGTTGAGACCGGCGCTTATAAAACCTTTCATCCAGCTTACTGGGCGGCTGGATTTCTGGTTCTTCTTGTGGCCAGTCAATTCTTAATTTGGCCACAACGCGGGTCAAAACCTCCACCAGCTCCTTTTGAGCGGGTGCATGTAGCGGGGGATCGAGCTCCACATCACCCGCCTCGATGCTTAAAGCATCTGACTCCTCAGAGCCAGATAGCTGAAGCATCGGTTCCTCCACCTCGCGGGAAGAAGCCGCACCGCGGGCTTCCACACGAGGCAGGAAAACATCCAAATCTTCAGACGAGGACCGGGAAGATGCCGAAGCAGTCCCGCGTCCCGCTGAAAGATCCATCTGTGAGCCCCACGATCTGCGGCGCCGCGCTGCCTCGGCAACGGCGGGCCCAGAACCGCTGGGTTCGCGAGCTTGGCCGCTTTCATCAAACACGGCCAGCCGTGAGAGCAACAATCTGAGCGGCAGCTTATCACATTTGCTACAGGCGGCTCCCTCGAGAGCCGCCCTAGCGTGCTGCACACCCAGGCAATGCACACACAGCTGGTGTGTGTTCGTGCCCGATAAATAGCGCGGACACGGGTGCACACACGGTCTGAACTGCTCGCTAGACATTATGCTTGTGTAACTGATTATATAAGGATATATAAGGATAAACAACACTAAATAGGACGGACAATTCACACAGAGTGCTTTATCTGAAGAGCAAAATGCTAACGTGTGTTTGTGCCAGCGTCCCTTTGTATCTTCCGGTTATGCCGTCATCTACTACGTCATGACGCAGCACCAATCAGGATTGGACAGATTTCATTCATGCTTCAGATGCCCTACGTTAAGGGCGTTCCCCAAAGTGTCGTCACGACGACGACGCAGTGCGAGTTCCCTCGAAGGGGAACGGTCTTCAGAAACCTACGGGTGACGTCACGGACACTACGTCCATATTTTTTTACAATCTATGGTTCAGTCTCATCAGATTAAATGTATCCAGGTAAGCACTGCAGTGAAACTCTCACTAATTCATTCATACCAAATCTAGCATTCTAAACAACTTAAGTTTATATTTTTGCATTATTTTGATATTTTATTGGGCAGAAGACTCTCTACCTTTGCAGTCCCACCTGAACAGGATGGTCCTAACATCAGCGCACAGGTGGGTTAACTACTGTAGGAAGGAGAACGATCATCACACAGTGATTTCTTACTGTGTATTTGTCTCAAACAGGTACCCCTTCACTGCAGACAAGCTGAAATGGGCTAAAATCATTGATTTCAGTCTTTCTTTCTATGGATCTCAGCATTTTTGGACAGAATTTAGGATTTGTAAGTATTACAATTTAATCTGGCATAATTTAATTTAGTTCAGTTGAAATGTTTGAATATGCTATTGACTAAAGCGGTTTACAAATATATATTCTTAAGTTATTGTAAAAATATTAATACAACTGTAAAAAAGGAGGTTAAAATATTTTGACACTAAAAATTTCTCTCTCTCTCTCTCTCTCTCTCTCATAGTGTTGGAACCGGGATCTCCTCTGAAGGACTGAGTACATTTGTGTTTGTGGACATGCATACAGACCAGGGAACATTCTGATGTTGTCAGTCAAGTTCTGAACAGGAACTAATCTTTGGAGAAGTTCATTTATTCGCAAAGGTGGACAAAAACTTTGCGTTGACTTTTTAAAGATTATTTTGATGATGATTTTTACTCTTATGCTGTAGAAAAGATGGAGGAGTAGACAGTCAGACATTGATTATAATAAGAAATGTGTCTTGAGCATCAAAGAGACTTCTTTCAAAAACATTAAGACACTTAAATACTTCTTTTGGCCACCAGTGTACATGAATCCAACAAATTTTTGTAAATAAGTGAAATTATTTTGAAGGTGGGGTTATGTGTCATGTATTGTGAAAACAACTGTGTTTTGTCCTGTGTTGGACATTTCTTTTTTGACTGCTTAAAAATGTATTTATATTCTGCAGTTTTATGAATGTAATGGTTGATATTTCATTATAATACTTGTATAAGCTAAATAACCAATGACTCTACATTCATTTTGTCAAATGCTAACGTTTTGTTTATGATTTTATGTATGTTTTTAACAATGTGTGCAGTGAAGGACAGCACATAATGTGTTAATTTCACATGTTTACACATCTTTGTGCTAACCTTTCTGACATATTTACTGTTAAAATCATTAACACAATGAATGAGTTATAATTAACACATTTTTTAACACAAAATTAACACAAAATTAACAAAATGTTGTCCCTAAACTCACCCATTAATGTGTAAAAATTTCACACATCATTTCCAGCATTGGCAGACTGTTTATTTTGTGATATATATGAAATGTTTTAAATAAAAAAAACGGTATTTTGTAATAACTTTGTCTAATTTGTTTGTATGTCAGTAGTATTTATGTAGGAAATTATTATTAAATCATTTATTATTATGAAATCTAATTTATATTTAGAACAAATAAAAAAAAATAATTACAGTAGTGTACTGATTAGCTTCGTTTTTACAGTAATGCATTGTATTACACAATTACAGTATCATGTAGTTACTGTAAAACTGAAATACAGTAATGGTACTTAAATCTTAATTACAGTAAGTTACTGTAAAAAACCCTTGAAAAGTCTAAAAGTGTATCTAGTCTCCTGTGGTCTCCAACAACAAAGCTGGCATATGTTGTGGAATTAACAATACCATGGGAAGAGGGGCTTGAAGAGGCGTATGAGAGGAAAAAGAACAAATATTCCAACCTGGCAGCTGAAGCATCCCAGAATGGCTGGAAGACCAGCATCTTCCCAGTAGAGGTGGAATGCAGGGTTCATTTGCCACATCTACCACCAGTTTGCTGAGAAAAATAGGGCTGAAAGGGCCTCTCTCCAACAGGCCATCAAGTCCATGTCAAGTGCTGCCGAAAAAAAGCAGTAACTGGCTCTGGATCAAGCATAAGGACCCCAACTGGGCAGCAAGGTAGAGACAGATGGTATGCGGTCAGGCTTAGGCCCGACTTAGGGAGAAGGACGCTCCTGCCATGCAGAGCCAATCAGGGATATAGAGGGTATGGCATGGAGGGGGGTGTACTTGGGACGCTGGGTACACCATTGAGCCTTCTGGAGATGTTGTGGGCTTCAATCAACGAAACGTCGATGAAGCAGCGTGCCCACCTGATGACCCCAATGACATACCTTACCCTCCTTTTCACCACTCCACACCGACTGCTACTGTCAAGAGTTTCCTACTAAAGAGATTGAAACATCTAGTTGTATTAGCTTTACTAGTCCTCCAGGAGCAGAGCCAACTGAAATCAAACTTTTGCAATAATGGCCAAAAAAATAAAGATAAAGT
This sequence comes from Abramis brama, assembly GCF_963993115.1. Lineage (NCBI taxonomy): Eukaryota > Metazoa > Chordata > Actinopteri > Cypriniformes > Leuciscidae > Abramis > Abramis brama. Next base: position 14,043,555 of record NC_139978.1, read on the forward strand.
AAATTTGTTTTTGTTCCTTTTTTACATAGATAAAATAAATAAATTATTTGTACATTTTTGAGGTGCATCGTTATGCCTATATACACATAAATTTCATATGCACATACATTTTATGCGCACACACACACACACACACAGTAATTGTCAAATGAAAACAGGACAATGAGGACAGGTTTTCCACCTAGTAACACTTGACATTTATGTGAGTAGAAGCTGATTTGCTAGATTATATAGACATCTACCACAAGAACAAGGCACTGAGAAAAAAGTTCTCCATTTGGCATATTCATAGACTGTAAATATGTCACTGCTAAAATTCTTGATTTTTCATCCCATATTGATGCTGTCTGCATTTTTTGGAACAGGCAAGTACAATGAAACATTTAGCAAATTAAATTCCTTAATTCATCAGTAAACCTGTGATTTACACATTTGAACGAGTTTTTATCTTTGATATTGGTTTTGCTGATAATGTCATTGCTGTTATTTCAATTGTCATTATTTTAAAAAACATGGTCATGAATATTGAGTGAGAGCCAGTAGTTTTGATGTCTCTCTGATGGGAATGTATAGGGGCTTTCACGCCGGAGGAACCTTTACATAGTTCCTTGAACTATTGGCGAAAGTATGTTACCCAGATTTTGGCGTGTTCGCACCACAGGAACTAGGAACTATTTTAGTTCTAGGAACTCTTTTGGAGGATCTAATTCAGCTCCTATTCAGAGTAGGGTCTAAACCAGCACTATGAGAACTATCCATGACATTAGTGTACACCAGGGCTATTCAATTAGTTTCATTCGAGGGCCACATTATCAAATCGAAAAGTTGAGGTGGGCCGGTGGGTTGGTTTGGGGGTTTAGCTTATTAATTGAAACATAACAGTTTCAATAAATAAGTTAAAGTAACCCTTAAAAAAGTGTGGTATTTACTTGGAAATGTGGTACCCAACAGTATGCAAATATATAAAACCATAATAAATAAAAACTTGATAATTTACAGCTGTACAACTATTTTCCTTGGAACAAATCAATTATTTATACAAACTTATAGCTGTTGGTGAGAAATAATAATTATTTTATTTATAGTTATGCTTAAATGAAAATATTCTGACAGTGAGACTTGATAACCACAGGCTACTCGCTTCCACTGCATAAAAAAAATGCCTAAACACAAGTTAAAAACTATACGCACCTTTACAAAGAAACTGACATCATTTCATAACAAACATTAATTATATATTCCTCTACCCACCTAATAACACTAATGCAATATAAATCACTATATTTACTATTATACTACATAATATTATAGTAGTATATATTTACTATATTTATTTATTACTACATAGTAGGCCTATTATTCAATATAAATATTGCACATTTCTGCCCAACCCATGGTAAATTAGGCTACTACAGTACATTCATGGTAAATGGGTGATTAGGGGATTTAAAGTCTTCTAATTTCGTTCATGCCACAATGTTTCTCCTGCTTTCCTCATCAGTCTTGTTGGGAATGTTGAGGCTGTTTCATCCGATTTAATACTAATTAAATCATCGAGTGATTTGTGGTTTGTAACATAGCTTTCTGCCGAACTGAAACGCTTCCCACTGGTTGTCGCAACGCTGTTTAATTCTAGTGTCCAGGACCGGGAGTAAACACAACTCCGTGCAGGTCCGTGCTGAAACAACTAGTGAAACAACTGAAAACATCGCTATTTGTTGTTATACTGTACTGAACGAGAAACCGCTTCAGATGATTCAGTGACGGAGCGGGCCGAATGAATCCGAATAGTTTTAGACCGTTATGCAAGCGCGTTTAGAACCGAACCAAAATAATGATTCATTCACGAATGATAGGTAGCCTATCGCTGGTTCAGTCGACATAAATTCGGGACACATATAATAACTGCTGAAATATTCGCACATAAAACGTTTCTCAGGTCAATCGGAGCGAGTATCAAACTGAATTAGCCGCACCGTCACCCCGGTTTCACACCGCAGGCGTCAGCGGCGCGTGAACAGCGCGCATTTTTTTCGGCGTCCATGTTAATCAATGAGTGCATTCACACCGGGAACAGGAGCAGCGCGTGAGCGTCAAGCAGGAGCGTCGCGTGAACAGCAGTGCAGCGAGGGTTTCGGCGTCCGGTCTATTTTTTGCTGTGCTGCTCACGCTCAATTAAAGTGAAAGCACACTTTTAATGCTTTTGATGGACAAAATAAATGTGATTTAACACAAAACGTGCTCAAAATGAACAGAATAAGCATGTCAAGAGTTTTAACAACAATGCCAATGTCTAGTGTTTTAACAATTATGCCAGAAAAGAAAATTAAGTATAACAAATATGTATTTACCCATTTAAACTTTTTAATTATTCGTTTTGGGTGAAAGTAAGGTGTATTATTATGAAAACAAAAATGTTGAAAGAACTGACCCATTGTTTGAAATGGTTATATTGTCTGCCAAACACGGTTTGCAGCCGCTGCTGTGACGCCGGTTTCACACTGCACGCGATAGCAGAGCGTGAGCAGAGCAGGAGCAGTGCGTATGGTGAGCAGGAGCAGGACACGCGCGTTTTGCTTTCACACTGGCAGCGTTTGTCACGCGCGGCTGAACCGCGGCTTGTGTACAGACAGAGTACTCTATAATGGATAAGTTGGCATTGCTTTATTTCGTTTTCAAATACATTTAAGAGAAAAGACTTGTCAAGAAGCTTATTCTATTAATCATTTCATTTATATAACTTTTGATTCGTCTTTGTTTTTATTGTTCGGGCAACAAGTTTGTTTTTGGACATTTGTTTTCTTTTTAAATTACTGTTGGTCATTTGAGTGACTGTTTAAAACACAATAGATATCATCAATGCGCTTTTGGGGTAAAACTGCGGTGTATTTTGGCCTTGATCAATGCGTGTCACTTTAATTCAGCGTAAGCGGCGCGTTAAAAATAGACTGGGCGCCGAAACTATCGCGGCACTGCTGTTCCTGCTCTGCTCCTGCTACGCGCTGCCGCGCCGCTTCTGCGTGCGGTGTGAATTCACTCATTGATTAACATGGACGCCGAAAAAAATACGCGCTGCTCACGCGCCGCTGACGCTTGCGGTGTGAAACCGGCGTGACGCTGTACTACGCTTCCAGTGTGAATACTCGCGGGAGTCTGCTGCTGCAGTCACGATGTAGTTGCGCGGATGTGCCGCTCGCGCGCCGCTCACGCTTGCGGTGTGAAAGAGGGGTCAGGAAAAGAGGAGGAGGGAGGTTGGTGCCGTCGGGCCGCATGGAGATGATTGGCGGGCCGCCAATTGAATAGCCCTGCTGATTGGCCAAACGCACGCGAAACACCAGCACCCACCATTTTTTAAAAAGCTGTATAAAAACACAGATTATAGCTTATATATTTACTCCACAAACTATGGAAAACAGTGATAGATGGGCCTCTTAACCTTTACGCTGAGGAGAAAATCCAACGCAACTTTGAGGTGACCAGGCGAAACATGATTATGCATTTCTGCTCAGCTAGCAGAGCACTGGACATCAAGTCAAGTCAAGTCAAGTTTATTTATACAGCGCTTTTCACAATACAGATTGTATCAAAGCAGCTTCAAAGTATTAAATTAAAATAATACATCAATGTTTGTTTCTAGTGGAAAACGTCCACGTTTGGTAATGCTGATCAATAGTATTGTTGATTGATTAATTAAATTAAATATCCCCAAATATCCCCAAACTGAGCAAGCCAAAGGCAACAGTGGCAAGGAACCGAAAAACTCCATCAGGTGACCTAATGGAGAAAAAAAAAACCTTGGGAGAACCCAGGCTCAGTCGGGGGCCAGTTCTCCTCTGGCGTTTATAAACTAGAGGTCGGATTTAACTGTAAGATTAAAAGTATTATCAACCACACGGCATACGCTTATAACTTTTCATTAATGTCTACTTTCGATGTATGACAGTTCTATCTAATAACGTATTAGACAAGACTGTTAGACAGATCGTAAACTAACGCACACGGAGAATGCAACCACACTGTGAGCTCAGGCTCTAGGCTGGCTGGCGTTCTCAGCACCGTCAACATAAAGGTCCGCTCCATGCAGTCTTCAAATAACGCCGCGCTGAATCGAGCGGACTGTGGGATCAGTCATTGATGTTGTAGGTCAAGAAAATTTGTGAAAGAAGTTGTTTTAAGCGCAAACGAAAAAGAGAAAAAGAGGAGAGGGAGGCATCTTTATTAAGACAGGTTCCATCTATCAAAACATTCTTCAAAAGTAGCCAGGCCCAGGAGGAGAATCAGGGTGAAGAATGTGTGGTAGATCATGATGACGAGCAAACTAGTGGAGTCGAGGAGGCTAGTGTTAGCAGCGCATGGAGAACCGAGGAGAAGAGGAAAGGAGAGGAGGAGAGAGACAGACAGACAGGAAGGAAACATTAATGGGTGTGTGTATGTGTTTGTGTGTGAATTATGGAAGGAATTGATTCATATCACTGGATTGGTAAAGGTGAGGCACTATGTGATTGCATATGCCAGCTAGTTGCTCGCTAGAGGTGTTACCATCAAATAGTAACCAAAAATTCAAAAGCTTGATTGTGTGGGTAGGGTGGGGGGCCCTACAAGATATTGTGCCCAGGGGCCTCTGAATTCTTAATCTGGCCCTGCCTAGAACTATCCGGTGTGAAAGCCCCTTATAACACACAGTAATTAGACTATACACCACACAAAGTAATAGCAAATAGCAGATGAATAGAGGTACTTTTGTTTTTATAACTTACAATTATACAAAATCTGAAGATCTAACACTCTGTTTTTATGTTTCAGCTGATGGATTTTATGAATACATGATGTTTGAATGTGTCTACAGCACCAGTGATTACAGTGATATGGTGTTTCTTGTGTCAATGTCCTTCAATAAAGTTGTGGTTGCACAGTACAACAGCACTGCGGGGAAGTTTGTGGGGTTCACTGAGCAGGGAGAGAAAAATGCTGAGTACTGGAACAAAAATCAGGCATTTATGCAGGGGCTGAAAGCTGATGTGGACACAGTCTGCAGACATTATGCTCAGGTCTTGGACTCATCTGTCCGTGATAAAACAGGTGAGTGCTACAAGACCCTTGTCTCATGTTTACTGCATTATAAAGATCTCTAACATGTGTGTCCACTGGTACAGAAGAAACACACTCAAAATGCATTAAAACAAAGTGATTTATGATTGTTTTTAATACAAAATCAATAAAATATATTTTACAACTGGATAACATTACACAGGGGTTATTTGACAAAATCTTCACTTTAAGAAAAAAAAAATTCAAACTAAATAATAAGGAAACATGTATGGTCTTTTTTTCTCGACAATCCATTTCCGAATTTAAAGAAACTACTTTATAGTTCATATAATTCATGTTGTTCATAGTTTAATTCATTCAAGCATTTTAGCTAATTGTCACCTAATGCATTTATATTTTTTTGTGTTATACATAAGAATACTGTAAGCAAATTTTTTTGTGTTTTTTTTTTTCTTCTGGTTTAGTAAGACCAAAGGTTAAGATCAGTTCAGTGAAGCAGGCTGAAGGCAATCATCCAGCTGTACTGATGTGCAGTGCATATGACTTCTACCCTGAAAAAATCAAAGTGTCCTGGCTGAGAGACGGTAAACTGATGACCTCTGAAGTGACCTCAACAATGGAGATGGCTGATGGAGACTGGTACTACCAGATTCACTCTGAACTGGAATACACTCCTAAATCTGGAGAGAAGATCTCCTGTGTGGTGGAGCACGCCAGCTCATCTCAACCTATTGTTAAAGACTGGAGTAAGACAAAACATTTGCTTTACAGTCTTTCCTTTATTAAGGCGAGACACCACAAAAACAACGATTTTTCATGCAGTGGTCAGTTTTGAGATTTTGGGCTAGTTTACTCCTTCAATATGTGTTCTTTCAAGCTGCTATAAAGAAAACGTAGAAAATATACATTAAGATGTTTATTTTATTACATTTTGTTTACTTGCGGCAGTAAGTTTCTCCCGAATTTACCAGGAAGTTATCATTCCAGCGTGACACGCCGAGATCCGTCTGTTCACTGAAGTCAGTCAACGCTATATGTTACCCAAATATGGGCATTTCCTTTCTATCAGTAACCAATCGTGAATGTTCAAAGGGGTATTTAACGACGAAATCTCATTTAGAGCTGTTTAAATCTTTAACTGCCTTTTTCTCAAAATGAGTTTTTTGTCATTCTCCAGTATAAACATCTCAACCTATGTAGCACCTATGTACACCAAACTTTCCAGTTATACACTTAGCAGTATTCTGAAGATATTTTCAGAGGGATTTTTTAATAAATCATTCCTGGCCTGATTTATGTGACATTTTAATCAAGAAAATATGGTGAAAATCTATTTTTTTTAAGGCTATGGACAGTATATTTTAATTTCCTAGGTAATGAAAGCATATGTCCTGAAATCCCTCTGAGTTTTTATTTTCATCTTGTGTGTAAACAAAATGAAAAAAGAATTTTGCATCTGGCTTTATCATGTTCAGATCTATCTACCGAAAATATATGCAAAATCGTGCATATTTAATGAGATGCCTAATTTGCATAATTAAACATACAAATTTCTAAAACTTGTAATACATTTTTTTTTATATACTGTTATGGAAAAATGTATCTTTCTCTATATTTTATTTTCAATGATTTAACAAATGAATGCCATACATTCATTTGTCTGTATTTTGAGTTTCTTTTATTATGTTGATACAGCTGCAGGGTGTGTGTGTGTGTGGGACTTCAGAGGTGAGAGAATTCCCGGGGGTAGGGGAGCCACAGGGGTCCCTTTTGTTCCTTGTGCTGTGGTGGGTGACAAGAGATAACACTATAAAAATGCTGGCCAACCTCTTCTCTGAGTCTCACTCCGCCTGCAGCTGGACTGTGGATGGACTGGGAACATTCTTGCAAGAATACATATCTTTTAAGGACAATTTGAATCATGATGTCTCTTATGCCTGATGCTGTTTTGTTAGTTATTTGTTTTTGCCTCAACAAATTTGTGTAAGTAATCAACTGAGGAAGTTTCATGGTGATATCTATTATTTTAAAATTTTACTCTATTCACCTGTAGTGTCTCGCCTTAATAGTGTTGACATATTTATGGGAGCAAATAGAAAATATGGAAATATTTTGTTATTATTATAACATGTAAATAATGCGAATGTACTAATATCATTCGCTAACATAGCAAGAACTCCGTTCCCCACAGATCCGTCTATGTCTGAGTCTGACAGGAATAAAATCACTATTGGATCCTCTGGTCTGGTGCTGGGAATCATCATTGCAGCTGCTGGACTCATTTACTACAAGAAGAAATCAACAGGTCAGTGGAGATGAGAGCAAATCATGCTGATACTCATCCATATACATCAGTGGTTCTCAACTCTGGATCTCAACTTTCCAGTTTAGCTCCAACCCTAATCAAACAAACCTGAACAAGCTAGTAAAGGTCTTAAAGATTTCTAGAAGCTACAGGCAGGAGAATATGATCAAGGTTTAATCAAACCAAACACTGCAGGACCTCGAGGGCCAGAGTTGAGAATTCCTGATAATATCATGTCTGTACATTCATCTAGCTTGTCAATAAATTGTTATTTTTGCTTTGTCAGGGAGGATCCTGGTACCAAACTGACACCAGTAAGTCTAATGTTGAGGCCAACTGAAAGAGGACCTCCTTGGATCACTGATGTATTCTCTTTATGCCACATCTTTTGTACAGTCTCCTTATACTGAACTTTTAATCTTTTTAACTTTAATAATTAAAGTAATAATGAAAATTTAAAAAAATTGCGTCAACAATGACTTGTATTTGAGCATATCTATGTAATGTTGGTAGTGATAAAATAATGTGTATTTTACTATGTGTAATGATTTCGCTTGAACTCTTTAGTGCTAATTGTATGTGGATAGAAACAATGTGAATAAAGATGAGCCAAATTTAGATTTTGAAATATGAACCTGAAGAGATTTAATTGATTTATTTATTTAAATGTTTATTTCAAAATACTATGATTTAGATATATAAGGAAATGTTATGTTTAATGTTTAATACTTGAACTAACCTGTTCATATGAATTGGCTTTCTCCACCTTCTGACGCGTCACTACGGCGGGAAAGTGCACAGGTGTTAATAGTTGAGGAGAATTGTTTGGCAGACAGGTTAGAGTGTGGAGAGCAACAGTTTTCTTCAATCGCATGTTATGGTATCGCTGTTCACATTTCATTTTCTTTAAAGTTTAAATTGAATTTTGTTTGAAAAGTAAACTGGCGATCGTGATCAATAAACCACGGCTTTTTGTGTTACGACTGCATCTCCGTGAGTGCTTGGACGTGTATCGGGAGAGAGTCCTCCGCTAACCTCAAGGGCATAAAGAAAAGTTATAAAAAGGATTAGCGTCTACAAATGCATTGAAGAAATTGCACTTAGGATCGTCCGATGGATCATATTCTCAAAAAACTAGTAAGCTTTTGCTGTTCACGGCCGAAGTGGAAGGACACGATTTATCAGCTCATCAGCTGTGAGTGCTACAAGCAGGGCCGTAGCTAGAGGATTTGGGGCCCCCTGAAAAAAATACTGATGACCAGCAGCTGTACATTTCCTCAGGTTTATACACATATTCACTTTAAATAAACTATCAGATGAAATAGAATTAAATATACACAATATTACATCACACAATATTCAAAAAGTAACATTCAAAGTCTAATTCAGCGTGTTTTATGCTGAAATGAATGTGCGATCGAGATTATGTGTGCATTGAGTACCTCAAAGGAATAAACAAACTTTTAGAATTGCAATATAACGTAGCAGCAACTAAGTCTACCAATATATACATGAAAGAGTATTTAACTACTTACTTTTAAGATGTACGCACACAGTATGAACAAATCCGCTAGAAATCGGACCAGATCAGCACGGATATCACTACAAAACTGCTTTTTCTTTTTTTCTTTTCTTTATTAATTTATATAGCACAGTTTAATACAACTGGCGTTGCCCAAAGTGCTTCACAGTAACAGAGTAAAAACACAAAACAATAGAATAAATAAACATATCGCATAAAAAAGACACATAGACAATAATCCAGTTAAAAAAGCTAGAGTTTAAAAGATGTTTTAGCATGGCTTTGAACATGGATAAGGTTTTGGCAGATTTAATCGATTGAGGAAGGTCATTCCATAGTTTTGGACCTGCTCGAGAAAATGCTCTATCACCCCTATGTTTATATTTAGTCCTGGTAGTACAAAGCAACTGTTTATCTTCAGATCTCAGGGATCTAGAAGGGGTATAAATTGCCACCAGGCTAGATAAATACACTGGGGCTAAGTTGTGCAAGGCCTTAAAAAATAGTATGAGGATCTTATAAATAATTCTACATCTTACTGGCAGCCACTTTAGTGAAATTAATAGTGGAGTCACATAATCATATTTCTTTGCCGACTTTATCATTTTAGCTGCAGCATTTTGGATTTTCTGTAAACGCACAATTGCTCCGGCATCAACACCATAAAAAAGGGAATTACAATAGTCCATTCTAGAAAAAACAATGGACGTAATGGCTTTCTCAAAATCTGAAATAGATAGAAATGGTTTAGTCTTAACTAACAGACGTAGGCTAAGAAAACAGGATCGCACCACAGAGCTAATTTGCCTGTCCAGCTTTAAATCACTATCCAGAACAAATCCCAAATTCTTTACACTAGATTTGACAAAACCATTCAAAGAAGTTGTATTCAAGTACTGCAGCACGTCATGTTTTTTAGGACCAAACACGACATCAGTTTTATTTTCATTGAGCTTCAAAAAGTTTGCAGCCATCCACTCCTTAACATCATGTAAGCATGCCAATAAAGTATCAAGTGAATGTGAATTTAATTCTCTCACGGGCTGATAAATCTGCGTATCATCAGCGTAGCAGTGGAATGACACTTTATGTTTCCGAAAAATTTCCCCCAATGGTAACATATAGAGGGAGAAAAGAATTGGGGCAAGAATTGATCCTTGTGGGACTCCCCAAGGCAGATGTAATCTTGAGGAATCACAGCCCCCAAAGCTAACAGAAAAAAAATTGTCTGTAAGATAGGATTTAAACCATTTGAGAAACAGTACCTTTTAGGCCAACCCAATGTTCTAAGCGATTGATTAAAATCTCATGGTCCACCATATCAAACGCTGCACTAAGGTCAAGCAAAATCAGAATAACACTTTCCCCATTATCCAATGAAACAAAGATGTCATTCAACACTTTGACTAGCACTGTCTCAGTACTATGGCAGGACTTAAAGCCCGACTGAAAGGGCTCGCTAATTGAATTTGCCGGGATGTGTGCTTGTAGCTGCTTGAATATCACTTTTTCTAAAACCTTGGCTAAAAAAGGTAGATTTGAGATCGGTCTAAAATTATTAGGATCCTCTATTGCCAAATTAGGCCTCTTTAATAATGGACGAACTGTAGCATACTTAAAAACTGCTGGACAAGTGCCCTGACTAAGGCACTTGTTAATAAGGTTCAGCACTGTGGTTCCTACACTAGCAAAAATCTCCTTAAAAAAACGAGGTGACATGACATCATCTTTAGATGAAGAAGGCTTAAGATGTACAACAATATCCACCAAAGCTGGAAGGTTAATAAGATGGAATTCACTCCATTCCGTGCTACAAGGCACAGCCAGGTCAAAAATCTGAGTCATCTGTACTTTTAGGATTGTAGAGTGTATACCAGCAATTTTATCATTAAATAATTTCAAAAAATCTTCACAGTTTAAGATTGAAGGATCTGGATACCTAGTTTGCCTATTAATAACTGAATTTATTATCTCAAATAAAATTTTAGGATCATTCACATGTTGAGTGATAACATCTGAGTAATACTTGTGTTTAGCATCTCTAGAGGCCTTCTGAAATGATTGTAGCGATTCTCTAAAAATCTCGTAGTGGACCTGCAATTTATGTTTTTTCCACCTCCTCTCAGCTTGTCGAGCATGTTGTCTAAGTGCCCGTAGGGGTTCATTATCCCATGGCAAATGTTTAATTTTACCCCTTTTAGCTCTAAGAGGAGCAACATTATACAAAATATCTGCACAAACTGAAGTAAACCGTTCCAGCAACTCATCAACACTTAAGTTCATCAAAGATGTTTCCGATAAAATAGATTCACCATAATCTTTATACAGAATAGAGAATTCAGCATTAGTAGAGGAATTGAATTTTCGAGACCATATTTTTTCTGGCAGTGACTTTTCCACATTCTTGTAAAAACATACATTGAAGAACACTGGTTTATGGTCCGAAAACACTACTTCGTCAATCATAATGTCCTGAATGTGTAAATTAAAAGATAAAATCAAATCTAACGTATGGCCCAACTTATGAGTTGGTCCTTTGACCCACTGTGTCAAATCATAAGAGTCAATCATATTTGCAAACTCTCTGGAGACCACATCCTGCCCACAGCACAAATGTACATTAAAATCCCCAATAATTAAAAAACTGTCGAATTGTGTAATCAGGTTACTCACAAAATCAGAAAATTCGTTCACAAAGTCCTTATTTGGCTTTGGAGGACGATACACAAGAGCCACCAGCGCAGGATTTGTAAACATTGTCTGAAACGTTTGTAGCTCAAAACTATTGTAAAGTTGTAAAGTGTTGTAAAGTTGTAAACTATTGTAAAGTGAGATCGACCGACATCCGATTTCATCTTTAAAAATAGACATAAGGCCCCCACCGCGACCAGTTAACCGAGGGGAATTATAATAGGAGTAACCCAGTGGTAAAAGTTCGGACATCGGAGTAAGATCTCCGACCTTTAGCCAAGTTTCCGACAGAAAAAGGAAGTCCAACTTTTTGTTCATAATAAAGTCGTTGAGCATGAAGGTTTTATTTCCCACGGAGCGAGCGTTGAGCAAAGCCATCTGCATTGTGGCTTTTTCTTTGATCATTTGCCGCTCGCAGCGAACGGGACGAAGATTTCGCAGCTCAATGCCTCTCGAACAGACTCGTGACCATCCTGTTTGTCTCGCAAAGGCTGGACCATCAGGGACTATCGGGTGAATCCAACCACTCATGCCAGTCGCAAAACGCCGACATAGAATTCGGTTTACACTTCTCCTATCCACGTGCGTTGAATCTGGCCGAAATGCAGCACTGAAATCTCTGCCATCCATGGCCCGTTTCAGTTTTACAATAACACCGCCGCGTTTTCCTCGCTTTCTCCAGCGGCGTCTTCGAAGAGCACCGGAGGAGGTGCGGCACAGGTGCAGAGGGATTTTCTCCAGCAGGTACGGAGGGATAAAACCAGATCCCTCAAAATCATTTTTAAAAGCGGCATCCACAGTCGTCTGGATCGTTAGCAGTTGATTCCGATCATAAATAAATAATGAAGATGCATACTGAGTGCAACAGGTTAACAACAACAGGAACAAAACAAAAACAAACGGAGCAGGTAGACGGCATGCCATGACCACTGGCGCCATCTTCGCTCAATTCAAAACAAAACTACAAAACTGCTGCGGGATTAGCAACATAGTTACATGTCTGGGCATGAACGCATTTTGATTGACATTCAGTTCTCCCGAACTAAACCAATGAAATTACAGGAATGATAGTCAGGTGATTCAGAAATAATATGTATATCCTAAAGTGCAACAAATTAAATGTCCAGCAGAGGGCACCAGCATCATTAAAGCTTAGCCTTTTGTACAGCCGCCCCGGATTTGTTTAACAAATTTCTAAATAAAGAAAAGGCTCATTAATCTTTGTTGGTGTCATCAGATAGGGCAGGCAGTTTAATCAGACGAGCCACAGCGTTTTTCACATCTGCATCCAAACTTAACCTGGAAGGGGCCAAAACAGTCAATGCTCGTTGAATAGAAAGCTGGACGAAACAGTCTAAGGTTAGACTGGGGGAGATCCGCCATCATGGGAATTTCTGGTTTCCCTCGCCATTTCTTACATTCAAAGCAACTGTGCTGGTGTCTTTCTACTGCCTCTCTGCCCCTTATGATCCAATATTTACGTCTCAGTTCTGCGAACACGCGCTCAGGTCCTGGATGTAACTGGAGGTTGTCATAATGTTGAATCAGAAGCTTTACAAGAGGGTGAGCAGGATCTAAGACAATGGGGTGGAGAGTGTTTGAGTCCAAGTGCTTACATCTGCAGAGGCGTCCATCTACTCTGACTAATTTGGCTTTGTGATCATACTCTGGGGCTAGAGTTAAAAGATGACTAGAGTGAGATACAGGTTTACCTAACTGGAGTTGGGCTGTTTCTATTGGGAAGCTTTCAACTTGAGCACGTCTCAGAAGTTCCTGTTCAGCTTGTGTATAGTAGTCAGCAGAGAGTTCACTTTCGTCTGCCACCCCATGAAGGTAAATAGCAGTAGTAGCCTTAATCAGATCTTCAAGTGAACTGTATTGAGAGATATCTGGAATATCAGTTTGGCTGGAGGATAGTGCTCCACAGAAAGTAGAACTGCGGTGTTCTTGGATATCATCGCCTACAGCATCAAGTGGCTGTTTGGCCCAAATACTAACTGGCTGAGTTAAGAACTGTGGACCTTGATTCCAGTGGCTTTGTGTTATGAGTTTAGAGAGAGTGAGTCCTCTGGTAATGTCATCTGCTGAGTTCAACTCTGAATTGACATAACGCCAGGCTTTTGGGTCTGTAAGGTCTTGTATCTCAGCCACATGCGTTCCGACAAACACCTTATAATTGCATGAGTCTGATAAAAGCCAAGTCAATACAGTTGTGGAGTCAGTCCAGTATAGTTCTTGATCTTGATGGTCAGTTCTTTTCTCAAAGTAGCAGCCAGCTGAGCACCAGTGAGGGCAGCACAGAGTTTGAGTCGCGGTATAGACTGTTGTCGTTTGGGTGCTACTCTCGATCTCGCAGCAACAAATGAAACCTGAGTTTCACCATGTTTATCACTTGTACTGATATATGCAACTGATCCATATGCATGTTCTGATGCATCACAGAATATATGCATGGTTCGTTTGCTAACTGATAGTTCACTATTTACTTTGGTGTCACATCTTGGGAATGTGACATGTGGTAGTTGTGTCAGCTCACTCTGCCAAGTCAACCAAGCCTTAAGTAGATCTTTGGGAAGATCTGGGTCGTCCCATTCACGTTTCTTGTCCCATAAGCACTGGATAATGATTTTGGCTCTTGTTGTGAATGGAATTAGGAAGCCTAATGGGTCATATTGGCTTGCAGGGGTTTTGTAGATGTTCCTCAATGTTGGTACAGAATTTTCCTGTTGTTTGTATCTGTAACCAAGAACATCTGAAGAGCACTGCCAGCGTAGGCCCAGAGTCATCTCTTGTGGGTCTGCTCCACTTTGAGTGAACCAAAGTTGACTGTTTGCAGATTTCATCATCCAGGAAATGAGTGATGACTGATGGAGTGTTAGTGGCCCACTGCCTCAATTCAAAGCCACCTTCTGATATAAGTTTCTGTATCTTAGTTACAAGAGTCTGTGCTTCATCAACTGATGGGAAACTTTGCAGCCAGTTGTCTACATAAAAGTTGTGCTCTACTGAGGCATGCACATCTTCTTCTGGAGTGCTGTGGTCATAAACGTGTTTCTGCAAAGCGAAGGTTGCACAACAGGGAACTGTCCCAAAAGGCAATACCTGCCACTCATAAACAGTAGGGGCTCTTTGCTGGTCCAAGTTTCTCCAAAGGAATCCGAGAAAGGGTTTGTCCTGCGGCAGCAGACCCACCTGGTGGAACATTCCTTTTATATCGCTGCCAATAGTGACAGCATTTTCTCTGAAGCGCAGAAGTACTCCTAAGAGGGTTGGTCCAAGTGTAGGGCCAGGCAGAAGATGGTCATTTAAGCTTGTTCCTTTGTGCTTAAATGAGCAGTTGAAGACAATTCTGTGTTTTTCATTGTGTTGAACAATGTGGTGTGGTATGTACCATGCGCGATGGCTTTTATCTGTCTCCTCTGGTGTCAGCTTTGAGATATAGCCCGCATTCTCAAGTTTCTGCACTTCTTTAATGTACACTGACTAGGGATGGGACGGTATGAAAATTTAATATCACGATAATAGTGACCAAAATTATCGCGATTATCAATATTATCACGGTTTTATTAAAACGAGATGAAAGTGTTCAAATAGAGTTGATGCTCACACTGAAGACATTTCAACAAGTTTTATACTTGAAAATCAACAAACAACAAATAAAAGTGTTGTTCTTCTAAAAGTGTCTTCTTCTATGTCATAACGTTACGTTATTGTATGCATGCTGTTTTTATGTGAGCGCGCACGCACAGTGATAGTGAGATTGATCACGCAAAGAGTAAGATGACTGCTCTACTGCTGACCGTTGTTTTATTATAATGTGTTTACTTCCACTTTGATTTGTAGCGTGTTTTAGAGTGTTTTCTTTTCCCTTTTAACATTCGCTCTTCGACATGTATGTGAAGAGTAGGCTTAACTGAGAGAAAACATCTATAAAAGTCTCGTGGAACTACCAGTTCATTTGAACTGTCATTCTTCATCTGGGCAGACTTCAAACTCTCTGACAGACGTTACAACATGCATCACAACGGACGCGCTCTCTCGTTTCATTCAAATACAACTTGCCGTCTTGCGTCTCCGTTTTTAATTGTATTGAAAATGAATAAATCAGAGTTGATTTATTGTTTCCAGAGTTTGATAATATTGTTGTGATCATCTTGTCTGAACGATTGTTTTGTACGCTGTACATGATTTATAAAAAGGTAAGAAAACATTAATCTCAATTCAATGTCCCCGTAATTATGTGGTAAAAAAATCGGTGTAATAAGTGTATATGAATATAAATTATTATCCCTTAAATGTCACTCTTAATAGTCTAGTTTGAACTTCGTTCGTCTTTGGCTAAGCCACTTGCTGCAAACTTTTCTTTGCGGAAGCCTCACGTTTATTGATATAAAATAGTTCAACTTAAAACAACATTTCATGCCCAATTATTTCCCAGACGTAATTTTGGTATTGAGGTTAACTTGCCTTGCGTTCGCTATACAACAGTCGGTGATGGTCACACAAGACGACTCGGCAGATCTTAAGTTATTGCAGCGACTTTTTCTTGTGCATGTTCTGCTGACAGGGTGACTATCCTCGATTAAGTTTCCCTCAGGACTTTTGTTAAAGCCAAAATATGACCACACCTCAGAATTGGTTCTTTTAAAAGGCTGAAAAATGTCCCGAGCACGGTCACTGCCTTCCGCAATTCCTTCTTGAATAAAAAAAAATAACATTGTGCGCTGCGCCTGCGTCAGACTGTTGCTGGCTGAACAGGATCTAAAATCGCGATAATCAAACACGGTTTTAATGATAATTACATTTTAAACGATATTACTAACCGTCAGTACATTTTATCGTGGTTTATCGTGAAACCGGTAATCGTCCCATCCCTAACACTGACGCAAGATCTGTGTTCTGCAAAAGGCGTTTTTCTGTGCTTCTAAAATTAGCTGTTACTGCTTCTTTAGCTGATTGCAAAGGTAGAAGATTTATTTTCCAGAGGAGGGGTGTTGCATACCTTTGAATGTCTCCGACTGCCACCTTGATTGTTTTCACCTCAAGAATTTGCAGTGCTTCTGTGTCTTGCCTTGATCTTGTGATCAATTTCTCACTCCTATACGGAAGTGTGTCCATTTGCCACAATTTCTGTACATTGTTGAACAGTTCGGCTTCTGGTGACAAAGTGGAGGTTAATAGACACTGCTGTGATGAGAGCTGACTGGAAAGGAATTTTGAGGGGCCCTGCAGAATCCACCCAAGTCTGGTTTTCACAGCGGCAGGACCACCAGGAGGTCCGAGACGTACTGGCTCTGTGGCTGTGATTAAATGCAGGCAATCTGAGCCAATGAGTAAGAGTGGTTAATCCTGCTGCAGTGGGGGAATAGGCAGACCTTGTAGATGTCTGTATTTCTTTTGCAGCAATTTAACAGGGTAAGTGTGTTTTGTGAGGCTCAGTTCTTTGGCTGTGAAAGCTCTTTCAATGGTGAAGGGTTTGTTTGGCTGAAATACAGAAGCTACTGAGAATGAAACAGCCGCCCCATTAACGACCCGAATGTCTTGTCTCACAGTACGGAGGGCTATATCTGCAGGAAGTCCTTGAAGATCAAGTTGCTGTGCTGCTTCACACAGTAACATTGTCCTCTCTGAACCGTCATCCAGTATGGCGTATGTGTCAAGTTCCTTCTCACCATTTCTCAAGATCACTCGGCTGACCTTCAAAAGAACTTTACTGCTTGCAGTTGGTCTGTCCAGATACAAAGTCTCTACTACTGAGTTCAACAGACAACTGTTTTCTGCTGAAGCTTGTGTTTCATGTTTAACTTTGGCATTGAAGTCATGCAGAATGTCTCTTTTCACATTTTTTTTTCATTTGGCTTTAAGATTACATTGTGAGATATGGTGACTGTGGCCATACTTAAAGCACTTCTGATTTGACATCAGCCAGGACTCCACTTGATCTTGATTCAGCAGTTTGAAATTAGCGCACTGGTTGAAGTAATGCTGCACAGTGTTGCAAAAGGGGCAGTACTTTGTGGGTTTCTCCTTCTTGACTACTGTAGCACTTGCCGGTTTACTCTGTTCACCACCATGCAAGACAGAAGCAAATCAATGAACTGGTTTGAAGTTCCTATGCTGGTCTCTCTGTGGCTTAGAGTAGGCTCTACTTACATTACTAGCATACTGTGTCTCATCCTCTTGTATATTGAGCTCATATTCAAGCCAGTCGCTGAGTTCTATCATTGTTGGAACTGGGATTTTAATGGGGTTAACAAACCTTCTGAAGTTTGCTTTAAGATCATGAGGCAGTTTGGCAAGAAGATGTGAAACATGTGACCCACATTTGAGTTCTGTCCAGCCTTTAGCTCCAAGTTGGTCCAGCCATCAATTCTGTAATTCTTTGTAGTGCGAGTTGATGTGGTTGACCATAAAGTGCAGTTAGAGACCTCATGGTGTTGGTGTATGGGTACCTGCTGTTGACACACGAGTCTGCAGTGAGCAAAGCATTCTCCTGTTTCAGACGATCAACGAGTATTTGGTACTTGAAATGTTCTGTAGCCTCAACAGGTAGCAAATTCTCCAGTGCAATTTTGAGTCGTGCAAACTCTCTGGGATCCTCACTGCAAAAATTAGGAATGGTGGGAATGGGACCTCTGTAGGTGGGCTCTACATGAGGATATGGAGGAGAAGGAGGACGCACTGGCTGGTATGGCTGATATGTCTCAGGCTGAGCGCAATCTGCGTACTGTCGTGGGGTCAAGAATCTTGATTTGTCTGCAGGAGTAGGAGCTGATCGACCATAGCAATCTGAGTGTCTCTCATAGTTTGCATGGTGAGCTAATGTATCCCTCGGAGTAAGTCTCTCATCTTGAAAGACTGGACTTGTAGCTAAATAACCATGATGAGGTTGCTGATAACCGTGTGGTTCAGTGGAAGGGAAATAGCTGACGGGTCTACAGTTCAGACTATGATCTTTATAAGTCCCATAAGCAGCTGTTGTCTCTTGGCTGTAGTCCTGAGGCATAAACTGAACCGCTGAGGGAGATTGGCTGTGCTCTCTTTGGTCAGTGGACAGATAGTTATGGCCTCTGTGGCCTGTGTTGTAGTAACCACGTGGTCTGTCTATATGCTAATACCAAGTTGAGGATATGTAGCATCTTCTTGATGAGCTAGCTTGTGCTGGGCTTGAGTTGGTTCATAAGGAGAGAAAGGATGACTTGAAGTTAGCCGATTTGCAGAGCCTGGTAGTCTCAGTTCTCCTAGGTTGTCAGTGAGATAATCAATCTCTTTGTGACTGACTAAATGAGAATGCAGAGGGTGTCCTCGTGAATCTACAGGCAGTACCCTCATGGGCTGAGGAAGATCGTCTTGATCTCTAGGCAGAACTGACCTGCCCTCAGTGGCTGCTGTATATGGACTTGAGGAGAGAACTCTCTGTTCTGCATCAATTATTTGCCTTGGAGAAGTCCGAGTACGGGCCCTTGGCTGTGGCGGTGACTGCGGAAAACCTTGATATGTCTCCACAAATGAGCTCCTTTCACTTGATCCAGTGCTCATACTTTTCGTTGGTTCTGGTCCACTTTTAGTACGTGGGAACTCTTTAAAGGCAGGCCTTTTACCTGGTTCAGGTCCAGTTGCACCATTTGTGGGCTGTTCATGGCTGACATAGCTGACATGACACTGTGTAATCAACATAAAAGTCATCTAAGTATCTTGGTGGGATGACTTGTCGAGGTGGTCGAACTACTGGTAAATCTGAGGTAGCCTGTCTTTCTGTTCTGGACATGGTGATACTGTAGTAGCTGTCTGATCCGGCTCGAAGGACCAAATTTTGTATGAAAGTTGTTGAGGTGCGGATCTTAAACTAAGTGACAACCGCTACAGATTGTTCAGGCAGAACAATACATCACTTGGTCCATGTCCACAATAAAGTTCTTTACTGTTGTCTTTTGATTCATACATCAGTATGGGTGTGGTTCCATAAATGAACAATAATAACAATAATGAATATACAGTAGATATAATGAGGCAGAAACAGTAATAACTGACCAAAATAAAAGTAATGCAATAGCATAAAGATAAGGACATATTTATACAAGTCCAGCAGCTGTACATTTCCTCAGGTTTATACACATATTCACTTTAAATAAACTATCATATAAAATATAATTAAATATACATAATATTACATCACATAATATTCAAAAAGTAACATTCAAAGTCTAATTCAGCGTGTTTTATGCTGAAATGAATGTGTGATCGAGCTTATGTGTGCATTGACTACCTCAAAGGAATAAACAAACTTTTAGAATTGCAATATAACGTAGCTTTTCCATTACCAGTACCAGCTCGACTCGACTCGCCTCGGCTCAGCTCGGCTCGGCTCGCTTTTCGCTCCGTTTTCCATTGCAGATAGAACCTCCACAATAGTACCTGGTCGTCATAGCGACGCCGCAGGAAACTGCCGTGACTTAATCTTTTACGCGAGATGCGCGAGACACACCCGCTACCCACACACACAGGACAATGGAGGAAATCGAGTGTATGCTGTTTTTGGATGTTTTTGTTTTTGTTTTTGCTGTTTTTTATTCAGGATACTGCGTCTGGCGCGTGCAATGATGATGCAGTGAATAGTGACGATTCTCTCTGACCAATCAGCAGTCTGCCGTGATTTCACGTCACATTTTAGTATCGCCTCAGCTCGCCTCAGCCCGCTTAGAACCTCGTCGGAGGTGGTACGAAAAAAGTACCTGGAAGCAGGTACAGGTACAACTTTTACACAGTGGAAAACCAAACAGAGCCGTGTCGAGTCGAGCCGAGCCGAGCCGAGCCGAGGCGAGCTGGTACTGTGTAGTGGAAAAGCGCCATAAGTCTACCAATATATACATGAAAGAGTATTTAACTACTTACTTTTAAGATGTACGCACACAGTATGAACAAATCCACTAGAAATCGGACCAGATCAGCACGGAGATCACTACAAAACTTCTGCAGGATTTAGCAACATAGTTACAGGTCTGGGCATGAACGCATTTTGATTGACATTCAGTTCTCCCGATCTAAACCAATGAAATTACAGGAATGATAGTCAGGTGATTCAGAAATAATATGTATATCCTAAAGTGCAACAAATTAAATGTCCAGCAGAGGGCACCAGCGTCATTAACACTTAGCCTTTTGTACAAGAATGCAGTCAAATTTAAAAAATAAAGTCATTTATTGTCTTATTTTTTAATAAAGCTAATATTATTAAATAAAGCTAAAATTTATTCATTCAAGTGCAGTGTGTATTCGTGTTTTATTGATGTAATAAATACATCATCAGCCGGCAAGTCAGGTGCATAATGCAATGCGTCGTGACTCGTGTCAATTTTTTAACTCTATTTACAATCAAGCGGCAACCTCCCTGTCGCTCTCTTGAAACCAACACGGAAGTGAATTATACGGCAATTCATCAACTGGCCGCTTGAGGCTGGCTGCAAAAGTGAGTCAAATCTGCATCTCCCCCATGTTGAAATGCCCAACTTTACAGCAGAAAAAAACATGTTTACAGCCTGGAGCAAAAAGTGGCTTTGGTCTATACAGCTAATTTTGCCCTTCATGACAACTGTGAGGGGGGTGAATTTTTTTATAACTCATCCATTTAAATTATATTAAGCCTTAAATTTCTGCATAATTAAGGGTGTCCACTTTTGAGTGACAGGTGGATTCCCGCTGCTGTGGTCATTAGTTATCATTAGCCGTTTGTCTGCTGTCTGTTAGCCGCCACATTACCTCAGCTAATTGTCTGACTGTAAAAATAAATAAATTCGGGAGTGACGCGCTGCCAAGATGGCAACGGTCGGACACGCCCACTTTAGGCTTCAAAAACGGTCTTCAGAAACCTACGGTGACGTCACGGACACTACGTCCACTACAAGAGGAATCCACTACGTGGATTGTGGTGCGCACTGATAATGAAAAGTGACAGTACCCGGCAGGCTGTAGACGGTAGTTTTCTTATTCCCAGCGAAATAACAATACAGCCTGTCTTTAAGAACGTCTTGATCGACTAGGATACAACAACTCTCCTGGCCTCCCTCTCACTTTTCATGGCATTTCTGGTACCCTGATTTATGTTTTCTTTTCCCCGACATTTTGTCAGTCAATCTCCTGCTCTTCCACCAAATTCATCGTTAACTTCAGGCACTGCCGCCTCAACTCTAATTGGTTATGTTCACGAGCTGGGGCGGGACTTACAATTTTATTAAGTCCATCTGATGTTTGTCACTGACTGAATAATTAATAAATACTTTAGATTGGACTATTTGAACAGGTGGATGATTGCATGGCGACATTATTATTTTTCATCCATGATTTTAAAAATGTGCATACTGCAGTGCAAGAGCTAGCTCTTAGCAGAAGAAGAAAAGGAAAATGATCATGTTGATTGTATGAACCTAAAATTATAAATTTCGATTACTTTATCAAAGAAGTTGACATCTGGAACAAATTCTACCAACAATAGTTGAACCACATGATAGTATTTCTAACATTTCTAGCGTGTCTAAAAGGTCAACATCATCTTCTTCAGCTAAAATAGCTGCTGCTGAAAAGGCAGCTATGGAGACACATGCCAAAATACTGCCAGATATACAAACCTTACAGATGGAAGAAGCCATTATAAAATCAAAAATTGAAAGGACAGAACTGCAAACACAGATAGATGCAAAGATTAAAGTGCTGAGATGTGACTCTGAATCACAAGGTGATGTTATGTATGACTATGAGGCAAAAATGGAGGATAATGTTGAACCAACTTGTACTGATGCCTGATGCATTAGAATTCACTCCTGTGATAACACTACCTAAGACTCCACTCCAGAGAGCAGATAGTCACGTGCAAAGAGATTCCCAAGCAGCTATAAGTTCAAGTCCTCAGTGGGAGGTTAGTAATGTCTGGCACAGGACCTAAGCTTTAATGGTTAAAAAGCAAAAGAAAATTACTGATCTTATGATTATGCAGCAAAATCTTTCTCTATTGCCATAGAGAGAAGAACTCGTTTTTAATGGTGAGCCTTTTTTTCATGCTTTTAAATATCTGATTGATGATAAGACTAGCAAGTAGTCAGGATAAGCTCTACTTTTTGAACAGTTCACTGCCGGTCAGGCCAGAGATCTTGTTTGTAGCTCTCTGCTCATGGAGCCTCACAGAGGATATACTGAGGCTCAGCAACTTTTAAAGAAACATTTTGGCAATGAAATGTAGATTGCAAATGCTTACATAGAAAAGGCACTGAGTTGGACAGCCATTAAAGCTGATGATGGAAAATCACTTCATGCCTATGCTCTATACCAGTGTTAGGCCGGCGACACACTGGCTGCGTGGGGTGAGTGCCTCAGCTGCGTGGCGTGTCCGTTTTAAACGAAATAATTCAAAACGAAAATAAATAGGCTACTCTCTGATTATGTAATCCATTATGTGCATTTCTCTCTATAGGCGCTTTCACTACAGAGATGGCGATCGTCAACTTCATCTTTGCAGCTGACACTGACACAGAAAACACTAGTTTATTAATAAAAATCAATGCATGCCTGTCACCGGATTTATAAATGCACATCTTGCTTGTTGAATGCACGCATATTATGTCGAAATAACAAGATATTATGTTGAAATAATATTATTAATAATAATAAATCTTTAAGAATATTTGATTGAATGCTGAATGTTGCGATTGTTAAATTTGATAAAATTAAAACTTATCATTAAAATAATAGAATATTAAATATTTAGTGGCCAAGTTTTGCTCATTTATTAATAGTATATATATATATATATATATATAGCCTATAATTACACAGCTCCCCCTGTCAATGATCTAGCACCCCCTCAGCATCTGCGTTAAAAATGATCTGGCGCCACCCCTGACGGTGAGCCTAAAGAACCCAATCATTCTGCCCAAAGACTCGCACATGTTGATGGATACTCAGGAAGAAATCACATGCTCTCAAAATTGGATCAGCGTTTCTGGTTACTATCTGCAAACTCCTCTGCCAGAAAGATAATAAAATCCTGTGTCTTTTCCAGATAAAAGCAGGCTAAAGTTGGAGAACAGAAAATGGCTGACCTTCTAGAGGAATGTGTCACTCCTGCCCTACCACCTTTCTCACATGTAGGTATTGGCTACTTCCCCAGATAGCATGGTGACATTGATACAATGTTGAGTTTTGATCCAAACCGTTGGATCAGCATTGAAATTTTGATGCAAACCAACAGCACACATGGGTGGAGACAGTGACATTGAACTAACAGTGATTTGTAGTTGATGAGCACAAGATCATTCAGGCATGTATCTCTGCAGAACACTAGTGGGTGTTTCTCAATCAGTGAGGCGTTTTCAAACCACAAGGGGCATTTTCATCCGCTTTACCCGATTTACTCTAATCCACTGGGAGCTTGGTTTAGGGGTGGGCCTTCATGATTTTAGCAAGTCTGTTGAAAAATGGTTGAAAAACATTTATTGTAGTTTGAAATTGGCCACTGATTGGTAAACGCCCATTTTGGTTTTGCATGTGCACTTCTCAGTAGTCTAATGCTTCCTCATTAGAGAGAAAACATAGGTGCATCCTACAGAAGTCTTGTTTGTTGAAGCACCTGACATACTTACATTACTTCCCTAGCACAGTTTCAAACAATGGTGCATCTACCTTATTTCTCTGTTCCTTTGTTTTGCGTGCTTATTTGCGTTTGATTTGTGTTGTTACTCACTGTAATTAGATAGATTAAAAAGTTATTAAAGTGTTTGAATGAAACATCTATTTTTCTACATTCTTAAAAAAATGCATCTTGCTTTAGTAAAGTTTATTAGGAATTTCCTGAATAAAGTTCCAACGTCATTTAACAGATTTCTTGAAGTGCAGGAGACATGAACATTAGCAAGAATGTTACACTGCAAACATAGCCCATGTCTTGCATTCGTCAGTGCTTGCATGCAGACCACATTGCTCCTTTAGAAGGAGTGAAGGCAGATGAAGATGGACAATAAAAAAAAGAGAAGTACTCGCCTGATAATGCTGACATTGATTATACACCGAGTTGTTGTCGACAGCATAATCACCTGGCCTGGGACTTGATGATATCCTGTGCCTTATCACTTATATTCCTGAATCCGTATTAAATTTGAGAAATGTAACTGATTTCCATTCAGTTTAGCTTGTTTCCACTGAAACACAATAACAAAAAACATCTTGTGTTTATTAAGAAAGTGACTGACATGGCTATTTTGTGATATTTAAAGAGATGAATCTGCAGCTTCAAAGGGATAGTTCAGCCTGAAATGAAAATTATGTCATCATTTATTCACCCTCAAGTTGTTCCAAACCTGTATGAGTTTCTTTCTTTTGCTGCACACAAAATAATAATAATAATAATAATAATAATAATATTACAAAAGATAGAGTGAAGAATGTTGGTAACCAGACAGTTGATGGTAGCCATTGACTTGGTATTTATTTCCTACTATGGAAATCAATGGCCACCGTCAACTTTCTGGTTACCAACATTCTTTAAAATATCTTATTTTGTGTTCAACAGAATAAAGAAACTCATACAGGTTTGGAACAACTTGAGGGTGAGTAAATGATGACAGAATTTTCATTTCGGGCTGAACTATCCCTTAAAGAAATTTTCATTAAAAAAACCTAAAGCTCTTTTATTCTACAAGATAAACTTGTACTTGAATGCTACGTAGTTTTACAGAAAATGAACTGATATATAGTTAATGGCTATAGCTCAGAGGTGTTTGTTCCTCTTCATGGCTGCGTTCCAGTCCAAAATTGTCATGCCCTTCACTCGCTAACCTCCCTCCGTCTCGTTCACTCGGATGTACATCATTGCTTACGTTGCACGAGTGCCCACTACTGGCGGAAACTGCAATGGGCTGAATGGGAACGTCCTAAGCCCTTGATCACTTGGAATCCGCTATGGAGTTGATTTATTATAAAAAAAAAGTTCCCTTTAAGAATTTGTTTAATGCAGCATCCAAATGTTTATAGGTGTGTTTGGGTTGTTTAAAAAAAAAAAAAAAAAAAAAAAAAAATTATATATATATATATATATATATATATATATATATATATATATATATATATATATATATATATATATATATATTATTAATATATCATAGAGTTGTTGTGGTGGTGATTAGACAAGATCTGTGGTGACGTCACAATCGTACTGCATTGTGGGACATATAGGTGCCTGAAGTGTATATATGAAGTAGACTCGCTCCCTCTGTCAAAATCCAGGGAACGAGGGTCTGTCCATATAAACTTCCCTCGTCCACTTCACGAAGTGGAATGCACTTCAAAATCATTAAGTTCGCAAGTGCGTGTCTAAAAGTGGACTGGAATGCAGCCAATGAAGAGTTTAGCTCCAACAAACCTGCCTGAAAGTTTTCTTTGACCCTGATGACCTTAAATAGCTGCCTCAGGTGTGTTTAATTAGGGCTGGAAATAAAATCGGACACCCCTGCCATAGTGCTTTCTTTTGATAATGAAACATTAATAGATTTTAGAAAAATAAATTAAATAAACAGAATTTAACGATACTATAATCATAGTTAGAATATTTTGTGTTCAGGAACTTTTTTTTAAAAGTGATTCATATTGTGTTTAGTATATTAACATTCTTGAATGTGACTGTATGACAACTGAATTGACTTGTTCTTGAGTAACATCATGCTTTCTTTTTCAGATTTCAGAGAACCCAAAGGAAAAGATGCAGTAGTCTGATGTAAGACATTCTTAAAAAAACCTGAACCATTGGACCACCTGTAGTTATGACATCAGACTTCTGAAGCCAATTTTATTTAAGGTTGAAATGCTTTTGTCCTATTTCTCCCCCTTTATTTTTTAAAGAATGATCTTTTAATATATTTTTGACTCAACTGCTGGAAAGGTGTCATTTATATTTTAAAAGGTTTTTGGCAAATTTTTAAAGGGGTGGTAAAATGCCATTTTCACAAGATGTAAAATAAATCTTTGATGTCCCCAGAGTGTGTGTGTGAAGTTTTAGCACAAAATACCCCACAGATATTTTTAAACAGTATGTTAAAGTTGTCACTTTTTGTGGGTTTGCAAAAATGCACCGTTTTGTGCCTGGCCCCTTAAAGGGATAGTTCACCCAAAAATGAAAATTCTGTCAGTAATTACTCACCCTCATGTTGATCCAACCGCATAAGACCTTCATTCATCTTCGTAACACAAATTAAGATATTTTTGATGAAATCTGAGTGCTGGATCACTCCTCCATAGGCTGCTAGGTGGCCCAGAAAAGTTATTAAAGAGATCGCTAATATAGTCCAAGTGACTACAGTGGTTCAATCTTAAGTATATCAAGCGACGAGAATACTTTTTGTGTGCAAAAACACAGCAAGGGCCAGCAAGTTTCGGCCACCTAGCAGCCTATGGAGGAGTGATCCAGCACTCAGATTTCATCAAAAATATCTTAATTTGTGTTCCGAAGATGAAAGAAGGTCTTATGCGGTTGGAACAACATGAGGGTGAGTAATTACTGACAGAATTTTAATTTTTGGGTGAACTATCCCTTTAAATGCAAATAAGCTGCTGCAGGGGGCGGGGTTTCAAGAGCTCTTGTGTGTTAGCAGCTGTGATTACCTCACGCAAACACACTAAAATGACAGAAACTGTTCTGCCTTTATGTTAAAACGGAGTCAGACAAAGATAGAGAGACTCAAGAAGAAGTGACAACATGTAGAATGCAACAGGACGTCTCTGAATGGTTAGTTGATGAATTAATATGTTGCTGATGTGGAGTTAACTATCTTCAATTAGGATATTCTGTCATGATAATCTATAAATCGCTCGTATAGGAACTGTTGTGAGATGCACACAGAGTGACTTTCTATTGCACGTGAAAAGATAGTTGCTAAAGGTTGAGCTGACTCACAAATGTACTCTTATAGAACAACTTTTCCTCTTCTCAACATGGACTGCATGTTCCCGGGGGTGGGGTTTATGTACATTTTGGGCTTGCTGATGTCACTAAACCCGGGAGGAAGCTCGTGTAGTCCATACCAGCCATTTTTTGTAGTCCTTTTCTTTAAAAGCAAATATCTTCCTTTGCTTTGAACTTTGAGCGTTGTAACTTTGCAGATGTTGTTTATGCTCAAACAGCAACATTACACACTAACTAAAGTTAGAAAAGTCAAATCATACTTTACCACCCCTTTAAATGGTAATAAATTTGTTGACGCACCATTGAAGTGTAGATGAAATATTAATGTTGTTTCAACATTAACTTGGTACATTAGATGGCAAAATTGTTTGACATTCCTTTTCAGTTGTATTTTCAGTGTTTCAACAAAATGAATTTACAATCAACATCACATTGTAACATTGATTCAACAATATTATCATTGATTATTTGTGTTAATTTCAGTGTTGATTCAACAGCAGTGATGTAGATTCAACAGCATTGTGTAACGTTGATTCAACAATTTTACCATTGATTAATTTTGTTAATTTCAATATTGATTCAGCATCGGTGATGTAGAATCAATCATAGTGTAATGTTGATTCAATAGTATTACCATTGTTTTTGTTTTTTTTTAACATAGTTTAACAACCAAAAAACGGCAGGCACCTCAACCACCTGCACCAAAGCCCGCACAAAAGCCTGCGGGCCCAGCTCGCCCTCCCCCTCCTCCTGTGAGAGCTCTTCGGCCTCTGCCACAACGCCAGGGCCCACACCCTCCTCCATCTGCTCGAGGTGAACCAAAAACAACTGATACCAGCTCTCAGTGATATGTGTCGGGTCCCCGCTCTGATAACAGTAACTTTCTCAAATGTTTACAGAACAAGCGGGAACCCAGTGTGCCTGTATCTTTCTCTATTGCTGTTCTATTACAAGATAGAAAGTCTAAGGCCTTCAATAGCCATACAGCAAACCCAACTAATCTGGTGCCTATTACACGTCAAACTAAGATTGCTGTGGTGACAAAAAGTAAGACTGTTAAGTTAGCACTTTTAAACATCCGCTCACTTAAAAATAAATCACTTCTAGTCAACGACTTAACCACAAACAACCTGGATTTTATGCTTCTAAATGAAACCTGGCTAGAAGACAGCTGCAGTGCAACAATCCTCAATGAAGCAGCCCCTCCTAACTTTACTTTTATGAGTGTCTGCAGAGCCGTTAAGAGAGGTGGGGGTCTAGCTGCTCTTTTTAAAGATATCTATCAATGTAAGCATATATCATTTGGGACTTACCCGTATTTCGAATATCTGGGTATTGTGTTAAAAAGTGCTCCACGCATTTTACTTATCATTATTTACAGGCCTCCAAAATACTCTCCAGCCTTTGCTGATGACTTTACAGAACTGTTATCAACAATTAACTCAGAGTTTGACTGTTTTGCCATTGCTGGAGATTTTAACATTCACATAGATAGTGCAGAAACCAATATGGCAAAAGAAATCAAAACTGTTTTGAAAACTTTTGATCTGACTCAGCATGTACATGGACCCACACACAATCATGGACACACTCTAGATTTACTTATCAGTAAGGGTCTAAACATTTCATCGATTGTTATTAAGGATGTAGCACTGTCTGATCATTTCTGTATTTTCTTTGATATATTGATCTCTCCTGCCACTGAAGCTAGATCTGTGTCTGTCAAGAAGAGATGCTTAAATGAGAACACTAGTGTACTATTTATGAAGGCTATATCCTTAAAGTAAATGCACCAAGCATATCTGCAGACTCTGTTGATTCTCTCCTTGATTCTTTTAACTCAAAAGTAAAAAGTGTAATTGATGATATTGCTCCTGTTAAAGTCAGGAAGGAGAGTGGCAGACAAAAAGCTCCTTGGAGAAACACAACAGCAGTGCAAAATATGAAAAGACAATGCAGAAAAGCAGAGCGCATGTGGCGGAAGACAAAACTTGTAGTCCATTATAACATCTACAAAGACAGCATCCATGCTTTCAATATGGAACTAGGCAAAGCTAGACAGACTTTCTTCTAAAATATTATAAACAGCAATTTAAACAACACACGCACTCTTTTTGCTACTGTAGAGAGACTGACAAACCCCCCAAGCCAGATTCCCAGTGAACTGCTCTCAGACAGTAAATGCAGTGAGTTTGCTTCTTTCTTCTCTGAGAAAATCAATAATATCAGAAAGATGATCAGCACATCCTTGAGTTGCACTGAGGTCAGACAGATCAGACCACCTGAGAAAGTAGTTACTATGTCTGATTTCAAAGAAATTGATGGCAAAATTTTGGAAGAAACCGTACAGCACCTTAAAACATCAACCTGCGCTCTTGACACACTTCCCACATCTTTTTTCAAAAGTGTATTAAACAGTTTAGAAGCAGATCTTCTAGAAGTGGTAAATGCCTCACTTCACTCTGGGAGTTTTCCAAACTCCCTGAAAAGTGCAGTTGTCAAGCCCCTCCTGAAAAAGAGCAAACTGGATAAGACCATATTAAGCAACTATAGGCCGATTTCAAATCTTCCTTTCATAGGCAAGATCATTGAAAAAGTTGTCTTCAATCAGCTGAACAAATTCTTATGCTCAAATGGATACTTTGACCATTTTCAATCTGGTTTCCGACCGCACCACAGCACAGAGACAGCGCTTATAAAGATAATAAACGATATTCGCTTAAATACTGATTCAGGCAAATTATCAGTGCTGGTACTACTCGACCTCAGTGCTGTATTTGACACTGTCGATCATAACATACTTCTTGATAGGCTGGAAAACTGGGTGGGGCTTTCTGGGATTGTCCTAAAATGGTTCAGGTCATACTTAGATGGGAGAGGTTATTATGTGAGTATAGGAGACCATAAGTCTGAGTGGACATCCATGACATGCGGAGTCCCTCAAGGCTCAATGCACCACTCCTGTTCAACCTGTATATGCTCCCAATGAGGCACATAATGAAAAAGAACCAAATTGCTTACCACAGCTATGCAGACGATACACAGATCTACTTAGCCCTATCGCCTAACAATTACAGCCCCATTGACTCCCTGTGCCAATGCATTGATGAAGTCAACAGTTGGATGTGTCAAAACTTTCTTCAGTTAAACAAAGACAAAACTGAAGTCATTGCGTTTGGAAACAAAGATGAAGTTCTCAAGGTGAACACATACCTTCACTCTAGGGGTCAAACAACAAAAAATCAAGTCAGGAATCTTGGTGTGACACTAGAGTCAGACCTTAGTTTCAGTAGTCATGTCAAAGCAATAACTAAATCAGCATACTATCATCTGAAAAATATTGCAAGAATTAGATGCTTTGTTTCCAGACAAGACTTAGAGAAACTTGTGCATGCTTTCATCACCAGCAGGGTGGATTATTGTAATGGACTCCTCACTGGCCTTCCCAAAAAGACCATAAGACAGTTGCAGCTCATACAGAACGCTGCCGCCAGGATTCTGAGCAGAACCAGAAAATATGATCTTTACACTGGCTCCCAGTTAGATTTAGGATTGATTTTAAAGTATTATTACTGGTATATAAATCATTCAATGGCCTAGAACCTCAATATATTGCAGATATGCTCACTGAATATAAACCCAACAGATTACTCAGATCATTAGGATCATATCAGCTAGAAATACCAAGGGTTCACTCTAAGCATGGCGAGTCTGCTTTTAGCTACTATGCTGGAACCAGCTTCCAGAGGAGATCAGATGTGCTCCTACAGTAGTCACATTCAAATCCAGACTCAAAACACATCTGTTTAGCTATGCATTTACTGAATGAGCACTGTGCCACTGTTCGTCCGACTGTATACTGTACTGTATTTTATTTTTCTAAACTGTTTTAATTATTCTTATCTCTTTTTATTATTTTAATTTCTTATATGTAAAGCACTTTGAATTGCCATTGTGTATGAAACGTGCTATATAAATAAACTTGCCTTGCCTTGCCTTGCCTAGTTTCAACATTAACTGAGGGTGCAAAAGTGATGTTGATAAAATATTACTTTGTAATGCTGAATCAATACTATTACCGTTGATTTTTGGTTGAAATCTCATCATTGCTTCACCATTAACTGAGGTTGCAAGAGTGATACTAAAGCAACATCACTTTATAACGTTAATTCAATGCAATTAGCGTTGACGCATCAACACTGAGTCAACATTGCTTCATTGATTACATGCTATCTGGGTAGGACCTATAGAAGTCAAAAGAGGTCGCTCTCATGTGAAAAGATGGGGAGTGATATTCACCTGCCTGGTGAGTCGAGCCATTCATCTTGAAGTGGCAAGCACACTAGACACTGACTCTTGCATCAATGCTATTCGACGTTTTTTTATGTCGGAGAGGACCAGTACTGACCATCAGGACAGATCGTGGCACCAATTTTGTGTGCGCACAGAAGGAATTAGAGGCCTCTTGTGACCATCACAAAATTCAAGATGCTGTAACGACTGAGACAATCAGACACATAACTATTTGTTACATTTAACAAATAAGCTTCACACTCTTCAAAGCTCACTCTTAGGAATGAAACATCCCCCCAAAAGAGACAAGAGAGCAGGAAAGGTTTCAGTCGCCGGGGCGACGATCAGATAAGATGGCTTTATTGCTGTGAAAAATGTGGTCAGAACCTCGGCCATAGGTCCTACAGACATTAAAACAGACTTTCCTGCATTCATTTATCAACAAACTGATCTATAAATGAGCATGCATCCCAGAACATTTTGTGAATGATTTACTGTCTTGTGTAATGTCTTTATTACTATTATTTTGTTGATGCTGTGTATTTTACAATAGAATCAATGGTCACCTATACCATGTTTGGTCTCTATAAATTGGTACTTTGAAGATCGAAATGATTGTGTACATGATATGCTGATAGCTGCGCAACAAATACGTTTTACAAGAATCTTTCTTAGTTTCTTCATCAGAAACCAATCCAGCTGCACATGCAAATGAGATATTCCCCCTTTCTTATTGGTAGAGCCAACCCTGAAAGGTGGGACCTTTGTCAGGCTTTAAATGGCCTCTACACAAGCCCTTCCCTCTCTTGGCCTTCTCGGTACGTTCAGGGTGCCGTGTTATCCTGCCTGGCCTCAGCAGGCCCCAGGGCAGCAGGCCTTGACTCACAACCAGCCATGTGCTCATGGAGAGAGAGAACTTTCAACCAGAACAGAGTCGAACTAACCATGCAAGTTCATCATATCTTTTTCATCCAACGGAGAAGAAAACGATTGCAACTTCAACGTTTGACACTCAAGGAGCCATCAACATCCTTTTCCAAGAACTTCATGAATTGTTTCCACTGCAAAGGAAATGCAAGTATCCATTTAATGAGGTGCTTTGAAAATGATATGCTGATGGTTCTTTTCATAGTTTAATGGACCTTTTCCATAGTTCCATTTCCTGCTTCCGGTTCCATTCCGGTCACTCACCATTTCACCAACGCATGTATGTGTGTTTAGATTAGTTATGTTTGTGATTTAGTTAATAAAACTTGTGCACAATACATATTTGGTTCTGATTCTCTTCTTGCAACAAAGTTTATTTTACGATCTTGATCTTGTTACATGCTCTAAGCGCTGTACATGCTAAGAAATAATTATTTTTCTGTGGCCATGAAAGATACGCTTTTCTTAGAATAAATGAATAATCCAAATAGTTTGTTGGACGAACTGATTAATTGACTGTAATATTAATTTAGCTATATCCAGTTAATCCAATTAACTGACTCAAATATTCATAATTAATCATAACAAGTTATGAGTTATTATTAATATTTTCCCTTTGAGCTAACTCTTTACAATGCATTGCTGAGCGATCATGTCAAGTGGATATTTAATCCAACATTTGCAGCCCACTTGTCACATGCCTGTCCTGTCTTGTGCTGCACATGGGTGTTTTGTTATTTTGGGCCATGTGCTCGTGTCTATTGTCTAGCCCCTCCCATCTTGTTATCTGATTATTGGTTAATTTGTCCCACCTGTCTGTTACCCTCCTTTGTTTGTTCCCCTATTTAGCCTCCTTGTGTTTGTAGTCTGGTGCTGGTTCGTTGTCCGAGTTTCTTGTTCCTCTTTGTGTTTTGAGTTTTTGTACCTTGTCTGATTGTCACTATTAAATTTCCTCTGCATCTATATCCTCGTCTCATGATCATCTATCCCGTGACAGAACGAACCAGCCAAAATGTGGATACAGCAGAGTGAGATTTTTCCTCAGGGATCCTCTATTTCCTTGCTGGAGTACTTTGCCAGATGCGCTCAAAGGACTATGGAGGAGGAGAGGACCACGGCAGACGGCAGTCAGCGGAAAAGAAAGCCTTCATCGCTGATCCCAAAACGGAGGAGAGGGAAGAACCCCTCCGTGACTGTTCCGGTGGTCCCAGTTCCGGTGATCCCGAGTCCGGTGGTCCCAGTTCTGGTGGTCCCAGTCTCGGAGGTCCCCGTGCAGTCTGAGGTAGACAGAGCAGCTGAGACTCTGTTGAATTACTTTGAAAGACTATACAAGATCCTAGAGTTTCCCAGAACTGTTCACGTCACGTCTGCCGAGCCGGTGGTGCCAGTTCCAGTGCCTGAGCCGGTGGTGCCAGTTCCAGTGCCTGAGCCGGTGGTTCCAGTGCCTGAGCCGGTGGTGCCAGTTCCAGTTCCAGTGCCTGAGCCGGTGGTGCCAGTTCCAGTGCCTGAGCCGGTGGTGCCAGTTCCAGTGCCTGAGCCGGTGGTGCCAGTTCCAGTGCCTGAGCCGGTGGTCCCTGTTCCTGAGCCTGAGCCGGTGGTACCAGTTCCAGTGCCTGACCCTGAGCCGGTGGTCCCTGTTCCTGAGCCGGTGGTATCTGTTCCTGAACCGGTGGTGTCTGAGCCGGTGGTGTCTGTTCCTGAGCCGGTGGTGTCTGAGCCGGTGGCGTCTGTTCCTGGGCCGCTGATATCTGTTCCTGAACCGCTGGTGTCTGAGCCGGTGGTGTCTCTTTCTGAGCCGATGGTATCTGTTCCTGAGCCGGTGGTGTCTGAGCCGGTGGCATCTGTTCCTGGGCCGCTGGTATCTGTTCCTGAACCGGTGGTGTCTGAGCCGGTGGCGTCTGTTCCTGGGCCGCTGGTATCTGTTCCTGAACCGGTGGTGTCTGAGCCGGTGGTGTCTGTTCCTGAGCCGGTGGTGTCTGTTCCTGAGCCGGTGCCTGTTCCTTGGCCGCCCGAGGGGTCGTCTCCGCCCTGGCCGCCCTAGGGAAGGTCTCCGCCCTGGCCGCCCGAGGGAGAGTCTCTCTGAGGTAGACAGAGCAGCTGAGACTCTGTTGAATTACTTTGAAAGACTATACAAGATCCTAGAGTTTCCCAGAACTGTTCACGTCACGTCTGCCGAGCCGGTGGTGCCAGTTCCAGTGCCTGAGCCGGTGGTGCCAGTTCCAGTGCCTGAGCCGGTGGTTCCAGTGCCTGAGCCGGTGGTGCCAGTTCCAGTTCCAGTGCCTGAGCCGGTGGTGCCAGTTCCAGTGCCTGAGCCGTTGGTGCCAGTTCCAGTGCCTGAGCCGTTGGTGCCAGTTCCAGTGCCTGAGCCGTTGGTGCCAGTTCCAGTGCCTGAGCCGTTGGTGCCAGTTCCAGTGCCTGAGCTGGTGGTGCCAGTTCCAGTTCCAGTGCCTGAGCCGGTGGTGCCAGTTCCAGTGCCTGAGCCGGTGGTGCCAGTGCGTGAGCCGGTGGTGCCAGTTCCAGTGCCTGAGCCGGTGGTGCCAGTTCCAGTGCCTGAGCCGGTGGTTCCAGTGCCTGAGCCGTTGGTGCCAGTTCCAGTGCCTGAGCCGTTGGTGCCAGTTCCAGTGCCTGAGCCATTGGTGCCAGTTCCAGTGCCTGAGCCGTTGGTGCCAGTTCCAGTGCCTGAGCCGTTGGTGCCAGTTCCAGTGCCTGAGCCGTTGGTGCCAGTTCCAGTGCCTGAGCTGGTGGTGCCAGTTCCAGTGCCTGAGCCGGTGGTGCCAGTTCCAGTTCCAGTGCCTGAGCCGGTGGTGCCAGTTCCAGTGCCTGAGCCGGTGGTGCCAGTTCCAGTGCCTGAGCCGGTGGTGCCAGTTCCAGTGCCTGAGCCGGTGGTCCCTGTTCCTGAGCCTGAGCCGGTGGTACCAGTTCCAGTGCCTGACCCTGAACCGGTGGTCCCTGTTCCTGAGCCGGTGGTATCTGTTCCTGAACCGGTGGTGTCTGAGCCGGTGGTGTCTGTTCCTGAGCCGGTGGTGTCTGAGCCGGTGGCGTCTGTTCCTGGGCCGCTGATATCTGTTCCTGAACCGCTGGTGTCTGAGCCGGTGGTGTCTCTTTCTGAGCCGATGGTATCTGTTCCTGAGCCGGTGGTGTCTGAGCCGGTGGCGTCTGTTCCTGGGCCGCTGGTATCTGTTCCTGAACCGGTGGTGTCTGAGCCGGTGGCGTCTGTTCCTGGGCCGCTGGTATCTGTTCCTGAACCGGTGGTGTCTGAGCCGGTGGTGTCTGTTCCTGAGCCGGTGGTGTCTGTTCCTGAGCCGGTGCCTGTTCCTTGGCCGCCCGAGGGGTCGTTTCCGCCCTGGCCGCCCGAGGGAAGGTCTCCGCCCTGGCCGCCCGAGGGAGAGTCTCCGCCCTGGCCGGTCGATGGACTGTCGTCTCCGCCCTGGCTGCCAGATGGACTGTCGTCTCCGCCCTGGTCGCCCAATGGACTGTCGTCTCCGCCCTGGCCGCCAGATGGACTGTCTGCTCCGCCCTGGACTCCCGAACTTTGTGTGCCTCCCTGGCCTTCTGAACTGTCCATTCCCCTTGTCCCGCCCTGGTCTGTCCCTCCCGTCCCGCCCTGGTCTGTCCCTCCCTTCCCGCCCTGTCCCTCCCGTCCCGCCCTGGTCTTATGGAGCGTCTGGTAGCCGCTCCGTAGGGAGGGGGTAATGTCACATGCCTGTCCTGTCTTGTGCTGCACATGGGTGTTTTGTTATTTTGGGCCATGTGCTCATGTCTATTGTCTAGCCCCTCCCATCTTGTTATCTGATTATTGGTTAATTTGTCCCACCTGTCTGTCTCGTTACCCTCCTTTGTTTGTTCCCCTATTTAGCCTCCTTGTGTTTGTAGTCTGGTGCTGGTTCGTTGTCCGAGTTTCTTTTTCCTCTCTGTGTTTTGAGTTTTTGTACCTTGTCTGATTGTCACTATTAAATTTCCTCTGCATCTATATCCTCGTCTCATGATCATCTATCCCGTGACACCACTTTGGAGGAGTGTGGGAGAGATTAATCAAGCTAGTTAAAAAGGTTCTATATACTTTTAGTCCTAAAACAACAGACACTGGGCAATGATATGTTACAAACAGCCTTGTGTGAAGTCGAATGCATTCTCAATGACCAGCCCATCACAACAGGTGACCCAAATGACCTTGAACCCCTAACACCAAATCACCTTCTGCAGTTGAAATCCAAACCCCTCTTGCCACCTGTACTCTCCAATAAGGATGATTTGTATGCTAGAAAGCGATGGACACAGGTGCAATACCTTGCAGACCTCTTCTGGCAAAGATGGACTACTGAATATCTTTCATTGATGCAGCAACGGCAAAAGTGGGCCAATACCAAGAGAAACTTCAAGGTAAATTATGTTGTGGTCATAGTAGACCATACAACACCAAGGAACTCGTGGCCCTTAGGTCGTGTGATGAAGACCCAGCCGGGGCCCAAAGGTTTTGTCCGCAGTGTCTTGGTGAAGACTAGAACTATACAAAGTTTTTTCTACAAAGACCAATCACCAAACTCTGCTTGCTTCTGGAAGCTGAAAAGTCTGCTTGAAAGACTGACAATACAATGTCAGCCTTCTTTAGTATTTTTTTTTTTTTTTATATGCACGCTTAACCCCCCCAAAAACCAAATTACCAGAAACCTTTCTAAACTATAGCGAAACAAAACATTAAACATTACTAAATCTCCCACTTAGCATTATCTGGTACAAAACAATTTTAGCATTTACTCTCATTTTAAGTGTCATGGCAAAGCATGCTGGGGAATAGAGATCCCACTCCAGTTTCAGTTAAATTTAAGTTTGTCTAAATTAAAAGAAACAAGTTCATAGAACTCAAAACAATTAAACAATTCAACATAATTTAAATGCGTAAGTTTTGTGAACTCAAAAGAAAAGAAAGTTCTAAATACTCATAAAAGTTAATTTGATTGAACTAATTTGTATAATTTAAGTTGCCCTATACTCAACCAATTAATTATTTTGAGTGTTAGGGTTTACAGTGTATCTTTTAGAAAATCAGCACACATAAGCATCTGTGGTCGATGGCGCAGCATAAGTAAAGGTGTCTTGAGTGAATATTTAATTGCACTTGTCTTAAGGTCTTCAGAAGTCATAACTTCAGGGGTCAGTGGGGATCCCATTCCCGAGAATATTTAATTTCCCTTAAAACCAAAGATTAAGCTAAAAGACACTAGTTTCCAGTGTTCCCTACCAAAATCAAATAGTGTATACAATTTTTATTACACTTTTTTTTGTGTTCTGACACAAATGTTACCAAATACGTCTGACACAATGTTTTTAAGAAAAGCAGTGTTTAAAATACAGATGATTTTTCTTTTGACAATTACGTTTTAAATTATACCCCGGGGGGGTTTAACATCCAATAAGTAGTAATTTATGCAAAGGTTTTATGTTTTATTAAGTCGTCATAAAACACACCCAGATCCTCCCATAGTTGTAGTAAACATTTACAATATGTAAATAGATTCTGGCAGATTTGTTAGAGTGCCTGTACCATATTATTGTGAGGCAATCACATTTGAGGAATAATGCGATTTATATATATATTTTTTCCCCACTAGCGGATGACACCGTTTACATCTTGTTTCTTTGCACAGTTTTTAGACGAAGACTACACTTTGAGCGCTGTCAAACATGTTCATATGGGATTTAATGAACAAATACAGCATAAGAAAATTCAAAAAAAATAATTATTTAAACTGCGATATTCTTTTAGGTCTGTCTACGAAGCGGTCACAAGACACATAATAGGCCCAACATGAAAAGTGAGTCTTGATGTTTTTCTGATACACATACGACTGTTACATTTAAAACAAACCTATCAATTAAGTTACGCATTACAAGTCAAGGTGTCGCAGACAGACAATTTGTCTTCACAATTTGTGCTTCTTTAAGGAAAAAAAACAGTTTTTGTCCCTCATCAGCAGAATACCAAATGATATCTGTTTCCTGTGTAATGTTAGTAAACCACTATTTGTAGAATAGTATTGTAATGTGTTACTCGACATTATCTCAGTGTTTCTGGCTATATGTTTATTTGTTTTTGTTTAACCGTGATCCAATTTTCACACCTCAAAGAATCTTACAGACGTAATGTAGTTTTTTCAGAATTTAGACTACTGTTTAAAAGTCAACGTGTAGGGTTATATACAATCGGTACAATGTGTTTTAATTTCACTATAGATACAATTTAATAAAGGCTTCAGGGACTGAACTTTAACATTTTAATCTTTGGTAAAAGTTAAAGGAGCTGTATGTAAGAAATGTATTTCAATTAATCATAAAATGGCCCTGATATGTCACTAGACATTAAGAAATCATGTTAATTTCAAATACTTACAGTATATCACTGACAACAGTACTGCCAGGATATTGTCATTTAAAAAGTGAAGTTGCAGCCCTCAACTGATGTTGATGTTGTCATGTTGTGTTTTGGCCTGAAGCGCCACCCTCCACCTATCTACCAATCACAAAGTATGTAGTGTTTCGGCATCCGGGTTGCCAGCTCTGCTCTAGTTACTACAGCTGCAGCTACAAAAGTGTTTCGGATACAAAATGTCTAACGTTACTACACTTAAAAGACCTTGTTATCATTCAGAAATACGTCATGGCAAAGTCCGAAATAAAACAAGGATTTGTATAGGAGATGCCTTTGCAAGATGGAGACGGCTGAAAACAGAGAAGAATTTGAAGACAAATGCCAACGTTGCTAATTTTCTCCTGGACAGGTAAGATTCATCTATGTTTGGCTAACTTGTACTTAAAGGAGACATATCATGCTTTTAAATCGTTCCTTTTTACATATAAATCATACATTTGTGGTCTATGTAAAGCGGAACTGCAATGCTTGGGTCTGAATTCCTCATTATTATAGCTCTACAGGCCCCTTTTCTACCCCTTTTCTGATGTGCCTCTGAGAGCAACCCGTTTTGGTGCGGTCTCTTTAAATGCAAATGAGACACTTCATACCCCGCCCCCTCTCTAGGTTGCAGAGGTGACACTCGGTTCAACTCCACCCCGTTCGGCCATTTTTGTAGTTTGATAGCAGAGATACGATTATCTAGCGGCACAGAAACTTTTTATTCACACGTTATTAACAAAATGTCAACAACGGAAGACTTGTCCATCCAGCCTTACATGTTCGAGCCAGAGTCGGACCCGGAGCGAGATGAAAATGAAGAAGACGAACCTGCAGAAAAACGTCTTCATATGGATGTATCGCAATGGTGTGTTACTGTATTTACAATATGTGCGAGGGAGAGAGAGCAAGACAGCGTCTAGTTTGGAGACGGTTAAGTCTTGTTTACACTTTCGCCTGGCTCCGAAGAGAGAGAGTGCGCGCGCACGACCGGGTCTCTCTCTCTGCTCGTTCTTTCAGTTAAACATGCGTCCTGTCACAAGCGCGGCAGTTCATCTACATTACTCACCGATCAAATAAGACTTTGGCGGGACAAACCGAACATTTTAACTTACCCTCTCGTAATTTCTGCATCCTTTAGCTTGGACTATAAAATCGCAGCGAGAAATAAAAATGGCGGATTGCTCGAAGTGTTGAGCCGGGAGTCAGTGTCCTTATTTGGCAGTTCCGCTGCAAATACTGTGACGTTATTGTTCAAAAAAACGTAATAGAGAATAGAAAAATCGGAACAGGTTGCAAAATATGACCAAAACAGAATATAAAGATATCAATGAAGCACCTGAAGAGACTAATTTCAACTTTTCTGTACTTCTAAACACTCCAAATATACAACAAAATGCATTTAAGGGCTAAAAAAGTGAATTTAGCATGATATGTCCCCTTTAATGTAAATGGACATTTCAAATATTCATAACAGTCGAACAAAGTTATGCATGTTCGTGCAAATAAAAACGGCGAGTCATCATTGCTAACATTAGCAATGCATTATCAGAGCCCGTTTCTCTGTCATTATGCTGAGACGCTGAGGAAAACAACATTAGCACGCCCATTATGGCAATGTTAAACGTAATTGAGACAAGTTAGACTAACAGCTATACTGTTCTAACAATGTACTGTCACATATGAGCGTACATCTTTACGATTATATTTGACTAATCGCCATTAGTAAATTTTTGCGATACATAATCATTTCACAAAACATCTCTCATGAAGCATAAACATAATTAACAGAAAAAAAACTTACTGTGTAGGACTCCTCACTTGCCATTGGAAGCTCATTGTAGCAGCCTACGTTCCTGCTGGATCCTGTGTAGCCTATCTGGCAACCTCGAGTCAGGGGGGAGGGGGAGGGGATACACCGCTCTACAGTAATTTGAAAGTGATTGCAGTACCAGTTTTGGCCACAATCTTACATACGGCTCCTTTAACTTAAAGTCTGAACAAAAAGAAATTCCATCCTATCTATCCCTTTCTAAGGGCATATTATGGATATATTGCAAACAATTCAGGCATATGTTTTGACAGTGTAGTAGACCATACAGCCTCAAGGAACTCGTGGCCCTTAGGTTGGGTAATCCAACAAGAATTGGCAAAACACGCAGCTCCATTCTGGATCTTTTTCTCACAAATCAGCCTTCAAAATATGCAATGTCTGGTGTCATTGATGTGGCTATTTCAGATCATTCGCTCATCTATGCAGTTAGAACTAATTTTCAAAAAATCCAAAAAAACTCATGCCTCCAACTCTGTACCAAAAATACCAATTTCAAAACTGCCACAGTTCAATGCTGATTTTAGTGCTATTAATTGGAGTGATGAGCTGTCATTAGAAGATCCAGAACAAATCCAGAAAATCGACCACGAAAAAGTAAATTACCTTGGATAAATAATGAAATGCTTCAACTTCTTAAATTGAAGGCCTCTTTTCTTAAATTGTATAGGTTAAATCAAACATCTGAAAGTAAATATAATTTTATACAAATTAGAAATAAATGTACTTTGGAACTGCGTAAGGCTAAGGCGGTCTATTTCCAACAGAAGATTACCCAATCTGCTAACAACCCAAAGACATTATGGCAGACCCTTAAGGTCATCACCGGTGAAAATGAAAATGAGAAGAAAAATAATGTTAATATTCAAATTTCCCTACGAGGTACTCTTATCTCAGATTCAGGAAAGATTGCAAGTGCTTTTAATGATTATTTTGTATAATCTGTTAAAGAATTGGCTATGCACTTTGCCATTCCCTCTTTGTCCTCACCTGTTCTCGCTTCAACATCTGATCAGTTCTCATTTTCTGAGATCTCACAGAATGAGGTGATACAAATATTACACCTGCTAAAAAATTCTCATGCCTGTGATATTTATGGTTTAAATACCTTATTTTTAAAGACTCATGCTGATAGCCTCATACCTCTCTTTCTGCATTTAACCTTTGTATCAGGCTTTCTATCTTTCCTACTAACTGGAAAACAGCACAAATTACTCCAATTTTTAAATCTGATGATCATACACTTGTTTCAAATTACAGACCTATTGCAATACTTCCAGCAATGTCTAAGTTGCTGGAAAAAGTCTTGCATAACCAGCTAAGTTTTTACCTTGAAACTAATAACTGGCTCAGTGACTGTCAACACGGTTTTCGTGCTAAGAGATCAACCATGTCGCGTTATTACTCTTCACTGAACAATTACGTGACACTCTTAACAAAGGTCACATTACTGGAGCTATTTTTATTGGTTTCCGTAAAGCCTTCGACACAGTGAACCACCAGATCTTACTAAACAAACTTCACTCATTTGAACTGTCTCTATTTGTGATAGAAATGCTTTCTTCTTATTTGACGAACAGGTTGCAGACAGTCAAAATTAATCATGCCATATCCCAACCTTTAGTTTGTGACATGGGTGTTCCACAAGGCAGCATTCTTGGACCGTTAGGCTACTTTTTTTTTTATACATCAATGATTTCCCTCGAGTGTGTAAACACTCACAATGCTTACAGTATGCTGATGATATTGTGATTTTTCTCTCTGATGCAAATCCTAATGTCATAAATTCCAAACTATCATCTGATCTTCCCCTCTTACATGATTGGTTGAAAAAGAACCATCTGACCATCAATGTAAAGAAAACTGAATGTATGTATTTTCATTCACCCAGAAATAGGCCTGTCGCGATAGTCGATAAGTCAATTAATCGCATGATAAAAAAAAAATGAGCTCGATAATTTTTCCGGCCGCGATAATTCCATTTGCATGCTTGTTTGTTTTCCTCGTCTCTCTCTCTCTACCAAAGAGACTGGATGACCACTCTCGCTCGGTTCTTTAGCGTATAGGAGGAGTGAACCCTCTTGTTGTCAGTTGTATGGTATTTGTGTGGGGAGGCGGCGCCGCGGCGCTTGTCAGTCACATGGTCTTTGTATGGGAAAGCGCCGGCGGGACTGTTTGCGGCTACTGCCGGGAGAGAGAGAAGACGCTAGTTGTGTTGCGACAGCGAGCCCGATCACATGAAAATGCGTATCTATACCACGAATGTTATTTCTCGTGCCATTTATACGCCAAAAATAGTTTTTGCGTGCATATGATACGCTCTTTATGGCGTAATACGCACGCACTCCTCACCCCTAATCCTAACCAAGTATTTTCAGTGCGTAGCCTATCATACACGCAATAAAGTGTGTCTCCGTCTTCCCGACAGTACACAATCACTTGACAAAGTAACACGAGGACAAAGTAACAGGAGTAACAGTGCAAATTTGTGCGAAATGGCTTGTTGAGGCTTTTTTAAATTTGTTTACAAAGGTCCTAACTGTCAGTTTTGCCTGTTATGGAATGTATCACTATTTATGCCTAATGTCTAAAGCCTAATGTTTAATATTTTTTGAAGTGCAATTTTGTTTACATCCATTTTATTTATTAACAGACATTTATTTTTGTTAACAGACACTAAGAGTCCATTGCTTTCATTGTTTTTGGTTGTTTTGTTCATTTTTTTGGATATTTAAAATGTTTTCCGTTTTCAATGTTTAATATTCTTTAGAAATAAAAGTTTATAGATCGTTGAAAAGGTGTACCTGCATTATTATGCCATTATAATTATATTAAATGAAAATGGTCTCAGAACGACAATATTATCGTTTATCGCGATAATTTCTTGGACAATTTATCGTCCAGCAAAATTTGTTATGACAGGCCTACCCAGAAAAAGTCTTTCTTTTACTGATTTTATTACTTTTGCAAATCAAGATCTTGTCGTCATAAAGACCTACAATTACCTTGGTGTGCTACTTGATTCACACCTTACATATGGGGAACATATTTCT
Organism: Abramis brama; assembly: GCF_963993115.1. Classification (NCBI taxonomy): domain Eukaryota; kingdom Metazoa; phylum Chordata; class Actinopteri; order Cypriniformes; family Leuciscidae; genus Abramis; species Abramis brama. The sequence continues at coordinate 14,087,575 of NC_139978.1, forward strand.
AAATTAACAAAAAAGCTGAATCAGAAACTCTATGTGTTTAACAAGATTAGATCATCTTTCCTTCTTGGTTTCTGAAACCTACCTACATGCAGTGGCGTAGCGGACGGGCCCGCAGGTCCAACGTATAGGACTTTTATTTTGGTAGTAATTGCAGCCTACCGTGTTTGGCGATTATGACCATATCCGTTGTCCTTGTTATCCAATCATGATTAAGAATTTCCGCAACTGTTTAGAGAGTGAAGCTTATGAGCGCAAAATGAGTAAAAGAAAATATGTCAGCGGAGCTCAAAAACGGACTAACCAACACCGAGAAGAGCAATTCAATGCAAAACTACCGAAAATTTCATCCATATTTCTTCCAAATCAGCGGGAAGGAGCTGCGAGAGCGAGCACGGGTAACGTTACTCAGGAGTTTGCTAGCAGTGTCATCACGGACATTACTGCTTCTAACGTGGGCGCGGGCGCGGCTGTGGTGAATGATACGCCAGACATGGACTCAGATGCTAAAAGCGGATCTCACGGTCCAGACGATGACTGTCACAGCACTGAAAATATTACAGAGGAGGCGACAGCAAGAAGTACACGGTATCCAACAGACAGAGCGAACTTTCCCGTTGATTTAATCGATGCCAGTGTGAAGAGGGCCATACTTAACATGGGACCATGTAAACCAGAAGGACCCTATCCCCGAGACAAAAATGGCAGATGTTTTTCGAAAGATTATTATTTAAAACGTTCTAAAATGGGAACGGTTCCTCGGAAATGGTTGTGTTACTCGTCAAACATTGACCGCGCCTACTGTGAGCCATGCTGGCTTTTTGCTGACAGGAGATGTCCATCACACCATCCGTCATGGACTGTGGGAATTAATGACTGACAGGGTCTTTCAAAGAAAATAAAGAAACACGAATCTTCACATGCTCATATAGCAGCCTGCGTGACATATGATATGTGGAAAAACGACCTTACCATTGATGCGCAACTTGACAGCAAATACAAGAGTCAGGTTAATTTTTGGACTCAAGTGCTTACAAGAATTACTGACGTTACTCTGACTTTAGCCTCATGTAATCTGGCATTCAGAGGGCATAATGAAAAACTGAATGAACCAAACAACGGGAACTTTTTGTCAGTAATTGAATTGTTAGCTCGGTATGATCCAGTGCTCCGAGAGTTGTTGGATTGTAACAATCGGCCTAATCGGTAGAGTTACATGAGCTAAAAATGGGGTCAGATTAAACTGTGTGAGTTTTTGAAGTGTTTTAAAAGATGAGATGACAACAGAAATAAAGTGAATAAATGAAGTGTATTTACAGTTTCTACCAGGAACTTAAAACAACACAATACAACAAAGAAGCCTTAGGCTGTTAAAAGGATAGTCCATTGGTTCCATACCATAAAACAGTCCTTAAGAGTCCTTGTGTGCTGTAAGTCCCAATGTGTAAGTGTCCACCGGTGTATATACAATCCAACTGTAGTGATAATCCAATGAAAGTGATGTGGTTTGCTGGAATGGTAAGTCCTTAAAAGCAACTCCTCGATCCAGCTTTGGTCCTCTTGACAGAGACCATGTTTGTTCTTCTTCTTCTTCTTCTTTTAGTTATCTGGCCGTTTACTCCATAGGAGCATTACCGCCACCTACTGAATATTTTATCCACCTGGGTGATGAATCTGTATTGTTTTATTTTCTTTTCTTTCTTTCACCTTTCCTTCCTTTCCTTTCCTTCCTTAAAAAAAAAAAAAAAAAAAAAAAAATTTAAATTGAAGGGGGGTGGATACCCCACCCACCCCAAAGGATCAGAGCCCAGGCTTCAGCTGACGCTGCGTGTTCAGCTCCTCCAGCTTCCACACTGGGCTCCTCAGCCTTTAAGGCAGGCAGAGGCACCATACATCTCACCCTCAGACCCTATATTCCTATATCCTGTAACATATACCTGTAACCTCCAAAAAGATTAAAACAGCCCTATATATCTGATTGTCACTTAAACCCTTCCCCAGAAGATCCACAACACTCACTGGCCTATTTTTAATACTATTAAAAAGACTGTCACGCTGACCATCATATTTACCACACTTAAAAAGCACATGCTCAACTGTTTCTAAAATATTGCATTTGTTACACATCCCACTGTCATGCTTCCCCATTAATGCTAATGTTGAGTTTAATCCTGTATGTCCCATTCTTAATCTAGATATCATTACTTCTTCTTTTCTATATCTTCCAAAAAACTGCACTTTTTCCCCTACTGATTTCTCAATACTATAAAACCACCTACCTGTACTGCTATTTTCCCATCTTTGTTGCCATTTTTGTATTAATTTCCTATTAATCACAGATTTTATTTCACTTCTACCCAAAGGGACTTTAACTTCCACCATGTTTTTCTTTAATGCCTCTTTTGCTAATTTATCAGCTATTTCATTCCCTATTATCCCGATATGTGCTGGCACCCAACAAAAATATACAGTTATACCTTCCATTTTCAGTCTGTACAATAAAGTATAAATTTCCACTAACAAATCTTCTCTATCACTTTTTGTAGATTTTATACTTTTAAGAGCTGATGAAGAATCTGAGCAAATTAAAATCCTGTTTGGCCTAACCTGTTCAACCCATTGTAGTCCTACTATAATTGCAGTTAGCTCAGTAGTGTACACAGACAGTTTATTACTTAGCCTCAAGCTTATTTCTGTCTTAAAATTGGGAATATACACTCCTATGCCCACTTTTTGCTCAATTGGATCCTTAGATCCATCTGTATAAATCTGCACAAAAGAATTAAAGTTTTCTCTCATAAAAACATTAACTCTATAACTATTACTGCATATTTCTTCTGCTTTTTCCCGAGCCTCCAATAATCTCATTTCAACAACAGGTTCAATAATATTCCACACTGCCACACCACTTAATGGCATGTTAGGACAAATTGCTTCATCCTCTATACCATAATCCTTGACCCACTGTCCATATTTCCAGCCAAAGCTATTTCCTCCATTCTTTTTGTAAAAGACCATGTTTGTTTGCCATGCTGCTTCCTTTATGCTGGCTATTTCCTGTTTCCTGTCATGTGATTGCTCACATGACAGGCAGACCATAATCATTTAAAGACATACACACATAAAAACAGATAAGAGGAATAAAATGGACTAAAATGACTAAGACAACATGTAAACCAATTAAAACTCTAATATACATAAAATCATTATAATATACAGAGTGGTTAAAACATGTGTCATGTGTGACAGTGTCACAGGATAAAAAAAGTCACGTCAATTATTTAAGCCCAGCAATTCAGAATGAACTGATTGCGTTGTTATCCAAAAGGGTGCACGACGAAATTGTGTCTGAAATAAAAGATGCAGAATTCTATTCGATCATAATGGACACTACTCAGGATATCAGCAAAGTTGATCAACTCCGTCAAATTTTCAGATACGTTAAAGTTCGAAAAGATGAAAATGATAATCCATTCGGCATTGATGTCACTGAGAGTTTTCTCGGATTTCAGAATATCACCGATCAAACTGCAGAGGGTCTCCAACAAAAAATCCTTGATCTTATCCAAAGTAAGGGTCTGTCACTTAAAAAATGCAGAGGCCAAGGATATGACGGAGCTAGTGTCATGAGTGGAATTTATTCTGGTGTGCAGAGACGGATCCTAAACATGGAGCCCAATGCTGTGTATATACATTGCACAGCGCATAATTTGAATTTGGTGTTAAACGACGCGTGTCAGCATATCACGGCTATCAAGGAGTTCTATGATGTGGTCCAGAGACTTTATGTTTTCTTCAGCCAAAGCATGAAAAGGTGGGAAATGTTGGAAAATCAGCTTTCAAAGCCAACACTGAAAAGACTTTGTCCCACGCGATGGACATCCAGGGCCGATGCTATCCACGCACTACGTTTTCGTTATGCTGACATCCTAAAGGCATTAACCAAAATAGCTCTACAGTCAAAAAAAGCAGAAGAACGTACAGAGGCGTCCGTACTTATCAAATCGATCGAAACATTTGAATTCGTAATGATGCTTGTATTTCAGGAGAGAGTTTTGGAAAATGTCAAAGTAGTTTCACAAGTATTGCAGAAGAAAGACGTGGACCTTCTTCAAGCAGCTACCTTACTGGAAAATACCTGTAACAACTTATCACTGCTAAGAGACCAGTTTGACAACATAAAAAGCACCGCACAAGGCCTTGCTGCATCCTGGGGCATCAGCTGTCATTTCACGTAAAAACGAGCACATATTGTGAAGCGCCACTTTGATGAAATCGCTGAGGACGAGCGTCTCACAGACCCCGAGAAAATGTTCAAAGTTGGTGTTTTTTACGCGTGCATTGACACAGCTGTTTCCCAGCTCAAACAACGTTTCAAAGGCTTGAATACAATAGCGAAACGATTCCGCTTCTTACGTCCAAGTGAACTCGTACATGCAACTGATGAGTTGCGTGCTTGTGCCGAAACATTTGCAGTGACTTACAACGATGATATTTCCTCCGAATTTCCATCACAGTTGCTTTCGTTTCGAAGTGCCCTACGTTCTGAGATAAAAAAACTTGAAATGGGCTCAATTAAAGATCTGGCAGAGCTGCTGATTCTGAAGCATACATCTATTCTACCAAATGTCACGGATGTGGCTACAGCTCTGAAGCTTTTTTTAACCGTCCCCGTCACAGTGGCAAGTGGCGAGAGATCTTTTTCTAAACTAAAACTAATAAAAACCTGCATGAGAAGCACAATGAGCCAGGACAGACTTTCTGAACTTGCGATACTTAGCATTGAAAGCCAGCACGCGCGTCAGATGGACATAACAGACATTGTCAAGGACTTTGCGCAGAAAAATACTAGGAGAAAGGGGCGCTTTGGAGGATTTTAAAGGTAATATATATTACCTTTATTGAATGTTAAACGTCATGAATCTTTGTTGTATACTGCAGATAGAAAAAATATTTTGACGTCATGTGCTCCCTTGCATTTTAACAAGTTAATGTAATTGCTGTTTTATTGTTGGTGTTTCTTTTATTCTTTTTTTTTGTGTGAAAAGTTCTAAATAAATACGAAATAATTACATACTATTAAATTCCACAGTACTAATTCACGATTTTGAATGAAAAGGTGAATCCCCCATCTAATTATGTGGTGAGGGGCCCCGCCTCCACTCTTGCGGGTGGGCCAACGCAGTTTGCGCTACGCCACTGCCTACATGCCATTGTGTTCTCAACAATGTCCTACTGTCTTCCAATCTGGTCACTAACCACTAAAGACATTACTGAACCGATAGCACGACTATACTACCGAGCACTTAAGATCCACAGTAACCTTCCAAAGTGTCTCATCATTGCAGTGCACTCACACGCACAAATGCTTTGACTTACCAGAACTACGCAAACAGTCATGCTATTGCATTTTATTTTCAGATTAAAAATAGCTCTTCACCAGCACTTACAATTCTTTTGCCGACACACAATGTGAGACCACTACGTTTCAATACGTCAGTCTCACAGGCACTCATTCCGATTCCACCATACAAAAACAACTACTGTCAGAAATCCTTTTTCTATATTTATACTAAAATTTGGAATGACATTCCCTATCACATTCAAACATTATCATCCATCAGATATTTCAAAAAGTCATATAAACTGTTTCTTCTTGATAGTCATACTTGCACGCACTGATTGTTCGTGTATTGTTTTTAGTCTTGTTTTTTCGTATTTAATGTTTTATTTGTTTGTATTTGTCTAGTCAATAATAATGTCCTGTATAAATGTGCTGAAATTGTGATCATTGTTTTATGTTGCTGCAGAACAGGAACCTGCTGTAAACCAGTTTTTAAACTGAGCCAGGCCCGTTTATTGTAACTAAATTGTTGCTTTTTAAATTTTCCTGTATAATAAATGAAATGAAATGAGTGTAGGCTAATGAAGACCCTGCCGGGGCCCAAAGGTCTTGTCTTGGTGAAGACTAGAACCACTGTTCTACAAAGACCAAATCACCAAACTCTGCTTGCTTCTGGAAGCTGAAAAGTCTACTTGAGAGACTGACAATGTCAGCCTTCTATGGTTTTTTGTTTGTTTTTTGATATGCACGCTTTCACATATCTTGACAAACCTACACATACAATTGCGTGCTCACACACACCATTACATATCTTTACATGCATGGACTTTTCAATTTCGCATCACATACACTCAAAAAATCTGTAGGCTACTACATACATGGACTTCTCATTTTTCATCTCTGTGAGTGCTTTATGTGTATCGGGAGAGATTCCTCCGCTAACCTCAAGGGGCTAAAGAAAAGTTATAAAAAGGATTAGCGTCTACAAATCTGCCCTGCAAAGGCAAAAGACCTTAACTCGCTAGAGTGTGAAACTGAGAAAAATGACTTTAAAGTTTCTGTTTTGTCCAGACAAAAGTATTATAGGTAGGACTCCCAAAATTTGACAACTAGTTGCTATAATGAAGAAATGTTTGTATGCAAAAAATCTTGAGCTCAAAATTGACCTTTGACCCTTGTTTGGCAGTTACTGTACTCTGCCTTTGTATCATGTGCCAAAAATAAGGAGTCGTGTAAAGGCAAAAGGCAGTAACTGACATATAATCAATATTTGCTTGCTGTCCCCCATACTTACATCCATTATAAGAACACTTAACCAAGGTCTAGTCATCATGGTATGTGTTTTAAATTATACAGAAGACCTTTGGTTGTTCCTATTTAGTGCTATAATGATCAGGATAGTGCGGCAACACTAACAAAGTCATACAGTATGACAGATAAGTTACTTTGCAGTACAGTATGAATAAATACAAGAAATATTTTCACAATAAAGATAATTTAATTATAATTGAATACAGATGTTTTTTAAATAAATTACAGAGGAGCAGTATTATCAATCTGCAACAAGAATATTTCATATTCATTAGGCGTGTTTAGGCCTTTATTTTGAAATAGCAATAAACATGAAAAACCATGAAAGATTGGTAGAAAACTCAGTTTGTTTTCATACCAAGAGTTCAAAAAATAGCACCAATTCAATTTTATTTTTAAAAAAAAGTCTTATTTTTTTTAGATATATATAAACAAAAATATTATGGATTCTCGATTTGTGATGCGGCTGCCAGCTATAACGCACATATATGCTCTTTTTATGCGTTTATTAGAGGTTGAATGCAAATACTGCCAAACCACCCATACTACTTCTGAATAGGATGTCTACTTCATAAATTGTATGAAAATTATGGAAATACTTGGTTCAGATCACTCAAAACATATATGAAAATGGTATACGCCCTTATATGGTCAGTAAGGAAGCTTGGCTGTCCATCTAGTGAAAAAGCTTGTTACTGCGCCCAAATAAAATCTTACTGAAAGCTAATTTTTTGAGATATCAACCTAAAATTTGGAATACAACTTGTCCATAGGTCTATTACAAAACATTCTTGAATTACAACCATTTAAGTTTGGATCGTGATTTTCATGTCTATGCGAAAAAAGGGAGGGGTGGGGGTGGCAGTTAAAGGGTTAAAGGAATAGTTCACTTTGAAATAAAATTTTGGTATGTTTTAGCTTACCTCAAGGGCATCCAAGATGTAGGTGTCTTTTTTTCCGCAGTAGTTTCAATTTTGATATTTTTAGGCCAAACCGTTCTTGTCTGTCAGTCATATAATGCAGGTATACGGTCACTGTCTCAAAGAGCAAGCACAGAGTCCAAATTAAAACAATTCCACATCGTCCAAATTAAACAATTCCCCATCGTAAGTACACATTGATGGCCTAAGACACGAAACGAGCGGTTTGTGTGAGAAAACGAACAGTATTTATATCGTTGTTACCACTTGAACACAGCCGCGTTCAAATGATCTGAGGGCGCGGGCGGGTATAGCAATATACACTAGATGTCGCTTGGCTACGGTTTCGTTCCAATGAACTGCAGTAGCCAAGGCGACGTCTAGTGTATATATCTATACCCGCCCGCGCCCTCAGATCATTTGGACGCGGCTGTGTTCAAGAGGTAACAACGATATAAATACTGTTCGTTTTCTCACACAAACCGCTCGTTTCGTGTCTTAGGCCATCAATGTGTACTTACGATGGGGAATTGTTTAATTTGGACGATGTGGAATTGTTTTAATTTGGACTCTGTGCTTGCTCTTTGAGACAGGGACCGTATACCTGCATTATATGACTGACAGACAAGAACGGTTTGGCCTAAAAATATCAAAATTGAAACTACTGCGGAAAAAAAGACACCTACATCTTGGATGCCCTTGAGGTAAGCTAAAACATACCAAAATTTTATTTCAAAGTGAACTATCCCTTTAAGGGCCACCAAACTGCTCAAGATGCACAGTCAACGAACTCGACTTGGATTACTGCTTTTTAATTCTGAGATATAGACAGAGTCAACCGAAAAAAAGTTGGAATTACTTTTACCATTTAGGTTAGTCTACTTTGTACGTTAGCGATAACTAGCTTAGTGCTATATGAATTTGTGTAAGATCTGACATGAACACCTGCAAGAAGGAAATATGGCTCAAACACGTATGGATTGTTGTGGATACAGCAGATGACGTGCATTGCTATGGATTATATCGGATTGCATGGAAAGGTAGGATGCCTGTGTATTTAATAATTGGTTTTCGGCGTCTGATGTGAGGCGAGTGTCAACGTCAACGTTAGCGCTAACTTATGTGACACCGATTAAATTTAGCTAGCTCCCAGTTGTAACTGACATTGACAGATCTGAACCATCGCCCTGAACGAAAATAACAACATTTATGACAACCTATTAGCTTGCATACCATCTATGTATGGCTTGTCACCTCTAAGTCCTTTTGATGGGCTACTTGATAATCTATGGAAGCATATGGGTAGCAATATTCAATTTGAAATGTAATATGCAAAATGACAATGCAATATGTAAAATGGCAATGCATTTCTGTAATTAAATTTAAATTTTCCCATCATTTGTGCAACGTTTGGTGCAAAATGAAAATGAAAATTAAATTATAAAATTTACATTTGCCATTTCATACACTAGTTTTAATATGTAAATTGAATACATATTTTAACGCTTTATAAGTTGCAAAATTAAAATTAAAATGTAGTACAGAAATGATTATATATGTTTAACATGTTCAATCAAAAACTGTAGCAAAATTGTAATTTAAATGCTATTTTTTCTAAATTGCATTTACACTCACAGTTAAAGGCAGGGTAGGTAGGACTATATAAAAATAAAAGATCCACATTTGTTAAAACTTTCTATATATATCAATACATAATTAAAATGTAAGTACTCTGAAAAAAAGAGTATAAAAATCAAGTGACTCTAGACCGTTTAATCTGTATTAAACACAGCTCATTATTTCGATTCGGGACGAATCAAAGGATTGGCTTAGGCGACTGTCACTCTCTCTCGCAACCATGGCAACCACCCTTTTGCCACGGGATCTGCCCACTTGCGCGCGCACGTTTGATTTGAGGAATTCGAGAGGCACGGAACCTAGGAATAGCAAAACAATGGCAGAGAAAGAGCAATCAAAATTCACATTACCGGCATGCAGTTAGTGAAGGCAAACAAGGCAAAAAAAGAAGACAGTACAAGAAAAGGTAATGAACAAAAAGTCTTTGGATAAACAAAGAAATAAAACGCGTGTCAATATCGGCGTAGCTTTCCAGCGACCACTCCGTCCTCAGCCTCTACTTCCTCGGACCCTAGTTGCACGCCACGGCCTCCTCCTCTGCTTCGCCCTAAAATTATTTTTATTTTACAAAAGGACATTTTACAAACCTACATTTTGCGCATGTGCTCCTGCACGCACTTTTCCAGTCACAACACAGCAATCAAAGGAGGACGCGCTGAAAACTGTAATGCTGTTCTCTTCCTTCATAACTCGTACTGAGAATGTTTGCGTTGCAGAGGAATTTGTGACTGTTTCAGCTGTTCAACCACATCAAAGTTTCGTAATTAGTAAGTCCGTGCTTTTTCTCTTTTTGTTCTTATGTGCTGAAGGGCTGCTGTGCCTTGGTGAAACGGTGTTTGTACGTGAAGAGCTCTTTTCCAAAACGCCATAAACCTAAAAAGCTGCCTCAAAGAACCAGCAAAAGTAATGATTATGAATGTGTAAAATATTGCAATAAGACATTTTAATTGTTTATTAATTTCTGTGTCGGCTGCAAAGATGAAGTTGACGATATTTGACTCGCGATCTTCGCAGTAGGCTAGTGAACGCATGCACCGGAGAAATGCACATTTAGGCTACATAGTTTTATTTTGTTTTGGATGGTTTTGTTTAGAACCAGATTTCTGTAAATATATTCCACATTTTTTAGGCCTGTGAGGCGAGGCTACGGTTCGGTTCACGATGATATAATCTCCAGTTCAAGCACCTTATGTTGTGATTGATAGCCTATATTTACTTTATGTATTTAATCCAGGAATGAAAATATTAATGAATTAATGAAAAAAAAATATATTAAAATTAAGATACAATTAATACAAAACGAAATTCGTTTTAAAGAAAGGCTTTGTGCTTTCTGTTTTGAGGTCTCTGTTAAAGTTTGAAAGTCTTAGTGCAGCTTTCAGAGCGCTCGCGTCCATAATGGAGAAATGTCAAGTAATATTGTTTTTTCCTCATAAATGCAAACACGAAAAATAAAAGACAAAAACTTTTTTAAAAAGACAAACCATAAATTTAGAAAAAAAAAAGAAAAAAAAAAGGATTTATAGCGTTTTGGGGGAAAAATGGATGGATTTATACCGTTTTGAAAATGTTGATTGATCATCAACAATATTGTTGTTTGATTTAATAATCACTGTTGCAAGAAGTGCCTAGTTAAGTGTTTTTTTTTTTGTTTTTTTTTGTAAGTGGAAAAAGTAGGGGCTGCCACAGATTCTGTTTAGTTAGCTCCTTTATTGTTTTTTTCTATAGCCTAGAATAATACAGGTCAAATGCAGCAAGTCAAAAGACCAACTGGACCTTCTTTGCCAGTTTGCTCACATTTCTTTGAAGGATGGCAAAAATATCGCCTGAATATCGATATCTAGATATTGGAAAAAAATATCGAGATATTCATTTTTGTCAATATCTCCCACCCCTACATGCAGAACACCATATATGTTATGAATCTTACACGAAATTCATCTTCATCACAATATAACTGATGGTAATGTAAAAAAGTGTATCAATGCAACCTGTTTTTAGCTTATATAACTAGCTCGTTAGCGAATCAAAAAATATATATTTTAAATTTACCAATATCAATATGCTAGCTTGATAGTGAGTACTAAAATACATCTTATTTGTTTATTTTCATAAGCAATTAGCGTTAGATTTTTTTATTACATGTGATTCTGACATGATGTCACTACATGCACTGTGCTCCTTCCTCTCTGCTTGTCTCAGGTAAATAATGCGTCTTCAGCTCAGCGGTTGGAGTCGCGCGTTCATGTGTTTTGGGGGCGTGGCTTTGGAAGGAGCCCAGAAGGGAGGGGGTGGAGTGAATGGAAATAATGAACTGTCTTTAAAACAGTCCTGAGAGGTCTACAGACACTCGATTTTTATACTTTCTTTTTCAGAGTACTTACATTTTAATTATGTATTGATATGTACATAAAGTTTAAACAAATTTGAAAAAGAAGTTTTTTAGACCATTCCTACCTACCCTGCCTTTAAGACACTTGCGATTGCATTGCCATTAAGTGTCACGCAATGAATGTAGCAAAATTCAATGTGCAACTTGAAAATGCATTCTGAGCCGATCACGTGCCCGCCCTGCGTGTAGTTGGCCCCGCCCCCAACACAAAATAGGCTCAATCGTTTTTACTTCGTTTGTGCTGTAATTTTTGTTTGTTTGTGCTGCTTCTGTTTTTTAGAAAGTAAAATAATATTTATAGGTAATTCAGTCACCCAGGCCGCCACATGCTCCAAATAAAATAGATCTTGTTCGGTTTGTGCCGGTTTTGTTTGTGCTGCTTCAGTTTTTGAAATATTAGACCGAATTATAGACGATGATGTCACCTGCTCAACGTTCACCAAAAATTATCATATGTTTGTGCTAATTTTCGCCGATAAACGTTTATTTTGTGCTGCTTCGGTTTCTTAAATATTAAAATAATATTTATTGGTCATTCTGAGGTCACTCAGCTCCCCGACCTGCTCCACATTCACCCAAAATAGTCTCGTTTGTTTGTGCGATCGTTTGTGCCGGTTAAAGTTTTGTTTGTGCTGCCTCGTTGTTAGACACTGAATTATAGACGATGACGTCACCAGCCCTCGACCTGCTCCACATTCACCCAAAAAAGGCTAGGTCGATGAATTTGACCCGTCAGATTCCGTGACCCTGTGTATTAATACCTTCAATATGCTTTATAAAATAGAAAGGGGATCATATTTTAGTCTGCCTCATATTTTATGATTATACAGATGCAAACAGAGATGGTCACACACATAACATTCGTCACTTTATTGAACATTACAGTCAGTTATTAAAGAGCGGTCACGTTTTTCGGTAGCTATTAATACCGAATACCAATGGAGCTTTGTCATATTATGTGATCACAGAGTAATAGGCCTATGCATTTGTAAGGAAAAACTATAGGATCTCATTATTGGGTATTAAAATTAATAGTAATAAGAATAAAGATAACCATGTATCAGACAATGAGAATATTTTATACAAAACGAAACCAGCCAGCATCAGTCCAGCATCAGACAACAGCAGCTCAGCATAATGTTGACGCCTGATAAGGCAGAACATTCTCCCAGACGGTACAACATCGTACTGGTTCTATCACCTGCAGACGCGTAATAATCTTCGGAAACACTACAATTTCTCTGTTCACGCTCCACTTCATCTGCTAGAGAATGTAACACTCGTATCAGATCTGCCGCCGCCGTGTTACCTTCCAACACCTCAAAATATGCACCATAGTGATGGGTCGTTCGCGAATGAGCCGGATCTAAGAGCCGGCTCTTGTAGGTGAACGACGGGAGCCGGCTCGCATATCTGAAGAGCCGACTCTATTTTTAAAAATATAGCCTATAGAAATTAAATCATTATGTAGGCTAATAATGAAATAATGAATGATTTTAAATGCATTTAAAATAATTGACTAATTCAAAAACCAACAAAAACAATTATATAGGCCTAAAGGCGCACACACATTTGTTTCGACTGTCTGATCAGCCTCACATTCTGTTCCTGTCAATCATACACGCGATGTCAACCAATTAAACTGCATGAGGGAGGGCCGAGCAAACTCTCACACACACACACACACACACACACACACACAGAGAGATGCGGATAAACCGCGGATCAGGCGGATGACGTGACGAAAAATAATATTTTAATTAAATTCGGGCGGGTGGCGGTTGAACCAATCAAATGAAAAAAGTTTGCCACTAAGCAAACCTGCAAGCTATGCCCAGCTGTCAGTACTATTGGAGGAGGCCTAAACTTATCTTAGATGAGACCGCCTGGGTTATTTTGTTATTTTGTTTCGATATTAATTATATTTTACAGCCAATCGTAGCCTACTACCACTGTGGAATATGCATTTAAAAGAGAGACAGATTACGGTCTGATATGACTCAGAAATGACATCGGGCAATTGCAGAGCAAGATGTTCAGAAGAACGCAAGAGCTAAACTTCTACAAGCTCAATAATATCCACATTAAAAAGTAAAAAAAGAAGGTAAGAAAAATAGTCAGTCATAACTTTGCCCATTAATTAGATGTGCAAGGTAAGCAGGCTAGTTTTTGGGTTGTTATGGACAATTAAAAATGTGAATATTCACGTTGCACAGTTGTGTGATGGACTTTCAGCGAGTTAAAACATATATTTTTTAAAGAGCCGTTTGTGAGTCAAAAAGAGCCGGCTCTTTTCAGTGAGCCGAGTCAAATGAGCCGGCTCACGAAAAAGAGCCGGAATGCCCATCACTAATGCACCATAGCGTTCCATACACCTGTTGCCGAGCAACGCAGTTGATTGACAGGGCGGGGCGGACACGTGATCGGCTCAGAATGCATTTTCAAGTTGCACATTGAATTTTGCTACATTCATTGCGTGACACTTAATGGAAATGCAATCGCAAGTGTCTTAACTGTGAGTGTAAATGCAATTAAGAAAAAATAACATTTAAATTACAATTTTGCTACAGTTTTTGCTTGAACATTTTAAACTTATCTAATCATTTATGTAATACATTTTAATTTTAATTTTGCAACTTATAAAGCGTTAAAAAAGTATTCAATTTGCATATTAAAACTAGTGTATGAAATGGCAAATGTAAATTATATAATTGAATTTTCATTTTCATTTTGCACCAAACGTTGCACAAATGTATTAGAAAATTTAAATTTAAATACAGAAATGCATTGCCATTTTACATATTGCATTGTCATTTTGCATATTACATTTCAAATTGAAATTTGCTACCCATGTGCTTCCATAATAATCAGGCTGCCTACAGCGGTCTCGTCTGTTAGGCTACTCGGTCAATGAAGAATCGCTTTAATTTTAAAATGTTATACTGTTTATACTGGTTATATTTTATACACAAATAGAACGTACCATTGGAGATGTTGGCATGGTTGTATTAATACTGTCATGACGTTTCTTTTAAAACCTATTTCAACGTGCAGACTACGTTATTTTAACACCTAAATCATTTTGGTCTGGTTTTGTTTTCGTAGTAGACAAACGTGATATTTACGTTTTTTGATTACCTAAAGAAAACATACCTGGTTGGTATTTTCACAACGTTTCTAAAACGTTTTATTTTGGTTAAATTTTTTTTATTTATTTTAGGTGTGGTTTATTAAACGTTTTTAAAACGTTGCACTGCAACATTACCTAATTGCAACCAAAAAACAACGTTGTGAAATGTTGTAAAAACGTTTTGTGTTTGCTGGGTTCACCTTGCTTTGTTTCTGTAATAATACAAACAAGCACTCGGCAGTCTACACTTTATTTCAAAGATGTGTCGTCTGTATGTTATGTGGTTTGGTGACAATTAAAGAGCGGCAAACTTTGACAGTATGACAAAGCCAGCGTACAGTAACATCACAGCGGCACCGTAACATTTCTCTTGATGCCAGGCTAAACAAAGTCAGAACACCTTAACTCAACTTCAGCGTGCTGGAACAAAGGCAAAGAGCCGTAACAGCTGTTACGGCGTTCTGCTGTGGTTTCTCGTATGGTTTTGGAAGTTACGGTTGTCATAGCCCTTTATTTTCTCGCTAAAACAATCAAATTGACTCACGATATTTATTCACATGATAAAGGAGGTCTCAAATACCACAAAAATGACACTAACTCATTTTTGACCAAACATGATGTTACAGCGTTTTGCCTTTGTAGGGCAGAAATGATGTTATCAAAGTTTTCAGTCAATATTTTCATACTAGTTAGAACTATTATGAAACCAGTCAAAGGTTTGATGTAAGGTCAGAGAGGCAGCATTCACAGACAGAAACATTTATTCATGGTAGCCTACTTTACCGCCCCCTACTGTCATTATTGTTAATTGTGCATATAGTTTCAAGTGTGATTGCTTTATTTAAATAATCTTACTTGTACTACTGTTACTAGCAGAAAAAAACATAAAATATTCAAAATCATATGGAGGAATGTTTTCTTTTTTAATAAATGTCTTTACAAAACCATTACACGTTTTTTCTTGTGCTTATTTAAAGACCTTTCCCCTCATATTTCCCAACATTTTTCTTCACATTAAGTGCTTTACAACAATGTATTAAATTAACTACCTAAATAAGTCTATAAAGGCGTATAAAGGTCATGGGTTTGATTCCCAGGAAATAAATGAACTAATAAAATGTATACATTGAATGCAATGTTTGTCAAGTATGAATAAAATTGGCATGCAAAATGCATACATATAAAGGAAAAGGGCTAATACAACCCCGAAGTGAAATATTCTGGCACACGGCAGCATGGGGATGTGTTTCTGAAACAGGTTTGAAGGTTTATCTGAACCAAAGGAAAGATGACTGGGTCAAATAATATATAAACAGGAATAAAACATGACATTTGAGAACATGCATATCCATTCGATCATTTATTGAGTTATTTGATTCATGTTTGATTAATGTCAAAATATGAAGCGGGATCATTGACTCATTGAAGCAGATGTTAATTGGATGAATTCAGCTGCTGTAATCAAATCA
Source organism: Abramis brama (assembly GCF_963993115.1). Lineage (NCBI taxonomy): Eukaryota > Metazoa > Chordata > Actinopteri > Cypriniformes > Leuciscidae > Abramis > Abramis brama. The sequence goes on from NC_139978.1 coordinate 14,103,776, forward strand.
AATATTGAGAAAATACCTATAGAATATAATATTTGACATTATGGACTGTATGGCTCCAGTTTGAAAGATTATGATAACAACTATAATGAGACGGGCATGCAAGAAAGAAAGCCAAAGCCAAAAAAAAAAAAAAAAAAATGAAAAGCTTAATTTTTTTACATTGTCTGTAACTAATGAACACACAATTTTTTTTGTGTGTGTGTTTAGTTAAAAAAATTAAAATAAACACCCATAAGGGTAACACTACAACAATCAAATCAAACAATAAACCATAAACCAATCTCTGTGATGAGAAACATTGTTCTCAGTTGCCTGGCTGTAATATATAACAAGCTCTTCGGTCACCATGATCTGAATTTCACACACAAATCCATACAAAGTTATTTACAATTAAATGACCATGGCCTATTACTTTATAGATTGATTTTTTTTTTGTACACAAACCTACATTTTGACATTTGCAACATAATACTGTAATCTACATAAATTACAGTTTAGAGAGTATTAGGTACAATCAAATAAATTCCTCCATGTTTTTGTTTTTTTTAGGGAAAAATATCTTTATTTGAAAAGAAACACAATTATGTTTGGATAAATAAGCACAGCATTAAATGTTTTTTCCCTTGAATGTACACAATAAATCACATGAAATGAAATTTGCAAAGCATTTTAAAATTGTAATACTGTAAAACATATTAATAAAATTACAGTATAAAACTACAGTATAAGAAAAATGGAAAAAAAGTATTAGTTTATTTTCCAATTGTTCACACAATAAAATCAAAAACTTGAAACACAATCACCAAAACCTGAAACTCATGTAACAAATCACTAAACCAAGTCTTTAAAATTGCAAGCACAGTTCCAGCTTAACATTCAGTTTATAAATTCTATATCACACTGTTTGCAAAACTATACACTATACAACTATATACACTATACAACTATACACACTTTAGGCAAATAATTTAAAATGAATATCTCTTTAGTCCCGTTGAAAAGCAACACTATTCACAATGCTGAGCTCTTTACACCAATTGGCAACACACTCACAGTGTAAACAGCTTCAGAATTGTTTACTTGGATGAGCTTGCTTATTTTTGAGGAAAATGGAAGTCGATGGTGAAGCAAGAGCTAAAGGTGAAGGAGTGAGATTAAGAGGAGGATAAGAGGGTGAAGAAAGTTCTATTCCTCCCAACATATTCCCCATTCCTTTTTTTTCTCCATGATGATGGAAGGTGTATGACCGCCATCCCAAGTATGCAAGTATGCCTCTTCTCCAGAGACTAAAGATGCGTATGGTGAAGTTGATGTGCAGGCCTGCGGTGGATGGATCCGTCACTCCAGAAGATTCTTTCCCCAATGTTTAGCCAGGGACAACATTGATTGTAATGAAGATGAAGTACTGTATTTTTTGTTTACATTTTGCATGTGTTTTAGTATTTCATGTGTTTAGGCTTTTGAAAAACATTGCCACTTTAATTTTTCTCTTTATCCTACTGAATGTTTTTCCTAGTTTACTCTTGTTGGGTGTGGAACGTGTTACATTCAAAACCCAAGTTTTACATAAATAATACTGCATTTTGGAAATACTGTAAAAGGCATAAGGCTGTTTAAGGCATAAACTTACTGATGGGGTTTCATATAGTGTTTTGTGTTGAGCACATCAGTATGTTGTTGGTTGGTAGATAGATCTCTTCATGTGTGTATATCATTTTGCAGCAAAAACACATTTTGGAACAGTTTTGAATGCAGTATTTACTAGATTCATGGAGTTTTGCATTTTGTGTTTGTTGTTTTGGGACAATGAGCCAAACGATTCAGCAAACCTGTTCAACTAATTGGAGAAAAAACTGTAAATAAAACATTTTGCATACAAAATATAAAGTCACATTTATTCCTTAGTCACCTCTTGTCTTTAACCTGATTCTCAAGATCTCATCAGAGACAAATGTTCTTCTTGGCCTTCCTCCAGCTTCTTGTACTTGTAGTTGTCCTATTTGAGCGCTTTCTATATTGTTTCAACCCTAAACCAATAATCTCATGTGGTTCTAATTGGTGTGCAAACAATTTTGTGTTATTCACAATTCTGTCACAGTTTTTCTCAATTAATTTTATATAGTTTGTTGTTTTACAAACTTTTTTGTTGTTTTATAAAAATCACAAACATTTTTGTACCATTTTCCCAAACACAACAAACAAAACTGTTATTTGTTAAATTCTCAGTTGCACATGATATGCTTTCAGTTAGTCCCAAATTGATAACTGCAATCTGATACACACAACACATTGTTTTGTTTACACAATTAGGATTGTTTTTAGGATGAATTGCTTATCTCAATTACAACAATAAATGTGAGAGGCGGTGAAGAGGGAAGAAAAAGGGTATTAAAGGGATAGTTCACCCAAAAATGGAAATTCTGTCATTATTTGCTCACCCTCAGGTTGCTCCAAACCTGTATGAATGTCTTTCTTCTGTTGAACACAAAATAAGATGTTTTGAAGAATGTTTGTAACCAAACCGTTGATGGGCACCATTGACTTCCATAGTATCGAGAAAGAAAAAAAAAATACTACTACAAAAAAATATATATATATACTACGGTTTGGTTACCGACATTCTTCAAAATATCTTATTTTGTGTTCAACAGAAGAAAGACATTCATACAGGTTTGGAACAACCTGAGGGTGAGTAAATGATGACAGAATTTTCATTGTTGGGTGAACTATCCCTTTAATGAGAGGGAGAGGAACAGTGGAGATGAGAGATGAGGGGAGAGGAGTAGAGGGTTTAGGAGGAGGAGAAGGATAAGGAGAAAGAAGAGTTGTGCTCGTTGAAGCTCAACTTCAATCTTCACAATAACAGGAGAAGAAGGGAGAAATGTGATTGGCCATTGTGCCGCAGTCAATGCCTGGACAATGAAAAGGCAACATTATTATGTGTGCCGCAATTTCAACCAGCAGTGTTGTGGCACACAATGTTGTTTTGGGGCCATTTCTGAAAGGCTCCTAGTTATTTAACTGCCTCACTAGCTACGTTTACATGGACACCTTTTGCTTCAATCGGATTGATTTCATTCCGAACACGGTGTTTACATGAACGAGAAATAAAGTAGTCGGGTTGATGTGCGCATATAAGCTTCAAATCGGAATAGATTTTTACACATGCACACACTCCACAAATAGTTTCCCGCTGTTTGCTCATAACTATTCTCCTACATTGGTTCTTTATTTGTTTTAAACAGCAGACTTAATATTTATCCGTCTCTGGTGATAAAATGGAGACAATGAGCATATTAACAGTTGTGCCATGCTTATATTTATCACGCAGTAAAAATGCTGTCAAAATGACAAAATGATGTCGTCTGTGGACGAGAGTCTGAAACAAGGACTGGTGGGACATTGTCCTGCTCCACTTCACAGACACGCAATGAAATGAGAATTTTAGAATGACGGGACGGGACACTCAATTATATGACACTTTATTCAACGGGAACAACAGCTCATTCCGCGAGTCATATGTCATTACGCTATTTCAACGTCATTGCACATGCGCAGTCCTTTCAGTTTTGGTTTTCAATCCGATCAAGTGTTTACATGTTCTCTCGATCGGATTACAAATTAAGGAATAGGCCTATTTCACAAAATGGCGACCGAGACCGGAAGAAGGGAAGCGATACTTTTGAAGCCATTTTTGTGAAATAGGCCTATAAACTATCCCTTTCAATCCGATCGAAATTCCAATCGAATTGTGCTCAATCAGATCGAATAAGGTGTTTACATGAAGGTTTTTGGTCCGATTGAGCCTTCAATCCGATTATAAGGGTCCATGTTACCAAAGCTACTGATGTGCTCTTTCTTCAGGGTAGTCAGAACCAAATGGAGCAACATTTTGTTATTTTGTATTTTGTACAATGTCCAATTCCACCATTCTAATTCTGAATCCAATTGAGGAGTTCCTCTGCTCTTGGAGATAGAAAAAGTATATAAATTGCAACCTTACAACCAAGTCAGTCTTCTTCAAGCAATCAAAAAGGCTGGTGAAGGAGTTGAGACACAATTTCAAGGATGAGTCCAGCATCTGTCTCAAAGACATAAAGATTAATAAAAGAAAAGTATTAAACATACATTTCATATTATAATAATGGTAAACACATCAAAATGATAGTAATGAGAAACACATCAACATGAGAATAATGATTTCTTAAAATATGATGATTACATGATAAAACATAAGCAAATGATAAAACATAAGAAATAGGCTATTTTTTTTTTTTTTTTTCTGATTCATCAATATTGTTCATTGAAGTGTAGCCTATAGAGTATAGTCTTGTGAGCAGGGGCGTAACACAGGATAAGCACAATAGCACAAGATCAACTAACTAACATAAACAAAATGCTTGCAGATGGACTAAACCATTTGGCGCATTAGCAAGGGGTGGGACCGTGAGATCTTAGATCTTTACTTTTTTGTATACAAAATGTAGTCAGTCAATCAACCAAGTTATTCAGTCAATAAACTAACTTTACATTTCATCTAGATCTCAAATTTAATTAGGAAATGAAAATATCCAGGTAAAATTAAATATATTCCAGACTTTTCAAGGGCCCTCTCTCCCCTTGGGGCCCTGGTAATCAGTATTGGTTTTACCCCCAGTCCGACGCCCCTGGCTATTACTGATAATTAAATACTGAGCCATTTACTATTGTAAGTGAAATCAGATTCATTCTGTTGAATTCTGTCGGTGCTTCACATAAGTCCCTATTGTAGTTTTTTATTTAAACAATCTTTATTAAAATAATATATTTCCAAGTTTGATGTTGTAATTCTAATTACCATTCATTCAAACCTCTTTTTTTGTGCAAAACTATATTTTTTCTCCCAAAAGGTAAAAAAAACATATATCATATAGGCCTATAATTTCATGATTTAATGCTTCAATTCAATTAGCTGTGTTTTTTTTTTTTAAAAAAACAAGTAAACAACAGGTTTAATCTAAAACATTTCATAATATCTTTTAAGAGACATATTTTTTTCCAAAATCTCTTCTGGAGAAACCTGTTTTTTTCTTCATGAAGTGAATTTAAAGGAAAAAGAAAATATTTAAACAAATGATGACAGTGTTAGGCTATCTTTTTTTTTTTATTAAACTGAAAGAGTTTCAGCATTACGATAAATATTCAGAATAAAACTGTTAAATAATATAAATCTTGGTACTGTTACTGTATAGTATTTAACAACCAAAATAAATGGCAAAGTTTATATATACTATCATTGTCATGATTCCTGTCTTGTGTTCTCCATGTCTTGTGTGGACTTTTGTTATTTCCTCTTATGTGCCATGTTTTGTAGTCCTTTGTAGTTTTTCTTGTTTATTAGTCTTTCCAGGTGTTTCTAATTAGCCACGCCCCCTTGTTACCTTGTTTAGCTTGTTTGCCTGTGTATTTAAACCTCTGTGATTCAGTTGTTGTTTATCAGTCGTTGTTGCTTGTAACTGTTTCCGTGTTACTGTCCTGAGTTCTGTGTTCCATTGTTTGCCCTGGATTACCTGTTTACTTTATTAAAGTAGTGCTTTGCATGTGGATTCTCTCTCCGCTTCATTCCTGCCTCATCATAACAATCATAATGGTAATTAAGTGTGTTTGTAGACATAATTAAAATAAATAAATCTAAAGATACAGAACTTCATTTGCCTACATTTTCTTTCCTTTATATAAAAAGTATATATTTAAAAAAACGAAAAAGAACAAAATTATGCATTGCAAAAATGCAACACAGTTCATGCATAATCATGACATGTAACAGTTTGTTTAAATGTCTTTAGCGCAGTAATTTTAGTTTATAAAGGTACTAGTTAAATTAAATTAATGTCAAATATGAAGAGTGCTGTTGTTAAAGGTCCCGTTCTTCGTGATCCCATGTTTCAAACTTTAGTTAGTGTGTAATGTTGCTGTTAGATCATAAATAATATCTGTAAAATTATAAAGCTCAAAGTTCAATGCCAAGCCAGATATTTTATTTAACAGAAGTCGCCTACATCGAACGGCCGTTTGGACTACATCCCTCTACTTCCTTCTTTAATGACGTCATTAAAACCGTTTTTTGACTAACCTCCGCCCACAGGAATGCTCCCTCAACTCTACCGAAATTCGTTTATGTACTTGTGCACTTCTAATAACTTACTGTGTTTACTCAGCTCTTATGGTGATTTTCTGAAGTAAAACTGACGCTTCATCTTTTGTGTGATGTACAATAAACTTTATTAAACTCATCAGTATATGTTTGATCATCATTCAGACAGCAGACTTGTAGGCTATTAATAAATAATGGATACATACAAGCAGATGACAAATACGTTAACCGTAATTAAACTACTAAACTATACCTGTTTCATCTCTATACAGCACTCTGACTCTGTGAGCATTATTGTCCGACTCGAAATGAACACCGTTACTGAGAGTTTCTGATATTATCATCATTCCATGAGATGAAATTGTCCTGAGAGACTGAGCGCGAGCTCATGAAGCTCCGCCCCCTGTGCCGTGCAGCAGAAGCTTATTTGCATTTAAAGGGCACACAGTAAAACAGCGCGTTTTTCTGAGCCCCAAAAAATGACAATTTAAACATGCTGTAAAAAATGATCTGTTGGGTATTTTGAGCTGAAACTTTCTGGAGACATCAGAGACTTATTTTACATCTTGTGAAAAGGGGCATAATACGGGACCTTTAAAACCCATCCCACTATTGGATTATATGTCTAGGATTATTGTTGTTGACAGTGTCAACAGCATAAAAATAAAATGTAGTAAAATATTGCAATACTGGCACACATAGGTAATCAATCAATGAAACAAACACATAAATATATTTGAAGAATTGAAATTAGAGGTTGCTTGACCATTTTCAATTCTTCAAATTTATTTATTTGTTTGTTTGTTTGATTTATTGATTGATTACCTCTATATGTGTGCCAGTATTGCAATATCATCCGTTGTTATTTTATTTTATTTTACTTGGTTTAAACACATGGATGTCTTTCCCATAAATTAAGATCCCATACATTTTGGTTATAGTGGTGTACAGAAACCTCAAACCTCCCGGCTCAGGATGGGTGTTGCTCCTAGGAACAAAAAGCAGTTCCTTGTTTCAATTTATTATGGGACGTTTTCCATTCTCAGTCTTAAATTAATTTTTAAGAGTAACCTACACATGCAAAACATTTTAGGTTTGAGACTTCTTTATTATAATTATTATTTTTTTCATGGTGGTAAGAAAGTGCAATTTAAAATACTAAACACTTTCAGGTTGAATATCTCTGCTGTGGGATCAGATATACTGTAGGAAGCTGAAATTTTCCAAGATATAGTCATCTGTGAGAGCATTCTTATGTTAAAGAAATTGAATTTGAGATTTTACTGGTTACAGAGTTAGAGAAATCTGATATAAAGCCTAATTTAATATAATAAATAATAATGAACAGTATTTCACAGTAATTATGTTTATAATTGACATGTATGCAGACATTCAATAGGCCTACAATATCAGTACAGTACCATACCTCTGGTACTAATAAATAAAATAGCTTAATACATGATGTTAGTTTAATGTTTTACATCATTATTTTTTCGTGTTTACTTTTTAAATATTAATTAAGATTATGTTAATATAATTAAACACTCTGATTAGGTCTCCCTTGGAAGTTTGCTGAGGACCCCTAGTGGTTACCTGACCTCCACACTGAAAAAAAAAATCAATAAGTTATTACAACATATGTTTTTACATTGCTTAACTCATCAAAATAAGTTAAGCAATTTGCAACTTTTTTTTTATAAGTTATGCAAGATTTAACTCATTTTTTAAAGCCAGTTTAATGTAATTTAAGTTGAAATGACTTAAAGGAACACAACGACTTTTTGGGACTTTAGCTTATTCACCGTATCCCCCAGAGTTATATAAGTCCATACATACCCTTTTCTAGCTAGCCTAGCTTAGCACAAAGACCTATGAAGGACTAAAAATGACAGAACGAAAAATAAATAAATAAATAAATAAAAGTAGAAATAAATAAATAAATGCAGAAATAATAGTGAAAATAAATACATTTTGGTAATATAAATGGCTATTTCTGTATTTTTACATGTATTTATTTATTTATTTATGCATTTCTATATGTATTTATTTATGTATTTATACATTTATTTATATATTTATGTATTTATTTATATATTTATATATGTATTTATTTCTAAATTTATTTATTTCTACATTTATTTATTTCTGTATTTCCACATTTGTACATTTATTTATTTCTGTATTTCCACATTTCTACATTTATTTTTCCCTGCGCCTGTATGCTAATTGACCTATGGCTAAGCCACGCCCCCTCCACTCACTGGACAAACAGTCAACATTCGGTAACAGGCGCTATGGCAGCTGTCACAGTAGGATACATTTCACAGGAGACAATTGATGATTTTTTGGAGACAGAAAGATTATATATCATCTCGATGTCACCAAAAGGGCCTTAAATATGCATTGGAGGGTTATATTAATAATTTTATTGTTGAGAAGGTCGATAAGCTTCAGCTCCAGACATAGATTTACAGTTCACAGTGTAAACGTTATAGTTTGGTGCTATTTCGCTTCAAACGCTCGCTTTATACGCGTCCTATTCGCTTTGGATTCAGAATGTTCAAGCGTCGAACTAGACGCAATACGCGCGAATTTGACGCTCTATTCGCGTTTGGTGTGAGCGCAGAGTAATGAACAGGCTGCGATGTCAAGATTGCAATGCTGGAATGTGTGTGTGTGTGTGTGTGTGTCAGAGAGCGGGCGCGATCGAACAGTGGAAACATAAAAACATACTCCATTTTGTTCATACAGGACATAATTAAAACTGCAAAGTGTTTAGTGTACTTATATTTGTGTAAAACACAACATTGTGCTTTTGTCAAACTGTAAACTTTTGTCAAACTGTAACCTACAACTGTCACCCAACCAAAATCACACACACACGCTGTTTAAAAGCCAAAATGACAAGAAAAAACATAAAAACGAATGAAAACTGACTAACTGCAATGCATTGCAATGGACGTGGAAGCAGAGAATGTCCGAGTGTATTGGGTTAGCTATGCGTACTGTGATTGGTTCATCGCGTTTGGGTGCGTGGCCTGACCATTGGTCAATTAGCATACATGCGCAGGGAAAAATAAATGTAGAAATGTGGAAATACAGAAATAAATAAATGTAGAAATGCGGAAATACAGAAATAAATAAATGTAGGAATAAATAAATGTAGAAATAAATACATATATAAATAAATAAATACATAAATATATAAATAAATGTATAAATACATAAATAAATACATATAGAAATGCATAAATAAATTCAATAAATACATGTAAAAATACAGAAATAGCCATTTATATTACCAAAATGTATTTATTTTCACTATTATTTCTGCATTTATTTATTTATTTCTACTTTTATTAATTTATTTTTTGTTCTGTCATTTTTAGTCCTTCATAATAGACTGGAGGTAAACGGCTCCAGCTAGCATACTGCTCCCAATAAGTGACAATATAACGCCAACATTTTCCTACATGTTGTGATTTGTATAGTCACAGCGTGTACAAATAACAAGGTCACATGAGACACAGCCGTCTTCTAACCATATACACACTGGGAACTATATTCTCAGAAGGCGAAGCACTGCTACTTGGGCGGAGTGATTTTTTTTAAAATCTATCATTTCCCTCTGATTTTAGGGATAACTTATGGGAAGAGTGGTGGGGATATGGTTAGGAATAAACTTTCTGACAGGAATGTTGTTGCAGGATCAACAAAATGTTGAACCAGGAACATGTAAAATCAAAAGTAATGCAAAATACAAAAGGGGCAGTACATTGTTTTTAGGATTATATATTTTGAATATTAACTAAAATATATTTTGGAATTTATTCATATCTTCCCCCTTTTTGTGGATACATATATATATATATATATATATATATATATATATATATATATATATATATATATTTTATTTTATTTTTTTTTTTTTTTATTTTTTTTTTTTTCTGAAACAACAAGAATTTCTTAAAACCCTTAAAATGTGGATAAATGTGTCACAGTCCTAATGAGACCAAGATTTAAGTTTTTGGCCAAAATTGTAAGAGTGCAAAAACACCACAACACATCAGTAAAACAATACCCACGATGAAGCATGGTGCTGGCTTTTCTTTAGCTGGAACTAGGGCTTTAGTTCAGGTGGAGGGAATCACCAATAGCTTGAAGTACCAGTCGATTTTGGCACAGAATCTTCTGACGTCTGCTAGAAAGCTAACAATTAAGAGAACTTTAATTTTTTAACAAGACAATGATCCATAACTCACAACAAAATCAACATAAGAACGGCTTCAGGAAAGAACGATAAATCCAGAAAATATATGTGACCACAAAACCAGTCTTATGGGTAATTTTTTTTTTTTAAATTGAGATTTATAGATCATATGAAAGCTGAATAAATAAGCTTTCCATTGATGTATGGTTTGGTAGGATAGGGCAATATTTGGCCGAGATACAACTATTTGTAAATCTGGAATCTGAGGGTGCAAAAAAATCTAAACATTGAGAAAATCGCCTTTAAAGTTTTCCATTTATGTTCATGATTGTGCTGCATTCACTCACAAAAATAAATTTTTGATATATTTAAGGTAGGACATTTACAAAATATCTTCATGGATCATGATCTTTACAGTACTTAATATCCTAATGATTTTTGGCATAAAAGAAAAATCGATAATTTTGACCCACACCAATGTACTTCTATACTCTTTGCCCACACAATGTTTTGTTGGCTATTGCCACAAATATACCCGTTCGACTAATGACTGGTTTTGTGATCCAAGTTCACATATGGGGTCCTAGGGCCGTGCACAGGAAAAACCCTCGCAAATTGACAGATCTGGAAATCATGATTTACTCATATTATTCCAAACCTGTATGACTTTCTTATTTATGACCTTGTTATTTGTACACGCTGTGACTATACAAATCACAAAATGTTGGCGTTATTTTGCCACTTATTGGGAGCAGTATGCTAGCTGGAGCCGTTTACCTCCAGTCTTTGCGCTAAGCTAGGCTAGCGGTGGGTGCGTCAGACAGAGTTACGGCACGCACGGAGATGAAAAGGGTATGTATAGACTTATCTAACTTTGGGGGATACGGTGAATAAGCTAAAGTGCCAAAAAGTTGGCATGTTCCGTTAAGTCATTTCAACTTAAATTACATTAAACTGGCTTCAAAAAATTACCTTTAACCTTTCTTTGTAAAATTGAATATCAGCCACAATACATAAAATAATAATAATAATAATAATAATAATATATATAAATAATATATATAAATATATAACTTGAGTGGTGAGAAAAGAACATGGCAGCAGGTGAAAATTAAACATAACAATACTATTCAGAATGGTAAGTAATATATAGGCTATAATGCTTGATGCTATAATTGTCTGATTTCATGATGTTTATTAAATGCAGCTGCCAAAAAAGAAGAGTGATGTTGCTGGAACTGGGGGAGGGCCACCACCAGCACCCTTTACTCCTGCAGAGGAGTAGGCTCTGGCCTTGGAACTCACAAAGGGGAGGCCAGTCATTGAGGGAATAGAAGGGGGAACAAGAAGGGGGATCATTTCTTGATGAAGAAATTTTGCCAAACACCGGATGTCCTTTATTCTAGTGTGGTTGAGAGAGTCCGCTTTCTCCTGGATGAGCACATGGCTGGTTGTGAGTGAAGGCCTGCTGCCCTGGGGCCTGGTGCGGCCAGCCGGCCACGCAGGACAGCAAACCGAACGTACCGAGAAGGCCAAGAGAGGGAAGGGCTTGTGTAGAGGCAATTTAAAGCCTGAGAAAGGTCCCACCTCTCAGGGTTGGCTCGACCAATAAGAAAGGTGGAATTTACAAGCGGGAAATTCCTCTGTTGGGAGGATTTATGACTCTTTCTCTGTGTGGTAAGACATGGGTCTTGCCATTTGTGTCCATTTACGCTCAAATAGATATAGCAAACACACACTGCATTCTATGAGAAGGTGATGTACACTAAAGTGTGAGTCATAAAAAGAGGATTAATTAGATAGGAGACACAATATAGGTGGGGTTACATTACCTAGTAGTTCTATATCTATATAATCTTCGTGTACTATATAATCCTCTCTAATAGACATCCAATATAAGAAGTTGAAGATGAGAAAGCTGGTGCTGGAAATCCAAAAACTGGAGAAAGATGCAAGTAGAACTGTCATAATGAAGTAATGGCACCTGACCTTTTTGCCCCAGTCCTCCTCTACAATCATCCTTGGTGGTCTCTCTCTCATCTCAGGCAGGCAATGTTATGGAGCACAACACAAGCAACACATGCCTTTTGTGGAGTCACTCAGAGATGGTTAAGGCACTGGAATCTTGATTTAATGAGACCAAATGTCATCTCTATACGAGCTCTTGTGCGTGTATGGGCAATGTTGTAGTTGCGTTGTGCCTCAGTCTGGGTCTCCTGATAGGGAGTCAAGAGATAAGGCAGGCAGGGATATCCCTTGTCTCCCAGCAAAACTCCTGAGAATTCACCTGGATAGAGTAAAAATAATAGACAATACAAATTGTACATTGTACAATTTGTTTGTAATTAGAAATTGGTGAATGTGTTTTTAAAGCTGTACTTTTTGCATGAATAACCTACGTTGTGCCAGTTGCTGGGAAAGAGAAGAGGCTCGAAATATTCTGGAGTCATCGGTTGAGACAGGCCATTTTGCCTGATGACACAGTCTGCATCACAGACCATATGGGAGTAAAAAAACAAAAAAAAATGTAGGTCACTACAATGCAATATAGGCATAACAAAACATGTCTATAAAGAGGTATGTGGGTAACTTCATTTAAACTCTGCATAAAAATGTTAAATCAGTCCTCAGAATAGGGTATTTGAAGATTTTTTTTAGATCAGTGTAATTTGTATTGAACAGAACATAACCCTGAAAATAACCATTTCAGTGCACATTTCAGTGTATAAAAAAAAAAAAAAAAAAAACAACAGAAAAGCTACAGAAGTAAAAGGGTTTAGCCTAAATCTGTCACCTCGAACATTAACACTCAAAAATATTTCCAAGTCCTATACAATTGTTGTAGACTTGCCTGCAATTCCATTAAAGGCCTGTTCAATGGTATAAATTGCTTTGTGGCCAGGGAAGGTGATTTCTATGGTGAGTTAGAAATGAGGTGAGGTGAGTTTTAACCCGTGACTAAGATATGCTGTAAGCAGCTCTGCTCTGAAGTCCTCACTTCAAAGAAATTTGCAGAAATTAAGAAAATGGGTTGTCAGGGTTTTGATTCCGTATGGCAAGTTAAACAACAACTTGACTAGCTACAAACAAAGAAAGAACCTAAAAAAAATTCTAATTTTAGTCTCATATTGCTTACGATTGATTAATTATGGGTTGGGGATCATTTCCTTGGACATTTCATTTCCTTAAAGTGTGTCTAAAGTTAAACAGAAACTTTGTGAAAACCCCTTAGAATATGTTGAGCGTTTCCATGCAGCTTATGAAAATGAATGTGCTGCCAATGATAATGATGAAGATTATGATTTGGCTATTGTGATTGAATCTGCCACTGGTGGACTATCAAAAGAATACAGAGAACTGCTTATCAGTGGCTCTGTTTACATTCCTGATTGGGACAGACTGCTTCAAGGGTGTGCAGTAAGTTGGAGACGTTTGCAAGATCACAATGATCAAAATGTAGGCAAGGTGTCTGTTGTCTGCTGCTGTAGTTGAGGATACAAATCCACCAGATGACAGAGAGTGTCATCTGTCAGTGGTCAGCAGGGTCATTTAGCCCGTAACTGTAAAATTCTGAAATTTCTGGTGTTATTGTGGGTTTGAAAGTAGATCAGTGTTTAATGTGACAATATTAAAGTTTTCATCTGAGAAAGAACAAGAGATAAAAATAAGGTCAAAAGATTGAAGTCTCAAGGAAATCCTTTTGAAGGAAAGATCTATAATAAAAAATGTTTTATAAGTGAATGGATAAATACAGGCTGATGTGAAATTACAGACAATGACTCCAACAAATGTGAGTTGCAAAAATATATAAAAATGTTTATTTGAAAACGCATGTCATTTCTGGAAAAGATGTCTTAAGTTGGGCTAGAGTCAAAAAATAGTAGATAAAGTCTGATGATAGAAGTTTATGAAATGCAGTGTTAGTTAGGAAAAGTTAGGCATTTTTTTTTGCCAATCTGCAAAAAAAAAAAAAAAAAAAAATCTTACCAATAGCTTTTTTTTTTTTTTTACCATGTGTTCCTATAGGTGTCTAGTAACACCTCCCAATTTATCCATGGCCAAATCCTCGGGGAAACACCTGGAGAGGCAATCAAAGTTGGGGTGGCCAGACGGCCTGGGTAAAAATAATGTTTTGTTTTTTTTACCAATATTACCTTTTGAGATGTCTAACTAGGGGTTTTTAGGGGTGCTGAATTTATCCCAGCCATTAGTTTTGAGTAAAAATGACTCAAAGTCCATACAAAAACCACAAAAAAATTGTTTTATTGAACAATTACAAAACAAAACTTACTAAATCAGTTTACAATTTAACAAACCTCATCCAACTCCCCTACATCTCCATCACTTCTGTTATCATCTGGCTGGTTGATGTTCTGGCAAGAGTTACCATGACAGTTCCCACAAACAGAAATACGCTTGATGCCTTGCTTTTTACAGCAGCACCTGAGAGTGTCACAGTCCCCTGCACAGTTGCAGCTGACAAACTTCAGAAGGTAGTGCAGTGCAATGGGATCTGTTGTAGGGACTGGTGCATAACCTTGTTCTCCTTGATTCCATACATACTCAAGGACATCCAGTGATGGACTTTGTAGCAGTAGCCGATCTCTGGTCTGGAGATATGCCCGCAGAGAGTGCTGTGTTGCAGCTCCTGTAGTCGGAGGCAGTTTCTCAGGCTTGATGCTTCCGGCTGCGGCCCGCTTGCTGATGATATCAAATCTTAAGTCTTCCAAATCTTCAGGTGGATTTCCGCAGAATGTGAGTTTGAACAGTTCGCAGCCAGCTTTGATGATGTCACTTTTCTTTTCTTTCTTGGCTCTGATGTCATTGAACACATCAATGGCCCCCTCTGCTTTGAAAGCAGAGCTTGGTGAGCAAAGTTGGTTTGATAAACCCAGAAATTGCTGATACAGTATTGCAGCCAGAGAAGCTGTGTAGGAAGATCAGGTATTTACGGTATCTCTCCGGGAGGGCCTCCCGGATCTTTCCGACATCGTAAGATATGTCTTTAAGGTAGTTTGTGACGTCAGAAACACCAGCGATTTCAAACCGCGTTTTTGAGACTGTCTTTGGCTCACTGCAGATCTTTTTCGACCTCAGACCGTCACCACGGTCTTCCCTTGAATGACGCCATTCTTCCACCTATCATCGAGAGGCAGAGGAGGACAAAGTACACAACTTCCTTACTTGAAAGTACAGATACTACTGGTCAAATATTACTCCGTTACAAGTAAAAGTTGTAAAGACAGATTTTTTATAAAAAGGTGGAAGAATGGCGTCATTCAAGGTTGACGTTCAGATTGAGGTTCAGATTGAAAAAAAAAAAAAAAACGAACTTAGTTTCTTAAGCTTAAGTTTCACTAAAACTAACTTTAGTGTTCCAGTCCTGATTGCCTCAGAGTCTCTCTCTCATTCAAAGTCAGCAAAAAGCTGCTATCTGTGCCTGTGTTATAATGTGTTATAAAGTTATAATAAGCTATTTATAGTAAAGCACAGTGTTTCAGCTGAAAATCATAGACACAGAGATTTTAAAAGAAATCATGCTACAGGCAGTTCAGATTTTATACATTTAGAGGGCAATTTGTAAATGTAAGTGTAAAAGTAAAACTCTAAAAAAAGACTTTAAAAAAGTATTTTAAATAATTTTGAGTGACTCAACAGCGTGATATGCGTTTTTATCTCTAAATAAATAAGTGTTACGCTGTGGTCAGCAGGCACGAAGACGAGTACATGTTCAGTAATGAAACCGAAACTAAAAAGCGCGTTAAAACAAAGTGGAGTAAAATTAAGATACAATGTCAAAATAAGGGTCAGGTCCACATAATATAATAAACACAACATAAACCTGACAATGAGCTTGTTAGGCCATTGTTATATAACAGTTAGTTCCTTGAATCTCACTTTACGAGAGGCTTTCTGCTGATATTTCACCAGTATTGGCATTGAAAGTCTCTGCGCATTCTAGACAGGATGTCACTCAGTCCAGTTACATTGTTACGCCACGAAGGGACAGTCTTTGAGTGAGTCATTTGAGTGTTCATTATGGTTTTTGAATGACATGCCAGTGAGTAATTGATGACATAATTTTAATTTGTTGGTAAACTAACCCTTTAACTATATGATATCTGTGGATACCTTAGCAGATATCTATTCCCCTCATTACTGCAGTAAATGTAACTAACCTGAAAGGTCTTGTTATTGGGCTGCTGTTCATGGACCCAGATGAGAGCCAGACTGAGCAGGAAGACCAGACTGAAGATGACCAGCAGCAGGGTGAAGCTCCACACAGGCAGATGCAGCTGGTTAGTCCCAAACACCAACACAGCACTAAAAGAGACAGCACTGACCATCAGAGCCAGCACAGAGAACGCCACCACCTCCCCCGGCTCACAGTCCCCCAGTATACGGCCCAGATACGGTTCCCAGCAAGCCTTCAGTGTCCCAGCAGCGCGTCTCTCCTTCACCGCCTTCTGCCTCTCCACCAGCTGAAGTTTATCAGAGAATGACTCATACTCCTTTGGCTCTCCGCTGTCCTGTGCAAAGGTCTGGGTCTCGTTCACTGCCACAGACGGATCCACCTGCTGCCCTGACTGGTTCAGTGAAGGTGTGGATGAAGCATCGGTCTTGATTCCTCCTGAGCTACCAGTACATTTATCCTGTTGGTAGCGGAGCACTATGATGCTGGCCGCTACAAAAGTGTAAGCAAGCAGAGTGCCAATAGAGAGGAACTGGACTAGTGCTTCTAGATCAAAGATGAGGGCAAGAAATGCCATAAGGCTGCCAAAAACAAGAATGGCGAT
This sequence comes from Abramis brama, assembly GCF_963993115.1. Classification (NCBI taxonomy): domain Eukaryota; kingdom Metazoa; phylum Chordata; class Actinopteri; order Cypriniformes; family Leuciscidae; genus Abramis; species Abramis brama. Next base: position 14,120,919 of record NC_139978.1, read on the forward strand.
CACCGGGACTTTGGTTACAGGGTTGACACGAGAAAAGACAGAGAAGAAGAGGCCATCCTCCGCCATGGCGTACACAATCCGCGGGAGAGAGAAGAGGTTGCTGAGCAACACAGTGTTCATGGCTAGATGAGAGAGATTAGACAGTTATAATTAGACAAGATAGGAAACAGTATAACTCCATATTTCTCCATCTATATCAACATAACAATTATAGAGACTGCTATAAAGTTCAGTCATGTCTTCCAAGAAAAAAATATTTTACATCAATGTGATCATATGAACATCAATATGGATCTCTACACACACTAACGTTCATAGGTTTGAGGTCAGTAAGATTTTTTTTATGTTTGTGAAAGTCTGTTCTGTTCACCAAGGCTGCATTTATTTGATCAAAAATACAGTAAAAACATTAATATTGTGAAATATTATTACAATTTAATATTTTAAACTGCAAGACTGAATATTGACTGCAGTGCAAAGCTGAATTTTCAGAAACTACTCTTTTGAGTAATTTCCTTCAGAAATCTAATATATATGCTTATTTGGTGCTCAAGAATCATTTCTTATTATTATCAATGTTGAAAACAGTTGTGCTGCTTAATATTTTTGTTATACTTTGATGGTGTGATGAATAGAAAGTTCAAAAGAAAAGCATTTACTTGAATTAGACATTTTTGGTAACATTATAAAGGTCTTAGTGCCATTTTTGATTAATTTAATCCATCCTAGCTATAAAAGTATGATTTTGGTCATAAAATAAATAAAAAATTTAAAAGCTGTTCACTGGAGGTAATAATTTGTTTCAATGGGTAAGGTGACATGCAAACAAACCAGGATGGAATATTAAATAAATTCCTAAAAGCGCATCAAAAAAGAGATGTGATGTTGCCTCAACAAGACAGTTTTCAACAAAACTGAATAATTTGCTCATATGATTGGCCACTATTATCTAAAAAAATGTGTGAATGAATAGTTATTGCATTAAATAAGTTGTTATTAAATTTAAAAAAAAAATCATCTTTTGTTGTCATATAATTGCGTATATTTGTATTAAATCAGCCAATCACCCTGCTCACTATATATCAACATTGGCCATTGAAAATCCTCTATGTCAACCACTAACTCATACTCACCACAGATGGAACCCACAGCCACGATGAACCCGGCCCAGCTATATCCCCGTCTGAAGAACGCATCTGACAGAGCTGAGTTTGGGTCGAGTGTATGCCATGGAACCATCAATGTAAGAACTGTGGACACCAAGACGTACGCTGTGGCCGCCAGGCCCAATGAGATGGCAGTCGCTATAGGAATAGCCTTCTGAGGATTACAGGCTTCTTCACTGGAAGCCGCTATCACGTCAAAGCCAACAAAGGCATAGAAGCATGTTGCAGTTCCTGCCATAATACCTGAAAATCCAAACGGGGCAAAGCCTCCCTCCCGAGCGCTCCAGTTGACTGGGTCGGCCAGTACAAACCCAAAGACCAAGATAAAGGCAATGACTGCCATACTGATGGCCGAAAAGATGTGGTTGAGCCAAGATGAGACACGAACACCAAATGAGATGAAAAATGAAGCCACTAGGAGGATGGAGGCCGCTAAGAGGTCTGGGTAATGAGTAATGAAGGGCACGTCCCATCGCATCACGTGACTTTCCGTGAAGTTCTGGATGCGGTGATTGAAAATAGAGTCTAAATAGCCACTCCACGCACGAGCTACCGCAGCCCCGCCAATCATATACTCCAAAATGACATTCCAACCAATCAGGAACGCCCAGATTTCCCCAACAGAAACGTAAGTAAACATATAGGCGGAGCCTGTCTTTGGTACACGGGCACCAAACTCAGCATAGCACAGCGCTGCCATGAGAGACGCTACTCCTGCTATGAGGAACGACACCACGACAGCCGGTCCTGCAGTGTCTTTAGCAACGGTTCCTGTGAGAACATACAGGCCTGAACCCACCATTCCACCAACACCAAGCAGAGCGAGGTCCACTGTGGACAGACAACGTTTCAGTGATGTTGCCATAACATCATCCTCCAGCGTCTTTAGCCTGTTCAGCTTCTGACAGAACCTCATCACTGAAGAGCATCCAGAAACACATGACGCCATCTTGTTAGAGAACAAAGGTTCGTAAAAGAGATGATATGAAATGTCACACTGTGACACTCACACCTGGTCCATAGTTTTCAGAGTCAAACAGGCCTTATAAACCTGAAATGAAAATAAACACAGAATAAATATTATATACTGAAAAGCAAAGTCAGAAATGAATGATTGTTTAGGCTGAATATGTATATTCAAAGTGTGGTGAAATCATTTTTTTTTTTATTGAACATTTTATATATTTCATAACATTCTATTCTAGGCCTGTCAAGTGATGGGTTTAGTCCCTTTGTACAGACCTGTATTTATCAGATATGTACATCTATTGACTGTCTCAGTTGTTAACGTATGTCTAATGTTAAGTGGTTGTAGATTAACAAAAGAAAAACTGAATGCAGCACTGAAAACATTGACTGAATATGAAGGATTTACATCCAGCAACTTCCAGTAAATTTTATTACATACAAATCTACTATGATCGTACACAGCAGAGAGCTGTGTAATATACAATAATATAGAAGCCAGTCAATTATTCAACATGCATTTATTGTGTTATGAAATGTTGTGAATAATTTACACACAGTCACGGGGCCATTACGACAAATCATGGTACATCATTTTAATGGGTGGGTACATCATTAATATTTGTTTTATGCCATAATCATAATGTATATAATAAACCCTTTGTATTAACACCTTTTGCAGGCAACCAAAAACCGCAGTCATCGATTTGGTACAGAAAGAATTCCTAAAAAGTTTGAACTGAATTACTAATTATCAATCATATAACCTGGGATAATATCTTTTGAATATTCAACATAAACGTTTAAAGTGTTTAATGCTAAATAAAAAAATAAAAATTCTTAATTTTGATTAAATGAATGAATCATAATAAGCAGTTCTGTGGAGATGTAACCAGGTCACAGTTTACACAGATGATGCTGCGGATGACAGATGGTGATTCCCGTTCACATCACACATCATATCCGCTGCTTCTCTAGACTCACTGCTGGAGCGAGCCCTGGATGACGTCATACACCTCATCCTTATCTGAACATCTCCATTGTACAGTGAATTTACAACTCACTTTACTTGATGAAAAATGCTATGAAATACACGCTAAATGTTAATGCACCACCTTTCTCCATAAAACGCAGCATTGATAATCTAACTCAACATGTATTTGAGTCTGTAGTGATATTTTAAAGAGCTCACATAAGCTCACATTTAAGAGCCAACGATATTTTCTCGGTGCTGTAATCGTTTGAATGAACTATAGCTGCTACAGTGACAGCTATCTGTTTTCATCCCTTTTTGCTAAAACCACACGGTGTTGAGCATCGTCACGAAGACAGGTGAGAAACTGCCCCGCTCTGTTTCGCATTAACGACAAATCTAAGCATTAAAACATAAACATGCAAATTCATCGATAAAGGATAGTAGGCTATGGCTTTTTACCTGTAATTGATTCTTGCGTTCATTCGTGTCGTGTTTGATGAAAGCGATGTTGTAAAGCGTCATTGAACAGAGCAGAGGGTGGAGGAGCGAACAGGAGCTGTTTCCGTTCTTAAAGGCACAGCACCTCATTAATCGATAATGATAATGTTTGAATGAAACATCCCTTTACCTAATGCACTTTTGTCTGTACACAGACATGATGCTTTAACTGATAATGAAATATTGAGCCACTTAGTATTGTTTGGAAAGTCAAATTCATTTTATTGAATTCTATCGGTGCTTCAGAAGTTCCAAGTATATAGTTTTTGATTTTGATTTATTAAAATAATATATTTACAAGTTTGATGTTGTCATTCTAATTATCATTCATTTAAACCTTTTTTTTTGGCGCAAAACTATATTTTTAGTCCCAAAAGGTAAAAAAAAAAAAAAAAAAGATCATATATGGGGCCTATAATTTCATGCTTTAATGCTTCAATGCAAATAGTTGTGTATTTTCTTAAACAAGTAAACAACAGGTTGAATCAAAAACATTTCATAATATATTTTATTAAAAACTCTCTTCTGGAGCAACCTGTTGGCTAGATTCTGTTTGTTTGTTTGTTTGTTTGTTTGTTTGTTTGTTTGTTTGTTTGTTTGTTTGTTTGTGAAGTGAGTTTAGATGATTTTTTTAACAAATTATGACAGTGTTGGGCTATATATTTTCATTAAACTGATAGAGTTTCAGTAAACTCAATAAATATTCAGAATAAAACTTAATATAAATCTTAAAAAAGGACAAATGTTACTGTACAAAATTTAACAACCAAAATAAATGGCAAAGTTTATATATACAATCATAATGGTAATTCTAAGTGCTTATGTAGAAATAATGAAGAGAAAGAAATATAAAGATGAACTTTATATGTCTACATTTCCTTTCCTTTATATAAAAAGTATAGAATTAAAAAAAGTATAGAAAAGAACCAAAAGGAACAAAATAATGCATTTCAATAAACTGCAACGCAGTTCATGCATTTTCATGATGTTGTATTACAAATTTGTTAAATGTTTAATTTAGGTTCCAATACAATAGTATACAGTATAAACTGAGAAAATTTAGTAGACTGAATTTAGCATTTGAGGTATAACTGATGATTATATCAGCTGTTAAACATAGTTTCCAGCAAGAGATTCCTGCCAAACCATGTACACATGTTTGCTAACTGGTAAATCAATAGATATTTATTATCCACAAATTTCATTGTTGGCTAGTTAAATAATATAATAATTCATAATATCTATGCAACTAACGATAATCCATTAATCAGTTGACTATTCCTTCACATAATCTGATAAAAAAGGCTTGTTTTATTCTATATTTTTTACAGAAAAAAATTGTATTACACATCTAGCTCTAAGCACTGAAAGCTTTTAAAGCAAACAGAATATGTATGTATGTAAGTGTGTGTTTGTATATGTGGTGCTGTATGAAGAAAATTGTCATCATCATCATCATCATCTGCCTTTTGCCACTCAATCATGATGTTGTTAAATTATTATTATTATTTTTTTTTGCAAATTCTTTATAAAGTTTTCTATTTTTACTATGTTTATTACCTCATGAAGACTAATCTGGATTTTGAGTTTGCCCATTGTCTTTCACTAACAGATATTTTGGGTCTTTTGATTTTTCACACTGCTATTAATAATTAAATTACCTGCTTGTCTTTTTAATCTACTAGATGTTGTGCAACTCAAGGTCTGTGCTGTGATCTTTCACACCAATATACTTTTATTCTACTATAGTGTCAATTGCCAAATTGAACTAGGCCTACATATAAAATATGAGAAGACAGTGGGTACGGAAAGTATTCAGACCCCCTTAAATTTTTCACTCTTTGTTATATTGCAGCCATTTGCTAAAATCATTTAAGTTAAAAAAAATTCTCATTATTGTACACACTGCACCACATATTGACAGAAATACACAAAATTGTTGACATTTTTGCACATTTATTAAAAAAGAAAAACTGAAATATCACATGGTCCTAAGTATTCAGACCCTTTGCTGGGACACTCATATATTTAACTCAGGTGCTGTCCATTTCTTCTGATCATCCTTGAGATGGTTCTACACCTTCATTTGAGTCCAGCTGTGTTTGATTATACTGATTGGACTTGATTAGGAAAGCCACACACCTGTCTATATAAGACCTAACAGCTCACAGTGCATGTCAGAGCAAATGAGAATCATGAGGTCAAAGGAACTGCCTGAAGAGCTCAGAGACAGAATTGTGGCAAGGCACAGATCTGGCCAAGGTTACAAAAAAACCTCTGCTGCACTTAAGGTTCCTAAGAGAACAGTGGCCTCCATAATCCTTAAATGGAAGACGTTTGGGACGACCAGAACCCTTCCTAGAGCTGGCCGTCCGGCCAAACTGAGCTATTGGGGGAGAAGAGCCTTGGTGAGAGAGGTAAAGAAGAACCCAAAGATCACTGTGGCTGAGCTCCAGAGATGCAGTCGGGAGATGGGAGAAAGTTGTAGTAAGTCAACCATCACTGCAGCCATCCACCAGTCAGGGCTTTATGGCAGAGTGGCCCGACAGAAGCCTCTCCTCAGTGCAAGACACATGAAAGTTTGCTAAAAACACCTGAAGGACTCCAAGATAGTGATAAATAAGATTCTCTGGTCTGATGAGACCAAGATAGAACTTTTTGGCCTTAATTCTAAGCGGTATGTGTGGAGAAAACCAGGCACTGCTCATCACCTGTCCAATACAGTCTCAACAGTGAAGCATGGTGGTGGCAGCATCATGCTGTGGGGGTGTTTTTCAGCTGCAGGGACAGGACGACTGGTTGCAATCGAGGGAAAGATGAATGCGGCCAAGTACAGGGATATCCTGGACTAAAACTTCTCCAGAGTGCTCTGGACCTCAGACTGGGCCGAAGGTTCACCTTCCAACAAGACAATGACCCTAAGCACACAGCTAAAATAACGAAGGAGTGGCTTCACAACAACTCCATGACTGTTCTTGAATGGCCCAGCCAGAGCCCTGACTTAAACCCAATTGAGCATCTCTGGAGAGACCTGAAAATGGCTGTCCACCAACGTTTACCATCCAACCTGACAGGAGAGGATCTGCAAGGAGGAATGGCAGAGGATACCCAAATCCAGGTGTGAAAAACTTGTTGCATCTTTCCCAAAAAATAATTATGGCTGTATTAGATCAAAAGGGTGCTTCTACTAAATACTGAGCAAAGGGTCTGAATACTTGCCACCTTGCCACCTACAAAACCTTATTTTGTTGTCATAACATTAGCACAACTAGCATATGGTCTGACTCTGTTTGAATCAGTTAAACACTCCTGTGCTCAACCTAAAACACTTTTAGCATTTACACAGAGAAAGTGTCAAAATAAATTCACCAACACCACAAGACACCAATTGTGCAGACTAATGAAAATATTTATTTCTTTTCATGTACTCAAGTCAGTCAATACTGAACATTTCAAAACATTCATAACAAACCATTTTCGAGTTTTCATACACTATTACTGAACGTACCATTGAACTGTAAGCTTACAGTAATACTGTTACTTAAATTACATATCCAGTTCAGTACCGAATAAAAAACAAAACTGCCTGGCTGGATCTGGCCACAGGGCCTCGTCAACATCACACTATATATTTTTATTTGCCAGGCAACGTGGGAAGAATCTTTTCGAGTGCAGATACACCCTTGTATGGATGCTGGTTAAATTTGATCACATGCTTCCTCTATAGCTTGAATGAGGGGCATCTGGACATAGGGCCGGAGATCATAAACCTTCCAACGCCATGTTGAGAAGAACTCCTCGATGGGGTTTAGGAAGGGGGAGTATGGTGGAAGGTATTGAACTGTAAATTGTGGGTGTTGATGAAACCAGTTTTGGGTCAGAGCAGAACAATGGAAAGCTACATTGTCCCAGACGACAATGTATTCCATCTGCTCCCTTTAGTTTGCTGCTGACTGTGATAATATTGTGTAATCTGTCTAAAAATGTAAGAATGAGGTCAGTGTTGTAAAGACCTAAGTTGGCATTGCGGTGGTGGAGGACCACATTCTGTGTAATGGCAGCACAAAGGGTAATGTTATCCCCATGTTGCCCTTGTACATTGACAATAGCCGTAGCCCTGTGGCCAATGATGTTTCTTCCCCTTCTTCTCACTGTTGTCAGGTTAAATCCAGCCTCATCAATGTATATAAACTCATGCGGGACTTCCTCCACATCTATTTGCAAAACTCTCTGAAATACAGCAAAAGATCACACTGTGTAGATCAATATACTGTAGGTCTGCAATACAATAAAATTACATGTACAGTAAAAAGGTTATGTGTGCAGTACACAATACTACAGTCAGTGAACAAAATGTACAACCACATATTCACGCCGCAGGACTTTCACCCTGTCTGAATTTCTTCCAAATGGCACTAGTTGTTTCATCAGAACTTGATGTTTTTAAGCATATGGGCTATTGTTGAGAGAGAGACCTGTTGGACATTATTGTAAATTAGGTGATCATTGACAATATGGGCTTGAGTTTCTCGAAGTCTGATTGCATTATTAGCCAAAACGAGGTTTATGATCTCTCTCTCTCTTGCTCCTGTGTATGGGGCCCTTGGTGTTCATGACTTTCAATCCTATGTTAGCCAAACAAAATACTTAGCTTACTGTAAAATGATACAACCAGGAATATATACAAAAACTGTTGACATAGTACATGCAGTAAGCAATGAATTTTCTGTTGACTGAAGAGAAGTTTCTCAACTGTGCTCTTGACGAAATGTCCGAACTATATTGATGCCACCGTGTACCTGCTTATGTTAGGCTGTACTCTCAGTCCATCCACCCTCAGTGTTAGTCCGTGGTTTATTACATGGTCCACAATTGTAGCACTAATTTCGTTACACAGATTTGGTTGTCGTCTTCTTTGTGCATGTCCTACCCCTCCTCCAGGTCTTCCTCTCCCTCTCCGTCTTCCTCTCCCTCTCCCTCCACCCTGTTCTCTCCGGATTCCCTCTCTCATCCGCAGTCTCCCTCTCTGACACTGTTCATTTTTGTTGAAGACAGGTGAACTTACCTATTGCCTTTTTATAGTGCTTAAACCTGATTGGTGTGTCTACAATTAAGCACACCTAGTGTGACACTGTGTTGAAGACACCTAGACACTGTGTGTCTACAGTGTGCACACCTAGTGGCTGTGTTGAAGCAATTGGTTCATGGGAATGTTCATTTGAAAGCCTTTGCTTTGAAATTGCAAGGAAATGACATCATGATACATTTCTGTGTCAAATGCATACAAGTGTGCAAAAAAGTGTTTTGCAAAAAGTGTGAAGCTGACAATGTGCTTACAGTTGTGCAAATCTAGGCCGGTGTTTTGCTCCTTGAATGTAAAGCTTTGCTAATTGTGGGAAAGTTCTAATTTTATTGTGTAAGCAATTGAAAAAAACTGTAATATAACTAATTTTAAACACTCCTAAGGCTAACTAGGTCTCCCTTGGAAGTTTGCTAAGGCCCTCTAGTGGTTACCTGTCATCCACACTGAAAAAATGATTAAAAGTTATGACAACATATGTTTTTACATTGCTTTAACTCATCAAAATAAGTTAAGCAATTTGCAACTTTTTTTTCCAACTATCAAGATTCAACTCATTTTTTAAAGTCATTTTAATATAATTTAAGTTGAAATGACTTAAACAGCCAAGTCGTTTGCACTTTTTCTTTAAAAAAAAAAAATCATACATTTTCAAAAAATGATGGCAGCAACTTCTTTTTTTTTTTTACTGTGCAGTTTAAGCCTTGTGCGACCTTATGGACATTTTTTTATTTTTTATTTTATTTTATCATTTTGCCTGTGCTAATGCCAACTGCATACATTTTTGCACAGGTGTGTACTTACCTATATTGGAATTGCACTCTTACCCCAATTTCCTTTAAAAAAAAAAAACTATTTTTACTTAATCATTCTTACCACAGGTGCTTTATGCAACCGGGCACTTGAGACTAACAAAAATGTCCCCATTAAAACCCATCCAAACTGCACTTATTAACCCCAGGGGCATTTAATTATAAAATGATACAATCTTTGCTACTAGGCTTTCATTATGTTGGCAAAGCTTCAAATTTAAAAACGTAACTATTTTTTATAAGATTTTGCCATTTGGCCAATAAAGCAAATACTCACTATAAAATACTTTATTCCTGTTTTCTGCTTCTTCATATTATAAAGCCAATTGGATAAATTATGCAGCTGTAATTGTGTGTGTGTTGGTATGGATGTCAGAATGTGTGTGTGCATGCTTGTAATATTTGAGAGAGAAAAACTCTACAACAAATCACAAATCCAACCACTGTGTGCTCCAGTGGAGTTTTGCTGGCATCTAATAGTGAAAGTTTGGTACTGCGCTAAAACAAAATCATAATGAAAGCTATTTATTTATTTATTTTTGGTCAGAAACAATGCTCAGGTAGGCCGTGGCATTTAAACGATGCCCAATTGGCACTAAGAGGCCTAAAGTGTGCCAAGAAAACATCTCCCACACCATTACACCACCACCACCAGCCTGCACACTGGTAACAAGGCATGATGGATCCATGTTCTCATTCTGTTTACGCCAAATTCTGATTCTACCATCTGAATGTCTCAACAGAAATCGAGACTCATCAGACCAGGCAACATTTTTCCAGTCTTCAACTGTCCAATTTTGGTGAGCTTGTGCAAATTGTAGCCTCTTTTTCCTATTTGTAGTGGAGATGAGTGGTACCCGGTGGGGTCTTCTGCTGTTGTAGCCCATCCGCCTCAAGGTTGTGCGTGTTGTGGCTTCACAAATGCTTTGCTGCATACCTCGGTTGTAACAAGTGTTTTTTTCAGTCAAAGTTGCTCTTCTATCAGCTTGAATCAGTCGGCCCATTCTCCTCTGACCTCTAGCATCAACAAGGCATTTTCGCCCACAGGACTGCCGCATACTGGATGTTTTTCCCTTTTCCATCATTTAGCTAAAAAAAAATCCAAATAAGTAAATAAATGCTTTTTTTTTTTTTTTTTTTTTTACTACAAGCAAATCTATGCTGTAATGGTAATTGCATAAAATAATTAGATATTGTCAATGGATATCATCAAAAGACAGAGGGTGGCAGCAGTGAACAGTATTTCAGGGCCAGTGATCAAGGCTCTTCAAAAATCATTCTTCTCTAGCAACAGATGACATTACAGTGGAAGCTGAAATGAACCAAAATGATTGGTGCTTTTCATTGGGATTTTTGAGGGGATTTCTTAGACTAAAATAAAACAGGCTTGATGTTGTGATATACTATAACAATGCAAGTTCACAGAAAACTGCTTGTTAGCCAGTGCAATAAGTCCATTCTTGAAATTTCCTCACTAAGTATTCCAAGGTCAACGGTTAGTGGTATTATAACAAAGAGGAAACAACTGGGAACAACAGCAACTCAGCCACAAAGTGGTAGGTCACGTAAAATCACAGAGCGGGGTCAATGCTGAGGTGTGCAGTGCGCAGAAGTCGCCAACTTTCTGCATGGTCAATAGCTACAGACCTCATAACTTCTTGTGGCCTTTAGATCATCTCAAGACCAGTGTGTAGAGAGCTTCATGGAATGTGTTTCCAAGGCCGAGCAGCTGCATCCAAGCCTTACATCATCAGATGCAGTGGTGTAAAGCACGCCGCCACTGGACTCTAGAGCAGTGGGGACATGTTCTCTGGAGTGACGAATCACACTTCTCTGTCTGGCAATCCGATGGACAAGTCTGGGTTTGGTGGTTGGATTAAGAATGGGACAATCATTAAAGTGTATGTGCACGTAAAGGCAGACGTCACAAAAGGACATCAAAAGTGTTTGAAGGTATATGTTTCATGTCAGTGACGTAATTTCACCAAGAACATCTTTGTTGATCCTGGAACAACATTCCAATCAACCAATCAGATTTGAGGGACAAGTTTACAGTTAATGTCATGTTTAGGCTTGCAAGGGTGAGGTGCTTCTACATCTATCATTTCCCTCTGATTTTAGGGATAACTTATGGGGTGGTGGAGATATGGTTAGGACTAAACTTTCTGACCGGAATAAAACAAATGTTGAACCAGGAACATGTCAAATCAAAAGTAATGTAAAATACAAAAGGGCCAGTACATTGTTTTAAGGGTTATATATTATGAATATTAACAAAAATATATTTTGGAATTTATTTATATCTTTCCCCCTTTTTATGGATACATACTTTTTTTCTGAAACAACAAGAATTTCTTAAAACCCTTAAATATACTGTTTGTCATACATCATTTAGCTAAAAAAAATCCAAATAAGTAAATAAATGCTTTTTTTTTATTTATTTTTTTTACTACAAGCAAATCTATACTGTAATGGTAATTGCATAAAATAATTAGATATTGTCAATGGATATCACCAATATCAGGGTGATCATGGTAATCAAACTGGAATCCTCTTGGTGGTTCTTTAGAGTTGTTTTTGATGCAAGTAGAAATGGAGAAGCTCTTGCAGACAGAGGGTGGCAGCAGTGAACAGTATTTCAGGGCCAGTGATCAAGGCTCTTCAAAAATCATTCTTCTCTAGCAACAGATGACATTACAGTGGAAGCTCAAATGAACCAAAATGGTTGGTGCTTTTCATGGGGATTTTTGAGGGGATTTCTTAGACTAAAATAAAACAGGCTTGATGTTGTGATATACTATAATAATAAAAAAAGACAACAGGACCGCTTGCAGCATGAAATGCATACTGATAAAGTCAAAACTTGCATTAACAGTATTATTTTACATAGTTCAGCAGATTACTTTAACATATGGTCTATGTTCTCATTAAACCACACGAGTGGTTTGTAGGCTTATGTTGCACTCTTTCACATCACTCCAAGTCTTGGTGACAGATCCTGTTTTGGAACTTTAAAATGAAAATTAAAGGAACTGATTCTGATGGATAAGCTTTTGCTCTTTGAGCTGAATTTACTGTAAACAGTGACTGATTTTGTACATGCTACTACAAGAGCCATGGGTGACAAGAACTTACGAAGGATCAACAGAATCTCATAGTGAAATGTAATGCTCAGCCGAGGCGAGGGCTATAAAAAAATGTCCAAGGCATTAGATATTGTATGGAACACAGTGAAGACAGTCCTCAACAAGTGAAGAAAGTAGGCCTGGCACAACAGCCGAGGACTGGTTGCTCCCTACATGTAATAACTATCTCTTGTTTTCTCCATATCTCTAGGCTATGGGGCAGGGTGGCAAGACACAACCCTTTTCTGACAAAAACAAAAATAAAAACATCCGAAAATTCCAAACCCGGCTAAACTTTAAAAAAACACAACAAAAAAATGAATAAATATATACCCATCCTGCCAAAACCATGAGGAAAAATGTGTCATAGTCTGATGCGACCAAGATTGAAGTTTTTGGCCAAAATTGTAAGAGGTATGTTTGGTGCAAAAACAACACAACCCATCAGTAAAAAAAACGCGAAACCCGCGATGAAGCATGGTGCTGGCTTTTCTTTAGCTGGAACTGGGGCTTTAGTACCAGTTGATTTTGGCACAGAATCTTCTGACGTCTGCCAGAAAGCTAACAATTAAGAGAACTTTCCCTTTTCAGCAAGACAATGATCCAAAACTCACATCAAAATCAACAAAAGAATGACTTCAGGAAAGAAAGATGAATCCAGAAAATCTGTGGGGGTCCTAGGACCGTGCACAGGACAAACCTTCGCAATTTGACATATCTGGAAATCATCATTTACTCCCCCTCATATCACTCCAAACCTGTATGGCTTTCTATATTCTGTGGAACACAAAAGATTTTGGAAAAATGTGTGTGAGTGTGTTTTGTCCAAAAATGGAAGTCAATGGGGCTCTGGCAACAAACTGTTGACATTTTTCAAACCATCTTTTTCTGTATTCCACAGAAGAAAGGAAGTCATAAAGGTTTGGAACAACATGAGGTTGAGTAAATGATGACAGAATTTTCATTTGTGGTTGAACTGTCCCTTTAATAAGCAAGAGAACTGTAGGGATTTAGTTATGGCCTTTGAAGCCCATACTAAAACCACTGGTAGAGATGCAGGCAGTGGTCAGTGAATCTCTCCTTAGACCAGGGCCGTGTACAGGGTGTCCCGGTGGCTAGAGCCTCTGCCCTCATCACCTGCTCCTTTTGCTCCTGATCTTCTAGTGCTACAACTTGTGGAAAATATCCACGTTAGGAAGATAATAATTCTTGTCTATTCAAATTATTGTACCTGATCCGATATAAATAACACCAAATTTGCTGTTGTCAGCACACTTTGTAAACAAAAAACATTACCTTCACAGAAAAGAAGACAGTGAGGAAGAGCAAACAGAGGATGCTTAAGCCCGTTCAAGGTTGCAAACATGGATTTAGAGAACCAGCATGTCAGCAAGTAAATCATCACATATTTAGCAGTTTGTCACACTTTAATTCCTGTAAAGTTTATTTCCCATTATAATCAATTGTCCTAGTTGATACTGATATCTATAACATACATCATATTTATAATATTTTATTAAGAACATATTAACAGTATACATACAGTATTAAGGCAAGGCAAGGCAAGGCAAGTTTATTTATATAGCACATTTCATACACAATGGCAATTCAAAGTGCTTTACATAAAAGAAATTAAAAAAATAACAAGAAATAAGAATAATTAAAACAGTTAAGAAGAATAAAAAATAAAATACAGTACAGGACAAACAGTCGGACGAACATTGGCACAGAGCTCATTCAGTAAATGCATAGCTAAACAGATGTGTTTTGAGTCTGGATTTGAATGTGACTACTGTAGGAGCACGTCTGATCTCCTCTGGAAGCTGGTTCCAGCTGCGGCTGGCATAATAGCTAAAAGCAGATTCGCCATGTTTAGAGTGAACCCTTGGTATTTCTAGCTGATATGATCCTAATGATCTGAGTGATCTGTTGGGTTTATATTCAGTGAGCATATCTGCAATATATTGAGGTCCTAGGCCATTGAATGATTTATATACCAGTAATAATATTTTAAAATCAATCCTAAATTTAACTGGGAGCCAGTGTAAAGACTTGAGGACTGGTGTGATATGTTCATATTTTCTGGATCTGCTCAGAATCCTGGCAGCAGCGTTCTGTATGAGCTGCAACTGTCTTATGGTCTTTTTGGGAAGGCCAGTTAGGAGTCCATTACAATAATCCACCCTGCTGGTGATGAAAGCATGCACAAGTTTCTCTAAGTCTTGTCTGGAAACAAAGCATCTAATTCTTGCAATATTTTTCAGATGATAGTATGCTGATTTAGTTATTGCTTTGACATGACTACTGAAACTAAGGTCTGACTCTAGTGTCACACCAAGATTCCTGACTTGATTTTTAGTTGTTTGACCCCTAGAGTGAAGGTATGCGTTCACCTTGAGAACTTCATCTTTGTTTCCAAACGCAATGACTTCAGTTTTGTCTTTGTTTAACTGAAGAAAGTTTTGACACATCCAACTGTTGACTTCATCGATGCATTGGCACAGGGAGTCAATGGGGCTGTAATCGTTAGGCGATAGGGCTAAGTAGATCTGTGTATCGTCTGCATAGCTGTGGTAAGCAATTTGGTTTGTTCTCATTATTTGGCTCATTGGGAGCATATACAGGTTGAACAGGAGTGGCGCAAGAATTGAGCCTTGAGGGACTCCGCATGTCATGGATGTCCACTCAAAGGTAATATAGTATAAATGTACTAAATGAGCATACAACGGGGCAAAATGCATACCCTAAGAAATATTTGCTTTTCACTACTCCCATATGTGATTGCAGAAAAAAAAAGCTTGTATTAAACATTGCCTGAGCAACAGATTTTTTGGGAAATGAAATCATAAAAAGTGGTTTGTTTATAAAAATCTTATAAATGTATGAGGTGGCAAGGTGGGACTTTTACCCCGCTGAGTAAAACCAGCATGGGATAAAAGGCACACAGTATTGATACAGATACTTTAGCTAAAAAAATATATTTGTAATAATATCTAAGTTAATACTTGTTCAAAACAATCACTTTAGCACTTTTTTTTTGATAAATTAATTAATTCATTTTTGTTCAATAAATATACTGTCATTAAAATATTAATTTTAAAAAGACAGGAACAAAATTATTTAGAAAATGTAGATTCTGATAGCACTGAAGGAGATCCCAAAACAATTTATTATTATTATTATTATTTTTCTCTTTTACTTTTTTCCGACTTTTTTGTCATTATACAAAGTATAATGAAATTCGGTCTGGTGAATCTCAGTTAAAAGAACTAAACTGTAAAAAAACAAACAAAAAAACAACTTTAAACAAACAACATTAAACAGCAGCAATTACAGCAAAATAAAGTGCAATTATGTCGATAAGCTGGAAGGTGTTTGTGTATGTATAATATCATGTGCTGGAGGTGTAATGGAGGTCACAGCTCCTGGAAAGAAGCTGTTTCTCAGTCTGTTTGTGTGTGTTTTCATATTTCTGTATCTCTTTCCTGATGGAAGTGGAACTAACAGTATGACCTGGGTGAATGGGATCTACAGCAAGGTTTCTGGCCTTTTCCAGATCTGGAAGTGGATTCCCCACAATCCTCTGCGCTGTTTTAACCAGCTGGCATAACATACAGTCACAATGATGAAGATACTCTATGGCACTCCTGTAGAAATGTATCAGCAGCCGAGAGGAGAGTCAGACCAGCTTCAACTTCCTGAGGAAGGAAACTCTTGGTTGAGCTTTTTTCACCAGGTGGGAGATGTTTAGAGCCCAAGTGAGTTCTGCCGTAATGAAGATCCCCAGAAACTTGATGTTATCCACACACTACTTCCACCCCCCTCTATGAGCAGTGGAGCATGTGCTGTCCTTCTGAACCTTCTGAAGTCCACAATAACCTCTTTGGTCAAAACCAGAGTGTTTTCTGAACACCACATGGCCAGATGATGGATCTCCTCTAGTGGGTCTCGTCAGTGATTATAAGGTGGACACCCAAATTAATACATGATATTAATATTAATACATGATATCATGCCAACAAATGGAAAGTCAGCTAGCAGTTTATTATTATGTTAATTATTGTGCCTTTCGCCCCAACAGCAGGGGTGCCTTTTACCCCAAATACCACACTTTTACATATTCTTCTGTTGTTGAAAAAAGGTTTCTTCATTTATTTTGAACAAAACTGAAATGCATTAACAAGACCTTTGTCTCAAAATATATTCATTAATAAAAAAAAATTATTTGCTGCATAAATCCAGATGCAAAATGTCCACGTGCATCATCAAAAACGGTTATTAAGAAAAGTGCAGAGCTGGATTTTTGTGTCATCTAATGGTTTAAAAGAAAATAAAGACAAATGTGCCTTTAGCCCCATTGTACCCTATATAATAGATTTATGCTGTATAATATTAAATTACATTTCTATTACTTTTATTCAAGATGTTGCAGCTCGGTGTGAGGGAGAGCCCAGTGAGCATCAGCCAAATAAGACAGTTACACCTACAGTAAAAGAATATAGAGAGCAATAAGAAGAAAGATAAACATTAAATTATCTGAATGAATGCATAATAACAACAACATAAATTGAATTGGCACTAAAGCCTAACAATTGTATTTACAATATGATTATTAAAGGTTTGTGTGTTAATTCTCTATATTAAGATGATACTTCCTCAGAGTCAACCCCGTTATAGTGCCCCTCTTTTTGGTTTGGGCCACTGACCCTAAAAATGTCTGAGTACGGCCCTGCCTCTGACTGGCTGGATTGCAAATTGCTGTTGATAGAGTTCAAAACATGGCACATCTTGTGTCATATGGCCCCTAAATATATTTAAGCAATATTTTGAAGGGCAATGATTCCATCATTAAGATGCTAAATGTACCCCTAGGAGTCACTATACTGACAAACTAGAAACTGTTGCTTTTAACTGCTTGCCTTATCTGTCAGTTCAAGATACATTTAATTCTTTGCATTTATTCCAGTAGAAATTATTTAGATATATGTTTATAGCTTCATAGATATTTTTGAAAACCTAACCCCACTTCTTCCCTAAACCAAACCATTTCTCAAGAATATAGAACACGTCTATATTCTTGAAAAATGGTTTGGTTTAGGGAAGAATACGGGCAGATAAAAATATCATCACAGGTATTTATTGCAAAAACTGACCAATAAAAATCATAAAATATATTGTTTATTTTTATATGTTCATGGAGGTTTCTATATTTTTCATATTCATTAAAGAATTCTTTAGAGCATTTTATAGTATTTCAATGAAGAAGAAATGAACACTTTCCCTGTTTTTGGATGTAGGCCTGTTTTAAGTGAAGACATGACTTATCAAGGACTATCATTCTATATGAGGGGAGAATTGTCGTGGATGATGTCTATTTTTACAGTTCCAGTAGGTCCAATCATTAAATTTGTAATGACAAGATGAAATTGTAGCCAGATGCTGTTTAATAAGGTCTGTAAGTGTACTCGACTCTTATAGCACACAGACAGATGTTTTAGAAGCATTGTTTTATTATTGTGATGTTGTGATGACTTTATCAGTTAATGAATGCATAAAGTTAAGAGGGGGTGTTGAGCTCAAAAATGCCTCTTTTACAATTCCTTGTGCTTGATTCATGTTGGCGACCAGTGATCTGCATTAAATCCACGTTCCATCTCCTTATACCAGCACTTCTAAAGTTCTAATATACTGGTGCTATACAGTGATGGATTGTTGAATAAAAATAAAAACATCCATGAACGCTAGAGTTAGTCAACTTTAAACATTGCTGTGTGTGTTTTTAAGCACCATACACATTATATTGTGCTGAATGCAGCACCGCATTTAAATGAAGAAAATAAAGCAAGGGCTATAAAGCCATGTTTATAGTAAAAAACATCTTAATTGTCACAGGCATGTTTCACGTTCTTTTGTAATTCATGTTCCTGTTTACCATGTGCTTCCCTTGTTTAAGCCATGTTATAGTCATGTGATCCTGCCATACCATGTTGTCAAGTTCTCATTGGTTTATTGTCTTGATTGTGCACAGGTGTCCCTTGTCTTGTCATTAGTAGTTTGTGTATTTAAGCCCTCATGTTTGCCATGCATTTTAGTCAAGTTTTGTTCATTTATTTAACCACTGTTGGTAAGGTCATGTTTGTGCTTATGCTGAAGTTTAGAGTGCTGTGCCTTTGTTTTGGACTATTTGAATAAACTGCTTTTGGGTTCTCCAAGCTTTCGGTGGACCTCCATTACATTAATACAGGGTCTAAACTTAACCAGTGCAGACATAAAAGACATCATTCTTTATCAGTAAAAACAAATGTTTCAATGAGTACTGTTGCATCTGACTACACAACATATTGAAGGTCTGTTGATAGGTTTGGTCAAAAATATGGCAGAATGATCATACAGTGATGTCTCATGAAATGGGTGAACAGTTTCATGATTTCACATTCTCTATACAAACTTTTTTTTTTTTTTTTCATTTGGTAAAAAATTAAGAAAAATATATTTTTCATGTTTTTTTAAAACCATTTTCATTCAACTTTTCTCAATGCTATATTTTTCCCAAAACAGAGATAGTTTGAAACTTGCAATATCAAAGGTTCACATTTTGCAATGTTCAAAATGATTAGGTTACTCTGAAAAAAAGCTCATTTTTTTTGTAGTAAGAGGTCATTGTTTTTAACTTAAATTATTCTGTGAGTAAATAGTGTGCTGAGTGCATTTAGAGACATATGAAACTTGCAAAGTGTAGCAGATTGGTTGGCAAAATCAGTTTAGTGGTCATTACAAAAATCTTCATTGATAAGAGTTCTTGAAGAGATTTGCAGGGCAGGCTGGATTGGACTCCAGTACACTTGCTCTAGTGAGGTTTTCCGCTTTAGCTACATTTCCAACTTTTAATAGTGTTCAGTTGATGTAAAAATCAAGTAAGGATCAAGGACTGCATTAAAGAAAGAAAAAAAACATTTGAAAGTATTAAAACAACCAAAATATGAAACATGGACATTCTAGAACTTCTAATTCTGTAAATGTATGATATTTGTTATTGCCAAGTGTGCTTGCACACACAAGGAATTTACCTTAATTGAAGCTTCCACACATAAGACACATAATAACATACAGTATAACAAATATGAAAGTGTACAGATTTAGAATAAACATGTACAGATAATTAACATATTTTCAGCACTGTGAATAATATTATGAATAAATAATGGAACATTGTCACTAAAAATAATTTTACACACACACACACACACACACACACACACACACACACACACACACACACACACACACACACACACACACACACACACACACACAAATTCTTTTATTCATATACATAAATATTATTCATAGATTTTTGAAAAACATATAAAATGGAAAGCAGAATACAATACAGATGGAGTAAATAAACTTCTTAACAACCAAACAAGTCTGAAATAGAACATCATTTTAACTAGATACAGTGTTGTCAGAGTAGGGCTCAGTTTCTGATTGGATGCTGTAATTGGGAGGCTTCTACATGATCAGAGATCAACAGCTCTGCCTGTTATTCACTCCAGGACTGTTTGATATGGTGTGTGCTCTACTCACTTCTGAATGAAAATGGAGATGTATGGTGTCCTGCTTATGCTCACTGTTATTGTGAGAACTGAGACTCAAGGTAAGTCAGAAAACTGTTTAATAAAATTATATCTGCTGATTTATAAAGCTAAAGTAGATAAGGAAGTATGACTATGAGGAAAATTAAATTACCCAAAAGATGTTTAAAGATTTTTGTCTGGTACCCAAAACCTGTCAGCAGAATCTTGTCTGATACCAGAAAGCAGTAACTACACTGTATTTCGTGTGATACTGTATTAACAGCCTTCTATCAGGAAGCCAGTAAAGAGCAGAAAGCAGGAGGCTAACTAGTTGTAGTTGCGTCTGTTTCAATGCTCAGTCAAAAATGGTCTGACTAGAACAAATTTAAGTGTTATTATTCCAAAGCAATGACAAATTCTTCACAACATCATGTGGATATAAAAACATTGAAATAGAGACATTCTCTTATCTCTAATTTGTTTGTGAAGACAACACAGTACACAACATAAGATGAAACAGAAAAATATTATGAAATGATTGATCAATGAATGAATCAGTGAAATTATTTAAAAAATGGACAATGGATTAAAAATGTATACCGTAATAAATTATTATATAATTAAATGGAATAATTAAATGTCAATGAAATAAATGGATATTAAAAAAAGAAAGAAAATAAAACCACACAAATGTATGGTGGCAATCTTAACAATATTCACAAAGGCTGATATTAAGAATCCTTAGATCCTTCAATATAATAATATGATCTATTTAATAGCACTTTTTTAGGGTTGAGAAAATTTTTTGTTTTAAATCGTTTGTTACTATATACTATCACATACTGTACATCAGATAAAGTTCATCCTTTGTTATTCATCCATACTGTTTATCCATTAAGGCTAATATCATGACACTTTATCTGTTTCAGTTGAGCACAGGGATCTTCAGTTTACGGGATGTTCTGATATAGAGAAAGATTTTTTGTATGGATTCGATGGAGAGGAAATGTACCATGTAGACTTCATTAGAAAAGAAGGAGTAAAGACAGCGCCTGACTTTGCAGATCCTGTCAACTTTCCTGGATTTTATGAGGGTGGTGTTGGTAACATAGAGGTCTGCAAACAAAACTTAGACTTAAACATTAAACTTGACAAACCCTCGGTTGAACAACTAGGTAAGACACACATTACATATCATTATTATATTTTTAAATGATGAATATAATAGATATATAATAATCTGAAGTTAACCTTTTTGGAGATGTGCAAATAAATCAGATGCAGAGATTTCAACCAATATAATCAAGATTTAATTTTGAAAGATTTTTTGTTATCTTGTGGTCCAAGATAAAATGTACACAGAGGTCCCAAGTAAAAATCAGCATCTATTTCTGTGTTCACAGACCCCCCAGATACTTCCATCTATTCAAAAGCTGTTGTGGTGCTGGATGTTGCGAACACCCTCATCTGTCATGTGACTGGATTCTTCCCGCCACCTGTCAATGTGTCATGGACTAAAAACAATCAGATTGTGATAGAAGACACGAGTATAAGCCAGTACCACGTAAATAAAGATGGCACCTTCAACATCTTCTCCACTCTGAAGTTCACGCCTGAAGAGGGAGACATTTACAGCTGCACTGTGAACCACAAATCCATCCCAGGCCAACCTCAAACCAAAACATGGGGTGAGGCACTGCTTCATAGATTCAGTGGATGTACGGTTGTTATTAATACTAATTGTTCACAAGTTCTTTGCTTTAGATCAACTGATATATTACAACAGAAATCATCTTAAAACAATTTAGGGCAAACATGACATATCCTAAAATAAAATCTAATTGAGAAGTTTAAGACTTGTATAATCATAAACACAGTGTCATAAATACTGTCAAAAGTACAACTCTAAAAATGAAAAACATGAAACATATGCATTTAAATTCTGTGGAATATGCGTCATCATGTGCTTGTGTGTTTCAGAAGTGGACGTTGCTCTCCCCAGTGTTGGTCCAGCAGTGTTCTGTGGAGTGGGTCTGACTCTGGGACTGCTGGGAGTCGCTGCTGGAACTTTCTTCCTCATTAAAGGAAACAACTGCAACTGATTTAAAAATTAACACGTTCTTATTTTGTAATTCAGATTTTTTTTTACTTCTAATTAACATTCTCCTCCAATTCAAATTATTTGTAAATTAAGGTTTTAGTACTAAAAACTATAATTTTGTGTGCCATTGTACATGACAAACTATGTTCAAATAGGGTCCTAGTTGAATTATTGTTCTGACAGCATGATTTTCTTTCATTTGTTCAAATATTTATGTGATCCAGATTGAATTTTTCCATTAAAAATCAAGACAAACATGCCATGCAACTTTTTGAGGTGCATTTAATATAAGGTCGATAAATGAGTGGATTCTCACATTCACCTGACAATAATGAAAAATAATTAATCCTTCAGTTTATGGTTTATGAACAAACAATATTAATTTACTGAACATACCTATAACATTTGTTTGTTCATAAACCATAAACTGAAGGATTAATTATTTTTCATTATTATCAGGTGAATGTGCAGTAAATGAATATTGTTTGTTCATAAACTGAACATTTACATATAACATTTGTTTATATACAACATTAACTCACATTCTATACATGTATTTGTCTTAAATGCTAACTGGAAGTTTATTTGACAAATTATTTGTCATAGATGATGATGGCTTTTTATAATAATTTTTGCCTTTATTGTTCAGAACAGTTGAAGAGAGACAGGGTGTAATGGGAGGAGAACAAAATCACAAGAGGACTTTGAACTCAGGTTGCCCAAAGCATTGCTGTGCTATATGTCACAGTGACTCTCTGATAATGATAATGATAGTTTAAAAAGATACAGAAAATACCCGACCTGAGGACATTTTATTGTCTGCCATTGTTTTTATATCTGGTTAATGATATCTCCAAAGTTAACCCCTTACAAAAACCTGTGCACATCATTAGATTTTAGAGCGACAACATCTGGACCATTTATTCACCTTTTTAGTGAGGACACATCAACTGTAAAACAGTTTCTATGACATTGCATTATGTTAGTGAGGACACTTGGCCCTCAAAGGTATAGAGAAACCTGTACACACACACATTTGATTTTTTTTTTTTTTTCTTAGATTTTTTGCAACTAATAAATCCTTCTGACATCCTACTATTTCTTTTCATGTTTGTTTTTGTCTTGTGAAAGCATGTATCCTGAAATATGTGCTATATCTTTAAACTGATTTTTTTATTTTATTTGCTTTGGTACTTTTTTTTTACTGCCTTTAATTGGATTTTTACATCAATTTGGTTTACACAATTACTTGAGTTAACAGTACTCAAACAGCATCTCTAAAATGTATATAAAATAGTTTGTGCAAAATTGTTTCTGAATAACCAAATCTTTGAAATAACTAAAATGAAAGACAATAATTTTGTTGTATTTTTTTTGGGCTATTAAATTAAATGTTGTCATTACATGTCACAAATGTCTGAGGCTTTTAAAGCAATGATTATATAAAAAGGAAAACAAACAAACAAATATATGTTTTGCATTTTTTACATTAATGATTTGCTGTGTCAGTCTTTGTTTTTGTAGGATTTTCTTTTGAAGACAAAATTCACTCCTTTGTGAAAATAAAACCATGGCAATTAAGAAACCTTAAATCTGTTAAATTCTTTTAGAATTATCAAAACATAGTTTTATGAGCTCATATTGTTTCAGAGACTTAATATTTGTAGCCTACTTTTAAAAACATTTCCCATGCACACTGCAAGACTATTTAGTTTTTCTTGACCGATTTCATACATTTCTTCAAACAATGGTTCTCAAAACAATTAAAAAGCTAAAGAAACATTTGATGGAAACCACTGATGCACATTCACCCAATTTAATCCCGATCATCCTGTGGAAATAGGGTTTCATTTAGAAGTTTAAAAATATATGAGTCTTTCTATGTGTATATTTCCCTCTTCTTCTTCTACTTCCTCTTTGTTTTTGTAGCCAGCTTCATAAATATTATTAATAGTATTTATGTATTTGTAATGTCTTGCGCAGCCATCCAACTCTAAAGTAACAAAACAAAACATTAAAAGAAAACAATAGCTTTTTAAAATATTTGTATTACAATGGCATGTTTATTAGATTACTATATTAGGAAGAAAGCTAGAGAAGAGGATAAATGCAGATAGCATCTCTTGCTCTTTCCACTCACACTGGTCTTTGATTCTGGAAAAATGCCAGTTTCCAAATGTCAGTGTCCTCCCTGTCCCACTGTCTATCACACTCATCACTGATCTCCGCAGGTGGATATTGGTTGGACCGTATTAAATATTGTAAAAACATTTGATACATTTTGTTGCACAGTGCTTTTATAAACTTATTATGGTCATGTTAATTGTTTTTTCATGAGCACTGACTATAATTTGGAAAAATAAATAATTATAAAATATTTAAGAAACACTGTAAGTGAGCTGCAAAAGCAAACTTGATTAAAAATGTAAACAACCTAAGAAATAGGGCCATTTACAGCATCTGAAAACATACACTTTAACTGAAGGGAGAGGAGTATACCTGGACAATTTGGAGAACAATTTGGACACATCAAGGAGAGTTGTAGTTATTAACTAAGATTGTGTTTACTGTGACAAACTATGTGACATACTATGAAGGAAGGACTCCAGCAGTGCTAAGTGGAAGGTTTATTTTTAAGGGTTCTCTAAGAGAATTAAATGTTTGTTTGGAGCGTTTCATTGCAGATTGTTTAGTAAACCAGGCATAAATAAATGAAATGATACATTACAATATATAACTTATATATTTGTGGTATAATGTTGTATATTTTCTGAGACCTATCTAGTCCTCCAGGACCAAACTTTTGCAATGAAGGTCAAACAAATACAGATAAAGTAAAATGGTTCTTGTTCCTTTTTTACACAGATAAAATTAATATAAATTATTTGTAAATTTTCATTTTTAAGTACATTGTTATGGCTATATTATATTTTGCACACACACGGTAATTGTCCAATGAAAAGAGGAAAATGAAAGCAGTTTTTCACCTAGCAACACTTGACATTTATGTGAATAGCATTTGATTTGCCAGGTTATTCAGACATCTACCACAAGAACAAGACACTGAGAGAAAGTTCTTCATTTGGCATATTCAGAGACTGTAAAGATGTCACTGCTAAAACTCTCGATTTTTCATCCCATATTGATGCTGTCTGCATTTATTGGAACAGGCAAGTACAATGAAACATTGAGCAAATTTGATGCCTTAATTCATCAGTAAACTTGTGATTTATATTAATAAAATATATTGAGTTTTTATCTTTGATATTGGTTTCGTTGTTAATGCCATTGCTGTTAATTCAATTGTCTTGCTTATATATAACATGATCATGACTATTCCAGAATATATGAGTGAGATGGGACAGTAGTTGTAGTGTCTCTAATGGGATTGTATTTATAACACACAATAACGACTAGACTACACCAAAATAAAGTAATAGCAAATAGCCAATGAATACTGGTACTTTAGTTTTTATAACTGACATGAAATTATACAAAAACTGAAGATCTAACACTTTGTTTTTATGTTTCAGCTGATGGATATTATGAATACATGATGCAGGAATGCGTCTACAGCACCAGTGATTACAGTGATATGGTGTATCTTGTGTCAAATTCCTTCAATAAAGTTGTATATGAACAGTACAACAGCACTGTGGGGAAGTATGTGGGGTACACTGAGTTAGGAGTGAAGTATGCAGAGAACTTTAACGAAGATAAGGCCTATCTGCAGCGAATGAAAGCTGAGGTGGACAGATTCTGCAGACATAATGCTCAGATCTTGGACTCATCTGTCCGTGATAAAGCAGGTGAGTGCTACAAGACTCTTGTCTCATCTTTACTGCATCATAAAGATCTCTAACATGTGTGTCCACTGGTGCAGCAGAAACACTCGAAATGCTTTAAAACAGAGGTCTGTTGTTTTGGTGGTGTTGTGTCTGCACAATGTGGTTGTCTTCAGTGATTTATGATTGTTTTTAATACAAAATCAATAAAATATATATTACAACTAAATAACTTTACACAGGGGTCATTTTACAAAATTTTAACTTTAAGATTTTTTTTCCAAACTTAACAATATAAGGAAACATCTATGTTTTTTTTTTTCGACAATCCATTTCTGAATCTATAACTTATAGCTCATAATTAATGTTGTTTATATCCTTAATTGAATTGAATCAAGTATTAAAGCTACTTGTCCCCTCATGTATTTTCAATTATTTGTGTTATACATTAGAGTACTGTAAGCTAATGTTTGAGTAAATATTTTGTTTCTCCTGGTTTAGTAAAACCGGAGGTTACACTCAGTTCAGTGAAGCAGGCTGAAGGCAATCATCCAGCTGTACTGATGTGCAGCGCTTATGAATTCTACCCTGAAAAAATCAAAGTGTCCTGGCTGAGAGACGGTAAACTGATGACCACAGACGTAACCTCCACAATGGAGATGGCTGATGGAGACTGGTTCTACCAGATCCATTCCCACCTGGAATACACTCCTAAATCTGGAGAGAAGATCTCCTGTGTGGTGGAGCACGCCAGCTCATCTCAACCTATTGTTAAAGATTGGAGTAAGACGAAACATTACTTTACAGTCTTTCTTTTCCATTTATGAGAGCAAATAGAAAATATGGAAATTATTTTGTTATTACACTTGTAAACTAAACAAACATTAAACATGTAAATATTGAGGATATACTAATATCATTCACTAACAGAGCATGATTTCCGTTCCCCACAGATCCGTCTATGCCCGAGTCTGAGAGGAACAAAATCGCTATTGGATCCTCTGGTCTGGTGCTGGGAATCATCATAGCAGCTGCTGGACTCATTTACTACAAGAAGAAATCATCAGGTCAGTGGAGATGAGAGCAAATCATGCTGATACTCATCCATATACATCAGTGGTTCTCAACTCTGGATCTCGGCTTTCCAGCTTAGCTTCAACCCTAATCAAACAAATCTGAACAAGCTAGTAAAGGTCTTAAAGATTTCTAGAAGCTACAGGCAGGAGAATATGATCAAGGTGATCAAGGTTTGATCAAACCAAACACTGCAGGACCTCGAGGGCCAGAGTTGAGATTTACTGATAATATCATGTCTGTACATTCATCTAGCTTGTCAATAAATTGTTATTTTTACTTTGTCAGGGAGGATCCTGGTACCAAACTGACTCCAGTGAGTCTAATGTTGATGCCGACTGAAAGAGGACCTGCTTGGATCACTGATGTATTCTCTTTATGCCACCTCTTTCATGCAGTCTCCTTATACTGAACTTTAATTTTTTTTAACTTTAATAATTCAAATAATAATGAAAATTAAAAAATTGCATCAAACATACTTACATGACTTATTTGAGCATCTCTATGTAATGTTGGTAGTGATAAAATAACGTGTATTTTATTATGTGTAATGATTTTGCTTGAACTCTCTTGAGCTGATTGTATGTGGATATAAGCAATGTGAATGAGGATGTTATAAAGGTTTTCAATCAATATTTTCATACCAGTTAAAACTATTATAAAACCAAAGCTTTGATTTGAGTCAGAGAGGCAGCATTCACAGACAGAAACATTTATTCATGGAACTTTACCGCCCCCTTACTGTCATTATTGATAATTGTGCATATAGTTTTCAGTGTGATTTCTTTGTTTAAATAATCTTACTTATACTACTGTTTCTAGCAGAAAAAAACATCCATGAAATTTGCAAAATCATATGGAGGAATGTTTTTTTTTTTTTTTTTTTGAATCTGTACATTTTAGTTCTTAATAAATATTTTTACAAATTCTTTACAAAACCTGTTATAATTAAAAGTTTTTTTCTTTAGCATATTCAAAGACATTTTCCATCATATTATCCAACATTTTTTTTACATTAAGTGCTTTACAACAATGTATTAAATTAACTGCATAAATAAGTCTGTAAAGGTGTATAAAGATGATGGGTTCAATTCCCAGTAAATTAACTAATAAAATGTATATATTGAATGCAATGTTTGCCAAGTATGAACAAAAATGGCATGCAAAATGCATAAATGTAAAGAAAGGAAAAGGGCTAAGTTATTTATGTTTTTTTTAATGTCAAAATATGAAGTGGGATCACTGTCTCATTGAAGCAGATGTCAACTGGATGAATTCAGCTGAATCCATCTTGAGAACATACCTGTAGAATATAATATTTGACATTATGGACTGTATGGCTCCAGTGTGAACGATAATTATAATTGTCTAAGTATCTGCATCTTCATTTACAGTGATTGGTAATACAACAACCATAATGAAACAGGCATGTAAGAAGGAAAGCCTTTTTTAATTAAAAAAATAAAATAAAAACCCATAAGGGTAACAATACAAAAATCAAATCAAACAATAAACCATAAACCTACAATAAACAATGTGATGAGCAACATCGTTCTCAGTGGCCTGGCTGTAATATATAGCAAGCTCTTCGGTCACAGTGATCTGAATTTCACACAAGATTAAAATAATTCTGAAAGCACAAATTCAAAACTATAAAATCACTTGTACACACCTCACACTTTAAAGACAAAACTTTAACACTCTTTTTAAAATTAAATAATATTTATTCTTTTTGGCTTCTTTTGTCATCACACAAATACACTTTACACTCATTACAGTTTTATTAATTTTTTTTTTTTGTACTCAAACCTACATTTTTAAATTTGCAACATAATACTACTGTAATACATAAATAACAGTATAGTGAGTATTATGTCCTATCAAATAAATTCCTCAATATGTATTTTTTGGGAAAAATATCTTTATTTAAAACGAAATACGTTTATGCATGCTATGGATGAATGAGCACATCATCAAATGTTTTTCCCCCTGAATGTACACAATAAATCACATCAAATGAATTCTGTAACGCATTTTAAAAAAAACTGCAAAACATCAAATATTCAACAAGACTGATTGTTTTTCCTAGTTTACTCTTGTTGGGTGTGGAAAGTATTACATTCAAAACCCAAGACTTACATAAAAATACTGCATATTGGAAATACTGTAAATTACAAAGTTTTTGTTACTGTATTTAATTTGCGTGTTAATGTATATTTGAGTAGGTATACATTGGTGTAACAATCTTTCACAACCATCTACATTGTAACTGTAAGGCATAAACTTACTAATGGGATTTCATATAGTGTTTTGTGTTGAGCACATCAGTGTGTTGTTGGTTGGTAGATCGATCTACTCTGTGTGTGTCACTTTGGAGCAAAAACACATTTTGGAACAGTTTTGAATGCAGTATTTGCAAGATTCATGGAGTTTTACATTTTGTGTTTGTGGTTTTGTTTTTAAGAGTTTTGGGACAATGAGCCAAACGATTCAGCAAACCTGTGTAACCAATTGGGAAAAACTGAAAAAACAAACAAAAACAAAACAAAAATATTTTGTATAAGTAATATGAAGTCGCATGTATTCCTTAGTCACCATTTGTCTTTATTCTGATTCAGGTAGCACATGGTCAACTACAGTAGCACAGATCTCGTCAGAGACAAATATTCTTCTTTGCCTTCCTCCAGCTTCTTGTACTTGTAGTTGTCCTGTAATTTGAACCCTAAACCAATAATCTCATCTGTGGTTCTAATTGGTGTGCAAACAAGTTTGTGTGTTACTGTTTTTCTCAATCAATTTGAAACATTTCTCAAAAAAAAAAAAAAAAAAAAAAATTCCATACAAAGAGGCTGGTTGAGAAGTTGAGACAATGTCAAGGATGGATCTAGCATTCACTGCGTCCACCTGAGGCAAGATCAGTTTTGGGTGAAAACTCACTTTTATACTAAACTCCTCATTAAAGAACTTAATAAACATGTATTTCAAAGGTTGTATTTCTTGTTTCTACAGACAAATTTGTTATCGAATCAACAGAGAACACACTTGTAGTTTTGATGTTAGTATTTGTATATTATAAATGCATTACTAGAATAAAAGTGCTTCATTATGGAGTAAATATTGAACTGTTTTGCCATCATAAGAGTGTGTTTAATTTGCTGTGTTAATTGTTTTGAGAGCCATTACATTCCATTAAGGAAAGGTGTCAAATCGATTGAGAAAAACTGTGACTGTGTTCAGGTTGTGATGACATTGTGATTTTGTTTTTTGTATGCTAGTACATTTTACATAAGCACATGGTGTGCAATGCTGAATTTGTGTTTAAGTTTTGAAAAGGATTAACGGATTTAAAACACGTGTGAAACAGTAAGTGTTTATAGTTTTGAGAAATTATTCTTTTTTTTGGCTAATGTAATTATGTTTAGGGATATTTGGCTAGAATGGATTTTAGTGTCTAAGCAATTGAGAAAAACTGCACTGTAAGATATACAATGTATAGTGCATAAACTTTTTTATTTTGTTTTGTTTTTTGAAATTGAGATTTATACATTTATATCTGAAAACTGAATGAATATGCTTTCCATTGATGTATGATTTGTTATGATAGGACAATATTTGGCAGAGATACAACTATTTGTAAATCTGGAATCTGAGGGAGCAAAAAAATCGAAACATTGAGAAAATCGCCTTTAAAGTTGTCCATTTATGTTCACGATTGTGCTGCATTCACTCACAAAAATATATATTTTATATATTTACATTAGGAAATTTACTAAACATCTTCATGGAACATTTACTTAATATCCTAATGATTTTTGGCATAAAAGAAAAATTGATCATTTTGACCCATTCAACAATACGTTGAATGGGTCAAAATGATCAATTTTTCTTTTCGTTGGCTATTGCCACAAATATAATAGTCAGATTAAGCGATGAGCTAAAGTAATATTGAAACTAAATTCTAATAAATGAAGTGAACTTCACTGGAGCGCTGAAAAGACATACACAATACCTTCGCCCACACCATTGGATTCCGTCACTGGGCCAATGGTGGCCTTAAAAGGGCATATGTTAATTATCTCGTATAACACCTGATTGTTTTTCATTTTGATTAGGATTTTGATGGCTACCTGATATTATAGATAACAGAGAGAAAAAATAAATAAATAAAGACATTAGGTTTTCTGGTCACACTTTAGATTAGGGTCCAATTCTCATTAACTAACTATTAACTATGACTTTTGCCTCAATAAACTCCTAATTATTGCTTATTAATAGTTAGAAAGATAGTTGTACGTTTAGGTATTGAGTAGGATTAGGGATGCAGAATAAGGCATTAATATGTGGTTTATAAGTACTAATAAACAGCCAGTATCCTAGTAATATGCATGCTAATCAACTAATAGTGAGAATCGGACCCTAAACTTGCAGACAAGTCAAACCAAAATGAGAGTTACGTTAACACCATTAGGGAACTATGGGTTCAACATCGGCATGTTCACTATTGTTTGAGGAAATATGAAATATCACAGATCTAAATATGTAATGCAGCTTGTCTGTGTGTATTACTGCCATGGAGATTTGGGGATTTTACACACTGTTTAACTTCCACAGGCTTGGTTTCACCAGTTCACACCAAGACAATAACACTGATTGTTTACCACTGTAGCATTATGTTATAAGGGTTACTGTAATACGTTTTATGTATGTTTCGAATAGTTATGAACAAAGGCATGTTATCAACAACTTTAAAGTTATTTTCTCACTATTGCAAAATACCTAATGCTGTTTGTTACTTTTTAAAAATGAAAATTTAACACATGCTGACTTTGATTCAGCTGTTTGTATGACTCTGAGGACTTTTCCAAACTGGTTTAACCTAACTGTTACCTAGCTAGACCTGGTTTACCTACCTATACCACATGCTTATCCTCAAAAGAATAATGTGTTTGGATTTATATAACTTATACAAGAAATAAACTGCACATATACAGTCACATATACAATAAATATATTATTGATTGATTGGTTTATTAGACAATGTTGAAACAGAAACTTTGTACATAGAGGGATCATACATTTAAAAAAAACTGTCCAAGATAAAATACACAAAAAGCCAAAGGCTTATTTTCATTAGTGCTACCTTTCGGAATAAATTGGCATATACACCATTGTATAGGAAACAATGTTATCACAAAACAAAGGAAACAATGTACCTATTTTCACACATCAAAACTATCAGTCATGATGATGGGCCAAGATCATATGGCATTTATTTCTTGTTTATTTCACACTGTGGCAGTAATTATGGCACACATTCAAACACTGTTTCTCTTGTCTAATTGTTTCCTGGCCAAATCAGTTCATAATCCAACATTAGCTCTAAAGTTAGGAATGACACCTGAGAACTAAATTCAAATGAAGACTCCATAATAGCATTTGAATGGACTTACAGCTTTAACCGCTTTAATTCTGTAGTTTACTTGAATCGATTTAAACATTGGTCAGTTCAGTTCTTCTATTTTCCTGTTCATGAATGAACAACTCCCATTTACCTAGAAACCAATGACATAAAAAAAAAGAACTACTCTCATTGGCTAGAAGCTCTATCTTCTCCAAACGTTTGAATTTATTTATTTATTTTTATTACTTATGATCAACTGTTCCCTATTTTTTTATTTGAAGAAGGTCACTTACAGATTGCCCAGATTCCACACCACTGATCCTTAAAACATTTGCAATCAAAGCAAATGACTTATTTTATCATATCTATAAAATATTTAAAAGAAAAAATATATAAATGAATAAAATACAGTTTTTCTTGATTGTCTAAATACATTTCTTGAAACTATGCCTCGTATTCTCAAAACAGTAAACACACATCCATAACGTCTCACCCAGTTCCCCAAACATCATATTTTCAGGTCAAAATGAAGCTCTACACTCAAAACCATTCACTCTTGCTGAAAAACCAAACTTTGCCCTCAGACAGGACACACAAGCCCTCACAAACACACACACACTACATAGTCTTACACACTGGTGCAATAAATTAAAAACAACATTTCCAAAACTGGTAAGTTATGTTGCTTGTGGTTCCCCCCCTCACAAACCTTTTCACATGATGAACACAAAAGACACAACCAGTGGATACATTGGCACATTTTTATTCATTCATGTACTACACAGTACAACACACACACAAAGTACATCTACCTGTTTTTCTCCATGAGGTTCTTATGATCAAGGAGACGGTGAAGAGACTCAAGTTTGGCCTTCCTCGTAGTCCAGCCTCCCTAATAGTCATACCATTGACAAAGACATGGGCAACTAGAGTGGCACAAATTTCATCCGAGACTGCTTGTCTCCTTGACCTTGCCCTTCATCAATGAAGGATCTGATTGGTGCGTGATCAATTTTCACTCTTAGTGTTTCCATTTGGGTAATTGTGTGCTAACTGGGCTGAAGCTGTGGTGACTCGAGTGAACAATATTGAATGCTAGAGCTTTCTAAATGACAACATGGGGCCGGTTTCATAAAGCTATTTTAGACCGGTCTATAGTGTTAGACAAGTCTAAAATTTGCTCATAGACTAGTCTAATGCAAGTTAGACTGTTTCACAAAAATAAAGCCTGACTTAATTTAGACCAAAAAAATTAGGCTAACTTAGGTCTAAGACTCTGTTACCTTGACAACCAGCAGTAAAAATCAGTTACATTAAAAACAGCCAAAAGAAAAGGGAAAATAGCTCATAATTTAAACATTTCTTCTTGTTACTACATTCTCCGCTAAATTTCCGAAGTAAAATGTCCTTGTAACTGTTATACTCCTCCAACAAACATATTTTCCGCTGGGGTAAACTGCACTGAGCGGTTGAATGCACTTACTTGATCCGCCATGTTTTTTTGTTTTGAAAAGTGTCTTATTTTACCCAGAATGCATTGCAGTGTAGTCCTACTTAAGATAGTCAGAGTCTTAAGTGCTTTGTGCAATGGTCTAATTTTGATGTCCATCTGAAGTCTGACTATCTACTATATCTAAACCATAGTCAAAGTCTATCTTTGTGAAACTGGCCCATGGTGTATATAAGCAATGAGAAATGAAGGGATTTGTTGGTAGAGTTTTGCAGTGACAGTTCAACAAATCTGACTTATGTGTCAGAACAGGGGAATAGTGTTTATAGTTTAGTGAAATGGGTGTGCTTTTTGATAAATGGCTTTATGCTTTTGAAATTTTAGTTCAAAAGCCTGGTTCTAATGTTTAAGCCATCAAGAAAACCAGTAAAAAATACTGTAAATGTGATCTGGTGTTTACAGACTGTAAGTTTTCTGTCATATCCAATATAATTGTAAATCCCCCACCCTTTAATAACATCATATTGGTGTTTGTTATATGCTTTAAGTTCAGCAGTCTGACAGGCAAATCTGGCATACATTGTTTAATAGATTGTGTAATGTATTTGAAGTGGTACAAATCTTCACTATTTATAGATTACATTGAATTTTTGACACTATTAGACACACTTACTATATTTTTCCATGAAGGCCCTTAAGAAAAGTCTTGTCTTTAAAAAAGGCTTCCCGTCTTCACCAACTTAAATCTACCTAGATACTGATGACATCTATATTCCCTTCTCTCATTGGTAGATCAGTGAATGAGGAAACTTCTTTAAACTGGATTGTGTCTTATGTCTCACATGAACAATACTACCAATCAAAAAGAAACTGAAAACTGTTGAACAGTTTGTTAGTTTCCCCTTAAAGCTTTATTTTATTTTAAATTAATTTGTTTTATTTTGTCTATTTTGTATTTTATTATTTTACTTTTATTTTAATTGAATCGTAATCGGTTTGACAGTACTTTTAATAATTCCACATTCCACACAAGTCCCAAATGGCTTATTTCAGTAAAATGTGGATAGTAATATTGTTGTTATACTGTTCACAGCATTTGAAGAAGGTTAAGGTAAATATGGGTTAGCAGAGTATAAATTTTATGATATATGTCATTAGTCCAAGTGAAGTAAAGACCTTATTTTGAACATTTAATTTTCCTATTTGTGGTGAGCAACTTGACGGTTCTATGAAAAAGTGCTTCTGTTTTTAATAGGACATATTATTGAGATATAACTGGATAATATTTAGATTTCAATTTGCCTAGAGACTAAATATGTAATGAAATGTCTCTCTTGTAATTGGATGGTTGTGGTTTTGTTTGTCAAACGCCATGCTTCTGAAATGAAACCATAGGGAGTTTATTGTCAGCATTCTGTGGGAAATGTCAGCGTGTGTTTACTTTCTGATGAGTGGGCCAAACCAGATACACAAGACCACAGACAGAATATCAATATTAAAGTTAACAATTAAAAATTAAAAATTAAAATTTCTGATTTAAATTATTCAATTATTCATTTATATATATTTTTTGAAGACCATCAAACGTAAAATGGGGGTGTTTAATGCAGGTGTTGATTATCAGTGTGGGCTGTGACTAAATATTATGAATAACCATTTGGGACTTATATCTTCACCATAATGATAACTTTTACATGATTAATGAACTTTCTTATAACCATGTGACTTCTTTATTAGGAAGTATCACAAACCTAAATACTTGGTTTAGGTTTGGCTGTGTTCGTGACAGGAGCTCTGGAGACTTCCCAAAACTGGTTTAACATGATTGTACTGGTTGCATAATGAAACAGGCTCCTTTGCCTTTGAATGCTGAAGCATCAAGTAAACAATGATGATTTGCCAATCTAACAAAAAAAATCCCTATACTTTAATTTCATAATACTGTTATAACAACAATAATTGTATTGTTTTGATGAACAATTGTGCCACAAAACACGACGTTAAGTCAGAGAATCTCCTGAATGGATGTCAGTCCATCACAGAGTTTAGACTGCCATCTTGTGGTTGTTAATATTTCACAAACCCAAGATCAAACCCCTTAGGTTTTTACATTTTTTCTCAATTGCTAAAACACAATTTCTGAAACCTTGCTCCATTTTCTGAAAACATTAAGCACAAACCTCATCTTCAAGCACTATTTACAAAACCTCTGACTCCTCTTGCAAAATGAAACTTTCGCCTCAAAACAGTTTTACCTGTGTTCAAAATCAAACACTGCTCTCATAAACAAAGTGATCAAAATTATATACACTATCAAGCAGTCAGTAAAGAATACACCAAAAAATAGAAAACACATTGTTCGAAACATTTTCAGGGAGAAATTAATTTTTAATCTCAAAACAAATTTCATATTTTTCCGTCATTGTCTTTTGATGAACGAAAACGTTCTATCATAGTAACGTTAGCTCAAAATGAATCAGAAATTACTACTGTGCCACCCATTGATTGGATGCGAGACTCCGGTTCCATTTACAGATGTTTATAACTAAAAGTTCAGGTAACGTTAGACAAAATTAAAGACATGCAAAATCAAATATTGCAATCATTAAATAAATAGCATGGCTTAGCACCAGGGTTCGAAATGACTTAGGACTCTTGGGGGGTCCCCTAAAATTTAATTATTAAATTATTAAAAATTCTGAAGACTACCTTGCTACACTATATACTGTAGGCAAAATTATATGGACCAACATTGAAGGTGGGATAATGGTCTTGGGATGTTTTTCATTGGGCTAGGCCCAGTATTGTAGTGGTGTCTGGAGAAGTGGCTATAATCTAACAGGTAAACCTCTAACTCTGGAGCAACAAAGTTACAAGTTATTTTTCCTCTTTTTCTCTCCATGATGCAGGATTCTAAGAAAAATAATATTAGCTTCCTAGATAGCTTACCAAGCTCTCATGTATATACTCATTCATGCTCAAATCACATTCACTTTAATCAACTCACAGACTTGAATTAAGTCCTGGATATCTTTCGTAATCACTGACTGGACAAGTAGGTTGTTATGCTAGCTTTGAATAACTAGTCTAGCTGCTAGGTCTGCTATGGAAGCTTGTTTCCGCCACAGAATAAAACATTTTAAAAGATAATTGCGACTTTTTATCTCAGAATTGCGAGATATAAAGTCAGAATTGCGAGATATAAAGTCAGAATTGCGTGAAATAAAGTCGCAATTGCGTGTTATAAAGTCAGAATTACGTGAAATAGTCGCAATTGTGTCTTATAAAGTCAGAATTCTGATTTTTTTTGTCGCAATTGCGACTTTAGGCTATATCATGCAATTCTGACTTTATAACACATAATTGTGAGTTTATATCTCGCTATTCTGACATCTTTTCTCAGAATTGTGAGATATAAACTAACAATTGTGATATATAAAGTCCAATTCTAAGGGGAAAAAAAGACGGACTTTTTTTTTTTTACCTCAGAATAGTTTATATCTCACAATTCTGACTTTATAACACGCAATTGCGACTTTATATCATGCAATTCTGACTTTATATCTCCCAGTTGCGTATTATAAAGTCAGAATTGCGAGATATAAACATGCAATTCTGGGAAAAAAAATGTCAGAATCTCGCAATTACGAGTTTATATCTCATAATTCTGGCTTTATAACACGCAATTGCGACTTTATATCATGCAATTTTGACTTAATACACAATTGCGACTTTATATCAAGCAATTCTGAGATAAAAAGTCAGAATTGTGAGATGTAGGCCTAAACTCGCAATTGTGAGAAAAAGTTTTATTTTTTACTCTGTGGCAGAAACAAGCTTCCATAGTCTGCTGTTAGCTGGCAGATCATTTGGCTTCATACACATACAGGTAGCAAGAAATGTTGACAAACGTACTCTTCTAATCATTACACAGGGTATCTAGTTAATGCAACTTTTGATATACTCAAACTCCTGATATTTTACTATAAGCAATTATGGAGATATAAACATAATCGAAGCACTTACAGGATTTTCATTCAGGATTTCACTCTGTGAAATTTCGATTTGCCGCGTTCAGCTACAGTGCGTGTCTGCGGGAGCACCACAACAACAATCTGTGACGCTGTATAGGAACTCACTCGGCTAATAGCTACCCTGATTGCTGCCTCGCGCTAGGAAATAAATAAATTACTGTTATAAATATAAAACGTCACTAAAGACCTATAATTTTCACAATCATTTTTAATGTTAAAATATATTTGTCGGGGACCCCCCAAAATCCAAAAATAAATTCTTATGGGGGGTCCCTAATGACTTATGGAGGGTCCGGGACCCCCCCAGACCCCCCTCATTTCGAACCCTGCTTAGCACTGTAGCTAATGCTAATAAAGAATACAGAGTAATACTGACCACTTTAGCCTGCTTCTCAACCAACGGCAGAATCATTTCCCCGAAGCAATCTTCACAGTCAAGAATATATAATTCTTCAACTTACACACAGTTGTAGCAAACACCACGAAGCATGGAGTAATAATAAAGAAACGAATTAGCAAGTAACATGATCTTCTTCTTCTTCTTGTTTAATGGCGATTAACTCCTAAGGTATGAGGCTCCACGTAGGATTTAAATCAAACTTCGCTTATCAATACATACATAACACACGTGCATATAACGTTACACCTATAAATTACTTGCATAGCCTATACATGTATACTATTGGATGTTCAAAATACATATATGAAATACACGTGCACACTAATATGAAATCCATACCAATACATATTATGTTAGTAATGAATGCATACACTTGTGAATAACTTGCATATAGGCCTACATATAAACTTGACGCACGCATACACCTATAAATACTTACATACAAATTTCCATGCATATACACCTATAAACACTCACACATACATATAAGTTACACTCGCTGCACGCAGACACACCTATAAACACTCACACATACATATAAACTTCCACGCACACATAAACACTCGCACATACATATAAACTCGAGACCCATACTGCCCTACAAAGCCAAAGAGCAGTATCAGCAAAAACACCAAACTGAGAAAAACAGCTTTTTGTGTTTTTCTTACACCAGATATAATCATCCAATTAAATTTAACAACAAAGGGTACATTTAGTTAGATCAGAGGGAGGTGAATATTAAACATTTAGTTTTTTGACAGTCAGGCAAAATTTGGTAGTTTTATAGGCTATACTGCGCTTTGCCTTTGCATTAATGCGTATACTTACATGGCCATACAATAACATATAGCAGTAAGTGTAGCAAGTGATCATAATCACTTGCTTATATCATAAATCATGAATCAAATATTTGTTTTATTACCATGAGTGTGGAGAGGAGGGGGCGGGGGAGACGACTATCTCCCATATTTTGAATTTGTACTGCAGTAACTATTTTAAACACTAGCTCAGCACTAGTCAGTATTACACATTAATTTTGACCTTTAAGGTAATTTTTCTAAGGTATTCCCCAAGGTATCGTTGCTATCCCAATGCTGTAAAAAAAGCTAATGCTAGCTAGAGCTAAACAGATAAAATTGCCAAAAAATGGGTTAAGAGGTTTAAAACGTACCAATTTTTGGTGCCTTGTTGTTTAAGGCAAGTTTCACCAGCATTTTTCCACGTAAAAGTGAAGCCATTTTGACAGTTCCTTTCTTCTCTGAGAGAGGTTTTATAACATACTTACTGTATGCTATAAAAACCTGACTCATGCCACTTAGCTAGTTGCAACAATGTTCATGCTGACACAAAGGCAAACTGCAGTATCATAGTGAAACCGAGGCAGTACGGGCAGATACTGCATTCTGCCTTGGTTTCACCCTACTTTTCAATACAATACTGCAACTAAAAATGTAAATTTATATAAGAAATTTATTAGGTAGCCATATGAAATTTTAACAGATTAAAGAGCAGATCCTGCACTTTTTATTTTTGCAAAACATTTTTTTTTGAAAAATTGAAGATACTGCTCTTAGCCTTTGTAGGGCAGCATACACATCCATAAAACACTTGCGTATACATACAAAATAAAACGTGGATGCATGCTTTAGTTGTGTATATATATATATGCGAGTGATTTCATATGTGGATGTGCGTGAACTTTTCAGTGTAACCGGAAGGCATTTCAGTGTAACAGGAAGTCATTTGTGCGTACATGGAAGTAACCTGCCTATTTACCGCATTTGGGTCTGTGTATGTTTTGATAGTTTGTTTTCCAATTTGAAATGAAATAAGCATAAATGAGAAAACGGACCCTTTATTCGTTTTCGTTTTAAAACGAATAAAGGGTCATTCGTTTTCATGCTTCGTTTTATAAGCATGACATATTTAGCATATATATATATATATATATATATATATATATATATATATATATATATATATATATATATAATACAGATTATTTCAAGGCAGCTTTATAGTGATAACAGGAAAATAACGCAAAAAAGTTTGCTTCTCCTGTAGCCTACAGCAGATCTAGAAGAAAATAGTGTCATAGTCCAGCTTAAGTAAGTTCAGTGATGGTTTAATTTTGTTGTAAATAAGTTATTAATTTAGTTAATTTATATATAGCACTCTGGATAAAACAGTGATGTCATCGTCCAAATGTCATTCATGCACAAACTATGCATTGAGCACTAGCAAAAGTGTTTGTTTTCCAGTTGATGGTTGCAATCTTCCACTAAACTATGGCACGTTTCATGTTTTCACCTTGAATGAAACTGAGAAATGTCTTCTTTAATGTGAATTTTACATAAAACATATTTTATTAAACCTGTATATAAATATCATTACTAATTTTGGCCAAAAAAAAAAAAAAAAAAACCCATACATCCCCCCCTAAAAAAAAAAACTGACATGATTGTTCCAAAATCACACTGTCTGCGGCCTCTGGCGAACTCAGAACAACTATAGCATAAAGTTTAACTGCCATGTGCCATTAAATTATAGTATCTTACTACTATGCAATTAGATAAACTGTTCATTAATTCCATCACTTTACCTCTGTCTTTATCCCCTTTTATCCTCTTTTCTTTTTGACACTGTATCTATTGCAGACTACATAGCTAATTTATAATGTGTCATGTAAATTCGGCCATCCGTCACAATCAGGTAACTTTCACCGTGTCTAGACCTGCGAGCTGCCAGGCCCGTTTCTACAGGGTGCTTTAGTGTGTTAAGCGCCCTCAAACAAAAGCAATGATGTCTACATTGGATGCGGCAAGAGGCGACGCTACACAACAAATTACCAACTGATCGCGCGCGCTCTGTTTCTGATGCACACGCTGGGCGGGGTAAGAATGATGCGCCGGACCGGAGTCGGGGGACTTAGTTAAGTTTTTGTGGATTTTTTATTTATTTATTTGGTATATTAGTAAAAAATAAATAATTGTAAAGAAAAAAAAAAAAAAATGAAAAAAATCACTCGTTCACTCTTTGCCTATTCCGCCTATGCCGCGGGTCGGCCCTGATTCCTCTTGTTCTTTGTGAATAACATATATTGTGTTTTTGAGACTGAAAACTTTAGGCCCCAATCCAATGACCATTCTTCCACTTCTTTAATTGACTCCTGAATGCCTTTAACCACATTTTTAATATTACGGCCTCTCTTCCATAATGGTCCGTCATTTGCATAAAGAGCAAATCCTATTCCTGGTTTATTAACTTTATCAGAAACATCATTGATCATTAAATTAAACAGTAATGGGCTAATTGCACTACCCTGTGGAGTTCCATTTAGAATGTAATAAGGAACTGATAATTCTTCCCCAATTTTCACCTGAAAAGTGCATTCAAATAAAAAAATCTAAAACCCAATTTGCCACCTATTCCAATTTTATTAAGTTTAATTAACAAACCTTCCCTCCACAAAGTGTCATAAGCCTTTTCTATGTCAAAGAAGACTGCAATCATGTACTCTTTCATTACAAAAGCTTTTTTAACTTCATTTTCAAACAATAGGCTACTAAAGCATCTGCTGTAGACCTACTTTTCCTAAAACCACTTTGAAATGTTGATAACAATTCCCTTTTCTCTAAAATGTAATTCATTCATCTCACAATAATTTTTTCCATTACTTTACATAGTGTAGAGGTAAGAGCGATGGGTCTATAACTACTAGATTTTGTTATATCTTTCCCAAGCTTAGCTAGAGGGAGCACAATTGCCGTTTTCCATTGCTTAGGAAGGATACCCTCATTCCATATATAATTATAAGTCCAATAATGCTTCTAATGCTTTTGGTGATAATTTCTAAGATTCTATAACTTATATCTTTTCCTGGTGTCGTACTCTTTGAGTTATTAATTGCTGTTTTTAATTCAAAATAACTAAACTCGTCATCCAAAATACTATTAAAATCTTGCTTTTTCTTGAAAGCATCTCCATAGATATTCTTAGTTTGTTGTCGTCTTGTTAAAAATGTATCATCTAAATTTTCAATGCTATGAGCTTTAGCAAATGTTTGAGCCAACATAGTAGCCTTGTCTTTATCTGTGATAGCTACCTTCCCATTTTCCCCCATTACAGGTATTTTTTTTAAAGCTGTCAATTCCATTCATCTTTTTAATCATACGTCAGACTGCATTTATTTCGGTTTCCCTCCCTATTGTTTCGCAAAAGTTTTGCCATGCTGTCCTTTTTGTACTTTTAATAATCTTTTTAACATAAGCCCCTTTTCTTTGATAATCTATGACTCTGGGGTGAGATTTCTTTTTAAAAACTGAAATGCTTTATTCCTTTCTCTGATTGCTGCCGAGCACTCCTCTGACCACCATGGCACATTCTTTCTTGTACTTATACCACTTGATAGTGGGATAGACTGAGAGGCTGCAAAATAAATGCCATTCACTACTTTATTATATCTGTCATCAACACTACCCTCTACTGACAGATTTTTTTATTGTTCTTCACATAACTTTTGAAGTTTTCCCCAATCTGCTTTCTTATATATCCATCTTACACCATAATTACATTTTTGTAGTTAAATCTTATTTTGAATTACACGTCACTGGAAAATGATCACTTCCTATATTATCCTTAGATACTGACCATATACACTTACCAGTTAATGATGCTGAAACTATTGTGATTTCCAAAAATTACATTCCACCTCTTGTTATGTCTATTCTTGTTGGATTGCCATCATTTAAACATACTAAAGAGTTATCTTCCATGAAGTCTTCTATTATTTCTCCATTTTTATCTGTATTCCTGCTACCCCAAATACAATTGTGAGCATTAAAATCACCACATATAATCATTTTGTTTGCCTTTTCTCCCATGGCTCTTTTCAGGCTATCTATTGTTAATTCTGAACATGGATTATAGAAATTTAACACTCTGATTACCCCCTGTGTACCCATTAATTCTATACATAAGCTCTCTGCATTACCTTCATTATTTCTTTGTCTATATATCACATTTTCTTTTATGAATGTTGCACACCCTCCACCTCTGCCATTAATCCTGTCCTTCCTTATTACCTCATAGCTGTTCAGCCTAAAATGTAATGACTTGCATAACCATGTTTCTTGTCTACAAATAATATCAGGAGATTTAATTCATATCTGCAATATCCTTTTTAAACTACTGTCCATTAGCGATTAAGCTTCTGGCATTCCAATGAAGCAACAGGAAAGACATGATAATGTTATATATCATTACATTGAGATGCATCATAGTTTGTTGTTATACTTCTGTTCTCCCTTCTTTAGACTGTAGTATCTTGTGAACTTGCTCTGCTGATATACCAGTGCAGTTCAAGAATTTGTTTGCACATTCTACCACAATTTTTATTTTATCAGATTCACCATTCACCACTGCACAGATAAATGCCACAAAATCAGTTTTGCTCATGTTAATGTTGTCATTTGAGTCATTCTTTATCAATTTCAGCTGTTCCATTGACTTGTCATTCTGAGAGGTTTGTTCCGGCCCAATATGTAT
The DNA here is from genome assembly GCF_963993115.1 of Abramis brama. Taxonomy (NCBI): domain Eukaryota; kingdom Metazoa; phylum Chordata; class Actinopteri; order Cypriniformes; family Leuciscidae; genus Abramis; species Abramis brama. The sequence goes on from NC_139978.1 coordinate 14,164,911, forward strand.
TCTTGTATCGTCTACATGTTTCACTCTAAGAGCTGCTTCTGCATATGTTACATTCTGGGTGGACTTTACCTTTTGGATTTCACGAGCCTGTTGCTGTACTGGACACTTGCTGTACTGGATGTGCTGACACTTATAACAACGCAAAGGAGGGGGTACATACTCCCGTACCACCTAACTGATGAAACCTAACTTCACCTTGACTGGTAAATTGCTGTCTTGAAAGTGTAACTATCACACTTTTCATTATCTTTCCATGTCGTCAATCTTCTAGCCAAAACAACTTTGCCTCCAATCAAGTTTCCTCTTACTTCTTCCATAGTTACATTTAAGGGTACTGCTGAAATAACGCTCCGTTTCTTCACATCTATTCCAGCACAACTTATTTTACCACCAGTTAGTGTTTTCAGTTTTAGAATCTTTGCTTTCTGATTTTCAACCTTACACTTAATCGAGACTCTTCCATTGCTCAGACATGTTGCCCCTTTCACTGATCCCACTTATTTTTCTATCGCTTTTGATAGTTTAACAGGATGCATGTATTGCTCTGCCTGTTTGACAAATGTGATCATAACTTTTATTTCCTTTTCCTCACTATTTCTCATCATCCTTTGCCCTGAATCCCTGGTTTTACTTGTACATAGTTTCTCATATTCAGACTCATCACCCATGTTATTTCCTTTTTTCCTTTTGTTATATCGTACTTCTTGGAACTCCATATCTTGATTACCATCATCCGAAGAATTGTCCATTATGTCCACCTAGTGCTACTTCAACTCAAGAATCGTTCCTGTTTTGTCCTTTTAGAATCTATTAATTTGTCCTGACGTTTCCTGAAAACAAATTCCGTTTTCCAGAGTGTAAACACAACACGCTTGTGCGCAAGTAACATCACCGCTACAGGTGTGCTTTTGTCTCTGTGAGTAACTTACGGAGCTAACAGGCGCTACTTCCGGTTTTTAGTCATGTCAAAATAAAAGTCCGTATTTCAAAATAAATGTAAAAAAACGTCTGCATTTACATTCCCACCATCACACAATGTGTGATTTACAATAAAAAAAAAATAAAGAAATTAACATTGTTAACAGAACCTTGTAAAACATTGATGTAAATACACAAATATACCTTCAAATATAAACAAACAATGGCATTGAAGAACTAACCTACTTATTCAGCCTCAAGCAATAGTACTGTTTTGTGTATTGACCTTTCTAAGTAAACTGGCTTATTTGAACGTGTGCCTTTACTGTCTAGTGTTGTGTCACTAAGTAACAGTTTGAGTTTTCTGACTCTTCCGTCAGCTCCTAGGAAGACTTCAACTACCTTCGCCAGCTTCCACTGATGTCTTGGTGTGCCATCATCTTGCAACGGGACAATGTCATTCACTTTAGCATTTCTCCTGTCCTTGTTCCATTTGCTCCTCTGCTGCAGATTCAGCAAATACTCCTTTATCCACCTGGTCCAAAATTCATTGGACAAGAACTGTACTCTCTTCCATCTTTTCTGAAGATAGAGATCTTCCCTTACAAACTCACCAGGTGGTGGTGCGATTATTGACAATTTCATTGTCAATATGTGGTTTGGAGTTAGGGGTTCAGATCCTAATGGATCATTGAGATGTTCTGTGGTCAATGGTCGACTATTCACTATAGCCATCACTTCGTACAGGAATGTTCTTAATGAAGAGCTGTCTAATCTTCCAGCAGACTGGTCTAAGATGGATGTGAGGACACTTCTCACGGTCCGAATCTGCCTCTCCCAGACGCCGCCCATGTGACTGGAAGCAGTTCTTGCTCCATTCCTTTCATTAATTCTTGGAATTCATTGCGTGCCCCCACGAAGTTTGTATCTTGATCACTTTGTAGTTGACTTACATTGCCTCTTATGGCAATAAAACAGCGCAACGCATTTAGGAAGGCATCAGTGGAAAGGTCATCCAATACCTCAATGTGTATGGCACGTGAACACATGCAAATTAATAGAATCCCATCTCTCTTCAGTTCTTTCCTTCCATCTTTAACATAAAATGGTCCGAAGCAGTTCATACCACTATAGTCAAGTCATCTTCATATATTTGCAGCGTATGTGATGTGAAATCGACAAAGTTTTTTTCTGAATATGTAGTTGTTGTGGCGTTTGTATGTGTTTTCTGAATTTGGAGGTGTTTTCTGAATATGTAGTTGTTGTGGCGTTTGTATGTGTTTTCTGAATTTGGAGGTGTTTTCTGATTATGTAGTTGTTGTGGCGGCATTTGCATGTGTTTTCTGAATTTGGAGGTGTTTTCTGAATATGTAGTTGTTGTGGCGTTTGTATGTGTTGTGACCCTTCTCGGCCACCGTAGATGCTTCTTACCTGTAGTCCTTGCACCTTTTGGCTATTCACCACTTTTGTTTTTGATGTTATCGTGGACACTTTAAGTTTTACTGGCTCTTTCTTGGCACCCAATATTACAGCTGCATCCTTCAGGATGTGTCGCTCTGACTATCAAGTAAAGCATACACTAAAACTTCCTTGTCTGGTTCCGTTGTCATGGAGACATAGACTGGGACAATAAATGAAGTATGAGTGCTGCTCTTCTCTTGAATATCTCGGTTAGAGGTAGCTTTCTGTATTTCAATTGATTCAGACTGTTGGTTCTTGTCTCCTTTGTTTTCATTTGACCTTTCTTGTTTTATTCTTGCTCCTTGTTCTTGGTCTTTCTTCCCACGATCTTGATGTAGGCAAGTGGGGTGGCGTTTTCCACATAAGTCACACCGGTCCTTGATTTACAAGCTCTGGAGTTATGGCTGATCCTAAGGCAGCTAAAACATAATTTCTCCAGTTGTACAAACTTAACTCTTTCTTCAACTGTTTTTTCCATGATCTTGAAACACCTATGGAGAGTATGACTTTTCTTCTTGCAAAAAATGCATGTGATGCTTTTCTTCTCACTTGTATTAGTTGTGAAAGTCTTAGCACTAAAGTTTTGATTTTATTGATACTTAGACTGTTCTCGTTCTGTTGGCTTTGATCTTTCTTGGTCAGTTGGCTTCACTGCATATAATGATGTGATGGGGTTACATGCAATTCGAGCCTCCATGTTGAGAAATCTCACGAAGTAACTGAAGTCAGGGAACATTTTGTGTCCATCTTGATAAATCGTGGCTTCTCTATTCCAGCGTGAGCTCAACCAATCCGGGAGCTTGACAGTAATCTTTTGGTTTTTCACACAGTCGTTGAGAGTTTGTAGACCTTGAACATATGGCATAGCTGATTCCACACTACTCAGGAAATCGACAAACTCACGGAAATTTTCGCTGTCCTTGGGGCCAATTTTATGCCATGTATGTATCTTGTCACGGTATGACTTGGCAACTATGAATGGATTACCAAATCTGTCTTCAAGTATGTCCCAGGCAGCAAGATAAGCTGTTTCTGTTCCTACAAGGAAATGACCTTTAATAGCTCTCTTGGCTGAGCCACCAACATACTTGAGTAGAAAAAAGAGTTTTTCTTGAGTTAGCAGGTTCTTGTGATCAATCAGAGTAAAGAAGGAAATCTTCCAATCATTATACTTGAGAGGATCTCCTTTGAACACTTCAGGTTCTGGGATTGGAACTCGATTAGCAGTGATTGCTTCAGCAAGAGTTCTCACAAGGTCATTGGAAGCTTCATGAGAGGTTAAAAAGGCTTGAGTGGCCGGAGCTTGAGTGGTTGGGGCTTGTTGCATGAGTGGAAGTGCAGTTAGAGTAATGACTTTACTTACAGGGACTTGAGAAAATGTGGCTGGCTGTGGAACAGAACATGAGATGTACATGGAGGGATATGGGAGAGGGTTTTTAGTGGCTGCGACCTCATGTGGGTGATGGACTTGACTGGGCTTGGCTTGTTGCGCAGGAAGAGCTTGGGAGACTAATGCTTGATACGAGGGAAAAAATGGATCCATTAAAGGGTTAAGTGCAAGTGGTGGATCGACAGATTCTGAATAAACCTGCAGGTCTTGCTTGAGCTGCAACATACCCTTAAGTTATTCTAGTCGTTCTACTTCTCTTCTTTTCCCTTCCAGTATCATTTTTCTTCCAGCACTTTCCGTTATGAACTGAGCTCTTTTTTTAGCCCTCTCTGCTTCAATTTCCCTTTCTTTAGCTTCTCTTTCAGCAGGGTCCGAAATTTACTTTTTGGCTCACCTGCCACGGGGACTGGTAGATGAAAAAATCCACCAGCCAAGCATAGTTTTTACTGGCCAAAATAATAAACAGCCTTTTTTTGTCACATATACATTCATTTCAGTACATTTAATTGAGATAATAAGGTATTATGTTGAATACAAACATAAAAAAATTGCTCAGAGCAAAATTCGAAATGTATAATAAAAAAAAAAAATCTATATACTGATCAAAATGAGAGAAATATATGAAATATTACTATCATTTGGGTGAAATAAATTTTTTTTTTGTCAGTTTTGTTACCAGACTCATGTGGAAGGGAAGGCAGAACGTACTCGGTTACTTACGTAACCTCGGTTCCCTGAGAGATAAGGGAACGAGAATTGTGTTGCAAACGCTATGAGAAAACTCCTTTTCTCGAGAAAAGAACGGCCATGGTGTGTAAAGCAGAAGCAGCCTGGCCAGCGGCGGAGTATGCACGATCCGCGAGTGCTGAAGACGTTCTTTGCTCTCCAACCGCCAGCAATGGGAGGACACAAATTGGCAGCGACCGCTTCTTCCAGTGGCGGGACCCATATCTTTTTTCCTCATCGCCGTCAACAGATGAGAGCGTTAAGAGGCAGAAGAGCATGTGCACGCTGAAAAGGGTGCACTGAAAATTTCATATTTTGGTATGAACCGTTTGAACCAGTGTGGCGGATAACCTTTTGAGATTTATTCACCAAACGGAAAATCTACCCGCATTTGGCGCTTGGCGGGTGTTCATTTCAGACCCTGTCTTTCAGCCTTCAAGATTTGATCTTCCACCTCAAGTCTTTGAATTTCTTCCTTCTGCTGATGTTGTGCATTTGTTATTTTTATCACCTCTTGCGTAGCCACAACTTCAGCTGCCGTTTGTTTTGCATTAAGGGACAGGATGGAAGAGTGTCTGGATACTTTGGAAGAAGCTTTTGACTTAGCGGTTTGAGCTGAGGAAACACTAGACACTGTGCTGTCAAACACTGACTTAGCATCAGGCCAAGATATGACTTCTGAAGCATCACCACTGCGGAAATGTTGAACATTTGTTTTTGCAATCCTATTGAATGCCTGGCATGTGTCATTCATTCTCCAAATGTCAGGTTCAGGACTTGAAATGGCTCTTATTTTTATTTTTTTCAATGTTTATTTTTATTTTATTAAATGATAATGAAAAATATACATTATACAGAACAGATAATATAATGCTGCTTAGATTATTGTCCTGACTAACAACTCCAAATATTGCTGTCGACATGGCTAGAGCGATACATTTACCAAACATTTTAGAAAAGGTCTCAAAAATTGGGCCCCAGTATTCTAGCAATTTCGGACATGACCAGAACATGTGATATAAAGTAGCATGAGCTTGTTTACATCGATCACAAATAGGGTCTACATCACTTTTAAATTTAGCCAGTCTGTCCTTAGACCAATGGAGACGATGTACAATTTTAAACTGGACAATTGTGTGCCTGAGACTTATAGAGGATGAGTGTATTCTCCTAATTGCTTCCTGCCAAACAGTGTTAATTTCGTTGACGAATAATTTGTCATTATTTTCGTCATGACATTTTTTCACAGACGAAAACGAGACGATAACTAAAAAACTAGTTTTGAATGACAAAAACTATGACGAAAATCTATTGACATTTTCGTCAATGAATAAAAACTAGACGAAAATGTTAGATAGTGACGATTTGGGAAGCGATCCAGTCAGAACTGAATGCGTCTGTGGTAGATGCGCACATTTGTACTGTGACGTGCTGATCTACCCAGCGGCACACGAGTTGGCATGCGCTGCATGTCTCATAAAATGTTAAAACATGTAAACGTCTGGGAGAATGAGTAGAGCAGACATGTAGATCTGAATAAGAGTGACAACGCAAAAAAGAGCTCTATTCGGTACGGTTTTCTGTGCGCACACACCCGACCCGAAGCGTGCAGCCATGCACATAGACACCTATACAGCGCGCGAGTACCGAATTGAGCTCTCTTTCGTGTCTGAATGGACAAATACACACAACATTGTCTAAATGTTCGTTTTGGAGAGTATTCATGTAAATTATGTCGGTTATGTCTTAAACAGTTGTGAGTGTATCGTATGTGCATCAGTGCATTGGATCCGCATGTCATTGGACATGATCCGATGTCTTAAAGTGACAGTGGGTAATAAACCTAATGCGGTCTGTGTCCTTAATATTGATCAAGCAACAAAAGAAAAAGAGAAAAGCATTCACTGCTCGTTAATAGCTTTAATAAGGATTAATTATATTTAATTCATACAAATAAATATGTCTGCTTGAAAGAATAGAGAATGATGCAAGTAGTTATAAAGAATTCATATATCATTCATTGAAAAAAAGACTTTTAAGATTTTTTAATTTTAAGATATTTTTTAAGTTACAGTAGTTAAATCTGTATCTGTATTGCACGTTCAAACTTTAAAATCATTCATATTAGCAGGTTAATATATGTTTTCTCCGGGAGTATATTGGAAATTTTAGAGAAATTCTAAATAAATGCATTTAAATTTAAACCCATTATATTTTAGTCGACTAAATCTACTGTACATTTAGTCGACTAAAATCTTATCGTATTTCGTCGACTAAAACTAGACTAAAACTAAAACAATTCAGATGACTAAAATATGACTAAAACTAAATGGCATTTTAGTCAAAAGACTATGACTAAAACTAAATCAAAATTTGCTGTCAAAATTAACACTGCTGCCAAACATCGTCTGATATTTGATCCTCAATTTCTTTTTCCCATTTTTGTTTTAAAGATTCTAAGGCAGTCAGATTGTGTAGACTGAGTAATCCATAGACGTTACTTATGGACTGTTTTACTCCACACTTGTACTCGAGAATAGAATCAATGAGAGATGGAGCGGGACAACGAGGGAAATAGCTTGAATTTGATGACACAAAGCTTCTAAGTTGTAGATACCTAAAAAAGTGTGTATTAGGAATAGCAAAATTTTGGACTAACTGTTCGAAGGAGGCAAAAGTGTCATTCAAATACAAATCATGTAATGACCTAATGTCATTTTTTAACCATATATCAAACGCTGCATCTGTCATAGAAGGAGTAAATATGTGGTTCTGTACAACAGGTGAGGCAAGCGGAAGGTTGTTAAGTGCAAAATGACGTCTAAACTGAAACCAAATTTTTATAGGCTGTAGTACAACTGGGGAGAGTGTAAGGTTAGATACTGAATGTGCCAGTGGCAGTCTAGAACATAATACTGACAGAGGGTTATATCGAATGGATGATTTCTCCATCTGTGCCCAGCTGGCTCTCTCATCTTCATCCAATAAGTATTGCCCTGATATTCACCGACCAGTAGTAATATAAAAAGTTCGGAAGGGCAAGACCACCTAAACTACGGGGCCTTTGTAATATTTTATCCATTGTCCTAGGGCATTTTTTATTCCAAATAAAACTTATAATTTGAGTACTTAAATTACAAAAAAAAGATTTTGTGAGAAAAACTGGCAAACATTGGAAAATGTATAAAAACTTGGGCAAAACAGTCATCTTAATGATGTTAATCCTTCCACCTAGGGAAAGGTGCAAGGAGTCCCACCTTTCAAAATCCTGCTTCAGACTAGCTAAAAGAGGTTGATAGTTGGCTTTATAAAGCTCTTTAAAGTTCTGCGTAAACCAGACCCCCAGATATTTAAACTTTGTTGTGGTGATCTTAAAAGGGATTGAAGAAGAGAGCACATCTGGAATCATGGAGCCAATTGGCATAAGCTCACTCTTTTGATAATTAACTTTATAGCCAGACAGCTGGCCAAATTCATTAAGTAAATTTAACAAATTTGGAAGACTCGAGGATGGGTCAGAAATGTACAACAACATATCGTCCGCATATAGAGATACCTTGTGCACAAAATTCCCCCTCCACATCCCCTTGATGTTAGTAGATATCCTCAAGGCTATGGCTAGGGGCTCGATTGCAATTGCAAAGAGGAGTGGCGATAGAGGACAGCCCTGCCTTGTACCGCGCTTTAGCTCAAAAAAAGGTGATATGTTGTTGTTAGTACGTACAGCAGCCAATGGGGCTGAATATAAAAGTTTAATCCAAGACAAAGTTGGATCTGAAACCAAACTTTTTAAGAGTACAGAAGAGAAAGTCCCATTTCACCCGGTCGAACGCCTTTTTAGCGTCGAGCGATAGAATAACTTCTGAAGTATTAGACGAAGAAGAGCTATAAATGATATTTGCAAGACGTCGGGTATTAGTACATGGTAAAGAGTGAGATAACAAGGATTCTTCAAAGACAGATGGCAATAATGGGGAAAGTTGAGTAGAGAATTTTTTTTAAGAATTCAGTTGGATATCCATCTGGACCTGGGGTTTTGCCGGTCTGCATACTTCTGATTGCTGTTTCTATTTCTGAAATTGTAATTGGTGAGTCAAGATGCGCAGCTTTCTCAGGGTCTATCAATGGTGTATCGAGTTTTCTAAAAAAATCTTCTAAAGTCAACAGGTCAGAGGGTGGATCTGAGGAGTATAACGACTGATAAAATTTATAAAAACAAGAATTAACCTCTGTACTATCCATGTGCTTCAGGCCTTGATCATCACATATCTCAGAAATAATATGATGAGCTGATTGCTGTCGTAACTGGTGGGCCAGAAGTTTCCCAGCCTTTTCCCCGTACTCATAAAAATTACACCTCAATTTAGAGATAAGGTATTCTGCTTGTTTAGTTGCCAGCAAGTTGAATTCAGTTTGTAACAACATACGTTGTTTTAGTCTTGCTGGAGATGGTGAACAGCTATTCAAAGAGTCGAGTTCTAATATCTGATCTGTCAATTTCTTTAGTTGATCCTTTCTGGTTTTACTCTGACCTGCACAAAACGAGATAATTTGGCCTCTCAAATATGCCTTCAACGCTTCCCATACAGTTGATACAGCCATTCCCGGAGTCATATTTACACTAAGAAAGGAGTCTATTTCAGAGGCAATATAACTCACAAACGTCTCGTCTGAGAGGAGAGTGGAATTGAATCTCCACGGGCGGTAATTTAGCTCTTTGGCAGCGATATGTACCGTCATAGCCAGTGGACCGTGGTCTGAAATAAGTATGGCTTCGTAATCGCATGCTATAACTGACGATAAGAGGCTTGTGTCTATGATAAAATAATCTATTCGTGAATAGGAGTTGTGTACCGGAGAGAAAAAGGAATAGGCCCGGGTGATAGGGTTACGAAATCTCCAGACATCGGCCATTCCGTATGTTTTAAGGAAATTGTGTATCGTATGTGCTGATTTAGATATTGAAACCGTTCTGGATGTGCTACGATCCAGAGTGGAGGAAAGGACGCAGTTAAAGTCGCCACCGAGAATAAGATGATGCGTTACCATATTTGGCAACTTTGAGAAGAAATTACTAAAGAAAAGGTGATCATCCCAATTTGGGGCGTAAACATTGGCTAAGATAACAGGGAGCCCATACAAATGTCCCACCACGATTAGGAAGCGCCCATCCGGATCAGACTCAATACTTGTTGCCACAAAGTGTATATTTTTACTGAGAACTATCGCCACACCTCTAGCCTTAGATTTAAAGTTGGAATGAAAAGTCTGACCCACCCACTTATTTCTAAGCCGGCAATGGTCAGAAACGCGTAAATGCGTTTCCTGAAGGAATGCAATATCAGTCTTAAGATCTTTTAAATGAGCGAACACTTTTTTACGTTTTACAGCGTGGTTGAGAGATTTAACATTCCAACTCACCAGTTTAACTGAACAACCATTTACTTGAGAAGCCATATTAATATTGGTAATATGGAGCTGAGAGCAGTACGTTACAATAATATATCCTGATGTACATTGACTTCAATATTAGTCCATACACTTTTAAGAAAAAGAAAAGAAAATGGTCTGACATTACCCCTACCTTTGTCGACATGAACATGATGAACCAGGAACCCCCCAAAATTAAGTCTACACATTATGTGCTTATCCGGGTAGCTCTTAAGCCAAACTAAACTAAGCAGAGCCCCCACCCAATTTGTCCTGACTTGAAACAATAACATAATTGACAACGGTCACCGCAAGACAAAATCACTAATTGAACATAACTGCATCACAACAGGTAACTGAGCTATAAACTTCCCACCGGGTTTATATAGTAGAGGTAAAAATCTTCAGTCACTTTCCGGTGTCATCCCCAGCGACGATATACTTCTTAACGTGGGCCATGGCTTTATCCGGGTCCAGGAATTCTCTATCCGCGCCGTTGTGAGTGATCCGTAACCAAGCGGGAAACAGTAGGCCATATCGAACATCTCGTTGCTCTCGTAATAGACTCCTGACGTCCGTGAATGCGGCCCGTGCTTTGGCGACACTGGCAGTGTAATCCGGGAATATTGAGATGGAATTTCCATTCAGCTGGAGCGGAGCCTGACTGCGTGCTCGACGCAGGACCTCGACGCAATCCTGATAGTAGTGTAGCTTTATTACTATCACCCGTGGCTTTCCTCCGGGGATTAATGGTCTTAGGCTGCGATGCGAGCGGTCCACCAGAACTTCTTTATCCAGTTTCAGCGCCTCGGATAGCAATTTAGAGACCGACTGCGTGGAAGCTGATCCCGGTCCCTCTGCAACACCCACGATTCGAATATTGCATCTCCGCATCCTCCCCTCCATGTCCTCGGATTTGTCTCGCAGCTCTTTCAGTTCTGATTTTAAAGTACCCACCACGGCTTGTAGTTCATTCACTTCAACCGTCCACGTTGACATACTGCCTTCCATATCTTTAATGGTAGTTTTCATGATTTGTTCAATGTCAGTCCGCATTAGCGTCGCGTTGTTTGCAATTTCCGTTCTGACAGCTTGCAGCTCGCTCTTTAAGAAGCTGAAATCGTCAGCGAGAGAGTTCTTAAGTTCAGTTCTTATCACTGCAGAAATATCTGCTTTTAAAGATGTCAGGATCTGCGACTTCAATTCTTCCATATCGGTCATGTCTGGTGGATCCGGTGTGCGGTCACGGTCAGAAGCTGAACTCTGCGTCGAGGGAGTATCGGGCCTAGAATCGCAGCATCCTTTGTATTTATATTTTCGAAGCTTAGAGGCCATCACTCTTTCCGAGGCTCGATCATTGCACACTGTGTGTTCAGGAATACATTATAAATCGCGCTGGGGATAATTACAGAAGATATGTTGTTTTAAATACAAATTTAGATAAAAATTAGGTAGGAACTCAGCCGAACACGTTCTATTCCATCGCCTACTCACTCCTGTGTCGAAATGGCTCTTATTTTGAGGTAAGTATTGTCCATGTCAGCTTGGATGGTATTGATTGCATTTACAATCTCATCAATCAGATCATCAGCATCATTATTCTTAATGGACCGTTTTAAGCCATTAATGTGATACTTCCATTTTCTGTACATCTTTACAAAACTCACATTTAGATATTTCATTTTTTCATCTAACGGAGCTTTTCCCTTTTCAGTGAGCCTTTGTGTGCGTCCAGATTTCCTAATTCTAGGAGGCAGTTGTGTGTCATCCGCAACAACCTGAGATTGTGTGTCCTGAGCTGTGTCTTCAACTTGCTCATCAGCATCAGCATCAGCTTGCTGTAAATAGGTAGTCTACTCTGCGTCACTATCTTCTTGAAGGTCTCCAAGAGTGACCTCTTCAGTTGGAATAAAAGTGTTTTCTTTTGAGTGTGACATATTAAGTGTACAGAGTTTTTAAATGTGTTGAAATTTGAATGAAATGTATTCTGTTCTCTAATGTGTGCAAATAAGATTACCTTAGCTTAACCTTTGAATATTGCACATCAAACACTACAGTATCATAATAACACACTTCAATAATGAGTAATAAAAGGCAATTAACAAAGTGAAAAAAACTCTTGGCACAGTCTAAATATTTGACACTGGATCACAAAACCAGTCTTATGTTGCACAGGTATATTTGTGGCAATAGCCAACAAAACAGTGTTTAGGTCAAAATTATAGATTTTTCTTTTATGCCAAAAATCATTAGGATATTAAGTAAAGATCATGTTCCATGAAGATATTTTGTAAATTTCCCACCTTAAATATATAAAACATTTATTTTTGTGAATGGATGCAGCACTATCGCCAATAGAAATGAACAACTTTAAAAGCAATTTTCTCAATGTTTCGATTTTTCTGTACCCTCAAATTCCAGATTTTCAAATAGTTGTATCTCGGCCAAATATTGTCCTATCCTAACAAACCATACATCAATGGGAAGATTATGTATTCAGCTTTCAGATGATGTATAAATCTCAATTTAAAAAAAAATACACATAAGACTGGTTTTGTGGTCCAGGCAGGGTCACATATGAAAACTCCCTTGTATGAACAATACTTTGATACTAACTTAAAACATCTTAGATTCAACTGGGAGAATGGTTAATTTACTTATCTACTTAGTATCTTTGATTCTTACTAAATAATCAATTGCAGGAAAAAAAATGTCCACTGCTGCTTTAAGGCAAAAACACAAAAATGAAATGTCAGTGTGCTATAAAGGCAGTACTTGCGCTACTTCCAAGACACTCTTCTTGACATGCTTGCTTGTGTAGCCTTGTCCGCTTGCCCTTGGATTCACACAAACAGTTCACAAGGTGGCCTCTCCTTTACGGCATGTGGCCTGCAGCTAGTCCGTCTTTGTCCGCTCGGAGTCTTCACCGATGCAGAAGTGTTCTACTGTGCCGTCCATTGATTGGATGCGAGACTCAGGTTCCATTTACAGATGTTTATTAACACCGTAGAACTAAAAGTTCAGGTAGACAAAATTAAAGACAACATCAAATATTGCAATCATTACATAAATAGCATGGCTTAGCACTGTAGCTAATGCTAATAAAGAATACAGAGTAATACTGACCACTTTAGCCTGCTTCTCAACCAGCGGCAGAATCATTTCCCCGAAGCAATCTTCACAGTCAGGATATATAATTCTTCAACTTACACACAGTTGTAGCAAACACCACGAAGCATGGAGTAATAATAAAGAAACGAATCAGCAAGTAACATCACCGCTTGGTCTCTGTGAGTAACTTACAGAGCTAACAGGCGCTACTTCCGGTTTTTAGTCATGTCAAAATAAAAGTCCGTATTTCAAAAAAAAAAAAAAAAACACGGCTGCATTTACAACTACTCTGCTTTGCTCTTTGAATTTTTTTTTGTTCTTCCTCCTCCTTGTACCCCTATTTTTACAGTACTGTACCCTGCATCTCACAAACTTGTCCTTTGTCTCTGTGATAGCCTACTGTAATTCTTGTTCTTTGTTGATATGAACCTGCCAACCAGTCAAAATCTATTGAGCAGACTCAGTACTGTTAACAAATGGAAAGCACAATGTTCAGGGCCATACAATTTGTTCATTGTACAGTATACAGCCTACAATGCACTGTATTACGGTATACAATACTAACAGGGACAAAAATCAAAGGAGTAAACATGTGATCAATCTGCTTCTTCTTGTCTTTGGGCTGGGTCAGGCCAGGTCAGAGCACTTTTGTCGACATCACAAGCAATATTGTCCTTCCTCCTTTCTTGCCCTCCTCCTCCTCCTCTTCCCCTTTCTCTTTCTTGCCCTCCTCCTCCTTATTCTCCTCCTCCCAGGGCCGGAGCGGGGCCACTTTTCAGCCCGGGAGTTTCAGGCCAAAGACCGGCCCACTTTTTCCAAGGTGGAATTCCAAATTAGCACTTTTTCCACATTGGATATATGAAGCAACAGTTATCGTATAATGAGAGATTTATAAGCTATTTTTGGTAGACCGGTCATTTTTGACCGGGAACACCACAAGTGTGACTATGTGCCCTTTTGTACAAAATAAAAGTTTTTCAAAACAAATTTCCTGGTGAAAAATTAAAGTAGACTAGTGTGATCAACAGTGCCAATTTTTTTTCATATTTTATGTAATATTTACAAATTTATTGAAGATTGAATCCAATATTGGGTGATTATATAGCATAACAAGTATTATGAATAAGCAAAAAATAAGCTATTTTTATATTCATTTTTGACCGGGACCACAAAAAGTGACGGTGTTACAGGGTTTTGAACACAACCTGAGGGTTAAATAACTTTAATTCATATTGTTTACACTGGTATCCTCTCTACCTGTCCCTGTAGTCATAATGGTATCCTCATTTTCAGCGGGGGACTGGCTTATCTGCTGCTCAGAAATAAAAAAATAAATAATTAAGAGGTAATTTTACTGCATAGATCAAGCTTGAGTTTTGTTATCAATATTAAATTGCATAATATTTGCAAAGTCTATGAATTGCCATGTATTGGGTGATACAAAAAGGCTAATATTTTAATTAAAATTTATATTTTGCTTGTGAATAGGTTGACAACGGTATTAGCCGAATGATTACGTTTCAGCATTGCTAAAGCTAATCATTACTAGGCCTGTCTCTCTTTACCTGTTGCCACTTGTGTTTGTCCTCTTGAAAATAAATCTGTAAGCTTTGCACAGTTGGCAGCATCCTCTTCCAATGCCTTTTTTTCAACCTGGCTTTTTCAGCCCCTCCTGGCCTCTTCCTCCCATCCATCCTCCATGACGCGTACCGTTACGGTAGAGCCGGCCCAGCTATCGGTAGGCGGTGCCGCGGTAGCCTACCTGAGAAAACGTTTTGGAAACGACGGGCTATGGACCCAACCAACTCTATGGGAGGGAAGGGGAGAACTCCCTCATATAGTACAACCCACTGCACAATTAGCTAAATGAGTTCAGGCAACTGAGAATTTTGTTCAGCCAATGGGTTTTAGTGTTTTAGCAATTGCGAAAATTTTTAATATGTGGTTTATAAGTACTAATAAACAGCCAATATACAGTACAAGTAATATGCATGCTAATAAGAAACTAATAGTGAGAATTGGACCCTAAACTTGCAGACAAGTCAAACCAAAATGAGAGTTACTTTTACATGATTAGGGAACTTTGGTTTCAACATCGGCATGTTCACTATTGTTTAAGGAAATAGGAAATATCACAGATTTAAATATGTAATGCAGCTTGTCTGTGTGTATTACTGCCATGGAGATTTGGGGATTTTACATACTGGTTTAACTTGAAGGCTTGGTCTCACCAGTTCACACCAAGACAATAACACTGATTGTTTACCACTGTAGCATTATATTATAAGGTTTATTGTAGTATTTGTGATCAACTGTTCTGTACTTGTTTTATATGAAGAAGGTCACTTACAGATTGCCCAGATTCTTCACATGGAAACATAAAAACCTGAAAACAAAAAAAACCTGACCTGACACATGCACAACTATTTGTCAAAAGGACAAAAACTGTAGTGGGGATTTGGAGAAAGTTTAATGAGGAAATGCTTCTTTGGTGTCCAGTATAACCTGTGGCAAAATTTAAAATGAATTCATTGGTGGTTTAGATTTTTTTTTTTTTTTTTTTTGCACAGCAATTATTACTCCTTAAAGATCTACAGATTTAGAGATCTACAAATCTACTAATTTTTCCAGATTGTACAGAGTGGTATTCACTTTTGTTTAAGGATAGAGCTGACACTACACTTTGTTGTGAGGACTGTAAAAAATAATTCCGTAAAAAAACAGTTAATATACTGGCACAAAATTACCAGGACATTTTCTGTTAAATTACGGATAGTTCCTACAACTCTTAAACGGAACATTCTGTATATCAACAGTACATTTTCTGTAAAAAAAGGTGAGAAGGATATGGCAGCAAAAAATCCAATCCAATCAACTTTATATATATAGCACATTTAAAAAAAAACAAGGTTACCAAAGTGCTGCACAAAGAATAAATAGAAAATATAATTTTAAGTCCAAGAACCATGGAATGTTGAAATTATTTTAAAGCATGTATTAAATTTCATGGCACAGTAGCTTCCCGCTAGTGCTTAAAGAGGCTACATGCAACTTTTTCCCCAAAATAAACGTAACAATAGCCTTTTTCTTTGACCACTTATGACTCAAACATCTCCTGATGAGCATACTGACACCTTGTCAGCTCACAGTGGGTGCACCTATAAGCCTGTATCCTATTTTTCGGGATTTTTCGCGCGCTGTCTGCGGATGTGACGTCAAGCGCGTTCATGTTGTTTTCAGTTCACAGTCAGAAAGTATTTTAGCGCAGAAACTTAGTTTCTCAAACAATATATGTATTTGACTGTTCTTACCTCTGTAAACACAATGTTGACTTCTTTGCAGCGGATGACTTGTGAAGTGTGCACGTATGAGCGCGCGCTGTGAGAGCGAGCAGAAAGGAAGAGCAGTTGTGTTTTTTGGCCACAGGTGTCAGTCGCGAGTTTAAATTTCAGAAAATTGCATGTAGCCTCTTTAACTACTAGGGCTATCCCTACCTCTGCATTTGCTATGCAGTTCACAGTGGGTGTTGGAAGCTTTGCCTGATGGCATTGCTGTCTTATGTTCTCTGGACACTGGTTTGTAGCTGATGTAGATCCTCTGGTCTCACTGCCTAGAAGGCTGGCTACACTGTGTGTTGTTGTGATGTCAATGACTTTCTTTCTGTGCATCTCAGTTTTTCAGTGTGCCAGCAAAGCATGGCTGGCTTTGTTGGCATAATTTATTTATTTGTGGCAGACAATACATCTCACATGATTCTTCTTATTAATTTTCTTGACAACATCTGATAAATAATGACATTGGCAACATCACTGTCTGTATCTGACAGGACAGTTAACATTGTAAGCTAACTTACCTCAGGGCTTGCTTTCCGACGTGCAGTTCTTTATTCGGCAGTTGTCAGACTCACGGTGTAAAAGACTTTAAAAACAATTCTGCCCTACTCTGACTCGGATCGGCTGTCAGGTTTCGGCATTAGGAATGATGATTGTTTTTTTAAAGTTGCAAAGTTTATGGTAACTATAGAGATATAGCGCGTAAATAATGGCCATGACCCTGACCCAGACAAATTTAACAATGTGCAAAGCACCATTACAAAGGTGCTTGTATTGTGGAATATGTTTTGAGACATTAAACAAACAAGGGACAGAACAAAAAAAAGAAAACATGAGCAGGTACAATACAAGTACAATACAGAAAGAAACAAACAAACAAAAACAAATGGAATGCGAAGACAGGGCTGCTGCTTTTATCATTAAAAATTGCTTTAGACTTAGTCAAGAGTGAAATATTACAGTATTGATGCCATGTTTCTGTAAGAGAACACAATATTCCTTAAGGGGTTAGTTCACCCAAAAATTTTAATTGTCATTAATTACTCACGCTCAAACAGACTCAAACTGAGCTTGACGACGTAGATGTGACGTGAGCAACCCGTCTGTCTTCTAGTAGCTGTGCCAAGAGAAATCTGAATCATTCCCTTCCGAAACTTGCAGAGACGGAGAGTGTGAGTAGGAGGTGTCCATGAGCTAGGAGCAGGAGAAACTTTTGCTAAGTATTCTGATTAATTATTTTGTCATTTTGCCTCCACGTCCCCCCGATTGCCTGCGAGCTTCTCCTCCTGTCCATACGGTAATTTCCTACTGTGCGACAGAGAGTCGCGTGGTTAGGACACAATCGTTAGCCTATTTTAAAAAAAATTGCTTCTACGGGGTCATAACGTAAGCTACTAGGTAATGGAGCCTTTTATACATTTTTGTGTTTCTTTAGAAATAAATAATGGACAAATGGAGTCTTTAAACGTCTCAGATGTAAAGTTATTCGCTGTCAAAGTCACGTCAAAATGAATGGGAGTCTCTGCGGCTGACTCGGGAACAGCACTCTCTGCCGCTGTGGGCTCGGGACTTGAAGACAAGACAGATTTAGAAGGAACTTCTAGGATCTTGACTAGACTTGGCAGATAATTAGATAAAGTCTCAGCGGCAATGACAATAGGCATCTTTCGACGAGCTGATACAGCCTGTAGGACAGCTTCAGCAGCTAAGTCGGACGCAGCTTTCACAGCAGCTGTTCAGAAACAGCGCTTACGGCAGCAGACTCCAGAACAGCTTTCTCTGCAGCAGACTCCTGAACAGCTTTCTCTGGAGCAGACTCCGGAACAGCTTTCCCAATGGAGGGAAAATAGGCGACGACTAGGCGACTGTTTATGAATAGAGAAGTGAATAGAATGGAGAGTCTCTCGGTTGAGCTTAGATTTGATGGAGTAGTTTTGCCAGATAAGGTCAAGCTTGGATTTGAGGCCTTTTGTACCTCCTCCTTTAAGATGTTATAATTGTCAAAAATACGGGCATGTGGCTATGGTGTGTAAGGCTAAGAAACGATGTGCAAGATGTGGGGGGTAACATGATTATGGCAAATGTGAAGGAGCAGGACCAAAATGCTGCAACTGTGGAGGGGATCATAGTGTTGCATTTGGAGAATGTGAGGTGAGGAAGAGAGCAATTTAAGTACAGAATGAGAGAGCTAAGAGGAATATAACATATGCAGAAGCTGTTAAAGTGGTAGATACAAGGAATAAAGAGAAAGAAAAAGAGAGGGGTGTGCAAAAAGAGAGGAAAATTGAGGAAACATCAGAGGTGGAAGGCAGGATTACAGAAGAGACAATGATTGTAAGTAAAGTAAATTTATTGTTGTCTGAAGTAATTAATTGTACTGCACAAACTGAAAAGAAAACAACTAAGATTCAAATTATAGTCAAGGCAGCTGAGAGATTCTTGGGAGTAAAGGATATATCATAGGTAATGGTTAGGGATGGGCTGATTAGTGAGACACAGTCAAGCCAGGAAGCATGGTTTGGATAGGAGGATGATTTTAGTTTTACAATGGAATGCGAGAAGTCTTGTGGCTAATGGATTGGAGTTTAAAGGTGTTATTAATGAGAGGGAAGTTAAACCGGATCTGATATGTATACAAGAGTCATGGCTTAAACCTAGATTTGATTTTGTTATTAAAGGATATGTGAGTGAGAGAAGAGATCGAGAGGAGGGTAATGGTGGAGGGTGTATTACTCTGATTAAAGAAGGCATGCGATATAGAACATCAGGCAAAGGTGTAACACAAGAATATGTTGTAGTGGAGGTATGAGTGAATGGAATAAAGTATGTAATAATAAACTTTTATAATCCTCGTAAGAAATTAGTGTTGAGTGAGTTAGAACAAATAGAGGGTCTTAATGAAGATAGGGTGATTTGGTGTGGGGATTTTAATGCACAGGGTATGTTATGGGGAGGTTTAGTGACAGATAGTAATGGAATGGTGGTGGAAGATTTGATAGATCGGAGGAATTTGGTATGTCTGAATGATGGGGGTAATACAAGAGTAGATGTGGCTACAGGTAAAGAGTCTGTGCTAGATCTAACAATGGTGTCTGATTCAATTGCAGGGAGTGCTGAGTGGGAAATATTGCGACAAGATACTATTGGGAGTGATCATTATCCAATAATGATATCTGTTAGTGTAAATGTGAGAGGAAGTAAGGTGAGTCAAGGAAATATCGGTAGTTGGAGATTTGATAAAGCTAATTGGGAAGAATTCATGAATCTGAGTGAAGAGGGATTAAATAATATTATAATAGAACCAGATAGATCTGTAGAAATTATTATTGATGATATTGTTTATGCCATTCAAGTAGCAGCAAATAAATATATACCAAAGAGGAAAGGAGATAGGAAGAATAAGATAAGTTCCATGGTGGACTGAAGAATGTACAAGTGTAATAAGAAGGAAAATGAAAGCATTTAGAATAGTTAAGAAAACACATAAATTTCAAGATTTAATAAAGTATAAACAAGCACAAGCTGAGGTAAGGAAGATAGTAAGGAAAGTCAAAAAAGAGTATTGGCTGGCTTATTGTGATAAAATAGGGAAGAATACACCAATAGAGGAGGTATGGGGCATGAAAGGGATTCAAAAGAGTAATGGGTATCCAGTTTTAAGTATGGAGGGAGAAATAGCTGTGGAGGATGGAGATAAAGTGTACATGTTTTTAAAGGCATTTATAAAAGTAAATAGTTCAGAAAATTTGACTGAACAGAGTAAGGAAATGAGAGAGGGTGTGATGAAGGAATATCCTGATATAAAGAAGAAAAAAGAGGCTGAAGATAATTTGTTAGATGTACCATTTTCTATGAGTGAGTTAAAGAATGCAGTAAGAAGTATGAAACAATCTACTCCAGGAGTGGACGGAATTAGTTACTGTATGATGAAGCATTTTAGTGAAACTTCTATGGAAGTGATTTTAACATTTTATAATAGTATATAGATGGAAGGTATAATTCCTCAAAGTTGGAAGGCAGCATTAATTATACCTATTAAAAAGTCTGGGAAAGATCCAGGTAATCCTATCCACCTTATTCCTGACGACCTTACTGCATTTTTGAATTATGGGTGGCACTTCCGGTTTGGGGAACTTCCATTCAAAAAGGCTGAAACCAATCATTTCAAATCATAAGGTTGCCCTACAAATAAAGCTGATCTGTCAGTTTGACTGGATGAGCTGTCAATTTTCCTTCATGATTTATTTTCAGACATCATGAAAATAATGTTATACTTGGTATTTTCACGTGACTTGTTATAACAAGAATATCAATGGCAAGAGCTCTTTTCAGTCTTTTCCTCGTGATTATTTTCTTTTTTCCCTTTGCAATCCGCTGTAAAAGTATGAAAAAGGACAACATACACTGCACATTTGTGGTCTGTTCTCCCGAATTTAATTTACGATATATTCTATTAATATTTCACTGGAATGCACGAAGAATCTCTCTTTATTCTCCTCAAATCCTCACGTCTCTTTCCAGGTTTGTTTTCACAGGTAAATGCAATTTATTATCAGTCAAAATGAAGGAAATCACTTTGAAAAAGTATCACGTAATGCTGAAGTAAATGAGCACTTTTGATTAAGGCACCATAAGTTACATAATACATATATATATATATATATATATATATATATATATATTACTACAGTGATATTTAACAAAAGACTCATGCTTTTGGGATTATTTGATCTGTTAAAAGTACCTTGTTGATGCTATTACACTTTTAAATTTCCTTTTAATGTTCGATGGTTGAAAGGGTGAGTAGAATAATGTCATCTCATTGTGACACTTTTTTAACGTATTGCGTTCATAGAGCGAGCGTTTCACTGATTGTTTACAGCTTAACGGAAGTTACTCCCATAATTCGTGCAAAGCGTCATGGGGCGCAGGAATAAGGTGGATAAATTATCGTCCAATAGCTTTAACTTCTCATTTATGTAAGGTAATGGAGAGAATGATAACTGATAGATTGGCTTATCATTTCGGAAAAATTAACTGGTTTTCTTCTTACCAAAGTGGGTTTAGGAGTGGTAGAGGGACTATGGATCCAATAGTATCTTTAGAAGATGAAATAAGAAATGCATTTATAAATAAGAAAAGTGTCATTGCTGTTTTCTTTGATATAGAAAAGGCCTATGATATGTTGTGGAAAGAGGGGTTACTAATAAAGTTACAGAAGATGAGTATAAATGGATTAAAGAGTTTTTAATTGGAAGTATTAGAGTAAATGTGGGTGGAGCTATATCTTTAAGTGGAATAATTGATAATGGTACACCTCAGGGCAGTGTAATAAGTCCACTTTTATTTATTATCATGATTAATGATGTTTTTTCAAGGATTGATAGAAGTATGGGGAAATCATTGTTTGCTGATGATGGGGCTATCTGGTTTAGAGAAAAGAATATAGAGTATAACATAAAGAAAATGCAATGTGCGCTCCAGGGGAAAATGGTTTTAAGTTTTCAGTGGAAAAGACAAAATTAATAATTTTTACTAAAATGAGGAGGAATGTAGATGTTAAGTTAAAATGATACACAAAAGAATTAGAGTGTGTAAGTATAGTAAGATTTCTAGGAGTTTGGTTTGATACTAGATTAACTTGGAAAGAGCATATTAAAAAAATGGTGGGAAGATGTAAGCGAGTAGTGAATGTAATGAGATGTATTTCAGGTCAGGAGTGGGGAGCAGACAGATTGGCTTTAATAACTATATATATATGATAAGATCTATAATGGATTATGGTTGTATTGTATATGGTTCTGCAAATAAATCTGATTTAATTAAATTAGAAAGAATTCAATCTCAAGCACTAAGAATTTGCTGCGGAGCATATAACTTCTCCAGTTTCGGCTCTTCAGGTAGAGATGGGTGAAATGCCTTTGCAGATAAGAAGACAGCAATTAATGGCATTTTATTGGGCAAATTTGAGAGGACAGAATGAGGATCATCCAACAAGAAAAGTAATGAGTCCTAGTCGGGAACATGAGAAGAGAGAGTGTAATAGTTTTGGATGGAAGGTGGGGAAATCAGTTGGAGATTGGAGGAGGTGGGTATATATCACATATAGCATACATATATGCTATATGTGAGGGGGCAAACTCCTCAAGATGGGTGGTGTGTACTAATATATACTAATGTGCCACAAACAGGACTTTAATATCACTAACCATTCCCATGTTATTACGGTGTATCCATATAAATGGCCCACCCTGTAGATTTGGTTTATTAGAAAAAAGACAAAAGGAAGGTTCATATGAAACAGAAGTATGTTTGCAATAATTATGGCAATAAGGTGGATTAGGGAAGTTAAAATATCCAAGGCAGTAATATGTTCAGATTGTAGTTCAGCTCTAATAAGTTTGAAGGAGATGAAGTCAGAAACAAGACAGGATATGGTAATAGAGATAATTCAAGAATTATATTCAATCAAACAGGCTAGTTTAAAGGTACAGTTTTTGTGGGTTCCAGCTCATATTGGGTTGAGAGGTAATTTGGAGGCTGATGCTTTAGCAAAAAAGACAGTAGAACCAGAAATAGTAGATATACAGATTTTATTTAGTAGGTCAGAAATTAAATCAATTATTAAAAAGAATATTCTGAAATTATGGCAGCAATATTGTGATAATGAAATAAAAGGTAGACATGTGCATCAAAAACAGTCAACAGTGGGTAAGGGAAGAATATCAGGTAGGAGTAGGTATGAAGAGAATATGATTACAAGATTAAGATTGGGGATTGAAGATTGAATATCTTCAATCGAATTTGCCATCCGCCGTAAAACTAAAACAAGAAGAAGAAGAAGAAGACAGGAAAACATTAATGCGGTGTGAGTTGAAGAGTGAGCCTCTTGGTGTATAACACGGCTCATTGTTTGTTTGTTTTTTTGTTTGTTTGTTTGTTTCGGTCTGGTGTGTGCGTGTATGGTGACCAGTAAATGGTACCAGCAGTTACGAGTCTACGGAAACTTGCTCACATAATAGCGAGAAGTGATTCTACACGGGTTTGCAGCAACGTAAGTTTACTTACCCTTTTACTTTTCGACGTAACGTGTAATGTTTAGCGCTGATCGTTTCCTTTTTTGATATTGCCTATGAATAGAAGCAACACTGGTGAGAGTGTGCACAGCTATTAGTCAACCACACCATTTAACTTTATTGTTACGGGGCATATAGCTCTAATTCATCTAGGCTGGTGTCCAAATAAAAACATAAGTTTATCTAATCCTTGTTTTTGTCCTAATCTTTCAATCAGAGATTTAATATTGTTTTAAATTTCCACAATGCTATCAAAAATCGCATCATAAACTATTTATGCTTGTGATTACAGGAGGATTGCCTTCGTCTGTCACTAGCCACTGTTTTTCCTGGGTTTAATCATTCTGTTTTACTTTTTATTTCTTTTCTGTTTGGCAATCATTATATTCCAATATTCGGCCTATGGGCATTGTGTAATATCTCCTTTGGGGACAGTGTTTATTTTGCAATGTTCACTAGTGTGAAGTGCTGTGTTAGTGTGTCTATGCATGGCCGATTTGGTTTGAAGTGTCTCTTGCAGTGTTGGAGTGTGTGTATGTGAACAGTATCTATTTATTCGACTTTATTCACTCTAGTCTAGGTATTGCTAGACTTTATATCCTGTAACTCATTTACTATGAGACTGTTATTCACTGTGATTGGTTTATTAGAATTGTTCACTGCTACCTATGGGGAACATTTGTCTGCTCTGATTGCCTATCAGTATATTATGGTGTCTAGTGTTTAATAAAATTACCTGTTTTATTAACAGGACACAACCTGCCTAAATAGTTTAAAGGGGAGAACTGTTTGGGTTTTCTAGTTTAGATATTCAAATTGCGTGCGTTAGAGCGCCCCCTAGGGGTCACATATATAAAAAAACATGTGAGTGTATAATGTCTTAAAAACAAGACAATAAAAAGTCTAACGTAAACATAACATTATCTCATTTGGCAGAAAAGGTGGTGCTGTTTTCCTTGATCCAGCTGTACTGCATCTTCACGTATACAGTCTCTTCATGTTGTATCTTCATGCCTTTCAAATCAAGCAAGTTTTAAATGGCTTTTAATTTTCTTGACGATTCTGGTAGCTTTTGTTTGAAGGCATTAAACTGCTCCAAAAACTTACTGCACTTTATCACAACTCGTTAATGGATGAGATAAAAGTCAATAAACCAATTACAACGAGGAGACTAAACCCATTTACAGTCCGGGAACCTCAACTAAATCTTTCAATGTGTGTGACGATATGCATAAAATGATAAACGCAACGGCTCCGACATTCATTTGCCTAACAAGCCAGATGACAACTAAATAACGTTACGTAAACACAGCTTATTTGACATTTAGCAAACTATAATTTTCGTTTTTTTTCCACAGAAGTGTCAGAATGGCTTCCACACATCCGAAATCCGACTTTAAAAAGAAACTTCTGATTGACTATGATTGGAAACTTCTGTTCATCTGCATGTGTAATGGCGCTTGCGTCTCAAACTTTTCTCATAATACGGGTATAAGACCTGTAAAAGACAAATACGGAAAATTTCTTCAAAGTAATATTTTTTTTTTTACAGTGGGATTAAAGAGCTGTAGACTTAATGTGCCTCAAGAGCTGTTACTGGTTTGTGTTATTGTAATGTCACTGGGTGTTGATGGTGGTTTAATGGATTAAGGAAATATCTTGCAACCTTGAATGCAGTTTTGGTTTTAGATTTTGAGGTCCACTTACTTTGCAGGCCTTACTTTGCAGCTTTTTTCTTTCTTTTTTTACTGTAAATGTGATCTGGTGTTTACAGACTTAAGTTTTCTGTCATATCCAACATAATTGTAAGTCCCCCACCCTTTAATAACAGCCTATTTGACTTATTGGTGTTTGTTATGTGCTTTAATTTCCACAGTCTGACAGACAAATCTAGCTTAAATAGTTTAATAGATTGTGTAATGTATTTAAAGTGGTACAAATCTTCACTGTTTATATATATCATTGATGTGTTGACACTATTAGACACACTTACTATCTTTTTCCATGAAGGCCCTTCTTCACCAAAAAAGGCTCCAGTCTTCACCACCTTTAATCTACCTAAATACTGATAATGGCATCTATATTCCCTTCTCTCATTGGTAGATCAGTGAATGAGGAAACTTCTTCAAACTGCTTTGTGGCTGGTCTCACATGAACAATGCTACCAATCAAACAGAAACTGAACAGTTTGTTAGTTTCCCCTTAAAGCTTTATTTTATTTTTATTTAATAAAAGAAATATTTAATTTTGTTTTGTTTTATTATCTTATTATTATATTTTTTTTTAATTGAATAGAATCGTGGTTTGACAGTACTTTTCATAAATCCACATTAGTCCCAAACTGTTTTTTTTTTGTCAGTAAATGTGGATAGTGTTATTGTAATAGTATACTGTTCACATGCAACATTTGAAGAAACGTTAAGGTTAATACGGGTTAACAGAGTATCAATTTTATGATATATGTCAATATTATGTTTAAAGTAAAGACCTTATTTTGAACATAAACCATTTTCTTATATGTGGTGAGCAACTTGACTGTTTACAATCTGTGAAAAAGTGCTTCTGTTTTTAATATGACATATTATTTAGAAATAATTGAATAATGTTTAGATTTCAATCTGCCTAGAGACTAAATATGTAATGATATGTCTCTCTTGTAATTGAATGGTTTTGGAAAATGGATTAGGAAGAACATGCTATAACCAGTTCAGGGTTGTGGTTTTGTTTGTCAAACGCCACGCTTCTGAAATGAAACCATAGGGAGTTTATTGTCAGCATTCTGTGGGAAATGTCAGTGTGTGTTTACTTTCTGATGAGTGGGCCAAACCAGATACACAACACCACAGACAGAATATCAATATTAAAGTTAACTATTAAAAAGAAATTTGATTTAAATTTAAAATTCCAATTTAAATGATTTGCCAAATTAATTAAAAACTTTTTGAAGACCATCAAACATTAAAATGGAGGTGTTTAATGCAGTTGTTGATTATCAATGTTAAAACACTGGCTGTGACTAAATATGACAAAATATTATGAATAACATAATCATCTTATGAAATCTTCATCAAAATGACTAAATAACTTTCACATGATTAATGAACTTCATTATAACCATGTGACTTCTGTATGAGGAAGTATCACAAACCTAAATACTTGGTTTAGGTTTGGCTGTGTTTGTGACAGGAGCTCTGGGGACTTTCCAAAACTGGTTTAGCATGATTGTACTGGTTACATAATGAAACAGGCTCTGTTGCCTTTAGCAGGAATGCTGAAACATCAAGTAAACAAAAAATTAAAAAATTACCCCCAAATAGATTTTTTGATGAACAATTGTGCCACAAACCTTTAATTTAAATTCTATCTATCTATAAAAACAGAATTACTTCAAAAGTTGCTTGACAGCAATCTTCTATCCATTCTCTAGACTGCTTGTAATTTGTAGAGTTTCAGGGATGTTGGAGAATATCTCGGTATCTCAGCTTAAAGTCAGGGAAATCTCCTGAATGGATGTCAGTCCATCACAGAGTTTAGACTGCCATCTTGTGGCTGTTAATATTTCACATTACCAAGATTTAATTATTGTGATATTTTCTGTTGGGATAATACAGTCACCTAGGTTATAAATAAAAATTACAGGCTCGTCTCGAACACATTACAGTTTGTTTTTTTTCAATTGCTAACATCCTTTTGTCCAATCTGTAGTGACATCTTCAAAACTCTGAACACAATTGCTCAACATCCGTCTGTTGTGACCATACCATTAACACAATTCATGTTGTTTTCACACAATATATAATCAATTAACACGTTTCTAGAATAGACCTACTTTTAGACAAGCGTTTCTCTATACTTAAAGTACTTTTTCTAAACTCTTAACACAGCAACACACCTACAACACTCAATTAGCCAAAATAGTTAATTTTCTTTATAATTTAACATATTTCTTTAATACATTTGATTAAATAAATAAAAACTCTACATTTCAAAATGCTAAAGAACTCAAAACATTATCACTAGAATTTTCTGTCCAACATGAACATATAGTCAATCATAGTGCAATGACTGTCAAAATACTAACAGTTGATGGCATTATGAAAACTGCATTACTTGTCAAGTTTCAGTTCTACCTGCAGACATTATGAAATCCATTGTTTTTATATAATTCATTTTCCTTTTACTGTAAGCCATTCAAAATTTTTGGTTGAGTGTTGAATGTGTGCATTCTTGGAAACATACTGTCTAAAAGTGAGTGAGTCATTACTTTCTCTATAGAATGTAGCAGAAAAACATAAAGACATAAAGGGGGGACATAACACAGTCCAGCACACATTGTTCCTCCTCTCCCCAAACTCTTCTTCTCCCTTGTCCTGATCCAACTACTCCTCTCCCTCCATCAACTACTCTTCTCCCTCCATCAACTACACTTCTCCTCCTTCAACTATTCCTCTCGTTCCATCAACTACTCTTCTCTCCATCGACTAATCCTCTCCTTCAACTATTCCTCTCCTCTTCCATCTACTCCTCTCCCTACAACTATTCCTCTCCTTCACCCAGATACGATTTTTCTCTCTCTCTGCTTCTCTGAGTTGTTCTGCATCCACACTGAACAAAATCTATTTAAAGAGTCCCTTTTTTACTGTGTATGTCCATGTAATGGAAATAACTTCAACACCTGACTATGCCTCCGACTGTGATTGGATACAGCTATTTCTCAATATTTCAGTCATAATTACCCACAAATGCTTATCAGTTGTTTCAATATTTTTAATATAGATTTTTTCTGTACTTTTGAGCTGCTGTTTTTGCAGAAGTAGAGACTTTATATTATATTTAAGGTTTGGGACATAAGGTTTTAATTTCTGTCATGCTGTGTTTAAGCATTTGTAAATGAGACCAGAAATATCCATGATTGTAGTATTGGTTAAGCTTGTGGGAAAAGAACATTCTTATATTTTAGAAACGTGATAATTGATTATATATTGTGTGAAAACAACATGAATTGTGTTAATGGTATGGTCAAAACAGACGGATGTTGTGCTAATTGTGTTCAGAGGTTTGAAAATATGACTACAGATTGGACAAAAGGATGTCAGGAATTAAAAAAACTGTGATACAAAATCACAACTTTGCACAGGGGCTATTTTGCAAAAAAAAATTCTAACTTGATAATAAGAAAGCATGGATGGTCTTTTTTTCTCGACAATCCATTTCCGAATCTAGAGGAATTACTTTATAGTTACAGTTTTTTTTTTCCTCAATACTTTTAACAGTTTTCCTAAAATCTTAACACAGTTAGCACAACAACCGTCTGTGTAGGCTATGCAATTACAGTTCCCTTTCAAGGGAACTCGCGTTGCGTCGAGAATGACGCTATGGGGAACGCTTTTGCGTGATGACGTCTTGAAGCACATGTAAAATCAGTCCAATGGTGTGGCGGAACGTCAGAGGCGGGTGACGTCACGTACCAGGAAGCTATAAAAGCCGGCCTGAAACAGAAAACGAAAGCTTTCTGAGTCTTCAGTCGCGCTCTGTGTTGAAATCTGTCCTTGTTATTTGGTGTTGTCTGTCTATATATATATATATTCAGTATGGCGAGCAAGCAGCAGTTTAGAGTGTGTGTTCATCCTTGCCCGCGTTATATAACGGGAGGTGATACTCACACTCTTTGTGTTGTTTGTTTGGGAGAGGAGCATGCCCAGTCAGCACTCGAGGGTGGTGACTGTGTGCATTGCTGTGCGCTTCCATTGCGTACGCTCCGATCCCGCTTGGCTCGGTTCAATCCCGACCACGTTCCCCAGGGCTCGGGTCCCGCCGCGGCTGAGGCTCGGCGGCGATCTCAGACCTGGGGTTCACAAATGGATCTGTCAGTGGATGTTGAGACGGGCTCTGCCTTATCTCAGCCTCCTTCTGACAGATCCAGTGCCTCTCATCAGGGTGTGGAAGCACGCGCTGCGGTTTCTTCCCCCCCGATAGAGGTACCAGTACTGCAACTATCCAGCTCTGAGGAGTTGGATGTTGTGAGTATTGAAGCTGAGTCTGAGGATTCGCCACCTCAGTCTCATGCGTTTGAGGAACTGCTCGATGTCATTACTAGAGCTGTTGACAGACTGTCTATTGAGTGGCCAGAAGATAGGCAGGACGTTCGTTCGAAAAGTAAGCTCGACGAACGCTTCCTGCCATCTCGTGCGCAGCCCCAGCGCAGGAGCCTGCCGTTTTTCCCCTTTCTCCACACCGAGGTGTCGAGATCGTGGGCGAAACCAGTGTCTCACAGAGTTTATACACCACAAACATCTCACTACTCCTCAATATCTAAATATAAAGAGTATGGTTATGGGGAGATGCCGAAGGTGGAAGAGACGCTAGCGGGCTATCTCTCTCCAGCAACGGCATCTTCTCTGAAAGCTCCTACACTTCCCTCTAAGCCAGTTAAAGTAACATCTTCCCTGGTTCATAAGTCGTATGCAGCCGCTGGTCAAGCTGCAGCGTGTCTGCATACGATGTCCATTTTACAAGCCTATCAGGCTGAATTATTGGGGGATTTGGAGCAGGGTGGGGGAATTGGTCCTGACACTGTGGCCGAACTTCGCAGAGCCACAGATTTGTCTCTCAGGGCCACCAAGGAGACCGCTAAATCTATCGGGCGGTCTATGGCAGCCCTGGTGGCCACTGAGAGGCATCTGTGGCTCAATCTAAGTGATATCAAGGATAAAGAAAAGCATGTTCTCTTAGATGCTCCGGTCTCCACTGTTGGTCTGTTTGGTGATGCAGTTAGTGTTGCGGTAGCAAAATCACAAGAAGCCGCTAAGCAAGCTGCTGCTCTCCAGAAACTTCTCCCCCGCCGTTCTTTCTATGAGGCTGCTGAGCGGGAGCAGCCTCACTCCTCTAGAAAGAGCGCTGAGCACCGTGCCACTCAGAAACAGAGCGTGTCCTCCCGTGCTCCCCCACAAAAATCTCGGGGACACGGAGGGCGCGCTCAAACCCAGCAGTCCTCGAGGGGTAAAGCGGATCTGCGGACCGTTATTACCGCCAAGAAGGCTGCTGGGAAGAAATCATGACGTCCGAGGGCTCAGGACTAATGAGGGTAGTCCCCCCCGAAGCAGAGCGGTTAACACCTCTTTTTACGGTGCCCGTCTCTCTTCGGTACCCTCAGGGGACCGTTCTGCTAACCCTGCCGCCTCCGGTGTTACAGGGCGCAGCGGTCTCCGGCGAGCACATATCTCAAGGACCACCCGGAAACGTAGTGGCCTCGGGATGCCCGCCCCCTCCGAGGAGGGTGTTAGAGCAGTCTGTTCGATCGTTCCCTGCCGGTGCGCCGTTACAGGGCGACGAATTGACTGCTCAACAACAACAAAATCCAGAAACCAGTCTCGAGAGGCTGGTACCTCTAGTAGAATCTTTGACAGCGTGGAAGCTACTGTCAAATGTTTCTCGTTGGGTCCTGCAGACCGTGGAAAAAGGGTATCAGATACGATGTCCATTTTAAGGACGGGGGATTGCGTCCCATTTTAGATCTTCGAGTTCTGAACGATTCAGTCATGCAGCTCAAGTTCAAAATGTTAACATTGAGACAGATCGTGCCACAGATCAGGTCCGAGGACTGGTTTGTCACGATAGATCTCAAGGACGCATATTTCCATATTTCCATCCGTCCGTGTCATTGGAAGTTCCTGAGGTTTGCTTTCGGGGGCAAAGCATACCAATATCGTGTTCTTCCATTCGGCCTAGCTTTATCACCCCGCACTTTCACCAAATGCATGGATGCAGCTCTGGCGCCGCTGCGCCTCCAGGGTATTCGCATCATGAACTACATCGACGATTGGTTGATTTTAGCTCAGTCGCATCAGTTGGCGGTTCAACATCGAGATGTTGTTCTCGCCCACATGAAAGAGCTGGGGTTACGGCTGAACGCCAAGAAGAGTGTGCTTTCTCCACTCCAGAGGACCACTTTTTTAGGCGTGGTTTGGGACTCAGTGTCGATGCAGGCGCGCCTGTCACCGCCACGTATAGAGTCCATCCTTGCAGCTGTGAAAAGTGTAAAGCTAGGCCAGCTACTCACTGTCAAACAGTTCCAGAGACTGTTTGGTCTCATGGCAGCAGCTTCCAACGTGATACCTTTTGGACTGCTGCACATGAGGCCCCTGCAGTGGTGGCTCAGGACCAGGGGGTTTTCCCCGAGGGGCAACCCTTTTCGCACAATCAAGGTCACGCGGCGATGCCTACGTGCCTTGGTTATGTGGAAGAAACCGTGGTTCCTGTCCCAGGGCCCAGTGTTGGGAGCTCCTTGTCGTCGCAAACTGCTAACGACGGATGCTTCCCTCACGGGTTGGGGAGCGATCCTGGAGGGTCGCTCATCTCAAGGTCTGTGGGAAGACCATCATCGTTCCTGGCATATCAATCGCCTAGAGATGTTAGCTGTCTTCCGGGCTCTGAGGAGCTTTATCACAGATCTCAGGGGACACCATGTGTTAGTGCATACGGACAACACGTCGGTAGTCGCCTATATCAACCACCAAGGGGGTTTGCGCTCGCGCCCATTATCCAATCTGGCACGCCATATCCTCTTGTGGTCCCAGGGGAAGTTGCTGTCGCTCAGGGCAGCCTACATCCCCGGGGTTCAGAATATAGGAGCAGACACTCTGTCGAGGCAGGGGCCGAGGCCCGGGGAATGGAGGCTCCACCCCGAGGTGGTGGAGCTAATATGGAGGGAGTTTGGCCAAGCTCAAGTGGATCTGTTTGCGTCTCGAGAGACGTCTCACTGTCCACTTTGGTTCTCCCTCACGCATCCAGCTCCTCTGGGACTGGATGCTATGGTGCAGACGTGGCCGAGGCTACGTCTGTACGCTTTTCCCCCAGTTGCTCTGCTCCCGGGAGTTCTGGAGAGAGTTCGCAGGGACCGGGTTTGCCTGCTTCTTATAACCCCGCGCTGGCCGGGCAGAGTATGGTTTCCCGATCCTCTGGAGCTACCCGTCAGGAGGGACCTTCTGTCCCAGGCGGAGGGCTCGATATTTCACCCTCGGCCAGAACTGTGGAACCTGTGGGCTTGGCCTCTGAGGGGGCCCAGCTCATAGAGTCAGGTCTCTCAACTGAGGTTGTGGAGACCATTCTACAGTCCAGAGCTCCCTCCACGAGGAAACTTTATGCCCTGAAGTGGAGAGTATTCACTTCTTGGTGTAGTGACCGTCGGTTGGACCCAGTTAACTGCCCAGTTGGTACAGTGCTGGAGTTCCTGCAAGAGCGGTTCACTGCAGGTCTGACCCCGTCCACCTTAAAGGTTTATGTGGCGGCCATAGGTGCTTACCACATTCCTTTGGGTGGAATGTCTGTGGGGAAAGACCCTTTGGTATCTCGTTTCCTTCGTGGCACTTGGAGGCTGAGGCCTGCAGTTCGCTCTAGGGTGCCACCTTGGGATTTGTCCATTGCGCTGCAAGGCCTTTCCCTGGCCCCCTTTGAGCCCATTGAGGAGGTTCCTGAGAAATTCCTGACTCTGAAAGCTCTGTTCCTTCTCGCCATTTCTTCTCTCAAGAGAATAGGGGATCTGCAAGCATTGTCGGTTGCTCCGTCATGCTTAGAGTTTGCTCCGGGTATGGTGAAAGCTTTTCTACATCCGAGACCGGGTTATATCCCCAAGGTCCCCACTAATGTGGTCAGACCTATTGTTCTGCAGGCCTTTTGTCCTCCTCCTTTTCAGAATGCGGACCAGGAGGCTAATAATTTGCTTTGCCCAGTTCGGGCGTTAGACGCTTATGTCCACAGAGCTGCCCTGTGGCGTAAAAGTGATCAATTATTTGTGTGCTTTGGGTCTCCTAACAAGGGAGGTCCAGTGTCTAAGCAGAGGATGAGCAAGTGGGTGGTCGAGGCTATCTCACTTGCTTATGAGGCGGCTGGGCAGCCTTCTCCTTTGGCTGTCCGGTCCCATTCTACAAGGAGTATGGCGGCCTCTAAGGCCCTTATATCAGGAGTATCGTTACAGGACGTCTGTGATGCGGCAGGCTGGTCCTCACCGCACACTTTCGTCAGGTTCTACTCTCTGGATCTAGACTCTGCTCCAGGGTCTCATGTTTTGTCTTCCTAGTGCTGCTCACCAGATTTCACACGGGACAGACACTTGTAGCTATGGAGGCGTTGGTATAGACGTTCCCCATAGCGTCATTCTCGACGCAACGCGAGTTCCCTTGAAAGGGAACGCCTCGGTTACGACTGTAACCTCGGTTCCCTGAAGAGGGAACGAGCGTTGCGTCGCCCTGCCATATCTCCTTCATGCCTGTCAGCCCGACTTCAGACTATACGAAGCTTTCGTTTTCTGTTTCAGGCCGGCTTTTATAGCTTCCTGGTACGTGACGTCACCCGCCTCTGACGTTCCGCCACACCATTGGACTGATTTTACATGTGCTTCAAGACGTCATCACGCAAAGCGTTCCCCATAGCGTCATTCTCGACGCAACGCGAGTTCCCTCTTCAGGGAACCGAGGTTACAGTCGTAACCGAGGCGTTTTTACAATAGCTATGACAATTTTTTCAATACTTTTAACAAATTTTCTAAACTCTTAACGCACCAACACACCTACAACACACAATTGGCAAAACAGTGAATTTCATGCTCAAAATCACACATTGTAAACTAAACTCCAACACTAATTTTCAAAATACAATAAGCAACAATACACTGTCTACCAAAACACTGCAAACATGTCTCAAAATCAAATAATTTTTCAAAACACTAACATATGTTCTCGTCCAACGGGAAGATTTAGTCAATCATAGCACAATGTCATAAAAACACTAAGATGGAATTACACAAACTGCATTATTTTATATGTGTCAGGTCTGCCCTTATACAACAGACAGTATTGTATTGATCATAGATTGTGTTTTGCACTGCAGTTTCTTTTGAAGCCTCTCTAAAAAAAATGTTGTTGGGTTTAGGTCTTTGCTGCAGAAATTCAATAAAAAAAGACCCATCTCGGAGTGCTTTATAGAATGTACGGTTACAGTATACCATATGGTCATGGGATTGAATGATCCTCAACACCTGAGTGTGTTCAGCTGTGATTTATTTGCATAATTCAATCAGCTGTTTCTCAGTAAGAATAGAATAAAATACAGGGGATATATTTGTGTTTCAGTTCACAATATAAACAGCAGTTTACCTTGACTTTAGCCTGTAAGGTTAGGTTTAGAACATGGTGTTATCTGTTCTGACATACAGTGTGAAAGCATTGGTAAATTTGGCAGTAAAAATCCATTGTTTTGGTCTTGTTTGAGCTTGTGTGTAAAAGAAGTTCAAGCATTTTAAATTTGTGCTAACTGTATGCATTTTGTGTTAAAGCAACAATAAATGTGTTAATAGTATAGCTTACACAGACGGATGTAGTGCTAACTGTGTTAAGAGTTTTGGAAAATTGTTAAATGTATTGAAAAATCTGTCATAGCAATCGTAAAAAACTGTAATACAATATACTGCCTATTGTATAAGGGCAGACCTGATATAAAACAATGCAGTTTTGTGCTATGATTGACTAAATGTTCCTGTTGGAAGAGCACATGTGTTAGTGTTTTGGTAGACATAGTGTATTGTGTTAGTGCATTATTGTATTATTGTATTTATTCATGAAATTAACCATTTTGCCAATTGTGTGTTGTAGGTGTGTTGGTGCGTTAAGAGTTTAGGAAAATTGTTAAAAGTATTGAAAAAATTGTCATAGCGATCGTAAAAAACTCTAACTCCCAATATTATATAAGAGCATATTTTAATTATTTCGTATAACACCTGATTGTTTTTCTTTTTGATTAGGATTGTGATGACTACCTGATGTTATAGATAACAGAGAAAATAAATAAATAAAGGCATTAGGCTTTCTGGTCACACTTTAGATTAGGGTTCAATTCTCACTATTAAATAACTATTAATTATGAATTTTGCCTCAATAAACTCAATTACTACTTATTAAGAGTTAGTAAGGTAGTTGTTAAGTTTAGGTATTGGGCAGGATTGAGGGATGTAGAATAAGGTCATGCAGAATACGGCATTAATATATAATATATAAGTAATAATAAACAGCCAATATAGTAATATGCATGCTAATAAGCAACTAGTTAATAGTGAGAACTGGACCCTAAACTTGCAGACAAGTCAAACCAAAATGAGAGTTACTTTTACACGATTAGGGAACTTTGGTTTCAACATCGGCATGTTCACTATTGTTTGAGGAAATATGAAATATCACAGATCTAAATATGTAATGCAGCTTGTCAGTGTGTATTACTGCCATGGAGATTTGGGGATTTTACACACTGGTTTAACTCCCACAGGCTTGGTTTCACCAGTTCACACCAAGCAAATAACACTAATTGTTTACCACTGTAGCATTATGTTATAATTCTTGATAAGTTTTTATGTTTTTATTTATTTTGAATAGTTGAATATAATAAAGGCACGTTATCAGTAACTTAATAGTTATTTTCTAACTTTTACAAAAGACCTAATGATGTTTGTTACTTTTTAAATATGAAGGTGATCTAATGCTTGCTGACTTTGGTTAATCTGTTTGTGACTCCAAACTGGTTTAACCTAACTGTTACCTAGCTAGACCTTCACCACATGCTTATCCTCAAAAGAATGTTGTGTTTGTATTTTTATATATCCCTATCACTTATACAATAAATAAACTGCACATATACAGTCACATATACAATAAATAAATTAGGCCTACCTTTCTGAATAAATTGACGAACACACCATAGCATTGCGTAAGAAACAATGTTATCACAAAAAATTGGAAACAATGTACCTATTATCACACATCAAACTATCAGTCATGATGATGGGCCAAGATCAGATGGCATTTATTTTTTGTTTATTTCACACTGTGGCAGTAATTATGGCACACATTCAAACACTGTTTGTGTATTTCAATGCAGTGAATTGTTTCCTGGTAATTTCAGTTCATAATCCAACATTGGTTCTAAAGTTAGGAATGACCAATGAGAACTAAATTCAAATGTAGACTCCATAATAGCATTTGAATGGACTTACAGCTTTAAACTTGTAATTTGCTTGAATAGATTTCAACAATTGGTCAATTCAGATCTGCTATCTGTCTGCATGGAATGACCAACTCCAATTTACCTAGAAACCAATGACATTACAAAAAAATCTACTCTCATTGGCTAGACGCTCTCCAGCTTCTTCAAACTGTTTATTATTTATTTATTTATTTGTGATCAACTGTTCTCTATTTGTTTTATATGATGAATGTCACTTACAGATTGCCCAGATTCTTCACATGGAGATCCTCTGTAGTCCCCCTTGTCCACGCCACTGATCCTTAAAACATTTGCAATCAAAGCAAATTACTTATTTTATCACATCTATAAAATCTTAGAAAGAAAAATAAATACATTTAGAAATTAATAAAATAAGAAGCCAGAGAAATTACATAAAAGTAACCTGTCTGTAAAACCTAAATTTAAATCATCATTAGAACTTTTCTCGATTTAAACGCATTTTCTCAAAGCTCTAAACACAAATCCATAAATTCTTACCCAATCTTCCTATTTTCAGGTCAAAATGAAGCTATAGCCTACACTCAAAACCATTAAATCTAGCTGAAAAACGTTCTCGGTTACTAACGTAACCTCGGTTCCCTGAGAGTAGGGAACGAGTATTGCGTAGCTAATACACAGTGGGGAAACTCCTTTCCTCAAAAAATTGTGTATTTAAAACGCAGTGCGTCTAGCTCGCCCATTAGCTCTGCTGCGGAAACTGCACACCATATTGTGAGGTGCCACTGACGCGCGAACCAATCAGGCGACCCCACGCCAGAGCACGTCAGAGCCCGCCAGAATGGGCGTGGCTTATGCCTATAAAAATCCCATTATTTCGCCATAAAATCAGGTTAAATCGACTGAATCGACAAACTCTGACAGATTGCAATAGTGCGGCAGGCTACGCAATACTCATTCCATAATTGAGATGTCTGAAACCTAAAATAAACATTATGTGGTTGAAAACACTGAAAAGTTGTGATATATGACAGCGTGAGCGCCTCCGTCTCTGGCTCAGAGCCAGCCAACCGCAAAAGCACATTTGAATTTAGCGGCTGACACGTGATGCACTGACCGTTCGTCCAGGGACCAGCCTAGACTGATCACACCGTTGTGATCGTACCTGTGAAAGGGTTAATGTGAAACTATGCCTCCTTTTCTTGGCTACCAGATATAGGCTACCAAAGAATTGACCATGAACTTGGAATTGCAATACAATACAGTATATTGTCAATTACAGTACACTAAAAAATAAATGAATTAATTCAGCATCTTTGGCCAAATTGCAGTACTGTACTGGTAATGACCATATATGCCTTACTATAACAGTTTCTTAGTCTTCTGACAAAATACCTCCCCCCCCCCCCCCCCCCCCATGAGTATGAGCATAAAGGACATTTATGAGTTTGAGGGTGTAAAAAATGTGCTATATAGAATAGTAAAAGTTTTCTCATCTAAAGAACTGCTACTGTGTAGTGTAATTATACTGTATGTGTATGCAGTATAAAAACACTGTAGATGAGCCTGTAGGCCAACTTCCCTCATGGCCATACCTGCACAAGAACATGGTCAACTACAGGTATAGTGCTTTGTATTTCATCAGGAATAAATGTCCGTTGACCCCGCCCCCTTCCCTTTCCCCCTCTCCTCTTTCCCATCTCTTCTCTTAAAAGGATAGGAGATTTGCAAGCACTGTCGGTTGCTCACTCGTGCTTGAAATTTACACATGGCATGGTTAAAGCGTTGCTTTATTCTTGACCAGGTTATGTTCCAAAGGTCCCCACTAATGTGGCCGATCTATTATGCTGCTGTTTTCAAGCATGCTTTATAGTTTCCTGGTTCATGACGTCACCCGCCTCTGACGTTCCACCACACCATTGGACTGATTTCCCATGTGCTTCAAGACAGTGTTCACAGTGTGACACTTGAGTTAATTATATTATGTGTTTTGTAAAATGAGTGCATTTTTGTGTAGTGTTTTGCAAAAAACATGGAGATGTGTGAAAAAAGGTGAAATGTGTTTAATGTTTTAAGAAACATGTCTTTGTTTCTAGAACTGAATGAATGGTTTGGGAAACTGGGCCAACTGAACCAGTTATAGAGTGTTAGCAATCGAGAAAACAGTACAACAGCAACAGTAAATGTATGTGTTGTAACAGAATACATTTCAGCATTCAAAAGTTACAGAGAGCTGTATAAAGTACATCTACCTGTTTTCCTCCCCAAAGGTTTGTATGATTGAGGCGACGGTAAAGCGGCTCAAGTTAGGCTGTACTCGTTGCCCAACCTCCCTCATTGTCATACCATGGAAAAGGACATGTCAACTAGTAACACGAATTTCATCCAAGACTGCTTGTTCCCTTCCCCTTCCCCTTCCCCTTCCCCTTCCCCTTCCCCGCTTCTTGGGTGTCCAGAATAATCTGTGGCAAAAATTTTAATTAATTAATTGGTGTAATTTTTACTCCCATACAGATCTACAGATAGCTCTTTTTCCAGATTGTGCACAGTGGTAGTTGCTTTTGTTTAAATTCAAGAAGGTAATGATAGACAGCGACAACTAAATGTTTAGTTGTGAGGCATTAAAGAGCCAGCTATAGACTGGGTGCGCTTCGAGAGCTATTACCAGTTTGCTTTTTTGCATATATATATTTATATATATATATATATATATATATATATCAAATATATATGTGTGTGTGTGTGTTACTGGGTGCTGCTGGTGGTTTAATGCATTGGGGAACCTTACAACCTTCTTACAATCTTACAACCTTCCAGTTTTGGTTTTAAGATTTTGAATAATGTAAATGTGATCTGGTGTTTACAGACTGTACATTTTCTGCCATGTCCAATGTAATTGTGAGTCCACCCTTCAATAACAGCATCTTTGCAAAGTCTCAATTACATTGTGACAAGATCATAAAAAAGTCCATCTTTCCGCTCTTTCCTAAATTTGTGATTGTTGTATATATTTAGGTCAGGGGTCTATTTAAGATTTCATTTCCATTAAAAGCCTCTGATACCTTTTTGATGTAGCATATTTCATCCATTTGACTTCATTGATGTTCATGCTTTAATTTCAGACAAATCTGGCATAACTTCTTTCATAGATTGTGTAATGGATTTGAAGTGGTACATCATTGATTTTTTTCATTTTATTATTTTTTATTTAATGGAATCCCAGTTTGAGAGTACTTTAAGATCCACATAAGTTCTATAAGTTTTTTTTTTTTTTTTTGTAAAATGTGAATAGTTATATTGTTGTTGTTGATAAGGTTGAAGTTCATAGGGTTTAAAATAGTATCCAAGATACTTAGATCATTAGATCAAGTAAAGTAAAGGCCTTATTTTAAACATACAATATTTTCTTATTTGTGAAGGAACACAAACTTGACTATTTACAATCATTGAAAGGGTGCTTCTGTTTTTAATATGACATATTATTTAGATATAATTGAATAATATTTAGATTTCAATCTGCCTAGAGACTAAATATGTAATGAAATGTCTCTCTTGTAATTGAATGGTTTTGAAAAATGGTTTAGGAAGAACCAGTTCATGGTTGTGGTTTTGTTTGTCAAACGCCACGCTTCTGCAACTAAACCATAGGGAGTTTATTGTCAGCATTTTTTAGGAAATGTCAGCGTGTGTTTACTTTCTGATGAGTGGGCCAAACCAGATACACAAGACCACAGACAGAGTATCAAATATATAGCTTATATATTAAGTTAATAATTAATATATATATATATATATATATATATATATATATATATATTAGGGATGGGAATCGATA
Organism: Abramis brama; assembly: GCF_963993115.1. Taxonomy (NCBI): domain Eukaryota; kingdom Metazoa; phylum Chordata; class Actinopteri; order Cypriniformes; family Leuciscidae; genus Abramis; species Abramis brama. The sequence goes on from NC_139978.1 coordinate 14,205,195, forward strand.
AAAAATAAATAAAATAATTAATTGCACAATTTGCTGTAATTAATTGCAATTAATTGCATTTCCCCCAAGCCTGTAATCATCAATATTTAAACTTAGAATTACCTAATTAAATTAAACAACAGGAAAAAAGGAACAGAAAATAGCCCTATATTAAAATAATATTAAACATCAATATATTTTTCTTTTTCAGTAATCAATCAACATAATTTAACAGATTTATTTTTATTTTTTATACTAATTATTAAAATAAAATATAGTCCTACAAAGCTATTATTACCAGAGCATGTGATCAGAGCAGGTAATTTTACCATTGTTGCCCAGCATGACTATACCAGCTCAGCAAACAGAAGTCTACTACAGAGAAATTTCACGTTATTTGAGCGGACTTTGCTTTTCCAGTGCGTGATCGGAACATGATTGGAGCGTTTGGGCCGTTAACGACAGAGCAGAACACTGAGCAGTGAGAGCAGCGCGCCGACACACACACACACACACACACACACACACACGTTATGCGCGGCGCACACATGGAGCGGAAAAGACCCGCTCATGAAAGCTGCGCGAGAATAAAACCTGATCGTGATCGCCGAACATGGAGTGGGACGGCATATTTCCGGCCTTTTCAATAGCAGCCGCAACAGGAAATCATTAAAACGAGGCACAAAAAAAGTGCTGCGTCAATTGCGTTATTTTTTTTAAACGCGTTAAACATCTCAAATTAATCGCAAAGATTAACGCGTTAATTCCCCCAGCCCTAATATATATATTTATGTGTGTGTGTGTGTGTATTTTTACTTTAGGCTACTTGACAAATGAGCCAGATCAAACTATGAAAAAGGGTCAAAAAGGTAATTTTGCAGTTTGGTTTATTTATTTCCTTTGCCCTTTCATCAAGGTTTTTGTGGTTTAAAAAAAAAAATATTAAACCAAATATCTGAAATCATACAGGCTAACGCCAGTTAAAATAATTGGCCAATTGTCGCAAATTATGTGAATAGCATGCAAATACTGACAGGCTCACTGGCAGTATGCAATGCGGTGCAGCGACAATTGCATAAGAATCTTCTCTTTCACTCTGCTTCCATCGTCGAAGATGCAACAGAAGAAACTTCTACTCTGCACAGCATCCGATGGCATTTGCCGATGACATTCTGCAGAATCTGCGTGGGCCCTATTGACCCACTGGACCCCCGCGAGCACTGCATCGCCTGCCTGGGCCTGGCTCACGCTGAGGCTGCCTTTTCCGAGTCTGACTGTGTCCACTGCGCAGACCTGACGGTTTGTGTCTTGAGGATTCAAAGGAATATTGCTTGTGGCCTTACAGTGACGAGGCCCACTGCAGCAGGCGAGCTGCCAGTGGGCCCTCCTTTCCCTCGGGACGAAGGTGAAAATCCTTTTCGAAGTGGCATCCACGCTGCACACGATGGCAGTGCTGCAGGTATTCCAGGCTAAGCTCCTGCAATCCATGGACAGTCAGCAGCGTCACCGCGGACACGATGAAAGACATGCCCGTGGCGATAGACTTCATGCTGATGGCTACTAAGCACTTGGCCCAAGCCATTGGCAGATTCATGGGCTTTATGGTGGTCCATTACAGGCACCTATGGCTAACCCTAGCTGACCTGAAGGACACCGACCGCAAGACGCTCTTCAAAGCGTCAATTACTCCTTCTGGCCTCTTTGGTGATGCCGTGGATTCAGTTGTCGACTGCAGCTCTGAAGCTAAAAAGCATGCGAAGACGATGTGTCATCTAATGCCCCGGCGTGCATTCCAGCCACCTTCAAGCTCATGCTCCTCGTCCACGCCCTGCTCTGCACAGAGAGCGACTAGGCTAGCAAACGGTGCTATATGGCACCCTAGCCCAGAGCAGTGGAGTCTTCATGTGTGGCTTTTTCAGGGATCTTGAGGAGATTTGCCGCTGGTTTTGAAGGCTCTCTCTCTACCTCCATTCGAGCCCTTGGCATCTATCTCTGTAAAGGACCTCTTCCTAAAAAATGCTCTGCTTCTTGCCCTAGCTTCCGCTAAGCACATTGGGGATTTACATGTGTTCTCGGTGGACAGTGATTATATTTGTTTCAGACCCAGTGACTGCAGTGTCACTCTCCTGGTAAAGTCCTAATACAGCCCTGCCACTCCGTCCACTTGGAGGACCGAGAGGTCAGGTGGTCCGTGAACTATAGCCAGGGGGTCCGCAAAATAATTTATAACAGTCTACCGTTTTTTCTGGACTATAAGTCGTGTTTTCTTTATCATCTGAAAGTGATAGTTCATTTATTCCAAAGTGACTTATATAATACATTTAACTTCAAATAATCTAAAAAGTGGGCTCTTAAAGGTTTCTATAGATAGATAATCTATCTATATTTCTTATGTCTGTGTGTCAAGTATTCGCTGTGATTTGGTTGATTTTGGGGCATGTGGAGACAGAGACGGCAGAACCCGCATCCTGTTTTCTTTATTTTTCAAAGGCATGACATTTTGTAGTAATTTTTAATGTATCCACAAATAGAAAATATACACTTTACCGTTTTGAATGATGTACTATTATCTGTATGACCATAAATAAGAGTATTAATTTGATTCCATTGCTGAGGAAAAAATTCAAGTGATTGCGCCAGCGCCTCGCATGCACACAATATGTCAGATCTAGCACTGCTAATTTGACATCGCAGCCTGTTTATTATCAAAATAAAAGTCAACCGAATTTATAAAAAGTTCTGCTTAATTTAATTTGTCTGTTGTACACTATGAAGTTAGGGTACTCCTGAAATAAAAAAAAAAGTATTAAGCAAAGTAAATTTCTTACTTTTTAATCTGCAGTCTGACGTTTAATATTTTACATTATATTAATCTTCCTTCCTTCCTTTTTAGTTTTTTTTAGTTTTTGCTTTTTTCAAATACAATAACAATAACAAACATCAAACAAGAAACAAAGGCAACAACAACAACAACAACAACAAAACACAAAAAAGGAAAAGGGAGAAACAATAAAACAGTTAGAAAATCAACTTTATCAAATCAAGTCATGTGGCACTATATTTATTATTAATTTAAAAAGGGTTTCCAGATTTTATAAAATAATTCACCCCTGCCACTCATTGAATATGTGATCTTCTCTAAGGGTACACAGCAGCAAATCTCCGACAACCACAATCCAATTGGCACATCAGTGTCTGCTTTCCATTTCAGAACAATCATTTTTCTAGCTACTATTATTTCAGTATGCTTAATAGCTTGACTATTTTGGAGATTAGAGTTGGTCAAATTGCCTAATAAACACACCTCTGGATCCATTGGAAAATCACTTCCATGAATCTGCGATATACAAATCACATACTTGCACCTAAAACACCTTAACTTTAGGAGACAACCAGGTGGAACGCAAAAATGTTCCTTCTTCTGTACCACATCTGAAGCAGAGGGGTTTAAATACTGTTGTTAAATTTATGTAACCTAAATGGAGTGTAGTAAAGCTGGTGTAAAAAATTATACTTAATTAATCTATATCTAGAATTCAAAGTTGAAGTGACCCCATCTTTACATAGACTAATTGACCCCACAGGTCCCCATCTATTCTTGCTCCCAAATCCTGCTCACATCTACTTCTGGATTTAGGGTCATCTAAAGGCTGATTTGAGATCAGAGCTTCATATATTCTAGAGATTGTTTAATAAAGTGGTTTATCAGAATAACAGAGTTGCTCAGTAAATATCAAATCATATCTTAGGATAAGTTTTTGCTTTGACCCTTAACTAAAGAATTCTTTATTACTCAAATTGTATCTATTTTTTAACTGTTCAATTGACAATAAAATATTAAAACATTAAAATATTATATAAACAATGCTCCAACAGTATAATTCATTTATCTGCCCATATCTTAAAAAATATGTTTTGATGACACATTGGTAGCAATCTGTTCCCCCATAAAGGTTTTTTTTTAGGGTAAAGAAAATTACCCTGTCATAACAGAGACCACAGTTTATACCAAGTCTCAACTGAATGAATAATCATGTGATTATTAGTTTGTCATCCCATGTATATAAAATATTGGCAGGACATTCTTCTTTCATCTCAAATTTCTCCATATTCAGCCAAGAGGGAAAGGGGGAATATTAATCTTCCTTAATATGAGTTTGAATTATTTGACAGAATTGGATGTCATGCAATATTTTTGAATGGTTAGAAAATAATAATGCTCATAATACCCTGAAATGCCTGTTAAAATCAATTCCAGGCAAATACTCCGTAATAATTAAATTAAAAAGGTACATTTTTGATGCTGGTAGTCGGACAATCCAATTGTTATATCTAGGCCTGATCTCATATAGTAGGTATTTTATCAATTATGATTAAAGCAAAAATGTGGAGTTTATGTAAATTTGTCATGATTTGGTTTTGTTTCATGTCCCTGTTTCATGTCTGTCATGTGATCCCCTGTTCTAGTCACTAGATCCAACCATGTGTTCTGTGTTGTCATGTTGTCATTGGTTCATTGTTTCATTGTTCACTGGTGTCCCTTGTTTTGTCATTAGTCCTTGTGTGTTTAAACCCTATGTTTGCCTTGTTCCTTGTCAAGTATTGTTTGTGTAACCACTGTTTGGTAAGTGTCACAGCCATGTTTTTGTTTATGTTTTGAGTTCATGCCATGTCCTGGTGTCCTGTTCCCCTGCACGGGCCTGGCCCTCCATTCCTCCCCCAAGACCGCCTCAGCTCCTCAACCCTCCTGAACTTTTTAAGAAATGAAGAAAGAGAAAGAAAGAAAGCAAGCAAGCAAGCTTAAATGGGTCTAAAATGGGCGTTTAAATTTGTATTTTGACAGTTTGAGTTTGAACAGTCTTGGCTCACTGGTCCTTCTGTGTGCATTCGAAGTGCTGATTGGCTCGCAAATAGAACCTCATTGTATCAAGTTAGAGTTCAACTTTGTAGATTTAACCTTTTTGTTTTCTTAATGAAAAGTCCTAAAATGTACACATGTACACATCTCTCACATCACATAATGTAAATAAGTTGTCATAGAATGAGAATGTGAATAACTAATCTTTGACAAAAATGTCACATAGAACCTTATAATTCCAAGAGTATGATGTAGTGGTTAAAACAACTTTGTGATTTTTAATCCTTGTTTCTTGTCCACTGATGGAGATGTTGATGCTATGATCCTGATTTGTGCAAAGCGCCATAAATAGATCCAGAGAGGCCTGTTGATGTTCCAAACAAATAACTGAAGTTCATTAAATCAAAAATAAAGATGCATAAAACAAACCAAACAACTTTTAGGCCGCTTGCATGTTTGTTGCACCATGCCAACCTGCCTCCATGTGCACGGTCAAAAGACTGTATGCTCTTGCACCAGCACACCCCTCCTGTCAGGGGTGGCCTATCCTATCCCTAACCTAGACGGAACACACAGAAATTAACACAATAAACAATATTTCAACAAACTGATTCAGAAACCTGCATACACGCATTAGATATGGGAATGTTCGTCATGATGAAATTATATATTGGGTTATAATTTTGCCATTATGACTTGGAGTGTGAATGTTTTATTTACATAATTTTTTTTATTAACGCTATTTAGACACATTTGAACATGCAAACCCTAAACCTACCCGTTTGAATATTATATCATTTAAAACACAGGATATAACAGGCAGATATGACTACAGGCACAATTTAGTACAAAAATTGCATGTGTTCTGAGGCCGAACGACTGATTTGTGTGAAGAAAAGACCCAAAAGTGATCACCGTCTCCATCTGCCGTAGATCATGCACACATATAAAAATTGCCACCCAAATACATGTTATTTCAGTTTTGATAGTGAAATTGCATTGGCTCTCGTATGTCTCATGACTATTTGCGTCATTACGTCAGCTTTGATTGTGAAATGGCATTTGCTCTCCTGGGTCTCGTGATTGATGGCGTCATGCTAAAGATTCTCGCGTGTGTTTCTTTTGAATGAGACATGACTGAGCGCACGGAGCGGCAGGATCATTTCAGCAATTAAAGCATAAGGATCCACTTTGTTCTTCACATAAAGATATCTTATATTATGGCTTCAGAAGACTTTGAATGCAACATGAGTTGATCCTCCTGTTACCCTCAAATTTACAAAAAAAAAATAAAAAATCCCCACTGGAGTCAATTTGACCCCAGCAAATTAAACCCATATAGAATGTTTCTTTGTTAACTACTTAAATAGGCTTTTAAATAAAACACCAATAACACACAGGGACGCGCAGCAGCACAAACATGTCAAATATTAAAAAATAAAAGGATTAAAATGTAAAAGATTATGTGTACATAAAGATATGGTGGAATCTGGTAGAGGGTGTGCTTTAACCTTGTGCAACGAGCAGATCCGTTTGCGCTCTGGAGAAGCGTTCAGTTTTTCCGCTTGCAAATTCCGCCATGTAAATAGCGAATCCGCCATGGCGCGAGCGCAACTGGCTTTTAAAGGGAATGGGAGATGAGAATCTGATTGGTTTATTTCACGTTACGCCCAAAACACACCCATTAATAAAAGAGAATAGGGACAACCCTTTTAGACCATTGACCATTTTTCCGGTCGTTAAACTAGCAAAAGTGGATTCGGACACGCCCTAAGTGAACTTGCGCCTTGTGCTTTTGACTGTGCGCTTAGATTGTTAAAATAGGGCCCTAGGAGTCTCATGCTCATCTGAGGAGGATGCTTCATAATCAAGGTCCTCCTCAACATTATCAGCTGTCTCAGACACATTCTCCTCTTTGTCACTTTCACTGTCAAAGAACTGACAAAATCTCATCGACAGAAAACCTTTGCTTAGAGTTCATTTTCAATTTAGAGAGAGCATAAAGAGAGAGCTCACAGAGCACAAAGAGAAATGGTTGAGAAGGCTTCTGTGGTAGCGTTAATATGTTTTATCTAACATTTTATTTTCCCCCTCCCCCACGGCACAAAATATCAAGAACACAAGTTTTTGCAAGTATTACGTTTTCCCTTCCCTGGAAAAAATATAATTGGCACTGGAAATATGTAATTTCTTGTGAGAATTATGATTCCCACTCCACCATGTTGTGTGAGCTATGAGTGGTTCTCGCAATACTACAGCAGTCTTTATCTGACGCATAAGGCAAACAACTGGAAAACAATGGGGTACCCTACGCGTCGAAAAAATATGCTAAAGGGGTATCCTGTATGTTTAAAAGTGACTCTGAGGGGTCCTGACCAAGCATCAATATGTGACAAGTTGGGTGTAGGAATGTGTTTTTGATAGAATTACCTCCATGCTTCCCAGAACTTCTCCAAGTGTTTAATCAGGTAATGTGCCTTTTTTGGAAGCACAGCTAACTTTTCTTAACTATGAACTTCAATAAATGCAATTACACGTTCATGCTTAGTAATGCCCATCTTGAAGCTGTACTCAGGGTTTCAACTGTGACCTCCACCAGGGCAAACGTGGCTCGATCATACTTTTAAGTATGACAAAAATATGTTAGTAATATAATTTGAAGTAAATGAAAGGTAACATCTCAGCAAATAAAGTAAATTTCGAGAAATACTAAGCTTTCTTGTGCTTGAATGTAAAAAATTACCCTCCTATGAGATATCAATCACAGCAATGGCCCCCCCAGGCATTTTGAGTTTGAGACCCCTGATATACACAGTATATATAGGTATACAGAGACTCGGACATATAAACTCAATGTATGTAAAATGAATGTAGTCATTTTTATAGTTTTATCTACCGATTCCAAATCTTATATAAATTACATATTATCTGTATACATTTATGTTCATTTAAACTAAATCCTTAATAATAATAATTGTTAAATCAAGATTGTTCATGTGTGGATAGGGGTATCCCAACAAACAGAAGACGTCCCCCAGACATTGCACAACTTCATTAGGTCCGCTAATGTGATGAACGTCCCCCACGTCCTTTTAACGTTTATAACCCTACACAAAGACGTCCAGGGGAAGTTTGCAGTGGCTGTTCAGGGGACATTTTTTTGTTAGTTGGGTAATAATTATATAAATAATATATAAATCATATAAAATAATTTCAATGGTAATCATTGCTAAAAGCCAGTCAATTTTGTATTTATTGCGTGAGATGTCACTTTGCTCACAGCTGATTGGTCCAATTTTGGTCAACTTGCCACCTAAACCAGCTTCATACTATAGGCCCTATAGTCAGTAAATAAAACACAATTTTTGTGATACTTCTTTGTTAAAATTGGTAACATTTTGATATTCTGCAAGGTGTATGTAATCTTTTGACCACAGCTGTACATTTATTGCCAAAAGTGGCTGTTTCATGGCACTTCAAGAGCTCAACAACAATTAAAACAGTTGGTCACTGCAAAATATTTGGTAACACTTTATATTACGACCCGCAAACAACTGCGTAAGTAAACCGAAATTACGGTGTACGTTTCTGTAATTATAGTGTACTTCCGTGTAGGTATAAGGGAACAATATGTTAAGTTTTGGGTAATAAATGGGTACAACCAGACAAGCAAATTATTTATAATGTAATTATTTTAAAACTAACAGGTACCTATTCTGTTAATACAGTGAGGAAAATAAGTATTTGAACACCCTGCTATTTTGCAAGTTCTCCCACTTGGAAATCATGGAGGGGTCTGAAATTGTCATCGTAGGTGCATGTCCACTGTGAGAGACATAATCTAAAAAAAAAAATCCAGAAATCACAATGTATGATTTTTTAACTATTTATTTGTATGATACAGCTGCAAATAAGTATTTGAACACCTGTCTATCAGCTAGAATTCTGACCATCAAAGACCTGTTAGTCTGCCTTTAAAATGTCCACCTCCACTCCATTTATTATCCTAAATTAGATGCACCTGTTTGAGGTCGTTAGCTGCATAAAGACATCTGTCCACCCCATACAATCAGTAAGAATCCAACTACTAACATGGCCAAGACCAAAGAGCTGTCCAAAGACACTAGAGACAAAATTGTACACCTCCACAAGGCTGGAAAGGGCTACGGGGAAATTGCCAAGCAGCTTGGTGAAAAAAGGTCCACTGTTGGAGCATTCATTAGAAAATGGAAGAAGCTAAACATGACTGTCAATCTCCCTCGGACTGGGGCTCCATGCAAGATCTCACCTCGTGGGGTCTCAATGATCCTAAGAAAGGTGAGAAATCAGCCCAGAACTACACGGGAGGAGCTGGTCAATGACCTGAAAAGAGCTGGGACCACCGTTTCCAAGGTTACTGTTGGTAATACACTAAGACGTCATGGTTTGAAATCATGCATGGCACGGAAGGTTCCCCTGCTTAAACCAGCACATGTCAAGGCCCGTCTTAAGTTTGCCAATGACCATTTGGATGATCCAGAGGAGTCATGGGAGAAAGTCATGTGGTCAGATGAGACCAAAATAGAACTTTTTGGTCATAATTCCACTAAACGTGTTTGGAGGAAGAAGAATGATGAGTACCATCCCAAGAACACCATCCCTACTGTGAAGCATGGGGGTTGTAGCATCATGCTTTGGGGGTGTTTTTCTGCACATGGGACAGGGCGACTGCACTGTATTAAGGAGAGGATGACCGGGGCCATGTATTGCGAGATTTTGGGGAACAACCTCCTTCCCTCAGTTAGAGCATTGAAGATGGGTCGAGGCTGGGTCTTCCAACATGACAATGACGCGAAGCACACAGCCAGGATAACCAAGGAGTGGCTCTGTAAGAAGCATATCAAGGTTCTGGCGTGGCCTAGCCAGTCTCCAGACCTAAACCCAATAGAGAATCTTTGGAGGGAGCTCAAACTCTGTGTTTCTCAGCGACAGCCCAGAAACCTGACAGATCTAGAGAAGATCTGTGTGGAGGAGTGGGCCAAAATCCCTCCTGCAGTGTGTGCAAACCTGGTGAAAAACTACAGGAAACGTTTGACCTCTGTAATTGCAAACAAAGGCTGTACCAAATATTAACATTGATTTTCTCAGATGTTCAAATACTTATTTGCAGCTGTATCATACACATAAATAGTTAAAAAATCATACATTGTGATTTCTGGATATTTTTTTTAGATTATGTCTCTCACAGTGGACATGCACCTACGATGACAATTTCAGACCCCTCCATGATTTCTAAGTGGGAGAACTTGCAAAATAGCAGGGTGTTCAAATACTTATTTTCCTCACTGTAAAACATTTTCTTACTTGTGGTGAGCAACTTAACTGTTTACAATACATGAAAAAGTGCTTTGTTTTTAATATGACATATTATTTAGATATAACTGAATGATATTTAGATTTAAATTTGCCTAGAGACTAAATATGTAATGAAATGTCTCTCTTGTAATTGAATGGTTTTGGAAAGTGGTTTAGGAAGAATATGCTATAACCAGTTCATGGTTGTGGTTTTGTTTGTCAAACGCCACGCTTCTGAAATGAAACCATAGGGAGTTTATTGTCAGCATTCTGTGGGAAATGTCAGCGTGTGTTTACTTTCTGATGAGTGGGCCAAACCAGATACACACCACCACAGACAGAATATCAATATTAAAGTTAATTAAAAAGAAGTTCAAATGAAATTTAAATTACCCATTTAAATTATTAGCCAGATTAATTTATAAAAAAAAATTAAAATAATTTTAAAGCATTAAGACCATCAAACATTAAAATGGAGGTGTTTAATGCAGGTGTTGATTATCAATGTTAAAACACTGGGCTGTGACTAAATATTATGAATAACATAATAAGGTAAATCTTCATCAAAATGACAGTAACTTTCACATGATTAATGAACTTCCTTATAACCATGTGACTTCTGTATGAGGAAGTATCACAAACCTAAAAACTTGGTTTAGGTTTGGCTGTGTTCGTGACAGCCATGGAGCTCTGGGGACTTTGCAAAACTGGTTTAACATGATTGTACTGGTTACATAATGAAACAGACTCCTTTGCCTTTTACAGGAATGGTACGGCATTAAGTAAACAATGATGATTTGCCAATCTAACCAAAAATTCCCTATAGTTTCATTTCATAATACTGTTATTACAACAATAATTGTATTGTTTTGATGAACAATTGTGCCACAAAACAGGACGTTTTAGTCTTAGATTATACAATAATAATAATAATAATATGTTTATTTTTTTTAGCACCTTTCAAGAACCCAAGGTCGCTTCACAAAATAATACAAACAGTTGACAGACAAAGAGACAAGCAATCTACTTATTATAACAATCAAACAAGCAGAAAAGCAGATGGAGACAACCAACATGGGAAGTTATAGAACTCAAGAAAACGTCAATTTCGATATAGTAAACATGTTACATAAAAAATGAAAAAGTGGAAGACAGAGAAAATAGAGAGGAAAATAATTATTTACAGAGCATGGTGAATAGATGCGTTTGGAGGTCTGGAGGTTAGGAGTGGCACGAAGATTAGGGGGCAGCTTATTCCATAGCTTAGGGCCTATATCACTAAAAGCCCTCCCACCCACAGTAGAAAGTTTATACTTGGGTACTACAAGCAAATTGTCATTGCTAGATCTAAGGGTCCAGGCAGGAACATATGGGTGGCACTAACTCAGCAAGGTATTGAGATGCAGGGCCATGACAGGCTTTAAAAACTAAGAGTAAAAGTTTAATAGCAATGCTATTATACATAGCAAACCTTTAATTCAAATATATCTATAAAAACAGAATTACTTCAAAAGTTGCTAGACTGCAATCTTCCATCTATCCATTCTCTAGACTGCTTGTAATTTGTGGAGTTTCAGGGATGTTGGAGAATATCTCAGTATCTCAGGTTAAAAACAGGGAAATCTCCTGAATGGATGTCAGTACATCACAGAGTTTAGACTGCCATCTTGTGGTTGTTAATATTTCACATACCCAAGATCAAACCCCTTAGGTTTTTAATTATTGTGATATTTACTGTTGGGATAATACTGCCACCTAGAGGTTGTAAATAAAAATGGCAGGCTCTTGTCTCAAACACATTAAAGTCACCATAAAAACCTAAATGGACATTTTTTTTTTTTTTTTTTATGGAATATTACCGTTTTTTTAATAATATAAATTTATTTATCCACACACACAATTCATTAAATTTTTAATCAAAACAACTTCCCCTCCCTCTGCAGTGTTTTTGAGGGCTGCACAACCTGTCACTCACATGAGATCACATCAAAAGCAAAAAACAAAACAAAACAAAACAAAAAACACAATGATCTAATGATCCAATCAGTTCCCAAATGGACACAATCAAGTCAATGTACATAACAATAGGGAAGAAAGGTAAGACTATATATTTTCAGTTTCCCATATGCCAACTTCAAGTTTAAAAAAAATGCTGTAAAAGTATTATGGTGATTGGTACAATATTTGCCATTAAGATGACTGGAAAAATGGAAAAATCAACCTGAATTCACCCTATAAATTATTTTTGTTTATTATTAAATACAATTAAATACCTGGAATACATTTAATCCAGTGATCAAAGTTTTTTATTTTTAAAAAACATTTTTTTTTATTGTTCATGTGTTTTTGTATTCACTGCCATAGACCTTAGTCAAGACAGAACTATTTAATTTGAAAATGAGGCTGTGATGGATAGAAGTGCAGTGTGTTCAATGGATTGTACTGTTGTTTAACAACATTTGTTTGTCAGCTGACAAAAATTGAAAATTACACTTGATCTAGGATCTTTATAGTGTGGGCCATTGTAAAGACTAAGTCTATCCCTCGCAGCCTCATTTTCATTCACAAGAAAATCCACTTGCAGCTTTGATTGTCATGGTAGATGAGCAGTCTTGTGTGATTTAAGTTGTGTGACTGAAACATGATTGGGATTCTGTTTTAATGAGTGTATATTCCATAGGCTATATGACCAGTTTTATTTTTCAATAAATTAAAAATGAACATCCCATTTGCACTTTCACTTCAGAATTATTTCACTTATACTGACTCTTAAAACATATTAGCTTTTGAATTGAGCCTCTGAATCATTAAATGTGGTTTAAAATGTATTAAAATATAAATTTCCCAGAATATTTGTGTCACTGTTAAGGACTTTTATATTCTATTTTGTTTATCTTAGTTCCTGTTACGTATAATTATTACCTGCAGTCATTATGTTTGTCTTGTATTTAAACTCCCTATTATGTCCAGTCCCTTGTCGGTTCTCGTATGTGCTCAGTGGTTTGTGATTTCCTCCTATGTTTCTCTGAGTGTTAGGATTAAATAAGGATTATTCTGAGTTCATATTCCGCCTCATAGTGCGTGCAGACCAGACCGTTACAATTTGATGCACATGCATTATAAAAGTATTTACAGTTGTGGGAAACAATGAATGTTTTTCTTAGTGTGCTTAAGGTGTGCTTCTTGAGGAAACAACTAATTTAACTGGTTTTATTTAAGTTAGAAATGTCATTTAATCTGACTATATTGTTGTTATTCCGAAGTGCGCATACGATGGACACTACGATTGGCGGCGGGGTATTTGTTTAACATCGTAAACGATTGACTTGTTTAAAGTTTAAATAATGTAAATTGAGGGTGTCCTTTTCCAGCCAATTCAGAAAAAAATATAGTTTTATCATTATTATTACAGAATAGTCCGAGCTAATGTAAATCAGCTAGCTAACACTGTTTTCTTTAAACAAAGACGTTTGTTGTTTAGCAGTTTAATGAGATGGTTACAAAACCACAGTAAATTAAAACGATTTTATTTCTCCTACTGTTAACAAGTGTACCTCAGCTTGTCCATGTAACATTAATAGATTGACCATGGTTCATCATGTTAAATTCTGTTGATTTTACAGGGGCTGATGAACACACCCATGTTCTAATTGAGTGGAGAGTGGCTAATGAAGCCCATTCACTGGAAAGAGAAATGCTGCAATTAAAGGTTTTGAGTAAGTATACAAGACAAATGTAATATGTTAATTTATTCAAGTGTAGATTCAATGGTAAGTTAGTTGTAGATGTAAACATTTCTACTCAAGCTCTTACTGCATTCTTTTTATGCTTGATTTCTGTGTATTTATTGCAGAGTTTTTATCACAGAGCAGAGGCTAGAGGGCAAAATGTCTGCTCTTCAGATTAAAAAAAAATGGGAGAACCTTGAACAAAAATATAAAGTAAGATTTTTTATTATTATTATTGTAGTTCACCCTAAAATGAGAATTCTGTCATGATTGAATCATTCTCATGTTTGGCCCTGTAATGCAATCATTTAACGAATCATATGTTTTACAATATAATTGACTGTCTTGATATTCTGTTTTCAAATATTTGTAGGATCTGAAATGTCCACAGACTGAGATGAGCACTGAGGATGGGGAGGTTACAGCAGCATCCTGGAAATGGTATTCTGCCATGGATGAGGTAATAGGGGGCAGACCCTCCATCACACCACCCACCCTTATTGCCTCATCTGACCCGGATGTTGCTGTTACCTCTCCATCCTCAGTGAGGTCAGAACGTGAAAGAGTAGGGAGTAAAAGGAAAGATTTTGAGGAGCTGATCCGAAAGATGGAGGAGAGGGAAGCTGAAAGAGAAAGAGATGCCATTGAAAGGGAGGAGAGGCGATGGAGAGAGATGGAGGAAAAGGAGGAGAGAGCGACGAGAGCATGAGAAGAGACTAGAACAGGAGGCCAGAGAAAGAGAAGAAAGAAGAGACTGAGAAGTGAGAGAGAGAGTAAGGGAGACAAAAGAGAGAGGAAAGATTTCTTCAGCTTTTAGAAATAATTGCAAAAAAATAATAAAGGAATCAAATGGTACACACTCTCTTTTCATTTATTTGTCACTGTGTCATGCTGTTTTTTAAAGTTTTATTACAAAACACTTCATTCCCAGGGATTTACAGTAGCTAGATTGTCAGTTGTAAAGTGCTTAATATGTGGCATTGAGTAATTAATATTTTTTAAGTGTTTTGTGTGTGTATTTTGTAGCAGATTCCAGATGGTTTTTGAAACAAGTGCCACACTGTAGATAAATACCCACACACTCCAGACACCGTTAAAATGTATTTGTTTTATTTTTGTGTATTTAACTTTAAAATGGATACAGAATACAAAGCTTTAAACAAAATCACATCACTTTGGCATAAAATAGTATAATAGAGCTTAAAGCACCACCAAAAGGAAAAGTATTAAAACAATATAAATAATAATTCAATATATGTTTCTTTCAAAGCATGTGTACAAGATGAAGACTTTACACCTTGGGTAATTTTTGGATTTCCACTTGGAAGTAAATAATTTGTAAAACACTGAGCTCAAAAATGTGATTTGTAGCTAGAATTTTAAAGATTTGGTATACAAATTCACACACAGCCTAAGGCAGTGTGCCAGTGGTTGGTGGGTGTCACCTCTAGGGACCACTGTGGCTCCGAGATCCCCTGTCGATTAGCCTGGGTCTGCAATATCCCCAGTTTCCGCAGTGCAGCCGCGAGGAGGCCCGACAGGGAGGCGCGCTGGAAGATGTTTCATGCGGGGGGGCTGAGGGCTGGGTTGGAAAATGTGATGTCATTATGTTGTGGCTGACGACAAGACATGAAATTTCTCTGTACTGTATAGGCCTACGTGTTGAAGCCATTAAAGAAAACATTTTTAGTTTCATATTTATGTTTAAGTATTATAGGCTAATGTTATTTTTTAGTTTAATCAATGTTGATTATGAAAGTGCTGAAAATAATGATACATCATGAGATGCGCAATTTGTCTGGAGACATGGAGTGGGTAAGACATGATTTTGAACACTTCATTAAGTTTTGTTTTGTAGAAAGACTCTTTTTAAAAGATTTTCGTTTTGTATAAATTGTATCTTAATTTTGATCAATGTTTTATCAACCAATTGCCTGTATTTAATAAATAAAAAGCAAATATATAGCATACAATATAATAAGACACCAGCATGATCACTTTACCGCAGCCCCCCCCCCCTTCCCGCGTTACTGCCAGGGGGGTAATTGAGCGCTCGATTTCCGTACCACCCCCGGGAGCCGCCATTGGCTAACAAGCCTTCACCTGCTGTTAGCATCCCATTGACTCCCATTCATTTTGGCGTCACTTTGACAGCAAATACCTTTACATCTGAGGCGTTTAAAGACTCCATTTGTCCATTGTTTATTTCTAAAGAAACACGACAATGTATAAAAGGCTCCATTACCTTGTAGCTTACGTTATGGCCCCGTAGAAGCAGTTTTTGTAAAAGTAGGCTAACGATTGCGTCATAACTACGCGACTCTCTGGAAATTACCGTAGAGACAGGAAGAGAAGCTCGCAGTCAATCGGGGGGACGTGGAGGCATAATGTCCGATAAAGTCTAGGGAGAAGCCCATAGAGAGTCATGACGTTGCTCCAGCTCCTAGCTCATGGACAGCTCCTACTCACACTCTCCGTCTTAGCGAGATTCGGAAGGGAATGGTTCAGATTTCGCTCGGCACAGCTACTAGAAAACTTACAACTGTCAGGCAGGCTGCTCACGTCACATCCACGTCGTCAAGCTCAGTTTGAGTCTGCGCAGTACGCTCGGCAATCAGGAAATGAGGGCTTCTAATTTGCTTCACTTTTCTCCGTTGAAGTCTATGGGGTCGCTGTGTCCAGTTTATATACTGTCTATGGTTACTGCCGACAGGAGTCTTGGTGATGGAGAGGCTTTGTCCAGCGGCAGTGAGCTGTAAGACAGAGGGATGCACACAGATAGCCATGCACCTCTCTAAACTACTGCACTGTACGCATCACAGCACCCTGTGGGCTGTGCCCACACACACACACCTAACTATTTACATAATAACTAACATAGACAAGCTGGAACACTGTCAATCTGAGAACAATAACTGATTTTTAGTGTCTTAACCTGTTGAAGTGTCTTACAGGTAATCATGCTCATGAAGAGCAGGCACACAGTTGCCTGGTGCAGACACCGCTGCAGCTAAATTGTCCCGCACGTGTTCTCCTGCGCTGGCTTTTGTGTTGCGGGGTTCAGGTGGGCCATCGTCATCCTCCGCAACTTCTGGATCAACTATGTCCCCATTGAGAAGACAGAGGTTGTGGAGCACTGTGCAGCATGAAACGACATCTGGCACAAAAGCTGGGCTAACTTCCAGGGCCTTTAAAAAAAATGTAACGCCAGCACGTTTTCAGCATCCCGAAGGCCCTCTCGACGATGTTCCATGCACGAGAATGCTTCCTGTTGTAGCGAGCCTGTACAGCATTCTGTACAGGCTCTCTGTATGGCGTCATGAGGCAGATGGGCGCACTCAGGCAAGGATACCCACCATCTCCAAGGATGCATTTTCCTGCAGGTGGAAACAGGCGGCCAGTGTACACAGGGCTGTTCTTCAGCACCCTGGCATCGTGCACCGACCCAGGATACCCAACAAAAATGTCGAGGAACTTCCCCTGGTGGTCAGTGATGGCCTGCAGCTGTACAGAATTAAACAGCTTCCGGTTGAAGTAGCACTGGACGTCACTTGCTGGTGGTTTGATGCGGATGTGACAGCCATCTATTGCCCCAGATATTACACTGAAAGCTGGAGACCCTGCCAGCTGGGCAAAACCTGCTCCCACCGCCTCCAGGTCATCTGCGCTGGGGAAAGCGATGAAAACAAAATGCCGATGACTGCCTTGCTCATTCTGTGCACAATGTCGTGCACAGTAGACTTCGGGATGTCAAAGGCGAGTGACACTACCTGGCTGGTATGATGCTGCATGGGCCAGCCAGTAAAGGAACACCAGCACCTCAACGTCCTTTTCCCACCCATGGTCGCAATCAGGTTTCACTGCAGCAATCAAGGACTGGATGGACTGCCGTGAAAGTCGGAGGTTGGGGCGGAGGTCTGCTCCATCTTCAAAATACAGCCGAAGAATTGGCACAGCAGCATTCAGGTGGCAGTAGGTTGTAGGGCTCACAATCTGTAAACGTGTATATAGTTTTATTTTAGAATACAATTTGAATTAACAAGATACTTATTTCCTGTGTTGGCTTATTTATAAATATAATATGTTTGTATTTATATGTATATGATCCATTTCTTATGCATGATGTATTTGAATATATGTGTGTATATATTATATATATTATAAATATAAATATAATGAAGACATCAGATGTAAAAGCCTCTAAGTGCCAAATGAAATTTTCTTCTAGAATTATCATTTTTAGCAAGCTTGTATATTTATGTTCAGTTATTTCACTAATGGTAATGAAAAGGAGCTATTGCCATTAAAATTCAATTTAAAATTGCCATTAAAATTAAATATAAATTACCACTATAATCTCGTTTTCTGAACGCTTCCATTTTGTAAAAAGGATGTGTTACAGTTACAGTAATCAGTAGGCTACTTCTATTTTTCTAGGACACAGAGACGATGAAATGGAAGAAGTCTGCCAAATATTTCAGTTGATTCGTGCCAGCGGGGAACAGGCATGCAAGAGGATTTTAAATCAAAATTGTATTATTTATTATCTGTATTTTATTTTATTATTATTATTTTTTTTAATTTATTTATTTATTATTATTATTATTATTATTATTATTATTTTCTGTGTGTATGTAGCATATGTGTACGTTTTTTTCCAGCTGTTATTTGTATTTTTTTAATGTGTGTTTATTGTCTGTAATGGCAGCTGCTTCTATGCACTACGCACTTTTGAGACAAATTTCCCCTAGGGGACAATAAAGTATATTCTATTCTATTCTATCTATTCTATTTACCCCCGCTGCCTGGCTAGGGCCAATATAGCCTGTGATGTGGACGAGATTCTCTGGCCTGACCCAGACCAAAGATGGGATGCTGAGGCAGAGTATTTTTTTGTTTTGTTTTGTTTGGTGAATTGTACTGTACAGTACATTAAGGAATAAAAACATGTGCCAATGTATCCATTGGTTGTGTCTTTTGTGTTCATCATGTGAAAAGGTTTGTGAGGGGGGGAACCACAAGCAACATAACTTACCAGTTTTGGAAATGTTGTTTTGAATTTATTGCACCAGTGTGTTAGACTATGTTGTAGTGTGTGTGTTTGTGAGGGCTTGTGTGTCCTGTCTGAGGGCAAAATTTGTTTTTTCAGCAAGAGTGAATGGTTTTGAGTGAAGAGCTTCATTTTGGATGAAAATAGGATGTTTGGGGAATTGGGTGAGATGTTATGGATTTGTGTTTACAGTTTTGAGAATACAAGGCATAGTTTCAAGAAATGTGTTTAAGCAATCGAGAAAAACTTTAAAATGTATTAAAATATAAATTTCCCAGAATATTTGTGTCACTGTTAAGTCATTATGTTCGTCTTGCATTTAAACTCCCTGTTATGTCCAGTCCCTTGTCGGTTCTCGTATGTGCTCAGTGGTTTGTGATTTTCTCCTATGTTTTCTGAGTGTTAGGTTTAAATAAGGATTATTCTGAGTTCATATTCTCGTAGTGCGTGCAGACCAGACGTTACAGTTTGATGCACAGGCATTATAAAAGTATTTACAGTTGTGGGAAACAATGAATGTTTTTCTTAGTGTGCTTAAGGTGTGCTTCTTGAGGAAACAACTAATTTAACTGGTTTTATTTAAGTTAGAAATGTCATTTAATCTGACTATATTGTTGTTATTCCGAAGTGCGCATACGATGGACACTACGAAATGTCATTTAATCTGACTATATTGTTGTGTCTGCAGAGTTATTGTGTAGCCACTAGATGGCAGTGGAGGGAAGGAAAGGAGAAGAGTAGTAAAGAGAGGAGAGAAAATACACACTCATGTCTGTGCTTGCTTCTTTATTTGATTACAAGACGTACAAACATTCCATTCCTGCCATGCCCTGGCGAGCCTTCATTTACTTTTACTGTATGGCTCAAAATGTTTGAAAATTACCTACTCGTAATCGATGCTACTGATGACATGTGGCCGGAGGCAAGAAAGCGAGCTGTTCTGCTACATGCTTTGGGCAAAGAAGGACAAAGACTGTTTTATACCTTACCAGACACAGGCAATACTTATACTACGGCTGTCGCTGCACTGAAAAGGTATTTCGTTCCTGCAGTTAATGTTGTCGCAGAGAGACACAAATTTACACGGAATGTAAAACAAAGGGACAGAAAGACAATACTTTCCCCTTCGTCAGATCGGTCAGTTGTAGGCCTAGTCCAGGCAAAGTAGCGTTTTACGACAGACTAATTGTAAAATAATTTTTTGCAGCTTAGATCTTTTCTATGAGGTGTCCAGAACAACATACTAAAAGTCTTAAGAAATCCTAGTTGAGGACATATGTTAAATTCTCATCAATCCGAGATGTGTGCCAATAAGGCCAGGCAACAATACACCCCAATGGGGCTATTTTTTTCCTTTACTCCTATCAAAATTAAACTTTACACAATGAAAGTACCCATGAAAAGTAAAAAAAAATTGTATTACAAGTTTCTTTGAAAATTAATTTTAATATGCAAATGAGCTATACACTAATCGAATATGCCAAATAGGCTTAATTTTTTCCTTTACTCCTACCACAATAAAACTTTACATAGTAAAAGTATACACTGTAAAAATAAAAGGTGCCTGGAGGAACTTTTTGGGGTTCTTCACTTTGCCACACCGGCGGAACCGTCTGTAGATCCTCTAGGCACCCTTTAAAAAGGGGTGGTTCTATGAAGAACCACACAAGTTTCCTGAGGAACTCTTATATTAAGCACTGTGTGGAACCACTTTCTCCAGGAACCAAATTTAATTTTTTTAAATATTTAATTTCATGTTGTTACTATGGTTACCTTTGACTTCTATTATAATAAACAAATTGAACCAAATACAAAATAAGAATTGTTTATTACATATTTGATATTCATTTTTATACATACACTTCCATGCACATAGGAAAAAAAGCTAACTATAGATTAATATCAATGAATACACAAAAAAATAGTATAATACATAAGCAACATGAATAATCAACCATGTACATACAATAGATAAACAAGAAAAGACATTTCAACAAAATGCATGGAAACACAAAAATGTAAAAAAATTACATTTTGACTAATTAAAAATGTCCATCTTCACTTAACTTTAAAACATTTGTGTTTCAGTCCGATGGTAAGTCTGACATCACTGTTTCCAAGTCCAAAAGCTCTATCAGATGCCAAAAACAAACAAACAGTGCTAATATGCACTCATTGTGCTGTAATATTCCTGAAAATTATGATCCTAACCTTTATCTCTATACCGAAATCTCAGATGGTTAGTTATTCAGCTATTTTGAATAATAAAAGGTTGAAGTCTGGGATGCCGTTAGACTGGAGATTGTAATGTACACTATGGCTTTTGAAAAGCTTAAATGTGTGACTTGAAACAACAGTGTTCATAAATGGTTGTTGAGTATTCTCATGAAACAAGATAGAGGAAGTAGAAGTAGAGGCTTCGACCCGGAAACAGTATTAAGGTGCAGTAAAATTATCTGTTGTTCTGTGAATGTTCACTGGTGAATTCCAGTCATTTCAATAAGAATCCACACGATCAGCAATTTCGTTTGTGGTCAAAAATGTCACTATGGGACCAAGTTGGTGTGAGGTACTTAAAGAGTTAGAAAAGTGAAAAGGTACAGCAGATTCGTTTTCCGTTTGTTTTTCCTCTGTTCTGGTGGATGGTCCAGGCACTTCAGTGATTTTCAGGTCTGCAGGAGGATTTTTATTCTTGTTCAAACTTGTATTTCAGCTTACCGAGATCCCTGCAAAGTACAAAATTTACTGTTAGTAAGGTTATTAAAGTGATAGTTGTGAAATTTAAATAATTTCCTCAGCCTTGTGACGTTCCAAACCTGTTTGACTTTCTGTCTGTGGAACCCAAAAGCAGATCTCAGGCATAATGGAACCCCAGTCACCGATCGCTTACCGATCACTGCATGAAACAAGCAGAAACAATTTATGTAAATCATTCATGAAACCATTCTTATAGTACACTTGTCTTGTTCAATTCAATGCAACAATTTATGTAAAAATGGTTAAGCTCCAAAAATGTCCCAGAAAAAAATCCTAAAAATAATCAATGAGTTCACCACTCATGTGTTATGGGTTGTGTTGTAAGTCTTCTGAAGCCATAATAGCTTTTTCCTTTTTTTTTTGTCGAAAAAGACTAAACTTGAAGTTATAATTCAGAGGTAAAATGTCTTATATTCAAATGCAAATGATAAAGATATAAGACAAAATGCATAGCATTATTTGTGAACCAAACCTGTGATTATTATTTTTCTGAGTAAGATTTTCAGAGAATAACTGATTAAAAAAACACAAGTACACAGTCAAACAATACAATTTCACACAGAGAAAGTTCATAGTAATAAAGTACTTGCATGTGGAGCAGGTAACTTACTGTAATTCAATGTTGCCACTGAAATGTTCAGATTATTTTAGAAATGTACTGTTGTTCTGGGGAAACAAAAGAACAAAGCTGATTATTCACAACATAATATTTATTGACCAGTAAATGGCTTTAAAATGGTATTTGAGAGAATGAGGGCACCTGTAGTAAGTTAAGTGAAGTTAGGCTAAACAAAAACAGACCAAACTATATTAACCTGCTTTTGTTATTCATAACAAACGCCAATGACGACAGCAGGAATCAGCTAAATTAGTTAGGCTAACGTTATATCAGCGAATTGAAGACACAGTTGTACAGAATATGTTGAATTGAATGACTAAATAAATCTAAGACAATAAGTCAATTTCCATTTGTTCATTAACTTAGATAAATGTAGTTAGCATCGCGGCTAAAACCTTCATACCAGATACTGTGCAATAAACGAGTGGTAAACACTGTAAAAACGTAGTAATATATAATAAATTTAGTTTATATATATATATGTGTGTTTGAATATATAGTGAGTAGACTCTGTATTTATATTTATTTGGCGAGTTTACAAACCTTGTAACGGAGAGCCGAACAAACGCAAGTGGTACTCGATGCAGAGCCAAATAGGAGGAGCCAGAGCCATAGAGAGAAAGAGTTGCGACACTCTTTGATGTCGCCGCTATGGCTGTCACGTGGTTCATGTAAGCCGCAATAGTTCCAAAACATACGCTGGCTGTCATGTTCTTCTATGGGACAGACAGCAGCGATTGCATTATTGAACGGTAAATATAAAATAAAACACACACCCAAGTACTTTTTCAGCTGTTATTGCATTATTGCATTTTGTTAATGTCAGTTTTGCATTTGGAGATAAGTTTTAGGCTATATTTTTAGAGGGAAAAGCTTAGTGTTCATGTTCGCATGGGTAGTAGCACTGGCTTTAGCGGCTCTAACTTAACTTTTCCATATCATTCATCTGATGATGGACGTCTCATGATATTTATTTTAGCACAACTGGGCTGTATTAGGCTATTGATTCCCGTGATTTTGCTTATAAATTTTGATTCAGCCATTAGCCTACCTTCGTGATCACGCAAAGAGGTCTGCCGTGGCGGAAATAAAAATAAAAAAATATAAAAAAATATTTTTTATTAAACAATGACAGACAACAAAAATGTGTGCTTGTGTGAGTGTGTGTGAACAAGAAAAACAAAAACCAGGGGCAGGTGATCCATGAAACAGACAGGACTGGTGATCCCATAACAATCCTAGAGGTCCAGCATTGTTCTCACAAGCCGCTTCACTCAAGACAATAAAACATAATGAAAAGTTTATATCCCAAAAAATTAAATAAAATAAAAGTTGCTATAAAGGTGGTAGCGATTCATTACCGAACTCTTACTGTCACAGCTGACGAAGTCGCACTAGCTAGCAGGCAGTGCTTGAAAATTGGTTGAAACAACCAACATACAATATAAATAATTACGCTGTGCATGTACAAATGAAGACCAGTATAAGCATCGCAAAGGGCCTCTGATACAATATAGACAGTTGACAATTCAAAAGAGGTCGATATTTCAGCAACTTAACTCTGGAACAACTCGACGCGCAGCAATGTAAGTGAATGGTGTCCAACGCCCAAATGACAGTGTTTGGAACTAATCCGATCTTCAAATCCCGGAAGTAGGCGGTTAAAAGCGCCACCATTTTTTACAACGGAGGTCTATGGGAGTGTCGCAGTGTCGCAACTCTTTCTCTCTATGGCTCTGGGAGGAGCTAGAGCTCCAGCTCTTCCCCTTGCTGTTGCTCCAGCTTCACCTCGCTGGATTTAGTGGGCGGGGCCGCGCAGGCGCAGATTAACTTTCGCGATAAACACTAAGGAGTTACGTCACGAACGATCTTTTCACGCAGCGTTGCATTCCGGGAAGGCGCCACAGTTTCTTGGGAAGATATGGATTAGGAGGAAGCATAAGGAAACGCTCTATCGGGAGAGACTAAATAATTATGCTAGGCAGCGTTATTTAGAGAAACTGCTTGTCACTAAATTGACAGCAGCAGCGACTACGAACACTCAGCATGATTTCAAAAGCAACATATTTCAGCGCCAGATCGATTTTTATTTAACACAAATGAACAAAATTAATACTCTGTTAGTCAACAAGAGTTGTTTCATTTGTTATAGATATATCTGTACCGCGAACAGTTATAAAAAGACAAATTTTTAATGACGTACGACTCGCATTGACAGAATGTCCGCTTAAATGGCAGGTCCAAAATGCACATCCAATTCATATCAGATTTATTTCCACATATAAATGACGCCTGAAACCTTCCTTTTTACCGGAGTCTGACACTGCCATTTCTTTTTTATTATTGATAAGTCTGATACTTTTTTGCCATTTCTGTTTTCTTATTTTATATTTTAAGTCCGATAATGTTTTTGCTACTCCTGTTTAAGGCTGCTCTTAGCTTTGCTGCACTTATCTGTGTTGTGCTGTTGCAAGTATTATTCTCTTTTAATTTTGTAGTTCTGTAAAGCACTTAGGTCAGTCAGTGGCTGTTATAAAATGTGCTGTATAAATAAAATCAAATTGAACTTGAATCTACCAGTGGGGGTACTATGAAAATAAATTGATTGAGTTTTGTAAAATATTACAATGTTATGTGAAGTGTGTTCTTGAAATATATTCATAAAATTTATTTTATCTTATTATACCAAAAATGTTATGTGGAAAAAAAGTGTTGTGTTCTTGGGATATACTTATGTTATTTTTTTTATCTTATAACATTTTATCTAGATTTAGGATTAATTTTATGTTAGATGAACATTTTGCTAATTTAGGCTAATAGAAGCAAATAAATCCAACTCAACACTTGTGGGAGAGTGGAGCAAGTGACTTTTAAATTATCTTCTCCCAAATTTGGTTGGAGTGGATAATCTCAGAGCACATGGCACATTTGTTATCTTGTTTTTCCTTTAGTGTGGGAAGTCACATGGCTGGTTTTAGAGTACTGGACTGCTTGTTTCCATTTCATTAAAATATCTTAATGCATAGCCTATCAAGGTTGAGTCTATCCAAAATTACAGTCAATATTCCATTTAAATTGACAATATAACAAAAAAAAATTACAACTGGCCTGTTGGAGTAGCCTTTTACATTTACGCACAAAAAGGGCAGATTAGGTAACCTAGTCTTATTATTTTTATTTCATAAATTAATCAGATGATTTAGATTAATTCACAAATAACACACACGTTAATGCAGTGGACAAAAAATAAACGGGTGCACAGATAGTAAGCTTTCACATTGCCTTTTAAGTCTAGTAATTTACATAATCATATAGCAGACGCTTTTGTCCAAATCGGCTTTAAAAAGGGAGGAAAACAACAAAATTGTTCATCGTAATAAAGAGAAAATAATACATAGAAACAAAGTTTCAACAGTTTTTAGAAAAACACACACATAGTGTGAGCAATGGTCTTATTAAGTGTTTACGCGTTTGTCACAGAAACGATAAATAATTAATCAATCATGACAAATATTAGAGAAATACAATATTATGTATGCCAACATCTTGCGCATCAAAACTTGATAAAAACTTGTCTTTTTATCACGGTTGAACTCGCACTAACATTAACAGGCTTGATAGCGCATCATGTTCTGTCCACTATATCCAGCGAGGGATTAGATCTAGAGCTCTAGCTCCTCCCATTTGACGCTGCAGCGAATCCCCGCCCACTAAATATAGCGAGGTGGAGCTGGAGCTCCAGAAAAGGGGGAGCTCGAGCTCTAGCTCCTCCCATTTGGCTCTGCATCGAGCACCATCTCAACAAACGGCGGAAGCTTTGATGAGAGCAGGCGGTCAGGGTTTCATATTATTTTGAAGGTACCCCCGGGCGCCGCCATTGGCTAGCGGACCATCACCTGCTGTTAGCATCCCATTGACTCCCATTCATTTTGGCGTCACTTTGACAGCGAATAACTTTACATCTGAGGCGTTTAAAGACTCCATTTGTCCATTATTTATTTCTAAAGAAACACGAAAATGTATAAAAGGCTCCATTACCTTGTATCTTACGTTATGGCCCCGTAGATGCAGTTTTTGTAAAAATAGGCTAACGATTGCGTCATACCCACGCGACTCTCAGTCGCACAGTAGAGAATTACCGTATGGACAGGAGGAGAAGCTCGCAGGCAATCGGGGGGACGTGGAGGCAAAATGACAAAGTAATTAATCAGAATACTTAGCAAAAGTTGCTCCTGCTCCAAGATCATGGACACCTCCTACTCACGCTCTCCGTCTCTGCAAGTTTCGGAAGGGAATGATTCAGATTTCTCTTGGCACAGCTACTAGAAGACAGACGGGTTGCTCACGTCACATCTACGTTGTCAAGCTCAGTTTGAGTCTGCGCAGTACGCTCGACCATCAGGAAGTAAGAACTTCTATTTGGCTTCACTTGTCTGCGTTGAATCCAGGCGGGAAGGAAGTCGACTGGAAGTTGAAGCCGGCCGCGTGCCACCATCTTGTAGCAGAACTTCACTTGCGTTAGCATCCCATTGACTCCCATTCATTTTGGCGTCACTTTGACAGCGAATAACTTTACATCTGAGGCGTTTGAAGACTCCATTTGTCCATTATTTATTTCTAAAGAAACACGACAATGTATAAAATGCTCCATTACCTTGTAGCTTACGTTATGGCCCCGTAGAAGCAGTTTTTGTAAAAGTAGGCTAACGATTGCGTCATAACCACGCGACTCTCTGTCGCACAGTAGAGAGATTACCGTATGGACGGGAGGAGAAGCTCGCGGGCAATCGGGGGGACGTGGAGGCAAAATGACAATATAATTAATCAGAATACCTAGCAAAAGTTGCTCCTGCTCCAAGCTCATGGACAGCTCCTACTCACACTCTCCGTCTCTGCAAGATTCGGAAGGGAATGATTCAGATTTCTCTTGGCACAGCTACTAGAAGACAGACGGGTTGCTCACGTGGTCCGTGTAACGCTTTGCTCGGTTTGAGTCTGCGCGTCAGGAAAGGAAGTGCTAAGAAATCGCTAAAAATGGGCTTCACTTGTCTCAATTGAGATCCAATGAGATGGCTCTGTCCACTTCTTATACTGTCTATGGTTGAATCCAATGGGGTCGCTGTGTCCAGTTTATATACTGTCTATGGATGAGAGGAGCCGTTACTTTCAAACCCGATGACGTCGATCAGCTGAGCTTTGTTGCGCGCGAGCAGCGCGAGCATCACTGATGCGACGACAGCAGAGGAATAGCAGCAGTTTCGTGACAGAATAAAACTTCTCTCCTCCTGGTTTTTCTTCTTCATATTATTAATATTATTATTATTTAGTGTTGTTGTTTAAGGTTTAAATTACTTATTAAAATAGGCCTATACTAAATAAATGTAAGCTACCCAAGTGAAAAAAGACGTAGGCTATAACTGTTAAATGTATTAAAATGCATTAAAGTATATTTGTATTGTAGGTCTACTAAAAACACTCAAGTACATTTTTAATGCATTTAATAGTACGTATTTTTCACCTGGGTATGTGTACTGAATCAAACTTAAGTAGCCTATAATAATAATAATAATAGGATAATAATAATCTTATTCTGGCCTCACTGAACCATTGGGTTCCTCCAGATGCTGGCTTTAACATAAGAGATCTTCCAGGAACCACTTAAATGTTAAAAGATCTTCCAATAACCCTTTTATCGCATTCAAGTTCCTCTATTTTCCCCCAAAGCACTTCGAGGTCTCATGGTAATGAAAAGGTGACTCCAGAACCTCTGAACTAAATACAAAGTGCTTAAAGGATCCCATAAGTTCCAGCAAGAACCTCAAAGATTGTCAATGCTCCTCCAGTAACCCTACTATAGGAGAAAGAGCATTTTGAAGCTCCTTTAGTTTTTACAGTGGATCTGAAAAGTAACTTTTTTTGTATTACAAGTTTCTTTTGAAATGAATTTGAATATGCACATGAGCGCCACACTTATTGAACATGTCCTAATTTACATAGGCAGAAACACCATTCATATGTATGACAAATACATTGGCCCAATCTTCATCCAATCATCCTACTGCCAATGGGTGATGGCAATGCTGCTTTTAGACTGGACTCTAACCTGAAAACTGCCTGGCTTGGTAGTACCTGCCAGGGGTATAACCCCCGCCGATAGTCTTCAGGGTCACGGAAGCACACAAGCCTCCCCACCACGACAAGGTAGCAACAACAGGGGAGGTTTCTTTTTGGTGTTTTTTATTTTATTTGAGTTTTTTTTGTTTTTCTTTAACTAACCTAGATATTGCTGTTGCTAGCTTCTCATAACACTGCAAAGCTACTTTACAAAATGGTGGAAGTCTGATGTGTGGCCCGCCTGGTCTGAAATACTTGCTAACTACAAAAAGAGAAGCAGTTTTGGTGTCTGGAAAAATTATTTTAAAGAGCTGGAATGTCTGGAAAGTGTGTCTATCCGGTTTTTCATCTGTCTTCTGTGTGAGAGTGAATTGTTTAGTTGGTAAGAATGACTTCTGCCTGTAATCTCGTAATCTTAGAAGAAACTTGTAAAACAAAAATGTTACTTTTCATGTAAACTTTCACTGTGTGAGGTTTGATTATGATAGGAGTAAAGGAAAAAATAAGTAAATTAGGGTGTATTTTGGGCATATTCAATTAGTATATTGCTCATTTGCATATTCAAATTCGTTTTCAAAGAAACTTCTAATACAAAATGTTTTACTTTTCTTGTAGACTTTCATTGTGTAAAGTTTTATTGTGGTAGGAGTAAAGTAAAAAATTAAGCCTATTCGGGTGTATTTTGGGTAGCCTATATTCGATTAGTGTATAGTTCATTCGCATATTCAAATTAATTTTCAAAGAAACTTGTAATACACATTTTTTTACTTTTCATGGGTACTAACATTGTGTAAAGTTTCATTTTGATAGGAGTGAAGGAAAAAAATAGCCCCATTGGGGTGTATTGTTGCCGGGCTTTATTGGCACACATCTCGGATTGATGAGAATTTAACATATTTCCTCAACTTGGATTTCTTAGGACCTTTAGTATGTTGTTCTGGACACCCCATAGAAATGATCTATGCTGAAAAAAATTCTTTTACAATTAATTCTATTTTTGGCTCCAAAATGAGTTACTTTGCCTGGACTATTGCCAAGGCGAGACAGCAGCGTTCGTGTTACCGTTGCGGATCCAATAGCCATATTGTTAATCAAAGCAGTATGCAATTCATGTAGAAAAATTGGCCACTTTGCCAAAGTTTGCCGATCATCACAGAAACAGGTGCGTGAGATTGTTATACCAGAGCCCACTGTATTATACATGAATGATCCTAAGTGACAAACAAAATTCTCTGTTCAGTGCAAATTAAAACTAATGATGGACATTGTCAACCAGTGGAGTTAATTGTGGACACGGGCTCATCAGTATCCATACTGCCCGAGAGCATTTAACGTAAACATTTTGCGTCATGCACCCTCAATCCAGCGATAAAATTAGTTTCTTATTCCAAAGAGATTATTCCAGTGCTGGGCTGTTTCTCTACAGACGTTTTCCATGATGGTAGTACAGCAGTGGGCACATTCTACAAAGTAAAGCCAGGCTCACCTTTGCTGGGAATGGATCTGCTGAAAGCACTTCACTGCCGTATTGAAGGTGATACTGTGATTTCAAATGAGAATTCTGAAATACTGCCAGTGCATACTGTAGGATGCGCAAGTGGATTCATACACAAAGTGAACGTGAAAGAAGGTTTCATTCCTGTTCAGTAAAAATTGAGAAGACTGCCAGTCAGGCAAGCAGTTTCAGATGAACTGAAAAACCTGTTGGAGCATGACATAATTGAACGGGTGGATGCATCTCCATGGGTCTCCTCAATTGTTGTGACACAAAAAAAGGAGGTGGAATTTGCATGTGCATTGATTAAAGGGAGCCTAATAAGGCTATAGTTGTAGATAGCCACCCCTTGCCCCACATAGAGGAACTGTTAGCAGAACTGCGCAGGGCGACAGTGTTCTCAACCATAGACCTAGCCTCAGCATATCACCAGGTTCCATTGCAGCCTGAAAGTCGAGATTTAACGGCATTTATTACCCGGGGCGGACTGTTCCGGACTTGTTTATGGAGACACAGAGGACATCCATGACACGCGCTTAAAAGCCGTACTTTACTGTCTGAACAAGGCTGGTCTGAAACTAAATATGCAGAAATGTAAATTTAAAGGTGGGGTATGTGATTCTCTTTTTTGTCCATTTTTTCAAAATCACTTGAAATCCTATTCCTAACCCACTTACAGCCACTGAGTTAGAAGCACTGAAAATGTTTAAATGTTGCTGAAAAATTAAGCAATTTAATCATCTGTGGAACGGGCAGGACTCGAAAAACTCCAGCAAATCATTTCCAAGACCACCTACACTGTAAAAACTAAAGGAGCCTCAAATATCCTGTCGGATACTCAAGGAACTTCAAAATGTAATTTAAGTGCCTCAAAGCTCTTTCTCCTATAGTAGGGTTACTGGAGGAGCATTGACAATCTTTGAGGTTCTTGCTGGAACTTATGGGATCCTTTAAGCACTTTGTATTTAGTTCAGAGGTTCTGGAGTCACCTTTTCATTACCATGAGACCTCGAAGTGCTTTGGGGGAAAATAGAGGAACTTGAATGCGATAAAAGGGTTATTGGAAGATCTTTTAACATTTAAGTGGTTCCTGGAAGATCTCTTATGTTAAAGCCAGCATCTGGAGGAACCCAATGGTTCAGTGAGGCCAGAATAAGATCATTATTATCCTATTATTATTATTATAGGTTACTTAAGTTTGATTCAGTATACATACCCAGGTGAAAAAGACGTACTATTAAATGTATTAAAAATGTAGCCTGCTTGAGTGTGTTTTTAGTAGACCTACAATACAATATATACTTTAATGCATTTTTAATACATTTAACAGTAGCCTATACGTCTTTTTCACCTGGGTAGCTTACATTTATTTAGTATAGGCCTATTTTATTGATTAATTTAAACCTTAAACAACAACACTAAATAATAATAATAATATTAATAATATGAAGAAGAAGAACCAGGAGGAGAAAAGTTTTATTCTGTCACGAAACTGCTGCTATTCCTCTGCTGTCGTCACTTCAGTGATGCTCGCGCTCCTCACGCGCAACAAAGCTCAGCTGATCGTCATCGGGTTTGAAAGTAACGGCTCCCCTCATCAAAGCTTCCGCCATTTGTCCGGCTCTCCTATACAAGGTTTGTAAACTCGCCAAATAAATATAAATACAGAGTCTACTCACTATATATTCAAACACACACATATATATAAACTAAATTTATTATACATTACTACGTTTTTACAGTGTTTACCACTCGTTTATTGCACAGTATCTGGTATGAAGGTTTTAGCCGCGATGCTAACTACATTTATCTAAGTTAATGAACAAATGGAAATTGACTTATTGTCTTAGATTTATTTAGTCATTCAATTCAACATATTCTGTACAACTGTGTCTTCAATTCGCTGATATAACGTTAGCCTAACTAATTTAGCAGATTCCTGCTGTTGTCATTGGCGTTTGTTATGAATAACAAAAGCAGGTTAATATAGTTTGGTTGTTTTTGTTTAGCCTAACTTTACTTACTACAGGTGCCCTCATTCTCTCAAATACCATTTTAAAGCCATTTACTGGTCAATAAATATTATGTTGTGAATAATCAGCTTTGTTCTTTTGTTTCCCCAGAACAACAGTACATTTCTAAAATAATCTGAACATTTCAGTGGCAACATTGAATTACAGTAAGTTACCTGCTCCACATGCAAGTACTTTATTACTATGAACTTTCTCTGTGTGAAATTGTATTGTTTGACTGTGTACTTGTGTTTTTTAATCAGTTATTCTCTGAAAATCTTCCCTCATGCTCTTGTAGCAGAGCGGGCGTGGTTTGACTCAAATTGATGTAATTTCCGACTACGCCACCTGGGGAATTTCACCCCAAGAATTTAATATAACCTCTAAGCTAAGGCACGCACAGGTCCCAATCACCGTTGAGTCAGAGACATAAGTAAAAAGTACAACAAAAGTATTTTATTTAAGCAACATTCATAGTTAAAAGAGGCATTGACCAGCACTCACACTCATCTCAATTGTTTAATTCTATCATTGGCAGCAGAGGAACCTGGGCTTACCCGCAGAGGCAGTCTCGAGATATCACCCTTATGAAAATTACTCTATACACAGTGCACACACACTAATACACACTCAATGACTCATGTCAGAGAAGACCACGACACACAGTGAGGACGTCACCACCTAAATGGTCACTCGTCTGCCCCCGGGTGCCCAGGCCCTGCCAACAAACAAAAGAAAAAGACATCAAACAGTGATATGCAAAAAGAACAAAATGATAATTCACTAATACAATAATCAAACCAAAATAAACATACAAATTCAAAAAGATAAATCAATTAAAGAAATAAACAGGAAAAACAAACAGAAGAAACTCAAAACATATCACTGAGAACAGAATTTACTGAAAACAGTGCACTGGAACAGTCCCCTCGAGTCACTTGAGACAGTTCACTCAAGACCGTGGCGTCAGATCACTCGAGTCAGTTCACTCGAGTCGGTTCACTCGAGTCGGTTCCCTCGAGACGGAACACAAAACAGATAAAACAGAACAATCAAAACAAATCAAACAGAACAATCAAAACAAATCAAACAGAACAGTCAAAACAAATAAAACAGAACAGCAGCCGATGAGGAGCAGAGCAAACAGCAGTTTATGATGAAGCAACGGGCAGATAATTCTCATGCAGGACGCCGCTACTGTCCTTATCGCGTGCCTAAAAACAAAACAAAAAGGTGTTACACCGTGATTCCCTCTCGCTTGGCTTCACGCTCGAGCAGTATACTCACAAAACATGCTGTCCCGGGATTACTATCCCCGAACTATGCGGTAGATGGAGTCAAATGTCTCCGACAAACTCGTTGGCAGAAAGCGCAGATAGATCTTACACTACGTTAAACATAGAGATTAGTCAGATTACCCGCTCAGCCAAAGCAAAACTTCATTGACAAGACACCGTCGCATACAAATGCCTCCCTTACCTGTCTCAAATGTCCATACTGAACTCTCCAGAAAGCACACAGACTGGCAAACAGCACTGACAGTGAATAAGCAGCTTCAGCGATCTTTTTACGAGCAACACCTGACACTGCACTCCAACAAAAAGCAGCAGGGCGCCTGGGTGACGTCACGGCCCCGGATAGTGACGCACACTAAGGAACCGGTAACCCATGCTCTTATACGCACCGGATGCCAGGCCATTGGCCAAACCATAACAAGTAGGAGGGGTCATAACCCTTCCTGCTACAATCTCAAATCTCATTCATGTTACACAGAAAAATAATAATATCACAGGATTGGCGCCAATAATGCTATGCATTTTTTCTTATATCTTTATCATTTGCATTTGAATATAACACATTTTAACTCTGAATTATAACTTCAAGTTTAGTCTTTTTCGACAAAAAAAAAGGAAAAAGCTATTATATGGCTTCAGAAGACTTACAACACAACCCATAACACATGAGTGGTGAACTCATTGATTATTTTTAGAATCTTTTCTGGGACATTTTTGGAGCTTAACCATTTTTACATAAATTGTTGCATTGAATTGAACAAGACAAGTGTACATAAGAATGGTTTCATGAATGATTTACATAAATTGTTTCTGCTTGTTTCATGCAGTGATCGGTAAGCGATCGGTGACTGGGGCTGCATTATGCCTGAGATCTGCTTTTGGGTTCCACAGACAGAAAGTCAAACAGGTTTGGAACGTCACAAGGCTGAGGAAATTATTTAAATTTCACAACTATCACTTTAATAACATTACTAACAGTAAATCTTGTACTTTGCAGGGATCTCGGTAAGCTGAAATACAAGTTTGAACAAGAACAAAAATCTTCCTGTAGACCTGAAAATCACTGAAGTGCCTGGACCATCCACCAGAACAGAGGAAAAACAAATGGAAAACGAATCTGCTGTACCTTTTCACTTTTCTAACTCGTTAAGTACCTTTATACTTAGTATCATTACAGTCTCCAGTCTAACGGCATCCCAGACTTCAACATTTTATGATTCAAAATAGCTGAATAACTAACCATCAGAGATTTCGGTATAGAGATAAAGGTTATAAAGGTTAGGATCATAATTTTCAGGAATATTACAGCACAATGAGTGTATATTAGCACTGTTTGTTTGTTTTTGTCATCTGATAGAGCTTTTGGACTTGGAAACAGTGATGTCAGACTTACCATCGGACTGAAACACAAATGTTTTAAAGTTAAGTGAAGATGGACATTTTTAATTAGTCAAAAAAATTATTATTATTTTTTTTACATTTATTTATTTCGTGGAACATATGTGTTTCCATGCATTTTGTTGAAATGTCTTTTCGTGTATAGCCTATTGTATATACATGGTTGATTATTCATGTTGCTTATGTATTATAAACATTTTTTGTGTATTCATTGATATTAATCTATAGTTTATTTCCTATGTGCATGGAAGTGTATGTATAAAAATGAATATAAAATATGTAATAAACAATTCTTATTTTTTACTTGGTTCAATTTGTTTATTATAATAGAAGTCAAAGGTAACCATAGTAACAACATGAAATTAAATATTTAAAAAAAATGAAATTTGGTTCCTGGAGGCACCCAAAGTGGTTCCACACAGTGCCTAATATAAGAGTTCCTCAGGAAACTTGTGTGGTTCTTCAGAGAACCGCCCCTTTTTAAAGGGTGCCTAGAGGATCTACAGACGGTTCCGCCGGTGTGGCAAAGTGAAGAACCCCAAAAGGTTCCTCCAGGCACCTTTTATTTTTACAGTGTAGAATCATTGGACAGTAAGTTCGTCAATCAAACGGTCGTACCATCCCCCCCTCCCCCCTCTCCCTCCCCCTCCCCCTCCATGTTCTTCGAATGGGTGGAGTCAGGGCCAGCGTTGGAGGAAAGAAGGTAGGACCATTTGAGTTATGTATTTTCAAAATTTGCCCGCCATTTTGCAAATCCCATACCCTACCTTTAAGCTGCAAACCTTAAAATTTTTGGGGCATACGATTTCTAAAAAGGGGTTACATCCAGACCCTGATAGCTGCTGTCGTGCATGCACCTTCTCCCCATGACACAGCCTCACTGTGCTCATTCCTGGGCCTTACGTCTTCGTATAGTAAATTTCTACCTGATTACGTGGTTGAACCCCTGCATGAAGTTTTGAGAACCTCCACTGACATATAGGGCCCTATCTTGCACCCAGCGCAATTGACTTTGTACACTGACGCATGTATCATTCCTATTTTGCACTCGCGCAAAGCACGCTTTTCCCTCCACAGAAGCACGTCGCTAAACTAGGGAATGAACTTGCGCTCCCTGGGCGGTTCAGCGCAAAAAAGGAGGCGTGTTCCGGCGCAAACGTTCCTTCATGCTATTTTGCAGGTTTAGAAAACAGTTGCGCCACTAACCAGGAAAAAATAGTTTAAAGTCAGTGGCGCGTTGCGCATGTTATTCATATGCTATGCCCAAACCACACCTATGAATAATGAAGCTACTTCAGACCAACCCATTTTAGATTTGCGCCTGGCGCAAGAGTCATTTATCCCGCTGGGAAAATAGCAACAGCGCCAAGACCCGCCCACAAAGTTACTTGCGCTTTGACACTTGCGTTTCAGATCGTTAAAATAGGGCCCGAACTTTCTCTGGACTGAAAAGGCTGATCAAAGTTTTGCCATCCTGAAGACACTCCTATCAAAGAGCCCCATTCTAGCTGTATTCTATCCCCGATTGCCAACTTTCGTGAGTACTGATGCTTCTGATTACGGTGTGGGAGGAGTCCTTTCTCAGCTACATGCTGATGGTACGGAGCGCTTAGTGGCATTTGCCTCCCGAACTCTTTCGTCAGCCGAAAGAAAGTACTTGATCACTGCCTAGTAGTTCCATTGTCGCTGCGTACAATACTTGTGAATTTAACTCATGAAGGACACCAAGGCATTGTACGGACAAAACAAAGACTTTGCAAGCTCTACTGGTGGCCGAAAATGGGCAGAAGTGTAGAAACTCTGATTGCTTCATGTTTGACATGTCAGCTGAACGACAAAACGGCCAAGCCGGCACATGCACATCTCATACCTGTGGAACTACCTAACGGTCCTTGGGAAAAGGTAGCCATCGATACTGTGGGACCATTTGAGTCTGCTACATGGGATTGCCGCTACTCCATAACACTGGTAGACTACCACAGTAAGTGGCCAGAAGTAGCTTTTGCATCACAAGTGACAACAGATGTCATTATAACCTTCCTGGACACCATCTTCAGTAGAGAAAGTAATCCACACTGCTTAGTGATAATGGTCCACAACTAACATCTACTGCTTTTGCTGACTTTCTGAAGGAGCGTAACATTCAGCATATGTACTCCAGCGTATATTATCCACAGGCCAACAGGGCAGTAGAATGATTTAATAGAGTGTTGAAACAATGCATCCAATCTGCAATTCAGGAAAAGAAGCCCTGGAAGGCAGCTGTGACTCAGTTCTTGCATAATTTCCGGGCAACGCCACATGCTACCATAAGGGCTACACCTTTCGAACTCCTGCATGGCCGCAAGATGCGTACAACATTGGATGTCCTGCCTGTCAGCACGGAAGTGAAGACATATTCTGAGATCAAACACACTGTGACACGTAAACAGCAGAAATGTAAAGACTATAGTGACAAAAAGAGAGGAGCTAAGGTACCCTAATTCAAGGAAAAGGACTGGGTGCGTGTTAAGAAACCAGAGCATGTTCACAAAGTTTCAACAAGGTACACTGCTCCATGTTTGGTGAGAAGGAGAGTTGGTCCAAATACCCTTCCTGTTGGAAGATGGGAAGAAATGGAATGCGTGTCTTCTTACTGGAGTTCCAAATGAGGTGTTGATAAGTTTGGGAAAAACACCAGAAAGGAAAGCAAGATTACAGTCTCATGCTCATGTAAAGGAACAGCAAACAAGTCCTAGAAGAAGTGTGAGAGTTCTTAAACAGCCAGCTTGGTTGAAAGACTTTGTGTTAGAGAAATAAATAGATGCAATGGTGCTGAAATAGTTCATGACTCAAATGCAGTCAAGTGTTGTTTTGGTTCACTTGGATTAGTTTAAACATTATTAATAAATATTAATAAATATTATTATATTATTTATTATTATTTATTATTAAGGCACTGCTTAAAGAGAGCGCTGGGATTTAATACATCATTTGTTTTGCTAATATAATTTGTTTTATATAAAGAGGTAAATTGTTTTTAAGGTAATTCTTTAATTCTGTATTACTTGTTGTGATGTTCCAAGACAGTACCCTAATCAAAATTCTTCAAAGTAAAGGGGAAATGTTGTGTCTGCAGAGTATTGTGCAGCCACTAGATAGCAGTGGAGGGAAGGAAAAGAGAGAAGAGTAGTAGGGAGGAGAGAAAATACACACTCATGTCTGTGCTTGCTTCTTAATTTGATTACAAGATGTACAAACATCACATATATTAACCTGACAAATTAGTTTACATAAATAGAAGTAATTGTAATGGGTTAGGTCAAGTAACAACAGAACCTTGAAATAACAACTAATGCTGGTTACCATTTTGACTCCGGCCAAACAGTGACTGCGTATTAACTGGATATGCTTTATCCATTAGTCAATGAAGACATGGCAAGACAAGTTTATGTCAGATTTGAGAGTTGAATAGACTACACAGTTACATTTAATGCTCTCTAAACAATTAATAGCCTACAGTTATCTGAACACATCATAATTATTGTAGAATTTTCTTGTATTTTTCAATGTTCTTGTATTCAAGAAATTACATATATATTTTCTGATCCAAGTTTCTTGCTTTTAAAATATTAACAGACAACTAATGTAAAGCCATATTCTGAGATATACATGTAAGGATTGTGTACATGATTCTAGTCAGGATCGGCTAAAGATTTACTGAATTTATACACTGAAAAGTTGAAATTGCCGTTTACAATCAAACACTACATCTGTGTAGGTTTTGCTTCCAACACATTAAATCTATGACCCTCCAATGGTTTTGGAAAATGGATGGAAAGACCTTATAAGTTATAACTATGAGAATATAGCATTGGAAGAACATTCTGATAGGTAGCATATATTATAAGGTTACTCTCCATAAAAACACAGGCAGGTGATTTTCAATTTTAAAGCAATCCACAGTGACGTAAGAAAAAAAAAATAGCATGTATAATGCCAAATTCAAGCCAATGTCTGTAATGAAACAGTACCGGCCAGCATCACACAGCATGTAGTGGGGTTTTTGAGAGGATAATAAAAAAATACAGTACTGAACAGTACAGTACAGTACTGAATACTTTACAGTACTGAACTAAATAAAAGAGTTGAGACAAACAATAAAGCTGGCTTGAGAAAGCCTGACCAGAAAGTGTGATAAGTTTGAAGTTTATAATAGTTTTAAAGCTTAGTTATTATTAGATAGATAGATAGATAGATAGATAGATAGATAGAACACCTGGTAGTCATAAATGGCCATAAATGGACATACATTAAGCTTTCTGGTCACACTTTAGATTAGGGTCCAATCGGACCCTAAACTTGCAGACAAGTCAAACCAAAATGAGAGTTAATTTTACATGATTAGGGAACTTTGGTTTCAACATCGGCATGTTCACTATTGTTTGAGGAAGTATGAAATATCACAGATCTAAATATGTAATGCAGCTTGTCAGTGTTTATTACTGCATGGAGATTTGGGGATTTTACATACTGGTTTTACTCCCACAGGCTTGGTCTTACCAGTTCACAACAAGACAATAACACTGATTGTTTACCACTGTAGCATTCTAAGGGTTAAGGCAAGGCAAGTTTATTTATATAGCACATTTCATACACAATTCAAAGTGCTTTACATAGAATAAATTAAAATAATAAAAAGAAATAAGAATAATTAAAACAGTTTAGAAAAATTAAATAAAATACAGTACAGTACAAACAGTCGGACGAACAGCGGCACAGT
Organism: Abramis brama; assembly: GCF_963993115.1. Lineage (NCBI taxonomy): Eukaryota > Metazoa > Chordata > Actinopteri > Cypriniformes > Leuciscidae > Abramis > Abramis brama. The sequence goes on from NC_139978.1 coordinate 14,244,596, forward strand.
GCTCATTCTTTAAATGCATAGCTAAACAGATGTGTTTTGAGTCTGGATTTGAATGTGACTACAGTAGGAGCACATCTGATCTCCTCTGGAAGCTGGTTCCAGCTGCGGCTGGCTAACGCATTCTCATCCTAGGGCGTCATATACTGACGCTTTTGACAATAGCTAAAAGCGGACTCGCCATGTTTAGAGTGAACCCTTGGTATTTCTAGATATGATCCTAATGATCTGAGTAATCTGTTGGGTTTATATTCAGTGAGCATATCTGCAATGTATTGAGGTCCTAGGCCATTGAATGATTAATATACCAGTAATAATACTTTAAAATCAATCCTAAATCTAACTGGGAGTCAGTGTAAGGACCTGAGGACTGGTGTAATCACTGTGATGTGTTTATATTTTCTGGTTCTGCTCAGAATCCTGGCGGCAGCGTTCTGTATGAGCTGCAACTGTCTTATGGTCTTTTTGGGAAGGCCAGTGAGGAGTCCATTACAATAATCCACCCTGCTGGTGATGAAAGCATGAACAAGTTTCTCTAAGTCTTGTCTGGAAACAAAGCATCTAATTCTTGCAATATTATTCAGATGATAGTATGCTGATTTAGTTATTGCTTTGACATGACTACTGAAACTAAGGTCTGACTCTAGTGTCACACCAAGATTCCTGACTTGATTTTTAGTTGTTTGACCCCTAGAGTGAAGGTATGCGTTCACCTTGAGAACTTCATCTTTGTTTCCAAACGCAATGACTTCAGTTTTGTCTTTGTTTAATTGAAGAAAGTTTTGACACATCCAACTGTTGACTTCATCAATGCATTGGCACAGGGAGTCAATGGGGCTGTAATCGTTAGGCGATAGGGCTAAGTAGAGCTGTGTGTCGTCTGCATAGCTGTGGTAAGCAATTTGGTTCTTTCTCATTATTTGGCTCATTGGGAGCATACAGTTAACACGTATGTATGTTTTGAATAATTGAATATAATAAAGGCATGTTATCAGCAACTTAAAAGTTATTTTCTTACTATTGCAAAAGACCTAATGATGTTTGTTACTTTAAAATATGAAGGTGATTTAACACAGGCTGACTTTGATTAATCTGTTTGTATGACTCTCAGGACTTTTCCAAACTCGTTTAACCTAACTGTTACCTAACTAGACCTTGTTTACCTATCACATGCTTATCCTCAAAAGAATAAAGTGTTTAATAATTTATACATTCCTATAATTTATACAAGAAATAAACGGGACATATACAATCACATATACAATAAATAGATTATTGATTGATTGGTTTATTAGACAATATTGAAACAGAAACGTTGTACATAAAGGGATCATACCATACATATCATCATTTCAAAAAAACTGTAGAGGATAAAATACACAAAAAAAAAAGCCAAAGGCTTATTTCCATTAGGGCTACCATTCGGAATAAACACTGAAAAAAAAAAAAATTCGTTGAATTTAAGCAATTTTTTTATCGTAAGTGGTTGCATACAATTGATTTTAGCTACATTTAAACAAATGCATTAAGTTAAACTAAAATTTATTAAGTTCAACTTACAGTTTTTCTCAATTGCTTAAACACTAAAACCCATTGGCTGAACAAAGTTCTCAGTTGCCTGAACTCATTTAGCTAATTGTGCAGTCTGTTGTCAATACTTTAAACCATTTCACATGGTAAAACACAATTTGCAGATCTCACTTAGACTTTTCAGCAAAACTCTAAACACATTCTCATTCTCAAAACACATTCTGCACTCTAATGCACATGTCATCCATACTGGTAAACACAAGAGGCAACAATCAAATACAAATAGAGAACACGCGTCATTGATTGAACACAACCACTCAAAATTGATTTAACCTGTTTCAAATGATGCCCAAAGACAAGAAGAAGGACACCTTGATTTTTGTCCCTTTTAGTATACTGTAGTACAGTGCATTGTAGGCTGTATACAATGAACAAATTGTATGGCCCTGAACGTTGTGCTTTCCATTTGTTAACAGTACTGACTGCTCAATAGATTTTGACTGGTTGCAGGTTCATATCAACAAAGAACAAGAATTACAGTATCACAGAGACAAAGGACAAGTTTGTGAGATGCAGGGTACAGTACTGTAAAAATAGGGGTAGAAGGAGGAGGAAGAACAAAAAAAATTGTAAAGCAGAGTAGTAATTTCTGATCAATTTTGAGCTACTATGATAGAACATGTTTTCGTTCATCAAAAGACAATTACGGAAAAATATGAAATTTGTTTTGAGATTAAAAATGTACTTCTCCCTGAGAACTATATGTTTTGAACAATGTGTTTTTTATTTTTTGGTGTATTGATTACTGACTGCTTGATAGTGTATATCATTTTGATCACTTTGTCTATGATTTGAGAGCAGTGTTTGATTTTGAACACAGGTAAAACTGTTTTTAGGCGAAAGTTTCATTTTGCAAGAGGAGTCAGAGGTTTTGTAAATAGTGCTTGAAGATGAGGTTTTGTGTTTAATGTTTCCAGAAAATGGAGCAAGGTTTCAGAAATTGTGTTTTAGCAATTGAGAAAAACTGTAATGCATTTGTTTAAATGTAGCTAAAATCAATTGTGTGCAACCACTTACGATAATTTTTTTTATTAAATTCAACGAATAATTTTTTTCAGTGACACACCAATTTATTTGTGCTTTAACCACTTTAATTTTGTAGTTTGCTTAAATAGATTTAAACATTGGTCAATTCAGTTCTTCAACTCTTTTTTTGTATTCACTGCCATAGACCTTAGTCAGGACAGCACTATATTTAATTTGAAAATGAGGCTGTGATGGATAGTGTGTTCAATGGATTGTACTGTTGTTTAAAACATTATTCAGCTGACAAAACATCTTTCCATCCCAAAAAAAGTTAAATATACATAAATTCCATTAAAACATTTTTGAAAGTTCTGATTTTTGAAAATTACACTTGATCTAGGATCTTTATAGTGTGGGCCATTGTAAAGACTAAGTCTATCCCTCGCAGCCTCATTTTCATTCACAGTATGACATCTATTACTTTGCAGCTTTGATTGTCATGGTAGATGAGCAGTCTTGTGTGATTAAAGTTTTGTGACTGAAACGTGATTGTGATTCTGTTTTAATGAGTGTATATTCCATATGACCAGTTTTATTTTTCAAAAAATTAAAAATAAACATCCCACTTTCACTTTAGAATTATTACACTCATACTGTGACTCTTTATAAAACATATTAGCTTTTGAATTGAGCATCTGGATCATTAAATATGGTTTAAAATGTATTAAAATATAAATTTCCCAGAATATTTGTGTCACTGTTAAGGACTTTTATATTCTATTTTGTTTATTTTAGTTCCTGGATAATCCTGTTACTGATTATCTCCTCGTTTGTTTCTAATGTTACGTATAATTATTACCTGCAGTCATTATGTTCGTCTTGTATTTAAACTCCCTGTTATGTCCAGTCCCTTGTCGGTTTTCGGATGTGCTCAGTGGTTTGTGATTTTCTCCTATGTTTCTCTGAGTGTTAGGTTTAAATAAGGATAAGGATTATTCTGAGTTCATATTCTCGTAGTGCGTGCAGACCAGACCGTTACAATTTGATGCACAGGCATTATAAAAGTATTTACAGTTGTGGGAAACAATGAATGTTTTTCTTAGTGTGCTTAAGGTGTGCTTCATGAGGAAACAACTAATTTAACTGGTTTTATTTAAGTTAGAAATGTAATTTAATCTGACTATATTAACCTGACAAATTAGTTTACATAAATAGAAGTAATTGTAATGGGTTAGGTCAAGTAACAACAGATCCTTGAAATAACTAATGCTGGTTACCATTTTGACTCTGGCCAAACAGTGACTGCGTATTAACTGGATATGCTTTGAAATGTAAGGTTCAAAGTTCATATTAACAATCTGACATGCAAAAATAACCCAATATCTTAACACAGGACTAAGTAAGTTTCTCACCAACACTAAACAAATGACAATATTTTTAAGGGTCAGTCCAAAGCTCATTACTCTATTTAGCAGTAAAAAAAAAAAAAAACAGTTTGTCACTGCAGTTTTGTATTTACACTTGCAGACTGAAGGAATCATGTTAGAGAAAGTTTAGCAAGCTGCCTGACAGGTGAAAGAGGAAAACCTTTTATTCTAGATACAGTCATGTCACTCTGTGGGTCAAACTCTGAGTGGATGATGCAAAAGCCTTTACAGAGAAAATACCTGATTTTTCACCTCTGTTAAATATTTCTCTGACGTTTGCTCGACTCTCGTCTATCAAGATGGAGCTGTACATAACCATTCTCACCCTTGCTGTTGTTCTTTCAACCAATGCTGAATGTAAGTTAAAGTTTTTTTAATCAGGAAGTGGTAAAATGACTGTAAAAAACCTGTTCATGTGTAACACCATTAGTCATTCATTCAAAACCTGCTTGTGTTTTTCTTAAGGGTTTTAAGTGTTTCCTTTCACACAGCCATTGTTTGAAAAAATAAGATTATGCAAATTTGGTTTGTAAAAAAAAATGTAATCACTTTGGTACTATTCTCCACATGTAACAAGTAATATTCAAAACTCTCGGTATCTCTTGGTAACTCTTGGTGATTTCATGAGAGCATTTGATACATGTTTTAAATCACCCTTAGTGGTGCTAAGAAATGTTATAGTACTCCATCATAGTGTCATCATAAAACACAATGAACACTTAAAAATCAGCAATGATTAGAATGTCTATGCAATGTGTTATCAGAAGTTGTAGTCAATGAAGACATGGCAAGACAAGTTTCTGTCAGATTTGAGAGTTGAATAGACTACACAGTTGCAGGTAATGCTCTCTAAACAGTTAATAGCCTACAGTTATCTGAACACATCATAATTATTGTAGAATGTTCTAGAAATGTATTCAAGAAATTACATATATATTTTCTGATCCAAGTTTCTTGCTTTCAAAATATTAACAGACAACTAATGTAAAGCCATATTCTGAAATGTACATGTAAGGATGTGTACATGATTCCAGTCAGGATCGGCTAAAGATTTATTGAACTTGTACACTGAATAGTTGAAGTTACTGATTACAATCAAACAATCAACACATTACATCCATTATCCAACGGTTTTGGAAAATGGATGGATAGACCTTATAAGTTATAACTATGAGAATATAGCATTAGAAGTACATTCTGATAGGTAGCATATATTGTAAGGTTACTCTCCATAAAAACACAGGCAGGTGGAAAACAATAGCATGTATAATGCCAAATTCAAGCCAAGTCCATAATGAAACAGTACCGGCCAGCATCACACAGCATGTACTGGGGTTTTTGAGAGGATAATTAAAAAAACAACAACAACTTTACAGTACTGAACTAAATAAAAAAGTTATAATTGAGACAAACAATAAAGCTGGCTTGAGAAAGCCTGACCAGAAAGTGTGATAAGTTTGAAGTTTATAGTAGTTTTTAGATAGATAGATAGATAGATAGATAGATAGATAGATAGATAGATACACAGACAGACAGACAGACAGACATACAGACAGACTGGTGGTCATAAATGGTCATAATTGGTCATAAAAGGTCATAATAGGCCATAAATCATATGGTCATAAATCAAAAGTGACATCAAAAGACTGTGTCCATGAAATCCACGTAAACCTGGGGCGTGTGACTGTGTGGGGCATCGGGTCCCTTAATAAACGAATAATTGAAAGTATGGGATACCCAGAATAATCAAAGATCTAAATTAAACCATAATTAATATTTATGATTATTTTCTAATAAGAACACAATCTAAATGTGATAATCATTTGAAATTGGAGTCAGATTAACCATAGAGCTAAAGTAATATTGAAACTAAATTCTAATAAATGAAGTGAACTTCACTGGAGCGCTGAAAAGACATACACTTATACCTTCGCCCACACCATTGGATTCCGTCATTGGGCCGATGGGTGGCCTTTACAAGGGCATATGTTAATTCTCTCATATAACACCTGATTGTTTTTCTTTTCGATTAGGATTTTGATGACTACCTGATATTATACATAACAGATAGAAAAAATAAATAAATAAATACATTAGACTTTCTGGTCACACTTTAGATTAGGGTCCAATCGGACCCTAAACTTGCAGACAAGTCAAACCAAAATGAGAGTTAATTTTACACGATTAGGGAACTTTGGTTTCAACATCGGCATGTTCACTATTGTTTGAGGAAGTATGAAATATCACAGATCTATATATGTAATGAGGTTGTCAGCGTGTATTACTGCCATGGAGATTTGGGGATTTTACACACTGGTTTAACTCCCACAGGCTTGGTCTCGCCAGTTCACACCAAGACAATAACACTGATTGTTTACCACTGTAGCATTATGTTATAAGGGTTATTACAGTTTTTCTCGATTGCTTAAACACATTTCTTGAAACTATGCCTCGCATTCTCAAAACTATAAACACAAATCCATAACGTCTCACCCAATTCCCCAAACATCCTATTTTCAGGTCAAAATGAAGCTCTACACTCAAAACCATTCACTCTTGCTGAAAAAACAAACTTTGGACACACAAGCCCTCAAAATCACACACACTACAACATAGTCTAAGACACTGGTGCAATAAATTCAAAACAACATTTCCAAAACTGGTAAGTTATGTTGCTTGTGGTTCTCCCCTCACAAACCTTTTCACATGATGAACACAAAAGACACAACCAGTGGATACATTGGCACATTTTTATTCATACACAGAAAACACACACACACAAAAATATATTTTTTTATATTTACTTACAGTAAGATGTGTGTGACCATCATATGACAGTAAAAGAGCACACACAAACCATATTCTAATATGGAATTCGAATTGTATTGAAATGGTAAAGAGTGTTGGGTCGTGACAGGAGGGTCTCCACTCAAGGATACAATATGATGGATACGTCTAAGAATGTTCCACATATGGTTGAAATACCATCATTTGCCTAGAAAGATAACATTCTGGGAGTCAAGACTATAAAGGATGAAGGATGCCCTCCCTTCACTGTCACACTCTGCAGACACTCTGTGTGACTGTACGACTGCTGGCCTTTTCTTGCAGGAAAATAAACCTCATCAAAGACTATTGGAAATGTTTGTCTCTTATTCAGTGATAGAATTTTGTTTGCCACCACACCTCCCTGAAGGTTCTTGAGGCGACGGTAAAGCGACTCAGATTTGGCCTTACTCGTAGCCCAGCCTCCCTCATAGTCACACCATTGACAAAGACATGGGCAACTAGAGTGGCTTGAATTTCATCTGAGACTACTTGTCTTCTTGTCCTTGCCCTTCCTCCTCCTCCTTCTTATCCCTCTTCCTTCATGTCTTTCTGGATCCATTGTTCCAAAACGCAATAAACTGATTTGGGCCCTTTTATCTATCTATTGAAGGTTCTGATTGATGTTAGTTAAATTTTGACTCGTAGTGTTTCCACCTGGATAATTGTGTGCTAACTGAGCTGAAGCTGTGCTGACTTGAGTGAACAATTTTGAATGCTAGTGCTTTCTAAATGACAACATGGTCTAGGCAATGAGAAATGAAGGGATTTGTGTGTAGAGTTTTGCAGTGACAGTTCAACAAATCTGACTCATGTGTCAAAACAGGGAATAGTGTTTATAGTTTAGTGAAATGGGTGTGCTTTTTGATAAATGGTGTTATGGTTTTGAAATTTTAGTTCAAAAGCCTGGTTATAGTGTTTAAGCAATCGAGAAAAACTGTAATACATTTTATGTATGTTTTTAATAGTTGAACATAATAAAGGCATGTTATCAGTAACTTAAAAGTTATTTTCTCACTATTGCAAAATACCTAATGATGTTTGTTACTTTTTAAATATGAAGGTGATTTAACACATGCTGACTTTAATTAAACTGTTAGTATGACTCTGAGGACTTTTCCAAACTGGTTTAACCTAACTGTTACCTAACTAGACCTGGTTTACCTATATCACATGCTTATCCTCAAAAGAAGAATGTGTTTGGATTTATACAATCCTACCATTTATACAAGAAATAAACTGGACATATACAATCACATATACAATAAATAGATTATTGATTGATTGGTTTATTAGACAATATTGAAACAGAAACTTTGTACATAGAGGGATCATACCATACATATCATAATTTCAAAAAAACAGTAGAGGATAAAATACACACAAAAAAGCCAAAGTCTTATTTCCATTAGGGCTGCCATTTGGAATAAATTGGCATACACACCATTGCATAGGAATGGTTATTGACATTACATAAGAAAAAATAACAACTCTCATTGGCTAGAAACTCTCCATCTTCTCCAAATGTTTGTATTTATTTATTTATTTTTTATTATTTGTGATCAACTGTTCCCTATTTTATTATGAAGAAGGTCACTTACAGATTGTCAATACCACTAATCCTCAAAACATTTGCAATCAAAGCAACACATAGTCAATCATAACGCAATGACTGTCAAAATACTAACAGTTGGTGGCATTACAAAAACTGCATTACTCTGTGTTGTAGGGACCAATCTGGCTTTTCTGCAGGACTAAACCAGCACTTGAGAGAGCAGCACACATTGTGATATTTGCTCCTCTCTGACCCGGCACATCAACGGTGGCCCTATTACATTTCTTCCTCGTCTACGTGTTTTTGCCAGGTTAAACCCTGCCTTGTCTACATAAATGAAAAGTCTTCAACACCTGGCTATGTCTCTGATTGAGATTGGAATCAGCTATTTTTTACTGTAATGATCAGTCATTTAAAAATGCTTATCAGCTGTTTGAATCTTTTTTTTAAATATTTGTTTCAATACTTTTGAGCTGATATTGTTGCAGAAGTACTAGATACTTTATACTTGGCAAGCGGAAAGATTGAACGCTTCTCCAGAGAGCAAACGGATCTCAGGGCTTAAATTGAAAAAAAAAAGATAGGCTACATAGCTACAGCATCCGCGTAGTCATTGTTTTGGTTTCCGAGAGAAGCACGTTAGAGCGAGGCTGCGTGTGAGATGCATTCAGGGACCGTAAGAAGTGCGGGAAAGGCACTTTTTTTTTTTCACAAATGCGCGGAAAATCGGGACATATAACAGTCGAGTTCTCCAGCGGGTGGCAATAGTGGTCACAGGTAGGTTGAAGGGGACCGGTGTGTTATTCAAGTCAGATTAAAGTGCCTCTGACTGTAATATGCAGCCTGATAAATAAATTTTGCCTGCGCCGGAGGCCGGACCTGCCCTCAAGCCGGAAATCCGGCCCCCCGCCGGAATACTTTAAGCCCTGTCTGCTCGTGCGCGAGGTTACTGTATTACTTGCATACTGTAAAAATATTTCAGTCCAACTGCAAAACCTAAAAAGGTCAAATAAAACTCTAAATGAAAAGCATGTTACGGTACTCAAATACTTTAAGTTGTGTAACTGCAACATCAAGGTCAATGAGAGATTTATTCTGCTTCAGCATCATGTCTTCCTGTTGGCTCTGGCCTGAGGACTTTGTCCACATCACAGACAATGCTGTCTCCTGCCAAACGAAGGGAAAAACTCTCCAGTCTGACACATCCAGCTCTTGACAACACTGTCCACACCTTGCTCTTTCTCGTCCTCATCCTCTTCCTCCTCTTAAACGTACTCTTCCTCCTCTCCCTCTCAGATTGTTTCCATATATTGTTCATATCATCACCTGTGCCACCTGTACACTCTGAACTGGCTCATATGTTGGTTTGATCACATCATTAGAAATCAGTGTGAACAATTTTGAATCGTTTGAATTGCAAAAAGAGAATTGCAAAAAGAGTTTAGGAGATTTGCAAACAGTGTCTAACTGCCTAAACTTGTTTAAGGTTTTGCAGAAATACTGATTTATTCGACAAATTGGTTTAGGCTATTCAGAATTTGGTTCAGAGAATGGAGTTTAGTGTTTTAGCAATTCAGAAAAACTGTAAAAGGCTTATTCAAGTAGGCTACAGTACAGCAGGATGCAGTAAATATTTTAGTGTTGTTTTAGGTGTACAATATTTACATGTATTGCCTTTAATGTCCATTTATAGTCTTTACACATCAGCTTGGATACTTGCATGGTTAAAAAATAGCTAATTTTAAGATGCTGACGTCACGTCAGGTCGTCACGTGGGTCACCCTTTCAGTAAAACGCTCAAAAGTACAAGATGTTCAGTTTGACGTTCGATCGTTCGTTCGGATGCTTAATTTTGTCACGGGGTGCGTGCCATAGCATATGACGTGGATAATACATTTTATCCACGTGTTATTCATTTGTTATTTGTTTGATATTGCCTGTCTGTGTTTTGAGTTTTGAAACACAAGTGCATCACAGTGAGAAATGTGTTTTAGTGAGAATGTGTTTAAAATTTTGCAAAAAGAGTGCATGAGATTTGCAAACAGTGTTTAACTACCTGAACTTGTTTAATGTTTTACAGAAAGAGTGATTTATTCGACAAATTGGTTGAGAGAGTGTGATTTAATGTTTTAGCAATTCAGAAAAACAATGTTTATGGAGGTTTTCCTGTGAAAGCATATAGCTTGGGCTATGACCATAGGGAATACTGTCACTGACAGCCCAGTGTGACCTGAGGGTGAGTGGTTCTCTGGCATTTCATTTGAATTTGCTGGTTCTGACAGTTGTCACTGCCAACTGGCATGCACTCCTCTTAGTATGGCGGTGTGGGTATATATCATTCCCAAAGTGTCAATCTACGCAATGCGAGTTCCCTTTCAAAAGGGAATGTCTCAGGTTAAGACTGTAAACTTTGTTCCCTGAGAACAGGGAACGAGACACTGCATCTTTCTGCCATGCCTCGGGGCCTGCCTACCAAACAGTCCCTTCAGATGAAAGGTGATTGTCATGTTTGCAAGGCGCCCTTATATTCTTCCAGGTTGCACGTTAATGAAGTCAGCGGCTGTCGTCGGTCAATGTGATTGCCACAATAACCACAAAACTTAATATGCTTTTTACCTCAGTAACCTTAGCTTTACTGTGATAGGTGTAGTAAAAGGATAGTAACCACAACGCTTACCATGCTTTTAATGCCTAATCATTTAAAATCCAAAAATTTGTAAGGTAATTCTGTACTTTTTCCTTTAACCTCTTCCACTCCAAGGCATATTTTGGAATTCCGCCTGAATTTAACACACCTAAGTTTAAATATTCACCTTACACACATACAGTGTAGGACATTTAAAAATCTGGTGTCATTGTACAGAAAACCCTTCAAATTTACTAAATCAGATTGCAAAACTTCATAAATAGCATTTTATGTGTTTAAAATATTATGATAAACATAAAAAATAGGCCATTTTAATTTATTTTTTCCCCAGAATCCTGTCTTTGAAAGTCTGTGATTCAGGTACTGTTTGCTTTGGGGACCTGCTGATTATATTGTTTGATTGCACTAGGTGCCAGTATCCACCAGAAAAAAAATACTATATATATATATATATATATATATATATGCAGCAAAATTTGTCAAATTACATAATTTTATTCAAGTCTGATTTTATTCAAATACTGAATATGCAACTCATGTTTGCTAATAAAACATAAATGCTAAATCAAGTTTCCACATATTCTGTCAAGAAACAATTAGTTGGCTCAGTTGCTGTACTTTTCAATTTCAAAATAAAAATCCTAATATCCTATATATTATACATAATGATATTTTCTTTTCTCTGTTTTCAGCTGAAAAGACCAAGGGGGCCTTTCGGACTCAGTCAGCCCATTATTGTTGGAGGAGAAGTAAACGGAGGAGACGGACAGCTGCAAAGGCAAATATTCGCAATGGTATGTATGTGTTGGTATTAACCCTTAATCAGACATTTTATCAAGCATTTGTTGTTTCTTAAACCTTTTCTTACAAAACCCATAGCCCAATCAGTACGAACATAGTCTTAAAGTCTTAATAATTCACAAGATTTAACAAGTTGTTAAATTTGAACGATACTTGTACTTATTTGTATACTCCTACATAATCCTGCAGCTTTTACTCCTACTGCTGTCATTGGCTACTGCCCCAATTCCTGTACATATTTATCACAATATTTGTAAATCAGTTGCACCCCTTCTTGGAAAGTAGTCGGATGCCCCACACACTGTCAGAAAGTGTATATTAATTGTTGTATTTTTAAAAATTATTACAGATTGGGCCTTGTCTGTTCATGTTCCAGTGATACATGTCTCTCCACACCTCATAACCTACCTCTGTTTGCACGAGTAGAAAAGCTAATTTGACTTGTCACATGACATCAGATATTCTATTATATTTTGTCATAATCAGATCAGTTACACTGCTGATAACTGTCCCGTTTGCATGTAAATCATGTTATTTTTAAACGAGTTCATATGAATATTGCTTGCTATTAAAGACATACTTTTATTCATGGAAATGCCCACATATCAGTAAACTTATTACATAAAAATGCATTTAACATTTAATTATGCAACACTCTTTACAGAAATAAATCCTACAGTTATATATAAACTGACTACTTGCATGTAATGTAATAAAATTACCTTCCTTTCTGTCTTGCAGGATTACTTGCAGATTACTTAGTCCCTTTTTTTAAAAAAAAAAGCTCTACAACATCAAACTCAACAGCTCTTTTAAGAGCCAACCCTCGCAAGAGCTACTTGAGTCGCAGCAAATCTTGCTGTGATCAGCCCTTCCCAGGTAAAGTTTCTTTGTTTGGGGTGAGGAAGGAACATCTTGTGCCCAAAGAAGACAGAAAGGTGCGCGAATCCATTGGTATGTCTTGTATTGAAACAATGCTGTAATATGTAGTACATAATTTGATGTTGATCTCCCAAAGGACTATTAATTTCTTAAAAAGTTCTTAAAAATGGCACCACCTGTTTTTCTTAGATAAAAGCAGACAAGTGTGATAAAAAACATTTGGTTAATATAAACAGGTTACATTTTTCCATTGTTTTGTAAATGCTGGGGTTCTGGGTAGCTTTGGAAGATAATGAGTTGTGGCATATTATTAGGAATCAAATAGTAAATGTTCTTTATGTTCTTTAAATGTTCTGTTAGTTCTTTGGCTTGAAACAAGGCCTTATACTGCACAGACCAAAAACATTGCATTTGTGCTTTAAGATGGATAGCAAGACAAGGCACACACTTCAGAAGATTCTAGAGGAAAGAGATTAATGTGCAGCCATGGAGGAATACAAGAGGCCAGGGGCGGAGTGGTAATCGGGAGAGTCAGGACTTTTCCCGGTGGGCCGGCAGTGTTTTGAGGCCGCGAGGGTCTGTTAATAGCAAGTTGCAAGTTGCAAGTAAACATAGCAAGTTCTTAGCAACACCATCCGATCAAACTGTGCAGCCTCTCTGCTCAACCCGTACGGCGGGCCACAGCAGCCTCTTATTTCAATAGAAACACAGGCTAATCAGAAAGCACTAACGAAGTGCAGGTCCAACCATGTCTAGGATTTTCAAAAATATAGGGGGATCAGTGAGCGGCCCCTCCCCAAATGGCATAGCCTGTCGGCCTACATAATCGAACACTTCTTTTTTTCCTCACGTTTTGGAAGTCTAACGTTAACAGACAGTGTGTGAGTGGGCTGTTTACACCTGGCCACTTAATGCGTTTTCTGTGATCGGATAGCTATCCGATCATGAAAAGACCAGGGGCTCGTTCTTCGTACGTTGCTTATTACATCCGAGATCAAATGACACATCCAAGATGATATCATCGTGCTAATCGTGATCCGGCTAATTGGGTTCTTCGAACACACCTGTTGTTTATGATTAGTATCGCTGGATTGAGTTATCTGAGATAACTGCGCGTTCATGCGCTATATGTATCGATAGTAGAAACATTGATCAGCAACGTTGCTATTGGCTGCTCAGCGTGGCCAAAGAGCGCGCTCAGTTTTTCTCCTCAGCAGAGCAAGAACTAATAGTCGAAGTTTATTCGGAATTTTAATGTTTAATCAAAACGCCAGGGAACACCTCAAAGTCTGCAAAAGCCAGGAGAGAGGGCTGGCAAAAAGTAGCAGACAATTTAAATCCGTTAGAAGTGGCCATGTTAGATGTTTTTATCACTTATTAGCCTATATTTTTGTATTTTAATAATTGCATAATTACTTTGTTCATTGTAATGTCAGTCACCACACTAGAACATGGGAACAAATAAAAGTGAAGTACAAAAATATTCTACATAATGGTAATTTTTAGTTATTATAGTCTCTTCTATAAAAGGCACTGTTAAATAAATGGTTGTCTGTTTATAAAAGCAACCAAGAAAAAGGCTGAAAAAAAAGAAAAGATCTTAGCCTACACTATAAAATATTTTTTGCTGCATTAAATTAAGGCCGTATAGTCATTTCAACTGTTAAATCTTGAGTAATGATGAATTGCTTTGACTTGTGAAAGTGAAAACTGATAAACTTATGTTAATGTAAAAATATTTTGCCATGAGTTATTGATCACATTTTCCCGAGTGTAGTTCATTGTAATGACATTGTGTTTTCCTCTTTTGTGCACTTTTACATAATACACCAACACTTGTATCTGTTCCCAAGAAAGTGGTGGCTGAAATATGTGCAGTAATGGACATTTTCTAACTTTCCAAAGGAAAGGAAGTATAAGACTTTGTAATGTCCATTTGTTTCCATTGCACTGGACAGTGAATAAACCCTCTCAGATAACTGTCATATGGAGGAACTACCCAGCTAACAGGGAACGTTCCCAGAACTTTCACTAACGTTCTTTAAAAGTTGTGTAAATGTTAGTACAAAACGTGATTAAAATAATGTTTTCGGAACGTTCATACAACGTTATTAACGTTCTTGTAACGTTGAGAAAAAAACGTTCTTAGAACAAGGTTCTTGGAACGTCTTTATGACGTTATTTTTGATTGATGAACGTTCTCATAACGTTGATAGAAAACGTTCTTAGAACAAGGTTCTTGGAACGTCTTTATGACGTTATTTGTGATTGATGAACATTCTCATAACGTTGATAGAAAACGTTCTTAGAACAAGGTCCTTGGAACGTCTTTATGACGTTATTTGTGATTGATGAACGTTCTCATAACGTTGATATAAAACGTTCTTAGAACAAGGTTCTTGGAACGTCTTTATGACGTTATGTTGTGATGGATGAACGTTCTCATAACGTTGATAGAAAACGTTCTTAGACCAAGGTTCTTGGAACGTTTTTTTGACGTTATTTGTGATTGATGAACGGTTCTCATAACGTTGATGGAAAACGTTCTTAGAACAAGGTTCTTGGAACGTTTTTTTTACGTTATTTGTGATTGATGAACGGTTCTCATAACGTTGATGGAAAACGTTCTTAGAACAAGGTTCTTGGAACGTCTTCATGACGTTATTTGTGATTGATGAACGTTCTCATAACGTTGATAGAAAACGTTCTTAGAACAAGGTTCTTGGAACGTCTTTATGATGTTATGTTGTGATTGATGAACATTCTCATAACGTTGATAGAAAACGTTCTTAGAACAAGGTTCTTGGAACGTCTTTATGATGTTATGTTGTGATGGATGAACGTTCTCATAACGTTGATAGAAAACGTTCTTAGAACAAGGTTCTTGGAACGTCTTTATGATGTTATTTGTGATTGATGAACGTTCTCATAACGTTGATAGAAAACGTTCTTAGAACAAGGTTCTTGGAAAGTCTTTATGACAATATTTGTGATTGATGAAAGTTCTCATAACGTTGATAGAAAACGTTCTTAGAACAAGGTTCTTGGAACGTCTTTATGATGTTATGTTGTGATTGATGAACGTTATCATAACGTTGATAGAAAACGTTCTTGGAACAAGGTTCTTGGAACGTCTTTATGATGTTATTTGTGATTGATGAAAGTTCTCATAACGTTGATAGAAAACGTTCTTAGAACAAGGTTCTTGGAACGTCTTTATGACGTTATGTTGTGATGGATGAACGTTCTCATAACGTTAATAAAAAATGTTCTTAGAACAAGGTTCTTGGAACGTCTTTATGACGTTATGTTGTGATGGATGAACGTTCTCATAACACTGATAGAAAACGTTCTTAGAACAAGGTTCTTGGAACGTCTTTATGATATTATTTGTGATTGATGAAAGTTCTCATAACGTTGATAGAAAACGTTCTTAGAACAAGGTTCTTGGAATGTCTTTATGATGTTATGTTGTGATTGATGAAAGTTCTCATAACGTTGATAGAAAACGTTCTTAGAACAAGGTTCTTGGAATGTCTTTATGATGTTATGTTGTGATTGATGAATGTTCTCATAACGTTGATAGAAAACATTCTTAGAACAAGGTTCTTGGAACGTCTTTATGACGTTATTTGTGATTGATGAAAGTTCTCATAACGTTGATAGAAAACGTTCTTAGAACAAGGTTCTTGGAACGTCTTTATGATGTTATGTTGTGATGGATGAACGTTCTTATAACGTTGATAGAAAACGTTCTTAGAACAAGGTTCTTGGAACGTCTTTATGACGTTATTTGTGATTGATGAACGTTCTCATAACGTTGATAGAAAACGTTCTTAGAACAAGGTTCTTGGAACGTCTTTATGATGTTATGTTGTGATTGATGAATGTTCTCATAACGTTGATACAAAATATTCTTAGAACAAGGTTCTTGGAACGTCTTTATGACGTTAGGTTGTGATGGATGAAAGTTCTCATAACGTTGATTGAAAACGTTCTTAGAACAAGTTTCTTGGAACATATTTATGACGTTATGTTGTGATGGATGAAGGTTCTCATAACGTTGATAGAAAACGTTCTTAGAACAAGGTTCTTGGAACGTCTTTATGATGTTATGTTGTGATGGATGAACGTTCTCATAACATTGATAGAAAACGTTCTTAGAACAAGGTTCTTGGAACGTCTTTATGATATTATTTGTGATTGATGAAAGTTCTCATAACGTTGATAGAAAACGTTCTTAGAACAAGGTTCTTGGAACGTCTTTATGATGTTATGTTGTGATTGATGAACGTTCTCATAAATTTGATAGAAAACGTTCTTAGAACAAGGTTCTTGGAACGTCTTTATGACGTTATTTGTGCTGGATGAAAGTTCTCATAACGTTGATAGAAAACGTTCTTAGAACAAGGTTATTGGAACGTCTTTATGACGTTATGTTGTGATGGATGAATGTTCTCATAACGTTGATAGAAAATGTTCTTAGAACAAGGTTCTTGGAACGTCTTTATGACGTTATGTTGTGATGGATGAACGTTCTCATAACGTTGATAGAAAATGTTCTTAGAACAAGGTTCTTGGAATGTCTTTATGACGTTATGTTGTGATGGATGAAAGTTCTCATAACGTTGATAGAAAACGTTCTTAGAACAAGGTTCTTGGAACGTCTTTATGACGTTATTTGTGATTGATGAACGTTCTCATAACGTTGATAGAAAACGTTCTTAGAACAAGGTTTTTGGAACGTCTTTATGATATTATTTGTGATGGATGAACGTTCTCATAACGTTGATAGAAAACGTTCTTAGAACAATGTTCTTGGAACGTCTTTATGACGTTATTTGTGATTGATGAAAGTTCTCATAACGTTGATAGAAAACGTTCTTAGAACAAGGTTCTTGGAACGTCTTTATGACGTTATGTTGTGATGGATGAACGTTCTCATAACATTGATAGAAAACGTTCTTAGAACAAGGTTCTTGGAACGTCTTTATGATATTATTTGTGATGGATGAACGTTCTCATAACATTGATAGAAAACGTTCTTAGAACAAGGTTCTTGGAACGTCTTTATGATATTATTTGTGATTGATGAAAGTTCTCATAACGTTGATAGAAAACGTTCTTAGAACAAGGTACTTGGAACGTCTTTATATTATTAATTTGTGATTGATGAAAGTTCTCATAACGTTGATAGAAAACGTTCTTAGAACAAGGTACTTGGAACGTCTTTATATTATTAATTTGTGATTGATGAAAGTTCTCATAACGTTGATAGAAAACGTTCTTAGAACAAGGTTCTTGGAACGTCTTTATGATGTTATGTTGTGATTAATGAAAGTTCTCATAACGTTGATAGAAAATGTTCTTAGAACAAGGTTCTTGGAACGTCTTTATGATGTTATGTTGTGATTGATGAACGTTCTCATAAAGTTGATAGAAAACATTCTTAGAACAAGGTTCTTGGAACGTCTTTATGACGTTATTTGTGCTGGATGAAAGTTCTCATAACGTTGATAGAAAATGTTCTTAGAACAAGGTTATTGGAACGTCTTTATGACGTTATGTTGTGATGGATGAAAGTTCTCATAACGTTGATAGAAAATGTTCTTAGAACAAGGTTTTTGGAACGTCTTTATGATATTATTTGTGATTGATGAAAGTTCTCATAACGTTGATTGAAACGTTCTTAGAACAAGGTTCTTGGAACGTCTTTATGACGTTATTTGTGATTGATGAAAGTTCTCATAACGTTGATTGAAAACGTTCTTAGAACAAGGTTCTTGGAACGTCTTTATGATGTTATGTTGTGATGGATGAACGTTCTCATAACATTGATAGAAAACGTTCTTAGAACAAGGTTCTTGGAACGTCTTTATGATATTATTTGTGATTGATGAAAGTTCTCATAACGTTGATAGAAAACGTTCTTAGAACAAGGTTCTTGGAACGTCTTTATGATATTATTTGTGATTGATGAAAGTTCTCATAACGTTGATAGAAAACGTTCTTAGAACAAGGTTCTTGGAACGTCTTTATGACATTATGTTGTGATTGATGAAAGTTCTCATAACGTTGATAGAAAATGTTCTTAGAACAAGGTTCTTGGAACGTCTTTATGACATTATGTTGTGATTAATGAAAGTTCTCATAACGTTGATAGAAAATGTTCTTAGAACAAGGTTCTTGGAACGTCTTTATGACATTATGTTGTGATTAATGAAAGTTCTCATAACGTTGATAGAAAATGTTCTTAGAACAAGGTTCTTGGAACGTCTTTATGACATTATGTTGTGATTAATGAAAGTTCTCATAACGTTGATAGAAAATGTTCTTAGAACAAGGTTCTTGGAACGTCTTTATGATATTATTTGTGATTGATGAAAGTTCTCATAACGTTGATAGAAAACGTTCTTAGAACAAGGTTCTTGGAACGTCTTTATGACATTATGTTGTGATTAATGAAAGTTCTCATAACGTTGATAGAAAATGTTCTTAGAACAAGGTTCTTGGAACGTCTTTATGATGTTATGTTGTGATTGATGAACGTTCTCATAAAGTTGATAGAAAACGTTCTTAGAACAAGGTTCTTGGAACGTCTTTATGACGTTATGTTGTGATGGATGAACGTTCTCATAACGTTGATAGAAAACGTTCTTAGAACAAGGTTCTTGGAACGTCTTTATGACGTTATGTTGTGATGGATGAACGTTCTCATAACGTTGATAGAAAATGTTCTTAGAACAAGGTTCTTGAAACGTCTTTATGACGTTATGTTGTGATGGATGAAAGTTCTCATAACGTTGATTTTCTGAATGTTATATTTAGGCTATCATAAAACGTTCTGGGAACATGTTGTTTGCTGAACATTCTCAATGTTAAGTACACTCGTTAACAAATGTGCGCTTCTTAACATTAGTTTACAATCACTAGATTTGTATAATGACTATATCCATATAATCATTTTAAACATCACAGTAGTTTATAACATCACCCCAATAAACCAGCACTATATAGCCTATTAATAAATTAATATTAACTAGTGCAAAATGCCTGTGCAAAATCAGTTTTTTTAGTAATTGTTGTTTTGGTGTGTTTGAGTGCTCCTTGTTACAATTACACAGCAAAAGTTCAGTGACATTTTTATTTGTGTATGGTAGAAAGCAAATACTGATCCTGAAATAATGACATAAAACATGTGGAAAATTGAACTACACAATGCAGGGAGCAGACTACACAGTGAAGTCTGAGAAAACGCTACGCTTGAGTAAAAACAGTTTGTGAAAAGGCTACTACAAATGATGCCCGTGAAAGAGAATTGTGAACGCATTGAATAGGATATGTTTAGTTGGTGAATAGCATAAGCTACTATTACACAGTAGTGATAACGTTAAGCACACCAGAATGAAATATAATATTCATAAGTAAACAGCATAGCTGACTTACAGATTCAGAACATCCACTAATGAGTAAGCGTGATGATTCAGGGAGCAGGCTACACAGTGAACTCAGAGAAAACGCTACGCTTGAGCAAACAGTGTGTGAATAGCTACTACAAATGATGGCAAAGTGCCCGTGCAAAATCAGTTTTTGTGTGTGTTTTTAATAATTGTTGTTTAGGTGTGTTTGAGTGCTGATTGTTACAATTACACAGCAAAGGTTCAGTGACATTTTTATTTATGCATGGAAGAAAGCACCAAGGAAAATTTAACTACACGATTCAGGCAGGCTACACAGTGAACTCTGAGAAAAGCTGTGAATAAAAAACAATATTCAGAAGTAAACAGTGTAGCTGACAGAGTGTTTATGCCAGAATGTTTATTTTTAAACAATTACCTTCTTTTACCCATATATTTAACAATATCTTTTACATTTCTAATCCAAACTATGTCAAACTTTACACTGCACTTACTTGTGCCCGTAGCAAAAAACCTGTCAAGTTTGAAAATGTTGTTAACAGACAGACAGACAGACCTTCCCATAATTTATAGATGTATAGATAGATATGCTATTCACATATGTGAAGCACTGTTAAATATATTGAAATACATTTTGAAAATATATTATTTCAAAATACATTGAACATAAATCTTTTAAATTGTTCCTCATGTTACATCTGTAAATGTCTAGCCTACATATTGTGTATACCGGTATTTCACAAAATATATTCATGCCTTATATCATGTTTAGTTTTCAATAAATGTTTTTGCAATTTTATTTCAACACCACGTTTACCATTTATAAAGCTATGTAATATAATAGGCTATTATATTTTACATTATATTATAGCCTATTATAACCTATTATAAAAATTGTACATTGTTTTACACTCATGCTTCATATACTCATTCCGTTTACAGTTTGGTGATGGCCACTAGCCTATACACTTAAATGTTAACCTCACATTTCAGGATATTTTATCTGATTATCAAATAATTCCCTCCATCAATTCTTCTTTTATGTAAATGACGCGAGACTTCTACGTCTTTTAATTGGCGCGCGCACTCGAGTTGCATTTGAACCAGATTTGAACTGGAGTTGCTATAGAAACGGGCGGGAAGCTCAACTGACGAGAAGCTCAAGTGACGACAAGCAGCAGCTCCGTCTCTCACTGTTGTCTTCGCTAATTTCAGGTAAGTTTAGTCACCAAAATTACACAAATAGTACATACAAATGTTTCTGACACATTCTTTCATGTAAATGACACGCTTCCGTTGAATATTTACTTTATAGAAATGGTATAGTGCGTCTTCGGGAAAAGTCAGTTAGCATCTCAACTTTTAGGCTAACGTTAACTAACTTAAGTTAACGTTACTTTAGGTAAGGTTAGGTTGATTAGACTTTAGCTGTAAAGTTTAGGCTTTTAATCTTATGTGTTGATTAGAGGTTTTGTAAAGGTTTTGCTGGCAATTTTTCAATGTGAATGGAAGTAAACTATAAATTATCTTAAAAGTAATTAACTTAAAAATATTCACTGGACGGTTAATTCATAGTTTTCACGTGACGGAATGCCCACCTGGAGGGCAAATTGGGGTTTTATAATGCCATTTATGCCTAACATTAGTATTAACATGAATGTCACGCAACCGCTTAATTCGCAGGTAACGTAACGTTAACTTGACTGTTAACGTTACACACCGATTAATAACCTTAAGTTACTTAAAAAAATATATATTCCTGGACAAGCTGCTTTTTTTTCTTTTTCTTTTTTTTACAAGTGAATGAACGATTTATTTGTCCAAAGGACAAATAACTTACAAGACCAGGGTTAATGCCAAGCCCTGGTTTATAGATTTTTATAATTTTATTATAATAGCTTCAGAAGACATTTCTCAATGCTGCTATTGTCATACAATTGAAAGTATTATATTCCTACTTCCATAGTATGGCAAATTAGTACAAATTAGAAAAGTTTAGCAGGTAAAGAATTTTGATGCACATTATCTTACTTTTCCCCTCATTGATAGAAGTTTTCATTTTCAGGTGTAGCTAATCCTTTACAATGTGTTATTGAACCTTTCCATTGTATAACATTTGTAAACTACATTTTAATCTTGTGTGGTTTAATATTTATAGTACTCAAAGCACAGCCTAAATAACTTAAGGGTTAACATTTATGGAGTAGTCACACTGTTATTATTAAATGTTTATGAAATAATAAATCACCATTAGTAACATCAGTCAATCTGTTCACTTTCCAGATGGGGCATGAAGAGACTGGATCACAGCACGAAGAGACTGGACCACAGTGCTAGTTTGGCACCCCCACACTACTTATATTTAAGGGTTAGTTCACCCAAAAATGTATATTCTGTCAGTAATTTATACACCCTAATGTTGTTCCAACCCCTTAAAGGATTAGTTCACCCCAAAATGAAAATTTCCGAATAATTTACTCACCCCAATGCCATCCAAGATATCCATGTCTTTCTTTCCTCAGTGGGAGAGAAATTATGTTTTTTGAGGAAAACATTTCTGGATTTTTCTTCTAACAACAGACTTCATTGGTGACCATCGTTTTTAAGCAAAAAATCAATGCAGTTTCAAAAGTCTTTGAAGTGTTTAAACGGGCTGTACGCGATCACAGCTGAAGAAGAGGTTGTTATCTAGCGAAACGATAGGTCATTTTAAATTTTTTTAATAATTAATAGACTTTTTACCTTCAATAGTTCGGATTGAGCTGATCATCAAACGGACAGGGAACTACGTCATCACGTTGAAAGGTCGCGCCGGCAATACTATTTGAGCTACTATTCATATTCATCAGAATGTTATTCATTTACTATTCATATTCACTGAATACTATTACTATATATATAATAGCAAACAATACTATTTGAACTATCCTCCTACGTACGGTCGCATTGTAAACAGTGGGGCGGTACTTCTGCCGGTGCCGTTGTGACCTTTCAACGTGATGACGTAGTTCCCTGTCCATTTGTTGATCAGCTCAATCTGAACTATTGAAGGTAAAAAGTCTTTAAATTATATATTTTTAAAAAAATTACCTATCTTTTCGCTAGATAACAACCTCTTCTTTAGCTGTGATCGCGTACAGCCCGTTTAAACACTTCAAAGACTTTTGAAACTGCATTAATTTGGACTTAAAAACGATGGTAACCAATGAAGTACATTGTTAGAAGAAAAATCCAGAAATGTTTTCCTCAAAAAACATAATTTCTCACCCACTGAGGAAAGAAAAACATGGATATCTTGGATGGCATTGGGGTGAGTAAATTAGTAGGAAATTTTCATTTTAGGGTGAACTAATCCTTTAAAGGATAATTCCGGTATTTAGCACTTTGAGTCTATTTTCTGGTTTGTTTTGGATGAACTAGAGTGGTGGACGATGGGTCCTGTCTCGACTCTTGACTCGTTTAGAGTCGCCTTTGACCGCTTCAGAGTGGCTGGCTACAGGCATACACTAACATGTCCTTAAAACAACCCTTAACGTTCGTTTTCAAAACTGCAACTCACCGACTGGTTAGTGGTGTTCGTTGATGATTAAAAACAAATATATTAGCACAATGTATGATTTCAATCCGTGTTATTTGCTATAGTGGAACTATTTTTTCAGATACCTCACAACCGCTCGATATTTGAGTCTGAAGCGCAGTAATATCAACGAGCAATGAGTCCTCCAACAGAAATCAATGGGATTTTACAAAATGCCAAATAAAACACGACAGAAAATGTATTTCGCTACGCTACTTGTTTTGGAACATCAATGAACACCACTAACCACTCGGTGAGTTGCACAGTTTTGACAACGAACGTTAAGGGTTGTTTTAAGGACATGTTTGTGCATGCCGGTAGCCAGCGACTCTGAAGCCGTCAAAGGCGACTCTAAACGAGTCAAGAGTCGAGACAGGACCCATCGTCCACCGCTCTAGTTCATCCAAAACAAACCAGAAAAGAGTCTTAAAGTGCTAAATACCGGAATTATCCTTTAAGACTTCCGTTAATCTTCAGAACACAAATTAAGATATTTTTGATGAAATATGAGAGCTGGCTCACTCCTCCATAGTCTTCTAGGCAATTTCATTCTGCCTTTTCTGCCCAGAAAGTTAGTAAAGACATTGTTAAAATAGTCCAAGTGACTGGCTCAACCTCAAGTTCATCAAGTGATGACAATAATTTTTGTGTGCAAAAATGTATTAATTTTCTTATGTGTGGGCCTCTGAGTGAGTTCACAAAAGTTCCGCACTACATCGAGACCCATATGCGTCATCTTCTCGCTGCTCTAGTGAACTCTAGGGCCGGGACGATACAACTATCTCCCGATTCGATACTATCACGATACTTGGGTGCTGATACTGCTGGTATTACGATTTTTTTTAAGAATTGCAATTCGATATTGCGATTTTTTATTTTATTTTTTAACACTAGACCATCAGAAAATGTTAAATCATACACTTAAATACAGACTGTATAGGCTAAATGATGTATAAGATAAGTCATATTTACAAAAACAATTCATCACATCTTTCTGACTTATTTCAGAAGCATCATACAGTTAGTACTACATTCTCTTTAATAAATGATTCGATAACAAATACATTTTGTAACAGGCACTTGTCCCCATCTTGTGGCGAAACAATATGATCGATAAATGCGTTATTTTAAGGGGCCAATCACACCTAACGCATTTTTGGAAGTGAGAGGCGCCTTTTTTCAATTGATTTCCTATGGCAGTGCACGTTCTGCGCGCTGTTTATGCGCCCCAGGCGCCTCGCGTTTAACCGCCGGCTGCGCCTCATGTTTTTGGAGTTGAAAATAAAATCAACTCGAATCGAATGAATGGAGAGGCGGGTCTTCCGTTGTAGTGAACACCAGAGAATGTGATGATGGAGGATAAACTTGTGGTGCTCTCGCGGGTTACCAGGAGCTTAACAACTTCACGAATCGTAACTACCACAATGTTAACAGAAAATAAACGGAGTTTATAAAAGGCTGATTTGACGTTTACTTGACTGACAGGACAGCTGTTTCAGTGTTTGCCTAGCAACAAAAAAACGCAGTTCACTGCTCGTTCTGTGTGATTGAGGCAGTGCTGTGCTCCTCGCTTTTTCAAACCGGAAAAACGCGTTAGGTGTGATTGGGGCTTTACTCTATTTTGATCGTTATCATAAACATCAGTGTTTATATTTGAAATTTAAACTTTTATCCAAGTACTTCTATGATAATTTGAACTATTGTATCACAGAAATAATGATACTATGAGGTTGAAAAGATTGTTTGTGAAGCTGTTTCATGACGACTCTGGGTCAGCACTAGGGCTGCAACAAACGATTATTTTGATAATCGATTAATCTAACGATTATTAGAACGATTAATCGACTAATCGTCGATTATTTCGCCGACTAATCATTAAGTTTGGAACGATTATTCAGCTTTTTCAATTAGTTAAAACACTGAGTTATACATATTCTAACTAATATAAAAAAAGAAAATCACTTCAGCTTTTGAAATGGTTGTTTTAATGAACTTTGAGCAACTAAACAGGTCATTCTCTTTAAGTTTTCAGATTTCTGTCCAACTCAAATCACACACAAATGCTCTCTAAGCATTGGTTAAATATTCTGTTCTCTTTCAATAGAAAAACTAAACAAAAAAAAATAATAAGCTGCATTACAGAAAAACTTAAACTGCAAACAATTATTATTATTATAAGAATAAAAAATGACATGACAATTGAGCTGAGCTGACAGAGACACTCATTCACCTTTTAATTTACAGAATAAAAAAGTAACTGACATGATATTCTTCATAACATCTCCTTGTGTAAGTCTTCATGAATATAGAACAAAATACAGGCAAGTGATAAGACTGTAATACCTAATAGTGTTACAATAATAAAAACAGCTCTGACTCCTAAGCTCGATCAAGCTTTATTCTATGCAAAAATAAATCATCACATTACTGTAATTATATTATTATTGTTAATATTATTGCTAGTATTAGTAGTATTGCATTCTCTAAAAAGAGATTTACTGCTAGTTATTTAACTCCAGCTGGAGAACATTCAGCTCTCACCGGCTCGTCTCGTGCCGGGGTGTTTCCTCTTTAAGTGCTTTAACATGCATGTTGCGCTCCCGTGAAAAGCAAGTTTTGCCTTGCATGTATTACACACGACAGTATATTCTTGGTTTGAAGTTTTGTGAAACTTTCACACACCTTGCTAGTTCGGATCAGGTTCGGATTCGTTTGCACTCCGTCATAATTCGCGCTGTGTTTTCTTCTACCGCATTTGTAACGGCTGCATTACACTCTAGCGCTACAGCGCCGTAGCGGTCAAATCACGATATTGCAGGCCCTTACATTAGGTCACGTGGGATCAAACGACTACTCAACAACAAAGATATTTGTCGACAATTTTTTATTGTCGACGTTGTCGACAATGTCGACTAATCGTTTCAGCCCTAGTCAGCACAGCTTTAAATGTTGCGATATGATTTTGTCAAAGGTTTAATAGACAGACGAAATGGTAGCAGATCGTGTGGGCGTTTGAATCGAGATCACATTTTTTTAAAGATGAATCGTGCAGCTCTTTTGTCTTATCTCTCTCCCAGTATACGAGTAGTGTGAGGGCTTTTCAATGCATTCAATCTCAGGTCGCTTTTAGTAGAGGAGTGAGCCAGCTCTCAGATTTCATCAAAAATATCTTCATTTGTGTTCTGAAAATGAACAGCAGTCTTACGGGGTTAGAATAACATGAGGGAGAGTGATTACTGACAATTTTTTTTTTGGTGAACTAACTCTTAAACACCGTTTTCATTTCATTTAAATGTTTATATGAAAATATTTGTTGTTGTTTTTTAAGCTATAATGTAGCGTTTAAAATGTATGATAATCATGAAATTTTCTACTTTTTGATGTGCTGTAAAAGTGTGTGCTTATAATTCACATGGTTGTGTTAATAAAAAAATTAAGTTGGACGAATGGTGCAGAATTTTTTTATACCTTAAAATAACATTTTAACTTGAAAGAAAGTGGACATTTTAATGTTCTTTGAATGTTGTATTGTTAATAACATTTTGGGGGAAAGAACGTTGCAGGAACGTTATGCTTACCTTAAGATGATGTTCTAGCAATGTTATGCTAATGTTCCAGCAATGTTATGCCAATGTTCTTGCAATGTTATGCTAACCTTAAGATAATGTTGCATGAATGTTATGCTAACCTTAAGATAACATTCCATGAACGTTATACTAACCTTAAGAATGTTCCAGCAATGTTGTGCTAATGTTCTGGCAACGTTATGCTAACCTTAAGATAATGTTCCAGCAACGTTATGCTAATGTTCCAGCAACATTATGGCAATGTTATGCTAACCTTAAGATAACATTCCATGAACGTTATGCTAACCTTTATGAATGTTCCAGCAATGTTGTGCTAACGTTCCGGCAACGTTATGCTAACCTTAATATAACGTTCCAGCAACGTTATGCAAACCTTAAGATAATGTTCCATGAACATTATGCTAACCTTAAGATAACGTTCCAGCAACGTTATGCAAACCTTAATATAACGTTCCATAAACATTATGCTAACCTTAAGATAACATTCCATGAACGTTATGCTAACCTTAAAAATGTTCCAGCAATGTTGTTCTAACGTTCCAGCAACGTTATGCTAACCTTAAGATAATGTTCCAGCAACGTTATGCAAACCTTAAGATAACATTCCATAAACATTATGCTAACCTTAAGATAATATTCCATGAACGTTATGCTAACCTTAAGATAATGTTCCAGCAATGTTGTGCTAACGTTCTAGCAACGTTACGCTAACCTTAAGATAATGTTCCAGTAACGTTATGCAAACCTTAAGATAATGTTCCAGCAATGTTATGCTAACCTTAAGATAACGTTATGCAAACGTTAAGACAATGTTCCAGCAACGTTATGCTAACGTTCCAGCAACGTTATGCTAACCTTAAGATAACGTTCCAGCAACATTATGCTAACGTTACAGTAACGTTATGCTAACGTTACAGCAACGTTATGCTAACCTTAAGATAACGTTCCAGCAACATTATGCTAACGTTCCAGCAACGTTATGCTAACGTTCCAGCAACGTTATGCTAACCTTAAGATAACGTTCCAGCAACATTATGCTAACGTTCCAGCAATGTTTTTCTAACATTAAAATACCATTCCAGCAACGTTAAGCAAACTGGACATTTCAACATTTTTAGAACATTCCAAATCAACGTTCCCACAACGTTCTTAGAACATATTTTTGTTAGCTGGGTAGCCTACCTGCAAGTGCATAAATAACTTTACTTAATTTATACTTGTATGCTTTATGGCTGCAATATAAGTTGCAGGATTCCACATCTACAGAAAGGCCTACAGAAGAGTCTGCACAGACAGAGGAGACATAGGCCTACAGGTGGGCAGTGTATAGCCAACTTTTCCTTTTTATTTGTTGCATGAGGCATGTGTCTAATATCTCTTGTTGCAGGCACTTGACCACTGGCTTTTCTTTACAAAGAACAATTGAAATAAAACTCAAGGAACTAAGCATATTTGTCTTTTATTAAACATTTAATGAAAAGTGTTTTTTTTTTTGGCAATGTTGTGTAATATGGCACATGCAACAATGTCACAGGCCCTGTCAGGTGTGCAACCCTCAGACTTATCAGACACTGAAATCTTCCCTTTAGTTAGCCAAAGTTCATTTCATTGTGTGTCCTTGTCCTGGCAAGAGCTGCATTGTAACTGGTTTGGGTCAGGGAATGGGGTCATAAAACACCTGTCTGCAGGCAGGAACATGTCATAATCACCTATGAAAAAATGCAGTTCTGTTAGGATCAGCATAAGTGTATGTAATACAGCGAGCTTGATATTTAATTGTGGAACTTTCCTTACCACTTTCAAATAATGTGCATAAATGTGAATCTCTGAAAATTCTTAAGTCATGCACTGATCCTGGCCATTTTGCTTTCACATTTGTGATATGGAAGATTTTAGTCAACTGCCTTTTTTATTTGATATAATATTAATCTGGAATATTAAGAATCCCAATAGTAACTGGGCTGCACATTTACATTGTGAACCCCCTTTCTAATCCCCTTCATTGAGGCCTTGATGGCAGTCTATGGTAGGTAGCCCATAGTCTATGGTACCAATCACGTTAGTGAAGCCTGAGTGACATATACTGTAATCAGCATGGTCATGATTGCATGATCTTCATAAAAAATTATGATAGCCTAAAAAAAAAAAAACTGCTTTAAAACATTGGGTATTCAGTGGCTTGGAAATGCCACAAAAAAACTAAAACTGTTTTTTAAACCTAAAAGCGTCAGGTAAACTCTGAATGACACGACAGACAGCACTTTCCATCAAGTTCTCCGCATCTCCAATAGTGTAAAGGAAAGAGCCACTCGCATATAATCTTAGGGCAATGCAAACAGTTTGTGCATGTAGTTAAAGCCAGGCTCCGACAAGTCGAAAATAAATGTGCGTTTCCAACAATTTAATAATGTAAACGACAATCTCACGAGTCACGAGAAAAAATATACATCTCAGAAAGTGCACTATCGCGCTGCGCTGGACTTCCCGTATCAGCTCCGCTTATAAAGCCACGATCTAATCCTGTTTACATGAAATAAGCCTGCTCACGAGCAGGTTTAAGCTTGTGTGACGGAACGGTACAATTTTGAAATCAACCTTTTACCAGTAAAGAAATCCGACTACGCCACCCTAGAGATTAACTCTAGGGAACAATGCTCAAAACCCCAAAATGGAGTACATTAAGCACACAGGTTCGGTTCCCTCATAGAAGTAAGCAGGAGACGTGGGTGAAGTATAAAAGTACAAATGTTTATTAATACAAGAATGTTCTTTTTTAAAATAGACACTAAAAATGTCAAAAGAACAGCATGAGACCCCACTTTAAATAGAGGAAAACAAAACTACAAAAAAAATAAATAAATGTGGGCAATGACACAAAAGCAATTTTAAATATGAAAACAAAATAAAGTAAATAACAGCAGGGCTGAGGCTCCCAGCGGCAGGAACAAAATGGAGTCTGGTTTTACAAGAGCACACTTCCACGCACACACACCAAAGTGCACTCAGATCACACTACCACACACTTGAAGTGGTACACAGCACGCAATAAAGAACCACCACCACCAGAAGGAAGATCCGTTCACCCGTGGGACCCCCAGCTTCTGCAGACAAACAAAAATAATAAATAAACTATAACAAAAATCACAATTAAACACGATTAGCTCCACATACAATATAAACAAATAATAATAACGGATAAAGCAACTCCAAGCAAAACAAAAGGTATCAATATCACATGAAACAAAGAAAAAACGTTAGAAGAATCAAATAAATTCAAGAGAAATTACAAAGCAACTTGAAGTCAGATGTGAACAGGAAGCAAATCAAGTTGCGTTAATAAAGAAAAAAAATAACATACAAATAGACGTCACAATATTTCTGTAACACAATAACCGAAAGAAAAATCGTACTCGGTTACTAACGTAACCTCGGTTCTCTCTAGAAGAGGGAACGAGTACTGCGTCTTAGCTAAGACGCTGCGGGAAAAAGTCTCTTTTCACGAAATACTGAAGCAAAAAATTATCCTTAATTTTGTAATATTGTAAAGCGCATTTGCAGCAGCATACAGCCATAGGCGAGACGGCTCGCTCGCTCATTGGCTGCTCTGCGGCAACTGCATAAGCCTATCGAGCGAGGGCTGATGCAACGCTTCGCGCCCTCCTTGCCACTTCCCGCCGAAACGGGCGTGGCCTAGCCTTATAAAGGTAGCTCGAAAAGGCTGACTCACTTGATTTATTTCATCGCCGAAGCGAACCAGAGTGAATCGTACGCACGGCGGGGAACGCAGTACTCGTTCCCTCTTCTAGAGAGAACCGAGGTTACGTTAGTAACCGAGTACGTTCTCTTACGAGAGTTCTCTCGTACTGCGTCTTAGCTAAGACGCTGCGGGAACCCAATGTAAAACGCCGTGCGTGCAGGGATGAAACACCAATAAACCTGGAAGCGAAGCCCAGGATTTACAGTGCACAATCACTAGAGGGACTCACAGAGAGTCCTAGAACAGGAGGGGGAACCCTCCGTCCCCATATATAGCAGCGTCCGCAGACGCGATAATATGACATCACATAGTCAAAGCAAGAGCCTGACTAATGTGGGAATGTGGGTCTTACGCAATACTGCCCATATGACAGTCGGCAGCGCGCTGCGCTTGCGATCTCAGTGTTCCAATCAGACTACTGATTCAGCTACACCGACAACAGCTTAGCCTGTAAGGCGGGAACCTCTTGGTTATAAAACCTGATAAATGTAGACGGTGAGGCCCAACCTGCCGCCATACATATATCCTGTAAGGATATCCCACTAGACCAGGCCCACGACGAGGCAACGCCTCTCGTGGAGTGCGCTCTGACACCCAGTGGGCACTGAAGACCCCTGGAAGTGTAAGCTAACGCTATGGCGTCAACTATCCATCTGGATAGGCTTTGTTTCGAAACAGCCATTCCCTTGGAACGTCCACTGAACGAGACAAACAGCTGCTCAGTCTGTCTGAAGACAGCAGAGCGAGACACATAAGCTCTTAAAGCCCTAACAGGGCAAAGAGAACTTAAGTCTCCTTCCTCTTCCGACACCGGCAGGGCAGACAGGGAAATAACCTGAGCCTGAAACGGTGTGTTGAGGTTTGAGTATGACTCCTGAGTCATTAGGCCCAAACTCCAAGCACGTCGGGCTCACCGAGAGCGCGTGCAGGTCACCTATGCGCTTCACTGAAGCGAGAGCCAGCAAGAACACTGTCTTAAATGACAGATGTTTGAGGCTAATCGTCTGGATGGGCTCGAAAGGGGAACCTTTCATGGCCTCCAAAACCGTAGAGAGGTCCCATACAGGGACTGAGGGAGGTCTGGGAGGATTCAGCCTCCTAGCTCCCCTGAAGAAGTGGATGACCAAATCGTTCCTTCCTATTGACTGACCATGCTTTGTTTCAGAGAACGCTGCGATAGCCGCCACATAAACTTTGAGCGTGGAGGGGGCTCTGCCCTTATCCAACAGCTCCTGTAGGAAGGAGAGAACCTCCGTCACCTCACAATCGAGGGGTGAACATCCCCGAGCTGTGCACCAGCTGGAGAATACCGACCACTTTGAAGCATAGAGCCGTCGAGTCGACGGAGCTCTAGCCTGAGTGATAGTATTTAGCACTCCCACTGAGAGATCAGCGGGTAACCATTGAGCGCCCACACGTGGAGGGACCACAACTCTGGTCGAGGGTGCCAAATCGAGCCCCTGGCCTGCGAGAGGGGGTCCCTCCTCAACGGCACTGGCCACGGGGCAGTGTCTGCTAACTGCATCAAATCTGGAAACCATGGTTGGTTCTTCCAAAGTGGTGCTACAAGCAGCACTGAGCATTTCGTTTCCCTCACCCGTTCTATCACCTGAGGAAGGAGGGAGACGGGGGGAAAAGCATAGAGCGGACAGCGAGGCCACCTTTGGGACAGCGCGCTTTCGTTCTTGGAAAAGAACACGGGGCAGTGAGCGTTTTCGTGGGACGCGAAGAGGTCCACTTCCGCTCTGCCAAATCTCTCCCACAGCAGCTGGACTGTTTGTGGGTGTAAAGACCATTCGCTCGTGGGAATGTTGTTTCTGGACAGTCTGTCTGGACCCAGATTCTGTAGCCCAGGCACATGAACTGCTCTCAGCGAGCGCAAGTTGTGCTGAGCCCAAACCAGGAGGCGTTCCGCCAACCTGTACAGGTCTCGGGATCTGAGACCGCCCTGGTGATTTATGTAGGACACCACAGACATGTTGTCCGAACGGACTAAGACGTGATGGTCCTTGATTCGGGGACGAAAGCGCGTCAGCGCGTTTTCCACTGCCAGCATTTCCAGACAGTTGATATGTCGGAGCTTTTCTCGTTCTGACCACAGGCCAAAGAACGGTCTGCCCTCGAGCAGCGCTCCCCATCCCGAGGTGGAGGCGTCCGTCGACACCACTTTCACTCTCGAGGAAGTCCCCAGGCTTACACCTGATTGGTACCAGTCGTTCGCTGTCCAAGGTTTTAGAGCTGTAACACAGCTCTGATTGACCTTGAGATGCAGCCGACCGGATACCCACGCTCTGCACGGTACCCGCGCTTTCAGCCAGAACTGCAAGGGGCGCATGCGGAGCAGGCCCAACTGAAGAACTGGTGATGCTGAGGCCATGAGACCTAGCATCTTCTGAAATTCCCTGAGCGGGAAGGTCGCGCCGCAGCGGAGAGAGCTCGCTGCGCGCTGAATGTCCAGCACGCGCTGTGGCAACAGCCGCGCCATCATAGACTGTGAGTCCAGAACTATACCCAAAAACGGGATCGTTTGACTGGGGTTCAGTGAACTCTTCGTCCAGTTGACTCTGAGACCAAGTTTCTCGAGGTGATCGAGTAAAATGGCCCTGTGCTCCACGAGCTCTGATCGTGATTGAGCCAGAATCAGCCAGTCGTCCAAATAGTTCAGCACTCGCATGCCTCTGAGTCTGAGAGGAGCGAGCGCTGCGTCCATGCACCTCGTAAATGTACGAGGCGCCAGGGACAGGCCGAACGGCAGGACTGTTATACTGGTATGTCTGGCCCTCGAAGGCGAATCTCAAGTATTGCCTGTGACATGACGCTATCTGTATTTGAAAATACGCGTCCTTCAGATCTATTGACATGAACCAGCCTCCTCTGCGAATATGCGCGAGGATTTTCCTGGTTGTAAGCATTCTGAAACTGCGTTTCGCTAATGCTTCGTTCAGCTGTCTTAGATCCAGTATGGGTCTGAAACCCCCGTCTTTCTTGCCAGACAGTATCTGCTGTATAGCCCCCCTTCGCTTTGAGCTTGAGATACAGGCTCTATAGCCCCTTTGCTCATCAGTTTTGATATTTCGGCACGAAGTAGGTGTGCTACTTCTGAATTCACCGTAGTTTCGACGCGCGCTGTGAAGCGGGGAGGGCGTCGACAAAACTGTAGCGAGTAGCCTCTCTTATAATGTCTAGCACCCATTCCGAAACCTCTGGGCGA
Source organism: Abramis brama (assembly GCF_963993115.1). NCBI lineage: Eukaryota > Metazoa > Chordata > Actinopteri > Cypriniformes > Leuciscidae > Abramis > Abramis brama. The sequence continues at coordinate 14,278,837 of NC_139978.1, forward strand.
CAGAGGTGCTTCGGGCGTGCTGTAACGTAGGCGTTATGCCTGTGACATTCGAGGCGGGGAGCGCGCTGATCACAGCGGGCAGAGCGCTCGTCCTCGACCCCACTACGGTGCTTAACCGAGAGAGGGAGGGCTGAGCGAGTCTCGTGGGACTCGTTGTCTGTGAGTAAGTGTGGGCGGGAAGCGGGCACATTTACTGCTTTTGACGCGCTGTCTGCCTGAGCAGAGCGAGCGTGCACAGGTTTCGTTTTACAGAAACCACGTGACACGTGTGACATAGTGTTTGTGGCACTGGGGAATGTGCACATTTACTATGTTGGGTGCGCGATCGACCTGAGTCGAATTTATGGGCGCAAGCCCCGTGTGAGGGGCTGTGCTTGTGTGTAGCGATGGGCACTGGGCAGTGGGCATCAGCACTACATTTATAGCACCATCGGCCGTGGCCGGGACACCAGAAAATACATCCATATGGGATATTTCTGGGTAGCCGTAAAACGGCTTTTGTGTGCAGGCAAACAGGCACGGGTTGTACCACGTGGTCGTCGGCTGCAAAATACATATCTGCAGTCGCCTCTCAGGGCACTGGCAGAGCGATTTGTATTTGGCGGCATAAAAACTTTTTGCCGTCAGACCTGGGAATCGAACCCGGGTCGCCCGCGCGAAAGATTTAGAATCTACCACTGGACCACAGTGGAAGACACATTGACTTTCTGTTAAACGCGAGTATTTGTTTGCAAGCATGCGGGTAGCATAACATGCAATATCGACATTTTCAGACGCACTCGACTTCGCCACGGTGTTTAACCGAGTGAGGGAGGGCTGGGCGAGTCCCGTAGGACATGTAATGTCTGTGAGTGAATGTGGGCTCGGAAGAGCGGACACATTTACTGCATTGAGCGCACTGTCTGCCTGAGCAGAGCGAATGCGGACAGGCTTCTTTTATAGAAAAACCATGAGGCATGCAAAAACATAGTGTTTGTGGGCACCCAATGGAATTTTTCTAGGTAGCCGTAGAACGGCTTTCGTGTGCAGACAAGCGGGCACGGGTTGTACCACGTGCTCGTCGGCTGCAAAAATTCACATCTGCAGTCGCCTTTGAAAGGCTATGAATCTACCACTGGACCACAGAGAAAGACACATAGGCTTTCAGTTACCGCGAGTATTAACCACACTAGCGTTTGTTGCAGGCATGTGTGTAGTACAACATGCAATACTGACATTTTCAGACGCCTGAAAAGTGTCAGAATGTGAGAAGAGTGGATATCGCCCGGTTTCAGCGGGGCTAAAACACTCCATTCTTTTTTCGCCAGTGACGCACGGGAACCGTAGAAACGGTGTTCGGTTGCAGGCAAGCGGGTTCTACGCGCTTGCTGGCTGCAAAAATACACCTCTGCAGTCGCCCCCGGGGGACTGACAGAGCGGAGCATTGGCGGCATAAATACATGCCGCAAGACCGGGAAACGAACTCCGGTCTCCCATGCGTTAAAACCTATCATTCCACCACTGAGCCACAGGGGGATACAGGCTTTTGGTATGCGTTGAGCGTCAACATGTATTCTTCGGCGTTTGCTGGCAGGCGTGCGCTTGCTGCAAATGACATTTCCAGTCGCCGACAGGGAACTGGGAAATGTAAGAGAAAAGGGGCCAGTAACTACGAACACACTTTTCTCCTTTCGCCGGTGAATGACGCGCAGAGGCAGGGTAGTTTTTCTTGTAACGTAAAGAAAAACTAACCCCGACCGTCCGCTTCCAGGAGGAGCAGCCTCGGAGAAGGATGCCAGGTGAGTCCTCAGAGTCACCATAGGCAATCGGCTCGGAGTGAGGGCGGTCGCCGTCAGCGAGCGCGAGAGCTGCGAGATCCTCTAGGAAAGGGGGGCGTCTTGAAAAAGACGCCCGGCTCTTTTAGTGTAAAATGTACATACATAATACACATTATACACAGAAAATATATAGAAGGATATAGGCGCCGGAATGCGCAGCAGGTACGGCAGTGGAAGGCGGCGCTGGCCAGCGGCTTCAAGTGGCTCGTCCCGCTGAATTGCTTCTCAGACGACGCGTTGCTTCTCTCGTGATCCAACGATGCGTGAGCTTCGCTGAAGAGATGAAAAATCAAGTGAGTCAGCCTTTTCGAGCTACCTTTATAAGGCTAGGCCACGCCCGTTTCGGCGGGAAGTGGCAAGGAGGGCGCGAAGCGTTGCATCAGCCCTCGCTCGATAGGCTTATGCAGTTGCCGCAGAGCAGCCAATGAGCGAGCGAGCCGTCTCGCCTATGGCTGTATGCTGCTGCAAATGCGCTTTACAATATTACAAAATTAAGGATAATTTTTTGCTTCAGTATTTCGTGAAAAGAGACTTTTTCCCGCAGCGTCTTAGCTAAGACGCAGTACGAGAGAACTCTCGTAAGAGAACAAACAAGACAAAACAAACTTTACTCCCACAAAAGTATAAACAAGAAAACGAAAACAAAATCAAAAGAAAAGAAACAAAACAATTATTTTCTCTCAATAAAATGAGATCGTCGTATTCTCCATGCTGATACACAAACAGAAAGCAACCACTACACAAAATCGGAACCAGACGAACAGTCCCCTTTTTAACAACGATAGCGGTGGCGTCTGCACGACCGTATACACAGCAGGACTGCAGGAATGTGAGCAAAACGTCCGCAGCGCAAATCCGATATAATATAAGATAGAACAGGATGAAAAGAGAGTGAACGAGAGGGAGAACCCTATAACGAACACAAAAAGAAATGTTACTAATAATGATACTTGCCCTTCACGAATTATAATTACATTTAAAACACTTACCGTCAAGTATCACCCCAAATGTACAGGCGCAGGTCTATTAATCAGCCCACCGGTAACAATGGGGTACAGGAAACCATACCTAGACAGCATGCGGCAGTGTCAACAGCACAACAACGGTAGTACAATATGCGTTTATACAGATGCACATGCACACACACATACCTGAGAGGCAACCGGTCACTAGATCCACTAAAGCAGCGCCGAAAACACACTGACACCCGGACAAAACGACACTATAAATTCACAAAAAAATGCTTTAAAAGACCAGCCAGTTTAAAATTACCTCCCTGTTACAGCACAGCACGCTTACCTGTAACCACCGTAAACACGGGCACAAAGGGCAAAGTCGGACGTGACGCACCACGGCCAACAACAAATCAGCCCTTATATTACGGATACTGATCGCTGATAGGCAAATCCGGCTGTCAATCACCTAATCTCATTACACTTGCGCACCTGTTGCTATGACAGCAAGTCCAGGATGAGCTTCGAAGAACCAAACAATCCAAGATCATGCCAAATCGTCAACAATCAAATCCAGCTAACTGAGTTAGCGACGTACGAAGAACGGGCCCCAGGTGTAAATGTCCTCCGAAACGCATTCGAGACGGATTTGAATCCGAATCCGATCGCAGCTGAGCATCTATTCATCAAGCCAAAATGCAAACTAAGTGAATCAAAGTGAAAGTAAGTCGCAGACGCTTAACACAATCATCTTCATTAAAAGTAAAGAACTGAAATGATCATACCAGGACTGTTGCTGCTCTCTCTAATTGCGGTCTTTGATTTAGAAATTTTAGCTGATCATCAATAAAATGCAGTTCATAGGCTATCTGTTGCTTTCGATGATGTGCACTCCATTAAATCTGCATATACTGTAGCGCTGAATTGAAGATCGGATTTATATCCGTTTTGCAAAAACACATTTATGTGACCAGGTGTAAATGGAATCGTTTTGATAAATCAGATAGCTATCCGATCTGAGAAAACGCATTAAGTGGCCAGGTGTAAACAGCCCCAAATGATGGAAAGACAAAAAAGAAAAGGAAAAGGTGGCACTGAGAAGGTCAGACTCAAAAGGAAAAAAAATATGGAGGAGGAGGCAGCAAAATGCTCCAAAATAACGGACATGTTCCGGGCATCAACGAGCAAAGATTTTACAGGTGAAATAAGCTAAAGCACCTAATGTCACAGCTAGGCACAGATGGGAATTAGCACCAGGTACCAGCCAGCCAAAAGCTTGTGAAATTTGAAAGTAGCTTGGTGGTAAATATGAGACAAAATTAATGGTTTACTATTGAGCGGCTCTCTTATTCTGTTATTATTGTATGTTGTTGTTGACTTCAAGATCTTTTAAATAGTAATAATTACACTTGGCATTTCACGTTGTTGTGCAGTCATTTTATTGTAATTTTAGATTTCAGCATGTGCTTATTCACAGGGAACCATTTTCATGAAACCTAAGAAAACTTCACTCCATCCCCGAGCACGTGCTCGAAAAGTGTGTGAGTCTACCATTACATTTTTCACATTTTTGGAGCCGTGGTGTGCTGACTTTTTTCCTTTGATATTTGGGACTGCAATGCACCAAAAGTTGCACATGCTTGCATATTGTGACAATTATGGCAGTTTTCAGTGAAAAAGGGAAGGTATGTGAATTACAAGAGGCTGCAGTGGGCTGTAAGCCCGTCTAGATCAGCCCAAAGGCGGTTTCCGGTATGACGGGTGAAGGTCTCTGCGTGTTACTGTCTTACCGCGTGGTAATTTAATTCCATTTAAGCTTTTATCTGACTCCATTTTATATCTGACTCCATTTTATCACGACCTTGAATTTAAGTTAGATTGCCAATTGGTTATTGGAATCTATGTCACTCAGCGGTCCTTACGTCTTGTTTAACGTGAGTCTCATGATCACAATCTCGCCAGCTTCGGTCACTAAACAGAGGTAATTGCTATATACCTGAGATCGGTCGCATTCACGCTTATACAATAAAATATACTTTGGTATAGCCCCCTTGATTGCATTCACATGAATTTTAACTTAACATTTACTTTAGTAGAGGTATGGCCACTACTACAGATATAAGTCAATGTAACATCTTGTCTTGGTCACATTTCATGTCTTTGTCCTGTTTCATGTCTGTCATGTGATCCCCTGTTCAAAGTCATGTGATCCTGCCATGTGTTCCCTTGTCTGATGTGTCATGTTGTCATTGGTTCATTGTTCACAGGTGTCCCTTGTATAGTTGTAAGGGTGGTTTTCCTGCAGCGGTTCAGTCTGCAAGACTGTTGAATGACTAAAGAAACGTTGTCAGCAAGATGTTAGAAAACTGTACATTTCTTGTCTATTCCACCCACTGCCACTTATACCAACGACGGAAATAAGCAGTTACAATAGCTTAATATGTGGGAGAGCGTTGCTATAGAGAGTGACAATATTGTATTGCAAAGCACTTCAAAGTCAATACCAAATCAAAACTAGTTAGCACATTATTTGTAATTGAAAAGGTTTAATGACAAAATATGGTTATGGTTACACTTAAAATAGTTACAAAATAGATGTATGAGATGATGATAACTTATACCAATAATCTTACCCAGCATGTAAAATGTTACCTGAGAGAAAGATAGGGTGAGATAGAGAGAGAGAGTGTGTAGAGAGTGAGAGAGTTTTGAGTTTTAAAACACTTTAATAATAGCCTAATAATAATCTCACAGAAAAACAGGTGATTTTAACTACCTTAATTCACGTATGAAAAACAACTCATCATTAAGTACAGAACACATACCAACATCACAACACCATTCGATCTCAAAAACATTGATTGCATTCATCATCTTGTAATAATTTAAATCAACAAGAATTATTGATTTGAACATATTCTTAAAAAACTGATAGAATGTGTTTTCCATTTCTCTGTTCTATTTCTTCTGGAAATATAAATCGCTAATTTGGCTTAACCAACAATAAAGTTCATTAATTGACACTTATATTTCTGTAGTCTACTATACTTAAAGCCAAGTATAAAACACTGCTTTGTAAAAAAAGATCCCTAATAAAGAAAATAAAAATTCTAAAAGATCAAAGAGTGGTAAAAGTCTGTCACAATTCATAAAACAATGGAATATTGCTTCTCTCTCTGAACAGAATGGACAATTATCATTTACAGTGGGATTCAATTTTGTCACAAAAGCATTAACAGCGATTGCACCATGCAATATTCTCCACTGGAGATCGCCTGTTCTTTTAGTCAATGGTGGTTTGTATAGTACTCTCCACTCTGGTTTTATTTCCTCTACCACTCCCAGTTTGTCTCTCCACACGGTGTCAACTCTGTTTTTTAACGTATGTTTATTTATTACCTTCACAATACATTTGTATATCACCTTTCCTTTAACTGTACAGAAATCAACATTTTAATTTTTATTCAAACACAACAGTGGACTATTATATGAGGATTCTTCAAGATCAGGTATAATTCTGATATCTGGAAAAAAGTCATTAGCGTCAGGGGAAATATCACCTATATATCCCGAGTAGAGTTCTTTCATTGGAGTTCAAAGCCCCATCCAGTTTGTTCAGAAACTTTCTAGCAAATCTCACTGATCTTATACCCAGATAGCAACAGTTTCAGCATTTTTTAGTCCAGTTCCTGCTTTGTCAACAATATCTTTCAACTGCAGTAATTTGACACCAGCAAGTCTTTTAGCCCTGGAAAGTCATCTCCTGACACAGCAAGGGGATTCCCAAACACCACAGGTTCCTCAAGCAACCAGAAAAGAGATGTGGCTGACTCTGTCCACTCATGTTTAAAAAGTCTCCACACTTTAAAAAGACTTTTATAAAAAGAAGGTAGTCTAGTCAAATCCAGGAGAGCATAATCCATTAAGAACAGTGCAGCATGAAGTCCCATTCCATTCACCCCACATAAAATGGTTTGTGCTAATGGTCTCCACACTAGATTCTGGGGACCCATCAATAGTCGCTGAATGAACTGTAGCCGGTAAGTCGCTCCTCTGCTGACAAGATTTACCAAGCCTTGAGATTTACCAAGATTTACCTTCTTCCTCCCTTGGCAGGAAAAGAACACTTTGAGGAGTCCAGTGCAAATTGTCTTAGAAAAAGTTTACCATTTCTCCTTGAAGCTTTGGCAAAAGTCCAAAAGGAGGATCAACACAAGCAAGTTTATGCCATAACGAGGACCCCACCAGATTGTTGATTATTAGTGTACAACCTCGATAAGACAGTTTGGGAATAGCCATTTCCATTTCTGTAAACATCCTTTAATTTTTTCTAGCATACAATCCCAATTTGTTTTAACAAAATACTCATTACCTAAAAAGATTCCAAGATATTTTAATCCGTCTTTCTTCCAGATTAAACCTCCAGGTAAACTGGGAGTTTCTGTAAGGGTTCTGTCACTTCTGTCTGGTTTGTCTCTAGGTTTGGTGACAGAGCTCTGGCACTCCCGGTTTGTCATGTGTTTGTGTATAGACTGGTTTATTGTGAGCACATGGCTGTCATGTACTTCCTTGTGCCATGTGCTCTCCTGTCAATTGTCTAGCCCCTCCCATCTTGTTACCTGATTATTGATTAATTTGCCCTTATTTAACCTGCCTTTCTCATTACTCTCTTTTGTTTGCTTCCCTATTTAGTCTCCCTGTGTTTGTATTCCTGTGCTGGTTTGTTGTTCTATGTTCCCTTGTGTTTCCAGTTATGCCAGATACCTGTCTTGTTTTCCCCTATGGGGAGTTTTTTTTTGTAGTTTTGTTTTATTTTTGATTACTTATTAAAATTCATTCTTTCCCGCACATGAATCCTCGCTTCACTATTTTTACCATTCCGTGACAGATTCTCTATTCCAAACACCCATTAAAAGGGCCTCACTTTTTCCCCAGTTAACTTTTGCAGAAGAATTTTTTTTTAAACTGTTAACGATAATCTCCAATTTTTCAATATCATCAGCACCAGATATAAAAACAACTACATCGTCAGCATAAGCAGAAAGGTGCAACGTGACATTACAGTGTGGGATAGTAAACCCTCTCAACTCAGTTCTTCATTTATGAAGCAGAGGTTCAATGGCCAGGGAATATAACATTCCAGACATGGCACATCCCTGTCTAACTCCCCTCTGAATTTCAAAAGGAGCACTCAAACCATTGACTTTGAGTACACTCTCGATATCACAATACATGGCCTCAATCATATTTATAAAACTCTGACTAAAACCAAAAGCTTCTAAAACATCACTCAAATATGCATGTTCTACATGGTCAAAGACTTTTTCCTGGTCTAACGAAATTAGACCACCATTAACACCTACCTGTAATAACCTTGAAACCTCTAGAACATCTCTGACCAAAGATATGTTGTCGAAGATTGACCTATTGGGTATACAATAATTCTGATCTTGACTGACTTAACTTGACTTAACCTTGTAGCTAGAGCCTTTGATAAAATTTTATAATCTGCACATAAAAGAGACATCGGTATCCAGTTACTTATATTTTGTAGATCCCCCTTCTTAGGCAGCAGGGTAATAACAGCTCTTCTACAGCTTAAAGGTCCTTGCTCACCGAGTACGAAATTTTCGCATGCGTTTTTTCGTATTCGTCATTCGGTGGCTCTGAATTGTCAAAACACCATTCAAAATGCTTGCTACGGATGCAAAAAACGCAGAAAATCGAACCCGATCCAAATTTGTTTATGATGGATGAAAGTTTCGGAGGCAGTGTGTAAGCGTGATTGACATAACGTGAGGTCGTATTTATTTTTTAACGTGCGAAAATTTCGGATGCGAATTTCGGACTCAGTGTGCAAGGGCCTTAACGGTAACAGTCCTTTGTTCAAACTGTCATTAAGAACCAAAAAGAAATCTTCACCAATCACTGGCTATAACATTTTATAAAAATCAACAGGAATCCCGTCAATGCCAGGAGTCTTTCCATTTTCCATACTCATTTGCGTATTTCACTAGGCTCAGTAAGTTCTTTCCCAGTGTCAGAGCGTAGTGAATGAATGATACGACTTTGGCCATTTTTTCTTTCTAAATTGAAAAAAAAATTAGATGGTGCATCCATTTGTGAGATGCTTTGAAACCGGATTAACGCCCCTTGAGCTTTCATACCCAATAAGTCTGAAAGCAATTCTTTTTTGGATTTACTGCTTTAAAAACAAACACCATCACCTGTAGAAGCTGTACTCAAAAGATCTAAAATTTCATTTTCTAACATTTTCATTGACTGGGCCATTTCTTTAGTGACATTGAGAGTGTACACTTGACACAATTGTTTAATGTGGACCTTCCCACAATCCCACCATTGTTGTAAGGAAGTATAAAACGGTTTTTGTTTCTTAAAATTTTCCCAAAACAAATAAAAAAATAAATCAATAAACTTTTTATCATTTAAAAAGGATGTATTAAAATGCCAATAAGCACTATTTAAATGCACAGAATTAATAAAAATATTACAAACAACAGAACAGTGATCGGAAAAACCGACTGGAATTATTTTACAGTACATTCTCTAGTAAGATTTGCTTGATAATTAAACACATAAAGCCTATCCAGTCTTGCCATAGAAATAAGATTATCTCTTCTATGTGCCCAAGTATATTGTATGTTATTGTGATGCACATTCCTCCAAACATCACATAAATCAAATGTTCTTATCAATTGTGTGAGAGCTTTTTGTGAGGCAATATGTGGCTCCAAATGATTCCTGTCTAATTTATCATTTTCAGTACAGTTAAAATCTCCACCAAAGAACAATAATTCTTCTGAGCTTAAGTCTTTCATAACAACACTAATTGTATTGAAAAAAAAACAACAACAACAACTATTCTTTCAGCCCCTTTTGTAGGGGTATACATATATAAGTCATTATAGTATTTTAAAACTTGGCTTTAACTTTTTTTAAAAACGGCCTTTAACTATTTATTCTATTTCACAAGAAAATGGTAGTGATTTCTTTGAAAACAGAACAGCTACTCATCCACTATTAGAAGACATATGACTCAAAAAAAATTGCCCATCCCACTCTTTTTTCCAATCTACCTCATTTTTTAAGTCGCTATGTGATTCTTGAACAAACATAACATCAATATGCTTTTGTTTTATAAATTCAAACAAACACATTCTCTTCTGACTGTCTCTGGCACCATTTAAATTGAGAGTTCAAATTTTAAAATCTCTCATAAATTAAAAAACAAAACAAAAAAACATAAGTAATTAAAAGAAACAGTCAGCAAGGCAAAGACTTCTACCAGAAAAAAAGAAGTTACACCATATCCTGTTTTTCAACATTAAGGGTTTGCTTTCTAAGTTTACTCACAATTTTCCTGAGACGGTAATCTTCTTTATCTGCAAAAACTCCTTCTTTCATTAGAATTTTTGCATCATTAAGGAAAGTTGAACGATCGGGAAGTAATCTTCAACCTGAATTCCATGTAGGCCTTGAGTTTCTTTCAAAAATTTCCTCAACGTTATATACTGTTACCTGATTTTCATTTTCATTTTGCGATGAAAGATAAGAACAATCAGAAATGTTGGAATCCGTAGAGTCACTGTCATTATCTGAGACTAAACTTTCAGCCTCATTTTTGTCTTTTTTTACTTGTTTTATTACCTTGATCTGGACTTTTTTTCCTTTTAGTAGGGACTTTGAAGATTGACTCTGTTTCCATCTCCAATTCAACAACTCCCTCACTGACCTGTTTATCAGAAGGTGTCATTTTATCTGTTGTTACAGTGATATCACTGCTTAAATTACCTGTCTCATAACCCATGAGATCAGGTACAAAAAAACAGACCTGCTGTAACTTCAGCCACTGTGGGTTTATTCCCAACTGACCCACCAGAACCTGACTCGACAGCAGCAGGGGCCACAACATCCTCTGTGACAGACACAGCTTCAGAAAGATTACTCTGAGAGTTTGTCTGTACAGTAGCATTTTCGTCCGTTTTTTCAGGAAAAGCACGTATCAGATGGTCAATTTTGCCACAGCCAAAGCGTTTCATTATGGTTTCAGATGTTGCATAAACCATATAATTATAGTCCTCGGCTTTAACATTAAAGGACAGATTCAGCTCGTCAGCATTGTTTTTCAGAGTCATGTAACCCTGTCTCCGAAAAGACACTACATGTTTCAGCAAGGGTGATTTACAGAAACAAAGGGAGGGACATTTGACAAAATAATCTTTCTGGAAGGGCTACTAAGAGGGAGTACATGTGTAAGCGTATCATTAATTACGACTCCAGTTTGAACAACCTCATTGGCTTTTTCGATCGCGTTTAAAAATAAAACAATCGCATTATTCATTTTAGATGCAGAAACAATAGCGTTGTAACCAACTACATTGCCAACCGCTAAAGCACATTCCTCTACACTGAATTTACACAAAATCTTAATCCCATGTCGCAGAGTGCAAACATGCAAACTTCCACAATTTTCTCTAAAGAAAACTGCTCCCCTACACCAAATAATACACAAAAAACATAAACAAACAAACAAACTACAGAAAAGTTAGAAATCATTCTCACCACACGCTTCTAACTCGCTCCGCAAACGCTCGCACATGCGCACAGAGAGAGAGAGAGAGAGAGAGAGAGAGAGAGAGATAGTGTGTGTAGAGAGTAAGAGGAAAGAGAGAGCCCCAAGAAAGGGACCCAGAGAATAAGAGAGCCCGAACACCAAAGAGACAGAGCAACAGTTACAATTTTCTTTTATCCCTTCCTGACCATGTGACTAAAACCCAATTGTGAGACGTTTAAACTGACCAATCAGATAATTCCAACTTCCCCCATTGAACTAAAGGTGTGACAATTCATCGATCCCCAAAGTACACAGATATTGGCCTACAGGCTTTGATCACTATCTGTGTCTTTGGGAACTCCAAATGGTCCTTGTGGTAGAACGAGGGGGTATAAAAACAGTCAAGCAAATGTCTTTGTTCGTTTCAAATATCTTGGATTATTTTCAGTCCTGCATAGTCATTGTCTTGTGTGTTTAGCCGCCATGTTTGTCATGTGTCATGTGTCATGTGTCATGTGTCTTTGTCTTTTTTTTTTTTTTTTTTTTTGTGTAACTGCTGTTGGTGAGTCTTATGTTTCATGTTTTGCCAAGCCAATACAATACAAGCCAAGCCAAGCCAAGCCAAGCTTTTGTTTTGTATTTTGTTTTATGTTTTGGATCTTTGAATAAACTGCACTTGGGTTCTACAAACTTGCCTCCAGTGGATCCCTACGTTACTGTCAACCAATTTCACTTGTCTTATAATAGCTTCGGATTGGCCATGCCATGGTTTTCCACACACACTTATCTAAAGTAACATTAAATTAAAACAGAGGTAAGACACACTCAGATTTAGGTTGGTCAAGCAGCACATTTGCTGCCCTAAAAGGAAATTCACTTTTTGTCTTTGCAAAACACGTACACTTGAATTAGTGCCAAATATTAGTCGTCACTAATCTGATACAAAACTTGCGGTAACATATGAATCCGTTTAATCTACTTGGGAAAATAGTTTCATAGTCAGTTGGAATAGAATCAAATGTAACACTTTATTATGTCAGGTAAATGTATCATGCCAATTTCATAATCAATTCAATAATCAGATAAATTACTCCGATATTTAAATGTGACTCAACAAAGTTTGTTGTCCATGATGAGGAGAGTAGATCTGTGTAGATTTTACTGCCCTTCCACCCCTAGGGACCCAGCAATGGCCCCCGGAAGAGCAAAATGCACATTTCAAATGGCTGTAACTCAAAGTCTGGTTAGTGTATCAAAGAGAAACTGCTTATGCTGGAAAGCTGGCATAAAGGTTTTTTAAAAGTCCTCACAGTAAAATATCATATTTCAGCCTGTCCCTTATATGTGTCATGAAGGTTTGCACAATGATCATATTTAGATATCCAGTTGTCCATTAAAGATATTATTTATTTAACATTTATTGTTTCATTACTAAATGTTTTAAACTACATTACTCACATATCTCTGTCATTCCATCAATGGAACAGGAAACATGGTGCTGATGTTCATTGAAATGTGCAGAAATGCTTAGGGTTGGGATCTCTGTAAAAGAGTAATTTCTCACACCATAGAGACACTTTATAGTTAACTTAATGTATAACTAATGTAATAACACCAAAACATACTTTGTAACATGAAGCGCCGTTTTATATGGGTTAAAAGATGCGAGTTCTGCGATAAAGTCACAGCCATTGACAAACCCAGCTGAACGGATGCATCACACTTACTTGTCAATTTATGGTAAATGATGACAGATTTCTTTTGGTTCCGGCTGCAGGGATAGATTCCTTAAATATTTCATATTTAGGCTGTTAAATATTTATTCCTTCTAATTAAATAATAAAACTCACATTTCACATTTCTAAGCAATGGCCTACAGCAGGGGTAGTTTTGCAGTATTTTAATTAAAGATAATTGCATGTGTCGGTGCCGATAGCCTTGTGGGCAAGTACGCCGACATGTAGCACCATTGCGCATCGGGCGACCCGAGTTAGAGTCCCGGCTCGTGGACCTTTCCCGATCCTGTCCCCCCTCTCTCTCTCCCACCTTACTTCCTGTCTAGCTACTAAGTAATATTTTTGCAAACCAAGAGATGAGATTCAACTTAGTTATGTGCCAATATATTTGTTTCTTCCCTTTAAAGAACAAATAGGCAAAAACTTCAGAACAACATTTTACATTCTCAACTTCTATATCCTTGTGATTGTTCACTTTTATTGTAACTAAAATGAAAGGCTACCCCCAACACGACTGATGCTGGTAGAATGGTTAATACATCCTGATGTTAGTGGCATAGGCCTATGTTAGTGGTACTGTAGATCCAATGGGGGAAGCATCACCCCAAGCTGGAGTCAGCAGGGATACACTGCAACAAGCATGTTTCTGTTGTCAATTTAACAGTGTATGGGATCTATTGGGGAAGCTTACACCCCTAGCGGCAGCAAAATCTGATGCAACAAGCATGTTGTATAATCGCGGAACTATTGCTAAAACTAGTGTAGTTTGGCAGGGGAAGCATACACCCTACAGCAATAGCTCCGACTAGCGGCAACAAAACTGATACAACAAACATGTTGTATAATAACAGAACTATTGCTAAAACTAGTGTAGTTTGACAGGGAAAGCATACACCTTACTGCAATAGCTCGGACTAGCAGCTACAAAATCTATAGGACTAGTATTAAAACTAGTTTAGTCCAAGATGCAGTGCGCAGCTAAGCAATTAAGTACAGTTTGCTTCCTCATTCATGAACATGATTTCTTCTCCCGTCGTACTGATTCCATCTGCTGTGGAGGTGAAGATGACGACTCCCATGATTCCACATTCCTTCACAGGACCATCAAGCTATGATGTTGTTAGTGTTGAATAACAGACCTCTGCGGTGAACTTACCTACTGTGTATTCTGCACAAGTATGTTACCGATAATCTAGGTAAGCTTTAGCCACAAGCATGTGCTACTTAACACAGCATGTTGCTTAGAACAGTAAGCACAATAATACTAGAAGCTTGAAGCCCAATTTTATACTTCTGTGCCAAACTCACGCCGTAGCTACGTCGTAGGCTGTGTGTAGCATGCGTACCCTTCGGTGTACCCTGATGTGCACCTCTCCAAAAATGTAACACCGGGTCAGTTCTGCGTGAACTGCAAGCGCTGTGATTGGTCTGCTAGAACCCCTCCCTCGGAGCTCCCTCTGCATGTGTAATTGCACATCAACACGGACAACGACGCAGAAGTATAAAAGAAAACCAACTCATAAACTACAGTGTAGAGGCTCCGGTGTAGGTCCAATGCAGAAGTGTAAACTGGGCTTAAGTAACAAGCATATATTCGATAACTTTTGCACTAGCAACCACCAGTATAGTAGGCGATAGCAAGTTGCTGATACCTGATATGCTTAGCACAGCGTGTGACAATGACAACAGATACAAGCCTATAACACAGCAATGTTCCAAATAACGACAGGGCTAAATAACCTTAAAACAACCATGTTTCCAATAGCAACAAACAGCTTTTAGAGAAAGCAATTTTCAATAGCAACTAGATAGCCTTTAGAACAAGCAGTGTTTTTAGAGCAAGCATATTTCTAATACACTATACAGTGATGCGAGCAGCAATGCAGACTGAGGTCACTTCCAAACCAGGCAGCTTATGATCAATACAGCAAATCTCGTGTTTAAGTTCATGAACTTGAATGAATCTGAGGTGAAATCCTTGCGGGGAACGAATTCTTCTCGCTAAATTCCAGATAGCACGATTCCTTGTGATAGGTAGACGTGGATCAGATGAGAGTCAGCTGATGCGAGCTTGACTAACGTGACCTGCCATAATTGACGCTATGCTTGATTTAGGTAAGAGAAGCACATGGTCAACTACAGTAGCACAGATCTCATCAGAGACAAATGTTCTTCTTGGCCTTCTTTCAGCTTCTTGTACTTGTAGTTGTCCTATAATTTGAGAGCCCTTTCTATATTGTTTCAACCCTAAACCAATAATTTCATCTATGGTTCTAATTGGTGTGCAAACAATTTTGTGTTGTTCACAATTGTGTGTAACAGTTTTTCTCAATCAATTTGATACATTTCTCCAAACTAAAAAAAAAATAAAAAATTCCATGCAAAAAGGCCGGTTGACAAGTTGAAACACAATGTCAAGGATGGATCTAGCTCCTGAGGCAAGATCAGTTTTGGGTGAAAACTCATTGTTATACTAAACTAAACTCCTCATTAAAGAACTTCATGATAAACGTATTTTCATTCATGTATTTCTTGTTTCTACAGACAAATTTGTTATCAAATCAACAGAGAACACACTTGTAGTTTTGATGTTATTATTTATATATTATAAATGCATTACTACAATAAAAGTGCTTCATTATGGAGTAAATATTGAACTGTTTTGCCATCATAAGAGTGTGTTTAATTTGCTGTGTTAATTGTTTTGAGAGCCATTACATTCCTTTAAGGAAAGGTGTCAAATTGATTGAGAAAAACTGTGACTGTGTTCAGGTTGTGATGACATTGTGATTTTGTTTTTTGTATGCTAGCACATTAGCAACAAAAGTTGGCCTGAGAAAAATCTAAAGCTTGACCAGTTTTCATTTTACTCCAAAGGTTATATAAGGGGGTATGTTTATTTTTCTTGTATAACACTTTTTTTTGTTGTTGTTGTTGTTTTAGGATTTTGATGATTACCTGATATTATAGATAACAGAGAAAAATAAATAAATAATATTCATATATTGCTACAATAATAATATTAGTGCTTCTGTAAAATTATCTTTAGAAAAGTTAGATATAATGCTGACAAGTCAAACCAAAATGAGAGGTACTTTCACACGATTAGGGAACTTTGGTTTCAACATCGGCATGGTCACTATTGTTTGAGGAAATATGAAATATCACAGATCTAAATATATAATGCAGCTTGTCAGTGTGTATTACTGCCATGGAGATTTGGGGATTTTACACACTGGTTTAACTCCCACAGGCTTGGTCTCACCAGGCCATACCAAGAAAATAACACTGATTGTTTACCACTATAGCATTATTTTATAAGGCTTGATAAGTTTAGTTAAATATAAAAAAGGCATGTTATCAGCAACTTAAGAGTTATTTTCTCACTATTACAAAATACCTAATAATGTTTGTTACTTTTTAAATATGAAGGTGATTTAACACATGCTGACTTTGCTTCAGCTGTTTTTTATGACTCTTGGGACTTTTCCAAACTGGTTTAACCTCACTGTTACCTAGCTAGACCTGGTTTCACCACATGCTTATCCTCAAAAGAATGATGTGTTTGGATTTATACATCCCTGTCACATTTACAGGAAATAAACTGCACATATACAGTCACATACAATAAATAGATTAGGCCTACCTTTCTGAATAAATTGGCAAACACACCATTGCTTAGGAAACAATGTTATCACAAAACATAGGAAACAATGTAGGCTACCTATTATCCATAGACAGTATAAGAAGTGGACAGAGCCATCTCATTGGAATTCAATTGAGACAAGTGAAGCCCATTTTTAGCCATTTTTTAGGACTTCCGTTCCTGACGCGCAGACTCAAACAGAGCTTGACGACGTAGATGTGACGTGAGCAACCCGTCTGTCTTCTAGTGGCTGTGGCATGAGAAATCTGAATCATTCCCTTCCGAAACTTGCAGAGACGGAGAGTGTGTGTAGGAGCTGTCCATGAGCTAGGAGCAGGAGAAACTTTTGCTAGGTATTCTGATTAATTATTTTGTCATTTTGCCTCCACGTCCCCCCGATTGCCCGCGAGCTTCTCCTCCTGTCCATACGGTAATCTCTCTACTGTGCGACAGAGAGTCGCGTGGTTATGACGCAATCGTTAGCCAACTTTTACAAAAACTGCTTTTACGGGGCCGTAATGTAAGATACAAGGTAATGGAGCATTTTATACATTTTCGTGTTTCTTTAGAAATAAATAATGGACAAATGGAGTCTTCAAACGCCTCAGATGTAAAGTTATTCACTGTCAAAGTGACGCCAAAATGAATGGGAGTCAATGGAATGCTAACAGCAGGTGAAGTTCTGCTACAAGATGGTGGCACGCGGCCGGCTTCAACTTCCGGTCGACTTCCTTCCCGCTTGCTATTATCACACATCAAACTATCAGTCATGATGATGGGCCAAGATCAGATGCATTTATTTGTTGTTTATTTCACATTGTGGCAGTAATTACTGGCACACATTCAAACACTGTTTGTCTTGTCTTTTTCAATGCGGTGAATTGTTTCCTGGCCAAATCAGTTAATAATTCAACCTTGGCTCTAAAGTTAGGAATGACCACTGAGAGCTTAATTAAAATGTAGACTCCATAACAACATTTTAATGGACTTACAGCTTTAACCATTTTAATTTTGTAGTTTGCTTGAATAGATTAAAACAATTGGTAAATTCAGATCTTCTATTTTTCTGCTTGTTAACGAATGACCGACTCCAATTTACCTAGAAACCAGTGACATAACAAAAAATAAATAAATAAATAAAATAAAAAATTAATAATAATCTACTCTCATTGGCTAGATTATTAGATTGGCCATCTTCTTCAAACCGTTTATTTATTTATTTGTTTATTTGTGATCAACTGTTCTCTATTTGTTTTATATGAAGAAGGTAATTTACAGATTGCCCAGATTATTCACATGGAAACATAAAAAATAAAAAAAACCTCTTAAAAAAAGCAAATACTTATTTTATTATAAAATCTTTAAAAAATAAATATTTAAATTAATAAAATATGAAGCTGGAAAGGTTACATAAAAGTAACCTGTCTGTAAAACCCAAATTTGAATTATCATTAGAGTTTTTCTCGATTGCTAAAACGCATTTCTTGGAATTATGCCTCCTTTTCTTGAAACTCTAAACACAAATCCATATTTTTTCACACAATCTTACTATTTTGAGGTCAAAATGAAGCTCTCCACTCAAAAACAATCAATCTGAAAAACCAAACTTTGCTCTCAGACATGACACACAATAGCCTGACTACGTCAGACTTCGTACTTCCGCTCAATTTCATTTCGCTTCTGTATTCAGTCTGAGATAGCGATCTATCACCCAGTTTTCCTCCGGCCTCAAAACAGCCGGCCAATTAACGAACAGAGTGCGGGCTGAGAGCCGTGACGTAGACGCTGATTGTACCATGGATGCGTAGATTTACTTCGCATAATCTGCAAAAGTCGTTCACAGCCATGTTCACTCCGGTATTTCGCTCGATGGTTTTGTTTTCGCATCATACATGTGTTTACAGTGGAAGTTAGATGCGGCTGAGCCGGCGCATAACACACGTCATAACCAAACGTTATGTGATTGGCTTACGGGTAACCAATGATTTTAAACTTCAGACAAGCATATGTTTGTATGCTGTGACTATACAAATCACAACATGTAAATATTGTATATTAGAAATAAAAATTATAATGTCATCATATTCTGTGCAGGCAATTAGCTTACTGTGCTGTAAATAGAAAAGCCTGACAATATCACTGCTAAATACCTTTAAGTATTGTGGTATTCAGCCATCTTTCTCAGTGACACGCCCACAACTCGTAAAGATCGGGGCCACGAGCTCCACACTGGTATTTACGACATTGTGGTGGCGTTCATGTGCGTTTAACTGTCAAACTCGCACCAAGAGTCTCATCTCCCATTCCATTTAAATGCCAGTTGCGCTCGCGACATGGCGGATTTACATGACGGATAACTGCTCGTGTGCGAGGTAAAAGTGCGCAAGCAGACCATCTACGGGACAAGTCGGATTCCACCATGTCTTTATGTACACAATAATAATATTTTACATTGTAATCCTTTTATTGTAAATATTTGGCATGTTTGTGTGCTGCTGTGCATCCCTGTGTGATTATAAGCAGAGTGTACGCGCGTTGTGGACCCGCCTATAGGCGCACATAACTAACGCAGTCAATGGCGCAGTCTATTTCTGTTGCCTCAAAATAGCAACGTGCCAACAATGCGCCAGAACACACCTCCTTTTCAGACCAGCATGGGCTCACAAACAGGTTCAAATGCATTTGCTATTTAAACAACTTCTGCGGAGTGATTTACTCCAACTCTGAGCGAACTCTGCTCCTCACCAGGGGCTTCTCAGGTGTTCTCAGGGCGTGAAAATTATAACTGCGTCGGACTGAAACTAGCAAAAAACACTTGCGCAAGATATAGGGCCCTAAATGTGAAAATGCATTTATTCATCTCACTTGCACGAAAACATTCAGTATTCCTCAAATTGAATAACAACAGTGAAATGCAATCTCAGAATTATGCGCAAAACTTTTATAATTAACAATATTAAATTAAACAAATATACATTGTTTTTAATCTCATTTTATTAACCAATGTCTTTGCTGCTGACCTTCAATGACCTAATTCAACCATACTAATAAGTAAAAATTATTTTAGATTAGATTTAGAAACAAGAGTGTTGAACTTCCTTCTCCTGTATCCTATTGTTCTTTAATCCAGAACAACAGCAGCTGAAAGGTTTGTTTGAGTGGCGTCCTCTACTGTACAGGTGTAAATTTGCATTTCCTTCACCTTCGGTGTGAAATTTGCCAAAAAATAGTTTTTTTTTTTTTTGTTATTAAAAAACAAATAACAATTTTGTTGCTGTGTCGACCTGCCAAGGGACTACAGATGAAAATGAGCTCTCTAGCTAACTCTGGCGCATTTACATTTTGAGTGTAAACAAAAAATGTTAATTAATGTGCATTGTCCCTTTTAAATAAAAAAAAACAAAAACAAAAAACAAACAAACAAGGAAGACCAGCCCAGGTGAGAAAAAGTAATGCAAAAGTAATGTAACATTATTTTTCATAAAAAGTAACTAAGTAACACAATTAGTTACTTTTTTGGGGAGTAACGCAAAATTGTAATGCATTACTTTTAAAAGTAACTTACCCCAACTTGCCCACCCCTGGGATTCAATTTCCAAAGCACATAATCACTGTGGCCCTATTTATATTATCCTGAGACTCTGATTGGCATGTCATTAGTTTAAATCTCAGATCAGGTGATGTTGGTCACTTTTTAGTGATAATAGTCATCATGTAGTGTCCTTCCTTATTAATACCACCTGAAGTGTAATATCTGATTAAGTCGTGAAATAATAGTTGTTAATGTTGCATGATAAAAGTGCTGTGATACTTAGATTTTATGAAGTCATTATACAGAAGATGTTTTAACAGGATCACATAGACTCAGACATCAAGAATCAGCGTATGAATCGCAACAATGGTGACAACGAAAAAAAAACTGAACTACTATAAAGTCACAAAAAGGCTTTGTTGTTTGCTATCATTGTTGAGATTCATATGTTGATTCTTGATGTCTCAATACTAAAAAAAATTAACCAGCTCAAACCTTTTCTGTATAATATATATTTTTTTTTTTTAAATTTCAGATTGTTATAATACTGATGCCATAATATTTCAAAGGTCATGTGAAAAATTATGACATTAACCATAGTATTTATATAAAGCTTAATTACATCTTTATATTATGTAATCTAAGCTAATATATTCAGAGGTTTAACTGTCACATCAGTGAATAAAATCATCATATGATGATTATAACATCACCAATGAATGACCAAGATCATCTGATATTTTCTCCTGCATTGATTGCTATAACAAATGTGCATCAAACACATGGTTAAAGCAGCCAAAGAAAACTAAAGTAAAAACTCAAGGGTCATGAGCCCAACTAAAGCAGACACTGATCTCAATCATGGTGACATCAAATTTCTTTTAAAGTTTTTTACACTTTATTTAAATTAGCATATTTTACTTTAATTTTATGGTTTATATTTGGCAGCCGCAGCTGCCAGTCATTTGACCCTTTTTTTACGATTGTTTTTACAACGAAGGTATTTGATCGTGATTATTCAGGAAATACCTGTAAAATAACAGTGTTTTTCAGTTTATTTAATTTAGGATGTTTTACAGTTTTTTGGGGGGCTGACAGTCATTTGACCATTTTATCATTTAACTGTTTTGTTACTGTTTAATTACAGATTATATTTGTAATTTTACATACATTTTTATGTAATTTAAGAAAACAGAAAAAATACTATATGAAAAATACAATAAATTTTCTGTAAAAAAAAAAGTGAATTACTGGAATTTGTCATTAATGTCATAATACCTAAAATAACAGCTGAATTTTTATTTTAAAGATATTATTTGTAATTTTACAGTGTTTTGAGTACAATTTAAAATTAAAGAAAATGATCGTAAAAAAATCACAGTTATTTTCTGTAAAATTAGGATTTTTTTTACAGTGAATATATATATACAGTGCAATGCATAAGTGAATACACCCATGCTAAAGTACCCCATGCTATTGGCATGGGGTACTTTCCATAAGATCATCTCTCAATGCAAATCAAACTAGCTTTTAGGCTAACTGAAATAAAGCCATGCCAATCTCTAGGTATGGTGAAGGCTATGTGATGATGTGGGGCTATTTTAATTCCAAAGGCCAAGGGAACTTTATCAGGATGCATAGTATCCTAAAAAAAATGTAAAAAAAAATACTTAAAAATGAAAATCTGCCTGCCTCTATGGGAATTTAACATAGGGGTGTACTAACTTATGCACCATGTATTTTAAGGAAGAACATTTATTTATTTACGATACATTATTCATTCACAAAGAAAATTGGTGTCCTTAAAGGTTGGATTTTTCCTAATTTTTTTAATTAAGGCATTACGTTCAATTTCCAAAATATGATTTTTTATTCCTCTTTTTAGTCAACTTTAGCATGGGTGTATTCACTTATGCATAGCACTGTATATATATAACAAGTGGCATCTTGATGGTGAATAATGTTGCGGATTGTTGCTGCTGGTATTACAACAAACTCCCAGCCTGAACTTTTCCAAAGGGAGAATCCACCAATAAATCCTTGCTGAACATCTTGATTGTGTTGGCCAAAGAGGTAGTGCTGGTAAAGTCCTAATACAGCCTGGCCAATTGGAGGACTGAAAGGTCAGTCATCTCGCTGGTGACACATCTGTTAGGGCAGTGGTTCTCAAAGTGGGGTCTGCAAAATAATTTATAACAGTCTACCGTTTTTTTCCGGTGATGGCAGAACCCGCATCCTGTTTTCTTTATTTTTCAAAGGCATGACATTTTGTAGTCATTTTTAATGTATACACAAATAGAAAACAGACACTTTACTGTTTTGAATGATGTACTATTATATGTATGACCATAAATAAGAGTATTAATTTGTTTCCACTGCTGAGGAAAAAAATCCAAGTGATTGCACCGTCACCTCTCGCGCGCACAATATGTCAGTAGCACTGCTAATTTGACATCGTAGTCTGTTCATTATCAAAATAAAATTTATACCGAATAAAAAAACGAATTTATAAAGTTCTGCTTGATTTAATTTGTCTGTTGTACACTATGAAGGGTACTCCTGAAATTAAGAGAAAAAAGTATTAAGTAAAGGAAATTCCTTAGTTTTTAATCTGCGGTTTGACTTTTGATATTTTACATTATATTAATCTTCCTTTTTAATTTTATTTAGCTTTTTTTCAAATACAATTACAATAACAAACATCAGACAAGACACAAAGGAGGTGACAACAACAACAAAAAACACAAACAAAGGAAAAGGGAGATACAATGATGCAGTTAGAAAATCAACTTTATCAAATCAAGTCATGTGGCACTATATTAATATAATTCAAAAAGGGTTTCCAGATTTTATAAAATAATTCACCCCTGCCTCTCATTGAATATGTGATCTTCTCTAAGGGTACACATCAGCAAATCTCCAACAACCACAATCCAATTGGCACATCAGTGTCTGCTTTCCATTTTTTAGCTATTATTAACATTTCAGTAAGCTTAATAGCTTGACTGTTGTGGAGGTTAGAGTTGGTAAAATTGCCTAATAAACACACCTCTGGATCCATTGGAAAATCAATTCCATGAATCTGTGATATACTATCACATACTCTCACCCAAAACTTAACTTTACTTTAGGACACAACCAGGTGAAATGCAAAAATGTTCCTTCTTCTGTACCACATCTGAAGCAGAGGGGTGAAATACTGTTGTTAAATGTATGTAATCTAGATAGAATGTAATAAAGAAATTAAACTGAATTAATTAGAATTCAAGGTTGAGGTGACCCCATCTTTAATTGACCCCACAGGTCCCCATCTTTTCTTACCCCCAAATCCTGCTCCCATCTCCTTCTGGATTTATCTCGGTCATCTAAAGGCTGATTTGAGATCATAGCTTCATATATTCTAGATATTGTTTTATATAGTGGTTTATCAGACATTATTGCTCAATAAATGTCAAATCCGGTATCTAAGGATAAGTTTATGCTTTGACTCTTAAACAATCTCGTAATCGCAGATAACTAAAGAATTCTTTATTAGTCAAATTATATCTATTTTTAACTGTTCAAACTACATTAAAATATCACCATCAAAACAATGCTCCAACAGTGTAATTCCTTTATCTGCTCATATATTATTTTTGTTTTGTTTTGATGACTCATTGGTAGCAATCTGTTTCCCCATAAAGGTGTTTTAGGGGAAAGAAAATGACCCTGTCCCAACAGAGACCGCAGTTTATACCAAGTCTGAACCGAATGAATAATCATGTGATTATTAGTTCTTGTTTTGATCAGTTTGTCATCCCATGTAGGCCTATATAAAATATTGGCAGGACATTCTTCTTTTATCTTAGATTTCTCCATATTCAGCCAAGAGGGAAAGGGGATATATTAATCTTCCTTAATATGAGTTTGAATTATTTGACATAATTGGATGTCATGCAATATTTTTGAATGGTTAGAAAATAATAATGCTCATAATACCCTGAAATGCCTGTTAAAATCAATTCCAGGCAAATACTCCTCTGTAATAATAAAATTAAAAAGGTTAATTTTTCATACTGATAGGTCATCCCCAAAAGTGATCACCGTAGATCAAAATTTGCCACCCAAATAAACATTAGGCCTACATCAGTTTTTATAGTGAAATTACATTGGCTCTTGTATGTCTCATGACCGTTTGCGTCATTACGTCAGCTTTGATTGTGAAATGGCATTGGCTCTTGTGTGTCTTGTGATTAATTGTGTCATGCTAAAAGGCTTGTTTGAGATGAGCAAAATCTGCGCAGAACCGATCACCGGTGATCAGCGCGAGATGCATGCCGGTTAGAAATGTGTTGAGTGCGGTCCGCCTTTTGGTCCGTCATGCTGACGTATGTAAAAAATCTCTCGCGACCGCAAGGCGCACGTGTCGGATTCTGCAGCCGAGCGCAGTTTCTCTCCACTGACTGTGCTGATCAAAAGCAGATGGGAAACGACTTGCTGACGACACAGCTTAATGCTCATTGGTTTGAACAACTGTGCTGTATTGTTCTCTTTTAAAATGTTTGATTTTAAAACTCTGATATCATGTTTTATGTGTATACGTTATGTGTGAATATTCCCAAACTATCTGACAGTGTGATCTCTATGGGTTATGCAATGTAATTTTTATAAAAAAAATAAATAAAAAAAACACATGTCTGTATTATAGAAAAAATGATTGATAAACATGTATTTGGAATGGAATTAAATAAGTAGGCCTACTTTGGGTGTCTTGTTTCTTGTCATATTTTCATATAAAAGCAACAGAACTTAAATTCCATCCAGTTTATTAGCAACAATGTGCACCAGCGTGAATCCCGCGATATCCACCTTTGTATGCGAGAGTAGGCGGCTGCAGTGAGAGGAGGAGTGAAAAAAGCGCAGGCAAGACCAGGGGGGCATGGATTTCTATTATTTTGAAGGTACCCCCGGGCGCCGCCATTGGCTAGCGGACCCCCACCTGCTGTTAGCATCCCATTGACTCCCATTCATTTTAGCGTCACTTTGACAGTGAATAACTTCACATCTGAGGCGTTTAAAGACTCCATTTGTCCATTATTTATTTCTAAAGAAACACGAAAATGTATAAAAGGCTTCATTACCTTGTAGCTTACGTTATGGCCCCGTAGAAGCAATTTTTGTAAAAATAGGCTAACGATTGCGTCATAGCCACGCGACTCTCTGTCGCACAGTAGGAAATTACCGTATGGACAGGAGGAGAAGCTCGCGGCCAATCGGGAGGACGTGGAGGCAAAATGACAAAGTAATTAATCAGAACACCTACTAAACGTTTCTCCTGCTCCTAGCACATGGACAGCTCCTACTCACACTCTCCGTCTCTGCAAGTCTCGGAAGGGAATGATTAATATTTCTCTTGGTTTCGCAGCTTTTCACAGCTACTAGAAGACAGACGGTTTGCTCACGTCACATCTACGTCGTCAAGCTCAGTTTAAGTCTGCGCAGTACGCTCGACCCCCAGGAAGTAAGAGTTTCTAATTGGCTTCACTTTGTCTCCGTTGAATCCAATGGGGTCGCTGTGTCCATTTCTTTTACTGTCTATGGGCAAGACGGACAGTTCTCTCTTCTCGCAGTGGATAACACCTGCGAGATCAAAGGTGGATATCGCGGGATTCACGCTCGTGCACAGTGTTGCTAATAAACTGGATGTAATTCAAGTTCTGTTGCTTTTATATGAAAATAAATAAAATGAACAAGACACCCAAAGTAGCTACTTGTTATTTAATTCCATTCCAAATACATGTTTATCAATATTTTTTTCTTTAATACAGACATAGCCTATGTGTTTTTATTTATTTTATTTTTTTATAAAAATTAAATTGCATAACCCAAAGAGATTGCATTGTCAGATAGTTTGGGAATATTCACACATAACATATACACATAAAACATGATATCAGAGTTTTAAAATCAAACATTTTAAAAGAGAACAATACATCATAGTTGTTTAAACCAATGAGCATTAAGCTGTGTCGTCAGCAAGTCATTTCCCATATGCTTTTGATCAGCGCAGTCAGTGGAGAGCAACTGCGCTCGACTGCAGAATCCGACACGTGCGCCTTGCGCTCGCGAGAGATTTTTGACATACGTCAGCATGACATCAGAGCAAGGCGGACCGCACTTCTAACCGGCATGCATCTCGCGCTGATCACCGGTGATCGGTTCTGCGCAGATTTTGCTCATCTCAAACAAGCCTTTTGTCTGACTTGATTCAGTGCCGACGCCACGTGACTGTGTGTGACAGATGCCATCAAAGAAGCACGAGAGCGATTTGAGAGCAGCCGCAGGACTGTCAGTTCTCCAGAGCAGCTGCACAAGCTCTGATGACGACGCAGCTGATCCACGATTGGCCGAATCCACCGCATGGCAACGATCACGTGTGATTCGTGTTTATTCGAACACCTTCTGTCAATGATCACAATAGGCTTGTTTGAGATGAGCAAAATCTGCGCAGAACCGATCACCGGTGATCAGCGCGAGATGCATGCTGGTTAGAAATGTGTCTGACTTGCTCTGATGTCATGCTTACGTATGTCAAAAATCTCTCGCGAGCGCAAGGCACACGTGTCAGATTTTGCAGTCGAGCGCAGTTGCTCTCCACTGACTGCGCTGATCAAAAGGTGTGTTCGACATCGGCTGCGGCTGGATGCAACCGATCGGCGAGAGTAGCCGCGTGCAGGCGGGGAGGAGCTGCAAACGGAGAAGTGAAGTCGGACACTTTCTGGTTCCTGTAGTGACCGCTCACGTGGTGTTTGCATGTTTTGTTCGAATAAAAACGAATCACACGTGATCGTTGCCATGCGGTGGATTCGGCCAATCGTGGATCAGCTGCGTCGTCATCAGAGCTTGTGCAGCTGCTCTGGAGCACTGACAGTCCTGTGGCTGCTCTCAAATCGCGCTTCTTTGATGGCATCTGTCACACACTGTCACGTGGCGTCGGCACTGAATCAAGTCAGACAAAAGGCTTGTTTGAGATGAGCAAAATCTGCGCAGAACCGATCACCGGTGATCAGCGCGAGATGCATGCCGGTTAGAAGTGCGGTCCGCCTTGCTCTGATGTCATGCTGACGTATGTCAAAAATCTCTCGCGAGCGCAAGGCGCACGTGTCGGATTCTGCAGTCGAGCGCAGTTGCTCTCCACTGACTGCGCTGATCAAAAGCATGATGGGAAACGACTTGCTGACGACACATCTTATTGCTCAATGGTTTAAACAACTATGATGTATTGTTCTCTTTTAAAATGTTTGATTTTAAAACTCAAATATTATGTTTTATGTGTATATGTTATGTGTGAATATTCCCAAACTATCTGACAGTGCGATCTCTTTCGGTTATGCAATTTAATTTTTATAAAAAAATAAAATAAAATAAAAACACTTATGTCTGTATTAAAGAAAAAAATATCGATAAACATGTATTTGGAATGGAATTAAATAACAAGTAGGCTACATTGTTCATTTTATTTATTTTCATATAAAAGCAACAGAACTTGAATTACATCCAGTTTATTAGCAACATGTGCACGAGCGTGAATCCCGCGATATCCGCCTTTGATCTCGTAGGTGTCAGATCCACTGTGAGAAGAGAGAACTGTCCGTCTTGCCTGCGCTTTTTTCACTCCTCCCCTCACTGCAGCCGCCTACTCTCGCATACATTTCAGGCGAGGCAAGGCGCATCTCAAACAAGCCTATTATAATTATGTTTCCACCTTAAATCGCTGACTTCCATTTAGGATCTCGTCATTCTCTGTGGACTCATCTGCAAATATTTTTCTTTTTCTCACCCGCTGTGTCTCGTGTTGATAAAAATGAGTCACACACTTCGTGTCCCGAGATGTCTTTTCAAACTGGGAAAATTGATCTCTGAGTGTTGCCACAAACAAATGCAAAGATTCAAGCAATTGTTCTGCAGTATCTAAGTTTATGTCACGCTTCTGCAATGTGTCACTTGTGGCTTTGAACCTATTCAGCACAGTATCCCATAGAGTCGCCATTATTGCAGTCTCCAATTTATCAAGTTTATGACAGAGCACTTACATCATTCTTCTCCTCTGCATCTCTGGCAAACCTTCCCAAGGCCTTTCTTATTGCACTGTAGTTTTCTCTCAAAGCTTTGGTGGAGTCAGCTCTGCAACTCCATCTAGTATTTGACAGTGGTTTAAAGGAACACTCCGACTTTTTGGGACTTTAGCTTATTCGTAGTATCCCCCAGAGTTAGATAAGTCCATACATACCTTTTTCATTTCTGTGCGTTCTGTAAGTGTTATTTGACGCACCCACCGCTAGCCTAGCTTAGCACAAAGACTGGATGTAAATGGATAAGGTAGCATACTAATCCCAATAAGTGACAAAATAATGCAAACATTTTCCTATTTACATGTTGTGATCTGTATAGTCACAGCGTGTACAAATAACAAGGCTATATGAGACAGAGACCATTTTTAATCGTATAAATACTGGGAACTATATTCTCACTAGGCGTAGGAGCACAGCTACTTGGGTGGAGTGATTAGCGCAGCACACGAGACGCCCTGTTGATGGTTCCGTAAACAAAACAAACGTGACTAACTAGCTAGTAGCGAACGTGACTCGTGATCATGGCTGACTTTGAGGAATTGTCAGAGGAATTTTACTGGGTATCAAACCAAGATCCAGAACCATATAGTTTTGAGCCAGAATACACAGACGAGGAGTTACAAACTTTGGAAGCTGTAAGACAAGATGCCGAACAGATTGCCGGTTTACGATTTCTTCTACCCAAAGTGTCTCCCTTCAGGGCCCACTCCAATACTATGCGGTAGGACACCAACCTGTATTGACTAAGAGCACAGAAAACTTTGTATGAATAGCTAAGCTACAAGTAAACAGGTGATCATGAAAGGCTATTTCAAATGTGCTATGTCAGTTGACGTGTGCATATTTTGTGTATTGACACACTGTATGCAATGGCTATACTACAATTTCATTGAACTATGAATGATCATTATAACAAAATCACTTACTTGGTGGACAGCTGACCATTAGGTTCACTCGGCATGGGGCGTTTCTTCCAGTTGATCTTGTCACAATGGGAAAAAAAACGACAACTGCCGGGAGGATCCAAGATGGCGGAATGAGAGGTCTAACTTTTGCGGGCTCTGTATATTAGTTGTCATTTAGTTCCCAGATTTTGACATTCAAAGATGCAGCAAACATAATTTTCATTGGAAATATTGTTTTAATACTTTTGGAGTAATTATCACTCACACTGAAGGTTTTTTTTTTAGTTTTGTGAAGATGTCTGTTCACAACTATAATCTGTTAGCCCTGCACGAGGCTTGCGACGAAAGTGATTTGGAAGGCATGGATGTAGCCAGCTCAAAATCTACCAATCCTCCACACACGCCGATTGATAGCCCGCTCCCAAAAAGGTTGAGATCCGTGGAAGAAGGTGAAACTAGTATGGCTATTCTCAGTGCCTTACAACTGTTAACCAAAAAAGTGGATGAGCAGACCGAGCTGCTGAAAGGCTTTGATAAGCGTATTGAAGTTAACAAGGGCGCCATCTCTGAGAACAAGGAAGAAATCTCCGTGCTGCAGAAGAAAGTCGCCGAATTACAGATAGTGAACAGCTCTCTCAAGAAAGCCCACGAGGAACAAGCTCGTTACAAACGAAGATGGAATCTGAGAATGATTGGTCTACAAGAAAAAGACGGAGAGGATGCAAGAGAATTGGTGATTGGGATTTTAACCAGAGTGGTTCCGCTTTCTGTTGATCGGCTACGAGACACGGTGGATGTTGTTCACCGTTTGGGGATCAAGAGAAGTGATGGCACGCCAAGGCCCATTATCATTCAGTTCGGAATGAGATATGTACGTGATGATGTGTGGAGAAAGTCCAAGGACGCGAGAGTATGCAAAGAAATGCATATTCGGTTTAAGGAGGACTTTTCCAAAGAAGACAGGGAAGCTCGGGCAAAGTTATGGCCGTTGGTTCAAGAGGCTCGGAAGAGGGGGAAGCGAGGGGGAAGCGAGCGTTCCTTAAAGAAGGTTATGCATTGATTGATAACCAGCGTGTGGACCCCGAATGACTGATTCAATGCCTTTTAGTCTAAGGTAATGTTTGACTTAACGACAATAGTGCTTTTTTGGTTTGTTGCATCTTCTTTATTGCTGAGAATTTAAAGGAACATATTCTTCTCGTTCCTGCGCATCGTCCTTATTGTTTGGTTTATTGAGATACGTTCGATTTAATGGTGTTATCATTTCTTTCTTTAAATTGTAGGGGGCTAAGAGATAATTTAAAACGTAAGGCTATTTTTCTTTATTGCAAGGAGCAAAAGACGAATTGTGTTTTTTTTACAGGAGACTCACTCTCAGGAAGATGATGTTAAATTTTGGAAGAACCAATGGGGGGATTCAGTTTTTTTTTGTCATGGTACATCCCATTCTGCAGGTGTCATGGTTCTGTTTAATAGGATGCCATGTAATGTTATGTGCCACCTAAGTGATTCTAAGGGTCATTGGCTTATGGTAGTAATTGAACAAGGAGGTGTAAATTTTATTTTGCTGTGTATCTATGGTTATAACCAAAAAACACTGAATAGGGAATTGCTTGTTTTTCTTAAGGAGTCTGTCAAAAAATGGAGAATCACCTATGCTGTTGATAGAATTATTTTTGGAGGGGATTTTAATTTGGCTCATGATCTTTGGTTAGATCGTTCTCCTCCAAAAGCAAATTGTCATTGTTATGAGGAAGTTATTTCAGATTTGATTTCAGAATTACACTTATATAATTACACTTATAGTAATCATCATAAATCACAATTTACATGGTTCAGTTCTTCTAATAAGGCCCAATGCTCAAGACTTGACTACTGGTTGATATCTAATAATCTAATTAACAACGTATCGAAATGTGACATTTCAGTTTCTCCCTTAACCGATCATTGTGCAGTTTTGCTATCCTTTTCATTCCATAAATCAGGTTGTGAGCGCAGTGTCATTTGGAAGTTTAATAACAGTCTTCTTGAAAATGAGGGTTTTTTTGAAAAGGTTAAAGAAGCTTTAAAAGATGTTAATGCAATGGAAACGTCACCCCTGAGTAAATGGGAATGGTTTAAGTTTAATGTTAGAGGATTAGCAATAGAGACTGGTAAGCAAATTAGCAAATTTAAAAGTATGAAACGGCTTGAATTGATAAATGAAATGCACAAATTTGGCAACAAAACTGACTTAACTATAGATGAACAGATTCAGCTAAATAATCTACAAGCGAAATTTGACAATTTATACTTGGAGAAGGCCAAGGGAGCCTTATTCGCTCTCGAGCCAGATGGTTAGAAGAAGGGGAAAAAAATTCTTCGTATTTTTTTAATTTGGAGAAACAAAGACAAACTAAAAAGAAGATTCAGAAGTTGTCAATCAATGGCATAATTATTGAAGATGATGATCAGATTAACAAAGAAATAAGAACTTTTTATTGCAATCTGTATAATTCTAAATTCTCAGGTATTGAGTCTTCAATATTTTTCACAAAGTTAAAAGAACTAAGAAAAGAGTAAATAGAACAGGATTTCAAATCATATTTGGATGAGCCCCTCAAAATAGAAGAACTCGACAATGCTATTTTTAAAATGTCAAAGGGTAAATCTCCAGGCTTAGATGGACTATCGGTGGCATTTTATCAACATTTTTGGACAGATATAAGACTTTTGCTTTATAATGCTTTTTTAGAATGTATTTCTAGTGGCAACCTTTCACCTTCCATGAAAAGAGGCATCATTACATTAATCCCTAAACCCAATAAAGATCATTTGCTGCTGGACAACTGGAGACCCATAACTCTGTTATTAATGACTACAAATTATTAGCTCATGTTTATTCGAGAAGGCTGGATAAAGGTTTGGCAAAAATTATCGATGAGTGTCAATCTGCCTTTATAAAAGGTAGAAATATTCATAATCATACTAGATTAATACTGGATATTTTAGACTATAGTGACTTTATTAACACAGACAGTTATATTATGTTTTTGGACTTTTTTAAGGCCTTTGACACTATTGAACATCCCTTCCTTATAGATTCTTTACGTTTTCTTGGTTTTGGAGAGGAATTTTGTAGCATTATCAAAATGTTTTACACTGATATTAGTAGCTATGTCTCATTAAATTCTGGTATGACTCCTAGTTTTATAGTGTCAAGAGGAATAAGACAAGGTTGCCCCATTTCTCCAAAACTTTTCATTTTGACTACTCAGTTATTAACATTACTTATTAATAATTCACATGATTTACAAGGTATTATTATATTTACATTTACATTTTACATTTAGTCATTTAGCAGACGCTTTTATCCAAAGCGACTTACAAAGTAGGACTAGATTAAGCGAGTCATCATGAAGAGGCAAAAAACAAAAAGCAGCGCAAGAAGTGCTCAAGATACAAAGTTCAGGCATTATTCAGAGTAGCATAAGCCCGATAAGTGAGGTTTAGAGGGAAAGGGGAGGTTTTTTTTTTTTATTTATTTTTTTTTTTTTTAATGAGGTTAAGTGCTCACGGAAGAGATGGGTTTTCAGATGTTTTTTGAAGGTTGTCAGGGATTCTGCATTCCGGATGAGGGAGGGGAGAGCGTTCCACCAGCATGGAACTGTGAATGAGAATGTTCTGGAAAGTGATTTTGTGGCTCTCTGTGATGGAACCACGAGACGTCGCTCGTTGGCCGATCGTAGGCTTCTGGTAGGGATGTAGACTCGTAGGAGTGAGTGAAAGTAGGAGGGAGCTGAGCCTGTGATAGATCTGTAAGCAAGCGTCAATGCCTTGAATTTGATGCGAGCAGTGAGAGGTAGCCAGTGCAGTGAGATGAACAGAGGAGTGACGTGGGCCCTCTTGGGCTCGTTGAAGACAAGACGGGCTGCAGCATTTTGGATCATCTGTAGGGGTTTAGTTGCACATGCTGGAAGTCCGGCCAGAAGAGCATTGCAGTAGTCAAGCCTAGAAATGACCAGGGCCTGGACGAGAAGTTGTGTTGCATGCTCAGTTAGGAAAGGCCTGATCTTCCTGATGTTGTGCAGTGCAAACCTGCATGATCGAGCTGTCTTTGAAATGTGATCTGTGAAGGTCAGCTGGTCATCAAACGTTACTCCAAGATTTCTCACCGACTTTGATGGGGTGATTGATGATGACTCTAGCTGGATAGTAAAGTTGTGCTGTAGAGACGGATTGGCGGGGAGGACGAGAAGCTCAGTCTTTGCCAAGTTGAGCTGCAGGTGATGTTCCTTCATCCACGTCGAGATGTCTGCCAGGCAGCTTGAGATCCGTGCAGCTACTGTGGGGTCATCTGGTTGAAACGAGAGGAAGAGCTGTGTGTCATCAGCATAGCAGTGGTAGGAGAAGCCGTGTGCTTGTATGATGTGTCCCAGTGATGTGGTGTAGATGGAGAAGAGGAGGGGACCAAGAACTGAACCCTGGGGAACCCCTGTGGTCAGTTGATGTGGTCTGGATACCTCGCCTCTCCATGCGACCTTGAATGACCTACCTGTGAGATAGGACTCAAACCAGTGGAGTGAAGTTCCTGTGATGCCCAGTGCTGAGAGGCTGGACAGAAGGATTTGATGATTCACAGTGTCGAAGGCAGCAGACAGATCCAGGAGGATGAGGACTGAGGATTTGGAAGCAGCTTTTGCGATCCGTAGGGCTTCTGTGACTGACAGTAATGCAGTCTCAGTAGAATGCCCTTTCTTGAAGCCGGATTGGTTGACATCCAGCTGGTTGTTGAGAGACAGAAAGGATGTTACTTGGTTGAAAACAGCTCTTTCAAGTGTCTTCGCAATGAATGGTAGGAGAGAGATAGGTCTGTAATGTTCTACAAATGATGTGTTTAGTGTTGGTTTTTTAAGCAGTGGAGTAACCCGAGCTTGCTTGAATGCTGTAGGGAAAGTGCCAGTATGGAGGGATGAGTTGATGATGTGTGTGAGTGATGGTAGAAGTGTGGGAGAGATGGCTTGTAGAAGGTGTGAGGGGATGGGGTCTAGAGGGCAGGTGGTAGGGTGACTGGAGAGGAGAAGTGTAGATACTTCTTCCTCGGTTAGTGGAGAAAAGGAGGACAGAGGGATGTTGGCTGTAGAAGGGGTCGGTCTGGGTTCCTGTGTGTGAGGAGCTGAGAACTGACTGCTGATAGATGTTGTTTTGTTGGTGAAGAAGATCGCAAAATCGTCAGCAGTTAAGGAGGAGGCGGGTGGTGGTGGAGGTGGACAGAGGAGAGAGTTGAATGTCTTGAAGAGTAATCGTGTGTTGGAGGAGTTGTTGATCTTGTTGTGGAAGTATGAAGATTTTGCAGCATGAACATCAACAGAAAAGGAAGAGAGGAGAGATTGATACGTACTCAGGTCAGATGCGTCTTTTGATTTGTGCCATTTCCTCTCCGCTGCCCTGAGTTCGGTCCGGTGTTCCCTAAGAACCTCAGATAACCAGGGGTTAGAGGGAGTGGCGCGTGCTGGCCTGGAGGAGAGAGGGCAGATAATGTCTAGAGAAGAGGTTAGAGTGGAGCATAAGGTGTCCGTTGCGGTATTCACATCCAGAGATGAGAATTGTGAGGGTGGGGGAAGAGAAGATGAGACGGCAGAGGAAAGATGGGAGGGGGAAAGTGAGCGCAGGTTTCGCCTGAAAGTGACTGGTGGTGGGGGTGGTGGTGCAGGGGTAGAGAGTTGTAGACTGAAAGTAATGAGGAAATGATCTGAGACATGGAGAGGTCTCACCAAGATGTTGTCTGTGGTGCAGTTGCGTGTGTAAACCAGGTCCAGTTGGTTGCCTGATTTGTGAGTACCTGTGGTGATGAGTTGTGTGAGATCAAAAGAGGCTAGGAGAGAGATGAAGTCTGCTGCATACGGCTTGTCGAGATGGATGTTGAAGTCACCAAAGACTAGAAGTGGGGTGCCGTCCTCAGGGAAAGTGGACAGCAGCACATCCAGCTCATCCACAAAATTACCCAGCTGACCTGGGGGACGATAAATGACTACAATATGGATCTTAATGGGAGTTGTGAGTGTAATAGCATGATATTCAAATGAGTTGTTGTTGCATATAGAAGAGAGCGTAGAGTATTTGTAATTGTTAGAAACGAGGAGCCCTGTACCCCCACCTCTCCCAGACTGGCGAGGGGAGTGAGAGAAGGAGAAATTGCTAGAGAGAGCAGCGGGGGTTGCTGAGTCTTCTGGACGAATCCAGGTCTCAGTCAAGCCCAAGATATTAAGAGTAGAATGAGATGCAAAGGCTGGAATGAAGTCAGCTTTATTGACTGCTGACTGGCAATTCCATAGACCCACGGAAAGAGAGAGAGGAGTGTGTGCGGATGAGAGAATGGGACGCAGATTGGCAGTATTGCGCTGCCTTTTGAGCGTGATGAAAGGGCGTTGCCGAGTGATAACAGGAATGTATTGAAAGCACATGTTGTTTAAGGTGAACAATAAGATAAAAAGAGTGAAGGAAAAGGGAAAAGGAGGTACTTAAGTGCCTTTCTGGTGTCCTTGCTCGGTGGAGTCGCGCAGGTAGAGTCGATGGTCTTTACCCGAGTCGGTCTTCACACGAGGAGGCTGAACACGAGAGCTGAACGCTTCCGCGACAGCGCGCAAATTACACAGATATTCAGATAATGCTTTCACCGCTAGAGTGAGTACAGCTGTTTCGGTCGGGCAATTAAGTCTGAATAACGCGAAAATGTGCCAAGCCGAAACTGCAATAGGAGCAGAGGCTTAAGTGCAAATTAGACTGCAATAATAATTAATATCACTCGCGGCTTTAAAATAAAGCAGCGCGTCTAACTAAAATACAGAATTATGTGAAGTTAAAAATACAAAATAAGCAGAGAATCGAGATGGCCTTACCTCGATTAAAATACAGCACTGAAATAACAGGAGAACAGAGTATTCTAGAAAAAACCACTTGCGCGCTCTTGTAGTGTCTCTTGCGTGCTGCTCGCTGGTTTGATAAAGAGTTTAGGTTAAGCCAATTTGCTGATGATACATCCATTTTTTTAAAAGACAAATCTATGGTTGAAAAAACAATTAATATCATTCAAACTTTCTCCAAAGCATCTGGCTTAACTCTCAATTTAAATAAATGTGAAGTACTTCCAGTTTATACAAGTGTGGATTCTACCATTAGTAATATTAAAGTTGTTCAAGAAGTTAAATATTTAGGAATCACAATATCCAAAAACCCAATTAGAAGACAAGATGTAATTATTGCCAATCGAATCATTGACACGGAAAAGACCTTAAGTCATTGGTTAACCAGAGATTTAACAGTATTTGGTAGAGTTCTTCTGTCTAAAGCTGAAGGTATATCCAAATTATCTTATCGTCACTCTCTTTATGTCTCCTCCAGCAATATTAGGAAAGCCAACTCTGTTTTATTCCATTTTTTTGTGGAGAAATAAAACCCACTATATTAAGAGATCTCAACTAATCAGAGATTATAATGAAGGTGGAATTAAGGCCATTGACTTTGAGGCACTAATAGGTGTGTTTAGGATTAAGTGGATTAAAGAGTTTCTTTCTCAACCAAATTCAATGTGGTTCCACATTCCCAGAAGGTTGTTCAATAAGTTAGGTGGCCTGGAATTTCTTTTAAGGTGTGATTTTGAAGTTAATAAAATCCCTCTTAGAATGTCTAATTTCCATAAGCAAATCCTTCATTTTTGGAAAATGATATTTACACATAATTTTACTCCCCATAGATCCACACTCTGGAATAATAGGGTCATTTTAATAAATAAAAAATCATTATTTAAGAGGAATTGGTTTGAGAAGGGCATTTTATTTGTGACTGATATCCTAGATCGCAGTTGTAATTTCCTTAGTTTTGAGAGTTTCAAAGAGAAATATGACGTGGCTTGTACAACAAGAGAATTTGACAAAATCTGTAAAGCCGTTCCTCTTCCCCTTTTACAATTAATTTGTGGTATCTTAAAATATTACAGTAGCGAGCCTTCTCTTCCGGCCCTACTGATTAATGGTCTAGATTTAGTTGATAAGAAATGTAATAACAAGGTAATTGGTTTGGTGTTAAGATCTAAAATATATACAGATTTTAACAAACCACTGCTGGTTCCTGAATTTCTATCGCAGTCCACTATGGTAAAGGCTGTCTCAAAATATATTAGATGGCCTGTTTCTCCCAAAGTTAAAGAAACTCATTTCAAAATAATACGTAATATTTATCCAGTTGCTGCATTTCTTAAAAAGCGATTTAAATTCATGGTGGACGCTTGTGTCTTTTGTGGAAAATTTGAGGAAACAGTAGAACATTTATTTGTCTTTTGTCCGGTTACCAAAGAGTTTTGGAAAGATATAAAGGATTGGTTGTCTCTAAAAATAGATGGTGTTCCTTTGCTTGATACTGTTGAAATTCTGTATTTTGTGGAAAATTTGGATATGTCCGTATCGGACCTAATTAATGTGATAATTCTTCTGTGTAAATATCATATTCACTGCAGTAAATGGAAAAATTCTAAGCCGTCATTTAATTGATCAACGATTTTAAACTTTTTTTTTCATCTCTCCAAAAAATTAAATTGTACAAGTCAGCCAAAAAAATACTTTGTGACATAACATAATTTTTACTGTTTTGAGTGTTGTACTGCTCCTTTGTTTTTATAGGTTGTTGTTCAGGTTATTTTATAGCTCCCTTGTTATTTTTAATTTTTGTTAACGTGGCTGTTTCGGTTCTTTTTCTGAATATGCCCCTTATTGTAATTGTTTGTATTGTTTTTTTTTTTTTGTTCCTCTGCTAGAGTATGTATCTTGTTGTTGTGTGGTTCAATAAAAAAAAAAAAAAACACAACTGCCGGGTGTATTAGGGCAGAGAAATCTTCAGTGGTAGTGACGCAAATATTTTGATTGTCATCAAGCCTTGACATTGATGGCAATACCCGGTCCCATTCATTACAACAAAGGCACTCGGTTTCTGTTGGCATGTTCCACATTTACACCACCATTCCGTGTTCGTTCTGATTCTCCCTTCGACATCAATCTGTTCGGCATCTTGTCTTACAGCTTCCAAAGTTTGTAACTCCTCGTCTGTGTATTCTGGCTCAAAACTATATGGTTCTGGATCTTGGTTTGATACCCAGTAAAATTCCTCTGACAATTCCTCAAAGTCAGCCATGATCACGAGTCACGTTCGCTACTAGCTAGTTAGTCACGTTTGTTTTGTTTACGGAACCATCAACAGGGCGTCTCGTGTGCTGCGCTAATCACTCCACCCAAGTAGCTGTGTGAATCCTACGCCTAGTGAGAATATAGTTCCCAGTATTTATACGATTAAAAATGGTCTCTGTCTCATATAGCCTTGTTATTTGTACACGCTGTGACTATACAGATCACAACATGTAAATAGGAAAATGTTTGCATTATTTTGTCACTTATTGGGATTAGTATGCTACCTTATCCATTTACATCCAGTCTTTGTGCTAAGCTAGGCTAGTGGTGGGTGCGTCAAATAACACTTACAGAACGCACAGAAATGAAAAAGGTATGTATGGACTTACCTAACTCTGGGGGATACTGTGAATAAGCTAAAGTCCCAAAAAGTCGGAGTGTTCCTTTAAGAGTACAGCTGATCTTCACATCCTTGTTGTTAAATATCCAACTCCAACGGTGAGGGGATGTGGCACAAAACGCATACAGTGACTGAAGTAGATCAAAGAAATCGCTTGCATCTTTACAGCTGTTGTCAATGCTGTTTACACCAACAAGATTAAGCGATGGTCCAGCACAAGGCACATTATGAATCAGAGGGTTTACTTTTTTCAGATGTGCCTGAAGACCGTTATATATACCAGCTATGTTACTGCCGTTGCCGTTACTTTGTCCCCGGCAATTTGAAAAGTCTAAGCCCAGATCATGAACCATTTTTATTATGCATTCAGCAAGACTTGCTCCAGTGTGGCTGTGAATAGGCTCGAAACCAATGAATTTCTCCACCACTATCCCTTCCTCACTGACAAATCTAAAAACTAATTTCAATTGGTCAACGTGAGACATATCAGGGGTTGAATCTACGATGACTGAGAAATACTTAGCATGCTGTAATTCATCAGCAATTGTTTTATAACTTTCTCACCCATTAAGCAAATGAACTCCTCACACAGAGTAAATGACTATGCTGTTGTCCCTTGTCCCTTTTGACAAAGCTTTTCTATGTGTACTCTTAAAAATGGATCAAACTGAGCAATAAGTTCCAGCAATCCGAGGTAATTGCCATTACTTGATGAGCACAAAAGTTCATCATCGCCTCAGAATGCTAGGCCTCTCAAGAATTAAATTACAGCCACAATGCGCCTCAAGACCTCCTTCCAATATTTTCCCTCAGCATCCCTCTGCCGCTTGAGCAAAAATCAACTGTGTCCACATTCTTCGAAATTCGACATCTTTTCCAGCTAAATAATATATATACAAAACATGAAAAATATTTTAAAGTCTAATCATTATCTTAAATCACTTGGTGCCCCCCTATTGGCTGGTGCCCCAGGGCACTCTATGGATATTCCGGCCATGTCTGCCAATATTGAGCAGTTCTGCACTGGTGGTGACATCATTGTCTAGCAGCTGATTCCTCAGGACACTCTGGGATGTCCTAAAGTCTTCTTTATTGCAGACGTAAAAACAGTGACAAAAACGGACAAAAACAGTGAAATTTGGGGTTTTGTGATAATGTATATAGGAAAATAAAGCTCTTTGCAAATATGTAAAATGCATCTGATTACTCTGCACAATAATCTAGAAAAATGTGAATCAACATCATAACAACTGAAGCAGAAAATTTTCAAATTTGGCTTCAGCTGTACCCTTTTGTTCAATTTGGAAGCAGGACCATAATAACGTTACATTTTTGGAAGGTAATGTGTCTGCTTGTGGTTGAGAGACAACATTAGGGTCAACACTATGAGTCTCATGCTTATCTGAGGAGGATGCCTCATAATCAAGGTCCTCCTCAACATTATCAGCTGTCTCAGACACATTCTCCTCTGTGTCACCTTCACTGTCAAAGAACTGACAAAATCTCATCGACAGAAAAGCTTTGCTTAGAGGTCATTTTCAATTTAGAGAGAGCACAAAGAGAAGAGGTAAAGGCTTCTGTGGGAGCTTTAATATGTTTTCTCCTCTCCTATGTTATTTTCCCCCTCCCCACGGCACAAAATATCAACATTATTGCAAGAGTTACGGTTTCCCTTCCCTGGAAAAATATAATTGGCACTGGAAATATCTAATTTCTTGTAAGAATTATGATTCACCTTCCACCATGTTGTGTGAACTATCAGTGGTTCTCGCAATACTACAGGTAGGCCTATGTTAGGTTAGGCCTCTAAAGCGGAGGAAAGTTTTTTGAAGATCATAAAGTTTCAAGTTATAATGACCTCAATATCTTCCAAAACAATCAAAACAAATGTGTGTACATTTTTTATATTTCTCATGTTTTATATGATGTTTTATTAACAAAGTTCGGGAGGAGCACGTTCAGATAATTAACACGAGTGGAGAGCACTCAGCACTCAATGATAAGAGGTGTATATATATATTCCGCAGTCTCACCTCAATCCATTGACAGTTTAGCAGCATCCCTCCACCGCCCCTTCTCCACACTTCTAGTCCTAACCATTTTCATACGGGGGGAGTACTCTGGGTTCAGGCCGAACTCCGAGCTCGGAGCCCTACCCCCGGACAGCACGCCAAATACGCATTAAACTTTACTCTCTCTAATTGTATGTAAGTGTGAACTCGTGAAATAGCTGGTTGGCTAAATGAGCCTGGGGTCAAATTGACCCCAAAGAACACTGATGCTACAAAATGTGTACAGGACATTGAAAACATATCATCATGTTAATTTTATGTTTACCCAGTTGTCCCCATTAAATTAGGAAAAGTCATTAAATATGAAGCAACATTTTTTTTTTTTTTTTTTTTCAATCATGTATTTAGAACGTTAAACACGTCTTTTATATTGTTTAGAAGGTTTAGGGTTGGAGTGGGGTTAGTTGCTCCAAAATATAAAAGTATTAATATTAATAAAATCATGTCTACATTTACAAATGCAAATAATTATGCGTCTTGATCTAACACATGAGGCAAACAACTGGAAAACAATGGGGTAGAATGAATATGTGAATATGAAAGAATCAATATGTGACAAGTTGGGTGTGGGAATATGTTTCTGAGAGAATTAACTCCATGCTTCCCAGAACTTTTCCACGTGTTTAATGTGCCTTCTTGGAAGGACAGTTAACTTTTCTTAACTATGAACTTCAATAAATGCAAGAACATGTTCAGGCTTAGTGAGGTTAGATCTTGAAGCTGTATTCAGGGTTTCAACTGTGACCTCCATCAGGGCAAACGTGGCTCAGTTGTGTGAGCAAAAGCGTTGCCAGGTGTCTGACAAGAAATAGAATAGTGTGCAAATGTGTTCAGGGATTCCATGTGTTCACTGCAAGGTTGTTAGTTCAGTGCAAAGTTTTTATAAGTTATTTAAGTTAAAATAAAATTAGGGGAAAAGATTTGTACGAACTGAATTTTTATATATATATATATATATATATATATATACAGTGAGGAAAATAAGTATTTGAACACCCTGCTATTTTGCAAGTTCTCCCACTTAGAAATCATGGAGGGGTCTGAAATTGTCATCGTAGGTGCATGTCCACTGTGCATGTCCAGACATAATCTAAAAAAAAAATCCAGAAATCACAATGTATGATTTTTTAACTATTTATTTGTATGATACAGCTGCAAATAAGTATTTGAACATCTGAGAAAATCAATGTTAATATTTGGTACAGTAGCCTTTGTTTGCAATTACAGAGGTCAAACGTTTCCTGTTGTTTTTCACCAGGTTTGCACACACTGCAGGAGGGATTTTGGCCCACTCCTCCACACTAGAGCCCGAAGCCATTTGTTTTGAGAATAATGGCTGGCTGATGAAGTTATTGGCTGGCTAGCCGGCTCAGCCAAAACCTAAATGGCTGCTGCAGCCGCCAAACTTTTCATAGCTGCAAATGGCTGAAGCTGCCACTTCATGTCTACAGATGTCATGTCTATGTTATACTGATTTACTAGATCTCAATATTTCCAAGCAATGCATGGCTTACACTATATTTTACACTATATTTCTACAAAATGCAATACAATGTAATAAAGAAAACACCAGATTTTACTTTCACAACGTATGTACATATTTATTTTGTAGTCTTGTATGCTACTAAACATTTTCAAATAGCCTACAATGTGTTGTGTTTAGGCTAAATGTAACTTATGTAGGCTAAGTTGTATACAATAACTTGGCATTATCATGGATGAAGCTTATCATATTACACCTTGAAGGAGCAAGTGATCCATATTTGGATCCAACAGGATTGTACAGAAGAGAGAGAGCTTCCTAACAGTGCATGTGAGAGGGTGATGGCAGAGATCGCGGAGAAGTATGTTGATTAAGAACGCAAACTTTTGTTGAATTTATGAGAAATCTACAGACGCAAACAGACTCGTGTAATAAAATAAAGACCTAAATGTGTATTTCGGACTTTTTTTCACCACAAGTCTGAAAGAAGACATGTTATTGAAGACAAATATCCAAAAATCTCAAAATTGACCAGTAAAAAAAAAAAACGATGTTTTTGCCTGCCGTGTCTCGCCTTAATATAAACACACACTGTTATCAGTATTATTTTGGACAAAGTTTTGCACATTTCACTTCAATGTACACTGAAGCATGCGTCGTGAATTAGAAACGGTGGTTTGTTACTGCAGTAATATCACGTTCAGTGCTATAAATCTCCGTTCCAGAATATTTGGTTCATAACATCAATCTTTGATTCAGGTGTTTGTGCAACCGTGCCCTGAAGATTTAACAAAAGTCTGGGTAGGCCTAAGTTAAAAAAAAAAGTAAGTAGGACTTAGGAAAGTATGTGAGAAGTGAGATCAAAATTACTTTGCTTGCTTCTTTCCACCATTTCACCTCAGTGCGAGAAAAAAATGCATCGCTTCGCTTCTTCTGTACGGAAAACGAGCAATTTTAATTGGTCGTCAATTCACTGTGAGTCTGTGTATCGTAGCAACGAGCACAAGACTGTGCTGTTATGAATCGAGTGGGAAAATAGATCTCGTGTATTGTT
This sequence comes from Abramis brama, assembly GCF_963993115.1. Taxonomy (NCBI): domain Eukaryota; kingdom Metazoa; phylum Chordata; class Actinopteri; order Cypriniformes; family Leuciscidae; genus Abramis; species Abramis brama. Next base: position 14,322,276 of record NC_139978.1, read on the forward strand.
TATATATTTCGTGTGTGTATGTCTCTATGTGATAGAATTATTATTTGATGCAAATAATTCTAGCCGGCTCAGCCAAACTTTATCAGATGGCGGCTCAATTTGGCTTACGAAATTATTGGCTGGCGGCGGCTGAAATTCTAAATGGCGCAAATGGCGGCGTCTGGCGGCGGCTTCGGGGTCTACTCCACACAGATCTTCTCTAGATCAGTCAGGTTTCTGGGCTGTCGCTGAGAAACACGGAGTTTGAGCTCCCTCCAAAGATTCTCTATTGGGTTTAGGTCTGGAGACTGGCTAGGCCACGCCAGAACCTTGATATGCTTCTTACAGAGCCACTCCTTGGTTATCCTGGCTGTGTGCTTCGGGTCATTGTCATGTTGGAAGACCCAGCCTCGACCCATCTTCAATGCTCTAACTGAGGGAAGGAGGTTGTTCCCCAAAATCTCACAATACATGGCCCCGGTCATCCTCTCCTTAATACAGTGCAGTCGCCCTGTCCCATGTGCAGAAAAACACCCCCAAAGCATGATGCTACCACCCCCATGCTTCACAGTAGGGATGGTGTTCTTGGGATGGTACTCATCATTCTTCTTCCTCCAAACACGTTTAGTGGAATTATGACCAAAAAGTTCTATTTTGGTCTCATCTGACCACATGACTTTCTCCCATGACTCCTCTGGATCATCCAAATGGTCATTGGCAAACTTAAGACGGGCCTTGACATGTGCTGGTTTAAGCAGGGTAACCTTCCGTGCCATGCATGATTTCAAACCATGACGTCTTAGTGTATTACCAACAGTAACCTTGGAAACGGTGGTCCCAGCTCTTTTAAGGTCATTGACCAGCTCCTCCCGTGTAGTTCTGGGCTGATTTCTCACCTTTCTTAGGATCATTGAGACCCCACGAGGTGAGATCTTGCATGGAGCCCCAGTCCGAGGGAGATTGACAGTCATGTTTAGCTTCTTCCATTTTCTAATGATTGCTCCGACAGTGGACCTTTTTTCACCAAGCTGCTTGGCAATTTCCCCGTAGCCCTTTCCAGCCTTGTGGAGGTGTACAATTTTGTCTCTAGTGTCTTTGGACAGCTCTTTGGTCTTGGCCATGTTAGTAGTTGGATTCTTACTGATTGTATGGGGTGGACAGGTGTCTTTATGCAGCTAACGACCTCAAACAGGTGCATCTAATTTAGGATAATAAATGGAGTGGAGGTGGACATTTTAAAGGCAGACTAACAGGTCTTTGAGGGTCGGAATTCTAGCTGATAGACAGGTGTTCAAATACTTATTTGCAGCTGTATCATACAAATAAATAGTTAAAAAATCATATATTGTGATTTCTGATTTTTTTTTTTAGATTATGTCTCTCACAGTGGACATGCACCTACGATGACAATTTCAGACCCCTCCATGATTTCCAAGTGGGAGAACTTGCAAAATAGCAGGGTGTTCAAATACTTATTTTCCTCACTGTATATATATATATATATATATATATATATATATATATATATATATATATATATATATATATATACACACACACCTCTGTTTACATTTTTAGTGAAGTATGACAAAAAATATGTTAGTAATATAATTTGAAGTGAATCAGAGCTAACTGTAACGGTCATCAGCTGGAGTGCCCTCGAGAACCACCAGAGGGCACTCCACTTCAGATTGACATTTTCCCTCACAACTACATTTCCCATAACTCACTGCCCGGTCTCATCATCACTGATCACATTCACCTGTTTGTCATTACCTTGTTTAGCTCACCCCTTATAAGCCTGGTTTTCCCATTCAATCACTGCGTAGTTTTGTATGTGTTGCACTGCTTCTCTTAGCATTTCTTTGGTTCCCTGTTTTCCGGTTTCTTGGATTCTCTGCCTGCCTCTGGATTACCCGTTTGCCTTGTCCCCAGCCTTGTGTGTTTATTGGACTGCTTACCTGGACTTCGACCTGTTGCCTATACATTTGATTACGTGTCTGGATTCTCCCCTTCTTATTAAAGCTGCATTTGGATCTACAACTTTCTGGTCTCAGAGCAGTTCGTGACACTAGCATCTCAGCAAATAAAGTAAATTTCCAGAAATATTGAGATTTCTTTTGCTTGAATGTTAAAATGGCCCTCCTATGAGATGTCAATCACAGCAATGACGCTGCAATGATGCTGTGCTAAATGTTTAATAATAATTGTTAAATTCAAATTGTTCATGTGTGGATAGGGGTATCCCAACAGGGGACGTCCCCTGGATGTTGCGAGCATCCACTTAGGTCCACATTAGGTCCGCTTTGTAATGTGATGAACATCCCCCACGTTCTTTTAACATTTAGAACCCTACACAGACGTCCAGGGGAAGTTCGCAGTGGCTGTTCAGGGGACGTTTTGTTAGTTGGGTAATAATTATATAAATAATATATAAATCATATAAAATAATTTCAATGGTAATCATCACTAAAAGCCAGACAATTTTGCATTTAAAAACCTTTTACTTAATGACCTTTAATTTGGAGCAAGAGAAACTGGGGGAGTGAATTTACTGCGTCAGATGTGTCACTTTGCTTAGGCTACAGCTGATTGGCTGTTTGAGATATAACTATATTTTATAGAAATGTAATTATATTTTGACATAACCTGCCCCAGAGCAGATTAGCTGTGGAGTGTAAGTTACTATGGTGATGAACACTTTCATGGTGCCTAAAACCCAGGGTTGGCGCAAGCCGTTAACTAAACTGAAACAAACCTGCTAGCCACCTAAACCAGCTTCATGGTATAGGCCCTAGGGCAGTAAATAAAATGAAATTTTTATAAAACTTCTTTGTTAAAATTAGTAACATTTTGAGATTCTGCAAGGTGTATGTAATCTTTTGACCACAACTGTACAATTATTGCAAAAAGTGGCTGTTTCATGGCATTTTAGCTCAACAACAACAACAATTAAAACAGTTGGTCACTGCAAAACATTTACTATAATATTAAATATAATTTATGTGTTGCTTGCAAGAAAATATTCAAAATTCAAAAATTTTAAATGGATGTCAAAGGAGAAAAATGCTCTTTGCATCTATAATAGTGTTGTTACAGCATCTACCAGGAGGTGCTCCCTGGATTATACTAACCAGCAAAACCTTGACTCTTTGGATGCTGCTGGCTGAATTATTCCTTACAAACACGGTTAAAAAAAAAAAAAAAAAAAACAGCAGTAAAATAAAATTGTTACATTTTTGTGCATTACAATACGAATTAAAACTTGGTTAGTGAACTTTGAACTTCTTCAACAAACATTTTTAACCAGCAGCTCCTATTATAACAAAAACAACAACATTGCATTTTACAATTAAAGTTATGGTAAAATAACAAATCCAGCATGTCTTTTACAGAGTAACATTAGATAAGGATAGCCTGACTGGACTGAAAGAGGAAAAACTTTCATTCTACCTAGATACAGTAATGTCACAGTTTCAGTCAAACTTTGAGTGGAAGATGCAAAAACCCTAAAGGAGGGAGTAACACTTTCTTTCTTTCACCTCAAGTTAAAGATCTGTCTGATGTTTGTTTGACTCTCTATCAAGATGGAGCTGTCCATAATCATTCTTGCCCTTACCGTTGTTCTCTCAACTGATGCTGGATGTAAGTTAAAGTTTTTTAATAATTTTGGTACTGTGCGTAAATGGAAAGACTTCAAACTGATCACTTGTAATAATGCTAACTGTTCATTCAAAACCTGCTTGTGCATTTATAGGGTTGTAAATGTTTATAAGTGTTTATAAATGTTTTACTCACTTTGGTACTATTTTTCCACAAATAAGTAAAAAATAATTTCCAAAACTCTCTGTACAAAACTTTAAATATGAACTGAATAATCTTCCTTAAATTGTAACAATGAATTAACAATTTAATTAATTCAAAAGAAATGCAATAAAATGCAAGATGCATGTTGCATTACTCCCCTTGATTGGGAGCAAGTAACAAAATAAAAATGATTAATGGAAAATTAACAGTCAATGAAGAGGAACAGGATGTATTCATATTTTGCCCCAAAAAATCAATGCAGGGAATATTTAACACACTTGAACTTAAACACACACCCGGAGCAGTGGGCAGACGTTTTTCCTGGGGGTTAGGTGCCTTGCTCAAGAGCACCTCAGTTGTGGAGAAGGAGAGTGGAAGAGAGTGCTGTTCATTCACTCGTGACTTTCGGGTTACAAGTCTTAAAAAAAAAGAAACGACATAAAACTTCCTCAACTCATTATCTAAACATAAACATGAGAATTTCAGAATTACAAAAATTGGCATATTTACAACGTATTTACAAGAAAAATAAAGAAAGATTCACTTTCAAAGAAAACGCACTATATACACCCAAGTCTATGGGGCTGTATATGGTTTTATGGTAGTATGGAGTAGAGAGGAGGAGGTGTTTTTTGTGTCCATGCTAACTCCGCCAATTTATACGCCAAAAATAAGGTCACATCACTCAAATATATTTACAAGAAGAAAGTTACTGAATTGTTGATATTGAATTTATAAATTGAATTGGTGGAGCACATTAGTGAGCACTGCCGTAAAGGTCCCAATTAACTTCAAGCGAAATCAAAGAATTTACTTGTGTGACATCATTTTGAACTTAATCTGGCTAAATAGTATGGCATCAAAGTACTTTGAGAGCGTTTCGAGAGCAGAAGGCTGATGACTACACAGCTATTTCACTATTGGCCAGACTCACTGACAACAATGATGACATTGAAGGCAACAACAATCTTTCTTTGCAAATGTAACAAGGTTTATTAGGCAATATTAAAATACAATAACATTACTGAAGTGATTGAAGATGAAAAGGAAACAAGCAACACAACAGACCTTAAGGTTCCCTTATCCTGCATACTGGCAATGGCTCTGCTAAGAGGTGCACACCCTCAATCACACAAAGAAACTAACTCTTACTACAAATCCTAAAGCAAAGTGAGACTAAATTAAACCATCAGTTATCCCCCAACCTTACGAGATTAAACCACACATAAGATGATTGGAACCCTGTTGTCATTTAGGCTGGAAAAAAAATAAAGAAAAAGAAAAAGAGACCAAAGAAAACAATATCACAATCAAACCAATAACCCAACACTTCAGTACACCAAAGCCAATTTAACATTGAAGTCGTCTCTTAGGAAAACCCACTAGGCCACTAACATTCTCAATAACAGTAATCGGCAATCATGGATCATCCATACAAAAAATTCATACAATTTATGATTGCCATATAACAAATGTTAATTAAAACACTTACAACTGTTAAAAACAATTACATCATCAAACATACAACACCCATTCTCCAATATAAAAAGTAAAAAAATAAAAAAATAAAATTAAAATAAAAGCTTCCAAATTCAGCTCTGTGTGTCAGGGTTATGTTTGTTTAGTTTGGTTTTTGATGTGTTTCCATGTTCTGTTCATGTCGGAGTTTGATATCTTCTAATCAGTTAATTAGTTCAGGTGTGTCTTGTTAATCTGTCTCGTTAGCTCCCCTTGTTTTCCATGTACAGGTGCTGGTCATAAAATTAGAATATCATCAAAAAGTTGATTTATTTCAAGAATTCAACTTAACAGGTGAAACTAATATCATTACATGCAAACTAAGTGAGATATTTCAAGCCATTATTTGTTATCAAAATCCCAGAAAATTAGAATATTACATGAAATCACACAGTGATTACACTGATACCATGGTCATTGAACCAGGTTTTGGTTCTTTTGGCAGTGTGGGCAGGTGCAAATCCTGCTGGAAAATGAAGTCAGCATCTCCATAAAGCTTGTCTGCTGAAGGAAGCATGAAGTGCTCTGAAAATGTCCTGGTAGACGGCTGCATTGAGTGGACAGCACAGTGGACCAACACCAGCCGATGACCCCAAACCAACACAGACTGTGGTTCACACTGGACTTCAAGCATCTTGGATTGTGTGCCTCTCCATTCTTCCTCCAGACTCTGGGACCTTGGTTTCCAAATGAGATGCAAAATTTGCTCTCATCAGAAAAGAGGACTTTGGTCCACTGTACTTTATTAAATCCAGAGTCAACGCAGCCGTCTACCAGGACATTTTCAGAGCACTTCATGCTTCCTTCATTTTCCAGCAGGATTTGCACCAGCCCACACTGCCAAAAGAACCAAAACCTTGTTCAATGACCATGGTATTACTCTGTAATAATGGTGCGTTCTATTATTTATCCGTCTCGGAGTTCCGAATCGGAAGACAGACGTTGCCAAGATGCGCAAAACATACCAGAACGCTTGAAGTGTGGAAGTGACGTTATATCCGAGGACCGAGTCGGTTCGTTGGCAATAATAGAACGCACCATTAATGTGTGATTTCATGTAATATTCTAATTTTCTGGGATTTTGATTTCATGGGTTTCATAAACTGTAAGCCATAATCATCAAAATTATAACAAATAAAGGCTTGAAATATCTCACTTTGCATGTAATGAGTCTATCTAATATATTAGTTTCACCTGTTAAGTTGAATTCTTGAAATAAATCAACTTTTTGATGATATTCTAATTTTATGACCAGCACCTGTATATAAGCCCTCTTCTGTCTGTTCTTGGTCAAGCTTTAGTTAACAGTATGGGTATGTGGTATGTTTTTTTATTGTTTGGATTGTTCTATTAAAAGTCTCCTGAAGATATCTCCATCGTCGTGCACTTTAATACAGCCACATCTCGTGACACTGTGCTTCTCACTAACAAACAACTGGTCTGCATTATGAGTGCGTTAATGGAGCGGGGTCATTTTCAGTGACTGCAATTGGTTGCTTGGTTGAAATTGTGAAAAAAATACACCAACATTAGGGCTATGCTAAACATTGCGTTTAATTAAACTGACCATAAGATAAAGTTATGCTAGCACCACAAATGAAAAACACATTCGGCCAGCTTTTTGGAAAGCTCAATGGAAAAACGTACCTGTGGCAAAACGCAAAATACGTAGCAATACATACATATCACTGCAGTTTCCAACAGATATGAACAGTAAAGGCAGTAAAACAGCAAGCACTTTTTATCCTTTTCATACAAAATTATGATTACAAGGCCGTCACTGGTAGGTGGCTTAGATGAAAGCACAAGATGATGTAGCTAATGAAATAATCTTTAATCCACAAATTCAAAATAATAAACTGGAGAAAAACTCAACCACGAACACATTAACACAAAACAATGCAAGACCAGGGACTAACAGAAAGTGAAGGCTTAAAGGGTTAGTTCACCCAAAAATGAAAATTCTGTCAGTAATTACTCACCCTCATGTTGTTCCAACCCCGTAAGACCTTCGTTCATTTTCGGAACACAAATTAATATATTTTTGATTAAATCTGAGAGCTATCACACTCCTCCATAGGCTTCTAAGACACTATAACTTGCTGGCCCAGAAAAGTTATTAAAGACATCGTTAATATAGTCCAAGTGACTCCAGTGGCTCAATCTTAAGTTTATAAAGCGACGAGAATACTTTTTGTGCGCAAAAACAAACAAAAATAACGACTTTATTCCACTTTTCATTTCCTTCTCTCTGGGCCTACGTCACCACGTAGGCTCACTATTGGCCGACGCTGGTCATGTGTGTGGTACGTGGTGACGTGCACAGACGCGCTACGCTTAAACACTACGTGAAAAGACTCGAGGCCCAGAGAGAAGGACTATATTAACGATGTCTTTAATACATTTTCTGGGCCAGCAAGTTAATGGGCCCTATTTTAACGATCTGAAACGCAAGTGTCAAAGCGCAAAGCGCAAGTAACTTTGTGGGCGGGTCTCGGCGCTGTTGCTATTTTCCCGGCGGGATAAATGGCTCTTGCGCCTGGCGCAAATCTAAAAGAGGTTGGTCTGAAGTAGCTTCATTATTCATAGGTGTGGTTTGGGCGTAACGTGAAATAAACCAATCAGAGCATCATCTCACATTCCCTTTAAGAGCAGACGCGCTTTTTCCTTGGCGTATATTGCTATTATAACGGCGGATTTGCCAGGCGCGCGCCAGGAGCGGTTCACAGCCGAGGAGAGCAACGCTCTCGTCACGGCCGTAAAAGAGAGAGAAGTGACATTGGGGATGGAGAAACACACCCAAATTAGCTTCGGTTAAACAGGTATATAATAATGTGGGTAAATGTGTAAGATAGATGTATGCTTTTATAATAAATTATCTATCTATCTATCTATCTATCTATCTATCTATCTATCTATCTATCTATCTATCTATCTATCTATCTATCTATCTATCTATCTATCGTTTGTAATAATATGATTTGCAAAAATGAAAATGCTGCTTCTGTGTAGATTAGAGAATCAAAGTGTATGCGCGTTGTGCACGCTATACATTATGGTCAAGCATGCGCCCTTAAAATAGCATAATGAACAACGCGCAACGCGCCACTGACTTTAGACTAGGTTTTTTCTGGCCAGTGGCGCAATTGTTTTATGGAACAGTAAAATAGCACCAGGGATTGTTTGCGCCGGAACACGCCTCCTTTTTTGCGCTGAACCGCCCAGGGAGCGCAAGTTCATTCCCTAGTTTAGCGACGTGCTTCTGTGGAGGGAAAAGCGCGCTTTGCGCGGGTGCAAAATAGGAATGAAACATGCGTCGGTGTACAAAGTCAATTGCGCTGGGTGCAAGATAGGGCCCATAGTGTCTTAGAAGCCTATGGAGGAGTGAGACAGCTCTCAGATTTAATCAGAAATATCTTAATTTGTGTTCCGAAGATGAACGAAGGTCTTACGGGGTTGGAACAACATGAGGGTGAGTATTTACTGACAGAATTTTCATTTTTGGGTGAACTAACCCTTTAAGTAGAAGGGCAAACAAAGGAGCTGACGAGATGATTAACAAACACACCTGAACTGGGGACTCATATCAATCTGTAACCATAGAAACAAACAGGGAGAGAATGAAGAAGAACTGAACTAATTAACACACTAGAAGTTTAACAAAGAAACTCATACATGAACAGAACAAGAATGAGAAAGAAACTCAAAACGTGACAAAGGCAGATTATTAATAAAGAATTGTTTACACGCAACTCCTTGCACAATATTATATTATGATCTCAAAACACTTTTTACCATAGTGCATGATTTGTAAACAAATACATTTTGGAGTTTGCATCACTTAACACTGTTGGGTAGGTTAAGGGTTTAGTGTAGGTGGTGCGTTATTTTAATTTGTGATGGAGCATTACGCTTTTAGTGTCAGTCACCAGACATTTCAATTCAGAACTACAGTGATACGTACAAAATCCAACGTAATAAAACTTTGCCATATTCATTTACATCTATTCCGGGAAAAAAGAAACACTTTTAGCGCCACTCACTGGACATTTCACACTGAAACTGTCGAGAAACGTATTTTGTGTTTTGCAAAAATGTGGTCACAGGTTGGTTTTTCTGTAATCACCCTGGGCTGTAATTAACATAATAGCAAAAAGAAAATAATACAAAAACCATTAAATATACTTAACGAATGAATTAAATAGTGAATCACTTGGCCTAGCCTGCTATGGAGGAAGAGAATGTTACTGATCGACTGCGGTGAACTTCATTTGTTGACTCCTTTCTTGTTATGTGGCAAATCGCCGGCAAAGGTAAAACAGCCGGATCCAATCCCAATGCAGCCCTCCACTGGGTGTATATCTGCAGTAGGCCTACATAACGTGCCCTTCCAGTTTATGAACAATATAATCAAATATGCATTTTTTTCTTAGCTATTCAATGTAACACAATTGTCAACCGCGAGAATTAAGTTTTATGATGCTCAATCTTTTTCAGTTGTTCATGAAGATTTCCAAATTGACATATGCTCTGATACGGAAGCAGAAGAAATGCTTGGATTTGATAGCGAGGAGATGTGGCATGCTGACTTTAATCAGAAGAAAGGAGTAGAAACATCACCTGATTTTGGAGTTCCTGTATCATTTTCATATGAATACAGTGTTGGTGAAATGGCAACATGCAAATATAATTTAGCCTTGTGGACTAAAGCTTTCAAAAGTCCACCACCAGAAATGGGTAAGACATGAGAATGTGCTATGAACTTTTACATTTTTAATGAATATCAACACTGCATAAACATATGCTATGAGTACAGTTCCCTTTGATAAAGATTTATTAAGGGCTTTATTAATGACTAAAATATATTCACAAATGCATAAAACATTGATAGGCTGATCTAATAACATAAATAAAAAAGTCAGCTTTAACACAATATCTGTGAGCCATTTTAAATTTGTGTTATAAAAGCTTAATAAGGATGTTTATTCATGGTTTATGTCATGATCTAGGAAAGATAGAACTTTATATTGAGATTAATAGGTGTTGTGTTTATGTTCTTTACTGTAATGCCTAAACTCAGTGTTATCATGATGTGAACACTTAATCTTTCTGGAAAAAATAAATGAAATTTGCTGCTGGATGTAACATGCATCTAGTGTCATCAAGTTTTCCCTTAAAAGTTTATATAATTGAAATAAAGTTACGATATCTGCATTTATTTGAACAAACTAATGCATTAATGCATAGTTATCTGTGATTCTAGATGCACCCAAGACTTCCATCTATCCAAAGGATGATGTACAGCTGGGTTTTAAGAACACTCTTATCTGTCATGTGACCGGCTTCTATCCTCCATCTGTCAGCATCTCATGGACTAAGAATAATGTTAATGTGACAGAGGACATGAGTTTAAGTCAGTACCGTCCAAGGAATGATGATACTTACAACATCTTTTCTACTCTTAAGTTTACACCTATTGAAGGAGATATTTACAGCTGCACTGTGAACCACAGAGCCCTCCAGGGTCAACCTCAGACCAAAACATGGGGTGAGTGTGAGTTTCAGATTGAATGCGTATTTCAGTACTTTTCCAGTTCTTCATTCTGTTAAAATGATCTGTTCAGCTGTTATCATATTGATGCATCTTCAAATATTCTGCATTTTCTAGATGTTGATGTAGCCCTCCCAGGTGTTGGTCCAGCTGTGTTCTGTGGAGTGGGTCTGACTCTGGGGCTGCTGGGAGTCGCAACGGGAACCTTTTTCCTTGTTAAAGGAAACAACTGCAACTGACTATGGAGTCATGGAAGAAAACTATGCAAAGGTCTCTTAATTGATTTCCAGCGAAGTAATTAAGTATTGTGCACTTGTGTGTCACTCATGGAAGACAACTATTGTTAAAGGGATACTCCACTTTAAAATGAAAATTCTGTCATCATATACTCACCCTCATGTTGTTTCAAACCTGTATGAATTTCTTTCTTCTGCTGAACAGAAAGGAAGATATTTAGAAGAATATCAGTAACCAGACAGTTTCTGGTCTCATTGGCTTCCATAGTATAATTTTTCCTACTATGGAAGTCAATGAGACCAGAAACTGTCTGGTTACTGACATTCTTCTTAATATCTTCCTTTCTGTTCAGCAGAAGAAATAAATTCATACAGGTTTGAAACAACATGAGGGTGAGTATATGATGACAGAATTTTCATTTTAAAGTGGAGTATCCCTTTAATGTAAAAGATAGATAAGTGCAACAATTTGGAAGGTTTAGGGAAAAGACTTTAATTGAAATAAAAAGAAAAAAGGTTAGTGGATATTACATTTACAGATCACTTTGCAATTTGTATAATAAGTATTGTACTAAAAACACTTTCTCAATGTTTCCATTCCTACTAAATGTAGTTTCTTTCTGGGTGAATTAAAATATTTTATGTAAAATTAAAACATTTAAATTAAACATACATTTGAAAATGATGTAGAATTTATTATGTAATTTTTGTAATGCATTAAAATCAATTTACTATAAGTAAATATTGGCCTTTGAATTTTATGATATGTAACAATATTAGCTCAAAGGGGAAATATTAATAATAATCCATAATTACCAATTATGATTAATTATTAATATTTGGGTCAGTTAATTAGATTAACTTTGAGGTAAGCCAAATTAATATTACAATCAATTAATCAGTTCCAACAAACTGATTGATTATTAATTATTCTAAGAATAATGTATCTTTCATGGTCACTGAAAAATAATTATTCCTTAGCCTGTACAGCGCTTAAGAGCATGTAACAAGATCAAGATCGTAAAAGGGACTTTGTATGCAAACAGAGGATCAGAAATCAAATTCATAATTGTGCACAAGTTTTATTAACTAAATCACAAACATAACTAACACTAAACAAACATACATACATTCATACATACATACATACATGCATAGGTAAAGGTGTGAGTGTTATGGAACCGGAAACAGGAAATAGAACTCTGGAGCAAGATCTATTTTAGTATGAAAAGAACCATCAGCTTATTTCAGAGCACCTCATTAAATTTATACCTTGCATGGTCAATTCTTGAAGTGGTTGAAGATTGAATTCGTCGCTGGGTCCTTGAGTGTCAAATGTCACTGTATGAGTTGCAATTGTTTCTTCTCCGTTGGATGAAGAAGATAGGATGAACTTGTATTGTTGCTGTTCTCATGGCTGGAGTGCAGATTGTGGCCTACACGCTCTGGGCCGGCAGGACACAAAGAGCACATGGTGAGAGTTGCGAAGGACTTCGTCCGTGTTGAATGAAGTCACTGAACTCCTGAGGTTGTCCTTGATGCTGGAGTGAGCACATGTCCTGGATGCTTCGAAGCCTCCTGACTCGGCCTGTTGAGGCCTGCAGGGCCCAGTGATCCGGCCAAGATCCGGCTCTCTTAGCTCTTGTCCTCTGACCTAAACTGCAGCTCCAAGTGAATCCTGTGCCCCCCCCCCCCCCCCCCCCCCTTTTCAGCTGCAGTTTAGGTCCGAGGACAAGAGCTAAGAGAGCCGGATCTTGTGAAAAGGCCTTTTTAAAGCTTGACAAAGGACAGCCCTATGCAGGCTGGTTCACCCAATGAGAAGAGTAGAATTCCTGGCGGGAGTTTCCTCTGTCACCAGGATTTACAAGCCTTTGTCTTAAGCATGCTCACTTGCAATGTGTACCTTCATTGGGTGTTTAAGAAAAGAATCTTCCAGATTCTTATAATTCTAATGCGTCACAAAGTTAGCAAAATGTAATGTAAATTAACAAATTGGGGACGCAGATTGGAGTTTATAGAGACCAAATACGCCACACATCTGATTAGTCTGAAAATCATGAGGTGGGAGAATTAGATACATGTCTACACATTTCTCAAGAGGTTGATACATATGATTAATAGGGTTTATCTCTCCTTCTCAGCGAGAATTAGGTGAGAGTCCCGTTTTGGTTGTATAATCAAATATATATCAAAGTATATACATAATAGTACACAAAACATCACACTCATTCACACAGTTTCTGGGATGCACGTTCATTTCTAGATCAGTTAGTTTCTGATTAATTCAGCGAAGTCTGCATGGAAGTTTGTTTCCGTTTCCCCATTGTCTCTCTCTTTCTTTCATGTGGCCAAATTCTTTAACACCCATACAACCTTATCTGATCGTGGCCATGACAACTAGAAGACCTTCTTGGCCTGTTTGGGGGGATGGGCCACATTCTTTAGAGTGAAGCTTGGAGATTTTTATGGTACATATACCAAATTGTGTCTGATTTGGTCTCAGTCGTTACAATATGCATCAAATAAAGGAGAATTGGAGCTGTTTGTACTATCTTCCTGTGTTCTGTTGATAAAAAATAATCTAACAGATATCTTATATTCTTTTATGTGTCTGTAAAATCAGGCTTATTTAATGTTATGCAAAACCTCATTAAACACTTTACATTAAGAAATATGATATGTCTGTGTAATTGGGTCCCTAATTTTTTATAAAACATGTGGCACTTTATTTTATATATTTTACATAATCTGGAACAGTATTATAAAGTGAAAATATTGGAAAGCCATGAACAATAAATAAGGATTAATTAATGAACGAATGAAGCATTTATTTAGCGCTTTCATACTGTACACCAAAAGTGCTTTACAATCATGTCGGGTTCTCTCCTCAACCACCACCAGTGTGCAGCATCCACCTGGATGATGCGACGGCAGCCACAGTACAACAGCGCCAGTGCGCTCACCACACACCAGCTATAAGTGGAGAGAGGAGAGAGAGTGATAGAGCCAATTCAATGGATGGGGATTATTAGGAGGCCATGATTGGTAAGGGCCATTGGAGGGAATGTGGCCAGGACACCGGGGTTACATCTCTACTCTTTACGAGAAGTGTCATGGGATTTTTAATGACCACAGAGAGTCAGGACCTCGGTTTTTAGTATAGTGTTATAGTATAGACCTTGTCCCCTTCACTATACTGGGGCGTTAGGACCCACACAGACAACATGGTGAGCATCTCACTAACACCTCTTCCAGCAGGAACCTATATAGTTTTCCCAGAAGGTCTCCCATCCAGGTACTAACCAGACTCAGCCCTGCTTAGCTTCAGTGGGCAACCAGTCTTGGGAGGTGATATGGCTGATAATGTGGAACAGAATTCTTAGTGAAAACAATTAATAAAGCATTTACACAAATCTGAAGGAATAAGTATAACAATCTGATATAGTATTCTAAAGTGAAAAAAATGGTAACCCATTAGTAATTAATACCATTAATACACAAATCTGAAATAACTATATTTTGGAACAGTGTTTTAAGATCAAAACTCCAACACATAATGACTGTATGAAACCACTAACCAAATGTAATGGCTAAGATAAATATAGTAACAATGTTGGCTAATGATGATGATGATCCCTTTTGGAGAAAAAGGCTACATCTTTGGACTGTAGTAAATCCACCAACTGCAAGTTGCATCATGATCGTGATCATCATCATCATTATCAAGAAGTAGATAAAGAAGAAATGACAAAGTCCTGCTCGATATCTTTTTGTGTATGATTATTAATGAGTAGTTAATTCATTGTTATATTTCCTGAACCTGTATTAATTAACATTTTGTGGTAGTTCTTCAGGAGGCACAACAAAATAGTTATTGATTAGCTAACTGTTACTTACCACAATAATCAAATACTATTAGTTAGCACATCTTCTTTATTAGTTAAAAGTAGTGATCTCAGTGTTAATGTAGCATGATGGCATCTGTCCATCATGGCCTCCTAATCATCCCCATATACTGATTGGCTTTATCACTCTGTCTCCTCTCCACCAGTAAGCTGGTGTGTGGTGGGCGTTCTGGCGCAATATGGCTGCCGTAGCATTATCCAGGTGGATGCTACACATTGGTGGTGGTTGAGGAGATTCCCCCTTCTATGTAAAGCGCTTTGAGTGCCGAGAAAAGCGCTATATAAATGTAATGAATTATTATTATTATTATTATTATCATTAACTTATTTGGTTAACACTTTTTACAGTGTCCTTGTTACACATTTTACATGTAGTTACTGTAGTAATAACTATAAATTACATGCAACTAACCCTAAATCAAAACCCAAATCCTAAACCTAGTAAGTTAATTATAAGGAGTGCCAGAGATCGTCTCATTTATGAGAACATAACTTTCTCCACGGCTCTATAACTCTGTATGGCCAACTTGGATCATGTTGGTGTATGTCAAATAAATTATAAATCAAATCACATTATAGCTTTGACGTCACTGAATCACTTTCAGAGTTTTACAATAGTAAATCACAGTTTGTGGATACCACTGAAATGATCAGGTAATGTTGCAAATAATAACTGTTTGCTAAATTGTCTGTGACTTCTCCTATAAAACAGTGATCTATTTGATGCAGACCCCAAGTAAAAGTCCAAAAGTGCAAACTGAATATTGCATGCAGACATATTGAGGATTAGACCTGTTGTGAACTTTTTTCTTCTCAAGTGTAGGAAACTCAGAAGCGAAGACCAGGAGACGTTGGGATATCTTTCAAGCAGGATTCTTTATTGGGAACTTGCTGTGCGTTGCTGTAGTCTTCCAAGTCAAGTCTCGAGTCTCAGGCATTGTACATTATAGTTAAACATACATTCCAAGGGGGAGGGATTTACATAAAGTAAAATGAGTCAGCTCGTTTACAGAGATTTCCTGATCTCATCAGCATAACAGTGTCATGTATAGATGGTGATCCAATCAGCCTGATTGTATCACCCATACCTTCACATTATCATAGAGACAAAGGCCCAGCTGTACTTTGAGAAGTGACAAAAGGTTAATGTCAGACACCTGGATTGCTTGACTTAATCTTCTTTGAATCTCATCATCTATGCCTCAAAATGGAAAACACTGAGAACAGAACTTTCTCAGTTTAAATACTATAGTATTGGAACCTAAATTAAACATTTAATACATTTGTAACACTACAGAACCCAGGCAGTTAATTTATGATCTATTGATCTGTTTTCACACAAAGGTTTATTCAGTTATACTGAAACATTTCCATTGACATCCATTCAAAAATGGATCTTGTCTTCTTACCAGTTTAACACCGCATTACATTTTGTTCTGCGAACAGTAGAGGTTTCCCCTAGGGAACAGGCTCTGACTAAACAGCTCATAAATAAAATAGAAAACATGATTGGTTTTGGAAAAAGGTTTGTTGTAGCAGTTGTATTGTCATGGTGCATAATCTTGGTGTGCTATTACTGATGAAAAATATATAGATAATTTGTCTAGTAAGGATTATGAGTTTTTACACACTACAGCTTTTGTTTAATTTAGTCATTAAATAATGTAACAATTGTTCAGATTGATAACTAAACAGTGTTTGTGTTTTTAAATGAAAGCAGGATACTACCTAGCAACACTTGACACTTACACATGCAGTGACTGATTGGCTAGTCATCTTAGACATCCACCTCAAGAACATGAACATGAACAAAGCACTGGCAGCATTCAGCTGGAGTTCAGTGTGAGTGAAAATGTCACTGCTAAAGCTCTTCAGTTGTCATCTCATATTCACACTGTCTGTGTTCACTCTAGCAGAAAGTGGTAAGTAAAATAAGAGGTATTGAAATTATAGAATTAAATATCAACAATAATTACATTCATTTCAGAAGTAAAAGTAAAATTATTTACACTACATTGCAACATTTCCTTAAGAAGGGCGACTCGTTGGACTCTATCTAAAGTAGATATTCCTTGAAAAGTACTTTTTGAAAAGGCTGATGTACTGAATCAACGTTCTTCTGTTTCTATATTGATTACATAATTATTTGACAAAACCAAATGTTCTGCTTCTGCATTCTTTTTCAGCTAATGAATATTACACAAGACGTTGGTTAAGATGCATCTACAGCTCCCCTGATCTCAGTGACATGGTGTATATTGATAGCCATTATTTTAATAAATATCTATTCACACAGTTCAACAGCACTCTGGGGAAGTTTGTGGGGTTTAATGAGTATGGAATGAGAGTGGCAGAGTTCTGGAACAATGGCAGCTTTCTGCAGGGAGAGATAGCTGGTGTTGATACATACTGCAAATATAATGCTCAAATCTTTGACTCGACTGTCCGTGATAAAGCAGGTAAGTGGCACAAGACTCTTCTCTGATCTTTACTCTCACACGTATAACTCTTGCTTTTAACATTGCTGTTATTTTTACAGAAGCATATTTGCTAATATTAAATATGAAAAAAGTTTTAATATCAGCATGGCATTTTTTTTTTTTTTTTTTAGATGAAAGGTATGCATTTTATGTAAAAATAATTAATATTTCTAGGGCTTCTTTAGTAAGTGTTTCTTTTGTTAAATCTCTCCCCCCCCACCCTTCACCCCCACACGTATGAGACATGCATTGGAAACTGTGTTTAGGATGTTACTCTTCTTAATACAGTGAAACCAAAGGTTAAGCTCAGTTCAGTGACGCAGGCTGGTGGCAATCATCCAGCTGTACTGATGTGCAGCGCATATGAATTTTATCCTCAACACATCAAAGTGTCCTGGCTGAGAGATGGAAAAGAGGTGACCTCAGATGTGACCTCAACAATGGAGATGGCTGATGGAGACTGGTACTACCAGATTCACTCTGAGCTGGAATACACTCCTAAATCTGGAGAGAAGATCTCCTGTGTGGTGGAGCACGCCAGCTTCAATAAACCCATGATTTATGACTGGGGTAAGATGAAATACTCACCTACAGTACTCTCATATTAGTATTACATTTGTGAATGGTATATTTGGACACGCCAATGTAGGATCAAATAGAAAATATGAAATAGTCCTCTTATTACAGAAACACACATATACAGTATTTGTAAATATTGTATTAATGTAAAGTGATGTGTGTACAGACCCCTCTCTTCCCGAGTCTGAGAGGAATAAAATCGCTATTGGATCCTCTGGTCTGGTGCTGGGAATTGTATTAGCAGCTGCTGGACTCATTTACTACAAGAAGAAATCATCAGGTCAGTTTAGATTTAAATCATTCAGATTGATATTAGTGTGTGCACATCATTCCTGTATATGCATATTTATTTTTCAAGATGTATTTATTTTTGCTTTGACAGGGAGGATCCTTGTACCTAATGAATGATGGTAGGTTTCTCATTGTGTATTTGCTAACTCAGACTCAGTTGTCAAACTCAGTCACATGATTAATAATTATTCAAATTTCAGATCCTCATACTGACTGCAAGTGGATTAATGGAGCATTCACCCTTTATGTAACTATCATACACAATACTAATTCTAACAATCCTTGATGTTTCATTTCTAAACATTTAAAATAACAATGACATAAATACAGCATCAAATCTGATACTTATTTGTCAATGAACTTTACATGAAGATCATTTTTGAGCATCTTACACTATGCAATGTTGGCAGTGATTTAAAATGATTTGTGAAATATAGAGATAATAAAGATTATTTTTTTAAGTTTATCTCATGTTCACAGTAATGTACATAGAAGCAAATACTTGATAATGTTGAAATGGAAACTCATAAGGTCTAAGTCTTTATTGTTACTGAATTAATTATACCTGTACAAACAAATAAAGCATCTGAAGAGCATATATACTCCTCTTTCTTTATCTTAAAAAAACTGATTAGAAGTGAATGTATAAACGTACATGTAATTGATCTTTGAAGGAATGGCATATTGAGAAAACTATATGAGGCTCTTCATTTCTGCTTTTATTTCTCAAAATGTTGAGAAGAACATTGTCTTGATTTTAATGTGCATTTCAGCCATGTTTCTTCAAAAATTGTAGAGAGATAAAAAAAAAAAAAAAAAAAAAAAAAAAAAAAAAAACTTGCTATGATTGATGAGGAGAAATTAAAAGATGAGATTAGTATTTGGCTGATAAGAGGTAATCACTGAAATTAGTCTTCATCTCATGTGAGTGTACATAATTATAAACATTTGAAAACTGATGTAAACTTAATGCAAAATAAAATAATGCTGAGAAATGTTTCTGAGTGCATCATTAAGTTCATTAAGCTGCCCAAGTTCCAGTAGAGGTCTATTTAGGATTCAGTTGGTTCATAGTACTGTTCTTTTCCATAATTGGTTTGTTATTAAGAAGCAGGTTTAACATCAGTCCTGAGTTCTGATATTGCAAAAAAATTAAATAAAATAAAAATAAAAATAAAAATAAAAATTCATGAATACACGAAAACATCTGATAATACAAAAAAGAAAAAGAAAAAAAGTAAAGTTATGTAATAATTTCTCATTATAAACACATTTTTTTAAATAGATTTTTTTAAAACATAAATCATTTCAGGTGCAAATGCTATATTTTCTTCCATCTTTACTTCCATATTTCTTCCACATAACTAAGACTAAACTAAGACTCTCTTTTTCTCAACATGCAGTGGTTTAAAAAGGTTAGAAGAGTAATCTTTTTTTCCATAAACAAATTTCATAAAGGTCCTGACAGTGTGAAAAAGTTGTTACATGTAGTTACTATAGTAATAACTAGAAATTATGCATAATTACATGCAACCCTAAACCAAACCAAACCCTAATCCTAACCCTATAGTAAGTACATGTAGTTAATTAGCATTACTCAGTAGGCTACTTAAATGTATAATTACAGTGTAACAACGACACAAAATAAAGTGTAACCAAAGTTATTCACTAAATAATTTTAAGTTAAACATGATGGAAATATTTCTTCAAAATGAAAAACCCATTTACAGTTTTTGTCAGCTAATACATTTCTCCAAATCCATGCACTCACAGACAATGAAACAGGCTCCTAACTTTGAGGAACAATTCAATTTCACAGCATGATGAAACACTGTATTCTTTTAAAATATTTATTTAAAATAAATTATAAATAACATCATATAATTTCTATTTAGAATCACCCCCTTATCTCTAGTCTGAATCAGGTAAGATAATTTCTTCTACTACATAATACACAGGAAATGTTACAGTACTGTAGTTCTGGCCTATAGTGAAGCCCTCATATGAACTTCACAGACTCCAAGTATTGTCATAATAAGCCACCTCCATTGGCAGGGAAAGGATTTGCTTATGAGTTTCTGTCATAAACCTTCCATTTTCCAGTTCAACTTGCCTTTCCTCCCTCTCCTTTTTTAGCACTTTCTATAGAAAAATGTATGTTGTATAAAGAGCATGCTAATTTGATGTCAAGGTACAAGCTAACATGTCTGTTCAAAACAAAATACAGCCTGAGAAAAATCTAAAGTGTGGCCAATGTTCATTAAATGGACAACACAATGTTTTGTGGGAAAAGCTGGATAGTTTTCCAAATTGGTTTATAATTGATCAAGTTAGTTTTTACATATTGAACTAGTGAATATTTATCTATGAAGTTAATACTAAATTTATATTTATTTACTGTGTTGTTTGTTGCTGTTACAATTTTTAGAACATATTATGAAGGCATGCCAAACCAAAATGAGAATTTCTTCCACATGATTAAGGAAATTTGGTTGGCACTGTCATTTGAGGTGTCACGAACTGCTCCAAGACACGAAGGTTAGATCCAAATGCAGCTTTATTTTGTGGGGCAATCCAGAGGCGTAATCCAATGTACAGGCAAGGGTCATACACAGGCAGGCAGTCAAAACAAAGAAAGAAACAAACAAACAAAACAGGCAGGGACCAGAGGCAAGAGAGTAATCCAGGGAACAGGGCAAGATATCCAGAACCAAGAAACACGAAAACTAGGAGAATGCTCAGAAATGCAGTGTGACACAAACAAGACTTCGCGGTGAGTGAATGAATGAACATGGTAAATAGACAGACTAACAGGATGATGAGACACAGGTGAATGCAATCAGTGAATGAGGTACAGGTGAATGTGATCAGTGATGATGAGTCCGGGCAGTGAGTTATGGGAAATGTAGTTTGTGAGTGATAATAGTCTCTGGTGGCTCTCAAGGGCACTCCAGCTGGTGACCGTTACATAGCCCCCCCTTTAAGGAGCGGATTCCAGACGCTCCTAAAACTGTCCAGGAGGGAGGTGGAGCGGAGGCAGATCCGGGGCGGGATGGAGGGCCAGGCCCGTGAAATGGAAGAGGACCTGGAGACTGCGGTAAGACGGGAGGCCAGGCCGGATCAGGCGGTGCAGGCGACCAGGGCGGATCAGGCGGTGCAGGCGACCAGGGCGGATCAGGCGGTGCAGGCGACCCTTCAGGCGGCCAGGGGACAGGAGCAGACACCGGCTCAGGGACAGGAGCAGACACCGGCTCAGGGACAGGAGCAGACACCGGCTCAGGGACAGGAGCAGACACCGGCTCAGGGACAGGAGCAGACACCGGCTCAGGGACAGGAACAGACACAGGCTCAGGGACAGGAACAGACACAGGCTCAGGGACAGACACCGGGTCGGCGGCCATCTCTGCTGAGGGCTCAAGCGACGTGGCGGTGGTCATCTTGTACGGAGACACTGGCTCGGCGGCGGCCATCTTGTACGGAGACACTGGCTCGGCGCCGGCCATCTTGTACGGAGACACTGGCTCGGCGCCGGCCATCTTGTACGGAGACACTGGCTCGGCGCCGGCCATCTTGTACGGAGACACTGGCTCGGCGCCGGCCATCTTGTACGGAGACACTGGCTCGGCGCCGGCCATCTTGTACGGAGACACTGGCTCGGCGGCGGCCACCTTGTACGGAGACACTGGCTCGGAGGCGGCCATCTTGTACGGAGACACTGGCTCAGCGGCGGCCATCTTGTACGGAGACACTGGCTCGGAGGCGGCCATCTTGGCCGGAGACACTGGCTCGGCGGTGGCCATCTTGTCAAGAGACACAGGCGTGGAGTCAGCCATCTTGTCCGAAGACACAGGTGTGGAGTCGGCCATCTTGTCCGAAGACACAGGCGTGGGAAGAGGAAGAGGAACAGATTCAGGCTCAGTATCAGGATCAGGATCAGATTCAGTCTCGGCGGGACGAGACTCTTGACGGGCAGAAGTGACGTGAAGCTCAGTCTCTGGATCGGCAGAAGTGACGTGAAGTTCAGTCTCTGGATCGGCAGAAGTGACTTGAAGCTCAGTCTCTGGCTTGGCAGAAGTGACGTGAAGCTCAGTCTCTGGATCGGCAGAAGTGACGTGAAGCTCAGTCTCTGGATCGGCAGAAGTGACGTGAAGCTCAGTCTCTGGATCGGCAGAAGTGACGTGAAGCTCTGGCTCTGGCTCGGCAGGACTGACGTGAAGCTCTGGCTCGGCAGGACTGACGTGAAGCTCTGGCTCTGGCTCGGCAGGACTGACGTGAAGCTCTGGCTCTGGCTCGGCAGGACTGACGTGAAGCTCTGGCTCTGGCTCGGCAGGACTGACGTGAAGCTCTGGCACTGGCTCGGCAGGACTGACGTGAAGCTCTGGCTCTGGCTCGGCAGGACTGACGTGAAGCTCTGGCTCTGGCTCGGCAGGACTGACGTGAAGCTCTGGCTCTGGCTCGGCAGGACTGACGTGAACAGTCTCTGGCTCGGCAGGACTGACGTGAACAGTCTCTGGCTCGGCAGGACTGACGTGAACAGTCTCTGGCTCGGCAGGCAGGAAGTGAAGCGTCTCTGGCTCGGCAGGCAGGACGTGAAGAGGCTGATCTGGGAATGCTGATGAATGTGGTGGACCAATCTCCGTGGCCATTGCCTCTTGGAGAGTGATGCCCCTTCCCAAAAAAGGTTTAGGGGACATGTCCTCTTCAACCTCCCCAACAGTGAAGGAGGAACCACATAAAATTCAACGCATTCTCATCCTTGGGCGTCAATATACTGACGCTTTGACATTTCGTCGACATCGAATGCACATGGCACCCTTTAGCGTCAATATGACACGCACAGAGCTTTGTTCGGTTATGGGTAGGTTTAGGCCAGGTGTAGGGTTAGGGTTAGACCGCTAGGAGGCGCCTTCTGGCCCATTTCTATCTGCGTCTCATATTGACGCTAAAGGGTGCCATGTGCGTTCGATGTCGACGAAATGTCGAAAGCGTCAGTATATTGACGCCCTAGGATGAGAATGGGCTGTAAATTTAGGGCATAGTCCAGAAAGTCTCTTAGACTACAATTAAACTTCCCTTCAGGAAACCAAGATCTTATGGACTCATTTAGTCCAAAACAGAAAATGTCCTTTAAAGCCACTTCATAAAATGGAACTTGAGAAGATAACTTACAAAACTGGTGAACATAGTCCTCAATAGGTAAGTTTCTTTGCTGGAAATGTAGTAGT
This sequence comes from Abramis brama, assembly GCF_963993115.1. NCBI lineage: Eukaryota > Metazoa > Chordata > Actinopteri > Cypriniformes > Leuciscidae > Abramis > Abramis brama. The sequence goes on from NC_139978.1 coordinate 14,345,847, forward strand.
TGGTCGACTGGGTCCATGGTTAGATTGGAAATGCTCATAAAAGCCGCTGGATCTGGGTATGGCGAAGTCTTCTGTCACGAACTGCTCCAAGACACGAAGGTTAGATCCAAATGCAGCTTTATTTTGTGGGGCAATCCAGAGGCGTAATCCAATGTACAGGCAAGGGTCATACACAGGCAGGCAGTCAAAACAAAGAAAGAAAGAAACAAACAAACAAACACAAACAAACAAACAAACAAACAAACAAACAAACAAACAAACAAACAAACAAAACAGGCAGGGACCAGAGGCAAGAGAGTAATCCAGGGAACAGGGCAAGATATCCAGAACCAAGAAACACGAAAACTAGGAGAATGCTCAGAAATGCAGTGTGACACAAACAAGACTTCGCGGTGAGTGAATGAATGAACATGGTATAAATAGACAGACTAACAGGATGATGAGACACAGGTGAATGCAATCAGTGAATGAGGTACAGGTGAATGTGATCAGTGATGATGAGTCCGGGCAGTGAGTTATGGGAAATGTAGTTTGTGAGTGATAATAGTCTTATGTGGAGTGCCCTCTGGTGGCTCTCAAGGGCACTCCAGCTGGTGGCCGTTACATGAGGAAATGGGAAATATCACAGATCTAAATACGTTATGCAGGTTTGAATGTGTATATGATACCATTGAGATTTGGGGACTTTATCTTCCACCCCGGATGTCTCTCTAATCGGACAAAACCATTTCAGGTCTAGAAGTCTCTACCAATGAACCGATGAGTTGAATCAGGTGTCTGATTGGGGAGACATTCAAAATGTGCAGAGCTGGGATTACTCCAGGACTAGGGTTGGGAACCAATAATCTACAGTATCACAGTTGCAGTGGACTGTTTCCAGGTGTCATCCCACAGCATAATGTATCCTTGGTTATACACTGAATTAGAAAGGTGTACCTACTGAAATGATAACTGAGTGTTCAATTCAATTGTGACACAGATCTGCATTTTAATGACCTTGCAGCTTTAACTTCAGAGTTTTGTTGTAACATATATACATTTATATAATTTATTCCTTGGTCTTCTTTTAGTCTAAATATTGTCTAATTTTAAGACAGTTTAAATCTAACATTGGTTATTTCAATTATGTTTATTTCCCCTCCCTTTTCTAAATTACCAACTTCAATTTACCTAGAAACTGATGATATTGTTTTCTAACACAGTGGCTGGTTGAAATGATTCTCCACTTTCTTCAAACTGGGCTGCATTTCCCAAAAGCATCGTAAGCCTAAGTAGATCGTAAAAACGATCGTACGACTGATCTTAATAAGCATCGTAACTTAAGTAGCGCTTAAAAATCATCGTAGATCTACGAGTGCTCTGGAGTAATCGTAAATCCCCAAGTGCATCGTAAGAAGGCAGAGTTATGAGGTCACCTCCAGGACAACCGGCAGATTTAACTTTATTCAAATGCAATGTTATTATAATATAATGTTTTGATTGTACTTTATTGTACACTTTATTAGGCCTACTCTTTTTTTTTTTTTTTTTTGTTAAATTAATGTATAAATTAAATAATTAAAAAGGTCAGAAAACAAAACAAAAAATATAAATAATTTAGTCTAATGATTTTAATCAAAATGAAATGAATGAATAAAAAAATAAATAAAAGATGTAATATGCTTCAAAGACTGGGAAAAATAGGGATGAACAAAAACAAATCTGTCAATGACTTGCTGACATACACGAAAACCAGCCATGTATTGGGCATTTCTTGGTTGGCCATCAATGGTCCCACCACCTGTTTTATTAAATGTTGTCCTCTGCAGAGCCCTTTTCCCTTTAGCAAGGCTGGCAAAGTCCTGCCACTTCTTCCTGACCTCCTTCCCTGATCTTTTAATGCCCCTAGTTTGCAGTCAGTTTTCTAGCAAAATCCTCCCAGATGGATTTTTTTTTTGTTTATTCGTATGACTTCCCTTAAACCTGCTGAAAATAATATGTTTATTTATTTATTTATTTATTTATTTATTTATTTATTTTTGGTTCAGCCATTAGCTTTGTTCTTTTATAGATTATTGGCCTCGTGGAAAATGCACATCAAGTGAAAACAGTTAGGTTAAACATTTAATGATTCAATGACAGTATGACAGTATGACACAGACTGACAGTTTGGAATGTGCAAACACAGACAAGCAGAGTTACACAAACAGTTAAAAGGCCAACATCAAGATTCGTTTTTAAAGTTAGAGAATCTGTTTTGTGGCAGACTTGCTCATTGTATTATGGTAACTGTAAAATGCAGAATAGAGCAATATGTGTTCCAATCTGTTACTCTGTGCATTGCTTGGCTTCTTTTTCATTGGTTAAGAAAAATATATAATAAATAACGTGTCAATTGTGTCTGAAACGGAAGTCGCGTATCGTTCAACAGAACTTCTGTATAAAAAGCTATAAACTGCATTGGTGTTAATGCTTTATTTCCTGTTTAATGTTTTGCTCAGCCACGGTTAATTATTTAATATGACAGGTATGCTACGTGGAGTGTATTAACTTGTCCTGCATGTTTAAATAATATATGATCCCATTAAAATCTGACATAGACGACAGACACACACGCCACTGGGGCTTTATTCATTTGCAGGTACACAGGCACCATTATGAGGCAGAGTTGACCCAGCGTGTTCGATTGAATGGCCTTTCTGTAATGTGCGGCGAAATTATATGTTGCACTGAAAGCCTAGGCTATGCAAATGCACCATAACTGCACTGGAACAAGCTGATGGCGTCAGGGCTCTGCTGTTATTTTGGAGAGTGGAGAGCGGATAACTCTGTAAAATAAGTGCGGATGGAGGGAATGGTTTTCAAATGGTTGCTTTCTTACAAAAAAAATATTTATTGGTATCTTCCTTCCTTCACAGCTCTCTCCATAATTCATGCGGCGCCAGTAAACTTGTGAAAGCAAAATGTGATTTTGTCAAGGTTGTGAAGTGCAGTCAAATAAACATGATGAAAAATGCCAGATTGAAGGCAAATTTATTATCTCTTCTCATTACATGTTACATCTCTGCTTCACAGTACAGAGACAAATTAGTTTTTATCGAGAAGCCAAATTGCTAATATTAAACCTCTCTGCTGTTCCTCCCCAAAACAAGCCATGGAAGTGATTTCTTCACTTCACTCTGCTGAACGTTTTCCTCTCCAAATGCTAGTGGAGGGGGAAAGAGAGCAAGCGGTAGGCTGCAAAGAGCCGTAATCTCCTTGCCAGCAGTGTTGAGGCTGACTGATGTTCAATGTGCCATCGCTTTAAAATTGCAAGCGTGTGCTGCAATTACAAGCCATTCTACAAGGTGACATTTCAGCACTTGACAAACGGACAGCGACTCTTAAAGGGACTATGTGTAGCTTTTTAGGTATTTTATTATCTAAAATCAATATTTTTATTTATAAATATGCCCTCAATGGTGTACAAATACCTATGCCAATGATCAGACTAATCCTCGTAAACGAAGAATTTATTATCTTTATATACATGGGACGGGTAGGTCCACGGAGGCTTCCATGTAGTTCCGCCATCTTGAAAAACTATAATAGCAGAGAGGGACAAAAAGTACTAAGCCAACGCGTTTTCGTTCAGAACCAGCGTCACGTGACTGAAGTCAGCAGAAGCGGAGGAGCAGAGCAGTGAGAGGCGCTTGTCACTGCCCCGGCAAGTTTAAAAGGCTGCACTGCATGGTTATTTATACACCGTTCATTCATACATATGCTGAGTCACAGGATAAGGAGTCCTCATCGAAAAAGTCCAAAATAGACCGTAAAAGGAAACGTGACCGGAGATTACAAAAACAAGGGTTAATGTCGGGATAGCTAATGCAGGAGAAAGCTTTCAAAAGAGACGCTGAAGTTGCCTGCTTTCTTCTCGACAGGTAAGTCAATGTTACGGTCTTAATTACAAGCTTTTTTTTTCATTGCTTGGTTGTATACTTTATTATATAGACAGTAGAACATTTATAGTTAAAAGTTAAACAGGCTCTTTGATGAATAGCAGCTATTGAGTAAAGTAACGTTAGAGAAGGCTCTGATGATGATGATATTTTGAAGTACGTGCATTGTTACTAACAATGCACGTACTTCAAAAAATATAACGAGTAAAGAAGGCATTACTACTAATTACCATAGTTAATGTTTTTCACAGTCAGTAATTGATACTGTAACATTCTTTTTTTTCGTTGTTTCAAGTTTCAGTTTGTTTTAAATAACAAACGTGTTCACCCGAAGGAAAACTCGAAGTGCTATTATAATACATCCTGTCATAACTTTTTGGTACATAACGGCTACCGTAGATGCAACGCGCATTTGAAAAAGTGAGGCACTGGAGAGCATTATTCGTTTGAATGCAAAATACAATTCCACAACTAGATGGGAGAAATTCCTACACAGAGTCCCTTTAAGTAGCACTTAAAACACAGCTGCGTGCGATCGTGCTAAGTGCATTTTTTCATTGTGCATTTTCCAATTTGGCAGCTGGCCCTTACCTCCAGATACCTCTGTATGGCGTTATTTTTTAGTCAAAAGTTATGAGCGTGTAAGACATGCTCACGAGCACATTATGTTATTTCACACGCGCAAAAATGAACCTTCAGCTGGCATGATAAAAGTACTCGCGCACAAATTCAACAACCGAGAGGCGTACAGGTAGCTGCGAGCGAGCGCCTGGCATACTCTCATAGGTTAACTCTGCTTGTACAGTGGAATCCTGCTCGCGCGCAGCGGGCTTCTGCTCGCGGAGTGCTGTTTTGCTCGCGCAGTGGATTTCTGCTCGCTCAGCTGATTTCTGCTCCCTCGAGTCTACACGACTTTTGACAATTTGGGGGCGGAAACCAAGGAGGGCACTGACCCTCTTATGATTGGTCACTTTCATCATGGAAAATCTTGGGAAATCCTAACCCCGCCCACCTTCTGATGCAGCGCGCGTCACTCAGCTCGCTCTGCTACTCCGGTTATCTCTGTGTATATTTTAGGCAACAAAATATGTGATAAAACACCATACTAACTATTTTCGTTTTCATTTAAAGAAATCTTAAACATGATAGCCACACAAATGTGGTTCATGCAATGCGTATTTATTCACTGCACTTAACGTTTGCCTATTTATAAAAAAAACAAAATATAAAACACAAACCTGCCTCTTTTCGTTTTAAATATAATATAAAAACATTAAACATTTTAATATGGCCCAGGCAATATGTGCATTTGTACTAAACAACAGATTTTGCAGTAAACAACATTACAGTTTTTAAATTTTTAAATACAATTATTACAATTTAAAATGACAAAACTCAACCCAGTCTCTTTTTGTTAAATTTCAGTTTTATCAATATTAGCCATGATAAAAGTATAAGTAAAAGGTATAAGAAGCTATACAAATAAAGCAAACAATTCAGTCAAACATACAAAGTCAGCGCTCTAGTCTAACCATACAACGGTAATGTTAAATAACTTATAAAGTTATGAAACTTCCCCTCAGCCAAAACGATTGCCCAGGGAATAAATTATAGATTCACGAGACCAAAAATCGCCCGTTAGATATACACAAGACGAATTATATCTCATGTTTAACCACTACAGAGACGCCAGAGAAATCATATTATTATAATCATCATATTATAATGCCAGTGTAAGAATTTTTAATGTTGAATTTCTGACTATTTATTCAACATTGACGAGAAAATAAAACTTTTCTATTTTTCTATTTATATGGCTCATGTCTTTTCACCCGCTCAATCCAAACGAACCTGTGTGCCCTTAGGGCTATTTCCCTGGTTTTCCGGGGTGGCGTAGTCGATCATATATTGCCATTTCTGTTAAAAGTGTGGTAAACCTTTCTCAATTCTCTTACCCTCGTACCGCAACGCTACATATGCATGTGTGTAAACTGGATCTACACAAAATAATAGCTTTTTACTTTTATCTGGGCTTTCAACAAAAGGAAACTCTACAGGTCTACCAACTTGGCATTAGGCTATAGGACGTTATAAAATATACTGCGCCGGAATAGACTTTAGCCTACAGGCGAAAACACTTTTCAGACTGGATCAAGATATCCAGCTTTATGAATGTATAAATGATTGCATGAATGAGGCATTTATATAGCGCTTTCATACGTCTACTGTAGGCCTACACTTAAAAGCGCTTTACAATAATTTCAGGGAATCTCTCCTCAACCACCACCAGTGGTGGTTATATTTGAGGAAATCACGGGATCCGGCCAAATGATTGGATACAGAATGAGGCACTCAAAGGGGACAAATCATGCTAAATCCACTTTTTTAGCCCTTATATGCATTTTGTTGTATATTTGGAGTGTTTAGAAGTACAGAAAAGTTTAAATTATTCTCTTCAGGTGCTTCGTTGATATCTTTATATTCTGTTTTGGTCATATTTTTCAACCTGTTCCGATTTTTCTGTTCTCTATGACGTTTTTTGAACTATTACGTCACAGTATTTGCAGCGGAACTGCCAAATAAGGACATTGACTTCCGGCCCAATGCTTCGAGCAATCTGCCATTTTTATTTCTCGCTGCAATTTTGTAGTCCAAGCTCAAGGATGCAGAAGTTACGAGAGGGTAAGTTAAAATGTTCGGTTGTTGGATGTAGTAACCCACACTCTTCATTACACCGTCTAATTTAGATGAACTGCTTCGCTTTTGACAGGGCGCATGTTTAACTGAAAGAACGAGTAGAGAGAGAGACCCGGTCACGCGTGCGTGCATTCTCTGTCTCTTCGGAGCCAGGCGAAAGTGTAAACAAGACTTCACCGTCTCCAAACTAGGCGCTGTCTTGCTCTCTCTCCCTCGCACATATTAATCAAAATAAATCGACACGGTGGTAAAAGGTCGGAAGACCAAAGTTTCATGTGTAAATACAGTAACACACCATTGCGATACATCCATATGAAGACGTTGTTCTGCAGGTTCGTCGTCTTCATTTTCATCTCGCTTTGGCTCCGACTTTGGCTCGAACATGTAAGGCTGGCTGGACAAGTCTTCCGTTGTTGACATTTTGTTAATAGCGTGTGAATAAAAAGTTTCTGTGCCGCTAGATAATCGTATCTCTGCTATCAAACTACAAAAATGGCCGAATGGGGTGGAGTTGAACCGAGTGTCACCTCTGCATCCTGGAGAGGGGGTGGGGTATGAAGTGTCTCAATTGTATTTAAAGAGACCGCACCAAAACGAGTTGCTCTCAGACGCACATCAGAAAAGGGGCCTGTGGAGCTATAATAATGAGGAATTCAGACCCAAGCATTGCAGTTCCGCTTTATATAGACTACAAATGTATGATTTATATGTAAAAAGGAACGATTTAAAAGCATGATATGTCTCCTTTAAAATGTATCCAGAGAACGTATGGTGAAGAGGGAGACAGTGCGGTTACTGTTAAGTGTTCTCGACCCAGATAGTGTTGCCTATTATAGACGAGCACGAAAACACGTCAAAAACACTGACACATAAAGTTTCGACCAGATTGTAAACCTACTCCGGCGGAGTCTGTGTGCTCGTATAGGCAACGCCATGGTAATGCATGTTGGTAGATTCGCACCTGTCGAATTTTCTTTTAGTTGGGCTGCCAACTCTCACGCATTGAGCGTGAGACTCACGCAATTGACACTTTTCACACGCTCTCACGCCACACATCCATTTTCTCACGCACAGAAAAATTGCGGAGCAAAGAGGTACTTTTAATATTAAACTAATTCTCAGCTCATTCCGTCAATTTTATTACGAAATTCAGACAAAAATACGTTTGGCACTTGTAAATGTGACGTGGCAGATCGCTGAGCGCCTCAGTTCAAGTGCACGTGAATCGATCATCTGTTAGCTACTTTTTTATTTAAAGATGCAGTACAACTTACCGAAAGTATACATAATATCGACCAATTAGTGTTTTTCTACCACGGAAAGAGGTCAATATAACAGCAGGAGAACAATTATGTCACATAACGTTACATTTACCTCAGGAAAGCCATTTAATGACCATAGCATATTGAATAGAAAAAATAGCTAGAGGAGATTTTGCTGAGCACTATATTACATATTTATTATATTTTTACTTATGTCATTAAATAATTGTTATTATAACAAAAACTGCATTATATTTAATTTAATTTGTTATTTTTAACCTTTAATAATACCAGCAGATTGGGCCCTCTATGTTTACAGCATTAGGTGAGATTATTTTTTTAAATAAAATTTTAAATAAACATGTATCCAAATTAGTCAATATTGAATCAAAATCGGAATCAAATCACAAGAATGGAATTGAAATCTTGAAATTTTTGTCAAGCAATAATAAAAACCGTATCCTACCAGTCATTGTACAATGTAAACATACAATGTAAACAATGTAAAAAAATCTCACTCCAAGCTAAACTCAAGAGTTGGCAGACCTGTGAAAGCCCAGATAAAAGTAAAAAGCTACTATTTTGTGTAGATCCATGTCCGAGGCAGTTCGACTTCACAAGCCATTTCTTTACACACACACACACAATTCAGAATTGGAAACACGCCCTCTGCGCCAGTGGACGCGCGCCGTTATGGATGCACACACACGTAACTTCTGCGGAAGACTGTATTATCATAATGTTTCGACTTTAATCTCAAAATATTTCGACTTTAATCTCGAAATATTTTGACTTTATTCTCTAAATATTTCGACTTTATTCTCGAAATATTTCGACTTTAAAGGTGATCTAAGTAACTTTTTTACCTTAACTGAACAGCTTCGGAGTCATTGGAATAGTTATATTACTTATTTCGGGTTGAATGGTGGTCGTTTCGCACCCCCCTGGTGCCCGTGAGTGGAAAATACGCACTTGCAACTTTGAGCCAGGAAGTATCGCGTGATATCAGGTCTCGCGATGTAAAACAATTGCTTTACGGCCAAAAGAAATCTGCTAAAATGCTGTCATTATTGCGCTCCCTCACGCTGTTTGAACCCGAATGAAGAAGACGTTTTAAAGAATGTCCCATCTGCTTTGATGTCGTTGATCTACTAGCCTCTGGTGTCTGAGAATCACCAACGAGTTTTTACAACAGTGTTGTCAAATATCTATTCGGAAGCTGTGGGGGGAGCTCTACAGAGAAACCTGCGAGCAAAAAGCGAGAATACAGCGAAGAAATCCCGAAACTACTGAGCCCCGCTTTAATCTCGAAATACTAGAATTATTTATTTATTTTTAACAATAAAAAAAAAAAAAAAAAAAAAAAATGCTTTAATTTTCAAAATGCTTTTTGGGTTCAAAATGCTTTAATTTTTTACTTTTCAAAACTCATACAATCATACACTCACATTCAGACATTGCATAATAAAGTTAGAACATATATAAACCCAAAGATGTATAAAAAAATACAAATATAAAAATTCAGAACCATCACATCATCATCTATGGTGTATAAAACATCAACACATATTTCAATAAAACTCCTTTTTCATCATATACAATATTATAATATGCATACTCCACTTAACTTCAGAATCCGTAGATGCAAATTGTGAACCTTTGTTCATCCTAGTCTTCCACACTGCCAATTTTGCAGTCCCAATCAGATAACTTAATAAACACACTTTCTTCCTCATCAAAAATCCATACTTTAACCCTCCAATGAATACTTTATCCGAAAAATCCTTGTTAAATTCCCTGAACCATTCCTAAAGAAGTTTCTTAAGGAATTCAAGAGTGCCACATGTCTGTAGCTATTGACCTGTAAATAATCCTCCATTGTAGATCAGCTGTTCGCTTCTCCACTGGAGGTTTATACAGTGCTCTCCATCTGTCCCTCACGAGGAAATCTGGTGTCAACAGTCCTGGCCACCCAGAGGCTTTTACTCTCCTGAGTGATTCTTGATGTATGGCCTTCACTGTGATTCTTCTTTGATGTAGACTCAAACTTGTGAAAAAGTAACTTTCTTACTTGCAGGAGCTATTTTAATCTTTGGGAATCCTTTATCATTGTTTTCCTTCCTTGCGATTGTAACAACTGAGACAAATCAGACACAATTATTTGTTATATTTAACAAATAATCTTTAAAACTCACTCTGGGATCTATGGTCCCTTCCCCCCAACTAGGGCAAGATCAACCATGACTACCATCAGATAAGATGGTTTTATTGCTGTTAAAAATGTAACCTCACCTATACAATGTTTGGTCTTTATAAATTGGTACTTTGAAGATTGAAATGATCATGTGTATATGTCGATAGCTGCATAACATATTAGTATTACAAGAATCTTTCATAGTTTCAGCAACCAATCCAGCTGGACATGCAAATAAGCATGCTTGAAACAAAAGATCCATAAATCAAATTCTCCTGCATGAAAATTCCACCCTTCTCATTGGTCGAGCAAACCCGGAGAGGTGGGACTTTTCTCAGGCTTTATTAGAGACAAATTCACAGTGACTCCCACTTCTTTTTCGGGCTTCTACTGCTGTTTCTTCGGGTTGATGTCTGTGGAGACCCCCACCGGGGCCCATGAGCCCTGTGGTCACGGCCTGCTATGCCTTCACTCTCCCAACAGAGTCAGACTGTAACTTCTTCATTCCAACTCAGAAGAAAACTGCAACTTTACCATCACTGAATGGGCAACCATTAACTCTTCCGACTTCCGATTTTGGCTACAGGCTCTTAGTAGTACTATACAGTAAGAAAGACATTTCCTCCCCAGAAATGAACATCTCTTGGAATTAATAAACAATTAACACAGAGTGTTCACGGGACGAACAGGTTGACTGATTGTAATATTAATTTTGCTACATTAAGTTAATTCTATTAACTGATTAACCCTCTGGGGACCAAAAACGCGCCCGCGCGTTTTGCTCGGTTTTTTTTTTAGCAATGAAAAATAAACACTAAATGCTCTGTTAATTTTGATCTTTCATTTTCGTGTAATACATCAATCGATCCTGTTCAGTTTCTATTTTTTTTCTGTATACTCACAATAAAAATAAAGTGTTTTGCTTTTTGACAAATAAAGAAAAATTAACATGATGCGATTTCTGCCTTCTCTCTGTCAGTAAACTCCCATTTGAAACGCGTTCGAAAATGATCAATAACTCCGCGAAAATTCAGTCAAACAGGCAAACAGACCCACGGGCATAAAGCGCCCACATCAGCTGTAAACAAAGTGCGTCGCGAGTGAGGCATGATAAAGCCTACCTTATGGAGAAAAGATTCCTCAGAACAGTGCTGATATGAGGAGCAATATCTCCTGATATGAGGAGCAGATCCCGCTGAGGAGTGAGGTAGGCTGTTTTCTTTTCTCAATGTTGATGTGGAATAACGTTATGGAATAACGTTAGTGTAGGCCTATGTAAACCGCAAAAAGATGAATCGCATTTCTATACTATGACTCGCCTTTCTGTGAGATGAATGACTTTGTAAAGACTGTTTAGCCTAAATAGGAATCGCGCGTCTGTGTGTGAAAGAATAAACTGCTTTGCTATAGCCTACTGAGATGAGTAAAAATCGACTGGAATATGTTGAAATAAAATGTATTTGTATAAGCAACGTATTAAACTGCAAATTAGCATTTATATGCCCTAATATTTAATAAAAACAACGTTACAGTCAGGCGAAGTATGAAAGACAACATTTTGTTGACTATTTGGGTACAGTTTTTAGGCTACTGTAGAATATACTGCCACATCAAATAAGCTTTTGTTTAGCAATTTCTGCTCATATCTAACGTTATATATATATATATAATACTATTTTTGTCAAAAATAAAGTCATAGACTAAGATGTTAGATGTTCCAATGTTGGCTATATTCAAACTAATGAATACATATGATAAAATGTAGGCCTATAATCTTTTTTTTTTTTTTTTTTTTTTACAAAGAAAGAGTACACTTGAAATATTGTTGAAATTGTAATTATTGTTGTAATTGTAACATTTTTAATAAAACAGCAAAACATATTTACAAGAGAGATGTAAGCGAAATCTTAAATGGTCAATATAAGTCTAAATACATCTTTTGTCCTTGCATTGTGGCTCAGTCAGTGTCACACCTGAATGAATGGCTCATTAGGCAGAGTCATTATGCAGAGTGGGTGGGACATTGTAATCTAAGGTGTAAACCACTCCTCCTTCACGCCCCCCCTCGCATATTGGCTTTCCAAGCAAAACCTGTTTTACACCATTTAAATCAATGTATTTTTTTTTTTGTGAACGATAAAGCAAGACTATTTTCACATCATTTTGAAGCTAGAACTCAAAGGGACAACATCCATTAGTCAAAAGTCTTGTGGACACATATTTAATATGTGTTTTGTGGCCTTAATTCAGCAACTTTCATTTGAATTTTTTCCAATAACCATGCATAAACATTATTCTCTTAAAAATACAAACATCTATATACACGTTGCTAGCATATTATGGTAGCCCTGTTTGTGCTATATAGAGTGAATTTACACCTTAGCCATTAACATGTTTATAAATAACTGAAAAAAGCACAAATGTCAAGGCATGTCAGAACATCTCAAGGACCCCAAAAACAGCTTGGTCCCCAGAGGGTTAATGTCACATGCCTGTCCTGTCTGGTCTTGTGCTGCACATGGGTGTTTTGTTGTTTTGTGCCATGTGCTCTCCTGTCTATTGTCTAGCCCTTCCCATCTTGTTATCTGATTATTGGTTAATTTGTCCCACCTGTCTTTCTCGTTACCCTCCTTTGTTTGTTCCCCTATTTAGCCTCTCTGTGTTTGTAGTCCTGGGCTGGTTCGTTGTCCAAGTTACCTGTTCCTTGTGTTTCCTTTCCGCTTGCTATCTGTGTTTTTGAGTTTTGTAACTTGTCTGCAAGTTACTAATAAATTTCCAGTCCAAAGTCAACAAAGTCCGGTGGTCCCGAGTCCGGTGGTCCCGAGTCCAGTGGTCCCAGTTCCGGTGGTCCCGAGTCCAGTGGTCCCGAGACCGGTGGTCCCTGTCCCGGTGGTCCCTGTTCAGGTGGTCCCGAGTCCAGTGGTCCCAGTTCCGGTGGTCCCGAGTCCAGTGGTCCAGAGTCCAGTGATCCCTGTTTCGGTGGTCCCAGTTCCGATGGTCTCGAGTCCGGTGGTCCGAGAGGACCCGACGTCGGGGGTCTCAAGTCCGGTGGTGGCCAAAAAGGCAGCACCGCCACAACCTCGTAAACAGCGGAGGAGGAGGAGGACTATCGCGGAGCCTACCGTTCCCACCATCAGTCCTGCCATGGCCAAGAGGGCTGTCTTCACCTTCTACGCATTGGCCGTTCTGCAGGCATGGAAGAAGCACATGGGTTCTCCCGAGCCAGAGACTGTTTACGTCCCGTCTGCCGAGCTAGAGACTGTTCACGTCCCGTCTGCCGATCCAGAGACTGTTCACGCCACGTCTGCCGACCCAGATACTGTTCACGTCACGTCTGCCGAGCCTGTGTCTTCGGACAGGATGGCCGCCGCCGAGCCTGTGTCTTCGGACAAGATGGCCGCTGCCGAGCCAGATCCAGTGTCTGCGGACAAGATGGTTGCCGCCGAGCCTGTTCACGTCACGCCTGCCGAGCCTGTGTCTTCGGACAAGATGGCCGCCGCCGAGCCTGTGTCTTCGGACAAGATGGCCGCCGCCGAGCCTGTGTCTTCGGACAAGATGGCCACCACCAAGCCGGTGGTGTCTGTTCCTGAGCCGGTGGTGTCTGTTCCTGAGCCGGTGTCTGTTCCTGAGCCGGTGGTGTCTGAGCCAGTGGTGTCTGTTCTTGAGCCGGTGGTGTCTGAGCCGGTGGTGTCTGTTCCTGAGCCGGTGGTGTCTGAGCCGGTGGTGTCTGTTCCTGAGCCGGTGGTGTCTGTTCCTGAGCCGGTGGTGTCTGTTCCTGAGCCAGTGCCTGTTCCTTGGCCGCCCGAGGGGTCGTCTCCGCCGTGGCCACCCGAAAGGTCGTCTCCGCCCTGGCCGCCTGAGGGGTCGTCTCCGCCGTGGCCGCCCGAGGGAGAGTCTCCGCTGTGGCCGCTTGAAGGGTCGTCTCCGCCCTGGCCGTCCGAGGGAAAGTTTCCGCCCTGGCCTCACGAACCCTGTGGGCCGCTCTGGCGTCCCAAATGTTTTGTTTCCCCTGTCCCGTCCTGGTCTGTCCCTCCCGTCCCACCCTGGTCTGTCCCTCCCGTCCTGCCCTGGTCTTATGGAGCGTCTGCTATTGTATTCCTTAGTAAGCATGTTTGTATACTCACATATCCTTCTGGATCATTGGATTAAAAAGCAAAGGTTCCCAGTGACCCAGTGTCCTTGACGACCTTGACTTTCTCCAGCATTCCCTCACAATTCTTCATCTGAAATTGATTATTCCCTAAATATACACCTAAAACCTTCAGCCCTTCCCTACCCCATTTCAAACCAACTTATGTCTGCATTTGGAATTAAGACTCCATTGAAATTTCTCCTTAATCTGCAAAAAAGAGGTTGAATGACTAACTGTCCAGAAATTGGACAGCCTTGCCTAATTCCTCTAGAAACAGGTATTGGTCCACTTAAACCACCGTCAGCTTTTACTAGAACAAATGCATTTGAATACAACAATTGAATATGAAATAAATTTGTCACCAAAGCCAAAATACTGTAAAACATTATAGAGATACACATGGTCAACTCTATCAAATGATTTCTCCTGATCTAGAGAAAGAACACCAGTTTCATAATTATTTAACTGACTTATTTCAATGACATCACGTAATAAGGAAATATTGACCATTATAGATCTTTCAGGAATGCAGTATGTCTGATCCTTACCAATAAACCCAGATAACACTTTAATCTGTTAGCCACACATTTTGAGAATATTTTGTAATCAACACACAACAATGACACTGGTCTCCAATTTTTTAGAAGTCCCAGATCTCCTTTTTTGGAAGTAATGAAAGTACTGCCCGACTACAACTTATGGGAAGCATCTTACTTTGGCAACATTCAGACAGTACCTCACAAAAGGGACCACCGGCCTCCTTCTCCTAAAATACCCCAAAAACATTGATAGAATTCAGCAGTCAATCCATCAATTCCTGGGGATCTACCCGTGGACAACTTCTGCATTGCCTCTGTAAGCTCTTGAAAAGTAATGTTATCATCCAGAGTTTTTCTCTGTTCACTCTCAATCTTTGGTAGATCACTAAGTAGATCCTAAACGCTTTCATAGTTATAGTTTTCAGAAGCATACAATTTTAAATTTAAATCCACAGACATCTTCCTTATTTCCACAGGATCTATTGTTATAGAACCATCATGACGACGAAGATGATACATTTGCCTCTGTGTTGTACTTGTATTTTCAAGATTGAAAAAAAATGTGCTAGGCGGTGTCCATGTCTTTAATAGAGCAAAATCTTGCTCTTATTAGCGCTGTCTTTACTTGTTCTCGTAGAAAAGTCCCAAGCTCTTTATTTTTCCTTTGTAGAGCATCATCATGCACAAGTTCATTATTATTAAAAATGTCCTGTTCTAAAAGTTCAATGTCTTTTTGTAGTTTTTTCACAGTTTTCTTCACCAGTGATCCAATATGAGAAGAATAATTCTGACACAAAATCCTTATGTTAACTTTACCCACATCCCACTACTGATAAATATGTGGCCAGAGGTATAAATACAGCATGTTTTTAATGCATGTTAAAACAGGGTATGGCCCCTTTAAGAGATCACCGATCTCTGCTCGCGAGATTTCCTGTTTGCATGTGTGAACAGAGCAGCCATTTCGTGATAATCTGATGTAGCAGCCGAGTGCAATGTCGTGGTGTTGGCATCGGGAAGATTTATTATGAAGTGATGCTGTCTTTCTGGGTAAATATTACTGTAAAATCTTTCTTTGATATCCGAGGGAACCAGAGACCTGTTTGTGTAAACTTTTGATGTGCAATTCTCTGTAGATGAGATCGGATCGTGTGTGATCCACGTGAACCTCGTGTCAGGTGATAGTGGAAATTTCCAGTGTAAGTTCAGTATTTTTCTATTCTTGTGTTAGTAACTGGAATGATACAAATGCTATCAGTGCTGCTAAAACTCTTGTTTTAATGTTTAACAATATGTGTTCATGTGAGAAAGATGGTTAATGTGAGAGCAAAGATGAGATGACTTTATTAATGTGTTTCTTTTATCTCTTCTTTGTACCATAGCACTACCGTATTCTTTACTGTGTCATTACCAAATTTTTTGACCATTTGTGTATAAAGATTCAGGATTTTGGTGAAGTGAAAAAGATTTAAGTGTTCTTTTGGACTTTGTCTATACAGCCTGATCAAGTAAGAGATATTTTTTTGGTTGTGTACACTCCAAAGTAAATTATTTGGATGTGTTTGTTTCGTACTGGTTTTCAACCAGTGTTCATCTGTTGGTAATCAAAGTTTTTTTTTTTTTTTTTTTTTTTTTGTTACATTCGAACCAGTGAAACATCACATTTTTATTAGTAGTATTTCTGTAAGTCTACAGTGTCATTGCACTGTGTAACTTTTTGAGTAATAATTCGAATTTAGTATTTTTTCTTACTTCCTTTTTTCTTGGATTTTATTGCCTTTTATTTATTTATTTTTGCTCAGCTGTGTTCCCACCGACCGCTGTAACTTCTTTTAAGAAAATCAACAGCAGTCAGATAAAACCCCTATACAAACAAATTAATCTGTGCCGTGTGTGTTTCTTTTCCCTGACCACCCGGTTACATTTTTGGTACCAGGAGTGGGGTCATCTGACGGTCGGGAGCAGTATAGAGTTGAGCGTATTTTTTATTTTTTTTTAATACGGTAGTGGCTGGTACTTGAGTTGCAGGACTCGCAGTCGGAGTGGTCAACTGTGCAGTGTTCGTCCAGCTGCTGGAGACGTCGGCCGAGGGTTTTGAGGCCAAGGGACGGGTAGCTGGAGGAAGAGGAGACATCGCTGTCTGCTGCTGAACTATAAGTGTGGCTGCGGATCGGGAGCCAGTGACCGGTCTTCTGCAGAAGAAGAAGAAGAAAGTGTTATATACACATTACAGACAGCATATCCTTTGAACCGAGAAACAAAGAGCATTTAACAAGGACTTTGCGCTGGTGAAAGGACGGTGAAAAGACTTAAAATTTCATCAACATGTTACAGCCAGAGGAAGAGGCTGCGGGAGTACATGGGGTGGCTATTGCAGGGGGAGCGGGTAGTGTGCAAGAACAGATACAAGAGCTCAGTAGAAAGCATGCTGAAGCTATGGCAGCTATTGCCAACCTGAGTAGAGAACCAACTAGGTCCTATGTGTATGTGCCCAGAGAACGTCACATTCAGCCCTTTAGTGGCGAACTTGGCAAAGATGGTAGAAATGTGGATGAGTTTATTGAAGAGGTGGAAAGAGTACTGCTTGTAAGAAACCAGACACCTGAAGATCAAGCTGATTTTGTTCTTTCCCTGCTTAAAGGTGCTGCTGTAGAAGAGGTTAGGTTAAGGCAAGGAGGGCAGCCTCCACGAACAGAGGACATCTTCTTGTATTTGAGAGCGGCCTTTAGAGAAAAACGTAGTCCGGCCAAGCTATTACAGACATTCTATACTCGTAAACAGCTGGAGGGTGAAGACCTCCGTACATACTCTCATGCCCTTTCACAGATATTGAATACTGTTTTAAAGCAGTCTCCTAATGCCATTGCCAATGCTAATGTTGCTCTACGAGACCAGTTCATTGAGGGAGTCAGGGATGTAGCACTCCGAAGGGAACTTCGTAAGTTGGTAAGGGACAAGCCACAGTGCACTTTGATTGAAGTCAGGGATGAAGCATTAATGTGGTCTCTTGAAGATACCAAATTACGTGCTAGTAAGGTAGCCAGTAATTGTAGTGTAAGCTCTGAGACTACAGAAGCTCAGTGTGCGGCTATGGTGATGCCTGTAGCAAGCCCTGTTACTCTTGATGATGTTCTGAAAGTAGTAGCAGAGCAGGGCAAAGCCATAGGGGAGTTAACTCAAGCTGTTCAGAGGCTGACTCTACACTGCCCTAAACCAGAATCCTTAAATCGTCCTAAATCTACAATGCAGCCTAGATTTTCTGATGACGGCCAACCTATTTGCTTCAAATGTAATGGTGTTGGGCACATAGCGAGAAATTGTGTGAGAAAAAACAAACCAGCTGTCAAGGACGATGAGTCATCCTCCTTACAGCAGGGAAATGCACACCCTCGGTCGCTATGAGCCAGGCGATGCGAGGGCAAGCTATTGGCTCAACTTACCTTGACTCAAATCGTGATCGATTACTCCGACATGCTGTGGGAAGGTGTCCAGTAGTTGACCTGAAAATTGGAAGTGTGAATGTGTCATGTCTACTTGACACGGGGAGCCAAGTCAGTACAATTTCTGAGCACTTCTTTAAAGAGCACTTGGCAGGTGAAGATAAGGATATGCTTCCCACATCCGGTTGGTTGAGAATTACTGCCGCTAATGGATTGGACATCCCGTATTTGGGGTATCTTGAACTACCAGTGGAAACTATGGATATTAACCTGCCTGAGTGTGGATTTCTGGTGGTTAGAGATGGACGAAATTCTTCTGCGGTGCCGGCACTCATTGGCATGAATATCATAAGTAGGTGTAGACAGTTAGTGCATGCTGAGTTTGATACTACTTTAGGTGGGGAGTTGGAGTCTGACTGGAGAGAAGTTTTCCAGCAGATGCAAAGTGTCAGTCGAGCTAAGAAACAGATTGTTGCACATATAGCTGGAAAGGAGACAGTGCATATTCCTGCTTGGTCAATGTCGACTTTGATAGTCAAAGGAAGGGGGAGTAGTTGTTCAGGCGGCTATTCCAACCTGTTGTTGGAACCAGGGAAGTTTCCCCTCCCTCAGGGTTTGATAGTGGTACCTTCTCTTGTTTCCACTACAACATCGTTATTTCCAATACGAGTTGTGAATCTCTCCACAGAGGATATATGGCTGCAGCCTCGTACCAGGCTAGGTATCCTCTCTCCTGTTGAATCCTTACGTTCTGGAGAGGGTTGTGAAGTAAAGTTCCAGCGGGTTGAGGCTGGGGTGGAGGAGATTACAGTAAGCACAGAAGAGAGGCAAGTGGTGACAGAGGGCTTACCAGACTTCCTTAATAGGTTGTGTTTGGGTGGAACTGCAGAGCAGCAGGCTGAGCTTGAAGCTTTGTTACTGAGGTATGTGGATGTGTTTGCATTAAGTGATGAGGAATTAGGGTTTTCTGACAAAGTACAACACAAGATCCATTTGGTAGATGATGTACCGATAACACAGCCCTACCGTCGCATTCCACCAACCCAGTATAGTGAAGTCAGGGAGCATATTACTAAGCTGCTCCAGAAGGGGGTAATTAAGCCTAGTAGTAGTGCTTATGCGTCACCCATAGTACTTGTACGGAAAACTGATGGGAACTTGAGATTGTGCGTGGACTACAGGCACTTAAACGCGAAGACAAAGCGAGATGCTTTCCCCTTGCCTCGCATCGAAGAGAGTTTTGATGCGTTGCAAGGTGCGAAATTCTTTTCAACCATTGATTTGGCTAGCGGATACCATCAGATAGCCGTGAGGGAGCAAGACCAACCAAAAACTGCGTTCACCACCCCGTTTGGCATATTCGAATACTCCCGTATGCCCTTTGGGGTCTGTAACGGACCGTCCACATTCCAACGCCTCATGCAATCCATAATGGGAGATTTGATATTTCAGACTATACTGGTCTATTTGGATGATATTCTGGTTTATGCATCCACTTTCCAGGAACATCTAAAGAGGCTGGAAGTGGTTTTCAGTAGGTTAAGGGAGGCTGGACTCAAAGTTAAGCCTGACAAGTGTAGTTTTCTCCAAGAACAGGTCAAGTTCCTGGGTCATCAGATCTCTGCTCAGGGGATTGGAACTGATCCAGGAAAGGTAGAGGCTGTGAGGAAATGGAAGACGCCAAGTACAGTGAAAGAACTAAGGTCCTTTTTAGGATTCTGTAGTTATTACAGGAAATTTATTGAAGGGTTTTCTAAAATTGCAGGTCCTCTTCATGACCTGGTGAACTTTTGTCTGAGGCAACAGAGTATGGTGAAGAGACCTGAGTTTTGTTCACTTTGGACAGAGGAGTGTTGCGCAGCCTTCGAACTGTTAAAGGAGAATCTTACTACAGCCCCAGTCTTAGGTTTTGCAGATTTCTCTCTTCCATTCATAGTTGAGACGGATGCTAGCAAGGACGGTTTAGGTGCTGTCCTTTACCAACAGCAAGGTGACTCTAGGAGAGTGATCGCCTATGCAAGTCGTCGGCTACGTAATGCGGAGAAAAATGAAGTAGTATGAAGCTTGAGCTGCTAGCTCTCAAGTGGGCTGTCTCAGAAAAATTTAGGGGGTACCTGTTGGGTGCGAGATTTGTGGTCATCACGGATAACAACCCGTTGTGTCATCTGAAGACTGCGAAGTTGGGTGCCATCGAGCAACGATGGGTTGCTCAATTAGCTGTTTTTGATTTTGAGGTCAAGTACCGCCCTGGACGGCATAATGTCGCAGCAGACGCCCTCTCGAGGCACCCGTTGGCAGGGGAGCCTGACCGTCCTGAAGAGTTGGATGACTGTGTTGCCATTTGTAACGTGGTCAACAAGGGTACACTTTTAGACCCTGAGTTGTTGATGGTGGGTGACCAGTGCTGTAAGGTTAGACAGATCCGTGCACAGGAGGGTAGTCCCGGGAAAAGTGACATCCAGGAATGTATGTTTGCTCTTCCAGGTTACACCAAGGCTCAGTTAAAAGAATTTCAGTTAAGTGACCCTGTTTTGGGCTCCTTCAATGAGTTTTGGGGTAGTCAGAGAAAGCCCACGAATCTAGAGAGAAGCAGCCTACCTAGGCCTGTGTTGTCACTGCTGAAACAGTGGAAATATATCCAAGTGATGGATGGGCTGTATTACAGGGTAGTGAATGACCTTCGCTTGGGTGAGTGCAAACAGTTGCTTCTACCAGCCTGTTTAAAAGAACAAGTCCTGAGCAGTGTCCATGATAAGATGGGACATCAAGGCATTGAGCGTACACTCGACCTGTTGAGACAACGTTGTTTCTGGGTCGGCATGTACAAGGATGTCGAGAGGTGGATTAAAAGGTGTCACAGGTGCATTTTAACCAAAATGCCACAGCCGCGAATCCGTCCGCCTATGAAGCCATTTTTAGCATCTAGACCGCTGGAGGTGGTGGCTGTGGATTATACTGTGCTTGAACCTGCCACGGATGGTTGCGAAAATGTGTTGATTGTCACCGATGTATTCACTAAATTTACACAGGCGTTCCCCACCAGAGACCAGAGAGCTGATACTACAGCGAAGATATTGTTGAAGGAGTGGTTCATGAAATACGGGGGGCCAGAGCGGTTGCATTCTGATCAGGGAAGGAATTTCGAGAGTGAGGTGGTGGCTGAGTTGTGTCGCTTGTATGGAGTAAAGAAAACACGTACAACCCCTTACCATCCGCAAGGCAACGCTCAGTGTGAGCGGTTTAACAGAACGCTCCACGAGTTGTTAAGAACGCTTTCTCCGGAAAAGAAAAGGCAATGGCCAGAACACCTTCCTGAGCTGATCTATGCATATAATGTAACCCCACATGCTACAACTGGGTACTCACCTTATTTCTTGTTATTTGGTGTAGAACCACGCCTTCCAGTAGATGCTCTCCTGGGTGAGGAACATCCTGTAAATAGAGGGCAAGATTGGTTAGTGATTCACCAGAGCCGACTCAGGGAAGCTCATGAAAAGGCGAGGGCATTTGCAGAGCAGAAAGCGGCAGAGAGATTGGCTCCATTTAATGACAAGGTTTACTGTCCATCTGTCGGTGTTGGGCAGACGGTGTACTTGCGCCACCGTCCTGTAGGTAGACACAAGATACAGGATTCCTGGGCTCCAGTTGTGTACCGGGTAGTAGAGGTACAAGGTACCACATATACGGTTGAGCCTGTAGAGGGAGGTCCTCAAAAACGGGTCCACAGAGTTGATTTGCGACCGTGCGAGAGACCTGTTGTTGAAACAGCAGAGGCAGTGAGTAGAGTGACAGCTCCAGTAGCTGAGTTTCCCTCTGATTCAGTGGAAGCTGAACCTGTTGATCCAGAGTGTGTAATACTGGAAGAGGTTACTTTGCCTCACATAGAAGAGACGAGAGATGTGGAATTGGAAGTCTCTGGGTCAGCAGAGGAAGCTTTAGCAGTGGGACCTGATGGTGTTTTGGAGAATGAGGGACAGCTACCCTTGGAGTTAGAGCACACAGGGGAAGAGGGTATTGTTCTTGTTGCAGATAGACCTGTGCCAAGGAAACCGGTCCCTGCACCAAGAAGGACTAGCCGTGTCAATGCTGGTGTGCATCCAAACCCATTTAATGAACCCAGGTCGGTTTGTAATTCTGTTTCGATCAGCCCTGAAGTCTTTTCCCAGGTTTTGACCAGCCTTGATAGTGTTTTTTTTAGGGAAGCAGTAAATGAGGTTAGGAACCAGCACTGAATGTCATTGAGGACAATGATGGGTTTTAGCAGGGGAGAATGTGGCCAGAGGTATAAATACAGCATGTTTTTAATGCATGTTAAAACAGGGTATGGCCCCTTTAAGAGATCACCGATCTCTGCTCGCGAGATTTCCTGTTTGCATGTGCGTGAACAGAGCAGCCATTTCGTGATAATCTGATGTAGCAGCCGAGTGCAATGTCGTGGTGTTGGCATCGGGAAGATTTATTATAAGTGATGCTGTCTTTCTGGGTAAATATTACTGTAAAATCTTTCTTTGATATCCGAGGGAACCAGAGACCTGTTTGTGTAAACTTTTGATGTGCAATTCTCTGTAGATGAGATCGGATCGTGTGTGATCCACGTGAACCTCGTGTCAGGTGATAGTGGAAATTTCCAGTGTAAGTTCAGTATTTTTCTATTCTTGTGTTAGTAACTGGAATGATACAAATGCTATCAGTGCTGCTAAAACTCTTGTTTTAATGTTTAACAATATGTGTTCATGTGAGAAAGATGGTTAATGTGAAAGCAAAGATGAGATGACTTTATTAACGTGTTTCTTTTATCTCTTCTTTGTACCATAGCACTACCGTATTCTTTACTGTGTCATTACCTAATTTTTTGACCATTTGTGTATAAAGATTCAGGATTTTGGTGAAGTGAAAAAGATTTAAGTGTTCTTTTGGACTTTGTCTATACAGCCTGATCAAGTAAGAGATATTTTTTTGGTTGTGTACACTCCAAAGTAAATTATTTGGATGTGTTTGTTTCGTACTGGTTTTCAACCAGTGTTCATCTGTTGGTAATCAAAGTTTTTTTTTTTTTTTTTGTTACATTCGAACCAGTGAAACATCACATTTTTATTAGTAGTATTTCTGTAAGTCTACAGTGTCATTGCACTGTGTAACTTTTTGAGTAATAATTCGAATTTAGTAGTTTTTCTTACTTCCTTTTTTCTTGGATTTTATTGCCTTTTATTTATTTATTTTTGCTCAGCTGTGTTCCCACCGACCGCTGTAACTTCTTTTAAGAAAATCAACAGCAGTCAGATAAAACCCCTATACAAACAAATTAATCTGTGCCGTGTGTGTTTCTTTTCCCTGACCACCCGGTTACAAATAAATGAAGTTACCGCTGTAACTTCTTTTAAGAAAATCAACAGCAGTCAGATAAAACCCCTATACAAACAAATTAATCTGTGCCGTGTGTGTTTCTTTTCCCTGACCACCCGGTTACAAAATCACGTGTAATCTCCTGAACATAGTTTTTTTTTTTTTTTCATTTTACTGTTTATATTTATTTATTTGCCTCAAAATGAACAAGAACTGTGTTGGTTTTAACAATGACATATGATTTATTTCAATAGGTTTTGAAAGCATGTGCTGACTGCTAAAGCAAGTTGGATCATCTTGTCTGGACCATACAGAACATACTACAGCCATGTCTTGCTGTTTTATTCACCTCAGTTTCAAATCGGATCTGATGTTTTGACATGCGCACACTGCACGAATATACAGAGTTTACCGCTGTTCGCGCATAAATATTCTCATCTATTGGTTCTTTATTTGTTTTAAACAGCAGACGTAATATTAATTCGTCTCTGGTCATAATTTAGAGCATATTAACCGTTTTGCCGTGCTGCTTATTGATCACGCAGTAAAAATGCCCCTCCCCGTGGCCAAAACCAGTCGTCTGTGGATGAGAATCCAAAACAAGGACTGGTGGGACGTTGTCCTGCTTCACTTCACAGACGCGCGAGTGAAATGAGAATTTTAGAATGACGGGAAACTTATTAAAATGACACTTTATTCAACAGGAAGAACAGCTCGTTTCGCGCGTCATACGTCATTACGCTATTTAACGTCATCGCACATGCGCAGTCCTTTCAGTTTCGGTTTTCAATCCGATCAAGTGTTTACATGTTCTCTCGATCGGATTACAAAAGGGATAAACCACCCCTTTCAATCCGATCGAAATTTCATTCGGATCGAGCTCAATCGGATCGATTAAGGTGTTTACATGAAGGTTTTTTAGTCCGATTGAGCCGTCAATCCGATTATAAGTGTCCATGTAAACGCAGCTAGTGTTCTCCAGGTGTTGAATTAAAAGAATGTTTAATCCTCCTCTGCTGAGATCTTGAGAGATTTAAAGGGGTGGTTGATTATGATTTCACTTTTCTAATTTTAGTTAGTGTGTAATGTTGCTGTTTGAGCATAAACAACATCTGCAAAGTCACGTCGCCCAAAGTTCAAAGCAAAGGGAGATATTTTATTTAACAGAAATAGCTTTTTAAGGACTACAACAAATGACTGGTTAGTAATAAGTGAAGCTTGTAGTGAAGCTTGTAGAGTTGTTTAAAGAAATGTTAGGTCTTGAGAGATTTAATATCTTCTTTTATCTTCCATTGATTTCATCTAAGGCTGTGGCTGGAAGTCAATTGTAGTTCTTGTGTTTTTCCTTTCTTCAGTTAACAGCAAGTGTTCATCAATAATGCTCGGCCATCACTTAATTATCCAATTATTATCCAAATATCATGCTGGGATGTTCTATAACTCAATCAGTTTCAGTTCTGTTTCAGTCACTGTGTCCACATAACTTTTGGTAATATTTGAGTGCAGTGAACTCAATTTTATTTAGTACATATAACTGTTAGGTTTCACAGTGTGACTGAAGGGTCTGGCCCATGCCAGGAATGCAGTAACAGTGCTTGCTCATTTAGCCCGGCTTCCAGAAATTAAGTATGGACTTCTTTAAAGCTACACTGTGTAATTTTTAAGTGTTTCAAAATTATATGTGCTCATTCATGTGTAATTACTTCCACTAACTAATCAAGTATTCTCGTAAGCGTAGAATCTGCCATTAAGAATACATACGAGCGAGTTGCTCGAATGACGGCAGCCAAGTTGTGCCTCCATCTTGAAAATACATTAGCCAAAGAGGGACATACCTGGAAATTCAAGCTTCGCCTTTCGCGTTTTTACTCAGTGGCACGTGGCGAATGCGACGGGGAGATTACTTGCGACTGCCGGCAGATTTGAAAGCCTGTTGAAGATGAAAAATCACGCCTATTCTCGAAGACATGTAACTAGGGATGGGAACCGAGAACCGGTTCTTCGCCAGAACCGGTGCCCAGTGAATCGATTCCTTGGAACCGTTAGCATGCCTGCTTAACGATTCCGCTTATCGGTTCCGCTCGTTCAAATGTGACACGACGTCACACACGTGCTGCGTTGTTTTGGTTCAGAACGTAGCAAACACTATGAGCAAACATGGCATCGAGGCAGAAGCGCCCTGACCGCGTCCTAACTACATGCGACGCGACGGCGCGACACGCAATAAAAAGTATAATTTTCCATGTTAATCAAAGTTTAACCAGCCGCGACACGCGACGATTCTATTTGAAACGGATCCTATTTTACTGCGACGTCGCGCTGGAACAACAATCTCAAAGTGTGGCAATGATAATATCAGGTACTATTTATGTGCTTTATTTAATGTTAAAAGCGTGTATAATGTGACTGAATATCATTTAGTGCTCCCAGCTTTGTAGCTGTAAAAACAACAATGGATAAGTCACATCAGATCTTGAAATTAAACAAATGGAAACAAAAACGTTAAAAATGTGAAGAAAACCTGTGTATTATTTGACAAAGATTGTTTTAGTAACTCAATAGCCTAATCCAAATGAGCACTGTTAATATTCCAAAAGGCACAAGCTCTTCCTTAACTGTTTTCAGTCTGTGTTTTTAGTTTTTATGGCACATAAATGGCAGTTTTATTTATTTTTTTGTCCGGACCAATGAATGTGAAAATTATCAATTTCCTAATCCTAAGGCACTCTTCTTAATAATCTTTCAAGGCACACACTAGCATGCCATGGCATACTGGTTGAGAAACACTGCCCTAGGCTATAGGTCCCTGGACTTTACTTTGAGAAGTAGCTCACCTACTTTTAGGTTTGTTCTGAGGTTGCTACACATAATTTGTGTATACTCTGTGCTGTGTCTTCTGATCAGATATTAAAGCGAGTTAATACAAACAAATTTGTACTTATTCCCTCACCCAATAAGAATCGATAAGAGAATCGATAAGGAATCGGATCGATAAGCAATATCGATAATGGAATCGGAATCGTTAAATTCTTATCAATTCCCATCCCTACATGTAACTGAGTTGCCAAGGAAGTGAAAGAGAGAATTAAAACGACAATGCGACAGGCAAATCAGCAATACCAAAGTCAATATTGGAGTGGCTTTTCCAAGATAGAAAGAGCTCACGAGGAGCAAGGATTTTAAAAGGGGCCTGCTTTCTTCTCGACAGGTAATTCAGCCTATGTGTGTAAATTCAAAGTTTCATAGTTGATTGGTCATCACTTGAAGGAACACTCATGGACGAAGTCGAACTGGAAGCCATGTTAATCTTGGAATAATATGGCCACTGTAGGAGTGAAAACGCCCTCAGAATGGGAGGGGCTAGAAAGTAATATTCAGTTGGTAGTCATATACAAATTCACCACTAGATGGGAGAAAATCTTACACAGTGTAGCTTTAACATGTGTCACTACATCCATCTGCTTATCTAGGGCAGTGGTTCCCAATTCCAGTCCTCGTGACCCACTGCTTTGCACATTTTGTATGTCTCCCTTATTTAACACACCTGAACCAGATCATCAGATCATTAGGAGAGACTCCATGAACTGAACTGAGTGTGTCAGATAAGAGAGACATACAAAATGTGCAGAGCAGTGGGTCACGAGGACTGGAATTGGGAACCACTGATCTAGGGTACCCTGATAGCAATGGTCACAGGGGTCATTGCAGTCTATAGTTAAGAGACCATTTCTTAGTTAAAGTCTTTACTTTACAGTTAGATTTAAAGTGTCCACTCCTTGAGAGAAAGAACATGTTGGAGAATAGGAGAATGACTGACTAGTTTTCTTTGACATGTTGGCGCCCAGCAACCCAGATCTGCGACCTGGAAGGTCACGACGTGCCTAAATTCAGGGTCCGTGTGTCAGCCGCATAATCGATGGAGATATACTTCAGTCTATCTATGTGTAGCAAATGTGTTAATCTATTTATTAGCCAATCAGAATCATTCAACCTGAACCAAGGACGTAGCTTAGACCTTGGTGAAGGGTATAATTGCTGTGATCTATGTAACTTTAAGCGGCCTACAAACTCCTGTGTGAGTCTTGAAGCTGACTTCTGCATGCTGAAACTACAAACTATCTTCAGTAAAACTGTCTTTAATTTATTATAATTCTGACTCTTGTCTTAAATTGACTGACTAAATCCTGGTCTTAATTAATCATATCTGGTCCTTGGGTCTTTAACTGTAAGTCCCAAAATACAGATATACAGTGGTAATCTATATTGCAACAAGGACAATAAAGCAGAAGTTTCTGCAGATATTCTTTAATGACACAAGGTTTAGCCAACTTCTCAAGTATTCTTACAATTTTAAAACTGGCATTTGGTTCCACTGTTTAACTAAGTACACAGTGAGCACAACCATTGGGTATCTTTTCCAGGTAGCTTGTCTGGTGATAGTCCAAGGCAGCATGCATGGTAACATCTTTGGCACTGTTCACATTGGTAAACATGACAAGGATTAATTATGTAACAAACCACTAACAGTTATGTGTGTTAACCAATTACATTATAGCCTGGAAATAGACCTAAATCTGAAAGATGAATGGCCTGACATCGACTAATGGAAATCGGCCAGCTCAAGGGGTGGCACCAAGCATGCATTTGAAAATCTCATTGCATGCAATTGGATAACACTACGACCAATCACAACAATAAACCCCATAAGCTTAGCTACCAGCGGAGCTAACTGGTAGATTAGACTCTTGCCGTATCTGGTCGGCAAAACAGCAAAAACGTCCTTCTTGCAAAGGAATGATTCGAGCGGCGTCTTCTGAGGACATTTAGAGAAAAAGCCAAGTCCAACTCGTTCATTGTAGTGACCAAAGCGGTTTCAAACAACTGGTATTCATCCATAGCCATCTTGCAATGTTTACTAATGACTTCGACATCACAGCGTCGTCATCTGTTTAGCTCGCCTCTGGCCCGCCTATATCAGATAACCCGATGTGATTGGTGCAGCTCGGATACAAGGGCATATTTAATGAGCATCATTACTCGACGCCAGAGTAAACTCGCTGAGCAAATTCAACTTGTGCTCTCGCGAGAACTCTGGATTTCCAGGGTAATTACATTATGCAATGAATAAATATAAAATCATTTTAATGTTTTTGTATTAAAAAATAATAATATTTTTGTTTAAAAAAAAAAACTGCTGAAAAAAATATTTTCATTCAAACACACATATTTGTTTTACTTCAATTTTAATTTTATTGTCACTTCATGAAAAGAAAATGTAGTAAAGTAAAAAGTACTTGACAAAACAATCAGTTAAAGGGTTTATGTTCAACAACAGCAACATTATGAAGAGGTGATATTGAAATATTACTCTAACCACAAGGAATTAATTACAACTTTTATGGGTAACACTTTAGAATACTGTATCTTACTTACTGCATAACTAATAAGGAATTATTGAGGAACTAATAGATAATTATTTATTAACACTTAAGTCACTACTGCACTCAAAAAAATGCTGGGTTGTTTCTGTAAACAAATTGTTGGGTTGATTGTGCTGGGTCAAAAAGTTGGGTTGTTTGGGGTACTGTAAACACATTATTGGGTTGCTCCTGCTGGGTCAAATGAGTTGTAAGGGGGTCATTCACAAATAAACCGCTGGTTGGGTTATTTTGACCCAGCAACTGGTTATTTTTTTCATTCTTTGCGGAACTTTCTGGATTCTTCACTTCTGACTCGAGGAGCATGCCACTCGGAGCAGGCAGTGTTTTATGGTAAGTTAATATGAATGTTTACTTATATTTTTAATAAGTTGTGGTGGTAGCAGCAAGCTAATTTCACTGTTCAACATAGTCTTTGATATGGAAGTGTCGGGGGTAACGTATTTATTCTGTGAAACATTAATTAGCCACAGCTAGCCGGTTAGAATTTTTGACAAAATGCCGCATCCCTTAGTTGAAATTAAACCAGCTATATCAGTAGCCTTTTTGAAATATGCAGTTTAAATTCAAAATTCATCATGTAATTATCGTAGGCCTATTCATTGTGGACGTTGCGTATTTAACAGTGAGAAAGCGTTTTGTATGAAATCCATAAGCGCAGTAAGTTATCCCTCACAGGGCTCGCACGTAAAATCAGCGGGAAATGAGTCTCTAATGTAGGCTAGTGAGTTGTGAGTGAAAAGTCTGCTGGCGTAGTTTTAGAAATACTCGTCAGAAGAAGTGACTGAGGTAAGTTCCAGCACAGTCTGTGTGTGTCTTCTGTAATGTCTCGAAGTCGAACCATCGTTTCTGCCAAAAAAAAAAAAAAAAAAAAAAAGGCTTTCAAGAGCTCGATATAGCCTAGTTTTTTTTTAGTAAATGTATGATTTGCAATCTTTTATAAACATCGACTGAGGAAAGGAGAAATAAATGGACAGGCGCCAGTTTTGAGAAGAAAAGTATAACTTACCCGTTTAGTTGAACGAATGATCGTCAATATTTAAAACTTACATGATAGCCTACCACCATGCATGCCATCTTTCATTTTATTGTGTGTAACATCTAAACGAGGCGATCATCAGCGCTGCCAGTCAGGAGATTAACGAGCATCTTTGTGGGTTTGTGAGTTTTAACGTTAGACACTAAGACACTATCAACATTACAGTAATATTTTACTTTTAATAAAGTAATGTTTTATTTTAATGCCTTAATGATAATATTATATTATATTATATTACTCTTTCATTACTATTACTATAATTCAGTTTGCAAATACTGAATACACATTATTGCAATCATTTTAATTGCATATTCAATAATAAATTGATACTTCCACAAAAAAAGCTTAACTTGCACGTCAGTTTTATTACAACACTCTAAGTGATTGTCCCGGAAGCAGACACACTCTGTCAGTTTAAATCTAGACTAAAACGCATCTATTTTACCTGGCATTCATATAGAACATTATACATTTCTATTATTCAAATCAGTTAAATGATTATTAGCCTGCATAGGTCAGCCGGAACCGGGAACACTTTTCTCTAACACCTGATGTACTCATTATTTAATAAGAAGAATGGCATCTATGCTAATGTTTGTCTTTCTGTTCATTCTAAAGTTTACTGAAGTCAGCCGGATCCGGGCCGTATCCAGATCAGAAGGTGGACCTGTGCCTGGACCCATCCATGATGCATCCCTGAAGTGCCAGCCTCATCAACCCTGTGAAGGCCTCATCGACACAACTGATCCTCAACAAACTCATCTCCATACCGGTGTGATGACTCTGACTTCCAACCAGATGGAACTGGATAAATATTCTGAATGTTCTTATTCAATCTGACCTCTGACCTGTAATGCTGCCTGAATCATAATTATACACTGTTCGCTCGATGGCCAGAGGAGAACTGAACGACTGAGCCTTCTCCCAAGGTTTTTCTTTCTCTGTTCTGTCACTGATGGAGTTTTGGTTCCTTGCCACTGTTGCCTTGGCTTTTGGCTTGCTTAGTTGGGGACATTTAATATTCAACAATATTATTGATTTGCCTTAAGGTGGACGATGGCGCAATTTTCATCTAGAAACAAACTTTGTTGTATTATATTCATGTTACAGTATCACTGTGAAGCTGCTTTGATACAATCTGTAAAAAGCGCTATATAAATAAAGATGACTTGACTTGTGTAATCAACAGGTGAGGACAAACATGGTTGAATATTTACAAAATGAGATGACTGGTGAATTGCTGCACATTCTGTGCCTCAGGAATGAGATGAGGGGGACATGTCAGACCTTTGACATTGATTAACATTTGTATTCGATAAAGAAAAGTATTAAAGAAATGAATAAAATAAAAATAAAAATGAGATTGAAATCACATATACAGTGGCCTCTCTGGTTTATTTTATTACAGAGATAATAATTATTTTACATTCGTAATATAACAAATATTTGTTACTAATTTTATTAAGGCAATGAGACAAGAAATAACCCAGCACATGAGTAAGACTTAACCCAGCAAGAGGGTTAATTTCACCCACTGGTTGGGTCAAATGAATGACCCAGAAATATGGGTTAAATGGTAAAACCCAGCACTTGGGTCAAACCAACCCAGCGCGTGTTCTGTCCAATAGTGACCCAGCGGTGTGGTTAAGGTTGGGTTATTTTTTAACCCAGCAGTTTTTAGAGTGTGTTAACTACTAAGGAAGATGTGTTAACTAATTAGTATGTAATAGAATTGTATGATTGTGTTAAGTTTCAGTTAGTTAATCAATAACTAATGAATTATGTCATAACTCTTGAAGAACTATTATTAATTATCTATTAATTAATGTGCAAGAAAAATAACTAAGAAGTAACTACTAATGAACAGTCATACACAGTGGTTACTACAATAAACCGTTTTATTTTAGCAGTGGAGTGGTGGATGAAGTACACAAATCAAGTACTTGAGTAAAAGTACAGATTACCCAATAAAATATTACTCCAGTAAAATGATAAACTATTGGCCTATTCATTTTCAAAATTACCTTAGTAAATGTACAAAGGTAATTACTTGAAAAGTAAAAAGCACTGATCAATGTTTTTTATTTTATTTTCTATCCAGTTTTAGTCATTCTTCAGCACTAATAAGAAAGATAAGTGCAGACATTTACTAGGCTATATATTGATCTGCAAATAAGCAAACTTTTTATTTAATTAGCAAAATGTATCATAATGTATGATAACTTATCTATTTTACAAAGATTTTAGATAATACCGTTAATAATGTGTTTTTTACAGTAAGTTTGATTTGAGTCAGAAGTATGTGGTAATTCTGTATTAATTACTAATGAGTTCCCTATATTCTCACTTTAGAATACTGTTCCAGGTTCCAAGTAATTCCTGAAGAATTATCTAATAATTATTTGTTAATTACCAATTAATTTCCTTATATGTTCACTTTAGAATACTGTTTCAGGTTATAAGTAGCCTAATTCCTGGATAATTATTTGATAATTATTTATTAATTACTAATGAGTTCCCTATATTCTCACTTTAGAATACTGTTCCAGGTTCCAAGTAATTCCTGAAGAATTATTTGATAATTATTTATGAATTACTAATAAGTTCCTAATATTTTCATATTATATATCATTTATATATTGTTCCTATATAAATTACTAATATTTTCAGTTTCCCTCAGTCATTGCCTCAAACATGAATTTACTCAATGGCATTCTATGCTGAGGAAAACAGACACACACAGTACTGTATATAAAATATAAAAACTAATCTGAGGTTAGTTTTGTATGACTGTTCATTAGTAGTTACTTCTTAGTTATTTTTCTTGAACCTTAATTAATAGATAATTAGTAGTAGTTCTTCAAGAGTTATGACAGAATTCATTATTTATTGATTAACTGTTACTTAACACAATCATAAAAATATATTACATACTGATTAGTTAACACATCTTCCTTAGTAGTTAACAGTAGTGAAGAAGTAGTTAATGAATAATTACCTATTAGTTCTTCAATAATTACTTATTAGTTATGCAGTAAGTAAGATACAGTATTCTAAAGTGTTACCCTTTTATGTATAATCCCAGTGGTATTCCATGAACAATTAGAAAGATAATACAAATAAAACAGTGTTCACATCAACAATGACTTTCTACGTTACTTAGGTTGAATTCGATGTTGAATTTGGAGGTGGGAGAAAGACCATAAAAGTGAATGTCATGTAAGGACAAAGTTTGTAAGTGGTGGAGACATATGTTTACATGTCAGGTGGCTATATCAGCACATGTTACTTAAAATATGTGAAAATATTAACCATGAAGGACAACTACACTACATACAGATTGACAGGCGAGTCAGTGTCAGAAAAGATGATGCCAACAACAAACTTGCAGCATCCTCTCAACAAACCATTATTTTGGATAACCTTGCGTACAAAGTTATACCGGACCTGTGTATTGGTTTCTGCAATCAGACCCATCATTCCTGCTGAACAAGAAGCAAAATTTACATTTTGGTCATACAATTCTGCACTGTACAGTATCTTGAATGCCTCCATGATCTTGCTGTTCATTATCTGTCAGATTTGCTGCACCAATGCAAACAGGTTCACTCACTACTGTTATTAATAATGTAGCCACTATTAATGTACTACAACCTAAAACAAACAAAACTCATTTTAGTGAATTACAGTATTATATTATTATGTAATACAGTATTATTAGGTATTGTCAAAATTTCACCTGTAGTAAGTCTGTAGTTATAACTCAGGAACAGCTGCCAAACAAAATCTAAAGTTAATGACTTAAGGGTCAAAAGCCCAACTAAAGCAAACACTGATCACCATAATGGTAACACGCCAATTACGGTTTTCTCCTTCAGTGATTCTGCTTGTTAATATCAGGTGTCTTCAATAATGCTCAATTATCACTCAATTAATCACTTAATTATCTCATTAACTTTAACACTGCTTCAGTGTTACTTAGAACATCCTGAGTGTTGACTCATATAAACACTGAGAGTGTTAATTTAACACTGGGAATTTTGCTGTGTACTCACTGGGTTGCTGAAGCGCTTCTGCTATCATTCGCCAGCATTTTTCTTTTTTTATTCTGTCATGGTAGTCCCTTGAAGAAACATCATACAGGCAGGAGTACTGTTGCCACTGCTCCACAAACCTTTCCTCCACTTTGTTACTCCACTTAGCAGCACCATCGTCTCTCTTTCATTTTGCCTTTTTTGAAAGCTGTGTACGGAAAAGCTTCTGTGCTTCTATCGGTCAATGTGATGGAACCCGTCGTGGAGGATTGAAAAATATTTAAACATGCTAGTCTTTCTGTTGTGATGTCGTGAAACATCGCAGACGCGGCATCGGTTGTCGTCCACTATGACATTCTACACGAGATGAAACGATCGATTCTTGCGTCCTGACCCTTATTCTGAGTCAAACAGATCATGCCAAAAAGTATGGTCGGAAGGTCAAAGGACTCTCACAAGGCCTCCCTGTTAGATCAGTCCTAGAGCTTGAGGCGCTCCCCTTATTAGGGTCCCTTTTAAGAGTGCCCAGCCTCCACAGGGCTTTGAAGCACTGTGTAGATCCAGGATCGAGTAGAGTAACTCCCCTCATTTGCAGTGCGCTATGCTGAGTTCTACTCTCCAGGATGCCCGTCTTTATGATCCGGTCTGTGAGCGATTACTGCCACTATCTGCAGTCCTCCCTATCGGATGCCTCCAAAAGTGAGGCAAAATAATGTTAGAGACTCTGTTTAGGAAACAGACAGGTTGTTGGCAAGGCTAGGTCAGTAAAATAGACCAGGTCAGCCTCCCTGGTGGCATGTGGGGTTGACTTTATGTCCCCCTCAGAAAGTGACTGGATGGGACTCCTTTCGGACCACCTGGCCATGTTCCCTTAAAGGAACCCCTTCCATGGAAGTAACTGGTTCCAAGCCTTTGAGCGACCTTGGTAGGCCTTCATTGTATTGGAGGCCTCTATGAGGCTTATAGCGTGGGCAGTGGCCGTAGGGAATACTGTCACTGACAGCTTGTATGTGACCCGAAGGGGGAGTGTTTGACATTTCAGTGAAACTGCCATTTCTGACGTTTTGTCACAGCCATAATCGGCATGCACTCCCCTCAGCATGGTGGCGTAGGAATATCGTTCCCCAAAGCGTCATTGACACAGTGCGAGTTCCCTTTCGAAAGGGAACATCTCAGGTTACGGCTGTAACCTATGTTCCCTGAGAACAGGGAACGAGACACTGCGCCTTCAGACAATAAGTGGATAACATGTTCTCTAGGCCCGGGGTTTTCAAAGTGGGGGCCGTGGGGGCCGTGGGGGCCGGGGGCACCAGGGGGGCCGCAGCAAGTTGGGAGAAAAAAATAAGCAGAAAAAAAGTTAAAAAACGCAAAAATATATATATTTTTATGAGTATTATTATGAAATAGCATTATAATAATTTGTTGCATAGCCTATCTGATCATTATACTTTTAATGCTAATCTTTTAGAGATGCACCGATTGATTGCCAGGTGACCGGAATTGGCCGATTTTCACGTGATCTGCCAAGATCAGCGACCGGCCGGTCAGTCTGACATATACCGATTTTATGCCGGTCAAATGCACTCGGGTACAGCATGATTAACATCGGTCAACATCAGCATCACACATGCACACATGATTGCAAGAGAGGAGACAATAGCAGGTACAAAGTATGTTTATTAGAAATAAACAGAGTGGTCAGAGTCACACACACGACACACTGGGGCGGGAGAGTGACACAGGGACTTCAATAGGCAACCGGCTGGTGAAGGGTGATGGCAGAAGTGACGATCCAAATCCAGGAAGATGACGAAGGTGAGTTGAGACGAAGACATGACGAAAACTCCACAGGAACACAGGTAACAGCCAAAACGGGACAGGAACAAACACTGCATACACCACAAAGTTCTGACAACAGAGGACACCAGTCACAGAGAATATAAAGGTGAATTAGACGTGAATCAGCTGGCGCTGTTGATGAGCAATGATCAGAGGACACACCCACACTAATTAACACACAACACCACAATCACACAAGACAAGGAAAAAGCAGTGAATTCATGAACCGTGACACATGGAATGCACATGATGGAGGAAACCTCGTGAATTACGGCCGTTTCAGACCGCAAGTGCGAGCAGCGCTTGAGCAGTGCATAATTTTTTTCAGCATGCATATTAATCAATGATTGCATTCACTTATACCGCGAGCAGGAGCAGCACGTGAGCATCAAGCTGGAGCGTCACGTGAGCAGCAGTGAAGTGGTGGTTTCGGCGCCGAGTCTATTTTTGCTACGCTGCACATGCTCAATTAAAGTGAAAGCACAATTTTGATGGACAAAATAAATATGATTTCACACAAAAAGTGCCTAAAATGCACATCATTTGCATGTCTAGTGTGTTTTAACAAGAACTGAAGTAGGCTATGTCAGAAAAGAAAATATTTATAGAAATTTTACCCACTTATTTTACAAACTTTATTATTCAGTTTGGGTAAAAGTATATGATGTTTTATAAACAAAAATATATAGAAAATAAATATTTGTGTGTGCTGTAAAGTGGTTAGAAAAAAAGAAATCGGAATTGGCTAAAATCCGTATCGGCAGGTCAAACTCAATAAAAAATCGGAATCGGCCTAGAAAATTGTAATCGGTGCATCTCTATAATCTTTCTGATTGGCTGGTATCAAACACCATCACATAATCTGATGTTCACATGTGTCGCCGGTCAATGCGATTGCCGTGATTGGATAAGTGTTTCAGACACCGGTTCACACGATTCAAATGTGCCACACAAACGGTTAAACTCTGACTGAATCTATCAAGGGCCTAAAGCCACTTTTTCCTAACTTTGTGATGATGCTGATTGTTGTTATGTCTTTATATTTAGTTCTACCAGAAAGACTCGGGAGAAGATATTGTAACAATCATGCGTTTATTAATGACCCAGCAAGCAATATATGCGATAAGTATTTGGCGTAGGCCCCGTCCGTAACTCGCAATCCGAGGGTACGGATTCAGAATTTCCTGCCTGAAGATGAAGGCAGGGGCGCAACCGACCCCCAAAAATTGTGTGGAAGAATAATTCCACTGGAACGGAGCCCACCCCCAAAGATGGAAAAGAAAATATACCTGCCGGCCGATCGTGTAGTACCTAAATATAGAAATGAAAAAATAAAATAAAAAGTAAGCAAGCAGCAAGATAGACATGGAACTCATCAATTCTCGTAGGTTGATATCTTATTATAGAGTTCCATTTATATCGTCGAGGGAATCTGTAAAATATAATGTGAAGGTATACATTTATGCAAGATACTTTCCTGCTGCTGTAATTACGTAATACATTTATGCGTTTGCTGACACTTGAACAAGCTTTTTATTTTATTTTAGAACACGCATAGACAAGGCCGCGCTGAGCCATGTATAGAGACCACGCTGAGCCGCACATGACTAGGCCACGCTGAGCCACACATGACTAGGCCACGCTGAGACACACATGACTAGGCCACGCTGAACCACACATAGACGAGGCCGCGCTGAGCCGCACATAGACGAGGTCGCGCTGAGCCGCACATAGACGAGGCCGCGCTGAGCCGCACATAGACGAGGTCACGCTGAGCCGCACATAGACGAGGCCACGCTGAGCCGCACATAGACGAGGCCACGCTGAGCCGCACATAGACGAGGCCACGCTGAGCCGCACATAGACGAGGCCACGCTGAGCCGCACATAGACGAGGCCACGCTGAGCCGCACATAGACGACGCCACGCTGAGCCGCACATAGACGAGGCCACGCTGAGCCGCACATAGACGAGGCCACGCTGAGCCGCACATAGACGAGGCCACGCTGAGCCGCACATAGACTAGGCCACGCTGAGCCACACATAGACGAGGCCCGAGGCTCGCTGAGCCACGAGGCTGCTAATGCCACACATAACAATACATGCATAGACGAGGTCACTAGACCGCACTAACCTAAACCCCGAAGGACTATACCACCGTGATAGGCATGAGTATGCCACGAGCCATTGAGACCACATAAACCTGGGCCCAGAGGGCCATACTGCTGCACGCGGAAAGCAAGACAGCAATATACACGAGGCCGCTAAAGCCACACAGAGATGAGGTGACACAGAACAACGGCAACTAAAGCCCTATTCGCACGGGATTAGTATTACCTAGGGACCTCCGGTAATTTGTAATAATCGCAGAGGTCGTCTGTGATTTTTATCCCGTGCGAATCTGCCATGTCTGTAAAAATGTCTGTAAAAATTCCCCCGAAAATTACCTACCGTATTTCAGCCAACACAGGGGTTCTCTGATAATACCAGTCCCGTGCGAATCCCCATGTCTGTGATTTGGGCTGTTTTTCTGTGAGCCTATCGTTTCCTAAAGAACGTAATAACCATTATGGGCCGTTTAACAGTCCATTTTACGTCTGTATTAAAACTATATTAACAATAAAATATCTCGATATGCTCTACTCCAATCCGATTATAGTTTTTCTCCAAAAAAACTATGAAGTGCTGCAAAAGAGAAAACAAACTACAGTAAAGAAAGACGTGATCCGGAAGCTCAACTCGGACCGTTGTCATGGAAACGTCAAATTAAGCATTTTGGCGCAACATGGAAGCTCTTTTGGAAAGTTAGACGCTTTTTGTGGTAGTGTAACTTAGTAGTCTGTATCGTGGAGCATTTCTTTGTCTCACACGGCCTCTAAAGACGTCTATCCTGTAAATATCTCAAGAAATCAAAGTGCGAAAGAGTAAAAATGATATAAAATGAAATAAACCAAATAAAATGAATAGAAAAACAAGCCTATCGCGACGTTTCTGTATTTATAATACCTTCTTCAGGCAGGCTTGTTGTAAATATGGACAAAGAATAAAAGAAAAAGAAGATATATATTTATACAATAATATGATATTCTATAATATATATAATATATATTTCTCTAATAAATTGGTTTTAAATAAGTTCTTTTTTTGAATTGCAATACTGCAGCGCGATCTTCGTTTCAGCACGTTCAGCTAGTGAAGTGTGAATGGGTGGGCGCCACTGATCTATATAATGAGTCATTCTAGATCAGTGGTGGGCGGACGCTGTAAAGTCCGTAAACTGGAGGGAATTACGGACATTTATTTGCCCGTGTGAATGAGCCACCAAAAACACAGACGTCAGGGGGTAATTTCTTAATTACAGAGGTCCAGGGGTAATACTAATCCCGTGCGAATAGGGCTTAAGCCATAGCACGAGTTATGCAAACTGAACTATCAACGGATAGATAGAGCATAGCACCACCACCAGTAGTTGCATAGGGATTTACCTGAATCGTTACTGCTGAGCTTGCTGAGCTTCAAGAATGATCTTTAGATCAGGTCTTATATAAGACTCGAATGCAGAGGAAGACCATCTTCCCAGGATCTTGATAGCAGCTGTAGGAACGCCACGTTCGGCTGCTGTAGTAGCTGCTCCAAACCTGAATGAGTGTCCGGTATACAGGGAGGGAGATAGCTGCAGCTTTTGAGGACAGAAACTAGATGAGTCCTGAACCAGGCTTTAGAGAGAGATGCTTCGTTGGGTAGGAAAATAGGGGAAGTGATCTGAGAATCTAGGCAGATTTTTAGGAATTTAATCATAGATGAGAAGGGACAAAATGTATTGTTAATTTTAGAAATTGTTAATGTGATACCAGAAACTTGAGAGTCGGTTGGAGTGCTTAAGAAAGAGTAAAGAAATTAGGTGAGAAGGTGAATCAGAAAAAGACCACGGCAAGATCGGAGTGTTAGATCTGAAGAAAATTCTCCTGGATGCATGAGCCATAAACGCTGTTAAACATGGCTACAATCTGAATATGAAAATGGGAAGAGCCATTACAGATGGGAGGTAATAAAGGGGGGTTAAATGGATTTCACTTTCTGTAATGTTGCTGTTAAGCATAAACAACATCTTCAAAGTTACAATGCACAAAGTTCAAGCATTGAAGATTTAATTTAAAGAGATTGCTTTTAAAGGACTACAACAACGCTGAGAGGGGCTGTGCGGCATTCCTTATGATTAGTGGCATCACAAACCCTAAAGTTATAAAAATCCAGCTCCCGGGAATATGATTTATAGCATATCGAGACACAATGAGCTAATCAGTAACTAGAAGATAACTACGCATAAGCTACATGATTCATCAACTAACCATCCGGAAATTTGCCTTAGTGATGCAACCGAGCTTCGTTAGCACATACAACAAAAGTTTTGCCACCACTTCGAACCCAAAGGATGTTAGCAGCCGCTATAGGATCATTCTGTGAAGCGTGAATGAACGAAGCCTGAGCAGGCTCGGTAATTCATCTGACCTTTGCTGTTCCAAATGTCCAAAATCTGAGCTTTGTCTAGCTGATCGGATCGCTTAATTAGGCACTGAGTGGGCCAGTGTTAACAGACGAGAGATAAATGCCCTGCCTTGAGGAGATAGGCCTACTTAGGGTTTTTTTTTTTTTTTTTTTTTAGATGACTGAGCAGAGAAGCATACAGTATAGGCTACTGATTAAATTTTTTATTTTTTATAAATATATAACCACTAAATCTTAATCTTATTAATCTTAGTACAATACTTACCTGAAGTAAGGTGACGGCATACCGATAAGATACAACCTCAGTGACACTTGATATTATGTTGACTTTGAGTAGAATCTATTTCTCAGCTGCGCGGCGTAGTACACCTGACATTACTCTCGAGTTGCTCTTGTATGAATTAAGTTTTATTCAAGGCCGAGAGATCGCTGGTCATGGCAACCAAGTGAGTCCCTTGAATAGAAAAATAAGTGAACATTTAAATCATACAGATGAGTAAATATAATGTCACTCGAGTCTTCTTGACTGTGATTTATCTGGTGATTGGTTTGAATGATATAATCTAAACTTATAACTGTTAGTTCTACTGTGTTAAGCATGTTTTGGCAAAGTCTGTGACCTTTGACCTGAGCATCCTTTGTCTGCCTTTGTACATTTAATATCAAATACCTATAATGTAAATATTTTTATGACACATATCGGTGGATTAAAATAATCGTCAAGAAAATTTGTTTTACAGCGATTATACCATATTTCTATTAGTGAAGAACTTAAATGCAAGTATTAAAAGATCTTGATGATATGAAAAAAAAAAAAAAAAAATTATTTATATATATATATATATATATATATATATATATATATATATATATAGAACAGTTTATAGAGAATTATCAGCACTGTAAATGTATAATTTACTTCCTTTGTATTATATACTCCTGCTACATATATACCCATAAAAGCCCATATAAACCCTTCATAACCATGTCTAGGCATACGCATTACATCCAATGACCAACTTGCTTTCTTTAAGGTCAGCTTCTTTCTTATATGGTCATATATTTACATGAATCATTTTCAAATTTTTACAAACCCTTTTTGTGAATTATTTATTTATTTGTTTATTTTTAATCCAAGTTGAATAGTACTGCTCCTTTAAGATGGAAGGCACTCTCACATGGTGAGTGAGCAGATGAGGAGCGTGAGCTGTAAATATGCATTTACATGTACAGCCGATTTAATATCTTAGTTGCTCTTAAGCTTGTTTTAATTCTATTCAGCAACCCAGTTGTTAGTATTTTGCAATTGCAAATGAACGCGTGGGATTGACAACGCTCAAAATAGCACTGCGCTGTGGATATCAGTTACGTGAAACTTGCTTACACTTGCTACAAACATTCAGCGATCTATCCGGCCCAACTTTTTAAAGCGTTAAAGTATGTTGCGTTGCAGACTGCAGAATTCAAAACTACCGCGTCACCATTTAAACTTTACCGCTGATGAAGGGAGCAGTAGAGTAGTGTGGGAATCCAGATTTCTTAAAATGTTTAATTTAGGTTTACATTGAATTTAGCATGTTAAGGTTAGGTATAAATTATGATTATCAGAGTTTTCTAGCAAACGACTCTGGTCAGTCCTGTTTTACTGAAACTCTTGGAGTTTGTGTTTTAGCAAGAAAGTCCAGCCAGTCCTGTACTCGGGTCACAGTGTTTGAATAGATATGCTGAGTGGATTAGGGTGGGCAATGCTCCCAGTCTAGAACCGGTTCCTAAACCTGTCTTTTTGGTTTCTGCCCCTAAATGTATATAAACTGTAAGAGAACATTCACGTCAGACTTGGTGACTGCAGCTAACGACAGCTCGTGTTCTCAATAAAGAATCCTGCTGAAGAAACAACCAAGTCTCTTGGTCTTTCGATTCTAAGTTCACAACAACTTGGTGCCGTGAACCCGGATGGAGAAAAAGGAAACTCAAAGAACTTCAAGCTTAAAGACCTGAATCCAGATTGAAACAGCAAGCTCAACAAAAGATCTGCTTTCCAGACTGCATCTTTTGGAATCCAGAGCGAAACTTCCAGCTAAACAAAGATTACCAGACTGAATCTTTCCAGCTTCCTCCAGATTGAAACTTCAAGCTCAAAGATCTCAAAGCCTGACTGAGTTACAGAATCTTCCTTTACTACCAAGGGTTGGTGAGTTTCACTTCATTCAAAGAACCGCTACAGACCAGTATATGTGTTTTTTTCCTCTGCGCCGTTCAGAGAAGAGTTAACAGACAGCTGCAGGGTTTTGTTAACTAAGTTATCCTCTAAAAAAAGTTTTGTTTAGAGATGAAAGATACCCTCTGCCCGTCAGGGAAGATTAACATTACAGGTTAATATTGTGTACCCTTTGCTTTAGGCAGAGAAGAATTAGCTTTACGTGCTAGTTATTTTGGTTTATCCTCTGTTTTTGTAGGCAGGGAAGATTTTAGCATATGTGCTAATATTTTGGTTTATCCTTTGCTTCAGGCAGAGAAGAATTAGCTTTACGTGCTAGTTATTTTGGTTTATCCTCTGTTTTTTTTTTGTAAGCAGGGAGGTTAAGTGTGAAGTGTTGGTCATTTGGAAAGTTAACAATAGCTGATGTGTTAACAAGTGTACCCTAGAGAAGTTTTAGTTTTTTTTATTTGTGTGGTAACAAAGAAAACTCACAGAAATGTTTAGAAAAAATGCCAGACTGATCCCCACAACGGAAAAAGGTGGCTTTGGGACTCCATCGTGGTCAGAAAGTGAAAGCACATCTCACAACTAACACTACAGAAGCTAAAGGTAATGCTCTTGCAGATATAGCAGCTAAACAGGCTTGTTCCTATGTAACTGTACAAGTGTGTTCAGGTAGTACAGCACAGAAGACAATTCTGCCTCCTGAATCTATCATTGATCTGTACAAAGACGTTCCTCTATATGAAGCATGGACATGGTTAGACAAAGGAGCCACTGTTGATTCATCTGGCTGCTGGACCAAAGGGGGGAAGTATGTTGCTCCCGAATCACTGCTGCCATATTTGTCTCAACAAATACACAATTTGGGTCACAGTGGTCCAGCAACGATGAATCACAGGTTCTCAAATCAATGGTGGAATCCAAAATTCAGAAATGTAGCCACAGAAACAGCCAAAAGGTGTGTTACATGTCAGAAAAATAATGATGTACCAGCAGCCATTACACCAGCAGCACATACCCCAGCTCCACCAGGACCATTTCGTCATTTGCAAGTTGATTACATATCGTTGCCTCGTTGTAAGGGAAAAACTGACGTTTTGGTAGTAATAGACAAGTTCTCAAGATGGATAGAAACTTATCCAACAGGGCGTGCTACCGCTGCACATACTGCTAAATGTCTTGTCACTGATTTCATTCCCAGATGGGGTTTACCAGATTGCATTGACTCAGATCAAGGTACACACTTCACAGGACAGGTAGTTAAAGAAGTGTCTAAAATGTTGAAGATTAAGTGGAATCTGCACTGCCCCTACAGGCCACAAGCATCAGGACAGGTTGAAAGGGCAAACAGAACAATCAAAACCAGGCTAAGCAAAATGCATCAGGAAGGAGTGTCATGGGTTGAAGCACTGCCAGCAGTACTGTGTAGTATGAGAGCGTCACCTAACAGATCAGTAGGACTGAGCCCTCATGAAATTATTACAGGACGCCCAATGCAGATGCCAGGTGTGATTGATCTTAGAAATGCTGATGTACACATTGCCTCAGATGCCCTGATTGCTTACTGTGAAAACCTCACAAAGGCAGTACAGAGTGCCAAAGAGAGAGTTGAGTCCTGTTGGCAGACTCCACCAGAAGGTGGACACACAATCGTCCCAGGTCAATGGGTCATGATAAAGTAATTCAAAAACAAACCATTAGAGCCTAAGTGGCAAGGACCACATCAAGTTATGTTGATTACAGCAGCTGCAGTGTTGTGCCA
Organism: Abramis brama; assembly: GCF_963993115.1. Classification (NCBI taxonomy): domain Eukaryota; kingdom Metazoa; phylum Chordata; class Actinopteri; order Cypriniformes; family Leuciscidae; genus Abramis; species Abramis brama. Next base: position 14,390,194 of record NC_139978.1, read on the forward strand.
GGGAAAGAAAACATGGACTCATGTGTCACATTGCAAAGTGGTTCCTCCCCCTACAGGGATAGGATAGGACACATGGACCAGTGAGGAGCCCAGGAAGAACTGGAAGCAACAGGCTTTCGGGGGCCAACCCTGTGGTGAAGATTCCCTTATAGGCCCTTCCCAACCATAGTCCATCCTCACCTCACTGTTCCTTTTAGGTGTCTCATGAATTAAGAAATAGGGAAAGAAGGAACCACAATTAGCAGACTTAGACTAAACCGAGGATACAACCCTAATGTTTGTAGTCTTTACAATGAATACTGGTCTGTTGCAGTTGTTCTTTGTTTGTTTGTTTTTAACCATATGCACTGACCTACACACCCGCATATGAAGACCCAACCTCCAGAAAACAACTAGACCAACTGCAGAGACTACAACCAACACAGAAGAAAAAAAATACACAACGCAGACTCACCTACGGGAACTTCAGTCATCCCTCATCATGATCAAGATTGTCGTACTACTACTAACCATCATGGACATCGCACAAAGTATGGACCGCAGAAACATCTTCTTAGAGCTGATGAATATGTCCTTGTTTGCTGGAAAGAACGTTTGCATGCCACATGCACCTTCAGTAGGAGCCGGAATCCCATGGGTGGCACACCCTATCTCTGTCTACAGCATCCTACCCAGCCAATTCAACGGCAGGTGCACCCTGGTTTATGTTCTACCAGCTATCAGAGAAAATACACACTCCACCCCAAGCTCTCCACAGCTACAAAATTCAGCTCCTTCTATCAACAAAGATGGCTGCATTCCAGGACTCACTTGTGTTCAAACGTGGTGGTCAAGAACTCTTGGAACATTAATCCTTTCGTATGGTGTACCTGAGTGATGCACCCGGTTAATGGATCCAACAGAGAACTTGAACAAAATCCAACAAGACATTCTTGATCTTTCAACAAAATTACACCAGATGACTGAAGACAATTCTTCATGGTTCGGAAACTTGATAGGTAAACCCTGGCTGTGGATTAAAGAAATAGCAATGCTGCTGTTATTTCTCCTACTGGCATTCTACGTATGCTTCCACAGTATCAAGTGTTTCATTCAACAAATGACTCACGCCTCGCACGAGAAAATGACTGGTCCAACCATAAAAGAATATTACCCGTAAGAACTTCACGGACCCTAATTGCATGTTTTGTTTCTGTGTCAGCATGCAATTACAGATGAACAACACAGAACTTGCTATGTGCCTGTAACTTACACAAGTTACAAGAATTAACTTTTAAGTGTATAAATTTGTATTTTGTGAGAGTTTTTTTTAGACTCTCAAAGGGGCAAGTGTGGGAATCCAGATTTCTTAAAATGTTTAATTTAGGTTTACATTGAATTTAGCATGTTAAGGTTAGGTATAAATTATGATTATCAGAGTTTTCTAGCAAACGACTCTGGTCAGTCCTGTTTTACTGAAACTCTTGGAGTTTGTGTTTTAGCAAGAAAGTCCAGCCAGTCCTGTACTCGGGTCACAGTGTTTGAATAGATATGCTGAGTGGATTAGGGTGGGCAATGCTCCCAGTCTAGAACCGGTTCCTAAACCTGTCTTTTTGGTTTCTGCCCCTAAATGTATATAAACTGTAAGAGAACATTCACGTCAGACTTGGTGACTGCAGCTAACGACAGCTCGTGTTCTCAATAAAGAATCCTGCTGAAGAAACAACCAAGTCTCCTGGTCTTTCGATTCTAAGTTCACAACAGTAGCAAGTTAATATACTTACCTGAATGAAGTTTAATCATAGTAATAGGGACATACAAACAGTGGCCGCTGGAAGCGCCTACCAGCGTAAACGCCTTGAAAGTGGAACTTGAACTTGGAAAAAGCTCTGTGAGGAGATCGTCTCTCATGAGATTTAACGCCGCCACGTGCTTGTTTTCTAGCGTGGTGCACTCGCACACTGCGAAAGTTGCTGAGATCAAATCAATGATATGACTTGTGTTGTTATGATTGGAATTGAAACGCAAGTGAGTGAACGCCGGTGTCTGTTTCTGCCTACTGAGTCAAAGCGCTCAGCATCTGCGAACTCAGACAAGTGTAAGTACGGGTCCTTTATACTTCTAGTATTAGAACATGATTGGATAGATGAGAAGGTAATAAGCAGGGGCGGACTGGCCATCGGGAGCACCGGGACATTTCCCGGTGGCCTGACGGTCGTTCTGGCCTGCCGGCTGCCGCTGTGCAGACGATCAGCCTGGCATGTGATAGGCTGGTGTGCAACTACGAATTAATTGACGGATCTCTCAATCGACGAATCAGGCAATGGCGGAGTGAAAATGACACTCCCACCTAATATCTGGCTGCTATATCCAGAGACAAGGTATATCAGAGTAAATCGTTCAAAAAATGGAGCGTAAACGCAAAGGAGGAGCAGAGAGGGAGCGTATAAAAAGGAAAAAAGCCCTGGCCACAGACACAGCAAGCTGCTGCAAAATCCCAGCCATGTTCGCCAGTAAGGGAACAGGTCGGTCAAGATTTTTGATCGTGGACGATTAAAATGTCTCCACGATCTGCTTTTGAAGAAATATCGTAGAATCGTGCATTCTATCAGTTGCTGTTCTGGCGCCTCTGTCCCAACATCCTGAACAACGTACACGCTGCGGAACGGGACACTGCAGTTTACAAAAGTTCATAATTTGCATGTGCTTTAATGCCTTGTCGGTTAAACATTTAATTCGCGATTTCGCGTGCTGATGCGCTGTTCTAACGTGTGCGTTTCTCAGCGCGAACATGTGAAGTTCACATGCACTAAAAGCCTGTCTACCAGAGCCTGGATACTGGACTAAGTTATCTTTTGAGTCTTATTGTGCTAATACTGTCAAATACACACAAGGTTTACATAAACAAAGTCGGTTATGTCTAAAGTGAACGCAAACTTGAGAAAATTGAGAGAAAATCTGCTTGTCAAATGCGTATAATAGACGCGTCGCGCGCAACTCTTAAAGAGACAGTAGTAGTAGTAATAGTAAACACGCTGCCGCTTCTCCTTAAAGGGATAGTTCACCCCAAAATAAAAATTCTCTCATTATTTACGCACTCTAATGTTATTCCAAACCTGTATTAATTTCCTTTTAATATTTTCTAATATTTTTCTAATATTAATATTTTGAAGAATGTGGCTATCCAAACAGTAGCTGGTCCCCATTGACTTCCATAGGAGAAAAATATACTATGGAAGTCACTGGGGTACATCAACTGTTTGGTTACCCACATTCTTCCAAATAACTTTTATTTTCAACAGAAGAAAGAAACTTATTCGAGTTTAAAACAACTTGAGAGAGTAAATTATGACAATTAGAATTTTTAGGAGAACTATCCCTTTAATGTTAATAAAACAACAAAATGCAAAGAGAAAATCACTCACTGCTCTTGACGGATAACTTTAATAGTAGCTTTAATAAGTATCAATGTATAATTTATACAGTGAAGTCTATGTTTTGTTTTATTTTCATATTTGTTATTTTTGTTATTTTAATTACTTTCTTCAATGCTACTGTTAAATACACCTACTGTAGCTGAAAACATAAAGCACTGTTTATTTAATTTGTATATTAAGTTGTGTATGAGTAATGTGTATCTTTGATCTTAATATTTAATAACAAAGAAAATGACAAAAAAAATATCTTCGCCCCTATCTGCTATTCTTTTTTATTTTATATTTTGTTACCTAAGGCTTTGTTTTTAAAATATGGACATTAGTTTGGCTGTAATGCTCAGTCACAAAATAGTAAAACCAACATTAAAAAAAGAATCGTGATAAAATCGTGAATCGTGATCTTTCTGAAAAAAATCGTGATATTATATTTTTGCCATATCGCCCACCCCTAATTTGGCAGACGAACGCTTTCATCCAAATCACTTAGATAATCACAATAGATAAAATTAAACCAACAAACGAGCAACAATATGTAAGTGCTGCTGTGCTGTGTCAAGTCTCGTTTCGTCTACATGTAGCATATTTTTTATATAATAAATAAAAATGAATAAAAAGTAGACAGAATAGTGTTAGTGGGTTAAATTGTTTAAATAATAAATAAATCAAGTAGATGGTATGGAAAATAATACAGTGTTAGTTATTTTGATTTTTCATTTCTAGTCTACAATATGTAGCCTACAATGTTTGTTTGTTTATTTATTTATTTTGAAAAGGTGACGAAGGAAGCAGCAGTAGCACTAGTGCTGCAAATGCTCCTGCTGTTGAGCTAGAGGTGGTGGACAGTTCAGCGTTTGAGTCAGAGCAGGAACCTTCAGGTAAAGTTTAAGATAAGCAAAACTAAACATGCAGGCAGCAGGCTATACTTTTTAAACAACATGTGCTTTTTATGATTTATAAGATCAGTAGTAGGACTGTGATTTTGGGGACATACAACTGATGGCTGCACAATTATAAATACAGATTATTGAACACGCTTATTTCATATTGCAGAGCAACTAGATGTGCAGAGTGAGAGAGAGAAGGATTCAGGGAAAGATGAAGGAGACAGTGAAAGCCTTGATATGCCTTTTGATTATTTTGCCCGTCCACAGTCTAAGGATTTAGATTTTTTTTTTAAGTATCACCCAATCCAAACATCTGAAAGAACCATTCCTGATGTATTCCATTCAAAAGATGGCACAAACAGAAAATGGCTGACATACAATGAAAGTAATCACTCCCTATTCTGCTCAGTATGTCTTGCATTTGCAAAACCTTTAGGCAGTGACAGTGCATTTGTCAAAGGAGGTATGCAGGCCTGGAAACATGCCCATCAGAGAGTACAGGAACATGAGAGAAGCAGTATCCATAGAGAAAGTGCAGAAGCCTTTTTTCTTAGAGTCAACAAAGCAGATATCCATACCCTTCTGACTGATAAGCAAATGACCGTCCATCGAGACCAGGTTAGAAAGAGGAGGCAGGTCTTGGAACGTGTGATTGATGTAGTGAAAGTTATTGGTAAATGTGGGCTAAGCTACAGAGGGCACAGTCATGAAGCTACAAATGACCTTGAAAACACGGCTATCAATCATGGTAACTTTCTTGAGCTCATACTTTTGCTGAGCAAGTATGATGTCTGCCTACAGGAACATGTTAGTGATTGTATTGAGAAGAAAAAGAAGCAGGTGAGAACTAAAGGAAGAGGGTCCATGGTAACTTTGATGTCCAAAACAACAGTAAATAAAGTAGTTGAATTAATAAGAAATATGATTCAACAGACAATTGCTGTTGAAGTGAGAAAGGCAGGGATGTTCTCAATACAAATTGACACAACAAAGGATTTAACATCCAAAGACCAGTGTGCAGTAGTTCTGCGATATGTTACTGATGTTGTCCACGAGAAACTCATTGCAGTCATTGACTGTGAGTCATCAACTGGACAGTACTCTGTGGAGCTTGTGAAACAGACCCTAGAGAAGATGGACATAGACATCAAAAAGTGCATTGGTAATGCAACAGACGGAGCTGCAAACATGCAGGGACAATACAAAGGTTTCTCTGCATTGCTCACAGGAGCATCACCTAACCAAGTACACATATGGTGTTACTCACATGTCCTCAACCTTGTTCTAGCTGACACTACAGGGGTTGTTGTGGCAAGTGAGTCCCTTTTCTCACTACTGAATGACATTGCAGTGTTCATTCGTGATTCCTACAAGCGCATGAAGCTATGGGAGGAAAACAGTGAGGACAAGAGACACAGACGGCTTGGTGTAATTGGTGAAACGCGCTGGTGGGCCAAAGATGAGGCCTTGAGGAAAGTATTTGGAAAGCCTGACAATGCACTTTACACAGATCTGGTCATCACTATGGAAAAAATTGAAAAGGATGTGACCATGAAACCTGTCATCCGAAACAAGGCCCAAGGGTACAAGGCTGCTCTCCTAAAGTATGAAACCATACTGACAGCTGAGATTTTCCTCAGGATTTTTGAGCAGACAACCCCTCTCTCTAAATATTTACAAACAAGTGGCATGGATATTGCTTCAGCACAGCACTTGGTGACAGGAACAGAGGAGAGCTTGAGAAAGTGTGCCCGGGACTTTCAGGGTGTAATGAGGGCAGCAGATGACTTTGTTGAATGGGCCAATAGCATTCTGGAGAAGCTTGAGGACAGTGAGGCTGAAGTTCAGACTTCTCTCCCAGAGAAGAGAATTAGAAAACACAAGAGGCAACCAGGTGAGCTGGCACAAGATGAGCCTATTGCTAATGCAGACACTGACTACAAAATCAACATCCACAATGTTGACATTGTTATTGAAAGCATTCATAGCCGTTATGCAGAAAATGCAGTGCTGTGTTCAGATGTCTCCTGCATGGATCCTAGGAATTTCCCTGAAATCAGAGAAAAAGGCCTTCCAGGGACAGCCATGAAGGAGCTCAGCAAATGCCTACTGCAATTTGATGAACGTGCCAGTCTTGAGACATTGCAGGCTGAACTGATCAGCCTTGCACAGCACTGGGAAAGATTGAAACAATCACTAATGGAGAACTACAACATTAGGGGTGCTGCCTCTAATGATGAAGCAGGGGAAGGCTCTGAGGTTCCTGATGAAAGTGTGGAGTTTGTAAGCAGAAGTTGTTCCACATGCAAAAACTGTCCAATATGCTGCTATCTCCTCCTGTCTCAGTACAATCTGCTTACTGATGCTTATCACATGCTATTACTCATGCTATTACTCAAGTTGCCTGTGAGAGGACCTTCTCCACCCTGAAGTTAGTGAAGAGCCGTCTGAGAACCGTAAGTTAAGTTAAGTTAAGTTTATTTGTGTTTGTGTTTCTGATACATTTGATATACTAGAGTTGAGCACTGAAAATACATAAAATGTAAATATTTCAACATGTGAATGTGTCTCTTATTATCTCTTTTAAAAAGCCAATTTTCTATTTGTCATTGGTTTGGTAGTATAAATGGTGTATTCCTAGTGAGTTTTTAACCCTTTCACACGTAAGTTTAAAATATACTGGCTGACCCCCCAGCGTGAGTTTTTCAAGGCGACCATTATTTAGAATGTGTCACTTTATGGTTTCCATGGTGACGCGCATCATTGCTTGTCACGTGACACACCGCAGCAACAACAGAGCTGAATGAATGATGATCTGCTTTTATGCCATTTTTCCTTTTTAATTCAAAATTTGTTAGATATGGCATGAAATATCTGATATTCCGATTGTCAAATAATATGCAAGTGGAAGTGTTTTGTTGTTTAAACACCTTTATAACGATCGCGTTAGTTCAGCTGTATGCGCGATGGGCGCCGCCATCTTAGTTTGTGCCGCAGACGCAGTTCAGAGAATCGGATCTGTTGGATTTTATACAACACGTGAATTCATCCACTTCTCCCGAAATACATAAAAGTAAGTGGCTGGTGAACTGGGAGAAGAATAGAGTAAACTTTAAAGTTACTTACACAATATGTATCTGATATGAATAAAACGTGTCTAATTATAATCAAAAGGATTATTATTGCCTCTTCCTTTGACATTAGTGTGTATTTTACAAACTCTAAATGTATTGTTTTTTTAGTACTTATATGTCTGAAATCTAAAATAAACATTATGTGGTTGAAAACACTGAAAAGTTGTGATATATGACAGCTCTGAGCGCGCCTGTCTCTGGCTCAGCGCCAGCCAACGCGCGAAAGCACATTTGAATTTAGCAGTTGATCACGTGATGCACTGACCGTTCTAATCACACCGGTGTGAGCGTACGCTCCAGGGACCAGCCTAGACTGATCACACCGGTGTGATCGTACGTGCGAAAGGGTTAAGGGTTATTTTTTTTTTATTAATTTATATTGCATCTGGTAGTCTACCTGTTACATTAATAGGGTTAGCCTACAAGTTTATCAGTCCAGTAGATTACATGAATAGGGTGGTGGTGACTGCAGCAGCAGAGGTGGCCTGGCAGTGGAGTCAAATTCCCGGCCTGAATTATTGTCCCAGTCCGCCACTGGTAATAAGTGACGCAACAATTGAGTCTTCCCGGCAGAACTTACGCTAAAGCTTTCATGTCAGTGGTCTGTTTACACTTGAGTTTTAATTTCCTTTTAAACAGCCTCTGTTCCCTTTTTTATTTATTTTTTATTTCATCCATTTGACTTATTGATGTTTGTTACATGCTTTAATTTCAGCAGTCTGACAGACACATTTGGCATACATTATTTTATAGATTGTGTAATTGATATTACACAGTTTATATATATCATTGATTTTTTGACACTAGACACACTTAGCCTACTATCTTTTTCCATGAAGGCCCTTTCAAAGAGTCTTGTCTTTAAGGCTTCCAGTCTTCACCAACTTAAATCTACCTAGATACTGATGACATCTAAATTCCATCCTCTCATCGGTAGATCATTGGCAGAGGAAACTTCTTAAAACTGGGCTGCGTTCAGCCCCAAGAAAAAGTTGCTAAACGTTTTTTAAACGGTAACGGTGGTGCGTTGAACACCCTGTTCTGATGATGCAAGAGTTGCAACTATGGCGGCTGAGAAGGCCATTCTTTGTGCTCTTTTTGAAGAATTTTCAAAGCCTGATGAAATCAGTATAAATACATGTTTAATACTGCAAAATACCCTCGATGTTACAGTCACTGCCCATGCTGTCCAGAATAAAAGAGAACATCCCAATCGAGTGAAGGGATTTGTGGAAACTGTGGTTCCTAATTTTTGTGATCCAACATTTGCCTCCCGTCCCATTACAGGATGAAAAGACAAACACCACAATCCACAATCACTCCTATATAGGCTGCCTACATGGGCCCAAGGTAGTACCCACATAGGTAATCTCTAGATGGATTATGAATGGGAAAAACATTTGGGGGTCGACTTTGATAAACCATATGTGTCAGACATGGGCAAACACAATCCATCCCTTATAGGCTGCCTACATGGGCCCAAGGTACCCACATAGGTAATCTTGTTCATTTAAAATTCAAACACATGAAAACCTTAGTGAAAAAAAATACTAAAATGTATTTGAAACATTTATTTTATGCTAAGTTTACTACAAATACATTTATATATGTATGTACTTAATACAAATACCCTGCAATTGTACTTTGGTATCCTAAATTATATACTTAAAGTAAATAAGAACAACAAATTTAGTAATTCACTTTAGTTATCACTTTAGTTAACTACGTTTAGTTAGAAGTAGTGCTGAGATTAAGTTTATTTGTGCAAAATGGAACTATTGTAATTATACTATAGGTACACTTTATTAATAGTGATATTAAAAATTTTTTTTTGTAATATTAAAAAATGTGAATTGTGATTGTGTAATAAAGAAATGCTCCAAATAAAGTTTAATTATAAAATAAATATAATTTTTAGGTGATTAGTATGAAATAAATGTGTTTTAAATATATTTTGGTATAGGTTTTTTTTTATTTATATTTTTTTTACAAGGGAAGGAGCATCGGAATGAATAAAGAGACTGATAAAACAGTAATTTACACTCTAAAACATTTGAATCTACAGAACAGTTGAGAAATATTATTGTTTTTGTAGATGCCAGTTTCTGAGTATTCTTACTTCACCTCTTCAAAAACTGGTAACTGCTATTGATAAGAGATTTGTGTACCTTTTTTTTTTTTTTTTTTTTTTTTTTTAAATATATATCAAGCACTGGAAGAAGATTTTTTGGGGGAGAACAGGCATCCAACAGAGAGACAAATCCACCACGATTATCAACTTCAGTAAGATGTTAGTCAATTTTAACCAGTGCTTCTAAATCTTACATTGGGATTAATATATTATGTAGTTAAAATTATTATACTCATCATCAAAACAGTCATTTCCTCTACCAGTAACAAATATGAGTAACTTTTATCCTTTTGTCTTTCTTTCTTCCTCTAAAGTGACAAAGAAAGGAGAACATGTCACCATCATCAGTCCTTTATTTAGTTCACTGAAGAACATCACGGGAAAGACCCTCAGACGTGTCATAACAGGATAAATGCGGCTACAGGTCAAACTATTAGATGGTTTGTTTGGTTTTGGTGTACCAATTTGCTTTTTTTAAAGATACAATTGTGTGATGTGATGTGATGTGATGTGATGTGATGTAACGTGACATACTCGGAATTTGTGCTCTTCATTCCACCCATTCAAGTGCACACACACATAGCAGTGAGTATTGAACACACACACACACTGTGAACACACACCAGACATGGTCGTGGGAAGTAGGGGTGCTGCAGACATTAAAATGCAGACATTAGCACTCTCTGACGGATGCAAAAAATAAATAAACGTATTAAAATTTTTTTTAAATGCTCCTGTTTGTTATTAACCTAAGAAGTTTATGCACGAGGAAGTTTTGAGCAAAACTAAATAATTATTAATTATTAAAATAACTCAAAAAGAATCATTGTCAATTGACGTCACGTTGAACTTCAAGGCGAAGACGTTGCAACAGTGAAGGTATCAAAAAAAAAGATCTAAAAAGAGCACGACGGAAGTCCAGAGAATACAGGAAAAGCATCCCGACACTGACCAGCTCTTCGCCAGAGCCTAGTAGGCCTGCTAGTTTTGCCTCAGAGACAGCCAAGACCTGCGGTAACAACCCTCACGAGCCCACCGCTCCTCCATGCAATGCTGCTAACACTGGTGGTGGATTTAGCACGCTAGCTGCATTTGAGGAGCCTTTCCAGCCATCTAACTTTGTTTTTCCTATAGTAGACATTTTGGAACAGAAACTTTCAATCGTGCATTCACACCAGCTTGGTTTAACAAATGGAAGTGGCTGCATTACGTTACTGAGACCAATCGAGTTTTGTGTTTTGCTTGTCTGAAAGCAATAGACAGTTTTAGGGTAGACAACCCATTCGTGTCAGGCGGCTTTGGAAACTGGCGTAAAGCCACTGCAAAATTCAAGGAACATGAACGATCAAATGGTGCGTTCAAGTCATCACGTATAGATCGTATTTACGAGTTGAACGCACTTGAACGCACCACAATGTCGTAAATAACAGTGGGGAGCTCGGGATTTTCTCTAAGCTCCGATCTTTACGAGTTGGGGGCGTGTCAGTGATTAACATGGCGGAATACACAATACGTAAAGGTATTTAGCTGTGATATTGTCAGGCTTTTCTATTTACAGCTCAGTTAGCTAATCGCCAACACAGAATATGATAGTATTATAATATAACAATGCAACATGTAACGATGAGTTGGCAGTGGCTTCATAAATTAATTAAAAACATAAAAATACAAAGTACACCTGATGCACATTTCTTTGCTCTTCATTTTCTAGAACAAGAGTTTAAGAACCTTACTGTATTTTTGTGTAATTAATTAAGAGAAAGTACTCCGCCATTTTGCTCCGACGAAAGTGACTTGAACGCACATGCCATTATAAGCACGACTTCCCATCTCGTACGTACAAACTTCCCAGGAGGACTTGAACGCACCAAAAGTTACACATGGATTCAGTTCAAAGACACGCTGCTTTGGGTAATGTGCCTATCAATGCCCTCCTGTCTGATGCTCTTGCCGAACAGCAGGGGACCGCTCAACATCTTTTGGAACTACTGTTTAGATCCATCAGATTCCTGGGCAGCAAGGAGATGCCGTTCAGGGGTGACACCACACGTGATGGAATCCTTTACGAACTGATGTTGGAACGCACCTATGATCTCCCTAAAGAACAAGAGTGGGTGATCAGAAGAGACAACTGGATGTCCAACACCATACAAAGTGAAATTATCCAACAGTTTGCCCATGCTATTCAGAGGGATATTGTTGCCCATTCATCGGAATCCAGATTTTATGGATTAACAGCTGATGGGACTACTGACGTGAGCACAACAGAGCAGTTCTCGTGTAATTTGCAATTTGTTGACGGCAGCCTGGAGTCTCAGTGTTTATTTTGGGGATTTTATAATGCACAGGACAATACTGGACAAACTCTTTTCTCCTGCATCAAGGATGTGTTTTTGAGACTGAACATTCCAATCGAACGCCTTGTAGCAAACTGCTTTGATGGAGCCAGTAATATGTCTGTCCAGGTGCTTTTCAGGAGTGCAGGCTCGCCTCAAAGAATTGTGCCCTCAGTCAATGTATGTACACTGTAACAACCACGCGCTGGATTTGGTGCTCCATGAAGTTGCTTGTGAAGTGAGCCTTGTGGCCGACACTTTGAACTTTGTACGGGGTGTTGCTACTGTAATTGGAGAATCGCCAAAGCTCAAACAGCTTTTTGAGTCGCTTTTCGGTTGCGATTAGGTTGTGGTTAATATCCTAGGCCTTTGCCCGACGAGATGGTGCGTCTGCGCCACAGCCATCAAACGTGTCTGTTTCTCTTACAGTACTCTTCTGGCTACACTCAATTTGCTGAAAGATGACAAGGAGATTCTCAGAGGGGACAGCAGATCAAAGATTGGGGAACTGTGGAACCAAGCCTGAAAAGGGAGAACATTTTTCGGTCTTCTCTGTTGCCAAGCACTGTTCGAACCCTGCTAGGCAGTGGCCCGGGGCCTGCAGAGCTCCAAAGCAAGTGCCCTTGGTGCACTTGAATGCGCAAATGTGCTCAAATGTGCTCAAATGTGCGCAAATGTGCTCAAAGACATTGTGGAGGAGATGGTCCACAAGGTTGAAGCATGTGCCTCAGAGATGGACCTGAAAATGCCAGACACCACCGCAAGAGTGAGCAGAACCCCGGGCCGCTTTCGCCAAACCATGGAACCAGAGGCAGTGGCACACAACGCAGCAACAGTGATTTGGCGACATCAGTTTTACCAGGCTGTTGACTTGGTGTCAGCGGAGCTGAAGAGACGGTTTGATCAAGAGAGTATGACACTAGCAGCGAGCCGAGAGAGGGCAGTAATAGTGGCAGCAGGAGGAGGAACTGTTGATTTGGAGCCCCTTCAGCTTCCCAAGGAGCTGGACACAGACCGCCTTAATCTCCAGCTCAAAATGCTTTGCGATGTCACCAGAGAATCTCAATGTAGCACAGTGAGAGATGTAGCATCATGCCTATCTAAGCTCCATCCTCAAACGAGAGCTCTGTTTACTGAGGCTGAAAAACTCATACAGTTGTGTCTGTGTTTACCTATATCAGTGGCCTCATCCGAGCGATCATTCTCCAACTTGCGCCGATTAAAAACATGGTTACGGTCCACCATGACACAGAAGAGACTCACACACTTGTCCCTGATGAATGTCAACACAGACATTTTGAATGCTTTGGACATCCATTCCCTCATGAGAGACTTTATCTACTCAAGACTTTAGCTCCTGAGCGCCAAGCCACATTTGGAGTAATTTAACAGGAGCACCCTGCTCAAGGTAAAACGTTTGGTTTATTATGAGCTGCCGCTGAGCAGTTTAACATAACATAACATACGCATTAATTTCACACTGATAATTTTGCTGCAGAAATGTATTTGTTTATATCAGGGTTCACCAATCTCGGTCCTGGAGGGCCGCTGTCCTGCAGAGTTTAGCTCCAACCAGCTCCAACACACCTGTTTGAATGTTTCTAGTATGCCAAATGAGACCTTGATTAGCTGGGTCAGGTGTGTTTAATTGGGGTTGGAGCTAAACTCTGCAGGACAGCGGCCCTCCAGGACCGAGACTGGTGAACCCTGGTTTATATTATTGTGTGCTGTGCAAATTGGGCTTTTGAAACGATGAAAATGTGCCTATATTTGGATATGTTCGTGTCCGCTGTGCGCTGTCAGCCTGTGGACCGTTTTAATTATTCGTAGGCTATTTTTATGTTCTTATTAGCTGTGTTCTGTGAGTGTGTGTCTGCGCCCTGACAGAGCCAGAAGTTTAAATAACGTAGGCTAATGTATATTGTCACAGGTCGGGGGGGTCAAACCAGACTGCACCCACCCCTAAAACCCAGGACCACCTCGAGGAGCGTGCCAAAGACCAGACAGACCAATAAGTAAAAGTTTAACAAGTTTTATTGAATAAATAAATTTAAAAGTCCTAATGAAGCTTCTGGGTCCCTCCCAACAGGTGCAGGGATCCAACCTCTGACCCCAGGAAGATGTGAGATTCTTCGAGGCGACTCGTGCCAGAATATGCGACTAGGGGAGGAAGAAGTCGGCTGCCAGCCCGTCTCACCGGTGAGTATCCAGGTAAGTAACTTCTTGAGATGGAACACGGACGGGGTCTCCCAGTTAAGGGGAGTCTTTCCTGGAACGGACAGGTGAGTATCCAGGTGCGTATACCTTCTCAAGGCGCGGAGCGAGATGGAGTCTCGTGGTCAAGGGGGTCTTTCCTTGGGCAGACAGGTGAGTATCCAGGTAAGCGAATTTCCTTAGATCGTTGAACAATCAAGATGTGGCCGGTACGGGCTCTGATGTCCAGGTGCGTGTACCTTTTCAAGGCGCGGAGCAAGACGGAGTCTCGTGGTCAAGGGGGTCTTTCCTTGGGCAGACAGGTGAGTATCCAGGTAAGCGAACTTCCTTGGATCGTTGAACAATCAAGACGTGGCCAGTACGGGCTCTGATGTCCAGGTGCGTATACCTTCTCAAGGCGCGGAGCGAGACGGAGTCTCGTGGTCAAGGGGGTCTTTCCTTGGGCAGACAGGTGAGTATCCAGGTAAGCGAACTTCCTTGAATCGTTGAACAATCAGGACGTGGCCGGTACGGGCACTGAGGACCAGAAGGGGGGTCTTCTTTCCAGTCAGATGAACGTCCAGGTACGTGTACCTTCTCAAGGCGTGGAGCGAGACGGAGTCTCGTGGTCAAGGGGGTCTTTCCTTGGGCAGACAGGTGAGTATCCAGGTAAGCGAACTTCCTTGAATCGTTGAACAATCAAGACGTGGCCGGTATGGGCACTGAGGACCAGAAGGGGGGTCTTCTTACCAGTCAGATGAACGTCCAGGTACGTGTACCTTCTCAAGGCGCGGAGCGAGACAGGGGAGGGGGGATTCTTCCACTAAACAAGCAGGTAGGCAGCTCAAGTATATACGTGCTTCCCTTCAGTGCGGAGACGGGAGTTTACCGCCGGATGTGAGCTCCAGTACAGCAACGAAGATCTGGCATGAGGAGACGTTGGCAGGAGAATTCCCTAGTTTAGTAGACAGAGTGAGTTATACAAGGTAGGTATGCTTTACCTTAGTGCGGGAACCAGGGCTTACGGCTGGAGTGTGTCTCCAGGGGGCAGGCGGGGGATGTGCCCAATGTATGTCTCTCCTTCAGGCAGGCACCACATAGGGGGACATTGGCAGAAGAATCTTCTAGTTGAATAGACGGAATGAATTATACAAGATATGTATGCATTTCTTTGATACAGAGACACAAGCTTACGGCTGGAGTAGGTTGTTATGGAGCAGACGGGGATGAGTCCCTTGTATGTCTCTCTTCTTCAGGCGGGCATCACATACCAGGGCATTAACAGAGGAATTCTCTATTGAACAAGCAGAGTGAGTTATGCACATACATACAGGCTGTTCCTCGATACAGAGACAAAGCTTACGGCTGGAGTGTATCGCTGTATAACAGACGAACGGGGGAATCTTCTTACTGTGAGTCTCTCCTTTCAGCAGACATCACATAAGGGAATAATCACAGGAAGCTTCTCTATTGAACAGACAGAGTGAGTTACACACATACATGCAGGCTGTTCCTCGGTACAGAGACAAAGCCTACGGCTGGAGTGTATCACTGTATAACAGACGAACGAGGAAATCTTCTTACTGTGAGTCTCTCCTTTCAGCAGACATCACATAAGGGAATATTCACAGGAAGCTTCTCTATTGAACAGACAGAGTGAGTTATACACTTACATGCAGGCTGTTCCTCGGTACAGAGACAAAGCTTACGGCTGGAGTTTATCACTGTATAACAGACGAACGAGGGAATCTTCTTACTGTGAGTCTCTCCTTTCAGCAGACATCACATAAGGGAATAATCACAGGAGGCTTCTCTATTGAACAGACAGGGTGAGTCATACAGGCACGCACATTCTTCCAACATGCAAGAGGTGAGATATTTAACACCCAAAGTCCCTCTTCAACAGTAGCGGATGAGAATAAAAGACGGGGAGAGCACAGCGGCTAATATATGATCCCCATACACTGCAACCTCACTTCAAACCCGTACTGTGTGACACATCAATTCAAGCACTGCATATCCACTCCTTCTCTCAGTGAAATAAGGCCAGCACTCACCCAATGATCAGACTCTCCACTGTCGTACTGAATCAGTTCTCATCAGATATCGAGGGGATTCGGATACCTCCTCACACTCACTCACACTCAGACGGAGAGAAACAAGAGTTCAATGATAGTTCAATCCAGCCACTCTCTGTGACAATTACACTCGTGATCAATACACTTCATGACTTCATATTTAGCTCAGTGCAGGTGCATACATTCCATAAGATACAATATCATCCTACTTATCTTCCGTCCAATGAAGATGGAATTCTCCAGTCTTCACTCACTTTCCGTTTCTTTTATACACACCAGTTGTCTATCCGGCTTCGGCATCAATCTCCCACACCTGATGTGCATTTGTCATTATCCCCGTCGTCATGGCGACTGAACGCATAACCGGAACCGTCCTGGTGTTACCATGCCACGGTCCCGGGGGGAACACAACTTCCGCGGAACTTAGTTCCGCCTCCATTTAGTCACCTTGTGACATATATGTGCTGTTAAAAATATTTGCTTTTGTGGATATGTTCTTGTCCGCTGTGCGCGACAACCTTTTGGACCTGTTTAACTATGTCTTGGCTATTTGTACGTGTCTGCTGTGTGCAACGGAGTCTGGTTACAAGATTGGTATAAATATGTTTGATTCTTATTAGTGTGTGTTTACTTTGTTATTAGACTTTGTAGCGATAATGAGTATGAACCAAACACAGACTAATTTTCTTCCAGAAAATGAATTCAAACTTTCGAACAAAGGGGAAGAGTTGTTCAGAATGTCTCATGATCATCATCCATCTTTGCCACCAGTCTGGCTATTTAAAAGAGACCCCCAGCACTAACGAAATAACTGGTCAATGCTAGCTTTGTGGCCGACTACTGACCGGTCTCAAACAAGAGTCCTCACATTCCAGACTCAAATTACCCAACCCAGAGCCATGAATCATTCACAGTCTCCAGAAAGTCTGCTAACCAAAGACTTTTATTGGTTAACTTTAAGGAAGAACGTTGTCAACGTTTGATAGTTTTGCAAGACAGATCGGTTCAGAAGATGGGACTGCTCAGGGCCCTAACAAGAGGTCACATGACCCCTGAGACTAACAGACCCCATCTTTCTTAAGGAAGGAGATGAACAAAACAGACGTCAGCAGGAACTATACATGACCTCAGATTGGAATTTCTCAAACCCCATAAACTTTACACACCAACACACTTTACATATCAAAATGCATAAAACTCATCCCAGAACAATTCTTGACTGACCTATAATCAGACTATCGTACATAATTCTTTGTTGTCTACAACCTAGTATATGTGTATATGTGTCTACACTTGGTTATATCCCATGTAAGTCATTTAATGGTTAGAACTGTTAGATGTTTGAATGAAAGTGTGTTGTGTTTCATATCAGTATGGCCGTATGCTCGTGATTCAAAAGATGGCTTGATTGAAATCTGTGTAAAATGTTTCGTATTCTTATAATAGTAATGATGTCTAAACTATGGCCTCTGTACTCTCTGCTAGAGCTTGGAAAGTAAGGAGGTCCCAGATAATGCTTGATTTACGATGAGACAAACAAAGCCAGTGTCTAATTGGTCCGATCTCTTCAGGAGGAGGGACAAACTTTGAGTTTAAAATCTTAGACCCGAAACAAAGCTCTCTCTCTGTGCTGCTCTATCTCTGCGTTCTCGCTCAAGAAACTCTCTGCTATCACTCTCAAGAAGTGTGATGCAGAACCAAAAATGCAGCAGGAGATGAAGATCTAAACCAGACTACTAACCATGTAAACGCAGAGACAAAGAACCCAAATTAAGATCAGAATAATGGGTTCAACAGCTTTATTCAAGCCATCTTACTACTCTTGTCTAAGTTTCCTTTTCTTTTCTAAGTTTTCCTTTATTTTCCGTTGTGAGTCTCGGTTCTAAGTTAAGTTTTGCGGCAAAGTTTCGGTCCACGTTTCTTCTGCAAAGCCAGCTTCAAACAAAGACTTTCATTCCGCCAACACCACGTGACGGGCCGCCCCAGACACCTATCCAGGCACAAGGAGACCAGCCAACGAACCCGGGGAAACCCCCTTTTATGCAACGAAGGGAATTCCCAAAAAGGAACGCAAAGACAAGCAAGTACCTCCAGACTAAAAGCTGAACTGGTGTATTGATATAAATTTAATAACCTGTCTAAGAAACGATAAAAGGGTTAAACTAATGATTTTTGGTTCATTCAGGTTGTGTTTTTTAAGTGCATATAGAATCTTGAGATTTCATCATCTCACTCATCATCATCTCACTCTTTCCTCACTCTCTTCCTTTCTGCAACTCGTATGAATGTGTGTGTGCATGTGTTTGTGTTAGATATTAGCTTTATGTGTTAGTATATAATCAATAAAGTATTGTTTGTATTTGAAAAGAGATTACTTGTGTTATCTGCTTACGAATTTATTGTCTTGAACTTCGATCTAAGTTACCTATGCTTTTACTTTTTATTTATTTCTTAATTTACTGGTAGCTAGGGATTATTCTTTCTTGGCCAGGAAGATATTACATTTCCTAGAGTTAATAACTGTTTATGCTTTCTGTTCATTGGATGAACTGATCAAATGATCATATTATTGATTCTGCTACAGTGAATTCTGAAAATAATTAAAATAATTAATTATTGATCATAATTCGTTATGAATAATAATTAATCATATTTATACGGGCGTATAAACGCTACAACTTAGACATTATTAAGGGGTGTCCACCTGACACGCAAAAAATGCACCTCCCACTACAGCACCCCCAACTTAAAACCTCTTCCCACGGCCCTGCACCCAGAGCTGTGTGCAGCTGTTTTTGCTGCAGCGCCCAGAGCTATTGGGGACCATTTGTTCATGTTGTCTGAATGTTTTATAATGGCAAATGTTGGTACAATTTAAATGTGTTTTGTTTAATATTGTTTAAAGGAATTGTAAAAATTTAATATTTAGTTTTAAGGACTTATCAGCCCACTCCACGCCACCCCACCCCAGATTGACCAAGGATCCAGATGAGTACTGGCAATTTGGTGGAGGATTGTTCTTTATCTACTACACTGCACTGTCACTTCTGGTATGATTCATTAACCTTTAGTTATGTGTGAGGTGTTTTGATTTTACTTCATTTAATACAATTTACAAAATTCGATTTTACATAATTTACTTAGAGTAGTTCACTTTAAAATTAAAATTACCCCATGATTTACTCACCCTCAAACCATCTTAAGTGTTTATGACTTTCTTCTTTCAGACGAATACTATCAGAGTTATATTACTAAACACCCTGACGCTTCCGAGCTTCGTAATGGCAGTGAATGGCAACCATCAGTTTGAAGCTCAAAAAAGTGCATCCATCCATCATAAACAAACTCCACACGGCTTTGGGGGGGTTGATAAAGGCCTTCTGAAGCAAAGCCATGAGTTTGTGTAAGAAAAATATCACTGGTTCACCAGTTCAAATGTGCCGCACAAACGGTTAAATTCTGACTGAATCAAGGGCCTAAAGTCACTTTTTCCTAACTTTGTGATGATGCTGATTGTTGTAATGTCTTTATATTTAGGTCAGTGGTCTGTTTACACTTGAGATTTAATTTCCTTTTAAACAGCCTCTGTTCCCTTTTTTTTTTCTTTTTTTTCTTTTTTTTTCATCCATTTAATTTATTGATGTTTGTTATATGCTTTAATTTCAGCAGTCTGACAGACAAATCTGGCATAAATTATTTCATAGATTGTGTAATTGATATGGTACAAATCTTCACTGTTTATATATATCATTGATGTTTTGACACTATTAGACACACTTACTATCTTTTTCCATGAAGGCCCTTTCAAAGAGTCTTGTCTTTAAGGCTTCCAGTCTTCACCAACTTAAATCTACCTAGATACTGATGACATCTAAATTCCATCCTCTCATCGGTAGATCATTGGCAGAGGAAACTTCTTAAAACTGGGCTGCGTTCAGCCCCAAGAAAAAGTTGCTAAACGTTTTTTAAACGGTAACGGTGGTGCGTTGAACACCCTGTTCTGATGATGCAAGAGTTGCAACTATGGCGGCTGAGAAGGCCATTCTTTGTGTTCTTTTTGAAGAATTTTCAAAGCCTGATGAAATCTGTATAAATACATATTTAATACTGCAAAATACGCTCGATGTTACAGTCACTGCCCATGCTGTCCAGAATAAAAGAGAACATCCCAATCGAGTGAAGGGATTTGTGGAAACTATGGTGTTTATTATAAAACATCTAATTATTGTGATCCAACATTTGCCTCCCATTTCAGGATGAAAAGACAAACACCACA
Organism: Abramis brama; assembly: GCF_963993115.1. Taxonomy (NCBI): domain Eukaryota; kingdom Metazoa; phylum Chordata; class Actinopteri; order Cypriniformes; family Leuciscidae; genus Abramis; species Abramis brama. The sequence goes on from NC_139978.1 coordinate 14,410,642, forward strand.
ATCCACAATCACTCCCATACAGGCTGCCTACATGGGCCCAAGGTAGTACCCATATAGGTAATCTCTATATGGGTTATGTATTGGAAAAAAATACGGGGCCCACTTTGATAAACCATATGTGTCAGACAGGGCAAACACAATCCGTCCCATATAGGATTGGGACGTCCCTACATGGGCCCAAAGTAGTACCTACATAGGTAATCTTGTTCGTTTAAAACTCAAACACATGAAAACCTTAGTGAAAAAAATACTAAAATGTATTTGAAACATTTATTTTATGCTAAGTTTACTACAAATACATTTACATATGTATGTACTAAATACAAATACCCTGCAATTGTACTTTGGTATCCTAAATTATATACTTAAAGTAAATAAGAAGAACAAATTTTGTACTTAATGCACTTTAGTTATCTGTAAGTAGTGGTGATGTTAAGTGTATTTGTGCTAAAATGGAACTATTGTAAGTATACTTTAGGTACACTTTATTAATAGTGATATTATTCTTTTTTATTATTCTTTTTATATATATATATATTAAAATGTGCATTGTGATTGTATAATAAAGAAATGCTCCAAATTAAGTTTAATTATAAATTAAATATAAGTCTTTGGTGATGTGACAGTAAATATGTTAATGGCTTTGAAGTATAATTAGTATGAAATAAATGTGTTTTAAATATATTTTGGTATAGGTTTTTTATTTATTTTATTTGTTTACTAGGGAAGGAGCATCCGAATGAGTAAAGTGACTGATAAAACAGTAATTTACACTCTGAAACACTGAAATCTACAGAAGAGTTGAGAAATATTATTGGTCTTAATCTCTTATGTTTTTGTAGATGCCCATTTCTGAGTATTCTTACATCACCTCTTCAAAAACTGGTAACTGCTATTGATAAGAGATTTGTTTACTTATATATATATATATAGATCATACAATACTCTTAGATCGACTACAAAATTATACTGGTGTTCAAGGACAAGCATTAAGCTGGTTTAGATCATACTTATCTGACCGCTACCATTTTGTCTATTTAAATGGAGAAAAATCGATCATAACTCCAGTAAACTATGGAGTGCCGCAGGGATCTGTGTTAGGCCCTCTGTTATTCTCAATATATATGATGCCACTTGGAAATATTATAAGGAAACATGGAATTAGTTTCCATTGTTATGATGATGACACTCAAATATATATTTCATCACGGCCGGATGAAAACGCTTATTTATCCAAATTGACAGAGTGTGTTAAAGATATAAAAGATTGGATGACGCGTCATTTTCTTTTATTAAATCCAGACAAGACAGAGGTAATACTTATCGGTTCAAAAAACCGCCCACAGAACCTCTCACAATACAACTTTGACATCGTAGGATGTCCTGTTACTTTATCCTCTACAGTAAAAGACCTGGGTGTTATACTCGATTGTAACCTGTCTTTTGAAAATCATATTTCGTATGTTACAAAAACGGCCTTTTTCCACCTTAGAAACATTGCTAAGCTACGTAATATGCTATCAGTTTCTGATGCAGAAAAGTTAGTTCATGCATTCATGACCTCGAGACTAGATTACTGTAATGCTTTATTAGCCGGTTGTCCTGCATCCTCAATAAACAAGCTACAGTTAGTCCAAAATGCAGCCGCTAGAGTTCTTACTAGATCAAGAAAATATGATCATATAACACCGATTTTATCATCACTACATTGGCTACCTATAAAGTTCCGTATTAATTATAAGGTATTGCTACTGACTTATAAAGCCCTAAACGGCTTAGCTCCAGTCTATTTAACGGATCTTCTATCACCCTATAATCCATCGCGCTCTTTAAGATCAATAAATTCGAGGCTTTTGGTCATACCTAGGATATCCAGATCAACCAAAGGAGGGAGAGCATTTTCACATTTGGCTCCAAAACTCTGGAATAGCCTTCCTGATACTGTTCGTTACTCGGACTCACTCTCCCAGTTTAAAACTAGATTAAAGACGCATCTTTTTAGCCAGGCATTCATATAATATTGTTAATCTCACAGTTTCAAACTACAATCCGGCCTCTAGTTCATAAATGCCAGAGGAGAACTGGCCCCCGACTGAGCCTGGGTTCTCCCAAGGTTTTTTTTTCTCCATTAGGTCACCTGATGGAGTTTTAGGACACCATTAGGTCACTTGATGGAGTTTTTCGGTTCCTTGCCACTGTTGCCTTTGGCTTGCTCAGTTGGGGATATTTTGGGGATATTTAATTTTATTCTATCAATCAATAAATTCCACTAGAAACAAACTTTGTTGTATTATTTTATTTTAATACTGTGAAGCTGCTTTGATACAATCTGTATTGTAAAAAGCGCTATACAAAATATACTTGATTTGATATATATATATTAAGAGTTCATATGCAAAAGCCTCTAAGTGCCATCTGAAATTTTCTTCTAGAATGATCTTTTTTCAGTAATTTCACTTAAATGGCAATGAAAATTACCTATTAATTGTCATTTAAGGGAAATTACTGTACTTAAATATACAAGCTTGATAAAAAATGATCATTCTATGAGAAGATTTCAGATGGCACTTAGAGGCTTTTTCATCTGAACTCTTCATATATATATATATCTAGCACTGGAAGAAGATTTTTTTGGGGAGAACAGGCATCCAACAGAGAGACAAATCCACCACGATTATCAACTTCAGTAAGATGTTAGTCAATTTTAACCAGTGCTTCTAAATCTTACAAAGGGATTCATATATTACGTAGTTAAAAGTATTATAATCATCATCAAAACAGTCATTTCCTCTACCAGTAACAAATATGAGTAACTTTTTATCCTTTTTTCTTTCTTCCTATAAATTGACAAAGAAAGGAGAACATGTCACCATCATCAGTCCTTTATTTAGTTCACTGAAGAACATCAAGGGAAAGACCCTCAGACGTGTCATAACAGGATAAATGTGGCTACAGGTCAAACTATTAGATGGTTTGTTTGGTTTTGGTGTACCAATTTGCTTTTTTTTAAAGCTACAATTGTGTGATGTGATGTGATGTGACGTGACATACTCGGAATTTGTGCTCATCATTTCACCCATTCAAGTGCACACACACAGCAGTGAGTATTGAACACACACACACACACACACACACACACACACAGCCATGTTTATGTGATTTGTGAGGACATTCCATAGGCGTAATGGTTTTTATACTGTACAAACTGTATATTCTATCCCCCTACACTGCCCCTATCCCTAAACCTACCCATCACAGGAAACATTCTGCATTTTTACATTAAAAAAAAAACACTGCTTAGTATGTTTTTAAAGCCATTTGAAAAATGAGGACCCCCAAAATGTCCTCATATATCACCTATTTTCCCGAGTGTCCTCATTTGCAGGTGTGTTATTGTCACAGGTCGGGGTGGGCCAAGCCAGACTGCACCCACCCCTAGACCACTATCACCCAGAGGAGCGTATCAAAGGAGGAGGCAGGAGGCAGGAGTAAAAGGAATAACAACTTTATTTTGTATTAAAAAGCAATTAAGAAGTCCTAGTCTAAAATTCCTTGTCCTCTCCTTCCCAAGGACCCAGAGCAGCACCGCCGCGAGTATGAACCGGCGAAACTCCCAATGGGAGACCGTTGGACAGGTGAATGTCACAGGTGAGTAGAGAGTACAGAGCTCACTTCCTTCACAGACTGGCGTCAGACTCACAGTGGGAGAGCGTTGGACAGGTGAATATCACCGGTGAGTAGAGGGAACAGAGATCACTTTCTTCACAGACTGGCGTCAGACTCACAGTGGGAGAGCGTTGGACAGGTAAATATCACAGGTGAGTAGAGAGAACGGAGGTCACTTCCTTCACAGACTGGCGTCAGACTCACAGTGGAAGAGCGTTGGACAGGTGAATATCACGAGTGAGTAGAGGGAACAAAGATCACTTTCTTCACAGACTGGCGTCAGACTCACAGTAGGAGAGCGTTGGACAGGTGAATATCACAGGTGAGTAAAGAGAACGGAGGCCACTTCCTTCACAGACTGGCGTCAGACTCACAGTGGGAGAGCGTTGGACAGGTGAGTATCACAGGTGAGTAGAGAGAACGGAGGCCACTTCCTTCACAGACTGGCGTCAGACTCACAGTGGGAGAGCGTTGGACAGGTGAGTATCACAGGTGAGTAAAGAGATCAAGGCTCGGCTGCAGCAGACTCACAGTCGCAGGCTGAACGGGGCTTCTCTAGAACAGACAGAATCAACTTCAACAACAGTGTATAGTTCTCATGTGTGTTGCAGGGGACAGATAACTTCACACCATGCAGGTAGGCTTAGGGCTGCAGCAAACTCACGGTCGCAGGCTGAACAGGGCTTCTCTAGAACAGACAGAATCAACTTCAACAGCAGTGTATAGTTCTCACGTGTGTTGCAGGGGACAGTTAGCTTCACACCATGCAGGTAGGCTTAGAACTGCAGCAGACTCACAGTCGCAGGCTGAACGGGGCTTCTCTAGGACAAACAGAATCAATTTCAACAGCAGTGTATAGTTCTCACGTGTGTTGCAGGGGACAGATAACTTCACACCATGCAGGTAGGCTTAGAGCTGCAGCAGACTCACAGTCGCAGGCTGAACGGGGCTTCTCTAGGACAGACAGAATCAACTTCAACAGCAGTGTACAGTTCTCACGTGTGTTGCAGGGGACAGATAACTTCACACCATGCAGGTAGGCTTAAGGCTGCAGCAGACTCACAGTCGCAGGCTGAACGGGGCTTCTCTAGGACAGACAGAATCAACTTCAACAGCAGTGTCCAGTTCTCACGTGTATTGCAGGGGACAGGTAACTTCACACCATGCAGGTAGGCTTAGGGCTGCAGCAGACTCACAGTCGCAGGCTGAATGGGGCTTCTCTAGGACAAACAGAATCAATTTCAACAGCAGTGTATAGTTCTCACGTGTGTTGCAGGGGACAGATAACTTCACACCATGCAGGTAGGCTTAGAGCTGCAGCAGACTCACAGTCGCAGGCTGAACGGGGCTTCTCTAGGACAGACAGAATCAACTTCAACAGCAGTGTACAGTTCTCAACAGCAATTACACAGTTCTCACATGGGGTGAACGTTATCTCACAGAGGTTCTTCTTTCTGAGCACCGCACGTAGATGTAAGCAATCTCACTCAGTTCTCATGGTAAATAGTAGATCCCCAGGGCACATGGGCAGTTGCGGGGCAATAACAGGTATTCTTCCACACACACACACTGCAATCCAACTCTAAACATGTATTCGTGAGGGGAAACGTCAATTTACACACGGCAATTCCACTCTTCCAGTGCGCATAAGGCCAGCACTCACCCACAGCTCCTGGTCTACCGGACTGATGATCGCCAGGGGCGGACAGAACACTCGAGAGATTGGTCTTCACGGTCACAGACGGACTTCACTCTGCTGGACTCCAATCGGAGAGAGGAGATGAGGAAATCAACAGGAATCAATATTTCACTCGGTGAAGGGTGTACACGTGCTCCAAACACTTCAATCCAATACCCAATTTAGTGTAAAACACATGCAGTTATGAGATTCAGTCTGATAACTACTCATCTCTCTCTTCCCCAGCTCAGTCAGCGAATTTCACTCCTCTTGACCGTCCCCGGGTCCTCTCAAATAACACTCCTTTTCCTTCAGGACGACCCCTCAACTGCAGTTCCATAAACAAATCCCCACGGGAGAGAAGCCACCAACAATCAGGGGGAAGAACAATCCAGATCAACGGGGCAGAAGAACAGCGCAACACCACACAGCACAACCCAGCCTTCTTCTTCTTCTTCTTGCTTTTTTACGGCGGATCGCAGACAGATATGTGCATTACCGCCATCTATCTAGGAAATGGACCATTGACACTTCCTAAACTATAACCTCTATTTACCCGCACAGAGGCTTCATAGAGTTTCATCCGGCGCTGCGTGTTCAGCTCCTCCGTCTACTCTCAGCCCCCATGACAGGTAGAAGAAAAAAAAAAAAAAAAAAAAAAAAAAAAAAAAAAAACACCCTTATTTAAATGCGCTTATTTAACCCAGTATTTCCCAAATATTCTACCATTAGATTAATTATACTCCTATCTGACTTTAATACATTTTGAATAGTGAACTTAACTCCTATATTATTTAATTCCTCCTTCAACTCTTTCCTTTCAACATTATATCTCCTACAGTGCATTACTACATGTTCAACTGTTTCATCAACTTCACATTCCTCACATAAACCTGTTGGACTCTTACCTATTAAATGCAATGTACTATTCAATCTTGTATGTCCCAATCTTAATCTTGTAATCATATTCTCCTCATACCTACACCTACCTGATACTCTTCCTTTACCCACTATTGGCTCTATTTGATGCATATGTCTACCTTTTATTTCATTATCCCAATATTGCTGCCATATTTTCAGAATATTTTTTTTAATAATTGACTTAATTTCTGACCTACTAAATAAAATCGGTATATCTACTATATCTCGTTCTATTGCCTTTTTTGCTAATGCATCAGCCTCCTCATTACCTCTCAGCCCAATATGTGCTGGAACCCACAAAAACTGTACTTCTAAACTAGCTTGTTTGATTGAATATAATTCTTGAATTATCTCTATTACCATATCCTGTCTTGTTTCTGACTTCATCTCCTTCAAACTTATTAGAGCTGAACTACAATCTGAACATACTACTGCCTTGGATATTTTAACTTCCCTAATCCACCTTATTGCCATAATTATTGCAAACATCTCTCCAGTATACACCGATAAACAATCTGATATCCTTTTATTCTCATACACTTTAACCTTTGGAATAATGAATGCAGAACCCACATGATCAGTTTTTGGATCTTTTGATGCATCTGTAAAAATGTGCATATATTCCCCATATCTTGACCCAATATACTCCCTTACATTATATACTTCTGTTTCATATGAACCTTCCTTTTGTCTTTTTTCTAATAAACTTAAATCTACTTCTGGTTGGGGCATAACCCATAATGGTACTGGAGATAAAGGAATTATTGGAGCATATCCAACCTCCTCCAATCTCATATCTCGAACTAATTTCCCCACACTCCATCCAAAACTATTACCCTCTCTCTTCTCATGTTCCCAGCTAGGACTCATTACCTTCCTTGTTGGATGATCCTCTCTCTGTCCTCTCAAATTTGCCCAATAAGATACCATTAATTGCTGTCTTCTTATCTGCAAGGGCATTTCACCCATCTCTACCTGAAGAGCCGAAACTGGAGAAGTTGGAAATGCTCCGCAGCAAATTCTTAGTGCTTGAGATTGAATTCTTTCTATTTTAACTAAATGAGATTTATTTGCAGAACCATATACAATACAACCATAATCCATTATAGATCTTATCATAGATATATATATAGTTTTTAAAGCCAAACTATCTGCTCCCCATTCCTGACCTGAAATACATCTCATTACATTCACAACTCGCTTACATCTTCCCACCATTTTCTCAATATGCTCTTTCCAAGTTAATCTAGTATCAAACCAAACTCCTAGAAATCTTACTGTACTTACACGCTCTAATTCTTTTTTGTATAATTTTAACTTAACATCCATATTCCTCCTCATTTTAGTAAAAACTATTATTTTTGTCTTTTCCACTGAAAACTTAAAACCATTTTCCCCTGACCACTTTTCTACTTCATTTAGAGCACATTGCATTTTCTTTATGTTATACTCCATATTCTTTCCTCTAAACCAGATAGCCCCATCATCAGCAAACAATGATTTCCCCATACTTCTATCAATCCTTAAAAAAACATCATTAATCATAATAATAAATAAAAGTGGACTTATTACACTGCCCTGAGGTGTACCATTATCAACTATTCCACTTGAAGATATTGCTCCACCCACCTTTACTCTAATACTTCTTCCAATTAAAAACTCTTTAATCCAATTATACATTCTTCCTTTTATACTCATCTTCTGTAACTTTATTAGTAACCCCTCTTTCCACAACATATCATAGGCCTTTTCTATATCAAAGAAAACAGCAATAACACTTTCCTTATTTATAAATGCCTTTCTTATTTCATCTTCTAAAAATACTATTGGATCCATAGTCCCTCTGCCACACCCAAACCCACTTTGATAAGAAGAAAACCAATTCATTTTTTCCAAATGATAAGTCAATCTATCAGTTACCATTCTCTCCATTACCTTACATAAATGAGAAGTTAAAGCTATTGGACGATAATTTATAGGATTACTTGGATCTTTCCCAGGCTTTTTAATAGGTATAATTAATGCTTCCTTCCAACTTTGGGGAATTATACCTTCCATCCATATTCTATTATAAAATGTTAAAATCACTTCCATAGAAATTTCACTAAAATGCTTCATCATACAATAACTAATTCCATCCACTCCTGTAGTAGACTGTTTCATTCTTCTTACTGCATTCTTTAACTCACTCATAGAAAATGATACATCTAACAAATTATCTTCAGCCTCTTTTTTCTTCTTTATTTCAGAATATTCCTTCATCACACACTCTCTCATTTCCTTACTCTGTTCAGTCAAATTCTCAGAGCTATTTACTTTAATAAATGCCTTTAAAAACATTTCCACTTTATCTTCATCCTCCACAGCTATTTCTCCCTCCATAGACCAACGCTACTTTTGCGCCATCCAAGGGTAACGCCCCTTTTTGGGGGAAAACAAACGGATTCCCCTGAGAACAGAACGCGCTCTAGATCTGCAAGGTTTCTTGATAGCATAAATGGCACAAACATACAAACTCTCTTTGCTTGCCGAGGACCGTGAGCAGTATTTAAAGAAGCTACTGGATACGGGGTTACAGAGGTGTCCCTTTGAAATGGTCGAAAACTTGATTAATGACCCCACGCAGTGGCCAAATATGGACTATTCAGACATCAACCACTATCTCGTGGAATCACCAAGTTAAGTGCTAGCCTATTTTTTTGTCATTAACACACTCACAGTTTGACAAACTAGACGATGAGGCCATGTCTAGAGGAGACGGTGGTTTACTTGGATTATATTTCACTTGATTTTTTTAGCTATTGACAGTTTTGTTGTCGACTAAAGTTAGCTATACTAGTTAGAAAGATTAGCTCTCACTAGGCACGCTACCGTGGCTGTTAACTGATTTTACTGTTTAAATAGTAGCAGGCTAGGACTAAAGTGGACTTGGCTGCTGGTGTCTAGAAAGTGCTAGGGCTTTGAAAGTTGTAAAAAGGTTCACAGTGTACGGCACCAATGTATGTATGGGCCGGGGCTGTCAAATTGGATGTTGTGAACTTACTCAACTACATTACGCTATCCTATCTAGCCTAGAAGACTTGATCTACTGCCGTTCGTGTTGTGTAACGTTAGCCCAGAGCAGTGGTTGTCGGAAAGTCATATTTTACAACTTTCAAAGTCCTAGCACTTTCTAGACACCAGCAGAAACGAAGGTAGCGTGCCTAGTGAGAGCTAATCGCGTAGCTGCTAGCAGCTTCGTCTTTCTAACTAGTATAGCTAACGTTAGTCGACAACTATGTCAATAGCTAAAAAAATCAAGTGAAATATAATCCAAGTAAACCACCGACTCCTCTAGACATGGCCTCATCGTCTAGTTCAGGGGTTCTCAATCCTGGTCCTCGAGGGCCACTTTCCTGCAGAGTTTAGCTCCAACACTAATCAAACACACCTGAACCAGCTAATTAAGCTCTTCAGGTTTACTAGAGAGCTAAAGGCAGGTGAGTTTGATCAAGGTTGGAGCTAAACTCTGCAGGAAAGTGGCCCTCGAGGACCAGGATTGAGAACCCCTGGTCTAGTTTGTCATACTGTGAGTGTGTTAATGACAAAAAAAAATAGGCTATATTTGGTAATTCCACGAGATAGTGGTAGATGTCTGGATATATTGGATTGGGGATGTAAAAAAAATGTCTTGCATCACAATAAGTGTATTGATTGTCAAAACATTTTAGTAACTAAACAAAATTGTATTAAGTTTAGTGACAACATGTTACAATGTTTACATGGTACAATTTCTGATAAGCTATGTTTTTTTTTTTATTATACCTTGACACAAATTTCACAATAAAGTTCAGATCTTGTGATTTGATTCAATATTGACTCATCTGGATAAATATTAGGTAACGTAGGCCTACACAAGATAGACGTACATTTTTCTCAAGAGAAAAAAAACTCACCTAATGCTGTAAACATAGCCTAGAGAGCCCTATCTAGTATTATTTAAGATTAAAAATAACTCAAATTAAATATAATGCATTTTTTATTATAACAACCTTATTTAATGATATAAGTAAAAATATAATAAATATAATATAATAAATATGTAATAGTAGCCATACACATATTTAGCAAACTACTCTCTATAGCTCCTTTTTTTTTTAGCTTAACTTTAACTAACGTGCTAGCTTATATTATGGTCATTAAATGGATTTCCTGAGGCAAATGTTATGTGACAGCTGTTCAGTTGACCCTTTCCGCGGTTGAAAAACACTGATTGATCGATATTATGTATGAGGAAAATACATTTCGGTAAGTTGTACTGTATCTTTCAACGTTGTTCATTCGTGTTTATTTACTATTAGCTAGTAGAGATGATCGTTCACGTTCCGCTAGGGATCTGTCATTTACAAGTACCAAAACGGTATTTAGTGTTTGAATTTCGTAATAAAATTGACAGAATCTGATTTTTTAGATAAAGATTTTTTTATATCATAAATAACCTGCTCTGTTGTGCCATTTTTGCTATCAAGAAACTTGGCAGATCTAGAGCGAGTTCTGTTCTCAGTCAGAGGAATCCGTTTGTTTTCCCCCAAAAAGGGGCGTTACCCTTCGATGACGCAAAAGTAGCGTTGGTCTATACTTAAAACTGGATATCCATTACTCTTTTGAATCCCTCTCATTTTCTTAATCATGCCCCATACCTCCTCTACTGGTGTATTCTTCCCTATTTCATCACAATAAGCCATCCAATACTCTTTCTTAGTTTTCCTTACAATCTTCCTTACCTCAGCTTGTGCTCTTTTATACTCTATTAAATCTTGAAAATTATGAGTTTTCTTAACTATCCTAAATGCTTTCCTTTTCCTTCTTATTGCACTAGCACACTCTTCATTCCACCACGGAACTATCTTATTCTTCCTACCTCCTTTCCCTTTTGGTATATATTTATTAGCTGCTCCTTGAATGGCATGAACAATATCATCACTTATCATTTCTACAGATCTATCTGATTCTATTATAATATTCTTTAATCCCTCTTCACTCAGATTCATGAATTCTTCCCAATTCGCTTTATCAAACCTCCATCTACCAATATTTCCTTGACTCACCTTACTTACTCTCACATTTACACTAACATATATCATTATTGGATAATGATCACTTCCAATAGTATCTTGTCGCAATATTTCCCACTCAGCACTCCCTGCAATTGAATCAGACACCACTGTTAGATCTAGCACAGACTCTTTACCTGTAGCCACATCTACTCTTGTACTACCCCCATCATTCAGACATACCAAATTCCTCCGATCTATCAAATCTTCCATCACCATTCCATTACAATCTGTCACTAAACCTCCCCATAACATACTCTGTGCATTAAAATCCCCACACCAAATCACCCTCTCTTCATTAAGACCCTCTATTTGTTCTAACTCACTCAACACTAATTTCTTACAAGGATTATAAAAGTTTATTATTACATACTTTTGTCCATTCACCCATACCTCCACTACAACATACTCTTGTGCTACACCTTTACCTAATGATCTATATTGCATACCTTCCTTAATCAGAGTAATACACCCCCCACCATTACCCTCCTCTCGATCTCTTCTCTCACTCACATATCCTTTAATAACAAAATCAAATCTAGGTTTAAGCCATGACTCTTGTATACATATCAAATCCGGTTTAACTTCCATCTCATTAATAACACTTTTAAACTCCAATCCATTAGCCACAAGACTTCTTGCATTCCACTGTAAAATTAAAATCATCCTCCTATCCAAACCATGCTTCCTGGCTTGACTGTGTCTCATTAATCAGCCCATCCCTAACCATTACCCATGTTATGTCCTTTACTCCCAAGAATCTCTCTGCTGCCTTGACTATAATTTGAATCTTAGCTGTCTTCTTTTCAGTTTGTGCAGTACAATTAATTACTTCAGCTATGAACAACAAGAAATTAACTTTACTTACAATCATTGTCTCTTCTGTAATCCTATCTTCCACCTCTGATGTTTTCTCACTTCTCCTCTCTTTTTGCACATCCCTCTCTCTTTCTTTCTCTTTACTCCTTGTATCAACCACTTTAACAGCTTCTGCATATGTTATATTCCTCTTAGCTCTCTCATTCTGTACCTCAATTACTCTCTTTCTCACCTCACATCCTCCATACGCAACACTATGATCCCCTCCACAGTTACAGCATTTTGGTCCTGCTCCTTCACATTTGCCATAATCATGCTCCCCCCCACATCTTGCACATCGTTTCTTAGCCTTACACACCATAGCCACATGCCCGTACTTTTGACAATTATAACATCTTAATGGAGGAGGCACAAAAGGCCTTACTGAGTAACTGATAAATCCAAGCTTGACCTTATCCGGCAAAATAACTCCATCAAACCTAAGCTCCACCGAAAGACTCTCAACTCTATTCCCTTCTCTGTTCATAAACAGTCGCCTAGCACCAACTATTTCCCCACCGCTGATGTTACTTTTAAGTTCTTCCATAGATACTCCTAATGGCACTCCAGATATTACTCCACTTACCCACTGTCTCTGTCCTACAATCTTACTACTCACCACTTCCTGCTTACACATTACTCTAACTTTCAACATTTTCTTTTTTTGCTCTTCACTATTACAAACCACCATCAAATCTCCATTGCTTAACACTTTTGCAACCTTAATTTCTCCTACTACCTTCCTCAACTCTTTTGTTAATGCAATTGGACTTACCTTTTGTATTCCACCATCCTCTTTAAATTTCAATATTACCTTCAACTCATCCAAATTTACATTCCTCACCTCCTGTTCATTTCCACTTTCACCTGAACTTCTTACCTCTATCTGATGTTTTTTCTTTCTTTTCTTTGTACCTACACCTTCCCTTATATCCATATTCCTCTCTTCTCCTATCTTTCCTAACTCCATTTGATCATCTTCCACATCCGTATCATCAACACTAACTAGTGTCTCTGGTCCATTTCCATTATAATTTTTCTTATATTTTGACATAATCGATTTCGCTGCGTTTGCCGCCATCCATCAAACAAAAATCACCCCACGCTGTTTCCTGTGCGTCTTCCGTCATGCGCCTGCCAGACTCACCTCCCACAACCCAGCCTTCTCTTCCTTGTGTGTTTTTATCCTGTCAAAAAGCGGGAGTGGTCTCAATCAAACACTCAGCATGAAGCCCTTACACCTGTCACCAATCTGCCGTTTTGTTGTCATGACGACAAACACTCATACAGGTCCGGGGATGGTGTTACGCTGAAAACGTCCCGACGGGAACAATTCTCCAGAGGGGAATTGTTCCGGGGCTGTTTGTCACCCCGTGACATTATCATAAAAATGTCCTCAGTTGTCATGAAAACAAACTCACACACACACACACACACACACACACACACACACACACACACACACACACACACACACACACTGTGAACACACACCCGGAGCAGTGGGCAGCCGTTTTTGCACCCAGAGAGCTATTGGGGACCATTTGTTCATGTTGTCTGAATGTTTTATAATGGCAAATATTGGTACAATTTAAATACGTTTTGTTTAATATTGTTTAAAGGAATTGTAAAAATTAAATATTTAGTTTTAAGGACTTATCAGCCCACTCCACCCCACCCCACCCCACCCCACCCCACCCCAGATTGACCAAGGATCCAGATGAGTACTGGCAATTTGGTGGAGGATTGTTCTTTATCTACTACACTGCACTGTCACTTCTGGTATGATTCATTAACCTTTAGTTATGTGTGAGGTGTTTTGATTTTACTTCATTTAATACAATTTACAAAATCGATTTTACATAATTTACTTAGAGCAGTTCACTTTAAAATGAAAATTACCCCATGATTTACTCACCCTCAAACCATCTTAAGTGTTTATGACTTTCTTCTTTCAGACGAATACTATGGCTCGTTTCCACTGAGCGGTACGGTACGGTACGGAATGGTACGCATTTATTTGCGTTTCCACTATCAAAAGTTGTGAATGGTACCAAAATGCCGAACCGTACCGTACCACTTTTTAGGTACCCTTCCATTGGGGTACCTAGCACAGTAGAGCGGTACTAAAAGGTGGAGCTAGACTCACTGCAGGACGTTGATTGGTTGACAGGGAATCGTCACTTGCGCGTGCTACAAGGGGAATGACAACATAAGAAGCGCCATTTTTTAATATACAGTTTACAGTTTTTTTCCAACTGCTTACACACAAAATCTTTTCATGTCACGATTTTTGAAACCTCTCACTCAAAGTGCAAAACTACATGCCAAATCTTCAAAACCATAAGCTATTTCTCAGTCTTTGACTCAGTTTTCAATTGCATAAAACACTTTTTGCAAAACACTACACACAATTCTCTACCTAAAACACAAAGATCTATCACAAAGTGACTTGCTTTCCTTTTCCAAACACAACCAATCAAAATGCTACACTTATTCACCAGGTCACACAGACACACTCCTCACATGTGCAAACACTAATTGCTTAACTGATCACTAACCAATCACTGCTTTACTGTAGTATAGGCCTAAATAGGTCAAAGGTCAGATGATCTGTTATGAACAATGGATTCCTGGGACCCCCTGGGACCCCCCGAGTTTATGTTTGTTGTAAATAAGGGTGTATTTTTTCTTTTGCACAATGCTGTGAACAAATTAGAATTGCAAAGAGCATATGCAGTAAAAATGTGAAACATACATATTCAGTGTCTTGTACTCGGTTACCTCACTAAATACAGTAATGTGTAACTTTACTGTATTCTTCAAATGGCTGTGCAAATAGTATATAGTGCTGTCTTGAGCATTTTCAGGTAGTGTCACCAAGATCTGACTTTTTTTGCATTGGAAAACATTTACAGAGTAAACTGTCATAATGAAAACATGACAAAGCCATTTGACTATCTTGTTCATAAACAATGGTGTCAGGACTTTTCATCTTGATGACACTGACACTTTCATTGACATGAATACTTGCTTTTGAGGAATGAGCTCTCCATTTTGAGCAAGTGACACACTTTTGCAGGTTATCAACTAGGTTTTGCAGTTTTTACTAATTGTTTTGAGAACTGCATTAACTGTTGTGCAAATGTAAATAGTGATGTGAGAAATGCACCAAAGCGACTGAGAAAAACTGTATTTACTGTATTCTAAAGCATATACTTTTGGTTTACAGTACATATGTTTATGGTTTTGTTGTATGCTACTGTAAACAACAATAATGTTAGACCTAATAAATATTTTCTGTTTCTACATTGCTGTTTCACTGTGTTTACAGTGTCCTTGTTACATCAGATTACTTTCACTGTAGAACATTGTATTGAAATGTAGATATAAGCCTATGAAAGACCAAAGAGATTTAGATTTAGAACAACAGTGTTTACATGGAATATACAAAAATGTATTATTATGAAAGTAGTGTTTGCCATTTGATGCAAATGCTTCATTCTGACTTGTGTTTATGGCATTTTGCATTTTGTGTGTGCAGTTTTGAGAATTGTGTGTAGAGTTTTGAAAAAAGGAGACTTAGTTTTGAAAACGTGTGTAAGCAATTGGTAAAAACTGTAATATAATACTACTGTTACTGTGTCACGAAATGTAATTTTAAGAGTTTTTCAGGCGAGAATGTAGTTGTTTAAAGCTCAAATCTGTGGTTTATTTATAAAGATGATTTTTTTTTTCCCCCGGTTGTGAGATCCATGCGGTCAGCGGGCGCTCGGCGCTCATGTTTCCCGGCTGGATGAGCCTTTCCTCGGCTAGGCTAGTTCTTCTGACGTTTGCCGCTGACGGTAGTGGTTAAACATGAGATATAATTCGTCTTGTATAGACCTAACGGGCGATCTTTGGTCTCGTGAATATATAATTCGTTCCCTGTCAATCGTTTTGGTTGAGGGCTAAGTTTAGTTTCATATTAACGTTATAGGCTATTTGTATTTAACTTTACTGTTGTAATGTTAGACTAGAGCGCTGCATTTGACTGAATTGTTTGCTTTATGTCTTATTGTATAGCTTCTTGTACCTTTTACTTAAACTTTTATATTGGCTATTATTGATAAAACTGAAATTTTAGAAAAAGAAATATGGTTTCTTGTCATTTTTTTATTACAAGATTATCACTGATGTTTATTGCAATTTGTACAAATTCATATATTGCCTGAAATATGTAAAAAAAAAATGTATTTAAACGAAAAGAGGTAACGTTAGGGTTGTGTTTTAAATTTCGTTTTGTTATAAATAGAATAACGAATAACGTGCAGTGAATAGTCAATATGCGTTGCGCATGAACCACATTTGTGTCCCTATAATGTTTAATTTATTTATATGAAAACGAAAAGAGGCAGAGTGGTGTTTTATAACATATTTTGTTTTATTGTTGCTTAAAATGTACATATAGAGTAGCAGAGCGAGCAGAGTGACGCTTTTAAGAACGCGCTGTACCATTAGCATGTAGGAGTCGCACATGGCAAGTACAAACTTTGCGTACTTGATATTGAGAAAAGCCTAATGTCGGCACTTGTCTTCTTGTGACAAACATGTCGAGGAACAAGAACAAGATCTGCTGTATGTCATCCATTGTAGTTTACTATGTTCTTCTTCGCGCGAAAATGACGTCGATCGAAACACCACGCCTATTAGTCTAGATGGGAAGTGCCCAAAAAGTGAAAGTGAGGAGCATTTATGGGTACAAGTCGGGAACCGGCCTACCTTACATATTTCAAGGGTGCTGAGTCCAAAAAAACTGGTTCCCAAGCAAAAGTTTGAGTTTTTGACCTTCTAATTTGCATATCAAAATGGCCGCCAAATTGCCTACACTGTAAACCCGGATAAGTAGAATTTACTTAAAAAAACCAAGGTAACTCGTTGCCTTAAAATTTTTAAGTAATGAAGCATTAGTTGAATAAGTGAAATGGACTACGTTCAATGTACTTAAGCCCATAATGGAATGGAATAGAACATTTAAGTTGAATGTACTTATAACCGAGTTAAAGTAACTGAAGATACTTAGTTTAAACAATCATCCTCCACCCATTTATTTAACTCAGCTTGTTAAGTAAGCATTACTCCATTACCAATTCAACTAAATTGTATATTCTAACGTACCCAACTTAACTTTTAGCTCCTGAAACTCAAAATATCTTTCAATAAATAGAGCCATGTAAAATATTTTGCCATTGCCAGCCACATACTGTATTTTTACAGCACTAGCACAGTAAAAAGCATTTATAGTACTCCACTGGAATTACCAAATACAGTATATACCACATACTTTTACAATATTAAACTTGTATACAGCAATAAATTGTATTTTACAGGGAATGCTGCTTTTATAATTACATAATTAAAATATTATATGTTAAGGTTTCATAAGAGTAGCCATACTAGGAAAAAGAAAACAACATTTTCTGGGTTTTAAAACATTTATTTTGGTTAAAAGCAAAGATCAGAAAATTGCCTTCTGTGAACATGTTGGCTGAATTTTTTTTAAACATAAAATGCAATTTTAACACTTTAACAACAAACAGGTAACACTTAGCGCTTAATTAAAGGGATAGTTCATCCAAAAATTTTAATTAGCCCATGATTTACTCACCCTCAAGTCATCCTAGGTCTATACGACATTCTTCTTTCAGACGAATACAATTGGAGCTATATTAAAAATGCCCTGGCTCTTCCAAGCTTTATAATGGCAGTGAATTGCTGTTTCTGTTCTGAAGTCCATAAAAGTGCAAAGGAAATCCCATTCAAAGTCTGCAAGTTTTCGCAGAAGTGAGGAAACCTGTAGGCTTTCTGTGGTGTTCTTGTTTTGCACAACTTGGCCAGCTTTCTTTGAAGTTACTTGTCCTTTCTTTGTTTTTGATCCACGTTCAGGATTGATGTGAAGAAAGCGTCTAAAAGGCTGAAAAGAAAGAAAAAAAAACAATGAAATATTATGGACTGAGTTTATATATTTTGACAGAGATAGACAGCACAAAAGATGTGTAAATAAAAACCAGATATCGGTTTTAACGACTAGTTTGTTTGGATAAAACTGAACAACATGAAAAAAAAAGCAATGTTGGATGTTGTGATCAATAACTGATATTTTTTCTGCCCGGGTTAAAATACATCAACTCAATGTGTCTGTTTACATGTGCACTGTCATAATAAATACTACTAACTAAACTTTTGAAAGTGGGGTTGCCAGATTTAAAGTTTTATTCTACAACTTTTGTCTACTCATCACCCAGCTCATTAACAATATCATCCCCTCATCAGGTCCCATCAGAGTATCAGTGGAAAGGCAGCCATAGACTCTCAGTTTATGTAGAGCACACATTGCCAAAATCCAGCCCAAACCTTTGTGACAGAAATAATTTAACTTTAATTGCAAGCCTTGCAATGTGAATTGCATACATGACTACATGATAATGTTAAACATGATATTTACCAGACTAAAATGCATGTTTGCACTCAAAAATGAAAATTCTGTCATTATTACTCACCCTCAAGACTTTCGTTCATCTTCGGGACACAAATTAAGATATTTTTGATGAAATCTGGGAGGTTTCTGTCCCTCCATTGACATCAATGTCATTGCAACTGTCAAAGCCCAGAAAGGTGGTAAAAACATCAGTAAATAGTACATATAACTACAGTGGTTCAACCTTAATATTATGAAGTGACGAGAATACTTTTTGTGTGCAAAATAACCCCAAAATAACGACATTGTTGAATAATCTCTTCTTTTCCATGTCATTCTCCTACACTGTTGACGTAGTGCAAGCCAGTGCAGCGCTTATGGGTTCTATATCAGAATGTAGGCTCACTATTGGCTAGCTCTTGGGTCATCACACACGACCAGAGTTGGCCAATAATAAGCCTACGTTCTGACGTAGAACCCAGAAGCGCTGCACTGGCTTTTTTTCAAGGCTTGCACCTAGAAATCTAAAACAGGGTTTACATTCTCGAGCCACCAGACACATCCGTTTTGTGCAGATTAGTGGGCCGGAACGCGTTAAAGGATAACTCTTGCCAAAATGCAACCTCTTTTTGTTAATCTACCCGAGGCAAACTTTCGTTTAAAAGCATAATTAGGATGGAAACGCCAATTTTAAGTTTGACCGTATTTTCGTTTTCGGTCAAATTGCCTTTTGAATGTGAGTGCTTGGGGCACGACTATTATAGCATCAAAAATAGCTATTTTTAAAACACTAAGAAGGCTCGACACAACATGAAACTTTACTGGAAGTGTCACCAGGGGCTCTACACATGAACTCCAGCATTGAGAACATTGTTTGTTTACACAGTTTACTAAAAAGAAAGATTTTGAACAACTCACTGATGCTGTCCGCCGGCATTTTGACGGTCAAAAATAGTCTAATAAATTTATTCTAGAGCTGCTGTAAAGCCTAAACAATCTATGTTACTGTACTTTCCTATTATCACTGTAAAGCTGCTTTGAAACAATCTATATTGTTAAAGCACTATATAAATGAAGGTGACTTGACACTGTTTACACTACGTCAACAGCGTAGGAGAATGACGAGAAAGAGTAGAGATTGTTGAATAATGACGTTATTTTGTTTTTGTGCACAAAAGATATTCTCATCGCTTCATAATATTAAGGTTGCACCACTGTAGTTACATAGATTATTTAAACGATGTTTTGACTACCTTTCTGGGCCTTGAAAGTTGCAAAGACGTTGCTGTCTATGGGTGGTTCAGAAACCTCTCAGATTTCATCAAAAATATCTTAATTTGTGTTCTGAAGATGAACGAAGGTCTTACAGGTTTGGAAGAATTGGTTAGTAATTAATGACAGAATTTTCACTAATCATTTAACTGAAAACAACTTGCACTGACATATCTTAAAAAATGTGACTGCCACTGTTTTGTCTCAAGATGCACACCAGTAATGTTTTTTTTTTATTAGACATTTTTATAAAAGCTGCTTAAATATCCTAATTTTATTAAGGCCTAGACCTGGCTTAAGCTAAGCCCAGTATGGAAACCATGGCCATATTGTTTATACCAGTAGTCAGCTTAATAAATACTGTCAAGACAAGTCACAATTCAGTCCAATATTTATATGAATGGCAAATATGTCAATGACTAACCTCTGAACAAACTCAAGGTGCTGCCTCTTCCTGTACTGCAAGCTGAAGTTATAGGAGGAGGCAAACAGCGCTGCCAGGCCAGTGATGAAGATGCTGTGATCCTTTCCACACACACCTTGACCTTACAAACGTAATATCCAGCACTGGTCGCATAGAGATTGACCTGTAATTGAAAAAATAAAAATAAAAATTAATTAATAAATAATATTAATAATTAAAATAACTAGTGTGAGTTTCACTGTGGTTCGATGTAGTTGTCTATTCATATTTTTATGAATTAAATTTTTCACCTAAACATTAAAATTGATTAGGGTTAGAACGTTAAAAGCACTGGCATATTATTTTGCTTGTTTTAAGCATAAACTCACTTAATTTTGACTTATTCTTTCAGAAAACAAGACAATTTTTACTTGTCTATTAAATGCTTCTTCATGTAAGAATTTTAGATATCTGGACTGGAAACAAGAAAAAAACACTAATTAAGAAAAACATATTTTGCAGTGGGGTGAGTAAATGATGGCTTTTCATTTTAGATTAAAACTACCCAATGTTTACATACCAAGCAATATAAAGTGTGGACTCTCTGGCAAGTGTAGATTGCTGGATATCAGCTTTGCAAATTCCTGAAACAATTTTTAAAAAGGACAGCACAGCCATGATCAACAAAACCAAAACATAAAACATATTACAGATTAATGAGATTTGTTGAATAATCTCTACTTATCTGCTTTAAGGATAACACCGTCTAACTTCTCTTTGAATGGTGGGAGTAGTTGTAGGACCATGGCGTGGCAATCAGGAATACTACATTTAAAAACAACATTAGGAACATGGATTTTCTTGTGCTAGCAAAATTCTGACAACGATTCAAAAGCACGATCACATAACTGACAGCATTATTTCTTTATTTTTTTACCACATAGATAGACTATAACTGTAACACTACTTAAAAGCACTTACATTAGCACTGGATTGTCATCAGATTGCAAAGCCTGAAACGAAAAAAATATATGTATATATATATATATCAAAAGCGTGTCATGCAAATAACATGGTAAATGCATAGACTGTAAAAAATAGGGTAAATGTTGCCTATTAGGCTATGTGAAATGTCGAAGTTAACGTTAACTGTAACAGTTACTTGGTAAACAACAGAGTGAATGCTTGCGAGGCCGCGGTACAAACCGCGTTCGCAAAATCAAACCAAATACGTGGAAACAATGTAGAAATGCGAACGCAAAAATATATATACTGGCTTACCGTATCACTCAGTTGAACAATTTTCCCATCTTCTCAAACTCTAAATCCCACTTATCGTTACAGGCACAGGTTAGATTATTCAGATGATTCTTCCATCCATCTTCATGTAACGTTAATGTCGTCCATTTTCTGCTGCGCCTCAGGCAACTAACTGTTAGCTACTGTTTGAAACACGAACCGAAGCTCACAAAATCTTAAAAATTGCTCACAGATTCGCAGACACTGTTTATCTTGATAGGCTAACATGAATGATTATTCTGTTCAGTTGAATGAATCTCGCTGACAAATCAAGTTTGCCTGTAGTAGTGTCTGCTCGCGTCACATTTGAACTGAATTGAGCGCGAAAGAAATCAATCCCACAATGCAATACCTTTTCAGTATGATACTGTATTACGAATTTATCGGGTTGAAAACAGAAATGTGCTGTATATTTACAGCTGTTCTGTAAAAGATACAGCCTAATACTAGCTGTATTATGGAAATGCACTACAATTCTGTAGGAAATTAGCAGTAAATTTACAAATGGTTACAGTGGACACAACAATAACGTCCAGAAATCACGAACTTACCCGTGACTCCATCTGGAAAATAATTCGCGATTTCGTATTTTGTTTTTGACCCTCTGAACATACTGTTGGACAGGCAAAACTTGGTGATATTAAGTTGTTTGAGCTCAAACACATAATTACAATAAGATAGGCCATTAAAAAGTACAGTTTACTCAGAATTCATAATTAATGTAAAGAAATGTCACATGTTTAAGTAATACAAACTCAGTTTGTTTGAGTAGAAACTACTGATTGGACTTAAAAACTCAATTACAATAAGAAAGGACAAGAAAAAGTTCAGCTTAATCAGAATTAACAAGTAATGTCAATAAATTAGACACATTTAAGTAATATGAACTCAATCTCTTTGAGTTGAATCAAAATCTGGGTTTACAGTGTATCTTGCTCAGTCGTTGGACCATTTTCCCCTAGTTTTTTTGTAAGTATGGCAATCAAGATGAGGAAATTAAGTTTCTAGATCGATAGTCAAGGGTCAGAGCAAAGATATAATGGAGGCTCACTGCCTTTTTTATGTATATATTTATGCAAAATACCCACTTTTAAGGTGAAATTAAGCATTATTTGTGTCATTTTTTAAGGCCGACATACATATTCAATCAATATCACTCTTAAATGTTCCCAGTGTATATATGATATGTGATGTATTCCATATTACATAATAACTAAGAAAAACACCATTGCAAGTTGTCTGAGATTTCATTTTTTATGCAAATTAAGGCGAGACACTACAGGTGAATAGGGTAACATTTTTAACTAGCAGATATCACCATGAAACTTTCACAGTTGATTACCTACATTAAGATGAGAAAAAAAATGTATTAAAAGTTTTCTGTAATTTAATGTTTAAATATGCAAATTAGGCAATATCTAATCAAATGTGCACTAATTTGCATATATTTAAAACAACGAAATCTGAGTATTGGATAAAGCCAGGTTAAAAATGATTTTTTCATTGTGTTCACATATTAGATGGGAAAAAAAAAATACAGAGGGATTTATGGATATCTACTTTTGTTATCCTGTAAATCAGAAAATACTGTCAATAGCCTTAAAAAAATGATTTTCGCCATGTTTTTTGGAATAAAATGTTATATAAATCAGGCTAGGAATAATATATTTACAAATCCCTCTGTAAATGTCTTCATAATATAACTAGGTACAAGACTGGAAAGTTTGGTGTATAGGTGCTACTGAAGTGGAGCGTCATCCATGTGGTTTCCTTAGTCTGCTTCCGAAGCCTTCACCGGCCCCAAGCAGGAGGACGGCACTGCCCGTCTCCGCCCCTTAGCCGGCCAAAACGCCAGGCTAAGCAGCACTCCTGAGATGGGCAGCTTGAAGTTAGGGCTCAGTTCTTCTCAGGAGCTGGTAGCAGGACCACTCCTTCCCCCGGTGGAGGGCCAGGGAAGAATCTTTTTTCTAAGAACTGATGCCCCTTCCTCCGAGCCCCAAGAGGCCATGGATGGCAGTGTGCGACGCTCTGCCTCGCCACTCTTGTCCCCCTCTGTCACCAGACCTCTGTCAGAGCAGGCCTCCCGTGGAACACTGGTCCTTCCCTGGCCTCCTCTGTCAGGATGCGGCAATGACCGTGCCCCCACACCGGGTCGCTACGCCGCCCACGTCCGGACCGTTCATTCCACTTCGCTGCCCTACCGAGGGTACGTCTGTGGTTCCCATGACCCCGCTGGTTCAGTTCTTGGGAGCCTGGCTAGAGCTTCCCAACCTGTCCCGCTGGGTTGAGAGAACCACCAGGCTCGGCTATGCGATTCAGTTCGCACGATCTCCTCCCCGCCTCCGGGGAGTCCGTTACACTATGGTGGGTGGCAATGCCCCTGTTACTGGCGAAAGGTGCAGTCGAGATTGTCCCTCCAGCCGAAATGAAGTCCGGGTTCTACAGCCCTTACTTCATTGTACCGAAGAAAACCGGTGGGTTACGGCCAATCCTGGACCTGCACGTCTTGAACCGATCCCTTCACAGGCTTCCGTTCAAGATGCTCACGTGCTTTCATGGCTTCAGCCTCTCCCTGGAGAATGGAGACTCCATCCAAATACAGTTCAGCTGTTTTGGGATCAGTTCGGGGACGCACAGGTAGACCTGTTTGCCTCCCACGACTCGTCCCATTGCGGCACGGACACACTGGTGCACAGCTGGCCGCGGGGCCTTTGCAAGTATGCATTTCCCCCAGTGAGCCTTCTTGCACAGACCCTGTGCAAGCTCAGGGAGGACAGGAAGAAGGTAATTTTGGTTGCCCCTCATTGACACAACCGGACCTGGTTCTCCAAACTAGTCCTCCTCACGACAGCACCTCCTTGGCCAATCCCTCTGAGGAACGACCTGCTTTATCAGGGACGGTGCACCCTATGGTACCCTCATCCCGGTCTTTGGAACCTTCACGTGTGGCTCCTGGACGGGATGAGGCAGGTTTGAGTACCCAACCACCAGCGGTAGTGGCTACCATCACTTCCGCTAGAGCATCGTCCACGAGACATGCCTACGCGTTGAAGTGGAACCTCTTCGTCACCTGGTGCTCTTCTCGCAGAGAAGACCCCAGAAAATGCCCGATCAGTGTCGTGCTTTCCTTCCTGCAAGAAGGGTTGGGCCGAAGGCAGTCTCCCTCCACCCTGAAAGTGTACGTTGCCGCTCCTCGGCGAAGAAACATATCTGCATGGTGCCAGCATACTTCCTTATATACCCATGAGGTAAGGCGGAGTTACGCAATGCAAATTCCGCAGACCCATGGCATTTCTTTGCCAATGGCTCGTTTTATTTCTCGAAGATGAGAGGCTTTCTAAGCGAAACCCCATTCGTCGTCATGATGTAACGTCTCCGTTCCCTACTCAGGGAACGAGGGTTACATATGTAACCGAGACGTTTTACACCCCCCTCTCAGAAGCCTTGGACATTTGGGACAATGTTTCAAAAAATATTTTCTCTAACCTCAAACCCTTTCTCCTATATTGTATGTAGTAGCAGCAACCATGTGTGGCCCACTATAGTCTTCTATCAAATAGCAGTTTTCATTGGTTCCATGAGAGTGGGGCCAGCCCATAAAAATATCTTAAATCTTAACGTCTAGTCGGTCCACAGTCTAATTCTGCTCTTTTTGGTTTTCAGCTATTGTTTTTGTCTGACTTATATTATGAAGTTTTGTCTGTGGGTCATAATTTGTCATTTTCTTTGCAGTTTCGTCTGAGATGCATCTGAAATCGGTCACAAGTTCACTTGTTCATTATAGTGAATGGCACATGTACTTTATGGAGAAAAGAGAAATGAAATTGAGTGAGCAGCTTAAGATGACGGAATTTGTGTGTAGTAGAAATAACTATTTTACACCTTAAAAAATAATGACGATAATAACTTTATATGGTATAATGAAAATAAATAACTTGTTCACTTGTTCTCATATTTATGTCATATTTAATAGATAGTTCATTTATTTTAATAGAATAATAATACAAAAACTACAAAAAAGAATTAACACAATGATATAATTTTATTATTTTTACTTATAAATTTGCCATAAAAAGCAATAAATAGAGCACATAATACATGAAAGCTGTATTCCTTTCAGGGTTATCTGGTTTTGTTTATTTTTAGTTTTCTCCACATGGACTCTGTTTGTGTTTTCACCTTGGTTAGCTTGTCTTCATGGTTGTTAATTTGATTCATTACTCAGTTCAGGTGTGTGTTGTGTTCAGGTGTTCATGTCTCATTATCCTCTAACTACTTAAGTTCAGATCAGTTTGTGTTTCGTGTTGAGTCTCGTCTATGTGTAGTTGTGTTTGGATGTACCTCTTTGGAGTACTCTGTTGGAGCATTAAAGCCTAACTTTCGTCGTCGATTCTTTGGTGTTTTTGTTTTCCGTCTTGTTTGTGTTTTGCTTGGGGCTGGTGAATGCTTCGGAAGCAGACTAAGGAAACCACATGGATGACGCTCCACTTCAGTAGCACCTATACACCAAACTTTTGTACTTGTACCTAGTTATAGTTATATTATGTTATATTATGAAGACATTTACAGAGGGATTTGTAAATATATTATTCCTAGCCTGATTTATATAACATTTTATTCCAAAAAACATGGCGAAAATAATTTTTTTAAGGCTATTGACAGTATTTTCTGATTTACAGGATAACAAAAGTAGATATCCATAAATCCCTCTGTATTTTTTTTTCCCATCTAACATGTGAACACAATGACATTTTTTTTTTTAACCTGGCTTTATCCAATACTCAGATTTCGTTGTTTTAAATCTATGCAAATTAGTGCATATTTGATTAGATATGGCCTAATTTGCATATTTAAACATTAAATTACAGAAAACTTGTAATACATTTTGTTTCTCATCTTAATGTAGGTATTCAACTGTGAAAGTTTCATGGTGATATCTGCTAGTTAAAAATGTTACCCTATTCACCTGTAGTGTCTCGCCTTAATTTGCATAAAAAAACTTGCAATGGTGTTTTTCTTAGTTATTATGTAATATGGAATACATCACATATCATATATACACTGGGAACATTTAAGAATGATATTGATTGAATATGTATGTCGGCCTTAAAAAAATTACACAAATAATGCTTAATTTCACCTTAAAAGTTGGTATTTTGCATATATATACATAAAAAAGGCAGTGAGCCTCCATTATATCTTTGCTCTGACCCTTGACTATCGATCTAGAAACTTAATTTCCTCATCTTGATTGCCTACTTACAAAAAAACTAGGGGAAAATGGCCCAACGACTGAGCAAGATAGGCAATTTGGCGGCCATTTTGATATGCAAATTAGAAGGTAAAAAACTCAAAATTTCGCTTGGGAACCAGTTTTTTTGGACTCAGCACCCTTGAAATATGTAAGGTAGGCCGGTTCCCGACTTGTACCCATAAATGCTCCTCACTTCTTATAGAAGGCCATTTTTCAAAAATCCGTCTAGACTATATCAAGTAAGGGTACTGTTGGCAGTGGAAACGCTAGCCAGATCATGGTTAACAGACCCGAACCGTACCGTACTGTCCCGTACCGTACCGTACTGCTCAGTGGAAACGAGCCATTAATAAACACCCTGACGCTTCCGAGCTTTGTAATGGCAGTGAATGGCAACCATCAGTTTGAAGCTCAAAAAAGTGCATCCATCCATCATAAACAAACTTCACACGGCTCTAGGGATGACTAGCTTCCGGGAAATTGGCCATTCGCAGTCTACTTACGCCTAAAGAGCAACTTGCGCAACTTCTGACATTGGAAGTAGCGTAGTGCGTCATGGCGTAGCGTAAATATCAGCAGTACGTCGCATTAGTCACATAAGTTGCGCTTTACACTTAAGTGCAATCCGTATGTTCGTTTGGCCGGAAGCTAGTTATTTTACTTAATAAAGTTTCAAATATTGAAAACACTTTTTTGAGCTTCAATCTGTTGGTTGCAATCCACTGCCATTATAAAGCTCGGAAGCGTCAGGGTATTTATTAATATAACTCTTGTATTCGTATTCGTCTGAAAGAAGAAAGTCACATACACCTATGGCTTGAGGGTGAGTAAATCATGGGATAATTTTCATTTTAAAGTAAACGACTCCTTTAACATGTGTAGTTAGGATTCTGCATTAAGTGTAATGTTTCTCTACATATCAGAAATATACTGAGCCACATATATTATTAGAAATTAGAGCTGCAATTGTTGAAAGATTTTGATCTCAATTCAAATACCCACACAATATTTTCCTAAATGATAACGATTTGTATTAAACTTTTGTCAAGTAAGATCACAGTGAACATTTATATCTGTGTTGGCGTTGTCAGTAGCCACATTATTATTCTTTATCAGAATGAAATCATTCTGATTGATCAATCTGAACATAGTGTTTACATAAATGCTAAGTCATTGGGTTGATGTGCATTTATAAGTCACAAGCTTCAAATCTGATTTAATCTTTTGATGTGCACGAATATGCAGTTTCCTCCTGTTGCCACAAACTAACCATCCTCCGTTGTTTTAAAAAGCAGACTTTTTCAGGTCCTTATTAGGAGACAAGGAGCACACAAAGCTTTGCCGTGCTGCTTATATTAACCCTTGTGTGGTGTTCAGAACCCTAAAACCCCCGGGATCTTCCCGGTCAAAAATGACCGAACTATAAAAAATAGCTTATAAATCTCTCATTATACTATATTTTCACCCAATATTGGATTCAATCTTTTTGTCAACTTGTTCTCTTTCAATTGGGACTGGTTTTATATTTCTATTTGCATCTAATTTATCGTAGGCCTCATTTATTTGACAGTAGGGATCTCATTTTTTGAGTAAAAAAAAAATATTTTTGAATAATTTTGGAAATATTAAATAAAATCTGAAGAAAATTGACACTGTTTATCACACAAGTCTACTTTAATTTTTCACCAGGAATTTTGTTTTGGAATACTTTTATTTTGTACAAAATGGCACATTGTCACACTTGTGGTCTTCCCGGTCAAAAATGACCGGCCTACAAAAAATTGCTTATAAATCACTCATTACGCAATATTATCACCCAATTTTGGATTCAATATTTTTGTCAACTTGTTTTCTTTCAATTAGGACTGGTTTCATATTTCTATTTGCATCTGAATAATCGTAGGCCTCATTTATTTGACAGTAGGCATCTAATTTTTTGAGTTAAAAAAACATTATTTTTGAATAATTTTGGAAATATTAAATAAAATCTGAAGAAAATTGGCACTGTTTATCACACTAGTCTACTTTAATTTTTCACCAGGAAATTTGTTTTGAAAAACTTTTATTTTGTACAAAATGGCACATTGTCACACTTGTGGTCTTCCCGGTCAAAAATGACCGGCCTACAAAAAATTGCTTATAAATCACTCGTTATACAATATTATCACCCAATTTTGGATTCAATCTTTTTGTCAACTTGTTTTCTTTCAATTAGGGCTGGTTTTATATTTCTATTTGCATCTGATTAATCGTAGGCCTCATTTATTTGACAGTAGGCATCTCATTTTTTGAGTTAAAAAAACATTATTTTTGAATAATTTTGGAAATATTAAATAAAATCTGAAGAAAATTGGCACTGTTTATCACACTAGTCTACTTTAATTTTTCACCAGGAAATTTGTTTTGAAAAACTTTTATTTTGTACAAAATGGCACATTGTTACACTTGTGGTCTTCCCGGTCAAAAATGACCGGCCTACAAAAAATTGCTTATAAATCACTTGTTATACAATATTATCACCCAATTTTGGATTCAATCTTTTTGTCAACTTGTTTTCTTTCAATTAGGACTGGTTTTATATTTCTATTTGCATCTGATTAATCGTAGGCCTCATTTATTTGACAGTAGGCATCTCAATTTTTGAGTAAAAAAAACATTATTTTTGAATAATTTTGGAAATATTAAATAAAATCTGAAGAAAATTGGCACTGTTGATCACACTAGTCTACTTTAATATTTCACCAGGAATTTTGTTTTGAAAAACTTTTATTTTGTACAAAATGGCACAGAGTTACACTTGTGGTGTTCCACTGGGCCATTGAGGGCCATTGTTTCAATGGGCCATTGAAAGTGAATGGGAGAGACTGAAAAGTTTTCAGGGGCATGTTCATTGTTTATGTACACATATGTGCATGTGATGGATTATGGTGAGTTTGGGCTCTTTTTAATCTTAACAATCTCATGTAAATAATGATGTGCCATTTACCACAATTTATGCATGCTTCATTGAGTTATGAGTTAAAACGCGACATAAGTGCTAGGCTACATCTATAGTCAAGGCTCTGTGAGCGCATGTGGGGGTTCGTGTGTTACAACTCCATTAGGAATATCTTTAGATCTGAGTGATGGATTATGATGAGTTTGGGCTCTTTTTAATTGTGATAGTCTACTGAAAATAATGATGTACATTTTTCTACGATCTGTGCATGCTTCTTGAAGTTATGAGCGAAAACCAAACATGAGAGCTTCATGAGATATACTTGGCTAGGTGTGTCTGTGGTATTTTTTGTGTTAGAACGCCATGAGGAATATCTTTAGATCTTATTGATGGAATATATTGAGTTTGGGCTCTTTTTAATCGTGAGCTCCTGCTGTAAATAACGATGTGTCATTTTTCATGATCGATGAAGGTTTCATGAAGATACAAGTAAAAAGGCCAAGTCTAAGCTACCTTGCTTGACTATGTGAGTCTGTGTGTCTGTGGTATTTTTTGTGTTCAAACTCCATGAGGAATATCTTTAGTTCTGAGTGATGGATTATGTTGAGTTTGGACTCATTTTAATTGTAAGCATCTGCTGTAAATAATGACGTGTTATTTTCCACAATCGGAGCATGTTTCATGACGTTACGAGCAGAAATGTGTCTAAAATTCCATCATCCATATATGGTTTAAAAATGGGTCTCTTGAAGGGCTTCTTTTATAAAAACCTCACTCAAGTTTAGTAAAAAGCCTGAAACAATTATGCTTGCTGTATTCTACTCTTTGAGACCTTTCAAATGACATATGACACAGGACTATCTGAGCTATATGATGTATTTGACATATTGCTGAATGTAGTACAAAAAAGTAGTTTATAAATTATGAATTAGTTTTTTTTTCTATTTATCAGCAAATAACTCAGCACTACTTAGGAGTTTATCAAATTGGCTACATTCATTGTAAATTTCAGACTCTAAGATTTCAAATGACACCTATTTTAAGTTGATCAAGGTAATAGTTTTGAAAAAAAATTATGATTATTTATTTCGCAGCTAGGTGGCGCCTGCGGGGGGCACAGGCTGTTAACACTGTTTTAGAGTAATAACTCAGCTCTCGTTAGGAGTTGATCAAAGTGATTAGATGCATTAAAAAGCTGAGATTCTAAGCTTTAAAATGATACATATTTTGTGTTGTTCCATTCATTGTTTGCATTGGTCTCTCCCATTCACTTTCAATGGCCCATTGAAACAATGGCCCACAATGGCCCTTAATGGCCCAGTGGAACACCACAAGTGTAACTCTGTGCCATATTGTACAAAATAAAAGTTTTTCAAAACAAAATTCCTGGTGAAAAATTGAAGTACACTAGTGTGATCAACAGTACCAATTTTCTTCAGATTTGATTTGATTTTTCCAAAATTATTCAAAAATAATGTTTTTTTTACTCAAAAATTGAGATGCCTACTGTCAAATAAATGAGGCCTACAACTAATCAAATGCAAATAGAAATATAAAACCAGTCCTAATTGAAAGAGAACAAGTGGACAAAAAGATTGAATCCAATATTGGGTGATAATATTGCATAAAGAGTGATTTATAAGCAATTTTTTGTAGGCCGGTCATTTTTGACCGGGAAGACCACAAGTGTGACAATGTGTCATTTTGTACAAAATAAAAGTTTTTCAAAACAAAATTCCTGGTGAAATATTAAAGTAGACTAGTGTGATCAACAGTGCCAATTTTCTTCCAGTTCAGAGAGCAAACAGGTTGTTGAAGGTGGGAAGGAGAAAGTCTGAGAATGGATAGAAGAAACAATGTGAGAGGACGAGGACGAGTGCATATGCGAGGTGGGCGACGAGGAGGAAGAAGAGGGCAAGAAAGAGGAAGAGGGGGAGGAGAGGAAGAGAGGGGGAGGAGAGGAAGAGGGGGGGAGGAGGGCAAGAAAGAGGAAGAGGGGGAGGAGAGGAAGAGAGGGGGAGGAGAGGAAGAGGGCGAGGGGGAGGAGGGCAAGAAAGGAGGAGGGACAATATTGCTTGTGATGTCGACGAAGTGCTCTGGCCTGGCCTGACCCAGCCCAAAGACAAGAAGAAGCACACTGATCACGTTTACTCCTTCACTGTAAAAAAATGTGTAACCCTCCCAAATCAAAAAATTTCAAGTGACCGATAACATCTAAATTTTTCAATTGGCCCAAGTGAAAATCTGTAAATTTAACAGAATTTCACATGGGCCAATTGAAAAATTTAGATGTTATCAGTCACTTTAAATTTTTGATTTGGGAGGGTTACACATTTTTTACAGTGTTTGATTTTTGTCCCTTTTAGTATTGTATACTGTAGTACAGTGCATTGTAGGCTGTATACTTTACAATGAACAAATTGTATGGCCTGAACATTGTGCTTTCCATTTGTTAACAGCACTGACTTCTCAATAGATTTTGACTGGTTGCAGGTTCATATCAACAGAGAACAAGAATTACAGTATCAAAGAGCAAAGGACAAGTTTGTGAGATGCAGGGTACAGTACTGTAAAAATATGGGTAGAAGGAGGAGGAAGAACAAAAAAAAAGTGCAAAGAGCAAAGCAGAGTAGTAATTTCTCATCAATTTTGAGCTACTATGATAGAGCATGTTTTCGTTCATCAAAAGACAATGACGGAAAAATATGAAATTTGTTTTGAGATAAAAAATGTACTTCTCCCTGAGAACTATATGCTTTTTATTTCCTTTTATCAAGTGCAGTCATACAGTATGTCACAAATGAACTTTTTGATGGTACAGTAAGGTGTCACGGGTAAGTCTACAAACAGAATAGCAGTCCATAAATATCTTTCGAGAACTATATGTTTCGAACAATGTGTTTTCTATTTTTTGCTGTATTGTTTACTGACTGCTCGATAGTGTATATCATTTTGATCACTTTGTCTATGATTTGAGAGCAGTGTTTGATTTTGAACACAGGTAAAACTGTTTTTAGGCGAAAGTTTCATTTTGCGAGAGGAGTCAGAGGTTTTGTAAAGAGTCCTTGAAGATGAGGTTTTGTGTTTAATGATTTCAGAAAATGGAGCAAGGTTTCAGAAATTGTGTTTTAGCAATTGAGAAAAACTGTAATACAAAATTAAATTGGAATAGTCTGAATAAATAATAATTCTCTATTCATTTCCCATATGCCCTTCCAGTGACTATCCAATACCATGACCATTCCAATTGAAGTTTTTTGCTATTTTTAGGGTTTTTTTATCCAGAGTAAAAGTTGTTATTATTTCATAAGGTATTGTGACGTGTAAGTAACATGATTTCTCTAAAATCATAATCTCTAAAAAAAAAAAAAAATTGTTTTGAAGAGGCTCTTAAGAAGACTGCACAGATCAATTGGCAAGAAACTGAGAGGGAACTCTCAAAATAGTCTGGGACAAGAGATGGAGGAGGACAGTGTCTGGAATGCACAAATGACTGTCTGCAGTGTAAGCTGTACTGATAAATGTATAGTTGCTACTTCTTCTAACTGTCCCCAATTTTTTTCCTGTTCAAATGTTCAAAGCTTTCAGTAAAGACTGGGTCAAATACAGGTTCAAAATATGTATTTTAACTATTGACATAAATCTGCTTCTTTAATATTATATTTCAGAATATAGCATAATATGATTGGTAATTTCAATAAAATTGAAATTTGAAAAGATTTCAATCTCATTGTGTGCTCTAATGCTTTAAAACTTGTTTGTGTGGTGTTGCTACTCATTTAGATGGAACCCAGATGATCCCTAGATGGGCCAAATGATTCCTAGTTGGGCCCCACCTATAAAGCCCTGTGAAATCCTGCATAAAACCTAAATGAGTAAGTTGATGGGGCCAACATGGAACCCGTGGACGAACCCACTTATAGCCCGTATTTCAGCCCATAGTTCCCTTGTAGTACCCACAAAAAAAAACTAAAGCTGGGACCAAGATGGGTATTGTGCATGTTGCCCAGTTGGGGCCCACCTGTTTATAAGTGCCATCCTATATGCAATCCATGTGGGCAGTTGGCATGGGACCATTATGTAACCCGTGGACAATCTCATACAGAGCAAATTTTTCAGCCCATTTCAAACCCACATGGGCCCCACACAGCGGCAATCCTAGCTCAGCCCCAGGGTTTTTCCTGGCTCAAAACAAGGCAGAGGTGGTAAAATCCTGATCATGTACGTATTTTAATAATAAGATAATTGAATTAGTATTTTTCGTAGACCATCATATACTGTGTTTCCCACAGTATTTTTGTGAAAATTTTGTACATTTTAAAGATAAATTCATTAATCTGGTGCATTTTGAGTCACCCGAATCTGCTGTTGAAAATAAATAATCCACCCTCCAACCGCCAACCGCCTGAACCTATGATATTCTTTGATTTAGATATCTGCATCTGATCATCACATTACAATTATTCAAATTATCAGTGTTAAGTATGATAATATGGTAACATACTGTATCACACTGAAGTAGGCTGCTTTAAAATTAACATTTATTTAAAATAAAAGTTCTTCTTTTGGCAAAATTACATGTCCTTAATAGTCTAAGCAGAGGTTTTACTCCCTTCAAACTTTAATTGTCAATGTTTCATTACACCACTGTTGGAAAACATTAATTTACCTTTATAAAGGACATTTTCCCCCTAATTTTATTAAATGTATGCTCCATCTTTCATTTCAAATTCTTAAATTTGATCAATACATTCAATTAGAATAAGAAGACACAATATGGCTTTTACCAATCAAATGAAATCATTTACATTGAAAAATTACAACTGTATGAAATGAGATTATGAGATTGTTTTAAATATTTTTTGAATATACAAATAAGAAATGTTGAAAAGAATGATACTTTGAAAATAAACCGCCAGTAGTTGGCGGGAGGCGACCTTCTTAATGAATGAGTCTTTCATTTAAACGATTCGTTCAAACGGCTGATTTATTCAGAATGAGGCAGTTCATGAATGGGTAATTGAATCTTTGACCCAACTGATTCGTTCAAAACGCTGAATCATTCAGTAATGAAACACGGCTGAGTGTTCCTGTGAGATGCGTTATGGTTCTGCTGTGATCTTTGTTTGGAACTATGGTATTCAGTCATGATGGTATTCAGGAAAACAGCACTCTGGTCATGTGATGTTTCTTAACTGTATAGGCTAATATGGTATAAGCAACTGTTACGGTAAGTAGCCTACATTAGGTAGGCCTATATATTATTTATATTATTGATATAATCTAAATATATATTATTGATAACTGCTGTGAAAGTCATCTTGTGTCTGTGTCTTCTTGTTTTTCACTTTAAGTATATAAAATTCATAAAAGTTTGCCTGATTATTTCTGTCACTGTCAGTCTAACATTTATGACCTAAAACAGCTGTCAAATATGAAATGTTTAGTTTAGCTACTTACATCTTATCTCGCACTTGAGCATAAACTACTGAAGCGTCGAGTCACGCTGCTAAAATTCGCGCTCTGCAAGCGTCTGTGAACACAAAGCTGAAGCTGAAGCCCCCCTAAAAAGGGCCTAGTGACGCCCATGGCCCCACATACAAATGTCGGCGGGGTTAAGCTGGGACCGAGATGGGTCTTGTGCATGTTGCCCACTTGGTCTGGGCAATTAACATGGGGCCATTATGGAACCTGCGGACAATCCCATACAGAGCCCAATTTTCAGCCCATTTCAAACCCACATGGGCCCAACATACAAATATTGGCAGCTGGGACCAAAATGGGTCTTGTGCATGTGCAATCCTACATGAAATTCATCTGGGCAATTAACATGGGGCCATAATGTAACCCGCGGGAAATCATACATGGGGTCCATTTTCCAGCCCATTTCATACCCATATGGGCCCCACATACAAATGTTGGCTGATGTCATTAGTCCAAGTAAAGACCTTATTCTGAACATAAAACATTTTCTTATTTGTGGTGAGAAACTTAACTGTTTACAATACATGAAAAAGTGCTTTGTTTTTAATATGACATATTGTTTAGATATGTCTCTCTTGTAATTGGATGGTTTTGGAAAGTGGTTTAGGAAGAACATGATATAACCAGTTCATGCTTGTGGTTTTGTTTGTCAAACGCCACGCTTCTGAAACGAAACCATAGGGAGTTTATTTTCAGCACTCTATGGGAAATGTCAGCGTTTTCTTTCTGATGAGTGGGCAAAACCAGATACACAAGACCACAGACAGAATATCAGTATTAAAGTTTAAGTACATCAAGTAAACAATGATGATTTGCCAATCTAACCAAAAATAATTCATAATACTGTTATTACAACATTAATTGTATTGTTTAGAAGATGAACAATTGTGTCACAAAACAGGACGTTTTAGTCTGAGATTCTACAATGTTATGTAAATCATTCACATAGCAAACCTTTAATTCATATACCATCTATCTATAAAAACAGAATTACTTCAATAGTTGCTAGACTGCAATATTCCATCTATCCATTCTCTAGACAGCTTTTCCTCTGTAGGGTTTCAGGGATGTTGGAGAATATCTCAGTATCTCAGGTTAAAGACAGGGAAATCTCCTGAATGGATGTCAGTACATCACAGAGTTTAGACTGCCATCTTGTGGTTGTTAATATTTCACAAACCCCTTAGGTTTTTAATTATTGTGATATTTACTGTTGGGATAATACTGTCACCTAGAGGTTATAAATAAAAATTATACAGACACATTAAAGCCACCATAAAAATCTAAATTTTATGGATTTTTTATTTTACAGTGTTTTTGTGGACTGCACAACCTGTCACTCATATGAGATCACATCAAAAGCAAACCACAATGATCCAATCAATTCCAAATGGACAAAGTCAAGTCAATGTACGTCACAATAGGGAAGAAAAGACTATCGTTATCAGTTTAAAAAATGCTGTAAAAATATTATGGTGAATGGGACACTTTTTGCCATTGAAATAATTGGAAAAATGGAAAAAGTGTCCCAATAAACCTGAATTCTCTCTCTCTCTCTCTCTCTCTCTCTCTCTCTCTCTCTCTCTCTCTATATATATATATATATATATATATATATATATATATATATATATATATATATATATTATTTTTAAAAAAAAATTTTTTACTTACGTGACAAATTAGTAAAGTTCCAACACATCTGAAAAAGTTATTTTTCAGTTTTGTTTATTTATTTCCTTTGCCTTTTCATCAAGTTGTTTGGTTTTAAAATCAAATGCTCACCCCTGCACACCTCGTGTCTATTATAGGGTCTGTGCCAAACTGAGATCTTTAAAAATGTATTCTGGGACCTGGGGCCTGTTTCATAAAGGAGGTTCAACCAACTCTGAGTTGAACTCTGAGTTGACTTACTCTGAGATGGGAAACCCAGTGTTTCCCTCATTTCAGGGTTAACATACTCAGAGTTTTCACTTAACCTCCTTTCTGAAACAGGCCCCAGGAATAGATTTAATCCAGTGATCAAAGTTTTTTTATTGTTCATGTGTTTTTGTATTCACTGCCATATACCCTAGTCAGGACAGCACTATACAGTATTTCATTTGAAAATGAGGCTGTGATGGATAGAAGTACAGTGTGTTCAATGGATTGTACTGTTGTTTAACAACATATATTATTCAGCTGACAAAACAAAAACAAATCAAAAAATTATTAAATATACAAAAACTCCATTAAAACAGTTCTCAAAGTTCTGATTTTTGAAAATTACACATGATCTAGGATCTTTATAGTGCGGGTCATTGCAAAGACTAAGTCTATCCCTCGCAGCCTCATTTTCATTCACAAGAAAATCCATATGACATCTATTACTTTGCAGCTATGATAGTCATGGTAGATGAGCAGTCTTGTGTGATTGAAGTCTTGTGACTGAAACATGATTGGGATTCTGTTTTAATGAGTGTATATTCCATATGACCAGTTTTATTTTTCAATAAATTAAAAATGAACATCCCAATTTCACTTTAGAATTATTACACTCATACTGTGACTCTTTATAAAACATATTAGCTTTTGAATTGAGCATCTGAATAATTAAATATGGTTTAATTTCCCAGAATATTTGTGTCACTGTTTAGGACTTTTATATTCTATTTTGTTTATTTTAGTTCCTGGATAATCCTGTTACTGATTATCTCCTCATTTGTTTCTAATGTTACATATAATTATTACCTGTCAGTCATTATGTTCATCTTGTATTTAAACTCCCTGTTATATCCAGTCCCTTGTCGGTTCTCGTATGTGCTCAGTGGTTTGTGATTTTCTCCTATGTTTCTCTGAGTGTTAGGTTTAAATAAGGATTATTCTGAGTTCATATTTCGCCTCATAGTGCGTGCAGACCAGACCGTTACAATTTGATGCACAGGCATTATAAAAGTATTTACAGTTGTGGGAAACAATGAATGTTTTTCTTAGTGTGCTTAAGGTGTGCTTCATGAGGAAACAACTAATTTAACTGGTTTTATTTAAGTTAGAAATGTCATTTAATTTAATGACTATATTAAGCTGACAAATTAGTTTACATAAATAGAAGTAATTGTAATGGGTTAGGTCAAGTAATAGATCCTTGAAATAACTAATGCTGGTTACCATTTTGACTCTGGCCAAACAGTGACTGTGTATTAACTGGTAAAATCATCTAAAATGCTTTAAAATGTAAGGTTCAAAGTTCATATTAACAATCTGACATGCAAAAATTACCCAAAATCTTAACACAAAACTGAGTGAGTTACTCACCAATACTAAAAAAAAAGTCCAAGCTCATTACTTTTTTTAGCAGTAAAAAACAAAACAAAGAATAAAACAGTTTGTCACTGTAGTTTTGTATTTACACTTGCAGACTGAAGGAATCATGTTAGAGAAAGTTTATCAAGCTGCCTGACAGGTGAAAGAGGAAAACCTTGTATTCCTCCTAGATACAGTCATGTCACTCTGTGGGTCAAACTCTGAGTGGATGATGCAAAAGCCTTTACAGAGAAAATACCTGATTTTTCACCTCTGTTAAATATTTCTCTGACGTTTGTTCGACTCTCGTCTATCAAGATGGAGCTGTACATAACCATTCTCACCCTTGCTGTTGTTCTTTCAACCAATGCTGAATGTAAGTTAAAGTTTTATAATCAGGAAGTGGTAAAATGACAAAACTGTTCATGTGTAACACCATTAGTCGTTCATTCAAAACCTGCTTGTGTTTTACTTAAGGGTTTTAAGTGTTTCCTTTCACACAACCATTGTCTGAAACAATAAGACTGTGTAAATTTGGTTTGTAAAATTTTTATTCTTGGTACTATTTTCCACAAGTAACAAGTAATGTTCAAAACTCTTGGTACAAAAAACTATTTCATGTACATGTTTTAAATCACCCTTTAGTGGTGCTAAGAAATGTTATAGTACTCCATCATAGTGTCATCATAAAGCACAATGAACACTTAAAAATCAGCAATGATTAGAATGTCTATGCAATGTGTTATCAGAAGTTGTAGTCAATGAAGACATGGCAAGACAAGTTTCTGTCAGATTTGAGAGTTGAATTGTAACGGTAAAAGATGAGGAAGCAATTGCAAGTATACTCATTTATTGAAGTGACTGAACAAGGAACAAATAACAGCTGAGACAGGATGGTAACGCAGGGACCCCGATGGTCAGATGTTCCAGTGCAGACGGTGAAGTGGTGCGGTGAGAATCCCAGGTGACGAATAATCCAAATCCAAGGGAACACGAACAGGAACAGGAACAGGACAGGCACAACTCGACACGAAGACTGGGAACACAACCGGGAAACCACATACAACGATCTGACAGGGGAAATGAGAAAGTGGTGAGTATTTATGGGGTGATGAGATGAGCTGCAGCTGGTGACGGGAGTGATGAGCTTAATTGTTGATGATCGCTGATCAGACGACCCGCCCACACAATCAATGCACAACACACACATGACAACAGAACACGAGACAAGAAGAAGACAATGGACTTATGAACCGTGACAGTACCCCCCTCCCTAGGAACGCCTCCTGGCGTTCCCAGGCTCCCTTACCTGTCGATTGTAATCATCGATAAGGGA
This sequence comes from Abramis brama, assembly GCF_963993115.1. Lineage (NCBI taxonomy): Eukaryota > Metazoa > Chordata > Actinopteri > Cypriniformes > Leuciscidae > Abramis > Abramis brama. The sequence goes on from NC_139978.1 coordinate 14,450,583, forward strand.
GTGATCCAGAATGTCTCTAGCAGGTACCCAACTTCTCTCCTCCGGACCGTAACCTTCCCAGTCCACCAAGTACTGAAATCCGCGTCCCCTTCGCCTCGAGTCCAGAACACGATTAACCGAATAAGTAGTTTCCCCATCTACGAGTCGCGGCGGGGGGGGAACCGGGGCTGGCGGATTAATGCGTGCAAAAAAAACGGGTTTAATTTTAGACACATGAAAGACGGGATGAATCCTCCTGTACACTGGAGGAAGATTGAGGCGGACTGTCACCGGACTAATGATTTTAGTGACAGAGAACGGGCCAATGAATTTGGGTGCAAGTTTATTGGAAACGGAGCGGAGCGGAATGTCCTTAGTAGAAAGCCACACTTTGGAACCGACGACATATACGGGAGGCCTACGCCGGTGGCGATCGGCTTTGGCCTTGGTGCGTGCCCCCACTTGGAGTAGAGTCTCACGGGCTCTAGTCCAAGTGCGGTGACACCTCTGGACAAAGGCGTGGGCGGAGGGGACCGCGACTTCGGATTCCAGACTAGGAAAAATAGGTGGCTGGTACCCTACACTACACTCAAACGGTGATAGGCCCGTGGATGACACTGGCAACGTGTTGTGGGCGTACTCCACCATAGACAGTTGCTGACTCCAAGAGGAAGGATTCTTGGACACTAAACATCGCAACGTTCTTTCCAAATCTTGGTTGGCTCGTTCGGTCTGACCATTGCTCTGGGGATGAAACCCGGAGGACAGGCTGACAGTCGCCCCCAGAAGTCTACAAAACTCTCTCCAAAATTTGGACACAAATTGGGGTCCTCTGTCAGAAACCACGTCTGTCGGGAGGCCATGAAGCCGAAAGACGTGGTTAACGACAATCAACGCTGTCTCCTTGGCTGAGGGTAATTTGGGCAAGGGAATGAAATGGGCCGCCTTCGAGAACCGGTCCACCACGGTTAAAACTACCGTGTGACCCTGGGAGGGTGGGAGGGCGGTGATAAAATCTAGAGCGATATGGGACCAGGGTCTCGAAGGCACCGGCAGCGGTTGAAGTAACCCATCCGGGGGCCGATTGGAAGTCTTACCCATGGCGCAGACTGAACAAGCCAAAACAAAACTGTGAACGTCACGAGCCATACCAGGCCACCAGAATCGTTGCTTGACTAAAAATTGAGTACGATTAACTCCTGGATGGCAAGCCACATTGGAGCAATGACCCCACTGAATAACGCTGGACCGTAGACCCTCAGGCACAAATAAACGGTTCGGTGGACAACGAGTCGGAGGCGTTACCCCTTCTAAGGCTCTCTTGACCTTCGATTCGACCTCCCATGTGAGTGAAGAGATGAATAGATTCTCTGGTAAAATGCACTCGGGAGTAGACGGGCGTTCGGAACGGTCAAAAATGCGCGATAAAGAATCGGGTTTGATGTTCTTAGAACCCGGGCGGTACGAGAGAGTAAAGTCAAAACGACCGAAAAAAAGAGCCCACCGAGCCTGCCTGGAGTTCAATCTTTTAGCAGTCCGAATGTATTCCAAATTCTTGTGATCGGTCCAGACGATAAAAGGTACCCCCGACCCTTCTAACCAGTGGCGCCACTCCTCCAATGCTAACTTGACTGCCAACAACTCCCTGTTGCCAATGTCATAATTACGTTCGGCAGGGGATAAACGATGTGACAAAAACGCGCAAGGATGCATCTTGTCGTCTGAAGGAGAACGCTGGGATAACACTGCACCTACCCCCACCTCTGACGCATCGACCTCCACCACGAACTGACGTGATGGATCAGGGGTTATCAGAATAGGGGCTGAAACAAAGCAACCCTTCAGTTTGGCAAACGCAGCCGAGGCTGCGTCTGACCACCTGAACGTAGTACTGGGGGAGGTCAAGGCGGTCAGAGGTGCGGCTAGTTGGCTGAAGTTGCGAATAAAACGCCGGTAAAAATTGGCGAACCCCAGAAACCTCAGTAGGGCCTTACGGGAATCTGGGTTTGGCCAATCCACCACAGCCTTAACCTTCTCAGGATCCATGCGCATTCCCTCAACCGAGATGATGTAACCTAAGAAAGGAACAGACTGTGCATGAAAAACGCATTTCTCCGCCTTGACAAAAAGCCCATTCTCTAGCAACCTCTGAAGCACTTGTCGGACGTGTTGCACATGTTCCTGGAGAGACGAAGAAAAAATCAATATGTCATCCAGGTAGACATAAATGAACTGATCGACCATGTCTCGTAACACGTCATTGACAAGTGCCTGGAAGACCGCTGGGGAGTTGGAAAGGCCGAAAGGCATAACCAAGTATTCAAAGTGCCCCCTGGGGGTGTTAAAAGCGGTCTTCCACTCATCCCCCTCCCTGATGCGGACCAAATGATAAGCGTTTCGTAAATCCAATTTCGTAAAGATAGATGCTCCCTGCAACCTCTCGAAAGCTGAAGACATCAACGGCAAAGGATAAGTATTCTTTACCGTGATGTTGTTCAACCCCCGGTAGTCAATACAAGGTCGCAGCGACCCATCCTTCTTCCCCACAAAAAAGAATCCCGCCCCCGCTGGAGAAGAGGAAGGACGGATGAACCCCGTTGCTAGAGAATCAGAAATGTATTTCTCCATGGCCTCTCTCTCTGGAACAGAGAGTGAATATAACTTGCCCTTAGGCGGAGACGTACCTGGTAATAACTCTATAGCACAGTCATAGGGACGATGCGGAGGAAGAGAAGCAGCCCGAGACTTACTGAACACCTCCTTCAGGTCCAGGTACTCCGCGGGCACGTTAGATAACTCCACTGTCTCCTCCTGAAACACAGGGACAGAAACAGACGGACAGGCAGACACTAGACAAGACTTATGACAAAAGCTACTCCACGAAGACACAGATTGTGATGACCAGTCCACTCTGGGGTTATGACGGGTGAGCCAGGGATGACCAAGGACGATGGGTGCAAGAGGAGTGTCCATGATGTAGAATGAGATGGTTTCAGTGTGGTTGCCTGATGTGATGAGGGTGATGTCTTCGGTGGCAAGTGAAATGGTGGGGAGTTCTTGACCGTTGAGTGCGTGAACTGCTATCTGATGTGTGAGGGATCTGAGGGGAACTTGAAACTTGAGTGCAAAAGTGTAGTCCATGAAATTACCTTCAGCCCCAGAGTCCAGAAGTGCTCGACAGTCGTGAAGGTGAGAGGACCATCGGAGCCTTACCGGAAGGAGAGTAGATGTGGATGAGGTCTTCTCGGCAGAGATCCCACCCGACAGTAGCCTCATATTTACTGCCGGGCTGGGCCTTTTAACGGACAGCTGTAAGCAAAGTGTCCCGCTCTCCCACAGTACATGCAAAGGCCCAGGGATCTCCGCCTTTCCTTCTCCTCCCGGGAAAGCCGGACTCGACCCACCTGCATGGGCTCGTGATCTTCGACGGGGCTGACCGCGTCCCTCTCTCTGGATCGTTGTCCCTCGATCCCTCCCGGGACCCGCTGGGACTGAAGACGTCGATCAGCTCGAGAAAGACGACCATCCACTCTTATCGCCAGGGCAATGAGATCACTCAATCTGGCCGGAAGGTCCATGGCGTAGATTTCTCGTTGGACGCGGTCAGCCAGCCCATGCAGGAACATGTCCCACTGCGCCTCCTCGTTCCATTGGCTCTCGGCTGCCAGAGTGCGAAACTCGATCGAAAAGTCAGATACGGATCTTTCTCCTTGTTGAAGGTCGGCTAATACTCTGGCAGCCTCACGTCCGGACACGGAACGGTCGAACACCTGTTTCATTTCTTCGGAGAGCCTCTGGAACGAGGAGCAGCATTCTTCCTGATTCTCCCACACCGCCGTTCCCCAAAGCGCCGCTTTCCCAGTCAGAAGCGCCAGAACAAACGCGACCTTGGTTCGCTCGTCGTGGAAAGTACGGGGCTGCAGAGAAAAATGCATAGAGCATCTGGTCAGAAAAGATCGGCAGTAATTGGGTTCACCTGCGTAAGCCTCCGGGATCGGCAGGCGGGGCTCTGACTGGGATGGGTCCGCTGATGGTGGTGGGGGAATCGGCGGTGCGGGTGGCGCAGCGGGACCCTGTGGTTGTTGTAGCTGCTGGGTGAGCCCGGACACCTGCGTTACCAGAGCCTGAACAGCGCGAGCTGTCTCATGGAGATTCTTCTCCTGCGTGTCCATCCTCTTCATGCATTGATTCAGAAAATCTTCCATTGGACTGGAGGATCCACTCGCTGCTTCCATGTTTAGGGTCAGATCGTTCTGTAACGGTAAAAGATGAGGAAGCAATTGCAAGTATACTCATTTATTGAAGTGACTGAACAAGGAACAAATAACAGCTGAGACAGGATGGTAACGCAGGGACCCCGATGGTCAGATGTTCCAGTGCAGACGGTGAAGTGGTGCGGTGAGAATCCCAGGTGACGAATAATCCAAATCCAAGGGAACACGAACAGGAACAGGAACAGGACAGGCACAACTCGACACGAAGACTGGGAACACAACCGGGAAACCACATACAACGATCTGACAGGGGAAATGAGAAAGTGGTGAGTATTTATGGGGTGATGAGATGAGCTGCAGCTGGTGACGGGAGTGATGAGCTTAATTGTTGATGATCGCTGATCAGACGACCCGCCCACACAATCAATGCACAACACACACATGACAACAGAACACGAGACAAGAAGAAGACAATGGACTTATGAACCGTGACATGAATAGACTACACAGTTGCATTTAATGCTCTCTAAACAGTTAATAGCCTACAGTTATCTGAACACATCATAATTATTGTAGAATGTTCTTGTATTTTTCAATTTTCTTGTATTCAATAAATTCCATACATATTTTTCTATATTATTTATTTAGGGTCGCACTTTTTTTTCTGGTCCAAGGTTCTTGCTTTTAAAATATTAACAGACAACTAATTTAAAGCCATATTCTGAAATGTACATGTAAGGATGTGTACATGATTTCGGTCAGGATCGGCTAAAGATTTACTGAACTTATTAACATCTGCGTAGGTTTTGCTCCCAACACTTTAAATCTATGACCCTCCAATGGTTTTGGAAAATGGATGGATAGACCTTAGAAGTTATAACTATGAAAATATAGCATTGGAAGAACATTCTGATAATATATTATTAGGTCACTCTACATGAAAACACAAGCAGTTGATTTCAAACCCCAGTGACTTAACCCTTATGTGCTGTTGGGGATGTTTTCATCCACTATGGGGTATTTTTTAGTCTAAATTTGGCCATAACTTTCTCTGTGTTTCAGCAAATGGAATGATTTTTGGTGACAAATCTTATTTTGACACATATTTTGGGAAAATGCTTTGAAATTTTTCAAAAACTCAACAGTACACTGTGGGCAAATTTACTACCCTTTCGTTATGTTTGTGGCTGAAAACAGCCACTACTTTAAACTGCTGTAAAAATATATCAGATAAATATTTTTTTCAAATTGTTTTGCATAAATCTATTAATCAACCTCAGTCCTGCTCAAAAATACTAAATGTTTAAAAAAAATTCAGGATTTTAACTCTTTAATTGCCAAATTCGTAAATGATGTCACTGATTTGGGAAAAAACACACACAAAATGACTCATTTTCAATATAAAATGTGATTGTGGACTGGATTTTTTTTTACCTTTTATCACAGTCTTGGACATGTCAAAGATTAGAAACAACATTGGTTTTGATGCATTGTTAGTTTTTGTGCAGCATCAGATTTTAACTTTTTCTCCCTCATTTACTGTTAGTGGCTGTTTTTGCCCCATTGACTTCCATTATAACCACATTTTTTGATTGCAAAGCCATGACACCATATAATCATGCATTTTTGATTGTTGGTGGTTTTCCCTGTTGGGAAGAAGTAAGATTTGTAATTTTTACTGTTGATAACCAGGTGGAACCATTAACCCTTTAGATAGGCCTGTGCAAAAAAAAGCTTAGTTTCTGGCTTTTACATGGAGTTATATGGAGTTTATATGTAGTATAATAGCATAATAAAGTGTGTGTGTGTGTGTGTGTGTGTGAACTCACCTTGATGCGTCTGAGAAAATCAAAATATGCACCTCAGCTCTCAGAACTACATGGAGACGGAGTAAACAAAAACAAAGTAAGTGTATTTATGCATCTGCTGCCTTTTGATGGTGAGAAATGCAGACTAAACAAAAACAAAGCAAGTGGATTTAAACGCGTGCATGCAAGCCTGCTGGTCATTTGATGGTGAGAAGAGCAGCAAGCAACATGAGAAAGGGCTTGACTTGTAGTGAAGTTTTAGAGATGATTATGCAGCCTGACCCCTCCAGCGAGCTGCAGGATGTATCGTCTTCCCCCTCTGACACCACAGACTCAGGAGAGTCAGATCCTGATTTGGATGTGGCACCCTCATCATCCTCTCTAGCTTCCACTGAAGGCGAGGAGGATTCGGAGGATCCTGGATCTGGGTAGATTGGGAGAAACGGCGAAGTGTGGTTTTCCACTAACGCGGAGACAACTCCCTTTCTTCAGCCTGCCAGAGGCGTGACTCCAGGGCCGACGCGCTATGCCATCACAAGGCATAGTCATACATGTTTGTATGACTGTACAAACATGTATGTGTTGACGCAAGTCATGCTGACAATGAGGTCAATCATCTCCTCCGTAAAAAACAGATTGAACACGGAATCCATGTTCTGGACCTTTGCGATGGCATAGCACGTCGGCCCTGGAGTCACGCCTCTGGCAGGCTGAAGAAAGGGAGTTGTCTCCGCGTTGGTGGAAAACCACACTTCACCGTTTCTCCCAATCTACCCAGATCCAGGATCCTCCGAATCCTCCTCGCCTTCAGTGGAAGCTAGAGAGGATGATGAGGGTGCCACATCCATATGAGGATCTGACTCTCCTGAGTCTGTGGTGTCAGAGGGGGAAGACGATACATAATGCAGCTCGCTGGAGGGGTCAGGCTGCATAATCATCTCTAAAACTTCACTACAAGTCAAGCCCTTTCTCATGTTGCTTGCTGCTTTTCTCACCATCAAATGACCAGCAGGCTTGCATGCACGTGTTTAAATCCACTTGCTTTGTTTTTGTTTAGTCTGCATTTCTCACCATCAAAAGGCAGAAGATGCATAAATACACTTACTTTGTTTTTGTTTACTCCGTCTCCATGTAGTTCTGAGAGCTGAGGTGCATATTTTGATTTTCTCAGACGCATCAAGGTGAGTTCACACACACACACACACACACACACACACACACACACACGCACAAACACACTTTATTATGCTATTATACTCCATATAAACGCCATATAACTCCATGTAAAAGCCAGAAACTAAGCTTTTTTTTGCACAGGCCTATCTAAAGGGTTAATGGTTCCACCTGGTTATCAACAGTAAAAATTACAAATTTTACCTCTTCCCAACAGGGAAAACCACCAACAATCAAAAATGCATGATTATATGGTGTCATGGCTTTGCAATCAAAAAATGTGGTTATAATGGAAGTCAATGGGGCAAAAACAGCCACGAACAGTAAATGAGGGAGAAAAAGTTAAAATCTGATGCTGCACAAAAACTAACAATGCATCAAAACCAATGTTGTTTCTAATCTTTGACATGTCCAAGACTGTGATAAAAGGTAAAAAAAAATCCAGTCCACAATCACATTTTATATTGAAAATTAGTCATTTTGTGTTGTTTTTTTACCAAATCAGTGACATCATTTACGAATTTGGCAATTAAAGAGTTAAAATCCTGATTTTTTTTTAAACATTTAGTATTTTTGAGCAGGACTGAGGTTGATTAATAGATTTATGCAAAAAAAATTGAAAAAAATATTTATCTGATACATTTTTACAGCAGTTTAAAGTAGTGGCTGTTTTCAGCCACAAACATAACGAAAGGTTGTAAATTTAAACAATGCTCAAGGGTTAAAAAAAATATATCATGTATAATGCCAACAGTACCGGCCAGCATCACACAGCATGTACTGAGGTTTTTGAGTGGATAATTTGAAAAAAGACTTTGCAGTACTGAACTCAATAAAAAAAGTTCCTTGATACAAACAATAAAGTTGGCTTGAGTAAGCCTGACCAGAAAGTGTGAAAAGTTTGAAGGTTTTCAGTTTAAAGAAGTTTGAAGTTTATAGTAGTTTTAAAGCTCTAAAGTTATAATGTTTTGAAGGCAACATTTAGATTCCATTACTCACACTGACTTCAAGTCCTCACATTACCTATTGGTTTGTATACAGCTAGATTCTTAATTTGCCAGTTATGCAGCTGGTTTGTAACAGTTTATAACAAGGAATAGTTATTGATGGCTTCACACAAAAGTACATCACAGGTACAGAATGAGCATTTAAACCATAAAAATGTACCTCATGTACTGTACCTCAAGGTGTACAATGTGAGGGAACAAACAATGTACAATCATAACAAAGGAAAGAAAGAAAAACTAAGTCTTTTGACCCAATTACCAGCTCAAGCACCAGAATGGACAAAAAGAAAACAAAAGAAGAAGAAAAAAAAAAAGAAAAAATAACAAGAGCAATAAATGAGCTCTGTAGAACTGATATAAAAACATACTGTAAAGAACACCTTTGGTTTATAGCATATATGTTAAATCAAACCTTTCGCAAATATCCAAAAAATAATGCAAATGCGAACCCCTCACACACAAACAAAGTGAAGTTTTTGAATTAGGAGGCTTGGGATGAGATCCTACACAAAATATTGTTTTAAAGACAAAAACCTTACAAATGTCTTGAAATAAAACATCAACAATCATGTCTTGAGGGTGTGGTAACAGTAGAAGCGAAATAATTGACTCAGAGTCATGGCTATGTATAACTATATTGACTTTATTATGCTCATTCTATTTCAGTATTCCATGAATATTTTGGAATTCATGGATGCTCTGAGACCGATGGAGAGGATATGCATGGAATTGATGGAGAGGAAATGTGGCATGCCGACTTTAATCAGAAGAGAGGAGTAGTAACAATACCTGATTTTGGAAATCCTCTTGTATTTCCTCATTTTTATGAATCAAGTGTTGTTGAAATGAAAGGATGCAAAAGTGATGTAGCCTTTTTGACTAACATTTTCAAGAGCCCACCACCAGAAATGGGTAAGGCATGAAAATGTGCTATTAAATCTTACATTTTTCAATGAACATCAATACTGCATATGCACATACAGGGATATGGTAACTCTTTATAAAGGGGATCATTACTAATTAATATCCCATCTACAAATGCTTTAAAAGTCAGTGGTATAGGCAGTTATAACAACACAACAATTAACTCTCGTTATGAATTCTTAATAATAATGCTACTTTTAACCTTATTTTATTCAAAGCCAAATTCATGATTTACACTATGATGCATGAAGTGATCTTTTAATCTGGAAACAGAAATTAAATTATAGTTACATATATGCATCCAGTGTAATCAAGTTTTGCCTCAAAAGTTTACTGTGATATCTATATTTGTTTGAATTAATTAAAAATATATATTTTTTTGTTTCTAGATGCACCACAAACATCCATCTATCCAAGGGATGATGTAAAACTAGGTGTTCAGAACACCCTCATCTGTCATGTGACCGGCTTCTATCCTCCATCTATCAGCATATCATGGACTAAGAATAATGTTAATGTGACAGAGGGCGTGAGTTTAAGTCAGTACCGTCCAAGGGCAGAGGGTACCTTCAGCATCTTCTCTACTTTAAGGATTACACCTATTGAAGGAGACATTTACAGCTGCACTGTGATCCACATAGCCCTTCAGGGTCAACCTCAGAGCAAAACATGGGGTGAGTGCCATCTTCAAATCCAAGGAATGGATATTAGATTTCAGCAGCTAAATAAAAAAAAATCAATTCTTCTTTCTGTTAATATTTCACGCAGCCTCCAATATCCTTTTCATGTTTTTTTTTCTTCAGATGTTAATGTTGCCCTCCCAAGCGTTGGTCCAGCTGTTTTCTGTGGAGTGGGTCTGACTCTTGGATTGTTGGGAGTCGCAGATGGAACTTTCTTCCTCATTAAAGGAAACAACTGCAACTGACTTGGAAGCAAAGTTCTTCTGAAAGTGCTTCTGACTAACAGCCCATATGTAGAATTTTTCTTAGTTTATAAATGCCTTAACCAATCAGAATCATTCAACCTGAAATAATGGTGTTTATAGTGACCTGTGTTAGAGTATAATTGCTGCTGTATTAACTGTGTACACAGAGCGGCCTACAAACTTCTTGCTGAGTTCTTCTTCTTGAGCTGACTTCTGCTGATGAAACGGCAAAACATTCTGCAGTAAAAATCTTCTACAATTGATTGCATCTCTAACTCCTGGTTTTTATTAATGATATTTTGTCCTCGGTTCTTATCTGTAGTGTGTGGTCATTGAAAATGTGTTCTGATATATGTTCTTCACAGAAAATGAGCCAAGGCCAATGAGTCTGAGTTTGAAAAAAAAATTAATCGTATCATTTTTCTTTTGATAAAAAATGAAAACACCATACAAGGGTTAATAGACTTTTAATAGACTTTAATAGAGTCTACAAGCCTTTTATTGAAACAGAAACAAAAATAAAAATCTTTTCTTAAACATAATATGTATAGTTCATATGCTAATTATGCAAAACCTCATTAATTATTATTTATTTTTTATTTTTTTAAAGGTGGCTAACAATAAACAGAACCAGGGCCTAATACCCTAGTAACGGCCCTGTGCATTGGGGGCAGATTCAATTCCTGATATAATACATATTTTTAGAATGAACTGAGCAATATTGCAACTGAACTCAACTGCCAGTGATCATTTCCGTGTATGGAAAAGAGCAGGGGCCTCATATATATAACTTTCTGCAGATTTCATCCTAAAAGTGCATACGCACACAATCTAGCTATATCCCGAATAGACGTGCCTTCAGAAGAGCCAACAGCCCTCGTCGAATGAGCTCTGATGTTGAAAGGGCGTTCCTGTCCCTGGCTCACATAAGCCAAAGCGATAGCGTCCACTATCCAGTGAGAAAGCCTCTTCTTAGATACTGCTCGTCCATTTGTACAGCCACTGTAGCACAAGAAGAGCTGGACAGAATGTCGAAAGACAGCCGAGCAGTTGATATAAACAGTCAATATAAACCTGCAAAGCCCTGACCGGCACACAGCACCCTGAGCGTTGGCGTCATGCGAGGTCGACTGCTCGGAAGGCAAAGCGGGCAAAGACATGACCTACGCTTTAAAGGCGGTAGAAAGAGCTCAGTCTCGGCCGGCGATTGACACTGCAGTCAATAGGTCCAAAGCAAATACAATTGCCAGTCACTGAGAATGCATGCAAATCTCCAATGCGTTTAGCTGAAGCAAGGGCAAGAAGCAGAGCAGTCTTGAGAGAAGGCTCCCTTATAGCAATGGATGCCAAGGGCTCGAACGGGGGTAGAGAGCGAGCCTACTGTACCAGCGCTAGGTCCCATGGCAGTACCGAGGGTGGGCACTGGTGATGTAGTCTCCTCGGCCTCCTTAGAAATCTGACCAGTGCGTGCCTCCTGATCGATTGCCCGTCAACCGGGGAATGAAATGAGGCAATAGCTCCCATTATCCAACCTGTGCTGCAAGAAACCTAAAACGTCAGACACGGGACAGCTTGCTGGGTCGATATCGTTCTCACAGCACCAGTTCAAAAATACTCTCCATTTAAGAGCGCATAGACGTCTAGTAGAAGGTACACAAGACTTAGTGAGAGGGAAGGCTGAGCTGTAAGACCCCGGAAGCAGCCACGAATGAAGGCTCCACAACTCCGGGCTGGGGTGCCATATTGTGCCGGTCGCTGAGACATGCGGCAACGGCAATGAAGATCACCGGCGCTCTCTCCTCCCTGATTTTGCATAACACCAGGGAATGCGTAAAGTCTGGCTCTTGGACAGAGCGATGTCAGAGTGCCGAGAGTGAGAGCGAAAAGATCAACGGGCAGTTGTTCTCGCTCGTCGTGAACAGATCCACCTCCGCCCTCCTGAAGCGGTCACAAATCATCCAAACCGATCAGGGATTAAGCCTCCACAGTTGAGGTGGCTCAGGCATCTTTTCCGGATGCCTCCTGGACGCCTTCCCGGGAAAGTGTTCCGGGCATGTCCCACCGGGAGGAGACCCCGGGGAAAACCTAGGACACGCTGGAGAGACTATGTCTCCCGGCTTGCCTGGGAACGCCTCGGTGTCCCCCCGGAAGAGCTGGAGGAAGTGTCTATGGAGAGGGAAGTCTGGGCATCCCTGCTTAGACTGCTGCCCCCGCGACCCGGTCCCGGATAAGCGGTAGAAGATGGATGGATGGATGGATGGGTTGGAAACTGATAGAAAAATATTAGGCTTAAAAGATTCCTTATCCTAAAATCACAGCCTTTATCTTTAAGTTGAAATTGAGTGGTGTAGTGTTTAGAATTTTCTGTTAGCCTCATGAGCATTATAAATTCCATGTGTACAAAGTTTTGAGAAGTTTGGACTGTGCTCACAAGATATAGACATAATAGTCATAATGTGTCATACCAGACACATATAAAAATAGTTTGATAGATCAAAATATTTTGATAACTTTTTTGTCAGCATTGGTCTAGAGCTGACATGTGCAAAGTTTGGTGAAGGTCTGGCAAACAGTCGTGATAAAAATCAAACTCTCCTGATATAAGAGTAACAATTACAGAATAATTAAATAAAGCATATTTTGTTACCTTTTGGAGCTTGGAAGAGTTCAGTTTGAGAAGATGTTTTAATATCATCATCACTGTCCTTGTCAGAGCTCATTTCCCAGTGCATTCAGCATCTGGCTCATATACACAATCTCAAACATTTTCTCAAAACTATAATTTTCAACATCTTCAAAATCAATATTTTGATCACTGACAGCTTCTTTACCAGATCCACCATCAAATGACAGTGATACTAATATTTGATTGTGTTCAGTACTTGCTCTGATGTAAATCGCTGAGCCATCTCAAGTTTTGCTGATGATTTTACCTATTCTTTTGCTTTCTGTCTGCTGTAACTATGAGTGAAACGTTACTTCATCATTGTGTTCATCATTGTGTATCAGACATTGACAACTTGTGGAATAAAGGTGAATCACACTTATCCAGTCATCAAAGATTAAATTATTGTTAAGCAGAAAAAATATACTTACACTGTTACACACCTCAGGTCTTTAGCGACCCTATACAATATTTTTACAAAAAATTAATGGGAAAACTGGCATTCTTTTATAATTTGATGTTATTAGCTGCTGAAATTTGATTGGCTGCTGGCAGACATGTTTTTTAAGTATCCAAACTTAAAGTAAATAGTGAAGTTACTATTCAAAGTTATGATCCAAAATGCAAATTGACATATTATAGCGCCACCTAGTGTCAAACGGGTGTGTAGTGTTGAGTAAGGTGCATGATTGGGACCATCCTGCAAATTTTGGGAATTATGGTATCTGACACCCTTTGGTGCTTGGACGTCTGACACCCTTACACTTCGGTGGACACCTGATTATATTTAAATTGGTCACTGAATAATATAATAATTCATCAGATTAATAACTTGACATTGTTTTTGTTGTAAAATGAAAGCAGTATGCTGCCTAGCAACACTTGACACTTATACCTGCACTAACAGTTATCTTAGACATCCATCTCACAAACATGAACAAAGCACTGGCAGCATTCAGCTGGGAATTAGTGTGAGTGAAAATGTCACTGCAAAAGCTCTTGTATTATCATCTCATATGGACACTGGCTGCATTCCTTGTAGCAGAAAGTGGTAAGTAACATGAGCGGTATTGAAGTAATATAATTATTATAACAATAATTGCACTATTATTGTTGTAAATGTTAGTAGTTGTAGTAGTAGTGGTGCAACATTATCTTAAGAAGGGTGACTCATTCTAATGGTAATGGACCTTCTAAGGGAAATATTACTTGACAAGTACTTTTTATAAAGACAACCCTGTACTGCAACTGACTGAAGTTCTTCTGTTTCTTTCTTCTTGACATCTACAGTATCTGACAGTTTGTTCTCTGTGTTCATTCTTTTTCAGCTAATGTATATTACCGATACCGTATGTCAAGATGCATCTACAGCTCCTCTAATATAAGTGATATGGTGTATTTTGACAACTATTATTTCAATAAATATCTATTCATACAGTTTGACAGCACTCTGGGGAGATTTGTGGGGTTTAATGAGTATGGAATGAAACTTGCGGCGTTCTGGAACAGTGGCCCTTTAGTGCAGGAAGAAAGAGCTATTGTGGACTGGTATTGCAAAGGTAATGCTCAAGTGTTTGACTCAGCTATCTGTGAGAAATCAGGTAAGTGGCACAATACTCTTCTCTCATTTTTACTGTCAACATGTAGAGCATATGCTAGTAACTACAAAATAATTACTAAAAGAATGTTTTAATATCAGAAAATGTAAAAAAAAAACTTATTGTGAATAAAAATCATTCAAATTTATAGGGATTCTTAAATTGACCTTTCTTTTGTCAAATAAACCATCCCCACAAACACACAGACAGACACATACACACAAATGTTAATTTACTATCTAAATGGGGACATTCCAGAGATGTAATGGTTTTTATACTGTACAAACTGTATATTCCATCCCCTTACCGCAAACCTACCCATCATACAAAACTTGAGCACACACATGTTGGTTGGGTTTCCATGTTTTATGGGGACATAGACATAATGATTTTTATACTGTATACATGCCAGGGCCGGAGTAGGGCCACTTTTCAGCCCGGGAGTTTCAGGCCCAAGACCGGCCCACTTTTTCCATGGTGGAATTCCAAATTAGCACTTTTTCTAAATTGGATAAATGAAGCAACAGTTCAGCTCTTACTATTGTGTAGTTTGTATTAATACCATGGGTTAACAAATAATGTAAAGGTTAAATAATAATTCACTTAGACTTTATAAGAAGCAATTGCGACTTTATTTCACACAATTCTGACTTTATATTTCGCAATTCTGACTTTATAACGCGACTTTATATCACAATTCTGACTCTATATCTTGCAGTTCTGACTTTATAAGCAACTGCAACTTTATTTCACGCAGTTCTGACTTTATATCTTGCAATTCTGACTTTATAAGAAGCAATTGCGACTTTATTTCACACAATTCTGACTTTATATCTCGCAATTCTGACTATATATCTTGCAGTTCTGACTTTAATAAGCAATTGCGACTTTATTTCACGCAGTTCTGACTTTATATCTTGCAATTCTGACTTTATAAGAAGCAATTGCGACTTTATTTCACACAATTCTGAATTTATAACACGCAATTGCGACTTTATATCACGCAATTCTGACTTTATATCTCGCAATTCTGACTTTATAACACGCAATTGCGACTTTATTTCACGCAATTTTGACTATATCTCGCAATTCTGAGAAATAAAGTCAGAATTGCGAGATGTAAACTAAGGATGCTGCTCTTCTTAATACAGTGAAACCAAAGGTTAAGCTCAGTTCAGTGACGCGGGCTAGTGGAAATCATCCAGCTGTACTGATGTGCAGCGCATATGAATTTTATCCTCCACACATCAAAGTGTCCTGGCTGAGAGATGGTAAACTGATGACCTCTGAAGCGACCTCAACAATGGAGATGGCTGATGGAGACTGGTACTACCAGATTCACTCTGAACTGGAATACACTCCTAAATCTGGAGAGAAGATCTCCTGTATGGTGGAGCATGCCAGCTTCAATAAACTCATGATTTATGACTGGGGTAAGAGGAGATACTTACCTACTGTCATTTTAGTAATATGTTTGTGGGCAGCATAATTTAACACATCAGTGTACCCGACAGATCCGTCTCTCCCAGAGTCTGAGAGGAACAAAATTGCTATTGGATCCTCTGGTCTGGTGCTGGGAATCATCATAGCAGCTGCTGGACTCATTTACTACAAGAAGAAATCAACAGGTTAGTTAAAATGATTTTGAATAAATCAGTTTGATATTAGCATTTTTAAATCATCCCACATGTATTGTAAGGTTTTTTGTTTGTTTGTTTTTTTGACAGGAAGGATCCTAGTACCTCATTGATGATGGTTGATTTCTCTATAAATGCTAATAACTTGTACAACATGATTAATAAGTATACATATTCCAAGTCCTCATTCTGACTGATAATGAAGCTTTTATCCTTTATGACACAATTATAATACACAGTCTTATTTCCACAATCCTTTAGTTGATGATCCTTTAGTTTCTAAAATGTAAAACAAGGAAAACAATAATGATATAAATATAGCATAAAATCTATAGAGAAATATAAAATATAGAGATAATAGAGATAATTGTTCTTGCTAAGTTTGTCTCTATTTGTACACAATAATGTACTTAAAGCAAAGAGTTTGTGAATGTTGAAACTAAGATATAAGTCTTTGTTGCTGTGCTGAATACATGAAACAACTAAAGCATTCCTGATGAGCCTTTTTTAACTCTTCTTTCTTTGCTTTAAGAAAACTGATCAAGAATGTGTTAATTTCCATATAATTGGTCTCAGGAAACTGTTTATTAGCAAACTGTCCCTTATGTCCCTAATGAGGCTGACTTTAAAAATGTTGAGATTAACTTTTTCTTGATTTTCATGTTCTATATGTATATTTCTGCCATTTTGTTTTCTTTACAAATGGTTTTAAGTAAACAAGTTTTTCTTTACAAATGGTTTTAAGCAAACTAATATTGATTTAGACTTGTAATAATTATTAAAAACTTAGCTGTCATCCATTAACATTCTGATATTTTCTCTGTTCTGAACAGAAAAGTACATGATGAAAAATAGCTATAATAAACAGAAGTTAAAGGTACAGTATAGCATTTTTCGCCACTAGGGGTCGCTAATCTATTTACAATAACAAAGGCGTAGATTGATGGCGCAACATTTGCTAAGAATTATGGATCTTGTCGTCAACGTCAAGCCGACCGATCTAATAATGTTTATGGATGACTGAATACATCGATGTTTTTATCATGACTGTGATATGAAGCAGTTCGGGATTGCTAAGAGACAGCTATCAGCTCCACACGCGACGCGAGTCCCTCGGATATAAAAGGAATATGGACATTTCATTCTACCGAACTACATGCAGAATTACTACTCACAGGTCAGTTTATTAGACAAATTTAACTTGTGAGCTAACGCAGCACTGTTTCACCTGGTCTAACATTACACTAGCACACTAAACTGCATTTGAATGTGTTTAAATGTATGTGTTAGTCTGTCTGTATGAGACTAGCAGTAAACTAGATCAACATTAGAATAATATACAGATCATATTCTAACATTTTATAATTTTTGAACATTGATTAGTTTTATGTAAATGTGCTCACCTGTTTAATAAAGTAGGCTACATGTAGGAGCAGTCGAAGTCTCGGACGTGGAGCTTTCGTTTATATACTGTCTATGGGAGCTCTAGGCATCTCGAAAACACCGCGCTGATATTGATTCTCGTTTTAGTTCTCCTTTTTTTATCCAAAGTCTGCTTGCCATGGTCCATAATGTTTGAACGAAACAACAACAGCGTGCAGATAGACATTGCGAACTACACAGTTGTCCGCGTCAGTCGCTTTGGTTACTATCAGACGGCTCTGGTTCATAGCTCTGGTTGCCATGGCAGCACGAGCGGAAACCAGGGACAACGCGGATATGACGCCATTGGCGGCGACAAAACGGAAATAAAGAAACGGGACGTTTCTCGAATTAAATTTCAAATTTCTCCTGGTTTGAAAGTTGTTGGAGACAGTCGGGATAATGTAAGTACACAACTAAAAAAAATATATAACATAGATATAGTGATTTTTGCTATTTTTAAAGCAAAAAAGTTACATATTGTGCCTTTAAAGAATAGATGACAAGAGTTGTTGGCCGGTAGAGGTTAACTGCAAAAAAATAAATAAAAAATAATTTCAAGCACCTTGCTAAGTGGTTTATTTTACCACAGTTGTTGCAGCGTTTGTTGTATGCATAGCACATACTTTTCTCTGAAGTCTTTTCTCAACACCTTCATACTCCCCTCTGACTGCTCTTGCAGCAAGCATCTGTTAACATCCAAGTCAAGGTTGAGTTTTTGAGTTGTGAGTATGTGGTTGTTGATTACCAAACGTTAAAATGCTGAGGTATTATTAAATATTATGAAAAGTTGAACATTAGGAAAGTATATCCTCATCAAGATGACAGTAACTTTCACATGATTAAAGGAACTTCCATGAGCTTGAGCGTCCATGACCGTATCACAGGAAGTATCACAAACCTAAATATCCAGTTTGGTTGTGTTTGTGACAGTCACGCATAGGCCTATCTGGTATTTCAAAACTGGTTTACCATGATTGTTGTAAACATACAAACATGTTCTTTTACAGGAGCACTGGTGCTTGCAGTCATGGGGAAGTTTTGGGGGAACTATGGGGAAGTTTTGATCAGATTTGAACAATCTTCCCTGTTGTTTCATAATACAGTAATACAGTAACAAATACGAACCCCTTTCACAGACCTTTTCGCTTTCTTTCCATACAGATTACACAAACAGAGAATATTTGTTTTGAATGAGATAATTTAAAAGTAGACACTTAAATGTTATAGATATATTGCTCAAGTATTCGCTAAGGTTTGTTTCATTTTTGTGATGCACTCCAGATAAAAGTTCACATACTGAGATGGCTGAAAGCACACTCCGTTTGTTTTCTTTATATTACAAAAGCACAATGTTTGTGTTTGACTGCAAGTTGACACAAATTTAAGTTATTTTAAATCGATTTTGCTGCTATATGTGAAAAAACCCACACAATCCGCTGATGTTTTTGTCGACCCCAGAGGGTTAAACAAAATTGAACATGCTAGTTCAATGAACCTTAAACAATTATTGCACATGCACCTGTGGACTAACAGATTACAGGTGGTAGACAATTAAAGTCACGGCTACAGTAACTTTACCTTGCAGGGGCAAAACGTGTCTCCACTGGCAAGTGCCTTGGTGGAAAAGTGAAGTAACATCTCACAGCAAGAACTGGCAGATCTAGTGCAGTGCATGGATGAGATACACTGGTGGTTACACCAGATACTGACAACTTTTTTCCAGGGAATCATTATTCCATTTCTGTTGACCAGATGTCTGTGGATGTGTGTGTGTGTGTGTGTGTGTGTGTGTGTGTGTGTGTGTGTGTGCGCGTGCGTGCGTGCGTGCGTGCGTGCGTGTGTGTGTGTGTGTGTGTGTGTGTGTGTGTGTGCACACGTGTGTGTGTGTATGGTCTGAGATATTCTGCTAAAGAGAAACGTACATCATGATCTGTTTCTAGAATTGTGAAAATACAGTAAAAAAGTAGTATTGTGAAATGTTATTACAATTTCAAAGAACTGTTTTTCTATATTTTAAAATGTATTTTTTATTAAAGCTGAATTTTCAGCATCATTAGTCTTTACTGACACTGAAATCATTCTAAAATGCTGATTTACTTTTCAATTATTATTAGTGCTCAATTATCAATAATGGTTATTATTATTATTATTATTATCAATGTTGAAAACAGTTTTCTCTGCTTAATATTTCTGTGGATACCATGATAAAAAAAATCTGGATTATTTGATGAATAGGAAGTTTAAAAGAACAGCATTTATATAAATCTTATGTATCATAATAAAAGTCTTTACTATAAATATTGACTAATTGAATGCGTCCTGTTACGTCCCAAGGGACGCATGTGTTTTATTTGCTGTTGTAGTGCTTGTCTCTGTATTCTCTTTCTTTGTTGCTCCTCCCACTGTCCACTTCACAGGTTTGGGAGTGCCACCTGATTTGTGTTCCAGCTCGTTAAGGTGTGAGTGGAGCAGTGTATATAAGAACCCAGAGAGTTCCAACCCAAGAGAGAGACTGAGGCTTTCCTCTGAGAGACTGTCATCTTCCGGTCCCAGCACTTGTTGGTTTTATTGTATGTGTGGTGTCAGTATAGTGGTTAAGTGAATGTTAAAAGAAGGTATGCTGTGTGCTAACTTCTATGTGACTTGGTGGTAACCTTGTGTTTGTAGGTAACATCTAACTGGAGTTTTCTTCTGAGTTAAAATACTGTTTGGTTTGTTTATTGGGATAATTTGAAGGGAGGTGGATGCAATTTTATTTGAGAATCAGTTTTCTCCTGTGTTATATAGAGATGAAGTAAGGGAAGTGTTTGTCTTTTGGTTTATTTTTATTTTTGAAGTTAGGCAAGTTATTTCTAAAACCTTTAGTAAGAATTCCTTTTGTTTGTTATTTTGGCCGTTTCCCCTCCTGAGGTTCTATCTTTTACATCCCATTTATTATGTACAAATAAAACTTGTGAAATATTTTTACTTCATCAACTGGTGTCATTGTAATTTGTGCTTGTCCTGGGACCTGGAGACGGGAGTTCTCTCACTCTCTCCCCGCAACTTTTGTTACCTTCCTTTCCTGCCCCTAGACCTAAAACGGATCGTAACAGTCCGAATAATTAATTTCTTATATATATATATATATATATATATATATATATATATATATATATATATATATATATATATATATATAGCCAATAAATTACCAACCCCAACTTTTGAATGGTAGTCTATTTGTTTCCACAAAAAAATGAAGCAGCACAATTGTTTTCAACATTGATTAAAAAAAAAAAAAAAAAAAAATCTTGAGCAGCAAATCACCATATCAGAATGATTTCTGAAGGATTGTGTGACACTGAAGACTGGGGTAATGATTCCTGTATATTTACAGGTATAAATTAAATTTTAAAATATATTTACAACAGTTCATAAAATTGTAATATATTTCACAAAATTACTGTTCAACTAATAAATGCAGCTTTGGTGTCTAGTGTATGTTTGATAGTTTTTAATGACTGTACAACAAGTTCTTTAATCTCACTGTTGGATTTATTAATACTTCGTACAAAATCAGTCAGTGATCAAGGCTGAATTGTCATGTTATTTGAAGAAAAAAAAAAGATAATACTTAACAATGCTTTTTATTTTAAAATAAATACAACAACATAAACAATTATAGGCCTACAATTTATTATTTATTAATCATGATTTGGATATCCAATACATTTAGATTGAAATAGTTGTATAAATCTAAATTATTATTTTTTCCTTTCCTTCCTTCCGTCTTAAAACACAACACAATGCAATATGTAATTAAAAATATGGCTCAAACACCTGTGAAAAATCAGAAAATCCTTTCAGATTAACACAATACATTTGGCCGTATAGCCATATATTAATGCCGCTGAGCTGGCATCTGCAAGCCCTTTCACACCAGATCCATTTTTCCTGTTTATACAGTTTCAGAGATATTTTAGCTGAAGTTGTTTTGAAAAGAAAACAAAAACATTTAAATGATCATTAAGCTCCACTGTTAGATATGAATGGCATAGCCACTGTTAGTATATCACCAAATGCACTGGAAACAGTGACAATAATGACAGTATGTTAAGTAGTCAATTTACATCTAGACTGGCAGCCATGTTTTATGTGGATACTGTGAAACATGTTGTTAGATCTCAAGGTAAGAAAAATCCTGTTAACACATGACACTGTAATGCTTGATTGGCCCTTTAATTTAAACGCAAGGAACAATTGGACAACAACATAGCCTCACTTCGATCTGATTCGGTGTGGAAACTCAGAGTTGGGTTTTTAGCTAAGCTTTTCGTTTATTTTATCATACAGATCACTGGGACAGGTAAAAACAAATGTAGTCAACTATTTTGATTTGATTATTTATTGTCAATGCTGTTGTTGTTGTTGTTATTATTGATATTTGCTATTAATGCATTTTTGAGAAAGATGCAGTAATAAGGATGTTACTGTTTTTTTCTTCTTTTTCTTTCACCAGATGGTTATTTTGTCTCTGTACTGTACCAATGCACCTACATTTCCCATATGATCTCAGTGATGTGGAACTCATTTATTCAATTTCCTTTAATAAAGTTGTGGAATTCAACATCACTCTGGAAAAGTTTCTGGGTTTTACAGGGATCGGAGTGGATTATACACACTTCTTGAACAACAATACCTTGTTGGGTTTTAGAAATGTGGTAAACACATTCTGCAAAAATAATGGGAAATATAGCTGCGAGCAGCGATTACGGGCCCAAGCCGGTGGCACCGCAACCCCGGTGCCTTTAGTTACCTAAAGGCACCGGGGTGGCGGTACCGCCGGCTTGGGCCCTCCATCGCTGCTCGCAGCTATATTATATATATATATATATATATATATATATATATATATATATATATATATATATATATATATATATATATATACATACATACATACACACACATACATATATATGTATATATATATATATATATATATATATTATTGTTCAAAAGTTTGGGGTCAGTAAGATTTTTAATGTTTTTAGGAGAAGTCTCTTCTGCTCACCAAGGCTGCATTTATTGATTAAAAATACAAACAAAAACAGTAATATTGTGAAATATTATTCCAATTTAAAACAGCTGTTTTCAATTTTTAAATATTTTACATAGTAATTCATTTCTGTGATCAAAGTTGAGTTTTCAGCATCATTACTCCAGTCTTCAGTGTCACATGATCCTTCAGAAATCATACTAATATGATGATTGATGCTCAATAAATATTCATTATTATTTTCAATGTTGAAAACAGTTGTGTACAGATTTTTTTTTTCAAAATGCTTTGATGAATGTTAAGTTCAAAAGAACAGCATATATTTCAAATATATATATTTTTAACATTATAAATGTCTTTACTGTAACTGTTGATCAGTTTAACTCATCCTTCATAAATAAAAGTACTGATTTATTTTATTTATTTCCCCCAAAAATAAAATTGTAATTATTACTAACCCAAAACTTTTGAGCGGTAGTGTTTAACGTTACAAAAGCTTTAGATTTCAGATAAATGCTGTTCTTTTGAACTTTCTATTCATCAAAGACTGTACACAACTGTTTTCGACATTTAAAATAATAATGAATGTTTCTTGAGTATCAATCATCATATTAGAATAATTTCTGAAGGATCATGTGACAGTGACGACTGGAGTAATGATGCTGAAAACTCAGCTTTGATCACAGGAATAAATAACAGTTTAAAATATATTAAAATAGAAAGCAGCCGTTTTAAATTGGAATAATATTTTACAATATTACTGTTTTTGTTTGTATTTTTAATCAAATAAATGCAGCCTTGGTGAGCAGAAGAAACTTCTCTGTTATGTGCGCGCCACAGACTGCACGCACGTCCGCTTAGAGTTCCGCCTTTTGCCTTCCGTCAATATTACGTTATTAGAAAAATATTTTTTTAGAGAATCGATTTTTTGACATTTGTGAATCGATTCAGAATCGTCCACGTCCGCATCGCGATGCATCTAAGAATACATTTTTTCTCCCACCCCTAGATTTCATACAACAGGTTAATAAACAGTTACAATTAAGTCACTTACATTTTAGATTCAATGTTGACTGTTTTTGTTCTGTTTCAGCAGCGAAAATAGTTAAACAAAGATCACGGCAGAACCATCACGTGTTTTCTCATAACTGAACGATTCAGCATTTTTAACGAATCGGTTGACTCAAAGATTGAATGATCAATCCATAAACATCTGTCTTTATCATGATCGACTCATTCGAACGAATCGTTTGAACGAATGAATCAATGACTCGCTTATTAAGATGGATGCCTGGCGACACCTAATGGCGGTTTAGTGTTGTTTAAAAGCATCATTCTTTCCCACATGTGTGTGATTTGTGTGTGCAACATTATCATTATTTTTCTTTCACTATTATATTAGCGATTTAAAAGCACCCACTCGTGTCACACGTCGATTAACCGGTGGGAAAATATCCTCAGACACATACCTAATAAATGTATATTTAAATACAATATTGGCCTACCTGGTAAAAAGTTTTATATACTATTTTGATGTCCTTTTGGACACAAGAGGGCAGTATAGCCCTATGTTTGCTTTTTTGTTGAACCAAATAGCACTAAATAGCC
This sequence comes from Abramis brama, assembly GCF_963993115.1. NCBI lineage: Eukaryota > Metazoa > Chordata > Actinopteri > Cypriniformes > Leuciscidae > Abramis > Abramis brama. Next base: position 14,474,587 of record NC_139978.1, read on the forward strand.
TGTTTTAACTTTTTCATTCTTCTTGAATTGCAAAAACAGAATAAAATGGGTTTAGTTGTGATATTTGTATTCTTTTATATAGAAATAAATGGTATATAATTACATTTTTAGAAGATTTTTAGTGTTTCCTTTTTGGACATTACTTTAATCCCTCGCCATAGCAAAACCATTTGAGATATTTATTATCCATTCACAATTTAGCATATTTAATGTAGTTTCATCATGTTGAAAAAGTTTGGTACGAATAAAATAAATAGTTTAAGAGGAGTGGCTAAAAATTCAGAGGCTGATTTTGCAAAAAAATTCACATTCAGACCAAAATATCTGACTTCCTGATGGCCAGAGCTATTGAATGTAAATTAGAAAGTTGTCCGGCTTGATGAGAACAATATACAAACTGTTTTTTCTTTACTGTAGTTAAAACTAACCCCCCCACTTTTGTCAAAAGCATGTTGAAAGTGACACACTTCCTGCTGCCAGTTGGTGGCGCTATAACTTTGACTCACAATAGCTACATCCATCTGATCGGCCTCTTACCACGAACACACTGCTGAAGTTTCATCAAGATCAGTTAATGTATGCAGAAGTTATTCCACTTCCGTGTTTCTCTTTTCTCGCCATAAATTCGATTCCTCGCCACAGCCAAACCGTTCGAGATATCAAAAATCCGTCCGCAATTTAGCATCCTCAAAGTCTTGACTACATGCACACCGAGTTTGAAGGGGACACGGTGAATTTTCTAGGAGGAGTATTTCACATTCCACAGCAAGCGTTTTCCAAACAACCCATAATAGCCGACTTCCTGTTGGGCTGGCGTAAAACTTGACCGGGGTAAAGTTGTTCGGCCCGATGAGATCTATATGTGTACCGAGTTTCATATTAATTCATGCGAGCGTGTTTGATATATGGATCAAGTTTTAGAACCCCGTTCAAGGGGGCGCTGTTGAGCCCCCCAGCCACGCCCGGGTACCAGCTTCAGCCCGGCCCTGATGGCCGTGGGTTCTGACCTGTGTGCAAAGTTTCAAGAGTTTTTGAGCACGTTAAGGACCCCAAAAGCCCCTGAAACCTTGATTAACAATATAAAAGCAATAGTCAAATCCCCCCCTCCCCTCACACACACACAGACACAGAGAGAGGGAGAGAAAATTCTTCAGAAAATCCACATTCAAACCAAAATATCTCTCTTCCTGTTGGTCGGAGATGGTTCATGTAAATTAGAAAGTTGTCCGTCTTGATGAGAACAATACACATACCAAGTTTTGTGATTCTAGGAAAAACTAAGCCCCCATTTTTGACTAAAGGTGGCGCTACTGAGCCATTCCACCACGCCCGTTTCTGAAACTTTGCACATGTCTACGGGCTAATAAATGTGATGTGTCTGTTGAGTTTCATGCAATTTCAAGTATGTTAAGAGTCTCAAAAGCATCAAAAAATAATATTAAAGTTTGATGCGTTGCCACGGCAACAGTATCTAAGATATCAATAATCCTTTCACAGGTTTACATCTGCCGTGTGTCTACATTGTACGCATAAAGTTTGAAGCAAATCGGGTAAAAATAAGACACTGATTTCAAAGCATTTTGAAAGTGATGTACTTCCTGCTGCCTGTTGGTGGCGCTATAACTTTGACTCACAATAGTCACATCCATGTGATCGGCCTCTTACAACGAACACACTGCTGAAGTTTCATCAAGATCAGTTAATGTATGCAGAAGTTATAACACACTTCCTGTTTCATTTTTTCGCCATAAATTTGTTTCCTCGCCACGGCCAAACCGTTCGAGATATCAAAAATCCGTCCGCAATTTAGCATCCTCAATGTCTTGACTTCATGCTGACCGAGTTTGGAGGCGAATCGATGAATTCCCTAGGAGGAGTACATTAAATTCCACAGCATGCGTTTCCAAACAACGCTAAATAGCCAACTTCCTGTTTGGCTGGCGTAAAACTTAGAGCACGAAAGTTGTTCGGCCCAATGAGATCTATATGTGTACCGAGTTTCATATTATTACATGCAAGCGTGTTTGATTTATGGACACGTGTTTGGATCCCGTTCCAGGGGGCGCTGTCGAGCCCCCCTGCCACGCCCGGGTACCAGCTTCAGTCCGGCCCTGATGGCCGCGGGTTCTGACGTGTGTGCAAAATTTCAAGAGTTTTCGAGCATGTTAAGGGCCCCAAAAGTGCCCGAAAGGTTGACAAAATAATAATAATAATAATAATAATAATAATAATAATAATAATAATAATAATCCTACCGAAAACAATAGGGCCTTCGCCCTTTCAGGGCTTGGGCCCTAATTACCCATTTATTGTTGAATAATGGGTAAGTTGGAAAAACCTCTTGTCTTAGGTTCTAACTTTAACAGAAACTGCACTTGTAAAATAATTACAAAAGGTTTATTATTATCTTGAGGTCTTCTGCGATATGTATTGTCATGCATTGTGAGTAGTAGTAAGGTAAATTTATACTCTTATTTGTTCAGTGAAACTCATAATCAAGCTTAGGTCAGTGATCAGCAGCAGCTGCTGCATTGGTATGCAGTGCAAATGGCCGACACTATCTCACGACCAATTCGTATGAATTCGTATGATTTGCCTAAACCCCAGTGATGGGTAGATTTAGGGACGGGGTCATAGGTAAGTCATTCGTACGAATTCATACAAATTGGGCAAATCGTAAAATGTGTACAATTTAGCAAAAATAAAAAAGTGAGATCGAATTTGTACGAATAAGCCACCTCGTAAAATACGTACGAATTGCAGTGAAATCGGATTGATATGACTTCTACCCCGATCAATTCAAAGTGTCCTGGCTGAGAGATGGTAGATGACCAATGATGTAACGTCCACTGAGGAGCTGGCTGATGGAGACTGGTACTACCAGATCCACTCCCATCCTGAATATAGGCTACTCCCAAATCTGGAGAGAAGATCTCCTGTATGGTGGATCATGGCAGCTTCAATAAACCCATGATCATCGACTGGGATAAAAGTGTCTAATTTTGTTAAATCTTCTGCCAGTCTTAGTTTAGATTTTAAAAATTGAAGTCAATATAATATGCACACATGTGAACTGACATTACCCACTTTTAAATGTTATGGTAATACTCCACACAGACCTTCTATCTCTGAGTCTGAGTAAAATCACCATTGGGGCTTCTGGTCTGGTTCTGGGAATCATCATAGCAGCTGCTGGACTCATTTACTACAAGAGGAAATCAGCATGTCAGTAAAGATATGAGTGAATATATTAGTAGTGTATTGTTATTATGACAATCAATTCCTCTTTTGTTTCGACAGGAATGATTCTGCTATCACATCAACAATGTCTATAAAACTTTCTGTTAACTGACTGTCATATCATTACAGTTTTTAATGAATTGCTAAAACACATTTCTTGAAACCATAACTCAAAACCTTAAACACAAAATAAAATTTGCAAACCACATTCAGAGAATCTCTGACTCTTCTGGCAAAATAAAATGATTGCCTCAAACCCATTTTATCTTTGCCCAAAATCAAACACTGCATGCTTTCATTCATACACACAGTGAGTCAATATTATAAACACTATAGATCACTCATTAGACATCAAAAATTGGAGAACTCAGAATCCACAGCATGCAGTTACAAAAAAAAAAGTATATGTTAACCAAGTAAACGAATTTTGCAATTACGTAAAAAAGTAATGGCAACTTACAGTAGTAAGGTGAATAAATTGTATGCTGTATGCACTGCAAGTATAGTATTGTACTGAATATTGTATTGAATGTCTGTATATTCAGCACTTGCATACTGTGAAAAAACAGTGACCCAACTGCAAAAGCCAAAAAGATTACAGTAAAAACTCTAATGAAAAGCATGTTATAATCACTCAAAAGAGTTGTGCAACTGCAACATCAAGGTCAGTGAGAGAGAGAGATTGATTCTGCTTCAGCATCACGTCTTCATGTTGGGTTCGGCCTGAGGACTTTGTTCACATCTCAGACAATGTCATCTCTGCAGACAAAAAAAAAAAAAAAAAACCCTAAAGCCAGATCCAGCCTTGACAACATTCTCCACACCTGCTCTTTCTCGTCCTCATCCTCTTCCTTCTTGTTCACCACCTCTTACACACACTCTTCCTCCTCTCCCTCTTATATTGTTTCCATCTATTGTTGGTATCAACATTCAGTGCAACATTTTGTGTCAATTTTGGAACTCTGAACTGATTTGTATTATGTACAGTTTGTTTGGTTTCATCATTAGAATTGAATTGTGAACAATTTTAAGTTGGTGTGTGTAAACGATGACAACTGTTTATTTATTATTTGTGTTTAACTTTTGCCTGCCTGTGTTTAGCGTTTTGAAACATAAGTGCATCACAGTGCAAAATGTGTTTTAGTGAGTGAGAATGTGTTTAGAGTTTTGCGAAAGGAGTTAATGAGATTTGCAAACAGTGTTTTAACTACCTGAACTTGTTTAATATTTTACAGACAGTGATTTATTCGACAAATTGGTTTAGACTATTGAGAATTTGGTTCAGAGAATTGTATTGTATTTCAACTTTTAATCTTTCAACTTTCTTAGCACAGGACAGCCATCCTGTGTTTATCACATATTATGCTTTGCTAAATTCAGTTACATGATTCTTTCAAACTGCAGAGAATTTAATAGTTTTGTGCATACTTTTTCTATTCCAAGCTGTAAAATGATTGGTAACTTTGTGGGGAAAAATGCTGTGCATTAAAATGTATTTATGTGAGGTTGGTCATATGATTATACAACCGTGTTTAAGAACAGAATTTATTTGCAATAACATATACAAACTGTAATTCAGAAATGCATTATCATGCATGATCTTCAGTTCAGTGATAAGCACTGTAGATAAAATTAGCAAAATCCTGTTGTCTGTCCTATTGGAAAATGAACTCTTATTTCACATTGCTTGATGTGCTTCTTATTACCAGTGTTGGTGATCTGACATTGTAAAAGAAAAAAAGAAAAATATGTCAAAAATATCATATGTTTGTTATAATTAAACTGTAATATTCATGTCTGTTTAAACGATTGATGCAAGTAAAATAACTAACAAAAATGATACCTAGCAGAACACCATTGCAATGACAATATTATTATTTTGTTATATATAGAGTATTGTGACATTCATTTTTTTTAATCTGAAGTGTAGAGACATTATACAGCACTGTTTATAAACACAATTTGTATAACAAATAACACAGTAATTTATTATTTATTTAACCTAACTAAGCAAAACACCAAAAAAGTTAAAAAGCTGTCAAGTCTGTATTTCCCACCAGTGTGTCCCTCCATAAACTCTTCAAATGAAATCTACACCACTGGTCTGTGTTACTGAAAGTTTTAAAGCACTTTATTTACTGCAGTATAAAGAAGCTGTTTAGTTTTGTCATCATTATGGAAGAAATACCAAAGGAAATATCTAAACGTAGGCTATATAGGGGTTTTTCAAATATTGTGTTATGATGAGGCAGGAATGAAGCGGAGAGAGAGAATCCATATGCAAGCATTACATTTAATAAAACAAACAGGTAATCCAGGCAGACAACAGAACACGGAACTCAGGACATGAACAGGAAACAGGAAACAGGAAACAGGAAACAGGAAACAGGAAACAGGAAACAGGAAACAGGAAACAGGAAACAGGAAACAGGAAACAGCTACAACGACCGACCAACAACAACTGAAGCACAGCGGTTTAAATACAAATGCAAACAAGCTAAACAAGATAACAAGGGGGCGTGGTAAATAAGAACACCTGGGGAGACTAATCAACATAATGGGGAACTGCTAAACACAGGACAAGACAGAGGAACACAGACATGAATCATTACATATTGTGGGCCTTGAAAAGTAGAAGGCTGCTATGAGAGGACTTTCCTTCTCCTCCAGTCATCATTGCCTAGATTGCTTTCTTTTGATTTTATACCATTAATAACTACCGATATTCCTCCTCTTCATGCCTTGTTGTCCTTATCTATAAACAAAAGAAATCCAAACTGAAACATTTGATTTGAATAAACCACGTGACTGATTAGAGAAATTTGAGCAAAAAATGTTTCAAACATGACTAACATGACACTGTCATTATAAAACCATGAAGAAAATGTTTAACCATTTAACACGTTGTGTTCATATTCTGCGTTCATCTGTTCACCTATACATAGTAGCCTACGCATCCTCAATAAGGTGTAAACTGGGTTTGATCTTTTAATACCACTGTTTTATTACATTGAATTTGAGGCACTTTCAAACCTCCTCATATTGCTGTTTCATAGAAAATGCTCACTCTTTCTAAAGAAATGTGACAAAAATATAATATTTTATAAATATTTTTCTAAATGTGTAAACCTTTGGACTTAAAAGCCTTAATAGAGTTATTTTGAGACACTGACCCAACGACAGTGAAAAAGTGGCTACTGTGAAAGTAAGCCTTCAGAAGGAACAGGGCACAGGCATGATCACTCTTGAATGGAACTGGACATGGAACTTGTTCTGGATTAAACGTCAAGTTGCACACATTGGACCTCATTCATGAAAGTTAATAATACATTTAATAAATACATTTGCATGTAAAACAAACCTTCCTGATTCACAAATACATCATAAACCTCAAATTTGATATTAAATGTGTGTATAGTAATGCATTACAATCATTCGTAAATAGGGCACTTGTTTACAAATAAGCAAAGGGTCTATGAATTCCAACGCAAATGAAGTGTCCAGGAATGCTGTGGAATCTTCTGGGCCCAGTTGTTCAAAAGTAATCTAATCGGATTTTGGCAAATCTTGAAAATGGCTTGTTAAAAAAAAAAAAAAAAAAAAAAAAAAAAGGATTCTGAAATTGGATTACATCACAAAATCCAATCTTGGTCTTGATCTGGATCAAATCGTCAGTTTGTGTTGTTCAAAACCTTTTAGTAAGATTGGAGTACTTTTGATACAAAAAAAATCAGGATTATCCTTATCTCAGTATGGGTGGATTTCAAGAACAACATTTTTTTTTAAACAGGTAAAAAAAATGTAACATTAAAATCATGTAATATATACACACATTTATATTGTTTGCTCTTGATTAGTCTAACCATTAAAGGAATAAAGTAGAAGTAGACATTAGACTACCTATTAAGCCTTTCATTACAGTAAAGTTAAAAAAAGATGAGATTTTTGGCACCATAAAAATAATGCCCCAAACAGCTGTAAATATCAAACAAAAAAAAAATATTTAATTTTAAGTATTTTTTTTTAATCAATGTATATAATCTACATTGGCAAGATCATCAGAGACGAACCAGTCAAAAGTAGTTTCTAACAATTGCATCCCTTATGTATATTTTGTTTTTGTTGTGGGTCACGCGAGGGGCTACAGAAACTCTAAAGATTAAAAAATATGAGACGGGAGGAAAAATTAATTTGAATGTTTTAGTGTTTTCTCGCAAATGTTTTGCATTCGGAAACTTTGCATTCACTGTCAAAACTTTTGAGTTCTTCACAAACGAACACAAAGTTTCTTGGGGAACGCAAAACTTTTGCAAGAGACCATTAAAATATATCATTTTACTCCCACATGACCCAACATTGACTCTTCTAACTGTTGTTCTTTACATAGCAGCATTGTGAAATCTAACCCCAATTAGAGAATCCAGATTTGGTATAAATCATAAAATAAATATCTGATAAAGTGTGTATCAGGATCAGGGTTATCCAATCCTATTTTGCTCTGAAAAAGTGGCACAAAGTAAGATGGATTACCTGATCCTGGATAGCAAAACATGGGATTTCCGAATCTAGATAATTCTGATCCAGATTAAACTTTTTGAACAACTGAGCCCAGTATATTGCAGAAATGCAAAAGAGAGTAATTGGCCATATGCCTAACAAATGCCAGGCACTCCTCTGAAAACAACCAGCTGGGGGCACTCGAGAGCGCTTTGTAGGTGCAACGTTTTCCAGCTGAGACGCTTTGGTGGCAATGATATGGCACATCCCTGGCAGAATCATTTTAAAGTATATGATTTTGCAGATAGTATAGTATGTTTTATAAACAATTACTGAATATAAAAATGATAATAATACCAGCAATATTCTCCATTCTTGTTTAGTGACTGTACAATTAGGATGTGATGGTTTAAATAGTGCTTTCAGACCAGTCCAGTTTATCATCAAGCAGAAGTCCCAGGTATTTATAGGTACTAGGCTACTCACCACCTCAATATCGACCCCCATCATGGAGATTGGTTGCGGGTGTGGACTAGGCCTCCGAAAGTCCACCACCATCTCTTTGGTCTTGGAGGTGTTCAGATATCATTGAATTGTTCAGATGGTTAGCCATGCACCAAGTCACAAAGCCCTCCACCAAGCTCTTGTACTCCCCCTCCAGAGTATTCCTAATAGACACCACAACTGCAGTATCATATGAGAATTTTTGCAAGTGGCAGGACTGTGGCAGGAAGTGTAGAGGGTGAACAAAAAAGTAGAAAGCTCAACCCCTTGTGGTGCACCAGTGCTGCTGACCACAGTCTCTGAGGAGCAGTCACTGAGTCTAACATACTGGGGTCTCCCTGAGGTAGTCCGTTATCCAGTTCACCAATTTCTTTTTCATACCAACTAACATTTTGAAAACGCAAACACTTTCATGAATCTGAACATTTATGTTAGAGTCGCTTTACAAACTATTTAAAAAAAAATTTGAATTGTAGAAGATGTAGAAGATCCTCCGGGTATTCCATGCATACAAAAATATTGTATACTATGTAAATAGAACACTCACATACTTTGTAAAGTATAGCCTACATATTGTGCTTACTAGTTAATAGTGTTTTTACTTTTAGTTAAACATTTTTTTATGAGTTTAATCCAAAGTTGCTCAGTTTTCTTCTTTTTTTTTTTTGTTGTTGTTGTTTTTTGTTTAGTTTTTTTTGCAGTTCAACAACAGTTTGTTACTGCAGTTTTGAAAGAGGAAAAAATGAAAGCTTTAGTGTAAGTTCTGCCGGGAAGACTCACTTGTTATGTCACTTATTACCTTCTCATTTATCCAATCGTGTTCTAATACTTTTAGTATAAAAGTTCGGTACTTACACATGTCTGAGTTCACAGATGCTGATGCTTTCATTCACCTCCATCCTCCCCACCACCACCAGGATGGTCCCTTCCCATACCTCCCAGGGGGTCGACTGCGCCCCTGCCTTTGTCTTCAGGAAGGAAATGCAGATCCCCTCATTCTGGAAAACCTCGGATTACGAGCTACGCCAAAGAACTTTATATCATAATATTTCCTGGCTGGGCTGTTAATTAATGTATACTTGTTACGGTATTTTGCCTCCCGAGTCTTTCTGGTAGGACTTATATATATTCTTCCTAGATACAGTGATGTCACTGTGAAGTCAAACTCTGAGTGGATGATGCAAAAGCTCTAACAAAGGAAAAAATACCTGCTTGTTTCACCTCAGTTAAACATTTCTCTGATGACAGTTCAACTCTTGAATCAAAGATAATGAGTTTATCAACCATTGATAAGGTTTTCAGAAATTGGCTCAATTAGTATTTTTTTTACTATGGAAGTAAAATAGCCCCACATCATCACATAGCATTCACCATACCTAGAGATTGGCATGGGGTACTTTCCATAAGATCATCTCTCAATGCAAATCAAACTAGCTTTTAGGCTAACTGAAATAAAATCATGCCAATCTCTAGGTATGGTGAAGGCTATGTGATGATGTGGGGCTATTTTAATTCCAAAGGCCAATGGAACTTTATCAGGATGCATAGTATCCTAAATTTTTTTTTTTTTAAATACTTAAAAATAAAAATCTGCCTGCCTCTATGGGAATTTAACATAGGGGTGTACTCACTTATGCACCATGTATTTTAAGGAAGAACATTTATTTATTTACGATACATTATTCATTCACAAAGAAAATTGGTGTCCTAAAAGGTTGGATTTTTCCTAATTTTTTAAATTAAGGCATTAAGTTCAATTTCCAAAATATGATTTTTTATTCCTCTTTTTAGTCAACTTTAGCATGGGTGTATTCACTTATGCATTGCACTGTATATATATGATTTTTAGAAGGCAGCTTTCTGACTCTGAGATGGCAATCACAAACATGGTTTGTGTGACATTAGCAATGTTGACTAAAGGGGGACTTTAACCTTCAATGGCTACCTGTTGCATCCCGTATCCAATACAGAATTATTCTGCTTACCTTAAAAGTCCCCCTGTGGTGAAAAACAAGCATTTAATGTAGTTTATGTCTATGTGGCGTTTCTATTATACTTTAAGACAAACCATGTGAAAATTCATAAGTCAACACCATTGCTGGGTATTTAAAAATTAAAAAATTAAAAAATGCAGTGAACCAAAGACTTGAGGGAATAAAGTGCTTGTGGCAGACTTGACAAACGGTTTCTTTCTAGCCTACACAAAAACGTGGTTTAAGGCGAGACACTACAGGTGAATAGGGTAAAATTTTTAAATAATAGATATCACCATGAAACTTCCTCAGTTCATTACTTACACAAGTTCATAAAAAAAATGTTTTACAAGTTTTTGAAATTTTTATATTTAATTATGCAAATTAGGTATTATCTCATTAAATATGTGCAATTTTGCATATTTTTTCAGTAGATATATCTGAAAATATGATAAAGCCAGAAGCAAAATTATTTTTTCATTTTGATTACACACAAGATGAAAAAAGATGTTCAGAGGGATTTCAGGATATATGCTTTCATTACCTAGGAAATCAAAATATACTGTCCATAGCCTTAAAATATCGATTTTCGACATTTTTTTTATTATTAAAATGTAACATAAATCAGGCCAGGAATGATTTATTAACAAATCCCTCTGAACAGATCTTCAGAATACTGCAAAGTGTATAACTGGAAAGTTTGGTGTACATAGGTGCTACATAGGCTGAGATGTTTCTACTGGAGAATGACAAAAAAACGCAAAAAAATTATTTTGAGAAAACGGCAGTTAAAGATTTAATAGTTCTAAATGAGATTTCGTCGTTAGCTTTAAATCCCCCTTTGGACATTCACGATTGGTTACTGATAGAAAGGAAATGCCCATATTTGGTTTACATAGCGTTGTGCATGAGAATCAGAGCTTTACAACGATCCCGGACATGACAGACTTCAGTGAACAGACGGAGCTAGGCATGTCGCGATGGAATACTAACTTCCTGGTAAATTCGGGAGAAACTTACTGCCGCAAGTAAACAAAATGTAACAAAATAAACATTGTAATGTATATTTTCAGCGTTTTCTTTATAGCAGCTTGAAATAATACATATTGAAGGAGTAAACTCGGCCAAAATCTCAAAACTGACCACTGCATGAAAAATCGATGTTTTTGCCTGCCGTGTCTCGCCTTAAAAGCCACAGCCCAGGCAATTAGGCACACCATGGCCAGTCTGGTGGTCCTCGAGCACCACATTTGGCTCAGCTTAGCAGAGATCAAGGACACTGACAAGACTGCTTTCCTCGACTCCCCGATTTCCCCTTCAGGCTCGTTCGGTCCTGCAGTGGATGGCTTCATGGAGCGCTTCTTTTTTGCCCAAGAGACAGGTGCCTGAGCTGCTTCCAGTCGCCCTAAACAGTGTCGACTCAGCAGTGCGCTCAGCCAGTGCCCAAGCCTGCTCAGCACCACCAGAAGGCAGAACCCAAGGTGAAACAGCACTTCCAACCAGCGAAGCACTACCCATTTACCAAGCGCCCTAAGCGATGGACCCTGAGCCACCCAAGCAGGCCTGATGTTGCAGGCACAAGGAGGAGAAGGCCAAGTCCTGCCGAGACCAAAACGCCACCAAAGAGACCATGTGTTCACTTTCCACACAGTGAAATGGGTATACTCATTCCAATTCACCCACCATTCGGACTGTACCTTTACGAAATGTGTGGATGCAGCTCTCTCCTCACCGAGACAGAGGGCAGTTTGCATCCTGAACTACCTTGATGATTGGCTGCTCTTAGCCTAATCGAAGGAGGAAGTGTGTTTTCACAGATCTCTGCTCCCCAACCATTTAGAAAGCTTAGGGTTCAGAATCAACTTGAGCAAGAGCTCACTGTCACCCAGCCTCACTGGCACGCTGTGCCATGGCAGGACAGCATTTGGCTCTTGGACAGAGCCAATGTCGAGCTGGCACATCAACTGCCTGGAGATGGTGGCAGTGCTCCTGGCCTTCAAAGAATTTCAGCAGGAGCTCAGGGGGCACCATGTCCTGGTCCGATCGGACAATGCGACAGTGGTAGCCTACATAAATCGTCAAGGTGGTCTCAACCCATCTTTTGAACAGACTGGCTCGCCTCCTATGGGCACAGGACAAACTTCGCTCAGTACGAGCTTTGTATGTGCTCCATGAACACGGGAGCAGATATTCTGTGCCAGACCAAACCGTCCACAGGGGAATGGAGACTTCACCTTCTGACAGTCCGCATGAGTGGGAACATTTTTGGCCAGGCTGAAGTGGATCTCTTTAAAGGAACACGGCGACTTTTTGGGACTTTATTCACAGTATCCCAGAGTTAGATAAGTCCATACATACCTTTTTCATCTCCGTGCGTGCTGTAACTCTGTCTGACGCACCCACCGCTAGCCTAGCGTAGCACAAAGACTGGAGGTAAACAGCTCCAGCTAGCATACTGCCTAGAGCCATGCATGGGGCAAAACATCCAGCCCTAACTGAGACCTGGCCCGTGGTGTTCAAGCCCTAATCCGGCCCCAGCCCGAAAACGTCTGCAATTTTTCAGCCCGAACCCGACCCAAGACCAACATCAATATCACTAAAGCTCTCTCTGACATGCGCTCTCTGACGCGTGCTCTCTCTGATGCGCGCTGCCTCTGCTAGACGCACACACATACACACACGCTACTAGGTAAAATTTTATTATACGCCTCAAACATAACTACCACCACCGACAATTATGCCCACAAATATTAATACAGACTGTCCATTACAGAGAAGGATAAGCATGCAGTAGAGAATATTATATAGCCAAATGTGATCCAGCAGTAAATAAAGATTTATGGCCTAACTTTTTTTGATGTCAAGTAACTTTACTGAAGAACAACGTTTCAAAGAACTCTTCGCCAACTGGCTAACGTTAAATAATAATAAAAATATAATAAAGAAAAAAAATCTGTTGAACTGAGTAGGCGCTCTTTCACTGTTTATTCGCGAGTGTTTTTCCTGAAGTATTGGGAACTTTTAGTAACTCCCCACGCTCCAACTTCTCCCTGATGCTCTGCATGGTCAACTGTCACCTAATGCATTGCAAGCGCGTCGCGTTATTCTCTTAATCGCATATTGCGTTGCATATTTAGAATATTATCAATATAATATTTCATACAGTAGCCTGCGCTCTGCACGTATATTATGGGCACGATGAAAGGAGAAAAGCTAAATGAGCCCGAGTCCGACCAAAGCCCGATCTGTAAAAAAAAAAGAAAAAAAAAAGACCTGACTGCTCCCAATAAGAGACAAAATAACGCCAACATTTTCCTATTTACATGTTGTGATTTGTATAGTCACAGCATGTTCGCCTTCTGAGAATATAGTTCCCAGTACGTATACGGTTAGAAGATGGGTGTGTCTCATGTGACCTTGTTATTCGTACACGCTGTGACTATACAAATCACAACATGTAAAAAGGAAAATGTTGGCGTTATTTTGTCACTTATTGGGGCAGTATGCTGTAGCCATTTACCTCCAGTCTTTGTGCTAAGCTAGGCTAGCGGTGGGTGCATCAGACAGAGTTACAGCACGCACGGAGATGAAAAAGGTATGTATGGACCAGTGTTGGCTGCTGGTCTTTCAAAGAGGGGAAGCTCATTTTCGGCCTACATCATAAAAATTTTCCATTTATTTATATGTAAATTCTACGTTCCTTTTCAAGAAAATGCTCTGTGACCCTGTCGTACCAACTAGGCATCTTTTCCAGTGACTTGACCAGTGTCCTCTGTCCTCTCAATGGCCAGCAGAGTTAGGTATAATTTTATAAATGTAATAATAAAGGTATAAATAATGTTTAATAAAATATAATAATACTACTACTAATAATATATATTTTAATTCTTTTAATAATATATTTTTTTATATTAGCCTACTAATAATAATATAAAAAATATAATAAGTAATAATATAATAAAGGTATAAATGTATAATTGTGTGAAATGTATTATGAAAATTGGCTAGCAATTTCAACAAGCAAATACCAAGAAATAGGTTGCAGTCAACTACACTTTCAAAATCCGCGATGGGACTGAGCTCGAATAGCTTCGGCATCAGTGACTTTTTATTGTATGAAATAGCTGTCAATCAAAAGGAGATGCAGCCTTTGAACAGACCCTCTAATCATCACACAGAAGCCCGGAGTCCAGGCCAGCCCACACAGGCGGGACATAATCGCAGCATTTATCCAATGACCGTCTAGTTTCGAAGCACTGAAAAAAAAACTGTTCAAAGCAGCCCCATTGAAGTCAATGGACGCTGGGCTTCAACAGGGAAATGTACTGTGATGCTACGGGAATGTATGAGAAGGAAATCGAGTCACGAACTCGTCTTTGAGATGAATGTTTTCTAACGCATTTTTAGTCAATACAATTTTAACACAATAGTATATATTTGACCATTAATTTTTTGACATTATAGGGGAAGCCGAGCTTCCCTTGCAGTCTTAAAGAAATCCCCACTGGTATGGACTTATCTAACTCTGGGGATACGGTGAATAAGCTAAAGTCCCAAAAAGTCAGCGTGTTCCTTTAAGTCGTAAGAGAATACCCGCAGCACAATATTCTTTTCGAAGGAATGGCCCCCTTTAGGCCTCTCCTGTTGGCTCTGGTACCAGTCAAGTGAGTTGGGGACTTGCAGACTCTGAATATGAATATGTCTAAACTGAATATGTCATGCAAAAATTGAGGACCCAGGCAGTCAATTTATGATGTAATAAGCTCCTTACACATTGTAGTCATAATATAAAAAAGAAAAAAAAAAGTTAAAATTTGTTAATAACCACTTGTTGAAAAGTCATGCTACCTTAGCATGCTATTACCACAACTAATGTCTACAGTATGCATCAATAAAGTTTCTGATGGTTGTAGGGAAGTTTCTGTAAGAAAAAAATCTACACTACACCTTTTATTTAAATTATACCTGGAGTAACTGGTTGGACAGTCATTTTAAACTTCCACCTGACTTGAACATAAAGCACTGACAGCATTCAGTCAGGATTCCGTGTGAGTGAAAATGTCATTGCTAAAGCATTTGAATAATTTGTCTCTGATTTCTTGAATTGCCATTTATCACCTCGACCTGCAATAAACATACATGAGACGTGTTGGAAACTGTGTATTTAGGATGTTGCTTTCTTTGATTCAGTGAAACCAAAGGTTAGCTCAGTTCAGTGACACGGACTGGTGGCAACCATCCAGCTGTACTGATGTGCAGCGCATATGAATTTTATCCTCCACACATCAAAGTATCCTGGCTGAGAGATGGTAAACTGATGACCTCTGAAGCGACCTCAACAATGGAGATGGCTGATGGAGACTGGTACTACCAGATTCACTCTGAGCTGGAATACACTCCTAAATCTGGAGAGAAGATCTCCTGTATGGTTGAGCACGCCAGCTTCAATAAACCCATGATTTATGACTGGGGTAAGAGGAGAAACACTCATCTACTGTCATATTATAATTGTGTTTGTGGTCACCATAATTTGACACGAGTGTACTCCACAGATCCGTCTCTCCCAAAGTCTGACTGAATAAAATCGCTATTGGATCCTCTGGTCTGGTGCTGGGAATCATCATAGCAGCTGCTGGACTCATTTACTACAAGAAGAAATTAGCAGGTCAGTGGATATTAGAATAATTCAGAATATTATTAATCTGTGTACATCATCCCTGTAGATGCATGTAACTTGTTGTTCTCTTTTTCTTTTCTTTGACAGATAGGATCCTAGTACCTCCTTAGGAAGATTTCTCATTCATCTTTGATAACTCTCGTCAAACTCAGTGGTTGGTTCTGAGATAAAACAGCTTGTGTCCTGAAAATTTCAAAAACTTTTTTGTTTATGTTTAAATTTATGTAGCTGATGTGGAGTTAACTATCTTCTAATCATTGATCAGCAATTTTCGATCATGATAATCTATGAATCACGTTCCCGGGGGCGGGGTTTATGTAAATGTCAGGGTTAGTCTCAACATTTATTATTAATTATTTTCGTACTTTTAATATACCATTTTGAATAGTGAAAAAACAGCTTCATAATAAAATAGTAGTGCAATGTTAATATATTTACAATGAGCTGAAATGCTATTAAAATGTTCTTGAAGCACATTAAAATTAATCTTAAAATATATTCTAACTGTAGTTTAAGAAGTTTGTAAGTATATTTTAAATGAATTGTAAAGAAATACACTTAAATGCACTAAATGTACTTGAAGTGGTTACATTTTAACAATTTAATATATTAAAATAAATTGCAAATAGCTTAAAATTTCTCTAAAGCATATCTTGATATACACTTAATATACTTAAAGTTGTTTCAAAATAATACATTTAATACGCACTTAGTATAGTATAATTTAAATGTATTAAGTATAAATATATTTCCTTTTCACCTGGGTACAATGTAGGCCTATATTACGTTGTTAGTGAACTAAATGGCTTTCTCCATTGACTTTCTATGATGTTCAAAGTGTTTCTATAGATGCTGATTTTTAGAAGGCAGCTTTCTGACTCTGAGATGGCAATCACAAACATGGTTTGTGTGGCATTAGCAATGTTTAACTAAAGGGGGACTTTAACCTTCAATGGCTATCTTCATGCTAACGCAAAATAAATAGGATCTGTATTTTTAATTTATTGCGTTTGTGTAAAAAAAATTAACTGTTGCAAATGTCTAATGTGCATGGGGCAAAAAAGTTCCCGAAATAACCAGAGATTTGTACAGTTGCATCTTTCTTTCA
Source organism: Abramis brama (assembly GCF_963993115.1). NCBI lineage: Eukaryota > Metazoa > Chordata > Actinopteri > Cypriniformes > Leuciscidae > Abramis > Abramis brama. The sequence continues at coordinate 14,491,586 of NC_139978.1, forward strand.
CATGCGCTTGACATTATCACCTGCAATGCCATCATTTAACCACTAGATGGCTGTATAGCCCTATATATAAACATTTCAAGATGCTGCGTATTCATAGCCTGACAAGCCAGACCTACATCAAGATGTTAGGTCTGGCAACTCACCATAGACACGGCTTAATCCGAGGGGCGGGATAAACGGCTGTCTTTCAAATTCCCTCTGCACGCAATAGGACAGCGCTACAACCAACCAGAGCGTTTTTCCCAACAGCGGAGCTAGTTGATAGATTCAACTTTTGCCATATCTGGCCGGCAAAACTACGAACACATCTTCCTTTTTTTAAGAATGACTTAAGTGCCGTTCTTTGCTCTTTTCTCAAAGAAAAACTTAACTCAAAGTCCTCCAGAGTCGCGGCCAAAGCCGATTCGAAAGACTGTTCTCCAGCAGTCATTCTTTGTTTTCAACAAACCGTCGCAACTCTGTCGTGTTAAGCCCGCCCCGCCTACTCTATACACGATGTGATTGGCCTGACCCAATTTAGGTTTTTGCAGCTAGAAGGTCTATGGAGAGTTGCTAGACTACCCTGGCTGCAAAATACATTTTGCAGCCGCTAGGGAGCGTCTAGATTTCTAGGCTTTTTACTTTTTGTCAAAGAGTTTATGTTGATTTAGTATCAGTTTTTCATTACAGTCGAATCTGGACACAGAGAAAGCATTTTGTTATTCATACTAGCTACATAAAATAGCTTGATCAGTCACACAAAAGTAGCTAATTACTAATCAGAATCAATATTGACAGTGCAAACAATATTTCAAAATATATAATTGAGTGTTAAATACCATGAACAGAGACATGATGTGAAAAACACTGCATCAGAATGGTATTATTATATAAAGAATGGGCATTAAATGTTTTGATTGTAAAGTTCATCAAGTAACATCAGCTCAGTGGTGTAACAATAGGTTACTGTCGTAACCCCGGTTCTCTGAAACATCGAGTGGAGAGATCCACCTATGGGAAGGGCATCCGTACCTGACCTCTGCAGAAGCATCTAATTGCACCAAGTCTGGCTAGACAGAGAGAAGCGCGCAGCCAATGCCAGGTAAGGCCACACCCCCTTACCTAGGCATATAACTTCTCCGCGCGCTGCTATTCCTCAATAAGTATATTCGCTTCTCGTGCGGCAAGCGGGGCAACGCTGGTGGATCTCTCCACTCGATGTTTCAGAGAACCGGGGTTACGACAGTAACCTATTGTTCTCTTTCATCATCTCGTTTCGAGATCCACCTATGGGAGAGACATGGACAGCTCCCCGATTGCCCAATACACTCACAGTGAGGTTCTGAAGGCCAGAGAAGGACGGTCACCTCAGAGAGGCGGTGCCTGACACGTCCCACAAACATGACCCTGCGCCACGCTAGGGTGACGCCACGCTAAACTGCTGTGGACAAGCAGGGCATGAAACATGCACGAGACACATACATGATAATGGCCCCCACACCACCAATGCACATAGCTAAACCCAAGAAGGAATGCGAATGCTTGGTGACAGGAATGAACATGGCCAGCCGGCCCATTCACTCCTCATTGGTTAACCCAACGGGGCTGTGGGCCTGGGCCTGGGCCTAGGGGGTGGTGGTGGCGCAATGGATAAGACACATGCCTTTGGTGTGAGAGACCCGGGTTCGAATCCACTGTGAGACACCAATGTGTCCCTGAGCAAGACACTTAACCCCTAGTTGCTCCAGAGGCGTGCGACCTCTGACATATATAGCAATTGTAAGTCGCTTTGGATAAAAGCGTCAGCTAAATGAATAAATGTAAATGTAAATGTAGGCCCGAGTGTGCCACCGAGGTTCTGGTGACATCCAACCGGTAGTAACGCTCAAAGGTATGAGGAGAGGCCCAGCTGGCAGCGGAGCAGATGTCCTGCAGTGGCACTCCCCTGAACGAAGCCCAAGAGGCGGCTAAGCCCCTTGTGGAATGAGCTCTGATGCCCCCTGGGATTGCCCCCGTAGATTGCACTCCCTTTGCTTCATAAGCCATAGTATAGCGTCCACAAGCCAATGTGAGAGGCACTGCTTTGAAATGGGACTCCCCTTGTGCGAGGGAGCCCTTGAAACAAAGAGCTGGTCTTGCGAAAGTACTGGTCCTGGTCTTGCTTGCAGAGCAAGGACGGGACACAGAGCATTCAGCCCCTGATCCTCCGGGGAGACAAAGGGTGGAGGGTGAAAAGCGGATAGCTCCAAAACCTCCGAAGTGAACGCAGGGAAGCATTTCGGCATGAAGCCGGGTTAGGCTTAAGGGAAACCTTATCTCCACTTAGGAAGAATTTGGCGCACGAGGGGTGAACCGAGAGTGCATGTAGCTCACTGACCCGTATAGCAGATGCCAAGGCCGAGAGCAAAGCTGTCTTGAGGGACAGCAGCTTAAGGGAAATACTCCCCAGATGCTCAAAAGGATACAGAGACTGCGCTTCCAGCACCATGGAGAGGTCCCACTCTGGAACAGATCTCCTGATGACCGGCAAAGAGCGGCGTCCACCCTTCATAAAACTGCGGGTTAGAGGGTGCTGCCTGACGGTGGAGCCCTCAAAACCCACATGACAGGCTGAAACCTTAGGTAGACCTTAATGGTGGAAAAGGACCTGCCTCTTTCCATGAGGTCTTGCAGGAAACACAAAATATCAGGCACCGAGCTCTGATAAGATGTGAGACCACGCCCATCACACCACCCTTCAAACACTTGCCACTTACAGCCATATAGGGATCGTGTGGAAACAACCCTGGCATTCTGAGTAGTGGCGATTACACGCGGCGTGAGCCCCAGTGCATTTAGGTTCGTCCTCTCACGGGCCAGGCCCAGAGAGCCACCCTGTCCGGGTGGGGGTGGTAAATCTCCCCGTTGGCTTGGGACAGTATGTCCGTGCGAGGGGGGAGGCGCCATGGCTCGGCATATAGCAGAGGGATTATCTCTGCCAGCCACGGGGCTTTGGGCCACCTGGGTGCTATCAGAATGAGAGACAGGCCGTGCTCTCTCACCCTGGCCAGTGTGAAATTATCAGGCACAGGGGAGGAAAAGCATACTGCCGCACTTTGGGCCATGGGTGGGCCAGTGCGTCTGCCCCGAGGGGCGCGTCCACGTCCTTTAGTGAGAAGAACATAGAACAGTGGTGGTTTTCGCGCGAGATGAAAAGATCTACGGCTGCCTGTCCGAATCTCATCCATAACATCTTCACTATCTGCGGGTGAAGACGCCAATCCCCGTAGATTGGGTTTCCCCTCGATAGCAGATCCGCGCCTCTTTTCAGAATGCCCGGAACATGAGTCACGCGTAATGACAGAAAAACCCGTCTGCTCCACACCAAAAGCCTGTAAGCTAGAGCGTGGAGTTTCCACGAGCGCATGCCGCCCTGACGGTTGATATAAGCCACTGCCGTGGTATTATCGCACCGTACTAGAACGGGATGTCCCTGCAGGCGAGGCAGAAAATGATTCAGAGCTTTCCAAATGGTAAAAGCTCTAAATAGTTAATGTGCGCTGAACGTAGTCTGCTCAGCCACAGACCGTTCACCGTTCTGCCTTCCTGGGTGGTTCCCCAGTCTGTTAAGGACGCATCTGTCGTCAAAACTTTTCGCATCATAACCGTCCCGAGGGGGGTTCCCCGTGCGTAAAAGTTCTCGCTCTCCCAATGGCGCAGAGCCGCCAAGCAGGCGCGCGTCACCGTTAGCCGAGCGGCAGAGATCGCGAATCGAGCTGAAATGTAGTGACAAAACCCATTTCGTGAATGCTCTCATTCTTAGGAGACCCAACGGCACAACTTGGATAGATGAAGCCATGAGACCCTGCAGCCTGAGGCATGCGCGATATTGTACTCTCGCCCCTTCTCTGAATTGCGACAGACAGTCCATCAGCGAGGGAACGCGCTCTTGAGAGAATCGCGCTCGCATGGAGACTGAGTTCAATTCCAAGCTCAGGAAAATTACATTCTGACTGGGAGTCAGATTGCTTTTGCTCGCATTCACCTTGAACCTGAGGGATGTAATGTGCGCGAGCACCCGGCCGGTGACCGGCGACACCTTCTCCTTCGATTTGGCTATGATAAGCCAATCGTCTATGCAAGTCAGAATTCTCAGCCCTGATAGTCTCAGGGGCGCCACGCCCGCCTCCGCACACAGACAGAAAGTTCGGGGACTCAAATTGTGCCCGAACGGAAGAACTGTGAATTCGTAACAAATGCCTTGATAGGCGAACGAAGATATTTCCTGTGTGGAGGGTAGATGCTTATGTGAAAGAAAGCATCTTTCAGATCGACTGATGTGAACCAGTCGTTCTGCTTTATGGCACGGGCGAGAGATTGGGTGGCACCATCTGAATCGCTCCCTTGTTTAGGAGGGAGGAAATTTCCTCTTTCAGAATGTGTGAGGCGTTTTCTTCTGTGTGAGAAGAGAGAACGCCGTTGAAAAGCGGAGGTTTTATTGCAAACTGCAGCCTGTAACCCTGGGTTACGGTACGCAAAACCCACTCGGGCGCTGAAACGGCTTGCCAAGCCGCTTCGTGACTTGCGAGCGCCCCCGCTCGGGCCGGAGCCGGGCTGTATGGGCCCAGTTGGTTCATTTGTGATGCAAAGGCGCCATCTAGTGGGCACACTAGAGGCGACATGCAGGGGTTCGGAGGGATTTCCTCTCTCTGCAGTGAGAAGTTTTCTCTGCGGAGAGAGGTCTTCTCTCCAAAACGAATTCATTTGATACGTAACTTTGTGTGTTTTGTGTTGGGCAAACACTGGGGCCGAAGCCTTTATTGACAGAGTGAGGGGAACATAGTGTGGTGTCCACTGTGCTAAACTTTCCCTCACAAGGTGCCCCCTGATTTTTAAGTGGGGGAAAAACACACATCTCCTGAACACATGAACTGGGCAGTCTCAAGTGCAGGCAGAAAAATAATATCCGTGGAGAGAGATACTCTCTCTGTAACGTATTTATTTAATTCGTTTGTTTTAAAGTGTTATTTAGTAATGTGTGTGTTTTGTGTAGGGGAACACAGGGGCCGAAGCCTTCCACACACAACGTCCACTAAAACACATGGGCTGGGCATCCGCAACTGAGCTGTGTGAGCCCAGCTGGTTGATTTGTGAGGCAATGGCGCCCTCTTGTGGACGGACTCATGCATGGGATCAGAGAGATTTGCTCTCTATGTTGGCAGATATATAAATCTGCACGAATTCATTTGATTCGTTTGTTAAATGTGTTGTTTAGTAATGTATGTGTTTTGTGTTGGGAAAACACTGGGGCCGAAGCCTTTAATAACTGGGTGAGGGGAACCAAGTGCGTGCGGTGTGGTAACACTGCTTATGTACTTTTCCTCACGACAGCGTCACTAAACACACGGGCTGGGCAGCCACGAGACGGGATTAACCGACCGTCCGCGGGAGACCCTGTGTCTTTTGGACAGGGGTTCCGGGAGAGAATCCGGAGGGCTTGTGGCCCGTGAAAGCGGGCTCGATACTCCCAACGGTCGAACAACAGGCAGGCCGCTTGCGTTCGGGGCCGCCTTCCTAGGAAGGCATAAATTGAAAGCCTCAACACGTAATCGTAACACATCGAAGCCAGTGAGACCGTGTTAACAGTCTAGCGGGACGCTCCAGCCGTGCTGGAGTTGTTTCCTCCTGTGGAGCTGGCCACACAATGTTGAGACAAACGGCCGCTCGCTCACAAACTTCCAGGAGGATGGACTGAGGCAAAGCCGCGTGAGCGCTAGCCTAGGGAACGCTAAAAGGACCGCGTCATCCCCGTCATCGGAACCGGACGGTTCGTCAACGAGTGAGGTTTTCCCGTGAAGATGTCCTCTTCAGGGAATGCGGATTGGGCTGATGTCAGCTCAAATATTTTAGAGAGGTGGCGCTCCGGGAGTCCCCCGGTAGCGCGTCATCATCACAGTGTCCTCCATCCGAGTCAGAAAGGCCGAGCACGGCGCGCTGGGTCGTGCAACTAAAAGCCGGCTTAGTAAAAGCTAACGTTACACGGACAGCAATTACAATGACCGCAATTCTCCGGGTTCTCCAAAGCTTCTTGAGCGTGTAAAGCCCAAGCAGACCGCGCAGAACGAGAGAGTCCTTAGCGGCGATGAGAGCACCACACGCAGCCGGGCAGGCTCGTCATGATAGGCTGTTCCCCGGAGAAGCGGCGGTTTAGGCGGTCACATAGCCATGGGTGGGCCAGCGGTGAAGAACTCGGAAAAATCCGTGGCGGGCAGCCATGTAAGGAGGAGCAGGTGAAGGACAGTGAGAGCGCGGGCGGCTCCGGATGCAAAAAACACAGCGGATAGGCTGAAGAAACGACTGTCACTCACGTCTGGCGGATGCTGATCTGGCGATATGTCCTCCTGAAGACTCGAAAGTGAGCAGCGTATATCCAACCGAACTGTGTCAATGCAGAGATCGCGAGAAGCGAATGTCAACTGAGGAATAGCAGCGCGCGGAGAAGTTATATGCCTAGGTAAGGGGGTGTGGCCTTACCTGGCATTGGCTGCGCGCTTCTGTCTGTCTAGCCAGACTTGGTGCAATTGGATGCTTCTGCAGAGGTCAGGTACGGATGCCCTTCCCATAGGTGGATCTCAAAACGAGATGATGAAAGAGAACATATTATATAATATATAAAAAATTCAATCCAATAACGTTATGTTCTTTTTTTAACTCTGTTGCTTCTGAGCCAATATTTTGAATGATTTAATCAAAATATGGGACTATAGGTTACTACTCATGTCCAGCATCAGGATATATTTTAAATTGTCCAGGACTGCCACCATTGGTGGCAATTGTTCTACGATCAACTTAGGCTTTGCTTTTGGGAAACGCAGCCGTGACTAGTTGACTACTTGACAGCTGCAGGACTTGATGGTTTTTACTGTGCAAAGTTCTGTATTATGTTCTATGTACTTCACAAAAGATGTAATGTAGTTCTGTCCGAAGTTAAAGTGCAACACAAAGGTACAGTATAAGCACATTATTGTTGTTTGTTTTTATTTATTTTTTTGTAGTCGGATTATCATACATTATGTAGGCCTATCATGAATGCTGTCGTGTGTGCATGAACAAGTCTGAAATGCCTAATTATGTTGCTGTTTCCAATCACTTTGGGCACTTTTTGCACTAAAATTGGCTTATTCCTACGGTTGACATTGGAAATGATGCACACTCATATGAATTCAGCACTGCAGTTTTTCTCATCCATTAACATAAAGCCTGAGAGCATGATAGGGTAACACAGTTCTTTTGTTTTGCTGTTGTCACATATATGCTACAAAAAATTTTCTTAGATGGTAGGGGCGTTTCTAGGTTTTAAAAACCTAGAATACACTGAGCCCGAAAATATCAGGGGCTGGGGGTGGGTAATAAGATAAGATAACATGATTCAATACAGAGAATAATATTGTAGGTCTATATGCAGGGGGCAGACTGGTTCAAAAATTCAGCCCTGGCACTGTAGCCACACCAGCCCACATTACCACACAGACATGCGCATTAAAATGTGAGGTAGTTAGGGGGGTTCGGGGGCATGCACCCCCAAGAAAATTTGAAAATGTGGATTTCTCGGACCTACATACCCGTATGTGCATTTTAAGGTGTTTGAAGGCCAAAAAAATTGGATAATAATAGCTTTAAAAGCATGTCAGTGGGCAGTAGCATAAATTATTTGTCAAGCAGATAACAGATTCTTAAACATGAGATACATATTGAAATGAATGATCCACACTACAAAATGGATATGAAGAATGTTTCTGCTTATTGTTGACAATACAATCACATATTCCAAACAGGAATGGCCTTAAATGAGAAATATTTCAAGGATTATTTTGCATAGATGTTTCAATCAAACACCAGTGCATTTTTTTGTGTCCAGAGGCAAATGAGCAATTTATATATTAGCATAAAAGATTGCTTTCAGCAACTTGTTTCTTTCTTGAGTTAATCAATGTTTTTGGCACTAATCAGTTCAATTAAAGTTAATTTGTTCACTCATAAAGACAGTCACTTCTTGCCACCTACTGGCTTAACCTACTGGCTTAAGATGTTTTTTGCCACTTACCTAATTTATCAACAATGGCTGGGTAACTAATTTCTAAACAATGTTTGCACATGTTTACCAAATTGCTTACATCCGACAAGATTTGGGTATCGTTGTTGAACAAGTGTGCACGTTTTACTCCAATGTCAGTAAACCCTATAAACTTTCCAAAAGTGCTGTTGAATGGTATTTGCACAGCTTTATTAAAGGAAATTGAATAAATGAGTTCCACATCACTAAGATCACGAGAAATGTAGGTGCATTGGTACAGTATAGATGCATAATAATCATCTGGAGGGGGAAAAAAACCCAATAACATCATTATAAACAATTTTTTTTCCTCACATATAAAATATACACACACAAACATAAATAATTTATTTGTAATATAACAATACCACTAACAATAATCAAAATGAGTTAAATCACAATTAAAATAATAAATTTGTTTTTACCTGTCCCAGTGATCAGTGTGATAATAAAACTTAAAAGCTTTGCTAAAAACATTTTACTCAACTCTGAGTATCCACACCGAAGTAGACTGAGGTGAGTCGTTGCCAAATTATTAACTGTTAAACTATCTGAAATGTTAAAAGTTAACTGGCCAATCATGCATTGCTGTGTAATGGGGAGGGCTCAATACTTCCTCTTTTAAACTACTGTGTGTGTTTGCTACTTGATAACTGTCTCACTGATGAAAATGGAGCTGTATATGTTCTTTCTCACCCTCACTGCGGTTTTATCCACCAAGAGTAAAAGTAAGTTTATTTTAGAGTAAAAAACATAAGAGGGACACTCTCTATTTAATTTTAATTCTTTTTAATTTTAATTAAATTATTCAATTTTATTTATGATGTCTATAATTATAGCTGATACAATGTATAATGTTTTTGTTTATATTGTTCTTTTTTAGTACATAAGTCTTACCACATCATTGGATGCTCTGATACAGAGAAAGAGGACATGCATGGTCTTGATGGAGAGGAAATACCACAACTTCAATACAAGCAAAACCGTAGTGGTGCTACCAGAGTTTGTAGATTCTGAGCTTTTTGGTTTTTTGAAATATTTTGAGACAGGTATTCATTCACAAATATGCAAAGAATACCTAGCCATTGGTACTAAAGCTTATGAAAACCAAGCAGAACAAATGGGTAAGGCACACACACACACACTTTGTATATTTACTGTATATGAATGATGGATCAAGTTAACCAGTGAAAGCTGTTATGCTGATTAAATGTACTACTTAATGGAAATATTTTTTATATAAAACTCAGTGTCAACAAGCCAGTATCGGCCAAATAATGATGACACCTATAACCTCTTTTCCACGTTGAAAATCATTCCATTGGAAGGAGAAATGTACAGCTGCACTGTGGATCCCAAAGCCCTCCAGCAACCTCAAACCACAATATGGGGTGAAGTTATTTTCAAATAAGAATTGAGTGAATGGTGATGCAAAATAATATAATATCAACATTTCCCAAATATTGCACAAATAATAATGATGTTGTTGTTTCTGTTTTACAGATGTAGAAGTTGTCCTGCCTGGGATTGGCCCATCAGTGTTCTGTGGAGTGGGTCTGACTCTAGGCCTGCTGGGAATGGCAATTGGAGCTTACTTTTACAATAAAGCACAGATCAGCAGATCAAATAAGGATACAAATATCAATTTAGATACAATTTCAGAGTGAATATGCCTGACAAATGCTATTAGCTACAGTATACATATTTTGTATATCACATAAAAAAAATGGTGTAACAGGTCATAAGTAGGCTATACAGTAAAAAAGTACTTACAAATCATTAGCAAACTATTCATTTATAGTTAATTCATAGTTTATATACTGTAGTCTATATTTTGTAATATATTAATAGTTTATATTCAATTGTGCTCTGATTTCAGAGTTACAATTAGAATTTACAAAGTGCCTACGTCATATCCCACCAAAGGTGTAATTCTCGTTTCCCACTCTTTACTATGCAACTAATGCCACTTTGGCATTGCGATACAGCTACAAGTTCAAAAGTTGGTCCTTTATAGTGCTAAAACCCTACAGAGCCCCTAAAGAGACGTAGTGGTGGGAAAAAAATTGGAATGGGAGAAACTTTTTTTTATTTTTTATCTTTTGCGTTCCCCTGAGAAACTTTGAGTTCTCTTTTTAAAAAGTCTGCAGCAAGAATCAGTCTTGGTTTGGCCTGGAATGCATGAATGAATGTGGTAATGGTTACTCTTCTCACGCTTCATTAAGGACCTGATGCTCTGTTCTGTTTCCATGATGTGGTTTGTTTCTCCTAATGGACTCATAAGTTTATTTTATGAATTCTGACCTGTGAAGATGCAAATACCTTGTGCACCTACAGAGGCTGTTTTTATTACTTTTTCTTTGGATTATTTCCTGGATGACTAAGGATAATGCTTTTTAACTGTTATGTTAATCTGTTTTGAGTAGAGGTTATTTTGGATAATCAAAAGACTGTGATGTGATGACACTAACCTGTGATTACTTATACCAGTGTTGAATTCTGTTCATCGCCAGAAGGTCTGTGAGAATACCAACCGGTGAATAGGCCTAATTGTCTGTCCTGAGTTCTGTTCATCGCTGAAAAGACTGTGCTTACATTTATCTGTAAACTCTATTCTGTATTTTACATTATATTTTTGTCCCTGCTTATCTCAGGCATTGCCTGTTTAATTGTGTTTTCTTGAATAAACTCCTGCAACTGGCATCTCCTCTCTCATCTCAGAGTAACATTACATTAAAGTGATAGTTGTGAAAATTAAAATAATTTCTTCACTTTATGACATTCCAATCCTGTCTGAATGACCCAAAAGCAGATCTGCATAAGGCAATAAGCCCAATCACTGTTCACTTTTATTGCATTCAATGCAACAATTTACATAACAATAAATGTGTTTCATTAATCAGGCCTTGTGAAAGTGAATAGATTTATTCTATTGTTCTCCAAAAATGTCTAATAAGTATTATATGGGTCCACATAACTCATATGTTATTGCTGTGTTAAGAGTCTTCTGAAGCCATGTAATAGCTTTTTTTAATAAAATAAAAAAAGACTACAATTCAAGTTTTTCATCATTAATCTCCTTTGCAGAGAATAAACATATTATATTCACACAGCTATTGTATTACTTTTGAAGTTTTATCTGAATTTCCAAGTTTTAGCGCTTCCATTTACATTCACTTTTGACGAGTGTACAAGAGCCAAAGCTCATTTAGATCTCAACCCTTATTTCTAAAACTCACCACATTATATCACCTTAATGTCTAACATTATCAATGAATATCTCATAACTGTCAAAAAAAAAAAAAAAAAAAATGATACAGAAGGTATAGGTAAAGAGGACAAAATAATAAATAAAAAACACGTCCAAGATAAAATTTCACACAGAAAAGGTCCGTCCAGAAATAAAGTAGGCCTACTGTTGCATGTGGTGCTGGTTCTGTAATACATTGTAGACTTAAAATTAAAATTATTTCATAAATCTACTGGTTGTTCTGGGGGGGGGGGGGGGGGGGGGGGGGAGATCAAAGCTTAAAATAGCCATGCACAACAAACAAACAAACAAAACAAAAAAAAAACAAAAAAAAACTGAACAAAATGTAGTCTCAAACATGACCACGGGATGTCACTGTCATTCCACAACCAAAGCACAAGGCTGACTGACTTAATGACAGATTTGGTGATTTAACAGAAACTTTTGACGGTTTTTACGTTTACGATTTCACACTGTTACACTACAAATGTCATCATGCAATATGATATATATAACACAAGCATATTTAATCTCTTTGTGGTCGTATACACACTGCGTTGAGCAGTTAATCGCATGACTCTTAATGCCTGTCTGTGTTTAATTCACTGGTAGCAGTAAATCCCGTCGCTCGTGTTCTGGACTGACGAGGATCTAAAGCTCGCGATGGGTGACGCGCGGACAGATGATTGTGGTGTCTCGCGCTGTCAGGACACTTTCTACACGGACGAGACCACAATAGGACGAGTTAGGCTATCAAACAAGAGAAAACTGAAGTATTACCTTTCATTCATTGGATTATAATGGAAAGCTGTGCATTCATTTAGAGAAGATCAACAAAATGGGTTCCAAACTAATACATCTAACTAAAGATTCCCAGTCAAGTTTCGGCTCACGTGCCGCTGTTCCATTTGGAATTAATTATTCAGAAGTGTGTAGCTCTTCATAGTGAATCTGTGGAGCGCGTGCACAGGTGAAGATTCCACAGGTAAAACAGCATCATGATGCCGACGGACCAAATGCGCTCCTCGGTCTCTCCTGTTTAGGGTTCATACATGTCAGAAACGTTAATGGGACATATCATAGATAACACATGTGGCCAAAATGAGCGTCTATTCTCACCTATGGCGGATTCTGCAGATATTATTGCCAACGATAATCACGGCTGTCACTCAAGGTATGTTGATTTCTTAAAGTCTAAAAGTTGGAAGAGCCGAATCATAATGCTTGGGTCATTGTAAATTGTATTGTAGTGTATTTAGGACCAGTGTAAGGGGTTTGTAATTTGAAAATGAATTCAGAAGCATTCAGAATATCTTTAATGCCTGACTCAAGATGCAGTCTCGTTTTAGACAGCTCATTCTGTTAACAGCCAGAATATTGAACAGGAATTTTACAGTAGTCTATACTTTAAGATTGACTGTGTCCTATTCCATTTTTCATTAAATTTTTTTTTTTTTTTTCAGCTTTAGAGACACAAATCCCATAGGTTATTTTTATCTTTCATAAAACGAATAGCATGAAAAGTTCATGGTTTAAATCAAATTAAATGTCTTAGGGAACACTTCAAACCCTTCTTACAGTACATTATACAGATTAAAACAGTTTGTATAATTAAAATCGCACAACAGTGTCATGATTTTGACATAATTGGTTGAAATTATATTAAATTAATTGAAATTAAAACTATTAACCATGCATTTTTCTTCAATTTATGGAAAATACGCATCATACACCTTATTTTTTTGAGAGGGGGCACTCGTGGTTCTCTTGATGCCGATGGAAAGATAACTCATAACTAAAGGAAAGGAAAGGCTGTACAGTACAGTACAGTACAGTACAGAATAAATACAGAATAAGATGTTACTCATATATTCTGAAATGTTCCATGAATTGGGGAAAAAACACATTTTAAGTGGCATTATGGTGGGTACTAGAGGCTGAACAAAATTCTTATTAAAGCAAATGATCCGCAGAAAGTGACTCAGTTGGTGCAACTGGCCAAATTTAGACACAAGAATGTGTGATTTCTTCCATGGCATTGGCACGTGCCATCTTATGAATGGGCACGATCCTTCTGACAAACATGAATCTATATTTATCTGTATCTGTATACTTATCTGCAGAAGCTACTTTACATTCAAGACCTTAAACATTCTGGATAAAAGTCTGATAAAAGGTTAAATCCCTATGAAACTGATTTTTCAAGGAAGTCTTAAGGGAATTATTGGATACAGGATCATTCCCAATCATCCCGCATAAAGGTCTTTGCTCACTTCTCACGCTTTCGTTTCTCATTTCTCTCATCTGCACTGAGAAAAACAATAAGTAGAATTTACTCAATTTTTATAAGGCAAGTTTTTGCACAAATTTTTTTCAAGTAAATTTCACAATGATGGAAATTAAGTAAATCTACTTAACTAAGCCGAGTAAAATTCACAAAGTGAATAAGTACATATAACTTGGCCTGTTAAATTATATTGAGTAATTTTTACTTACAAATCTGATATAATTAATATAATTAAGTAAAACCACTTGATATTTTAAATACATTTTACTTGTTTTATGCAGTGCTGGTAATTATTTTAAATTCAATTAAATGTTACTCTTATAATGTGACAAAATAATACTGTGACAATGTGCAGTTAAGAGTAATTTATTAAGAAATAAGCATATACAGAAACCTATAATGACAATAATAACAATTCAGTGTGTTCGGTCTCTCTCTTTGTCCCTCTCAACCGGTTTACAGCAACGGAGGCACAAAGGGCTGAATGCATTTGAGAAATATCCTGAAATTAAGAAAAGAGAGAGAGAAAAAAACAATAATCAGTAAACAGCTAATACTTTTAAATTAAAAGTTAATTAATTTGCATTCACATTATTCATTTCATTTAAACCAAATCATTAAAAACATCCTGCATGACCTTACTCTCATAGTCAATTTACACACATTAATGCTAACATGTGACACACAGCAGATATCAAGGCTACGAATTAGGAATTTGGGAGTACGAATTATTGTCATTTACAACGTGGTTACGATTTAGTAAAAGCAGGGACCATTTAATAGATAGTATGCACGATTTAGCAAATGAATGAGGAAATGAATTATACTGTGCACGATGAGGGAACGAGAACCTTCTCACTTAGGCCTATTGTTAATTCGTGGCCAATATTTGTCATCTATAAAGAAAATTGCACACAAAATAAATATTAAACAAAAAGATCATGATTTAAGTGACATATTCATGGTTTTTAGGCGTAATTACTGATAAATCGTGTAAAACGTAAAGTTTAAAAATGAGAAAAAAATATGGCTAACGTCTACAAAGTTAACTCGTCATTAACCCTCTTGAGTCGGCAAAAGCGCCCGCGCGTAGCAGCAAATTAGACTTATACTCCGTCATTTTTGGTCATAAAGATTACAGACTTAAGAAATATGAAAAAATAAACTGTTAAATGTCTACTTTTTCCACTTTCAATCGAAATAAAACATTGTGCTTTTGTAAAATAAAGAAAATAAACAGGGTGCTTTCTGCCTCTGCCTCTCCCTTAACTTTTTTCTGGAGCACGTCTCTAAACTTAAGAACACTAAACTTTTCAAATGTATAGCATGAAGTGATGACAAGACAATCGTTGAATTAATCAAAAAATCATTATAAATCCGTAATATAATGCAGTTTTTTACTGTTGCTTACCTGTCGAGAGCCGTTGGAGTGGAGATTCGAAATCCCTCAATCGCGTGTTTTCTTCTTTCTGCGCATGCGCAGATTCCTTTCTTCAAGGACTAAATTTTACTTGATTTTTTTAAATTTGCTTCAAGTACTTAATTAATGCATGTAAATATGCCAGAGAGTCAGAAGTCAATTTCACTTGTCTGTTGGATGTCTAATATTTACAAGTAAAAAATTAGTATATAATTAGGATTTACTTAATATACTAAAGTTTTCATTTTTACAAAATTATTCTTAGCAAAAGATACATGATTTTTCCTGTTTTATTTACTTTGACATAAAATCATTTTTTACAGTGTGTCTCAGTCCTTTGTGTACTTTTTTTTTTTTTTTTTTTTCTTGCAGTGAGTGCTTGTTTCTCAAGGCATGGTCTGGATAGGATTAGTGCTCATCCTGTCCCAGAAACAGTTTCTACAGCTTCACTCATTCAGTCACTGAGACATCTGTGCTGTGTGTGTGCTCTCTCTTTAATGTTTTTAAGACATTTTAAGATCACTTCTGTGTTGTTGTACACGAGAAGTTTAAACAACATCACACAAGCAATTGTGCTATTGTTGTACTGCTTAAATATACATGATACATGTATGCCTTTATACAACAATTCTAACAAAGTTAATATTGAGTAACTTTTCAGACAAAATTTGTCTAGTTAGTTTATTTTATGTCTCTACCAACAAAATTATTTCCAATAGAAGCAAAAGAATCAAGCCCTTTCGGAAATGCACTTGGCTAATCAACATTTCGATGTTAGATACCTTTTGTTCAACTCAGTATCGTGGTGCATACAACAGCTTCACTCTCTGAAATTCATGCCGAATTTTATTGGTTTGTTTTAATAGTTCAATAAATTAAACCATACAGGTTGAATATTGAGAAAGGAGGAAAAAATATATCAAAAGGCTTGTTTGCATTTAATAGACCCAGTATGATGACTTGCTTAATGTTAATATACAGTAGTTGCATAAGCGTTTTTCAATGACTTTCTTTTTTAGGATGTAACAGGTTGACTGATATCAGATGACTCTATGTGCCATAGTTACCTGCAGGCATATGTTTTACATTCATTTCAATATTGTCTGTTGATATACTGTAAAATGTTAACCGTCTGTGCAAGACTTCATTAGTCCTCATCAGTTTTCCACGTCAAGCCTTTAGCAGTAGGATGCCCTTAAATCTCCTTCTTAGAGTTTAATGTGGTGACATTTGGCATTAAGGATGTATTACAAAGGTTTGTGCTGACTTAAAAGGTAGCATGCAAGCTTGCTTGTTGACAATATGATAATGTAGTATAATCATGTAAGTATCTGCTTTAAACTAACAGCTGTCGTTATATTTATGTCATCAGTACCAAATTCATCCAGCATAAAGGCTCCAATTGGTCAGTGTAAATGTACTCTGCTCTGCCATCTGTCCTTGTACATCCTGGAGCGTAAATGTTGCTATAACTGCTGCATTGAATTATTTGTAATTAATTGCATTTACTTAATCTCCCTGCTTTACCTGAACAAAATGTTTGATGAACACACACAGATAAACAAAACATTACAGAACTCTAAACTGTTTGGAAAATGTAAATATGAATCCAGGCCAGTTCACACCAAGGACAATAACTTTAACGATAACAATATGGATATAGTTCTAAATATAAAAGAATAGCAGGGTCCACCCCGCAACTATAAAGACAACAACTTTAGACATAAAGTGATGATTGGGAGTTTTAAAGGGATTGTTCACCCAAAAAAATTGATATCATATTTTGTGTTCAGCAGAAGACTTTGAGGGTGATTAAATGATGACAGAATTAAAAAATGTGGGCGAACTATCCCTTTAAGGTGTCATAGCAAGAAAGAGTGTCATCTTCAGTTTTATTTAAAGAAGTTTGAGGTATTTGGAAGAAGAGAAGCAACTGTTGATGTGTCTCAAAGGGACATCTGTGCTGTCAGCTACTGTTTGTAGTCCTTTGAGACTGTATTCTCACAGCATGGTGGTGAAACCCACTGCTTTTTTCAATGTTTCCTTAAATGTTTTCACAAATCCAGTCACGTCGCACGGGTATATTTGTGGCAATAGCCAACGATACATTGTATGGGTCAAAATTATCGATTTTTTTTAATGCAAAAAAATCATTAGAATATTAAGTAAAGATGTTCACCATCACCATGAATACATTTGTACATTTCCTACCATAAATATATGGTAGTGAATGCAGCACAATCGCAAAGGTGATTTTCTCAATGTTTCAATTTTTTTGCACCCTCAGATTACAGATTTTCAAATAGTTGTATCTCGGCCAAATATTGTCCTATCCTAACAAACCATACATCAATGGAAATTTTATTTATTCAGCTTTCAGATGATGTATAAATCTAAGTCACAATTAAGGTTGGTCCGAACGTCTATGAAACTTAGAGTAAACCTTTAGTACAGTAAAACTAAATGCAAATAATAAAATCCAACTAGCCATATTATCTTGCATTATTAATTGTTTAATTATTGGCTTAATAAATAATAATATATTTCAAGGAAATTTTTTGTTGTAATTTTGGTATTGTGTTGCGTCACCAATTGATTTCAAATGTACGCTCTGTGTCTTGAAGCAAAACCAGTTGAGAAGCCCTGATCTAGAACATCATTCACTCCACTGTTGCTGTTAAAGCCATTTTGCTGAGCACATGCAGTCAGCAGAATGCTTTCTTAGGGTGGACTGAACAGATAATGCATGGACGGATAGAATCTGAGTGATTTTACTATACATTTTCAAGAATATTTATGGAGGGTGAAATTAAAATAGTATTATTTATTTCTGCTCTCGAACCTGGTATCGTTGTTTCAGTTACACTACAATAATGTCCTATTAGTTAACGTTTTTTGACAGTGTCTAATAATATGTTACAGCACATCAAATCTTTGTTAACTTTAGTTTAACTTTAATTTTTAGTTCATTAGGGCAGTCGTTGCCTAATGGTTAGACAGCCAGATTGATAACCCGAAGGTTGCAGGTTTGATTCTCAATACTGACAGTAAATGACTGTGGTGCCCTTGAGCAAGGCAACTAACCTCCAATCACTCCCCGGGTGCCACAGCAAAAATGTCTGCCCACTGATCCAGGTGTGTGTGTCCACGGTTTGCTGTGTGTGTACTCACTACTCCTAATGTGTGTGCACTCACTTGGATGGGTTAAATGCAGAGGAAAAATTCATTGGTTTACCATACTTGGCCTTCATGTCACTTTCACTTTATGTTAGCCCGGGCCCTTTAAATAATTTTAAAGTACCCCTATTATGCTAATTTAAAGGTTCTTAATTTTGGTTCGGAGGTCTCCTATAATAAGTTTACATGCATCCAAGGTTAAATATCGTTTATTTCATTTTCTTATACATTGTGCATCACCTAAGTTTTCAAAGAGTCAGAGTTCATTCATTCAGTCTCTTTAAACAACCCCTTTCCAAAAGCCTACTCCACTCTGATTGGTCAGACGGTCCAGTCTGTTGTGATTGGTCTACCGAATCAAATTTGTTACATTGTTATGTTGGCATGTAACAACTCGTTAAATCGGTTAGGAATCCATTCTTTTTTTTTTAGGAGACAAACAATAGCTTTATATGTCATGCATTTTGATCCTTACAACTTTGCAGATCTTTAACACCGCCCCTTTCACACAGATATTCCAGAAAATACACGGATAAAGTGACCCGGGATTTGACCCGGGTTCGTTTGATTTTGGTTCATTCACACTGCCAGTGATTTTCCGGAATCAGAGAGTGTGTTCACACACAACCCGTAAAAATGACGTAAAGACACGTGTCATCGATGTGACTTGTAATGTATCAGCAGCGTCTTAAGTTTGCTTATGAGCTGCGATTTCTCTCTCTAGAAACCACGCTTGTGCATTTTTTCTCTGATTCGATCATAAACTTGCGCATTACGTACCGCATCAATCCCGGGACGTGTTTGCGTTCACACAGAAGGTGTTCTGGCAATTTGCCGGCAATTTGCCGGGTTCAAAGCGCTGAAAGGGGTTTTAGATTCACAAACTTTGATACAGCTTTGTTTTTTCATTGAAATTAATATTAACTAAGAATAATAAATGCTTTTGAGTAATTTTTCATTGTTAGATCATATTAACTGATGCATTTTACTAAACAAATGATACCTTATTATGATGTGTTACCAGTGTTTCTCATGCCATTGCCAACCTTTTTACCTGCCAAAGTCATGCATCTAATTGCTAAAATGCTATTTATGACTTCATAGTCACACCTAGTTTATTTTAAAATACTCTAATGTAACTCCCCATTTATACAATTAATACACACATTAAATGTACTAAGAATGTATATCAGTGTTTAAACATGCACATTAAATGTACTGAGCATTTATCTCAGTGTTTAGCACGCATCATTAAGACTGTTTTCCCCATAGTATGGCTAGCAGGCTTATTAGACCATCATACCTACGGATTTAGAGCTGAATCCAGCCAGATGTTATCTGTCATCTGCTGAAATGGAGGGTAAATAGAATGGATGTTGACCTGTTGACCGACACAACTGATAATGGTAATGCATCCAGTCCTGCTGATGGCTAGCAGAGAGACCTCTATGTGAACTCAAAGCCAAATGCTCAAAACTACAGAATCTCAATTTAAAACTCACCACACATAAATTCTCAAATACACAAATATACACTGTAAAAAATTTCTAACCCTCCCAAATCAAAAATTTCAAGTGACCGATAACATCTAAATTTTTCAATTGGCCCAAGTGAAATTCTGTAAATTTAATTTTATAATTTACAGAATTTCACTTGGGCCAATTGAAAAATTTTGATGTTATCGGTCACTTGAAATTTTTGATTTGGGAGGGTTAGAATTTTTTTACAGTGTAATAAACACTAAACAAATATACAGATTATCTGATCAGATATTTTGACATGAAAGAAGCATTTAAACTTTACAGAAAGTTTGTGCTCAAAAATGTGACCTTGCTCTTAGACGTTTTTTAAGTAGTAGTAGCATAAACAAGTGTGAAGTTCCTTCTAAAGAGATTAGGAGAAAGTGTACTGTTTAAAAGTGGGAAAAAAATAGATAAAGGAAAGGTAAAGGAATGTGTGCGTTTTCAGGGTCTCGAGTCTTCTTTGAAGAAGTTGATGGTCTGAAATGTGATCTGATTGTCCAAAGGCATAGTTTACATATGTGAAAATTCTGTCATCATTTTTACTCACCCTCATGTCATTTCAAACCTTTCTCTCTTTTTTTGTTCGAGGTTCAATGAAGTTCAGTGTTGTTTTGGACCCCATTAACTTTCTGTGCACAAAAAAGTACATGTTCTGTGAAAAAAAGAAGAAAAAAGTGTTCATATACTTTTTCCTGCACTGTGAATGTTTTGTTTGTCTGTGTTTGGTCATTCACAATTTCACAATCTATGTAGAAATCCAGTTAAGTCCAAAGGGTTCACTTACTTTTTCCCTAACAACTGTGCAAAACACAGAAAAAAATTATAATTTAAATGACAGTGTCAGCCAGGCAGAATGTTATCCAGTTCAGATTAATCTTTCTTCTTTGCATGTTCTGTGACTGCTTCAGCTGTAAATGTGAGTGTAGGAACTGTCATGTGCCATGAGTTCAGTTTGAGATTAGTTTGAGTCAACTGGCCTTTCACTGCATGACCCTACCACTCAATCTGCTTTAAAAAAAAATGATTTCCAGGAATTTTGGACTCATCCTTTTGAGCTCATCCTTGTTATTGAAGGTTTTTTTTTTTTTTTTTTTACTGGCATATAATACACAATGTTGGATCTCAGACTTCTCTGAGTTTACCAATCCGCAGGAGTTTTTCATGGATCTACGAGAATATTAAATTGATATTGTGCCTATATAAGATGAAAGTGGGTGAAGCTTGGGTGGATTAAAATAGACTGCATTGGGTGCAATATTGCAGATTTACATTTGGTATTTGGTTTCCATCTTAGTAAAATGTAATATTCATATTTCCATATTATGTGGTAGCAGACCAGGGCATAAATTCAGCTCTCTTTATTTTATACTTGACAAACATATAGTGCATGCCTCTTATGCCCAAGCCCAGTCAAGTTAAGTTTGTTAATGAATCAGAAATATTAAAGACAGTATTGCCTTCGAAAATCATCATTCATACAGTACATTTTATTTTATTTTATTTTATTTTATTTTAACCATATCTCTATTGCAATTTTTTTATTTTATTTGAGCCCTTCTATGTTTGCAGCCTAATCTTGCAGTGGAAATGTCAATCTACCAGTAGTTTTCTTTTGCACATATGAAACTTATGAAATGACAGCACTTTATAATTTGCTGAGGCAAGCTAACATTAAGTGGCCTCAAAAATGTATGAGCCTTTGCCATATGGCAACGTATTAAACTAAGTGGCCAAACAGTACTGTATAGTACAGTATAGTAACTATTGGTCAAACACAGTATTGTTTTTCTCAGAGCAAACTTCTCACACTCTATAAAGTTTCGTTAGGATACATTAAAAATAATTTTGAGGAAATTATCTATGATTTACTGAATGAACTCTGTTGCATGACTACCAAAGAATGTTGACCCACAATATAGTCAGGACAACAATCCTTAGTTAAAAGACTGCTAAATTAGATCCAAAACAGTGTAGGCAGAGTGGCAGTGCTGCATGCTGGGAGAATTAAATTGAGAATATTTTCATGCCAGAAATTTTGCTATGATGCACACATGCATTTCTTAGTGTTATTTAAGTGTCATAAAAAGGCCAGTATATGTGATATAATGGTACAAAGTGATAAACTTGAAAGGAGTGTAAATTTAATACGAAAAAACATTGGCATCTCGGGCTGAATGCAGAGACTTACATCATATTGTATTCATGGCGGCATCCAATCCAATAACTTTTTTAACCTGTCTTTTATTTGCATCGCTTAACCGTGGCAGTGATACATATCACCAAATAGTCACTACGCTTGTCATTATAATAAATTGTTATAAATTGAACAAAACCTCACATTTCATAATTTTAAATTACTGTAAGTATATCCAACCTTACCCAGATAAATATACACTCACATTAATATACTGTATGTACTGTACTATATAGCACATCTAAACTGCTTGAATGTTATATAGTCGAAAAATATAACACATCCTTTTAGTATACTCATGTAAAGCAGCATACTGTATATACTATACAGCAAATCTCAGCTGCTGTATAGAGAGAGAGAGCAAATCTCAACTCCTTGATTCTTTTTGTTGCAAAATGTAACAATATTATCCCCCAGCTCTTTATATAAATTTGGATATGTAAATATTCCAGCTTTGACCTGCATACATACAAAACCTATAATCGGCCAGCTTTAATCTGCTTAATGCAACTGTAAGGTATGACAATATTAAAACATTAACATCATTACTTTCTGTAAAGCTGCTTTGTGCAATGTGTATTGTGAAAAGCGCTATACAAATAAAATTAAAAATTTGACTTGACTAACCAAGGCAAACCTTGCTTAGCTTCCAAAATCAGAAGTTTTGGTTGTATGGTCGTAAGCAACATCCAAAACAATTAAACCCCCCAAAAATGATCAAATTAAAAAATCAAATATACTGAGATACATTTCGGTGGTGCATACACAGGACTATGTAGACACACTGAATGGCATGAAGACAACATTACACATCTCTCTTAAACCAATTTCTTTCCTTATTCAATTGTCTCTTTGTTCTCCTGCAGAACTGGACAGTCAGGAGATCTCCGATGCCACCAAATCCTCCACCCCATATCCGTTGTTCCTTCCTGTAACTTATCAGGTATGGGATGCTGAATACTTCCTACTAAAAGAAGCAGGACAGGACATCATGCGCAATTCCAGCATGCAGAGCCACACGCAGCCATTTGTCATGCTCCGAGCGGGACGTCTCCCAGTTATCAATGCCAGCTTCGGCCCAATCTCAACCAAACAGGAGATCCCCCTGGACTTAGTGCAGTCAGTGCAGTTATTCCGGCCCTCACCACCAGTTTTCACCCTCAATTGGAGAGTCCAGTCCTTCGTCCTGACTCGGTGGGTCTATTCGTCTTCTCCCAAAGTGCGAGTCCTGTTTTACGTGGCTGGGAGAGACTGGGACAGAGGAGAGAAGGAGAAAGGAACAAAAGATGAGCTGCCGTGCGTGACTGTGTATGCCTTCTGGCAGACTCAGGAGGTCCGTGGTTCCTGTGTCATCCGAAATGAGCGTGGAACCTGTATGGCAGAGGTTGACCCTCCTGCAAGCTGGTTCAGCCCGGTTGAGGGCAGCTCTAGTCGGGAAAGACAAGGGCCAACCCAGGGGAACCCAGTGGAGCTGTATTACCAGGCCCGTCCCAGTGCTAACGGCCCGTGCACAGCCAGCGGGGAGGAGGGCAAGAGGTGGGATTTGGGTGGTGGAAATGCTGGGCAGCCTCAGGCTGAGTACGTGCCTGTGACCCCCATGCAGAGAATCGGGAGTGTTCGGCTCCTGCAGGTCAAACAAGGGGCCATGCCAGTGTCCGTGCTCAGACTGAGAGAGTCTGTGGTCATCCAGACCTCCTCTAAACCCCTTAAGAAGACTGATATCGCTTCCTTTTATGTCTACATGAGGAGCTCAGCCAACCTGGACACTTTCTCTCTCAGGTAAGTCCTGAAAAAAGACATTTATGCATTTTGTAACTTTTCCTGGAAATCAAAATCACAACCTTGCCATTGCTGAAAGTGTGATGAAAGCCCCTCTGTTTTAGCCTGGTCGTTCACACCTCAGAGCTCAAAAAGTACCAAGAAATGGGCTTGTAAACTGTGGAAAAGTGGGAGTGTAGTGGGCGAGAAGAGGGGGGACAACAACCAATAAAACACAGACCTGCAACACATTCATTATACAGACACGTGGATATTAAAATATGACCACGAAGGGAGATATTTCATTTGAAGAAAACATGAGCGCATACACGATGCGGGCTCATGTTTAGATAACTAGAGTATATAAAATATGTCCATAAAAACTTGAAACGCGTTTGCTCCGGTCCGTATATGAACTATATTATCCGTGTTGTGAGCGTTGTTATACTTATCGCGGTGTTCTGCGCAGAAACCGCTCGCATGCGCTATCTGCATGTTGTTTAATTAAATTCTTCGCTGTAATGCAATCTCATGCAGAATACAACGCTGTGATTAGCTTGAACAATTGCTTGAACAATTCCTGCCTGCAGCCAGTCACACACTCCGAAGGCACGCTTCTACCTCACATTCCGTGACGTTGCTTCGACTTTGCTTTTCAACCTGGAAGAACGAAGTTGCTCAGAAAAACGCAAAAATAATCAATTTCCACTCATTAATGAAATGTATAAATGCTTTTAGTGTTTTCAGTGATGTGCAGCCTGTACATATCCGTTCACGTAAAAAAAAAAAAATGTTTTGGGGTTTTATGACCCTTTAAGCTACTAAACAGAAATGCCATACCACAGTGCTAATGCATTATGAAAAATATACTAATAAATTGGGAGCAAGATTTTTTATGGATTATGCCTTTTTCCTGAAAAATCCAGTAATTTTAGCATCCTTTCTGGAAGCAGTGCAGATTATCAGTGCTAACTGGAGAAATACACTCAATGATATTCTGAGCCGTTATTCTGACTGCAGAATCCTGGGGTCAAAAAGTCTGGGAACATAGTCTGAGAAGCTCATTGTGCAGATTTGAGCATCTAGCTATATGGCTGACCCCAGACATGCACGTTTAATCTCTCAGATTATATGCAAAGGCATGCTGTGCCACAAACACATTATTTTTGCTTCTCTCGCTCTCTGAATGCTGTTCTTTAAAAAGCATGTCTACATATAGAGCTTCTGCTTGGTTAGACAAGTTGAGCATCAAGAATTTAGCCATTCAAGGTGCAATGACTAGTAGAAAATTAATATGCAGAGTATTTAGAATAAATATTTTATACTGTTTATAGCATTTTTATAATATTTTCAACTAATATTTTGATTTAATGATGCTAAAGCCATACTAGCCTTGTCTCGCTGTGCCTATGTTAACTTTTTCTTAAATTTTCTTTGGGTGTGAAAGTAAAATTATTTAGAAGAAGGTTAATTTTGTAGTATTAACATGTTTTTTCACCATGATTGCAACATTTGACATCTGGAACTAGCCTATCCTTGCCAACTAATAACAATTTTTAGAATAATCTGATATTTTCTAGAAACCTATTGATCTGATTACCTTGATATGATCGCTCTCAAATATTAGTATCTTAAAACTATAGTTTAATAGTATTTTCAAGACTTTTAATGACCTTTTAAAAAACTATTATATTTATTATAAAACTAAAAATATTATCTAAGCAGTGTTGACACTTTGACTTTATGCTCTTATTTTAAAGTTTAATTTTAATTCAGAAATTCAAAAATGATCATCATAGAATAGTACACAAAAATGAATGTCCCTCATCACTGATGCCTAAACATTAATTCCTTCTCTTCAAAGACATATATTTGAGACCTGGAAGAGCTTGTGATCTAGTGGATTTCAGCACTGGGGAAATTTGGTAAATCTCAGAAAATTAAATTAAGAAGCTTAGGAAGACTGAGGAGATTTGAGATGCAGTTTATAGACTTTCAGTTGTGTGTCCAACTGTCCATCATGATGGAGAAAACACCTATTTCCTGTGCCTTCTGAAAGCATGGTCTACCTGTAAAGGTGCTCTACTTCTGTGATTTATGATCACATATGTGCACTTTTGTCATGTGTGTACCATTTTATATTTACATGCCAGGTTTTTTTTTTTAGGATAGATGGGCCCGTTGTCCTTGCTCCCTCATTCTTAACATCCATCTCTGTTGTCTCACGCTTCCCTAGTGAAGTTTGTTCCTCTCTGAAGCACATTTCTTCATCTACCCCTGCGTATGAGCTTTTTCTGCTGATATCCCATCTCTCGCTTTCTCTAAGCCCTGTTGCTCTTGCCACTTAATCACTGTCGCCTTAAATCTCAGTCTGTCCACGGCCAGCTCTCTTCCATACAGCTCACATCAGTCACTGCAAACCCAGTGACAACAACTGTCCCACAAGACTCTTCTCTTCTCTTCTCTTCTCTTCTCTTCTCTTCTCTTCTCTTCTCTTCTCTTCTCTTCTCTTATCTTATCTTATCTTATCTTATCTTATCTTATCTTATCTTATCTTATCTTATCTTATCTTCTCTTCTCTTCTCTTCTCTTCTCTTCTCTTCTCTTCTCTTCTCTTCTCTTCTCTTATCTTATCTTATCTTCTCAATATGTAGCCAGATCCCAAAACGTTTAAAATGCACACAAATATGCTTACACTTCTGTTTGACATCCATTAATCAATCTGAAAATGGTTCTAGATGGTCAATTCTCAATCAGCATTATCAAATTATGAATAATTGATTAGTTGCCCTTGAAGTACACTGGTTGCTTTACAGTTTTTCTGAATTGCTAAAACACATTTCTTGAAACCATCACTCAATTTCTCAAAACCTTAAACACAAAACCAAATGTAACAAAGTAAACTAATTTTACAAAAAAGTATAGTAATGACAACTTACAGTAGTAAAGTGAATAAATTGTATACTGTATGCAATGCAAGTATAGTATTATACTGAATATTGTATAGTATGGAATGTCTGTATATTCAGAACTTGAATACTGTGAAAATACAGTGGTCCAACTGCAAAAGCCAAAAATGTCAAAGTAAAAAAACTCTAAATGAAAAGTATGTAACAGTACATTCAGAAGAGTTTTGCAACATGCAAAATCAAGGTCAATGAGAGAGATTCTGCTTCAGCATCACGTCTTCATGTTGGTTCGGCCTGAGGACATTGTTCACATCACAGACAATGCCATCTCTCTGCAGACAAAGGAAAAAAAAAAACCCTAAAGCAGATCCAGCCTTGACAACATTCTCCACACCTTGCTCTTTCTCGTCCTCATCCTCTTCCTCCTTGTTCACCAAATCTAACTCATACTCTTCCTCCTCTCCCTCTTATATTGTTTCCATCCATTGTTGGTATCAACATTCAGTGCAACATTTTGTCAATTTTGGCACTCTGAACTGACTTGTATTATATACAGTTGGCTTGGTCTCATCATTAGAAATAAGTGTGAACAATTATGAGTCGTTGTGTGTGAACGATGACAACTGTGTTGTAGTTGAGTTTAACATTTGCCTGCCAGTGTTTAGTGTTTTGAAACAAAAGTGCATCACAGTGCAAAATGTGTTTTAGTGAGTGAGAATGTGTTTAGAGTTTTGGAAAAAGAGTTCATGAGATTTGCAAACAGTGTTTTAACTACCTGAACTTGTTTAATATTTTACAGACAGTGATTTATTCGACATATTGGTTTAGACTATTGAGAATTTGGTTCAGAGAATGGGGTTTAGTGTTTTAGCAATTCATAAAAACTTTAAATGGTGATGAAAACGTAGCAGAAATAGAAAATTTACCATTAGTATTGAATTTAATGGATTTGTTCTAATGTTGTTGTTGTTGTCATAGACATGACCACTTAATAATTACGGTAGCTGACTGGTGCTTTGTTGCCATCTGCTCAGAATGGCTCTAATTGACCCAATGTTTGTGGCAGAAGGAAAGAGGGACAATGGCTACTTACCTTTGCAAAATGGAAGTGTGCTTAATTGTATTGAATGCACTCTTGTAGTGCAATTATTTGAAGAAAAAAAACCTAATTGCAGATTAAATTAATATATAATATTAATGAAGTAAAACTTGAGTTTATTTAAAGAGAATACATTTCCATAACTGTTTGTACAAAGAGCACTTTGTAATGTTTTGTTGTGCTCTAAAGAAGTACACTTGTGTTGACCATCATACTAAAGCACATGTAAAGTAGGCCTACTTGATTATAATTTGAACTGCAGTGTTATTAAATATTCAGTATACAGTAATATAAATTGCAACTTCATCATTACAAATGTGTAATTACATATTTAAATACATGACATACAAGTTTTAATATAAATGGCATTAAAGTATAATTTATTTACCATAAATGCTTGTCAGTACATAGTTCATTTCAACCATATTTCAAGGACAAATAAAATTATGAAATTACATATAAAGATGTAGTCCTACTTAAGTCCGGTTCTTCTTTTTCGCAATGATACTCTTATTAAGTTGATGTGTATAGTGATGTGTACAGCCATCAATTTAATATTTCCATGGATGATGTATTCGATATGTTACTGAAAACAGTAGCCGGACTTCTCGATCTCAGGCCTGTATTTTGGTTTCTAAATCACACAGGGATTCATCATTGTGAACTCTTCACCCAATCAAGCCTTGTAAATATAGCTCCTCCTGCTCATCTGAATTTCATAACACATAAATCTGTCAGGAGGCCGTTAGGAATCACCATGATAAATGTCACCTGTAGTCATGCTTATATTTTATTACACAGAAAGTGACACGTGTCACAGTTTCATTACAGCTGGTCATAAATTAGGAGGTTGTGAGGCAGGAAAGATAAACTGCTGCTCAATGATTGTTTTGATTAAATGAGTGAATTTTCATAATTTAGATTTGTCTTTTCATAATTCAAATGCTTTGAGAATCTTCATCTGAGTTTCTCATCTGATTGTCTCAGTAAACGCTGTGGTATGGCTTTTGAGGTTTTCAGGAAGAGGTTGTTGATAGAAAATGCAGAAAAATAATCTAGGTTGGGCTTAAACCTGGATCCCTGTGAACTTCTGAGCATGTGCACAATAAATTGAGAACATTTTCAGAAAAATCTGTTTTTAGTAGACCTTTTGAATGTTTGATTCACACTATCATTCCCACATTGAGTAGTCGTCAATATTACAACCCTAAAGCACATTTTAACACTGTCATAGAAATCCACTCCCTCAATTATGATGCCAAAAGATCAAACCATTATTTCCAAAGGGGGTAGAGGTAAGCAAAATCTTCTCAGAAATGCAAAATTCTGAGAATAAGCCAATCCCACTTTATTTATCTCACTGTTCATTTCATTTGGTGAGTGCTAATTTTGGGCCCTGTGTGTTTTCTCCACTACTTGGTCATTTAATATTCTCAATATGGTGCTTTGGCATTTTCTGTACATGTTTGAGTATGTGCATGACATTTCAAAGCCTACATTCATTATGTGAAATGTCAGCGATGTTTGACGGATAATTGAAAAAGGGCTCACAATTAGACTTGTGATATCAGCTAGCTCTGATACACCCTCTACCGTAATGCTGTGAGGTTCTCAACAGTGACAGACAGAAGATGATTTGACATGGATGTTTCACAAGTTGTTTGGTTTCCATAGGTCAAATAGATTGATTTGGCTAGGAATGTTAAATGTCGGTCTTGGACAGTGTGGACTTAACACCTGTCATCAAAAATGATTTGATAATAACAACATAGGCAGAGTTTCACTTTTAGGGCTGGAGTCACAGAATCTGCATCATACATGGCATAAATAACACAAGAAATGTGTGTTTACAAAGACATTTTAATTCACAAACACATAAATATAATGTAAGCATCTAGTGTTTCAAAATAGGAATTAGAGTATAGTTTAACTACACTATTCTAATTGAATCTGAAATACATTGCATTTGGAATTTGCTTGCCTCACTTGATGCCTCTGGTACTGGCAAATGCATAGTCAGAAACTTGCAGGGGAAAGATGAGAAAATAAAAAGAGATATTGTGGTAGATTTAAACATTTCGGTCAAGATAAGGAGGGCCGATTGTAGTCTCATGTCTGAACAGTCCTAAAATCTTCTCTGTCAATGTCAAGATTAGTGCTCCCATGAGCCTTTCACTCGAGACAGTGATTACATCTTACAAGAACACAGAGCACAGATGGTCACACACACACACGCACACACACACACACAAACACACACACACACACACACACACACACACACACACACACACACACACACACACACACACACACACACACACACACACACACACACACACACACACACACACACACAATTTTAAACACAAAAAGATCACATCTTCTGAAACATAACCTTAACCCTGTATTACAAGCACGAAACACAAAAATCGTACTGTTTTCCTTAATAAAATCAACATAATGCAATCTTCCCTGTGCTTATATGTTTGCAAACATGATAATAATGTATGTACGTTCAACTGTGTAACAAATGTGGTACCAAGCAGGCAGGCATCTAGGGGCTTACAATACAGACTAATATTGTGCCCTATGGCGTTTTATAACCCCATATACCGTATGACAGAGACTCAGATCCTTCAGCAAAAAAACAAACCAAAAAAACCTTCAGCAACACAAATATGGCTTCGACATTACAAAAGATTTAGAGGGTGATTTTAATTTTTTTTTATAATTATGTTCATATTGATATCCTCTGCCACTTTGTTTGGCTGTATCGGCTCTCTGGGAAGCCTTTAGATTCTGTTCCAAGAGCTCTAATGGTCCCTTGGGCTGAACCTATTGAGCTGCTAAACTTCCCCTACCCTGTGGGTACATAATGTTGCAGCTGAACGTTCAATTATATTGATACATTATTCTGATAATAGTGTGATATAGGGTCAGTGTGACAGTTTGGGAAGAACAGGAACCCTAGCTGTAGTCATTTGACCTCACAGGAACCTCACAGGAACTTCTAAGAACAGCTAAAGTTGACCAGAGGAGCATATACATCGTGCAATACATGGCCAAAGTTTCAAATTTCAATTGTTGGTTTCTTTGCCAGAGCTTCTAAACAATAAATGTTGCATGAAATGAAGGTTGTTTGAGTTTTGTGTGCTTGTGTGTGTGTGAGTGTGAGTGTGTTTAGGTCGGGGTTGTTGTGACTGTTTAGGCTAGGCAAGGCAAGTTTATTTATATAGCACATTTCATACACTATGGCAATTCAAAGTGCTTTACATAGAAAGGAATACAAATAATCACAAAATAAAAAGTAAGGAAAATTAAAACAGTTATTCAAAATGCTTTACATTGAAAGGAATTAAAATATCACACTATGGCAATTCAAAGTGTTTTGCATAGAAAATAAGCACAAAACAAAAACAGTTATAAAAGGAATTAAAATAGATAAATGATACAGTTTAGAGTATAAATTAATTAGAGTAAAATTAATTAAAGTAGTAAAAAGATGATACATAGAATAAACTTCTCATCTGGCAAAACACCGGTGTATCTTATTTTGCATTGTTTCATCTTTCAATTTCCCCAATTAAGTGGTTTATGTTTCTCTTTTACCCAATTCTCAGTGCCATTTGAGTTCAGTTTAGAATCAAAAGGAAGAATACAGTGCAGTCAGTCGGACGTACAGTGGATAGTTATAAAAATAATTAAAAGAGATAAACTGGCAAAACTCTGGTGTATCATATTTTGTACAGCTGCTTGTTATACTGTGAGAATATCCCATGTGGATTGTACTGTGTCTGTGGTGATCTTTCGACACGCCTAAAAAATCTATTTGATGTCTCCAATAGACCCGATTTTTCCCTAAAATCAGACAGGAGGAGCTCTAGGACTGACTCCTTTGGTTCACTGCCCCATCAGTCCGCACCCCAAAAAAAAACATTTGTTTGGTTTGGCTAACTGGGTCTGATGTGGATGTCATTGATTTCCTGTCCCCTGTAAGGGAACAGAGACTAACATCCTCTTCTTCACCCCTGTATTGGAAACCACACTGTCAGCCTCAGCTTTATACTCCTTGAACAAACCATCCTTGGCCTTATCTCCCCCTGCCATACACGTGCACCCACACATGCAAACCTGCTATGAATAGAAACATGAGCATTGATTCCAATGAAGATGGAACCAGTAATAAATGAAAAAAAAATAATAGCGTTATCTACATAACACATTTTTAAACCATCCATACTAGGGATATGCAAAAAAAAAAAAAAAAAAAAGCTACGGGAAATCCATTTAATTATGTAAGATATCACTTGTATCTGTGGTGCTTGAAAGGTAAAGACTTACCTTTTCAAAGATATCTCATATCTTGTGCAATGAAGCCCGCGAATGTTCTTGTAATTTGCTTAAACTTTTCTGAACTTTATTAAAGATTATTTTTTGTAAGGTTCGAGTGGTGTTGTGTGTGTGACAAAGGAATTAGAAGCAAGCAGAATACGGTTGTTTATAAAGCACACGCAGCGTAATCACGTAGGCCTATCTGTGTTTAAAGGACAAGTTCGGTATTTTACACTTAAAGCCCTGTTTACAGATCGTTTCTAATGAGATATAATGGTTAAGATTAAAATTTGGACACATGCTGCTGGCCCGAGAATTTTAGGTTTATTTCGCCCCCCCAATTTTAGGTTTATTTCGCTCATCCAATACAAGTCAATGGAGTTGGACAAAAACTACGATAAAACCTGTTGGAAAGCATCTTTTGCAGCGATTTTTGTGTGAGCATATCAGTGAACACCCCTGAACACTCGGTGAGTTTCATGTCTTTGTAATCGAAAGTTTAATGCGTTTTAGGAAGGATTGTTCCAGTGCACATAGGCTGCCATTGTGTAGATGGGGAGGGAAAGCGAAATAAACCTAAAATTCTCGGGACAGCAGCATGTGTCCAAATTTTAATCTTAACCGTTCAATTTCATCAGAAACGATCTGTAAACAGGGCTTTAAGTGTAAAATACCGAACTTGTCCTTTAAAACTAAGCTCAGACATAGCCTAAATCTGAAATGATCTTAATCAATTCAGAATCGTTGGAGAGAATCTATAACACAATGTCACATAAATTAAACATAAACTGTTATTTCCTGTAGCCTATGCCAGGCCTATATGCGTAGTGTGCCAAGTTGATGCTTCATCTGCAATACAGACTGGTTTACTCTCGCGTGTCAAGTGACCAGAGAGTAATTGCGGCTTTGCGGTTTTTGCGAAAAAAATCGCATTTCATCAAATCGCGATATTATCGCAAATGCAATTAATCGTTCAGCCCTAGTTTTACTCCAGAGAATCACTGTAAGAGCTGAATAAACACAGTATAAGAAGTGAGCATTAAAGTCTTATCCATAAACTCTCTCTCTCTCTCCCTTTCATTATCATGGAACATACACGGCGAAGTACACAAAACACTCGTTACAACTAACAGTAAACAAATATATACACACCTTTTCAGTGGGTGCTTAATAAACTGGTAAACCTTATATCCGTAAAACGACTCAATGAGCTGTCATAAAGAGCGCACTCCCACTTTAATTTCTGCCGTGGTCAGTAACGTTAGTCCTGTCGCTCTGAAGACCGTAAGCTGGATCACAAACAGTACAGATCCATGCTCGAGTAACAATGAGAGTAAATGAAGACTGCTATGTGTAATCTTGTCTACAGCTGCTCAAGCGTTGAAACACTGGTGGAGTGTGTCCAGCTCACTCAGGGCGGGTCTATGCTCAAACTGTAGTGTCAATCAACAGTCGTGGGAGGGGCCTGTGCAAAGTGACGTCACATTGCCCCGAATCTGAGAACAGCTTGTTCTGAGACAGTGCTTATGATTTATGGGGATTATAAAAAAAGCACTGGGTGGATTTTATCATTATAGGGTGGTTGTGTACACACACTGCCAACACACATTTATGTTCAAACACCATGTAAAAGTGAATTTTGCATAATGGTGCCCTTTAACAACCCAAATTGCTATGGCAAGGTGACTGGGTCATTGTATCTCTGAAACGTCAAGGCTTGTGGGTTGCTCCCGTTCAGCAGTATTGAGAATTTACCAACAGTGGTCTGACTATGGACCAAACACAAACCGGCGACCAGGTGTTGGGTGCCCAATGCTCATCAATGCACAAGGGCAACGAAGGCAATCTAGTCTGGTCAGAAGGTCTACTGTGGCACAAGTCAAAAATTTGAATGATGGTTATGGGAGAAATGTCACAATACAGTGCATAACACTGTGTATGGGGCTGCGTAGACACTGATCAATCACAGTGCCTATAATGACCCCTGTCCACCGTCAAAAACGCCTACAATGGGCACGTGAGCGTCGGAACTGGACTTTGGAGCAGTGGAAGTATATGTCTGGTCCATTGAGTCCCATTTTCTTATACATCATTTGGACGGCCAATGTACGTATGTGCCCTTTACCCGGTGAAGTGATGGCACCAGGATGCACTGTGGGACAACAAGCTGTTGAAGGGAGTTTGATGTTCTGGGCCCTGGGTACGGCCATTCATGTAAATGTAAATTTGACAAGTGCCAAGTACCTAAACATTGTTGTAGACCAGGTACACCCCTTCATGACAATGGTGTTCCCTGATGGAAGTGGCCACACTGCACACATTGTTCAGGAATGGCTTGAGGATCATAATAAAGAATTCAAGGTGCTTCCTTGGCCTCCAATTTCCCCAGATCTCATATTAAGAAAATAAATAAAATATATATTGAATGTTTCCAGTGTTTTTGGTTATAATTGCACAAGTGTTACAAGATCAAAATAGCATACCCCCCCCCCCTTTAAAAAAAAAAAAACATGCATTCTCTATGTAGAAGAGGATAGGCAGCACATTTGTAAATTGATTTGTGGCCATATAGTCTAAGTGAGAAAAAGGACATTGATTAATTAATTAATTGACACCAGTGGTAGCCAATGTAAGTTAAACAAATAAAGGGACCAGAATCAGGCCTTGGGGGACACCACATTATCACAGTATACCAGTATATTGTTTGATTTTTTTATTTTATTTACTCAACTTTATTTGTCATAACAGTCTATGAGATGACCTTAATGACCTGTTGTGTTACTAGTTTAACCACTATTTT
Organism: Abramis brama; assembly: GCF_963993115.1. Classification (NCBI taxonomy): domain Eukaryota; kingdom Metazoa; phylum Chordata; class Actinopteri; order Cypriniformes; family Leuciscidae; genus Abramis; species Abramis brama. The sequence continues at coordinate 14,526,409 of NC_139978.1, forward strand.
TCTTACTGATAAAAACTCCGCAATCTATTCACAATTCATGCATTTGCTTAAAGTGATAGTAGGGCAAATCTAATCAAGATATCCCTTCCATTTTTCTTTTTTTACGATTAACAGAGCCATGGTAAAAAAAGGCGTGTCCTTCCGTAGTGCCACGCCGACCAACACGCTACTATGGGACATTACCCTAGACACAGGCCCAGATGGAAGTGTTGGAGTAATCTGTCAGAGAAAGCCAACTGCAAACGTGAAAAGGTGAGTGTGTCTGCTAAGGAAAATTTAATTAATTACTTTTAATCAGATGATTAGACGGTGATTAACCAACTCTTACTGGTGCCAGGCAGGAGATATTGTCCATAGAAACAGTGAGTTTACATGCTAATGCAGATTGGTCAAAGTGGATTCCTGTAATTATTCTTGTAATTGATTCATTAGTCCTTATCTGTTTAATAATAGAGCTTTCTCTGAATTGATGTTTTCAATTCAAGTGAATTAACCACAGAAACACCTAAGAATGCTAATAGACCTCACTTTGCCACTGAGGACTGCATGTACAGTACAGTGAAAGTCCTGTGAAAGTCAGGAAGAATGGTAAACAAAAAGCACCTTGGAGAAACTCAACAGCAGTGCAAATTATGAAAAGACAATGCAGAAAATCAGAGCGCATGTGGCGAAAGACAAAACTTATAATCCACTATAACATCTATAGAGACACCATTCGTGCTTTCAATATGGAACTAGGCAAAGCTAGACAGACTTTCTTCTCCAATATCATAAACAGAAACCTAAATAATACTCGAAATCTCTTCGCTACTGTCGACAGACTAACAAATCCCCCAAGCGAGATTCCCAGTGAAATGCTCTCCGACAGCAAGTGTAGTGAGTTTGCTACCTTTTTCTCTGAGAAAATCAATAATATTAGAAAGGTGATCAGCACATCCTTGAGTTGCGCTGGGGTCAGTCAGATCAGACTTCAACCTGAGAAAGTAGTTACTATGTCTGATTTTGAAGAAATTGATGGCAAAATTCTGAAAGAAACCGTTCAGCACCTTAAAACATCAACCTGCGCCCTTGACACACTTCCCACATCTTTTTTTAAAAGTGTGTTAGACTGTTTAGAAGCAGATCTCATAGAAGTGGTAAATGCCTCACTTTTCTATGGAAGTTTTCCAAACTCCCTTAAAACTGCTGTTGTCAAACCCCACCTGAAAAAGAACAATCTGGATAAGAATATATTAAGCAACTATAGACCGATCTCAAATCTTCCTTTCACAGGCAAAATCATTGAAAAAGTTGTCTTCAACCAGCTGAACAAATTCTTAAACTCAAATGGATACTTTGATAATTTTCAATCTGGCTTCCGATCGCATCACAGCACAGAGACAGCGCTCATTAAGATAATAAACGATATTCGCTTAAATACAGATTCAGGCAAATTATCAGTGCTGGTTCTACTCGACCTCAGTGCTGCATTTGACACTGTCGATCACAAAATACTTCTGGACAGGCTGGAAAACTGGGTGGGGTTTTCTGGGACAGTTCTAAAATGGTTCAGGTCATACTTAGATGGGAGAGGTTATTATGTGAGTATAGGTGACCATAAGTCTGAGTGGACGCCCATGACATGCGGAGTCCCTCAAGGCTCAATTCTTGCGCCACTCCTGTTCAACCTGTACATGCTCCCAATGAGCCAAATAATGAGAAAGAACCAAATCTCTTACCACAGCTATGCAGACGACACACAGATCTACTTAGCCCTATCGCCTAATGATTACAGCCCCATTGACTCTCTGCTTCAATGCATTGATGAAGTCAACAGCTGGATGTGCCAAAACTTTATTCAGTTAAACAAAGACAAAACTGAAATCATTGTGTTTGGAAACAAAGATGAAGTTCTCAAGGTGAACGCATACCTTCACTCTAAAGGTCAAACAACTAAAAATCAGGTCAAGAATCTTGGTGTGTCTTTAGAGTCAGACCTTAGTTTCAATAGTCATGTCAAAGCAATAACTAAATCAGCATACTATCATCTGAAAAATATTGCAAGAATTAGATGCTTTGTTTCCAATCAAGACTTAGAAAAACTAGTGCATGCTTTCATCACCAGCAGGGTGGATTATTGTAATGGACTCCTCACTGGCCTTCCCAAAAAGACCATAAGACATTTGCAGCTCATACAGAACGCTGCAGCCAGGATTCTTAGCAGAACCAGAAAATATGATCATATCACACCAGTCCTCAGGTCATTACACTGGCTGCCAGTTACTTATAGGATTGATTTTAAAGTATTATTACTAGTATATAAATCATTCAATGGCCTAGGACCTCAATACATTGCAGATATGCTCACGGAATACAAACCCAACAGATTACTCAGATCATTAGGATCACATCAGCTAGAAGTTCCAAGAGTTTACTCTAAGCAAGGAGAGTCTGCTTTTAGCTATTATGCCAGCCGCAGCTGGAACCAGCTTCCAGAGGAGATCAGATGTGCTCCTACATTAGTCACATTCAAATCCAGACTCAAAACACATCTGTTTAACTTTGCATTTAATGAATGAGCACTGTGTCACTGTTTGTCCGACTGTTTATACTGTGTCTTATTTTAGTCTTTATTCTAAACTGTTTTAATTATTTTTAGTTCTTTCTCGTTTCTTTATTTTAAACTGTTCTTTATTCTAAACTGTTTTAATTATTTTTAGTTCTTTCTTGTTTCTTTATTTTAAACTGTTTTGTATATTCTTATTTCTTCTGATTATTTTTAATAGTATGTAAAGCACTTTGAATTACCATTGTGTATGAAATGTGCTATATAAATAAACTTGCCTTGCCTTGCCTTGCCTTACAGTATGTTTACTATGTATGTATTAGATGGGAGCACAAAGGTCAGGGTTGTTCAGAGGTGTGTGTCAGAATCCTATTAGTTAAAGCCTGACCTGAAGTCTCCTCACTATTTATGGTTGATGGCAGGAACAATTCTAGGATATCTGCCTTTGATTAGAGCATTAGATGATGTGGCATTTCTTGCCTTAAGAGCAAAGTCGGTAACACTTTATTATAATAATCAGTTTTAAGTCATTTATAAGTTATTAGTTATTGATTAACCAATCATTTAGAAAACATGAATCATTAATAATTGGTATGTTAACGATTTACAAGTGTGTTGTAAGTTATCTTAAAAAAATAGTAAATCATGAAATAATCAAATAATTAGTAGATGGTTAATAAGTTATTAGTTGTTATATTATTAATCACTTATAAATCATATAAATAAGTGCTGGGTAAAGATTAATCGTGATAAATATCAATTGAAATATTTATGTTTTTGTAAAATTGTTGCATCATGCATGCATATTGTTGCATCCCCCTGTACAGGCATTTTCACTTGTGTCCAAATACTGTAACTTTTGATTACTTTGTTATCACGACAACATTTTATCCAGATGCTGCTCACATGTAGGGGAACTTCTTACCTCCTAATTTATTATTGCATGTCAAATAAGAAATATGTGTAATATTTCTTTGAGCGCACCCTTTTTTTTTTGTCGTCTTTTATCCAAATGTAATGATTTTTTTTTTTTTTTCTAAAAATGTTGTTTTCTATCAAACAATGCATACCTTTCGACTCTCCTGGCTATAGTTTTGGAGTTACGATTCTTTACTTTTGTGTATGTCACTCAGAAAAAAACTGCATTCAGGGCTTAAAGGGTTATAGGAGGTGAAAGTGATTTCTGAATAAAGAATAGTCAAAATCTCTCTCCAATATTGCTGCTGAGGCAAAGTGGTGTATTATCCGTCAGTGTTTTTTATTTTGGATTTAGTACTTGGTGCATAACAAAAACCCTATGGTAAGCGTCCATATTCAAGCAGCAACAAAGGATTAATATTGCAATATCCTGTTTTAAATAGTGATTTAAACATATTGAAGTAATAAGTCTGAAAAAAAGTAATAGATAATTCTCTGACACTTTATTTTAATGGTCCCCTTTAGACATTCTGTTATAAGTAACGTTTCACCTACATGCCAACTAACTTTCATTAGAGTATTAGTAGAATATAAGTCTTCTTAATATCTGCTAACACTTTATTTGGTAACACTTTATTTTGATAGTCCGTTCGTTGAGACTTTACTAGTTATTAGTAGCCATTCAGTAGCTTGTCAACAGTGCATCAGTTGACATTCAACAACACTGTTTCAACAGACAAGTAACATACATTCAACTGACTGCCTATAGACTATAAGGTACAATTCACTATAAGGTACAATTGTTAATCTACAGATTTTACGAAAAAGTGCCTGTTGACTGTCAATGTTATTTTGCAACAGGTTATTAACCAATTGTCAACTAACTTTCTGTAGATTGAGTACCAACAACTCAAGATCAATCTGTCAGTTAAATGTCAACAGTCATGTCAGCATAATGAAGTATATGATACTGTATATCCTACTCAAGGGGTCTCATGTGCATCAAATTAATGATTATTTTAGCTGATTTAAAACTGTTTTTAAAAATGTTTTAACCATTTGTAGATAATCTGTTGATAGTCAACTAAAGATTATATGTAGTTGCTTATTTGTTGCTTGTCAACAAAGAAATTGTTTATGATCAGTAGACTATTAATAGACATTCTCAACTAAGCGTTAGTAGATATATTTTAGGACTATCTAATTAAAGTGAAAGACAGTTGATATCAGTAGAAAGTCTATAACCTATCAACAGATTGCATACCTAACCTGACTGAAGTAGAACAAACACTATGGCCAGCACATCTGAGAAAAAAAATCACTTTTATTAAATAAAAAAAATTAAATAAAAATAATACAACCCATTATTTACTAGGATATCACGATCACATCTGAACCATCTGATTATGTGAAAAAAATTATATTGAGCATTCAAAATGAGAAAACTCTCAATAGTCTACATCATTTCAAATGCCCGAGGCCAAGATCAAAAGTTATAAACAACAAATAACAATAATTATTAATTAATACATTTAGCCTTTCATGACAGTAAGTTTTACAGAAAATCGCATTTATTAAATGCAGTTTAACGTTATAACAGTTACTCATTTAAGAAATAAACTCTGTTCCTGCTGCAAACTCGCTTCGGAGGATTAACAGACAAGACTATAGTTTAAACCCTTAACAATACCTTCTTTAATCGTTTAACCATTTTGTAACATTTAAGTTAGTTTAATGTTACGGTGAGACACAAAAGGCGTTTTCTCCTATAGAACCATAATACACCAAAACACAATATATATTAACAAAATACATCATTTTTATTAGCTAACGTAACATTAGATGTAATCCAAATCTTTATAATCCATACGCAAGCAAGAAACAGATCCAAATTCAGCCCTTCATCCACATCCAGCGATCTCCATTCTCAGCAGCGACCGTAAATGTCAAATCCCGCGCTCGTGATGAATTTAAATTCAAAAATTGCACCCATAGATATCATAACACTGATTCTTGAGAGTCGGGACAAAACACGTTTTAAAAAACTTTTTTTTAAAATACACACTATATCAATTAGAGTTATATGATTCTACAGTGAAAGGTCTTAGCTATTTAACCATGTAAAGGAACAGGTTCTAAATAAAAACACATTTTTAACAAATAAACATGTTTCCCTTCAGAACTGGATTTGTGTCAACTCCGTCAGACACACTAAAAAGTATACAATTTTAATTCTTCAAATCCAACAAGAATCTAAAGTTCTGAAGTATATTGTAATAGTGTTTAGTTACTCTGATATGTGAAAAAAATACAATATATAAACTTAAGTTGTGATGTCACACTATTCTGAAAACTTATTTTTGCATTTTCAAACTTTGATTTTAATTTCAATATTGTAAAAACAAATTCCTTAAATAAATAAAACATAAGAGGATGTAGATCAGATGGTCCTTTATTACAAAAACAACATAAACTGAAGGAAGAATATTTTTTTCCCAAAAAAAAATAACAAAAACATTCATACATCCAACGCTGTTGACGAAGATCTGACGGTGTTGACGAAAAACTGATGGTGTTGACGCAAAAACTGACGGTGTTGACAAAAAATGTTTGAATGTTTTACCTCAGATTTGTGAAGTGTTCACCTGTTTGTCATGATATGTTCTGGCAATAAAGAATAGTTTAAAACCACAATTAATGCTCTGTTTTCTACAACTTTCACTTAGGAGCAAAAATCTGCCTTTAAACTTGAAAGAAATAAAGATTTGACATTTATCGTGATAATTATCGATATTGACTGATATAAAATGATATTTTGATATTTGATATACTGATATTTTTTTGCCCATATCACCCAGCCCTACACTGGCTTCTCATTTCTCTATCTCTGTCTCTACATATACTGTAAATATATATATTAAAGTGCTGGCAAAGTTACACGTTACACAATAATAAGCAGACCACTGCCTGCCCATTCTCTACAAGTCAGATGTGTATGGTTAAATAATGTAATGCATGCTTTGTATGAGCATTTATGTGTAAATAAAACCCTGAAATAACAGTTTAACCCTTCATTATATTCACAAATAATATTATATTCGCACATTAAGAGGTTATTGGTGGATTTGTCAACTCCGTCAGCTTACAGGTCAACTCCGTCAGACATAAAACCTGAAGGAGTTGACGTCTGACGGAGTTGACGTAAGGGCATGTATTTTCCCGCAAAAAAACATATATTGTACACTGCTGCTAGGTAGTTTTTCCTCAGTTGCTAGCTGTCCCAAAATAACCTCACTAAAATGCTTAAATTCAATCCACTATGGTTTAAAAAAAAGTATCTTAACAGAAAGATGGTATTGACATGGTGCAGCTGTGACCATAGGAATATTGACATTGTTTGTCTAAAATATAAAAAAATGTAAAACGCACCAGAGCATGTGTGGTAGTGCTGCATTCACCACAGGCAGGGAGATGAAAAGGGGTCCTCAGGGATATAGCTGACTATGCTATTTCCTGATTTAAAGAGCTTTATGAAAAAATCTGACGGAGTTGACAGAAACTGAGGACACAACTTTAATAGGCAGATTTTTATGGAAAATATTGTTTGATGTTCACTTCATGCATTGTTTTTTATATTTATACCCCTTATTTTTTATTTGATATATATGTTTTCACAATTGTAGAGCTTTTTTAAAGTTTTTTGGGATGGTTAATATTGTGACCTCTTGCTGAGGACAAGTGCAATAACATGGACCTTCTAACCACAGACCATACATTTAAACAAATTTTGCCCAAAAAGATAAAAAGGTTTATTCTAAAAATCAGATAGGTATATACAATTCCTTTAGATTTAACTTTGTAAGTATGTCAATCATGATGAATTTCTTAATTTTTGCTATAAATTAGACTTTTCTATGTGGGACATGTTTTGTCCCGACTCTCAAAAATCAGTGATATATAAAGGCTAGATGTCTCGTGCGCGCTGCTGGCCAATGGAGGTCGACGTCCGCACGTGGCGGCCATCTTGCCACAGTGTGCTCGCTCACTCGTTTAATGGTGCATGTACTTTTAAATAACCATAACTTGCTCAATTTTCTACCGATTTTCAAACGGTTTGGTTTGTTATAAACGTCAGAGATGTAGTTATGACACTGCATACATACACTGCATACATATGAATAATTATAACATACATGTTCAAGCGTTCGGAATTATAGCCACGTTAATAACGTTTGTAAGAAACCAAACCGTTTGTAAATCCGTCAAGATTTCAGCGAGATATGAGGATTTGTGTGCATGCTGATCACTCACCTTAATGCACAGCTTCACTGTGACAAGATGGCCGAAAGGTGATGCCGGAAGTGACTGCGCCATAAGACATCTAGCGTTTATATATGATATCTATGATTGCACCCTCAAGAAGCGTTACGACATGTTTTACGGCAGTGATATCAAACGCTCATTGGCTCTCGCCTGCTTCGTCACAGATGGCAGCATGCCGTGTTTCAGTTGAAACAACATTGAAATGCAGAAGCGCGCGCGCCGTCTTCACGCAGAGGGAAGCTGGGTTAACATTTTCATGGATTAATATTTTAAATTCTGCTCTATCCCTTATCCAAAACTATTATATACTGCCAGAGAGGACTGCAACACATCGTCATTTGAGCGACTTTTGGTACCGATTTACATTTTCGCAATAAATTATTATGATTACACATCTATTGTTTTTCTTCATAATTTTAGCCTGCATAGTTTTAAGAGATGGTTATGGGTAGGTTTAGGGGCAGGAGTAGGATTAATGTTAGTGGCTCAAAATATATTTTAATGCTATTAATAAAACTGCATTTTACAAATGCTATGCAAATAACAACAATCTTAATCTTTAACACAACTATTCAACCAAATAATTTGTGAGTTACATCAACTTACCATGTTTAGTTATGATGTTATTACTATAGCTGTGGGAGAAGGCAGGTTCAAAAAAGCAATATTTATGATTTCTGCAAGATGGTTGTGTTTGAGGTGCTCCAGGCCACTGCTGATTGGTCAGATGCCTTGATGTCAATATCTGTCAGATAGCTTGATCTCCCCTGATTGGCTGAGAGAAAACCACATGACTCTAGAACTCCAAATGGAAGCAGGGGGAGGGCATTTTGAATGTGTGTGGAAGTGACTAAATATGGTTACTTGCCCCATAAAGGGTTAAAAGTCTACTGATCATAAACAATTTATTTGTTGACAAGCAACATATCTAATCTTTAGTTGACTATCAACAGATTATCTACAAATGGTTAACACTTTTTTAAAAACAGTTTTAAATCAGCTAAAATAATCATTAATTTGATGCACGAGACCCCTTGAGTAGGATATACAGTATAATATACTTCATATGCTGACATGACTGTTGACTTTTAACTAACAGATTGATCTTGAGTTGTTGGTACTCAATCTACAGAAAGTTAGTTGACAATTGAAAGTTAGTCGCCAATTGGTTAATAACCTGTTGCAAAATAATATTGACAGTCAACAGGCACTTTTTTGTAAAATCTGTAGATTAACACTTGAATTGTACCTTATAGTCTATAGGCAGTCAGTTGAACGTATGTTACTTGTCTGTTGAAACAGTGTTGTTGAATGTCAACTGATGCACTGTTGACAAGCTGCTGAATGGCTACTAATAACTAGTAAAGTCTCAACAAACGGACTATCAAAATAAAGTGTTACCCTTTATTGTGATGATCCCCCCAACTGACATTCTACTGACTATAAGTAACTTTGCAAGTGCAAGTCAACTTATTCTACTAAACCTAACCACATATTCTACTAACCATACCTCTACTCCTAATTGTCTACTAATACTCAACTAATACTCTAATGAGAGTTAGTTGACATGTAGGTGCAGTGTTACTTATAGTAAACAGAATGTCTAAAGGGGACCATCAAAATAAATGAATCAATGGAATTTTAATAGTTTGTGGAATGATATTGGCTTTCATTCATTAATTGATACCCATTGTGCCTGTTGTTTGTTTTACTCTGTTTAATATGTGATAAATCATGGTCCTATGAAACACATGGAGGTCCCACTAGCCAGTGGATTATTTTATCAGGGATTTCTTCAAAAGTCATTTCTGTGTCAATCCCAGTTTTTGAAACAATTGCCTTTTTGGCTGTTCAGCAGATCCATTGCATGCATTTAAATAAATAAGCTGTTCACACAAAAAAAGCCATCTGAACTCTTTGGTTCATTCCCAGAGCTTGAAAGCAGTGTATTTTAAAGCTAAGATTTGAAACAGATGCATCCGATTAGGGGTGATCCCATGTCCTATTGAAAGCATTATGCAGGGCATTGACGGGATTGCACTACTAAGAGGTTAAAAATATATGGCTTGCTGATTGCTGAAAGGTTGATACCACAAGCTATGTATCTTTTAAAGTCAACATGAAATTAAATTGACCCTTTTCACCATCCAGTGAAATGAACAAATTCACATCTTGTCCTACATTTTTTTTATATTGAATATCCTGTTTCACTCGTACAAGTCACATTATTCAAGTGGATTTTGAATGGTAACTACAGTATGATTAATATACAATTATATTGAAGTCAATAGTTGCACTCAATTATTTAGAATCAAACAGAGCAACTTGCAAATGCAGTTTGTTTGACAATTTGATCACAAAAGATTAAGAGGGTTTACGGTATATGGCATGAGGTGTTTAATGGCACGTTCTCTTTCATATTAAGCAAACTCCTAGCAGTTCTTCAGATGGATTTTGAAGTGGAGGATGTCAGCAGCCAATCAGACATTCAGGTGATTAAGTGGGAGTTGACTCTTCCTGATGAAGTCAAAATGATGGGGGCATCTGAAGGCACCATGAGGATCTACACCACTCAGAGGGACTTTGTAGGCCTGGCTCCTCTGGTTATGGTAGGTAATTCATTAAAGATAGTAAAAAAAAGTCTTCACTAATATGTTTAATTAAAAATTTAATAATAAAAAAAGGAAAGAAAGAAAGAAAGAAGTACACTTTAGCTCCACTTTTTTACCTTTACATTTTTTCTTCATTTGTCACCCGATAGAGTTAGGGTTCCTTGCCACTGTTGCCTTTAGATTGCTTAGTTGGGGACACGTATTATCCAGCAATTCAACTGATCCAGTTATTAAACTGAAGTTAACTGACTCGAGCTGAATAACTACATTACGGTCTTCAATAGTAGCTTATAGCTGAATTGAACTTATTCATAATGTATAAACAGTAATTGAAAAGACCTGAATTAACACTGAACTGGAATAAATAGTGACATCTTGCTACTTCTGTAATATTTGAAGAAGTTTGCATCATTAATTCTGTTGATACTGAAATGTGTATTATAGATTCAATTTATATTGAATGCAATTAGCTTTAGAGAACTTTAGTGTTTTTTTACCACCTTAAGTTAGACTTAAGTACATATTTAAATGTAATTTTATAATTATGTTTATTGTGTTCTGCCGAATTATACAAGCATCTATGGTAAACTAAAATATACTTTCATCTTTATGACTTATTCACTGGCATTTTGAAAGACAGAATTGATGCAGCAGGGTACCATGGGCTCGGCACTGTGACAGAGCTTGTAAATGCGACAAGCTTCATCTGCAAGACAGATCATGTTGACCTTTGGATTGTGTCCAAACATGAGCAGATTTAGGCATAATCAATCAGATTTTCCGTAGCAGCTCTAATACACAGCTGGACACTGTCCCGGAAATCTGAAAACAGCACAGGACAGAGAATGGCCAAAAACTCCTAATATGTTTGCCAGTTCTCTTACGAAAAAAAAAAAAAAGTGTGCTATTAGTATACTTAAAAAATATATACATTCAGGACCCTATTTTAGCGATCTGAAACGCAAGTATTAAGCGTGAAACGCAAGTAACTTTGTGGGCGGGTCTTGGGTGCTGTTGCTTTTATACCTGAAGTAGCTTCATTATTCATAGGTGTGGTTTGGGCGTAACGTGAAATAAACCAATCAGAGCATCATCTCACATTCCCTTTAAAAGCAGACGCGCTTGTTCCATGGCGGATTGCTATTATAACAGCGGATTTGCCAGGCGCACACCAGGAGCGGTTCACAGCCGAGGAGACTGACGCTCTCGTCAGGGCCGTAAAAGACAGAGAAGTGACATTGTATGGGGATGGGAGAAACCCACCCAAATTAGCTTCGGTTAAACAGGCGTATACAAATTTGGGTGAATGTGTAAGCTAGATTTATGCCTATTTTTTCACATCTTCATGGACACCACAATGATTTCCCTCATGTGTTAATAATTTTCCTTGTAATAATGTATGGTTTTCTAAAAATGAGAACTGCTGCGTCTGTGTAGATGAGATAAGCAAAGTGCATGCGCGTTGTGCACACGCTACAATGATTATGGCCAAGCATGCGCCCTTAAAATAGCATATGAATTGCATATGTTTTAGCACAGCCCACCTCCCATCCCAGCTTTCGCCAGTTTGTGCAGCCCAATCGGAAGAGGTTGCACTAGTAAACAGTAACAGTATACCTAGAAGTTTACTTGTAGTATGCAGTACAGAAGAATAACTTGAATGTAAACTTGATGTACTCCTTTTACCCTTAAAGTACACTAAAAGTCCCCCTGTAGTACATTTTATCCCTTAAAACTCATCTTTGATCACCAAAATGACATTGTTAAAAGTTTTTTTCCTGTAATTTTTTTATTCATGCCTTAAAAATAGCTTGAATGTAACTCTACAACCTTGCTTCATTTAGTATACGCGGAGCCATGGATATTCAAATGAGCCCCGCCTCCACTCACTCACACAAGCTCGTCCACAAGTCGATGTATCAGAATGGTAATGCGTTTTATTCATCGCTCTCTAAAACGTCGGACACATAACATAATTAATATGATTAGTCTTTGGCTTGCCTACATTATCGAACAAATAATAATGTGTTCCCAATGTTATACAAACCATGTTCCAACAAAAAAACATGAACAAGTCAAACAGCTGCCATCAAAAAATCTCATAACAACTCAGAACGTCAGTTGAGAAAGGCATATAGTCCATTATAACATTGTAATATACATCATATACAAAATTCACCCACCATAATGCTAAATGTACCCGATTTTATCAACAGAAAAATATACCTGTATAGTCTGGCTTCTCTTGAGACACCCCTGTTTCACAGCAGTTGATGATATGCTTCAGCATGCCCGACATGATTGGTTACAAGGTAGTTTGTGACGTCAGGAACACCAGCAATTTCAAACTGCGTTTTTGAGACTGTCTTTTTTCATTGCAGTTTTAAGGTAAAAATACTCAGCAATGGTATTGACATGAATTTTCACATATTTTGTCATATTAAATATTAATATAGCATATTAAAAACACCACATAGACATATAAACAACATTCAAAGCTTGATTTACATTTATATTTTTATAAACTATGTGGGCAAATTTAGTCCCAAGAAGTACTGAAATGGTAAACTTACACTACCACTACCACTACCACTACCACGATGCAGGCAGGAATGAAGCGGAGAGTGAATCCAATCGCAAGCACTCTAATAAACAAACAGGTAATCCAGGGTACACGACAGAACACTCAGAACAGGAACCGGGAACTCAGGACGGGAACAAGGAGACAACAGCAAACGTTACAACATCAAGAACTCACAAGGACTGAACTAAAACACAGGGCTTAAATACAAGGGAACACAAGCTAAACAAGATAACAAGGGGGCGTGGTTAAACTGAAACACCTGGGAAGACTAATCAACATAACAGGGAACAGCTGAAAATGGGACAAGACACATGGCAGGATCACATGACAAGCAGGGAATTACATGACAGACAAGAACAAGGAACAAGACACAAAACCCACACCGTGACATAGCCCCTCCGCTATGGGCGGCCCCCGACGCCCATCAAAAAAAACAAAAAACAATAGTTCAGGAGGGTGGTGAAGCGGAGGCGGTCTTGGGGGAGGGATGGAGGGCCAGGTCCGTACAGGGGAATGGGACCAGGGCATATTAATGGCGGACCTGGGTCGTGAAGCGTGGGCGACCAGGGCAGAGCAGGAACTGCAGACGACCCTTCGGGCGGCCAGGGAGGAGACGACCCTTCGGGCGGCCAGGGCGGTGAAGAACCGTCGGGCGGTGAAGACCCTTCGGGCGGCAACGGCGGAGAGGACCCTTCGGGCGGCCAGGGAGGAGAGGACCCTTCGGGCTGCCACGGCGGAGCAGGCAGCGCAGGCGGCCAGGGAGGAGAGAACCTTTCAGGCGGCCATGGCGGCGTGGCCATGGTCCCATCAGGGGACCTACTGCCCCCCCCCAAACTTTTCTTGGGGGCAGCTATGGGGTCATGGACCGGGACAGACCCCGGTTCAGGAACAGACCCCAGCTCGGGAACAGGAACAGACACCGGCTCGGGAACAGGAACAGACACCGGCTCAAGTGTGTGCGCAGCCCACACACACCACATGGCTGTGGCCATAATGGCCAGTGTCGCGGTCACTGAGGGCTCAGGCGGCGCATACATGGCGTGAACAGTCTCTGGCTGGGCAGACGTGACGTGAACAATCTCTGGCTGGGCAGACGTGACGTGAACAGTCTCTGGCTGGGCAGACGTGACGTGAACAGTCTCTGGCTGGGCAGACGTGACGTGAACAGTCTCGGGCTGGGCCATCTTTTCCGAAGACACCGGCTCGGCAGGCGTGACGTGAACAGGCTCGGCGGCGGCCCTCTTGTCTGAAGACACAGGCTCGGCAGGCGCGCTGTGTCTCCTCCACGCATGCAGTACCGCCACTGCATAGAAGAGGAACACGGCCTTCCTGGCCATGGCAGGACTGATGATGGGGAGTTCTGGAACCACCGGAACTGGGACCACCGGACTCGGGACCACCAGAACTGGGACCACCGGAACTTGGACCACCGGACTCGGGACCACCGCAACAGGCATGGAGGAAGTCTTCCTTCTCCTCCTCCGTTTCGGGGCCACCGGAACTGGGACCACCAGAACTGGGACCACCAGAACAGGCTCTGTGCTGGACGGAACCCGTGGCGAATGGGGCCCTGGGCTGGACATCACCAACCCAGGGTCGAAGAGGGGCCAGAGTGGAGAGTGGTGTCGGGAATCCTCTCGACCACCTCCTCTACTGCGGCCTCCACGGGTCCCGCGAAATTTAACCAACCGGGTCCCCTCAAAAGATTGTCCTCTCTCCCGCTCGGTGGCTGGGGAAGAGACACTGGCGAACATACTGCTGGATTCAGTGTTGGTGAGTTCTTCTGTAACGATGCAGGCAGGAATGAAGCGGAGAGTGAATCCAATCACAAGCACTTTAATAAACAAACAAACAGGTAATCCAGGGTACACGACAGAACACTCAGAACAGGAACCGGGAACTCAGGACGGGAACAAGGAGACAACAGCAAACGTTACAACATCAAGAACTCACAAGGACTGAACTAAAACACAGGGCTTAAATACAAGGGAACACAAGCTAAACAAGATAACAAGGGGGCGTGGTTAAACTGAAACACCTGGGAAGACTAATCAACATAACGGGGAACAGCTGAACATGGGACAAGACACATGGCAGGATCACATAACAAGCAGGGAATTACATGACAGACAAGAACAAGGAACAAGACACAAAACCCACACCGTGACAACTACAGTGATATTAGTATTCTACATAAATTATACTTTTTTGGAAGGGATCTTGTTTTCGGACATTTGAGCAATAGCACATGGAGCCGCTAAAAGGACGTTCTCACTAAGGCTCTTGCAACTGAAGAACTCATGAAATGCTTATTCAAATAGAATGTATATTAATTGGCCACACTTACAAATCCAATAGATATAAGTTTATAAGTTTTTATAGGGCAAGGAATTTTAGAGCGTATTATATTGGATAAGAAATTAACTATTTTAGTTCATGAAAAAACAATGCTGTTTGATCAAACTAAGTATAATGGTAAATCCTTTTTTTATTTTTTTTATTTTTAGTAAAACAAAATTGATACGCTTATTTTTAATGCATTGCATAAAGTTAAATTAAGTGACCTTTGTTTCCTGAAAAGATGTTTAATTTATGCGAGCATGCATTTTGCATCTGTCAGGATCTTTAAAGTTCAGAGGTTTGCCTCACTAAGCTGGTGCTTCCCATTCACTGTAGACAATATTGGCAAATGGGGTTGTGACCTATAAAATAATCGGTTTTTGCTTTTCACTTCTCATCAAAAAATTACTTTGATAACATAAAGTTTTATCAGTCCAGGTAGTGCATCTATGGCCCAGATTATCTAAATAGATTAACACAGGCCATTCCAACCTAAAATCCGCCTTTGTGTCCCTGAACATACTATTTTACCAGTAAAATGTATTGAAAAAGGCACTGATATTATGCCATTATATTCATCACTAGATTGCATGGTGTAAACATAACTTGTTAAATCTCTGACCTTCATTTGTAGTTGTTAAATCTCTGACCAACTTGTTAAATCTCTGACCTCCACTGCTAAAGTTGAAGCTTAGCTCAGTATCACGATCCAACATTTAACTTTGATCTCTGTCCCCTGTGTAGGACACAGAGCTGTTGAACACTGCCGTGCTGACTGGTAAGAGGGTTACGGTTGCTGTACGAACCATTGCTGTTGAACAGGATGGTTCTGTAACGGATGTCTCTGACTTTGCTGACTGCAGCTCCACAGATGAAGATGTTCTAAAGGTACAGTTCATTATACTTCATTATACATCAGCTTTTATTTTTACTTTATCTCAGCTTAGATACAGCAAGCTAATATCAAACTCTCATTCTCGTTGTGCATGCGAGATAGAAAGAGGTCAAGAACGTGATAAAACATTTTGAGAGATCTATTAATTTATTCAAAAAGACATTAAAAATGAAATTCATACAATGACATGAATGCACCTCTCCTATAATAAGCATGTTTTAATTGAAATTCTTCTTAATAGAGTCAAAGAGTCAAAAATGATAAATTACAATATCATAATGCACAAAAAGGCCTCATTAAAATAATGGAATTATTGAAAAGAAAAACGTATTAAAGAGTTTGCCATAATTTGTATAATTATTTCATAGATTCATACTGTACATAATTTTAACAAAATTGCTCCACTGAAATTTTAAAAACTTTTGTCCACAAATAAAACTGTATGTATTGCATGTGGTGCAACCAAAACAAACACCATGATATTTTTTTGGCAATAAATTAAAAATATTCTTGAATGCTATTTCCTGAGTTTTTCAAAATCACATGAACACAAAACCACACATTTCTATGAACTTGGCACATGCGTTTTAAACTAGATTTTATTTTTTCATTAATCCAAAAGGCAAAAGATGGAGTGTCTGTGTATGCATGTCATGAGCCCCGTTCACACATTAAACCTGATAAAATACTTTAAAATTACCATGTTGACTTTCTGGTATAGGATATGTGTTTTTACAAATATGCTGTTGTCCCCGAGCAACAGCATTTTGTCTTTTTACCGATAAAATACCATTCACACTTCAGCACATAAATGTTGGTAAACTCTGTAATGTCAATAATTGGAATTTATCTTTGAATGCTGCACAGTTTTCTATATCCACCTGGATGAGAAGCGTTTTAGTTTCACTGTTTTGTCCAGGTGTGACAAATGACAGGCGTAAGGGGATAACCACACAGAACATATTTTTGCTTTCTTTGCCATTGCAGATTTTTTCATAATTTATGACAGAACACTTTGCGAAAACTCTGCGTGTGCCCCCCATTGGCGTATTTTTCCGGCAATCCGTGTTTCTGTCAGGACCACAATCGTCGAATACGATTGACAATTAGCATACAGTTTGGATTGGCGGTATGGTTCCGTTCTGGGCAAGAACTCCCTCCGCATCCATTCAGCCTATCATGGGTAAGAGCAAGGAGAGCAGCAATAACCCCCCTTAGGGTAAGCAGAACAGAACCAACATGAATGTATGCAAATATCATAATTTTAAGATTTTAAAGTACAAAATAATTAGAGAATTTATTTTAATTCAAGGGGAATCAGAATGCCAAATCCTGACTGACGAGAGGAGGAGCTGGGGAGGGAGGAGGGTAATTTGCTCCTTAGAAATGCGATAGTTGCTGATAATACTGTAGGAGCTTATATATCCTATAGGTAGACGTGGATCAGCTAAGAGTCAGCTGATGCGAGCTTGACTAACGTGACCTGCCAGAACTGACACTACGCTTGATATTCACTGTTATACGGTAGGAGGTGTGCTATTACACATGAAGAATATTTAAAATCAAACGCTCTGTTCTTTCTTTTGATATATTGACTGTTTACATATAAATACAACAAAGTATTCTGGGGAACATAAAAGTTTTGAGAATATGATAAAAAAACACTGGCGCGGGCTGGCATTTTAGTAAACACTAGTGGGGAAAGGAAGTTAATAGTTGCTATAATGCTGAAGTTACTATAGTACACAGTGGTAACCGCAGAGTTGATGAATAAAATAGAAGGCAGGTTCTCAAGCGCAGTCAGATATCACAACGGTACGACCATCTAGTGCATGTTTACATAGAAAAACAATTAAAAGCAGCAGAGCTTACTGTAAACCCCTCTGACAGAGCTGTATGATTGTCCCAAAGAAAATTTCTCACGTCGCATTTCGAAAGCATACATGCTCATACTGGATAATCTCATGCTTTGATCACACATAGCATCATAGTGGTAAGTTACTGGTAAATTACAACCTATCATGCCAGAAAATTGCCATAACTGATTTACCGGTAAGTCCTGTTCACACACAACTAGAGTAATTTACCAGTTAAGACTGTATGTGTGAAAGGGGCTACTGTCAGACATGCAGTGATAGAAGGTCTCAAAAGAACATCTCAGAGTCTTCTCTTGTGTATGCAACCTCTGTCACTCTTAGAGTGTTCTTGTGACAGTCCTCTCAAAGTCATTAAGCCACGCTCTGACCTCACTCAGGAGGACTGTATCCTCTTTGTTGAGGACTTAATCTGAAAGGACAGCTCAGCACCATACTGTGACTACAGCCAAGATGAGAGACTTAAAAGAACTTCAGCTGTGTCTCATTCAAGGACAACACTGCTTACTGGCCTGATTTCTTAGATTTACACAGAAATGCATTTACTTTGATGTCCTCAGTAAAACGAATATATACAAACTTAAAACAAGATTAATAGATTATACATGAGCAACAAACATGATGAGACTCATGTTTGGAATAGTGCCCCAAAAATGAAAATTCATGTTGTTCCAAACCATTTTTTTTACAGAGGAACTCAAGCTGAAAGATATCATATGGCTTCAGAAAACTTTGTCACACAGATTGTATGGATCACTTGTTTTATTTAATTTAATTTTTTTCTTCACAAAGCAATGACAGTGTGAATTGCTGTACGTAAAAGAGATGTGTGCAGAATCTTCAAATCTGTGTATTTGTATTTTTCTACCTTTGGGGATTTCCATGCAAAACAATAACAACATATGGTTTGGAACAACATTTAATATTGCTTAACATTTTTATTTAATTTATATCAAAGAAAGGTTAGTAAGTATATTTATTCTCCACCAATGCAAATAGTTCATCAAGCTCTGCAAGCAGCACACAAACCAAAAACCAAAAATCTCTCTGGATAAACAAGCTTATACAAGTGGAGTGGACTGACCTCTTTCACTCAATGGCTGCATTCGAAATCACATACTTCCCTAATATATAGCAAAATAAGTATGTCCCAATTACCCAGATGACGTATTCGGCGAGATTCTGAAGTGTGTGTACACTGGACACATTACTATCCCATGAAGCCACGGGAGTGGATTTATGAATGGCAGTGAAGCATAACTGACGCTGGTAGATCATGTGATAATGACAACATGGCGAATGTAGTACATTCAGATTACATTCATACTACACACATTCATACTATACTGTACGTACTGTTTTAGCGATCGTGAAGTAATTACTTATTCAAAAAAAGTGCCTACTCAAAAGATGCGATTTCGGTTGCCGCTAAAGTGTTCAATAATCACTCCGCTCCAGATCCACTCTGGGTTTTACTTCACCTCAGCGATGAGAGAAACCCACTCTGGGATGCATTTCCCTACAATGGCACAACTCGCTGCTGAACTATCATATCATAGAAGTCGCACATACTTCTTTTGAACCACGTCGGTTCAACAACACAGAACTGCCGTTAATTACATCAAGCAGAGTAATAGCTTCTGCTAATTATTTGGTTCAAGATCGAATAAATGTCAGATTATTGTTGTAAATGACAATAACAAACATGGCATCTGAGGACTGCTTTGCAAGTTTTGTTCTCCATTGTATTGCGTTATTTACAGATGTTTGATCCCATTGCGGGCTCCCTGTTACATCTTATTCCAGGCTTCCCTTGGGGTAATAGAGCATTCGCACAAACGCTCTCTTCAAAAACAGTACTTTCTTTCTCTTGACAAACTAAAAGACACAGAATGAAAATTGTATATATATGGAAGAATGGCAAGATTTAGAATGTACTGCATGTTAGCCTGCTTATTGTACTTAAGATCATGAACTATTTATATAGTCCATATGTCATACTAAAAAAAACCTACTGTATGCTTCTAACCAGGTCAAGAGTTGTAGTTCTAAGTAAACAACTTTATGATGCTTTTTGTGAATGGTTTTTGAACTATGGTTTTGGGAAACACAAATATTTGAAGTATGTTGGTAACAACAGAATTTGTGAAATGCACCAATTGTGGAGAGAGAAAACACTTACATTTGGACTTTAAAAAAATCTTTGACTTAAAATAAAAAAATGAATAACATGGCTGGCCAATCAGAATGAAGTATTCTAAAAAAAGAGACGTAATAAATAATGGTGATCACAAATAGTTTTTTCTTCAAATCCTCCAGGCCATCTATCCATCACTGTCTCCTCAGGTTATGCAACTTCTGTACCAGTAAACAATTAATATTTTACCTGGGTAGATAAATGTAAATTTCTTCACTTCCTCTCCCTGCTGTTTTATGCTGCTGCCTGTCATTTTGGAATGCTAGTATATATAGAGAGCCTCTGAGGTGTGTGTGCTGTGCTTCACATCAGAGTGAATGTATCAGGCATAAACAAAGGCTTCACTTGCTGTCTAGCACAAACTTACATTCTAGACAGCATCCAACTGTTCATTTTATTTTTAAAGGAAAATATTTTCATGAAAACATGACACAAAAACAATACTTACTGTACAGTATATTACATTCAGTATTTATATTACATTCGGCAGAAATGGTCATTCGTTTACTAACTCGCCCTGTTTACACCTAGTATTAAGCATTTTTATCAGTATGATCATAAGTGGACTATGCAAAATACAGGTGTAAACACGGTCTAAAATGTTTTGAGCTTGTCCACTTTTGACCACTTCCACAGAGGTAGTCAAAAAGACATTTGACCGGATTGATTCCGCATTGTAAACACTCATGTGATCGAATGTGTTCAAACAACCACAAAAGGCCACCTACTCTCCGCCTACTGAACTGAGTGAACATTATGGGAAGTGTGCTAGCCAGACGAGATTTAAACTTTGACAGCTGAAGACCCAAGTTTGGTTTGAAGAAGAAAAATGTACCAAGCACAATGTTCTCTCACCATTCCTGATTTCTGACACGTGTGGTTTTGCTGCTGTCAGAACAGAAACGAAATCTGCTGCTCTCTGCATTTCTGTTGTCTCCCTTCGCGTTTATATTTAAATTTCCACCAGGTGTAAATCGTCTATTTGTCATCCGATCGATCGACCAAAACACATCTTAATACCAGGTGTAAACAGAGCCTTAGATAAT
Organism: Abramis brama; assembly: GCF_963993115.1. Taxonomy (NCBI): domain Eukaryota; kingdom Metazoa; phylum Chordata; class Actinopteri; order Cypriniformes; family Leuciscidae; genus Abramis; species Abramis brama. Next base: position 14,547,743 of record NC_139978.1, read on the forward strand.
GTCATGTTGCTGCATGTTACTGCTACTATGCCCAGATGGAATCTACTCATATTTTTGGCATTTTCTACACTGGTTTTGAGGGATGGATTTTGTGGGATGGATCTAAACATGGTAAAATATCTTATACAGAGCTAAATCGAGTACACTCTCGTTTGGAACGGATAGTACAATCAAATTAGAAAAAATAAATAAAAATAAAATTAACATAGTAGGACCTTAATCATATTCTGCAGATATTTGCAGCACTGGATAGAAATGTGAGTCAACTAATAGGATAAATACTGTATTATGGATTATAACCTCATATGCATCCATTAACATGTCATTTGCAATCCATGTAAACCCTGTATATGTAACTAATCATGGTGTTTATAGCTGTGCATGTGTAAAACTGCCAATCAACACAAGCCATAGTGACACAAACACTATCCATATTAACTCATAAATACAGTACATACTCTACTCTGCTAACTTGCTTTTCCACACCAGGATGTTGGTCAAAGTCACCCCTGTATGCCTTCCTCAATCTTGTTAAAATGTAATTGCATCATAAATTATACATTTGATTTAATCATGTGGCGGCATGCATTTGGTAAGCCCATGCTGAATGGATAAGTGTCTTTGAGACTCCAGATGTCATGCTTTATATTTCAAAAGTGACAGTAAACACCTAAAGGTTACATCAAAAATGCAGTGTAAGGGCCATGGAGTTGGCAAAGATCAACCACTGCTTCTTTCTTTCAAAGCAATTTAATCTCAAGTAGTTATAAAACTTTAAATGCTGATCTGAACCTAAATTATACTTGGTCCCAAAAATGCACATTTGTACTGGGGCTAAGCACCAACAAATCCTCTTACACAGTCAAAAGTCCATTCAAATCCGGCAAAACATGAAAACTACAATGTAAACAGCCTGCGCACCAGGAGTTATAAATAACATAAAACAATTTTGGATGCCCTCAGGTGTCTGACAGATGCGACTTTGTCTATGTGAATGGAAAAGAAACCCAGGGGCGAGTGAGGATGCTGGTGAACTTCACCTACAGTTACCTGAGCGCTCAGCTGGAGATGAGGGTTTGGTTCCCTCGTCTGCCACTGGAAATAGAGGTGTCTGATCCAGAGCTGAGTCAGATCAAGAGCTGGAGGATCCCTATCATGTCCACCAAGAGGTACAAACCGACAATGACAGCATTCTAATTAATGTCTTAATTGTGATAGCATTTATTCTGAAAAATAGTTCTCTCATCATGGGCAGGAAAGTTATTTGAAAACCTAAGTTCTAGTTCCTTGCCATCCACAAATGTTCCCAATTATAATATTGTTTATTATGAAATGTTCTTAGAATGCTGATTAATGATGCTAAATGTAGATGAAAAACGTCTTGTCACAAGCCTGGTTTGAACGGTCAGAGACATATATGTATGACAGATAAAAATAAATATATATTTGCTACATTCTCATTTTCTTCAGCGAAAGTATCAATCTATTTTACTGATCACCGTGTTTCTGCTACTGTTAAAATAACCGCGTTATCTGCAACTGTTGTAGCGATTTGGCGTCTTTAGCAGGAGAGAAAAAATGTGCATGGAGCAGAAAGGGCTTGAATCGTTAGATAAAAATATTAATGGATATAGCACTGAATGATCATTACCATAAACAATTCTGAGCATTTGTGGTGTGAACCGCTCCTTTGATTTGACGCACTGCTCAATTTAAATGGTAGAAACGGTAAACGGTGCTACAATTGTCATCATCTCGCGTTGTAACATTATAGCCAGAAAATGCTTTCAAATTATGAATCCACTTTTAGACAGGATCAAGTGGATTATGAATGGTGGAAAAATTGTGCATAAGATTGTGTAAGGTTATGAGGGTTATGGGTTAAATACTATTGCATAATGGATTGCATTGGGTAGAAACATCCCCTCATTAATTCACAGTTTGATCCAATCAAGTGAGTGTCTGATATGTGCTCGCCACTGTTTTGCCCTGCTCTGAAGGCATTTTGAACATTATTTGAATTATATAAATGTGTGCATGTGGTTTCTTTTCCGAATGAGGCCTTATCTAAGCTGTTATGAAAACAATGAAAGGTGACAGATGGAGTTACATGACTATGAATAAGTGGGTTATCAGTAACGCCTGTATGTCCCTGACAGCAAACCAGGCTGGAACAGTGAGGAAGAGCGTAAGGGCCGGGGCTGTATGCTGCAGTTCCAGCATGCTTTGGTTCGAGTACTCACCCACTTTGTGGCAGAGCAATCAGACCCCCGGGAGCCACAAGCCTTTTTCCTGGGCTCTGACTGGCAGGTGGATGTGACTAAACTGGTACGGTACTTCATGAAGGTGGAGGACCCTAATATTGCCCATCTGCAGGCAGGCAGGGTGTTGTCGGGACAAGATGTGGGCACCACATCTATAAAGGTAAAATTCAATAAGGATTGGTCTGGATACGACAAGTGTAATGGACCAGGCTACTAATACATCGATATTGATCTCATGCTGGCCTTATTAACCAGGCATCTCTCTTTGTTCAGGTGCTTTCCCCGCTGTCAGACTCTATCCTGGCAGAGAAGACAGTGAGGGTTGTGGATGATCGAGTGACCATCACTGAACTGGGACTGCAGTTGGTCAGTGGTCTCACACTCAGCCTGCAGCTCAGCACAGGAAGTAACCGAGCCATCAGCGCCACGGCAACCACACAGGCAGTGCTCAGCAATCCTAAACAGGTCATTCAACATCACTCTCTACTGCAACATTAAAGGAACACGCCGACTTTTAGGGACTTTAGCTTATTCACCATATCCCCCAGAGTTAGATAAGTCCACACGCTGTGCGTGCCGTAACTCTGATGCACCCACCTCTAGCCTAGCTTAGCACAAAGACTGGAGGTAAATGCCTCCAGCTAACATACTGCTCTCTGCTCCTCACCACAGGGCTTTTCAGGTGCTGCGAGCAAATCACTCTGCCCAAGTAGCAGTGCTTCGCCTTCTCAGAATATAGTGTCATGTGACCTTGTTATTTGCACACGCTGTGACTATACAAATCACAACATGTAAAAAGGAAAATGTTGCCATTATTTTATCACTTATTGGGAGCAATATCCTAGCTGGAGCCATTTACCTCCAGTCTTTGTGCTAAGCTAGGCTAGCGATGGGTGCGTCAGACAGAGTTACGGCACGCACGGAGATGAAAAAGGTATGTATGGACTTATCTAACTCTGGGGGATACAGTGAATAAGCTAAAGTCCCAAAAAGCCGGCGTGTTCCTTTAAGCAAAATTTGGGGCACGTGTAAATGCAGTTAAAAACCCAGATTTGTCTGGTTTTATAACTTTCAAGCAATACATATTTAATACAATTTTAAATGATACATTTGTTATATTTACATTTTAAAAACTACACTAGAATTGGCAGAACCTTATAATTAGAATTGGCAACTGGTTGAAAGTAAAAGGATTGCAGTTTTATCTAAAATGAAGCTTCCCCTAGCTATTTTGTAAATAATACATTTATTTTGTGTAACTTAATTGTAACTTAATGGTTACACTTGAGTTCAGGGTCCAATTCTCACTATTAACTAGTTGCTTATTAGCATGCATATTACTAGCATATTGGCTGTTTATTAGTTCTTATGAAGCACATATCAATGCATTATTCTGCATGACCTTATTCTACATCCCTTAATGATGCCCAATATCTAAACTTCCTAACTAACTATTAATTAGGAGTTTATTGAGGCAAAATTCTTAGTTAATAGTGAAAATTGGACCCTAATCTAATGTGTGACCAAATTAATATTAGTGTTGTTACAATACCAAAATTTCAGTAGTTGGTACCATTACCAGTAACATGTCACAGTTGTCTATACCAGTTTCAGTACCACAGCAAAAACTGTTGGAACTTTTTACCTATTTTATTTAACTATACGGTTGCCAATCCTGAACATTTGGTGTACTTAGCATGGAAAATTAAAATTGTATTTAAATAGTGAATGGGTTTAAAACCAGCTCCTATCATCAGGAATCAAACTAACCCAATACCTAGTATGCAAAATTAAATTTTATTCTGATTGCAGGAAGCAGTGGTGAGCTCCTGGCTACAATTTAGCGATGGCTCCCTCACTCCTCTGGACATCTATGACCCTACTCACTATCGCCTGGCTGTGACATCGCTGGATGAGGGTGTGATCTCTGTGCAGGAGTCGTCTAAGACTATTGTGGCAGAAGGTGAAGGCCAAGGAACTCTGGTGAGAGCTGAGATGACCATTTGTGAGGTCTGTCAGAAATCAAAGCGTAAAAGCACTTTAGCTGTTGGCAGTGGGAGCTTAACTATAAAGTTCCAGACAAACAGCAGACGTCCTGAAAACAGCAGTATCAATAATAATGACATGGGAAACAGCACAGGACTATTTGCTGGTGTCACTGGGAAAGATAACAGCAGTGAACGAGGTGAAGACAGAGAAAAAGCGGAAACTGAGAAGAAGCTGCAGCAGCCAGAACAGGTTTCGAGCAGAAATTCAGAGACTGAGCGAGAGGAAAGTGACTTGATGAAGATCACCACCACAGCCAAGTCGACAGCACGAGACTCGACCATTGGTAGCATCGCAAATGATTTAGGAATGGGACGGGCTAATGATGCCTCGGCTGGAGTCAGTAAACCTGGGAATATTTTAAACAGTGGAAATTTCTTTAGTACGGGAAAAGCTGGCAACGATGATCGCCCAGGAATTTCCTGGAGTAGTAATGAAGTTCCTGAGGGTTCAATGTTAAGCACCGGGAAGGCTTCTGGGAACTTAGTGAACTACAATAACTACCCTCCCCAAGTGGAAACCACCAATCAGGAGCCAAAAAATGACTATGGAGATGATGATGATGATGCCATTGAGGGTCCACTATCAAACCGTCCACTTACAGACCTGGAGATCGGGATGTATGCATTACTGGGAGTCTTCTGCTTGGCTATCATAGTGTTTATGGTAAACTGTGTATCATACTTGGTTAAGTTTCGGCACAAGCACACGCCTGCTCAAGTTTCTGAGCAGACTGGTCACCGGCATGACTGGGTATGGCTGGGAACAGATGCTGAGCTGGTTATGAACGTCAATGGAAATCCGTTACAGCAAGATGCTCACAACACGTCTGTAATCGATATAGGACCCAATACAGAGCCCTGTGGCACTATCACTCGAAGGACCTCTTGCCAGGTGTCTTCTGTGTCAAATGACTCCAGTGTTGGGTGTGTAGGATCCCTTGCGGCAAGACCAGTCCGAAGTGAGTCCCTACACTCACCCACTAGTAAGAGGAAAAGGGTCCAGTTCACCACCTTCACATCATTGGATCGACAAACTTCTCCCAAAACTTTACCACAAGAGAATGAACATGGCATTAACTGGGTGGGAAAGGAGGACAATTGTATGACACCTGAGGCATCAGCTGCCGAATCATTACAAGAACTGTGATTGTAGGCTCACATGCAGCCTGATTTACATACCCATAGTGTACAGTATATCTCTATACCAGGGGTGGGCATCTTTGGCCCTCAATGTCCACTGCCGTAACCCTAATCAACCCCCCCTGTCTGTAATTTTCAAGTTTTCCTGAAGCCCATGGATAGACTTTTCAAGTTTGTTTGATTAGTGTTCAAGCTAAACTCTGCAGGACAGTGGACCTCAAGGGCCAAAGATGCCCATCCCTGCTCTATACCATCACCTGAATGCCTTCTTTCTTTGGGAAAGTTGTTCCGTGCTACACAGGATTATGGTCAAGATAATCAGCACAGCTTCATGGTTTTCATATGGCCAAGGTGTGACTTGAAAGACTTAAATTGATCTTGCCTCAATGACTGATCATGGTAAAAAGGAGAGAACACAATCATGCTATTATTATTATTATTATTATTATTAAAAGTACCCAAACAACAACTACCTTGAGGTAATTGGCCAAGTTCATTTTTTGTCTTCCTCAATGGGTTTTTATTGAGAAAATGTAAAGATTTAAGATAAATTGTCAATCTTTCTCTAGAGCCAAACACTGAGTCACTATATTATGTTTGTTTGTTACTCTGCATCCTTCCATTTTTTTTATACAAAAGCGCATGTGATTATTGTATAGATAACAGTTCACTTTGTTTGAAGATATTTTACCACCCTGCATTTGTATGTACAGTCAATTGTTTCATTTTCCATTAAAAAGCCACATGATAAAGCCACGTGTTCAGTGCTTGGTGCTGATAAGAAATATAAACCATTTTATTTCATCATAAATTAATGGTACTTTTTTATCTTTTGTAATCCGTGATCTTTCAATACTTAAATGTAAAGCAGTCTTTGCAGGCTTTAATACTGGTAAAAACGTGTGATAAATCCAGATGTGGAGGTAAATGAAAATGGTGGTCAAAATAAAAACCCCACACAACCACAAAGTTTGATTTGGCCAATGTTACCACAATTTACCATGGTTTGATGATATTATGCAAACATTTAGCTGAGACCCCACAAATGCAAAAAAAATGTCCATTAGAATGTCCACCAACAATGTTATGTTATCCCTATTGCTGAACAGAAAATCAACAGATGTTTGTATAAAATGTTTATATTTCATTTTATTGTGCCATATATGAAATTAAACAAAGATACAATCATGCAAAGTCACGGTTTAAGATGTGTGACATACAGTCTTAGTTAATAAATATTTTATATATTTTGCAAAACCTTCAAACACAAACCTTAATCCCTGAACAAACATACATTAATAAATAAAAAATCCAACCAAGAGTAAAATGTGCCCATTAGAACCATCTTGTGTTTCATTTATTGTAAGGAGAACATCACTGTTCTTCATTTGAGCTTTAGAGAGTTTGGCAGCTGAATCAGCTTATGACTGACAGATTGTCTCTGGAGTTTATTTAGCCTGAAAATCTTGGCCTTGGCAGTTTAAAAATTTTAAAGCTTTAATTTTTTACTACAGTTAAAAGCAGGGCATAATTTGTACCAGAACAAGCTGGATGTGGCACCTCTGAAACTGGATCCGCCATTTATTTTAGTGGATCTCCCACAAGCCTCCGGAAAATGCTATTCCCTTTACATTTGTTTAGAGAAATCAAGTATAGTAATTTTTTGCCATTTTTAGTTTGTCATATGTCTAGTCTGTCCCTTCATATTACATATGCACACATGAATGCAAGCTGTCTGTTTAATTCAAGCTGAGATCGTCCCAAGAGGAGGACTCTTTCTTGCTAGAAAAAATGTCAACACAATTTTTTAACCCAGAAAACTGTAATAACAACTACTGTAGAAACACTGGCACTGCACTTTTATACCCAATCTTCACTACCAACAAGCATCACGCCAAAACAAAAGAAGGCAAACACCATCCAACACTTTCACAAAAAAAGAAAAACTGCCAGATCCATCACCAGTCCTTGTTCTAAGATCTCATAAATTGCAATTTAAGCACTGAGTATATGTACAGTATAGTAAAATGCATGTCCCTTTCATACCTACTGAAAGTCAACATTTCCTATAAATATACAGTATTTGGCCACTGTTATCTTTACAGTCATGGGAGAGGCTTGCATTTCCAAATGAAATATGCAATACAGACTCCAATGCTCTAAAAAAAAGAGAGCACAAAGCCCTCCGCTTTTTAAAAGTTCTAAAGACCTGAGACAAATGTTAATCCCATCATACTGTCAGTGAAGAGTCTCCAACAATTTCTGATAGGTTATTCTCTCCTTCATTGAGTTGTGGCATGATGTAATGTAATTCTTTCCATTTCTCACCAGTCTTTCCTGGAGCTCACGGTCATCCAGAAGTTTTCTAGACATGCTTACAAATTCCTGTGGAAACAAGAACATTGAAATTCTTTGAAAAATGTTTCAGATGGCACAGCTGTTTTTTTGGATTTACACTGGATTTAAACAACTGCAGTGGATTTGTATATGAATATAAAAAAAATGTTGTCCATGAAATTCCATAAAATTCCCTTTCAAAGAGTTTATTCCGCTCACACACACATGTTGGTACACCTATCATTATGAGGACATTCCATAACTGTAATGGTTTTTATACTGAGTTAACATTTTTTACATTTTCAATTGTTTAGTATGTTTATTTAGTGAGGTGAATTATGAGTACATCGGCACACATCACATATTCCACAAACATAATATTAATAATATAATAAAAAAACATATAATTATGTTTCTTGAGCACCAAATCAGCATATTAAAATGATTTCTAAAGGATCATGTGACACTGAAGACTGGAGTAATGATGCATCACAGGAAAAATAGAAAACTGTTTTTTTTTTTTTTTTTGAGTTGCAATCATATTTCATAATATTATCGATTTTAATGTATTTTTTATTAAATAATTGCAACCTTGGTTGAGCATAAGAAATCAATCAATGAAGCAACATCAATGAAGAACATCATTTTATATTTATGGACAAAACTGCTGCCTATCCAAATGATGAAAATATCAAAAACGTTATTCTTTGAGAACAGTAAAATGACTCATCATATCAATTGCCCATGTTGCAACTTGTCTTTCAACCCGACTTTAAACACCTTCAGCTTCCAGTGACCCCCTGCTATTTACTCTTAACCACGGGTGTCATGGGAGACTCTTTAAACGGGTTATAAACCTCTCTTTCAGCTCAGCAGGGAAACAGAAGCCATGTGGAAAAGGCAAACAGTTTTTGTGTCATATGAAAGATCCGAGGCCTCTGCCCTTGACACAATACCATGATGAAACCAGAGTGTAAATGAGTATGTCTGACAGAGATGTGGCCTGGTGGGAAGTGCCTGGGCTCTTTATGAGGGCAACTTGAGTTTGGGTGTAGTTCGAGTCAAGTTATTCAGGATAATGGAGTCAGCTGATCATTGTTACCAAATAAACCACTTTAGAGTGATGTACACTAACTATCAGTATTTTATGCTCTCTATTATCAGCATTAAGGATGCATTTATTGGATCAAAAATAGCAGGTACAATTTTAGCATCAATACTCCAGTCTTCAGTGTCACATGATCCTTCAGAAATCATTCTAATATGCTGATTTGGTGTTCAAGTAACATTATGTTGAAAACCGTTGTGCTGCCTAATATTTTTGTGGGAATTGTGATACATTTTTTGAGGATTCTTTGATTAATAGAAAGTTCAAAAGAACAGCATTTATTTGAAATAGAAATAATTTGTAACATTATAAATGTCTTTACAGTCGCTTCTGATTAACTAGATATTTCTGACATTGTTAGTGTAGTGAAGCGCCTAACTAATCATCAGAGATCTTTTAAGCCTCAACGATAGTCTTTTTTCGACAATATATAGTCCAGTCTTAAACCTCTCATTTACCTACTTACTAAGATAAAGGTCAAGGCTTAGCACAGTGCACAGATGTGACTTATGCTGCACATGGTTAAACAAATCTTTGGCGCTGAGAAGAAAGGGCAGCAGAAAAAAAAATGCTGCCAGGCGAATTTAATAAGTGACAAGAAATTTCAGCAGATTTTGCAATGCATAAAACTCCTCTGAAATGTTCTTAAGCTTTGACTCAAGTGTCAAAATATTCTCAGTAAAAAGTATGACTTGTCTAGGGAAATTATTAACATATTCACCCTTTATCCAAATATTATTAAAAATGTGTTAAGGATTTTGTAAGCATATTGTGTAGTTATGCTTTTAGTACATTGTTTTATTAATCTTTCATTACTGCAGTCAGAGCATTGATTTGTACAGTGGGATAAGTTATTACATTTTTTACATATAATACCTTTACGATCAAGCCTGTATCGTTTATTTAACTCCCGTCATGATATTATAATATACATAACTCTGATACATTATGGGCCCTATCTTACACCCAGCGCAATTGACTTTGTACACCAATGCATGTATCATTCCTATTTTGCACCCGACGCACAGCGGACTTTTCCCTCCACAGACACTCGTCGGTAAGTTAGGAAATGAACTTGCGCTCCCGGGGGCAGTGCAGCGAAAAGAGGCGGCGTGTTCCGGCGCAAACGTTCCCTGGTGCTATTTTACAGGTTTAGAAAACAATTCCACCACTGAGCAAGAAAAACCTAGTCTAAAGTCAGTGGCGCGTTGCAAATGTTATTCAGATGCTATTTTAAGGGCGCATGCTTGGCCATAATCAATGTAGCGTGTGCACAACGCGCATACACTTTGCTTCTCTCATCTACACAGACGCAGCAGTTCTCATTTTTAGAAAACCATACATTATTACAAGGAAAAATATTAACACACGAGGGAAATCATTGTGGTGTCCATCAGTGATGCGCGGGTCAATGTATAAACAACCCGCACCCAACCGACGTTTTCAACTAACCCGCCCGCAACTTGGTTTTCCCGATTACATTGTCTAAGAGACAATGTAATCGGGAAATGCAGCCCAGGTATGATGCGTATGATGCGTAATGGAGATTCCAAAGCGCTCTTCTTTGGTCAGAACCACGGAGAGGGATCGCGGATAGGTTTGTCCTATGCACCGAAACATTTAACAATGCAACAAAATATTTAAAGAGTATCAAGCTATTAAAATCTGTAGACACACAGATAATATAACAGTAGACTATATTAGTCAATATTTTTTTATTAGGTTAAGCGGTGATTGCGTTTTTTATTTATTTATTTAATGTGTAAATAGCATCGCAAGAAGTACACATGACAAAGCCAGCACTTTGGTCATCATCTTTCATTATTTCGGCAAATGTCTCCCACACTTTGCTCTTTCTATTTGTGTATTTGCGGAGCTTCCACTCCCCAGTCTTCACCTTTTATCTTGCCGCCTCCATCTCTACCTGCAGACTGAGCTCGTGCGTCATCTTCACGCCAGCTATTCAGCCAATAAAGTGTAGGCCTATGTATTTCATAGAAAATTGTGTCTAGTACTATATAAATTGCAAAGGTTTAATTGGCCTCTTTATTTCAAACGACCCGACCGACCGCGACCCGAATATCATTAAAAATATTTTTGGATGACTCGTAACCGCGGCTAATTTTGGTGGCTTTCTCCCATCCCCAACGTCACTTCTCTGTGTTTTACGGCCCTGACGAGAGCGTCAGTCTCCTCGGCTGTGAACTGCCGTTATAATAGCAATCCGCCATAGAACAAGCGCGCCTGCTCTTAAAGGGAATGTGAGATGTCGCTCTGATTGGTTTATTTCACGTTACGCCCAAACCACACCTATGAATAATGAAGCTACTTCAGACCAACAATTTTTAGATTTGCGTCGGGCGCAGAAGTCATTTATCCCGCCGGTATAATAGCAACAGCGCCCAAGACCCGCCCACAAAGTTACTTGCGTTTCAGATCGTTAAAATAGGACCCTATATCTTTTTCAGAAAGTGTGTGTTCTCCTCCTCTCTGCTATCATCTTGTTACTCTTGACTAGGTTAGGATACCTCTCCAGTACTCTTAAATAATTTAGGAGCTGAGACCAAGTCTTAACACCTGGAACCTTTAGGAATCACACTCATTCTTAAGTCTAGGAATAAGAGTAAAATGATGTCATTCTAAGAATGTTGACACACTTAAGACAAAAATGTTGGCACTAAGAAAGTATATAACAGTTTAAACAGTTTTTCAGAGTCAGTTATTTTCACTTTTACTCAGCAAGGGTGTGTTAAATTGACCAAAAGTTGCAGTGAAGACATTTATATTACCAATTATAATACCAAAAGACATAACTTCCACAAATATATTACGCATCACAACTCTTTTTATCACTGATAATAAAAAAAAAATCTTGAGCAGCAAATCAGTATATTAGAACGATTTCTGAAGGATCACATGACACTAAAGACTGGAGTAATGATTCTGAAAATTCAGCTTTTATATATATCATACCAAGTCCAAACATTGTATTGTTGACTTTTTATCTGTATATGATCTGTGTGAAAATAATCACTATGGGACAATAGTAAGTGCAATAGTAAGTACATTTTCACCACTACAGTAATGCATTTAATCCTCCAAATGGCATCATGCAAACCACAATCACCCTGACTAATGAAATAAATACCAATGCTTTCATTTACAATTTCCTGTGTTTCTCCAGAGACTTTGATTTTCAGATCCGCTATTGCTTTTAATACATTTGAGATAAGCAAGATAAATGGTTGGTTGGAAATTGCTCCGAAGAGCAGATTGCTTTAGGGATAGAAGTTTTACCCTTTGACCTTTTAAGCTGCCTTGAACTCCTCTCAGCCGTTTAGCACGGTGGTACAATAAATGCTAAGTCTGTCTGTTCCCCCTAAAGACCCAAAACAGGTTAAAGCTTAGTCACCAGCAGACAGAGACGGCGCTAAGAAGAGTCAACACAACAAAACACTTTTTTAGTGCCAAAAAAGATTTCTAGAATAAAATTGTAACAATATTTTGAAAAAACGGAATAAAAAGGTTAAAATCACAGCGTTACAATCCTGTATGTCTGTATTCTCATATATTCCAAGTCTTCTAAAGTCACATGATAGCCTTATGTGACTAACAGGCTGAAATTTAAGTTGTTTTTCAACAATAATCTTTCCTTTCATCTCATTCACGTTTGCATATATTGAAATGTAATGCATTGAAAATCAGGTTTGACATCAATTATGCCAAGCATCTTTGGTTTTGTATATCTCGTGACCAATCACAACGTGGCAAATTTGAATCTGCGTCAAACTGCACTAATGAGATTTACGATACAGTGGAGGGAAAAATTTCTGTATGTTTTTCACATTGACCAATCATATGTCTTCCGAAGACTTGGGGCCTAATTTACTAGCAGTTTGTGCAGGCGCAAACTACTGTCAGGATTTACTTAAGACACACAGTGAAAAATCAGCGCTGAACAGACGTGGACAGAGTTATTTTTGCGGCTGACCTTACTGCATATACATTTGTAGGGGTTTCCTTTCAGACGTGAAATTTATTGGAGTAGAGTATTTAAATGAATCATGGAAAGTGATTTAATAAGGTTTGAGCTATTTAATTTACTGGTATTTGCGTCGTTATTTACCGCCCAAAAAAGCATGTTTTAAACCAGACGCTGAATTTGCGCCGCTCTTGGTAGATTGCGTTGGTCATTATGGAAATGATCCGGCTGTGTTCTTTCATTTGTGTGTCGTCAGTAGATCACACGCAGAACTTTCCACTCCCATCAGTGCTAATTTGCCCTGTTTAGTAAATCTGGCCGTTGGAAAATATAGATTTTACTTTTGTATAATTTTATCACAATCACTGACATTCTACGGAAAAGAGGTAACGGATAAAACACACTGTGATATGATTTCACTGTATTAAAATCAAACTCAGAGTAATAATCCAAACGTTTGTAAATCTTACCTGAGGGCTTGAGTACAGCAATCCTGTGACCTTGTGCTCAACTATTGCAGCATTTCCAGGAACATCCCTCGCTAAAACAGGCAAACCTAAATCCATAGCCTAAAAACACACCAGATTGCAATACATTAACTCTGTTTGGCCTTGTGCACAATGCATTTTACATTTATTCATTTTCCAGGTGCTTTTTATCTGAAGCGCCTTAAGAGCATTCAAGGATTTCTATCAGTATTTGTGCTCCCTGGAAATTCAATCCATTACTGTGATATTCTGAGTGCCATTTCAACTCCAGGATCATTCACTGTAAGATAGCAATCAAGCATTATGGGCTAGATGATTACATTTACAAAGCTTTTCCTTTTTATTTTTTAAATTCTTGTAAATTTCAACAACCTTTTTAACTTCAATTCTCTGTAGATACATTGGCCATTTAGATCTAGGCTTGTTCACATTTGTGGGATAATGAAAAGATGTGGAACTGTTGAGGAAAATATGATAACAGCTACTTAACACATTAATCCCACTGGGGGTTGAACTAATCTGGTCAGTTTGAACACAGATTAACTAGATCCACATAATGATATTGTGGTCATAATATCCTATCTAATAACGGGCAAAACAAACAGATTCAAAGCTGCTGGAAATGATTCCTGCACTAGTATTGAGATCAAAATCAATAGCAAAAATAATGATTGTTCAGACTGGTTTCTCTTGGACAAACCAAATATTAGGGATACATCTACACTAATCTGGATACATCCGGAAATTCATCTTTTTCTATGCGTTTTGGCCTTCTGCCCGGACTGAGACTGAAACTCAGCATTTTAAAGACGCTCTACCAAGTGCATACATTTGACAATGCCATTTCCTTTTAGTATTGTGGACTGTGAGAATAATGACACATTTAGTCACGTGACACATATTGTATCCAGATACCTATAGCCACTTTTCCACCGCCAGGCCAAACCGCTCTTGTTGCTTAAAGGTACTCAAAGCGATGTTGGGTGATGTCACTTCTTGTTGACGTTCGAAGTATTGTAAAACAAAACGGAGGCTAGCTCGACCCTCCCTCCTCCTCATCCCGTCCCCTCCCCCTCCCTTCTGTGCTTCCTGAAACAGTCATGAACCATTTAGAAAAAACAAACTGAATTTACACACCTGTCCAGCAAAAACAGAGCCACCTGAATGTCGGATTGGAAGCCCTTCTGCCGGCGGAGTTCTCGTCACCTTTTGAACGCTTTTCCGATGTAAATTCGGGACTTTGCGTTCCTTCTCCTTTTCCCTATTGTTTGTTATTTGTTCATCAGAACGTCGTCTCTTTGGTCGTGTGTCGGCCATATCAAAATTCTCAAGAATATACAATTTTAATGTTAGTCACTGTTAGGACATCTCTCCTCTAGCTAAATTCCCTCTTTATGCTTCTCTCTCCTCCACACCCCACTTCATGTGCACATGCACTAACCCCCTAACCCCCACCCCCAAATCATTCTTGTCGGTTATTGGCTGGAACACTGTTTGTTATGTTTCATGGCCAAGGCTGGGCCAGTTTGTTTATCTTGCCGTTTGAGGAGCCTGGGCTGTCTACAGAGACCGCGTTTTTTACAGTGTGTTCAGGGGACAGGCAGCTAGCGGATAGTGAGGAGATGTTTGATGGATGTGACAAAAAATGTTTTGGCCTAAAAAATGTGTGACATCGCTTAGAGCACCTTTAACCATGCCATTCTGTGCTGATCCGGCCCAGCCGGTACACCACTGTGGGGCTCTTTGTAATGCAATACAAATGCGTCAGTCATCGTCTTGGTAACCGAAGAGTTGCAGACGGTATTTGATGTAAATAGCAAAATGGAGGATGATCAGCTACAGAGAATCTTATCCAGGTAACAGACAAGTGACCAATCCTGAGTGGGGACGTCACTACACGCATTCTACCAGAGAAATCCATGCCGAGAACGGTTTGTAAAACAAATTTTTATTCAATTAGTTCTTTCTGACAAACCTCTAAGATGGCAGCAGACATTCCCTCTGAGAGAGACGAGTTGACCAGGGCAAATGATTTCTGCATGGCAGAATGCAGCTCCTCCTGACTCAAATCAGCTGCCAGAAACACTCCAACAGACCTACACACACACAACCTCATGAATATGTTATAAAACATCCAGGAACAGTTTACAAGGGGGCATTCCCCTATTTTAAAAAGGGAATTTAAAAAATACTGGAACGATTAATGATACAGAAATATTGAAAAAAGCAGATGAATGTTTCTGTGCGTATGAGTGGGTCTAGTGGCAGCAACGAGAAACTGAGACTTTGAAGATCAAGTACTTGAGACCGAAGGAGGGAGATGAAAGTAAAAAAGAGCAGATCAAGGAAGGAGGATGAAGATGTGAGATGATATTTACCTCTTGACACTCTCCTCAACCTCTGCGGTAAACACTGGATCTATCTAAAATGAAATATCACATATTTAATGAAATACATTTACAAGGAAAATATTCACCCAAATGCTGAAATAGTATTTCATAGTATTTCTTTATAGGGTAAGATTTACAGAAAATTTAAATGTCATTCAACTTTAAATAAAACAAAATACAAAACAAAAAGGTCTCCAAGCAACTTTACGTTCTTTTCTTGAATATTGTGTTTTGAATCAAATTAGACAAGAAATAATCAGTTTGATGCTACCAGTTTTTTTCGAAAGAAGTCTTATAATAATCATACAAAATACAGTAAAACCTGCAGCATCACTACAACTAAGTTTAATTTACAAGATTCATGGGCCATGTCCTGTAGAGGCAACATGAAAAGTAACTTAAGGTCGTGTTGTGATGAGAAATGAGATGAATGTCTTTTCGTTATTATGCAGAAGTTCCTATGGCTTATCTTTGCTTATAAGCAATAAAAAGCACAAATCCCATGTTGTTGATTTTTTCCTCTTGCTCTTTTTGCCTGCCTGTAAAATCCTGTCAATAATACCAAATCATGGCTTGTGGACAAGACAACGTTTCATACTGATCATAATTTCCTACATGGCCAGCTGTCCTAGGGGGGAAAAACTCATTCGAAAATCCCATAGATTTCCAGAGATTAGGGTCAGGGCGGGGTTGTTGCTCAATCTGATTCATTACGATGAAGGCTTTGCGTGTATTAGCTGGCCGCAGCAATTTGGGTCAAAGATGATATGAGCGTGTGAGCGTGGCACAGCCTCTCTACAAATCCTGTTTGTTTTGATTCCACTATCTGCCTATTCATTCTTTCTAAGTGAAATGTGATATTTGATGCACATTTGAATCTAATAGTGATAGCAAAATAAGAGATTAATGCTTAAAATAAAGCTACTGTATAAGAGCAAAACGTGTGATCAGTCCTTCCCACAGGAGATGCTGTTTAATCATGCCCCAAATGAGCACATATGAACTATATGCAACAGCAATTTAGCACAGAATAAAGCTTTTAAACGATCTTTATATTAGATTTTAAATGAAAAACTGAAAATAGGAGTAAAAACGGGTGTATATAGTTGTACATTACATGGAACAAATCCCTAAAATCCAAGATCCTTAAAGATACAGTGGGGAGAACAAGTATTTTATACACTGCCGATTTTGCAGGTTTTCCCACTTACAAAGCATGTAGAAGTCTGTAATTTTTATCATAGGTACTCTTCAACGGTGAGTGACGGAATCTAAAACAAAAATCCAGAAATTAAAGTAATTAATTTGCATTTACAGTTTTTCTCAATTGTTTACACACAAATACTGGTACTTGAGACACAATGACCACAACATGTAACTCATTCACCAACCCCCTGAACCAATTCGGCTAAACTACAAGCACAATTCCTGCTTTACACTCAAATTGCAGTTCTAAAACACACCTTTTTCAAAACACTACACATAATTCTCTGCTTTTGGCACAATTTTCATGCAGAAAATCTCGTTTTCACAAGGAACACACTGCCATTCAAATACGCACACTGACTCATCACATGGGCAAACACCCGTCACACAGTTTTACAATTAGCAATCAGAGCTTTAGCATAAAAGGGCAACAGGTGAGCTCTTCAATGGAGCAATGGATGCCAACATTGGAATTTTATTTTTTTTTTACTGTAAAGGTGATGATACACAGGGCAACTTTTTGAGCAATGTTGCTGGGCAATGTTGCCATCAACGGGCAACCAGATGAGACACAGAGCCCACGACCGATCTAAATTATCCAGATAGAAATGTATTGTAAATGTATTTCAATGGGAAAGTGCCCAAGCAACAATCACTCGGCAAGATTGCCCAGTAACATTGCTCAAAAAGTTGCCCTGTGTATCATCACCTTAACTGTATACAGTCAATTCTTCTGTTGTTTTGTATGTAGACCACTGTATGTCCAACTTTGTGTTGGTTGGGATGTACACTGTGTACATTGTTTTTGTGGGAAAAATAAAATGTATTTGTTACCGTGTATTTGTGTGTTCTGAGTATAAAAACAATATTCTCAAATATTTTACAACACACTTATGTACTGTCTGTAGTAAGTGTAACACTGAGCCAAAAAAAAAAGGCCTAAGTCATTATGATGAATGGAGAAGAAGTGTTTTGCATTCATCATAGTGTTTTACATTGAGCACATCAGTGTTCAACTGGTTCTTATAAATGTCTATTCATATGATGGTTTGTGTGTGTCATTTGAAAACAAAATACCATTTTGAGAAGAAATAACATTGTTTTGAATGTAAAGTTTCATTTTGCAGGAGAATTGAGGGGTTTTGCCCATTGTGTGTGTGTTTTTTTATTTGTGTGTAGAGTTCTGAGAATATGAGGCATGCTTTCAGAAAATGTGTGTAAACAATTGAGAAAAACTGTAATTGCATGACATAAGTATTTGATACCAGAAATTTGATATTCTCTCAGAAATTTCTGATTTGATTTCAGAAAAGCAGAACTTAATATTTGGTACAGAAACCTTTGTTTGCAATTACAGAGATCATATGTTTCCTGTAGTTCTTGACCAGGTTTGCACACACTGCAGCAGGGATTTTGGCCCACTCCTCCATACAGACCTTCTCCAGATCCTTCAGGTTTCGGGGCTGTCGCTGGGCAATACGGGCTTTCAGCTCCCTCCAAAGATTTTCTATTGGGTTCAGGTCTGGAGACTGGCTAGGCCACTCCAGGACCTTGAGATGCTTCTTACGGCGCCACTCCTTAGTTGCCCTGGCTGTGTGTTTCGGGTCGTTGTCATGCTGGAAGACCCAGCCATGACCCATCTTCAATGCTCTTACTGAGGGAAGGAGGTTGTTGGCCAAGATCTCGCGATACATGGCCCCATCCATCCTCCCCTCAATACGGTGCAGTCGTCCTGTCCCCTCTGCAGAAAAGCATCCCCAAAGAATGATGTTTCCACCTACATGCTTAATGGTTGGGATGGTGTTCTTGGGGTTGTACTCATCCTTCTTCTTCCTCCAAACAAGGCGAGTGGAGTTTAGACCAAAAAGCTCTATTTTTGTCTCATCAGACCACATGACCTTCTCCCATTCCTCCTCTGGATCATCCAGATGGTCATTGGCAAACTTCAGACGGGGCCTGGACATGCAGGATTTTAATCCATGACGGCATAGTGTGTTACTAATGGTTTTCTTTGAGACTGTGGTCCCAGCTCTCTTCAGGTCATTGACCAGGTCCTGCTGTGTAGTTCTGGGCTGATCCCTCACCTTCCTCATGATCATTGATGCCCCACGAGGTGAGATCTTGCATGGTGCCCCAGACTGAGGAAGATTGACCATCATCTTGAACTTCTTCCATTTTCTAATAATTGCACCAACAGTAGTTGCCTTCTCACCAAGCTGCTTGCCTATTGTCCTGTAGCCCATCCCAGCCTTGTGCAGGTCTACAGTTTCATCCCTGATGTCCTTACACAGCTCTCTGGTCTTGGCCATTGTGGAGAGGTTGGAGTCTGTTTGACTGAGTGTGTGGACAGGTGTCTTTTATACAGGTAGCAAGTTCAAACAGGTGCAGTTAATACAGGTAATGAGTGGAGAACAGGAGGGCTTCTTAAAGAAAAACTAACAGGTCTGTGAGAGCCGGAATTCTTACTGGTTGGTAGGTGATCAAATACTTATGTCATGCAATAAAATGCTAAAATTAATTATTTAAAAATCATACAATGTAATTTTCTGGATTTTTGTTTAGATTCCGTCTCTCACAGTTGAAGAGTCCCTATGATAAAAATACAGACCTCTACATGCTTTGTAAGTAGGAAAACCTGCAAAATGTGTGGCAGTGTATCAAATACTTGTTCTCCCCACTGTATATGAAAATATGTTTGCATAAAAGGTTAGCAAAACTTTGTGCTTTTATCAATTTTAATATAGTTCTGATCATTAGTTGAACAATATGAAAAAAATAATAATTCTCTCTCACCCTTAATGTCGTTCCAAACCCGTAAGACTTTCGTTCATCTTCAAATTAAGATCTTTTTGATAGCGATCGTGTCTCTTCAGAAAATTTGTACTAAACCACTCGATTCACATTAATTAGTTTTACGATCTCTTTATGAATTTTTTGAAGCGTCAAAGTGGTAGTTGCGCAGACTGTCAATGGAGGGATGGAAACCTTAGATTTCATTTAAAACATCTCCATTTGTGTTTTGAACGAAAGTCTTACAGGTTTGTAAAGACATGAGGGTGAGTAAAGTTTTTGGTTTGAAAAGTTTAAAAAATTTTGGGCGAACTAACCCTTTAAGAGCCAGTGGGTGTAAACTTCTTGAATTGGATGATATGGGTAAATTGTACATATTTTGTCTCTGGGGAAACGTAAATATCTCATATAGCTTCTAAATGGCAGTGCTAAATAAAATAATAATACTAATAATAATAATAATAATAATAATAAAAACATATTTACACAAAATAAGGGAAATGTAAAATAATATGCAATTTGTATGATTCGTCTAATTTTGCTAATATTATTAACATTGTGTATATTCTGCAAGGGGCAGAATATAAACTTATGAGCAGAACTGTATATTCATAACGCATATTATGTTTTCACTGTTGTACTTTTACAAAACAATTACAAATAAAAAATGTTTTAACCCAATTTAAATGAAATGTATTAGTTGCTGTGAATTAGAAATGCCTACAAACAGGTACAGTAACTAAAGAGGCAAGTTTCAGAATGTTTTAGGAATGCAGCTTTAAATAATATTTTCAAATCAAACCAAAAGGAGGCGGAAAAGACAAGACATCTGGGATCCATTTGATGTCATCAATATGAACCCTCCCTTCCCCAAAGAAACAATGAGTCTTACCACTCTCCAGATATTCTTATCAAACAAAAACACACCACAGCTTACAAGAACATGTAAGCAACTGGCAGTGTCATCGGTTTGCCCGGAGCCAACCACACTCAAACAAGAAAGCCTTTGAACATCACTGGAGACGCAAATAGACAAGAAAAAGGAAAATGTTTCTCCACCTGATGTGTGGATCTCAAAAGAAACATCACAGCACATAAACAAAAGTCACTTTGTGGCAGAAGGAAGCATTGCGTCGTTGTGGTGAAATCGCTGGGGCTTGAGGATGGGTGGCTGCAGAAATAGGCCACACTGAAATACTCAAGGTACTGAAGTTCAGGAAGAAATAAAGGAACCGTGAAGCCACCACGAGTTAGTAGACAGGATCTGTTGGCAGGCACTGGGAGGGACTGATTCAAATGCATGAAGGAAGAATGTAAGGCGTTGGCATAGGAATTATTTTTTAATATATTGTGCAAATGCTGTTTAGAGGATTTCAGACAACAATTTTATGTGTAGTTTTTCCAATGGATGGAATGAGAAAATATTTAGAGATGGGAAGAACAAAACAGCAGAATGGCAAATATTGTATTTATATGATCCTCTGGCAACATTTATTTCCTTTTTACACACGTTTATTAATTTAATTACTTAAATACGGGGGGGGGGGGGGGGGGGTATATATGTAATATGTGTAATATATGCAATACACATTTTATAATTGTAACATTGCTAACTTCTACTTTACAGATACATTTTTACTTCTACTTTTACACTCAAACACATAAAGCTTGCCGCAGTGCACCGGCAAAAGTAATGATTATGAATGTGTCTGAAAAAACAGCAAGGAGACAAAAACACTAGTTTACCAATAAATTAGTAAAATGTTCAGTGAGTCAGTGTCAGCTGCAAAAATGAAGTTGACGATGCCGACTTGCCATCACGGCAGTACAGTGCACATACAGAGAGAAATGTACTTTTCATATGGATTACATAATCAGAGAATATTGAATTTGGTTCATTTAAAACTAGACATTTCAAGCTTTCTATAGACATATAGAATATTCATGTGAGGCAAGTTTATGCTTGTATGAGTGAGTTTCAATTCACTTTTGTGATGTGCTCCAGAAGGTAGTTCATGGAGACCGAGATGCAAAAAGCGCACCCTGTTTGAGTTTTGTTGTTATTGTGAGTGTACACAAATAAAAGTTTCAAATTTAAATATTCAAGCACAAGAAGACATGAAATAGAGCTCAACTGCTGCCATCTGGCTCTGACCAAAATTATCTGAATGCACCTGACGTCGTTATTACAACTTCCCAACTTGTTAATACAAACTTCCCAGAACAACTTGAACACACCACTAGACCCCGTCCAATCAGTGTGCCAAATTTAACAACTTTTTACCATATGGTTCCATGGGCTGTCTTAGACACTCAGCCAGAAAAAGAATACAAATATGGTGGAACAAAAATACCATTGGTGCTTGATCTCAGATAGAACATTTGCAGTCAGACTTCTATAGTAAAACTTTAATGGATTAGAAAGGAAGTAATTTGGGCTTTAGGTCTTGTGTTGACTTGTTCCAGTTCCAGTTCCAGTTTCTCTTCTATCCTTTTCCCAAGACACACTTAGGGAAGCAAACATTTAAAAAATAATTTTTGCCATGGGCTTGTTTGTTTCCTCCTCCCTTTTTTCAATCTTTTAAAATCTATTTATTTCTAAAAATATTTGACTAGTCTTGATTCTAACCAGATGGGGAGGGTGACCTCTCTATGGGGTTGGGAGAATGGCAGCACCTAGACTTGGCACAAAATCAGGAGTGGCAGATGGCCTGCCACGGACTAGCCATTAGCTCCTAGCAGCTAACAAGCTTCCCCTAGCACCATATAACACTGCAGGCCTACTAATAGTCCAAAGCTTATGCTAGTCCCCCGCAGCCCTAATCCTTTCCATGATTCCACTGCTCTAGCTCGAGTGAGCCTCTAAATGCCTCTGATAAGTCCAGCTTAATGCATGCTAATGTTGTTATCTTTGCTACATCCAATTAGTGCTACCTTGGAATCTACAGAAACATGTTGCTCACATGCGCAAACACTGACACAGCTCCTTTGAAAAGGATGTTAGGGTGTGTTATAGGCTTTTGGAGATGTTAACTAGTCACGAGAGGATATACAGCACGTGTGGAAGCGTTTCACAGCTTTACCTGTGGTGACGGCAGCAGGAATGGGTGTTAACTGGAATTAGACCAGGGCTTGTCAACTACTTTCTTTCGAGGAATAGAATATCTAAGAAATTTACAACAATGTACACTTATTAGTGGAGGGCATTTTTATTTTTCAGTAACCAGATGTTTTCAAAGTGAAGTAGCTCTACACATCACTGAACAGTCAAACAAACACGATAATCAAACATACAGTACTCATAATAATCTTTAAACGATTTAATTTATACTATGAGACATAACTAACTACATTTCTGTTCAAAAGTTTTGGGTCGGTAATATTTGTAATTTTTTTGAAAGAAGACTATGTATTTGATTAAAAAAAATGCAATAAACCAATAAATTATGTTTTATTAAAGTTCGGGAGGAACACATTCAAATGATCTATCCAATCAGCATGAGTTTTCCTCAACAATTTTACTGCACCCCTCCACCACCCGACTCCTATACTTTTGGCTGGTCCCTATCCCAGCCAGGGATACGGGGGGAGTACTCTGGGTTTGGGCCCAATTCCAAGCTTGGAGCACTCCCCTTGGACAGCAAGGTAATTTGTAAGTATGAACAACTTAAAATGTAATTTATTCCTGTGATGGTAAAGCTGAATTTTCAGCAGCCATTACTCCAGTCTTCAGTGTCACATGATCTTTCAGATTTCATTCTAATATGTTGATTTGTGACCCTGGATCACAAAACCAGTCTTAAGTCGCACGGGTATATTTGTGGCAATAGCCAACAAAACATTTTATGGGTCAAAATTATGCAGACGTATGTCAATTTGATGTATTCCACTTAATATTCAATAAAACAATATACAATAAGATTCGTTAACAACGTGTTCTTCTAAAATGAGAGTGAGCCACAAATCCGTGAGTACAGATTACAAACCCATGGGAACGGATTGCGTAAGCGTGGGCACGGTTTATGAATTTGTGGGTACAGATTGCAAAAACTGAAGGCACGGTTTACAAATCTGAGAGCGCGGATTAGAAACTCGGGGGTACGGTTTATTAATCCGTGGGCACGATTTGTTAAACCGAGGGAACAGTTTGAGAATTCGTGAGTACGGTTTATAAACTGAGCGGACGGATTGCAAAACCGTCGCCACGGATTGTTGTTTTTTCTCCCACAGGTGACTTCCTGGGCTCCGTAGATTCCAGATTTTCAAATAGTTGTATCTCGGCCAAATATTGTCCTATCCTAACAAACCATAATATCAATGGAAATATTATGTGTTCAGCTTTCAGATGATGTATAAATCTCAATTAAAAAAAAAAAACCCATAAGACTGGTTTTGGTCACATCTGGTCACATTTGGTGCTTAACAAACATTTCTTAATATTAATATTTCTTAATATGTTGAAAATAGTTGTGTTGCTTAATATTTTTGTGGAAACTGTTTTAAAAGTTCAAAAGAACCGATTTTATTTTAATCAAATATGTGTGTCTGAAGAGCAAGGAATATAAGAAAATCAAAGGGTCATAAAAATATACTGAATCTGGCCTGTGGACCACTAGTTATCACCCTGAACTCGAGGCATGTCTTACTAAAATCATATTTTCTTTCTTACCACTGGGCCAATGATGATGAGAACAACTAGAGGGTTCTGACTGTGCCATTCTGTAAGAAAGAAAATCAACAAATTAGATTGAACACACATAATAATGTCTATTAACAATAAAAACAATTCCAATGATACAGTTTATGTTCCATGAAGAATGATTTTAAACTGATTTTATAGAGCAGCAATACCTGCAAAAGCTTCTAAAAGATACAGGGGATCCTTAACTCGTCTGAGTCCACATACCAGCAGAAAAACATGTAGATTTTCCACTTGCTTGGTAAGCACACCTAAAACACAAGACATAGAATGTCACATCAATACAGTCTTGGAATCTTTATACATTGTATCATGATTTAGTCTTTGGTACTTTTCAAATGCCTTTTATGTATAGATTTGACAGTTTTACCCATGATTTACATGACTTTCAATTTTAAAGGGGTTATGAAGTGAAATCAATATTGAGGGATTTGTGACGTCACACAGGCAAATATATTTGCATATGTCTCCAGAGCAAGACATCGACAAATAGTTTTACATCATCGCACCATAGGCCCCGCCCACTGGCGTTCAGTCGCTTAATGGCTGACATTTGCCTACACTAGATGTGAGAGTTGCGTCGCATCAAAAGCAAATAAAACCCATTATAATAAATGATACTGTCTATACTGGACACAGTAGAGTACTTGAGACTGCTGACAAGAGGACAAATGGAAGAGTGAAAAAAAGAAGTCCGTTTGCGTCTCTATACAGACTTCAGAAGGATCCCAGGATGGTTTATTTTAATGGAGTCGGAGGAATATATGTTTGTTCGGAGCATTTTGTTTCGTAAATGAGGCACAGTGTAATAGTGAGTTCGCAAATAAACTTGTTGAAACATGAATCAGCCAACTGTATTGGATCTGACAGCAGCTGCATCACAAACCACAAGTAAATGATTTCATAAGTCTTTGTCTGTAAATGACAGTTTTATATGGATGTTTTCAAAAAACTTATTTACGTGCAATAGCGAATGGGCGTTGATACGGTTTCCTAAGCAATGATGTTAGCCAATCATAACTGTGGCCATTTACTGACAACACTTAAAGGAGCCCGAATCAAGGTCGAAAAAATATTTTTCACACGTATATATTGGTTTTGTTTTTTTGTGGAAAAAAACTTTAATAACATTATAAGTATGTTGTCCTCAAGGAACATATTAAAATACAAATAAAAAATCCATGTCCCCTTTAAAAATCCATCATAAAAAAATATCAGTTTATGATAGTTTAAAACAAAGAGTAAAATAACACAATGGGCCCTATCTTGCACCCAGCACAATTGACTTTGTACACCGACACATAATCATTCCTATTTTGCACCCGCACACAGCGGACTTTTCCCTCCACAGACGCACATAATCCCTGGTGCTATTTTGCAGGTTTATAAAACAGTTCCGCCACTGACCAGGAAAAACCTAGTCTAAAGTCAGAGGCGCATTGCGCATGTTATTCATATGCTATTTTAAGGGCACATGCTTTACCATAATCAATGTAGCGTGTGCACAACATGCATACACTTTGCTTATCTCATCTACACACAGATGCAGCAGTTCTAATTTTTAGAAAACCATACATTATTACAAGGAAAAATATTAACACAAGAGGTAAATCATTGTTGTGTCCATGAAGAATTGAAAAAATAGGCATAAATCTAGCTTACACATTTACCAAAATTATTATATGCCTGTTTAACCGAAGCTAATTTGGGTGCGTTTCTCCCATCCCCAATGTCACTTCTCTGTCTTTTACGACCCTGACGAGAACGTCGGTCTCCTCGTCTGTGAACCGCTTCTGTCGCGTGCCTGGAAAATCCGCCGTTATAATAGCAATCCGCCATAGAACAAGCGCGCCTGCTCTTAAAGGGAATGTGAGATGTCGCTCTGATTGGTTTATTTCACGTTATGCCCAAACCACACCTATGAATAATGAAGCTACTTCAGACCAACCCATTTTAGATTTGCGTCAGGCGCAAGAGTCATTTATCCCGCCGGTATAATAGCAACAGCGCCCAAGACCCGCCCACAAAGTTACTTGCGTTTCGCGCTTGATACTTGCGTTTCAGATCGTTAAAATAGGGCCCAATGAATATTGAAATGGTTTGTTTAGTGATTTCTAAACAAAAATCAATTTCCAATTAAGTTATATTTGGTCAAATTATGCTGAAAAGTGAGAAAATATTATTTAGTTGTGCGTGTTTAGAATGCATTAAATGACACGCTATGAAACTAGCCTTAGCTGAATAAAGGAGTCTGCCAATTTATTCCAAAAATGTCTACAATGCCATTTCCGTCACTGAAAGCTAGACCACAGTGTTAAAAGTGCTCATATTTTGAGAAACGCCTAACTACATGTGGAGAGAAACTGCTGCCCTGAATCAGAAGTTTAAGTGTTTCAGAGAAATGAAATGTAATGTGACATAAATCAATGCATACATGCTGTATCTCCATCTGTAATGAGGCTAATCCATCAAACAAGGTCATAGAGATGTCAGAGATGCAATAAGCGCAAAACTTATTGCATGCTCAAAGTAGCGTGCTTGACGAGTACTTTATCAACATGGCATACATAAATAGTAAGTATGTCATGTATATATGGTATAGATCACAGCATACACAAAGACTAACAACCATCTTTATGTATATTCTTTGGTTTAAAGCCGAACATCTGGATCACTGAACAACCACTGGATTTTTGATAATCACTGAGGAGGAAACTAAGGCTGTCACTTTGACACATTAACTTATTTCAATTATATATAACTCCCCTGATTTGTATGTAAATGTCTTAAGGAATTTTCCTACCATTGAAGACAATTATCCTCACCAAAGTACCATTCACACAAAAAACGCATTTGAATTCAAAGGCATATGGATTACAACAGATGATTTTTTTAACAGCCTTGAAAAAAATAAAAAAAATAGGCACATATATGTTCATGATGATACTACATGTGACACAGTACTCTCTTTTTTTGTCACTAGTTGGTATATGTGGGAATGTTCAGTCCAAATCTGTGCTTTGCCCCAGATCATCCCTCGTTTAAATCCCACCTATTCCAGATTATCCACCAAAATATGAGCGTTAGTGTACGCATGAGTGCATATGTGTGACGTTTGCACATAGTCAGACTTCTTATCTTAAACTGTCTTTACTGGACAAATACAAACAATGCAGAAAAACTTTCATTTAGCAAAACCAAATTGTAATTTCTGTCACCAAACGAAAATTCAATAATAACGACAGGTTCCCCCGAATACTCCCCCATCTGTCCTTAGCAAACAGATAGTCCTGCCCCAAACTCACGTCAGATTGTGTCAATGCATTATAGTTCAATGCATTGATGACACAAGTCATGTGAAAGGGCCTTTAGAGATAAAGTAGTATTACACATACTATTGTTCATACACAGTATAAATGGGTTTCTATAGATGAAAATACTGTGTATTGTTGCTTTTGAAATTTCAGCCACAACATCAAAATGGGATCAACATATTTGAGGCTCCTTTGCATTAAAATTGAAAAACCTATGAATTATATAGCACTACATATGTTTCAGAAACAATATCTTTATATTCACAGTGCTTTATTTTGCCTGTTTTGGGCAGGTAAAGCCAGAGCGCCATGCCATATGCCTGAGGACAAGAGTGATAAATCAAATGAACTGTACTACTCATTTGGCTACAAACAACCCATACACAAGCTGCTTAAAGTTGAGCATTGTTGCTTTTAGCAGAAATTGCTCCATATTCCTGATCTGGAATCAGTTCCTGGAATCATGTTAGTTTCGGCAAGGCTAAGGCTGGTCAGTGGTTAGTATGAGGACAGCTTCCACTCTTAGACATAGTACGGGAAGGTCACAAAAGGTGATGTGAGGTAAAGCTCTGGGATTAGATGACTGATGTAAGGGTACATGCTTACAATGGTTTAACTCACAGACAAGGGCTTTATGTGAATTTTTACCTGGACATTGATGGTTTCACCTCATTTACCCCATAGCTGGAAAAGCTGCCGGACCTAGACTCACATTAGCTCTACTGTATATAAAGGCGTTTCTAAAAAGGGTAATCAACATTCACACCTATTGTTTATCTAATTTCTCATCTAATTTTTTATTTTGAAAAGTTCAGCTTTCAGACATTTAATCCTCTTCATGTTAGTATGCATACAATTACAAATACTTTGGTGAATTTAATACATTTTTGTCAAGCACCAAATACATTTTTTAATATTTCACTATTATATTATAGTAGATGTTTATTTAGGGCCAGATCTAATTAGATCTAAATCTAATTAGAACATTTTAATTTAATTTGAAAACAGGAGGCAGAACTGCAATTCGAATTTAAATGCAAGGAAGTAGATTTAAAAAATGTTCAATGAAATTCATATGAAAAAAAATTCACTAGCCATGTTTCCGTTACAGATTTGCGCAAAACTTTTGCGATATTTTCTAAATGTCGATAAAAAACTATTGCGAAATTACAACGTTTCCATTACACGATGTTATGCAACTGAAACGTAACTCACGTTACTTCTTTCTCAACACAGCTTATAACTGATTACATGGTATAAAAGTTGCTACATTTATTTAAGTTTGAATAGGAGGCAATGAGTTTTATTTAGAACAAAAATTTTCGGGAAAGTGGTTGTCTGCAATGCGGCACTTTGTAGCACTGTAGATCTGTTCCATTAAACATCTCTTATTCATAAAGACCTGCACAAGAAGACAGCGAGAAAAAAAACTTCACAATGCCTGAATATATTTTAGCCTTTAGCTGTGGGTTTAATATCACTCTTGGAGCAGTTACTCGAGACAAAGACACACTTAAAGTAGTCTTAGTTTTCCAACATGAAAGTGCACTTGATATCACGTCCTGTTGAAGGGTATATCATGAACAGAGGACCTATACTAAAGATTAGGTCAGTTAATATGCGTCATGGGCAAAGCATTTTCAAATATTTAAATCCAAAACTAAACTAACGGATTTAAATCAATCAAAAAAAAAAAAAGATTAATGTTTTCTTCTTTGAAGTGCATTCATTTATCTGCAAGGGGCACCGACATGCTTTATTATGAATCTAAAAGTGTATGCATGTCAACCTGAAACAGGGTACTGTCACTGCAACAGTATTTGAATGTGAACAGATGATCAAACAGATACAGCTGAAGATAAATGTGATGTCTGATTTCAAAGGCTCAGCTGCACTGGGGTGCAGTCTAAATGTTTACCTAAAGAAAGTAATGGCAATAATTACGCTAAAAGTAGTTCAGCAGAGATTAGCCTTCGCTGCCAGAGACTGCAAATACTTCACTCCACCATGTGGCTGCAGGGAAAATAGGTTTTACTACATTGTAGAAACTCTGAACACACAAGAATATGAAATATTTATGGGACTTGCATTGGTGTAGATGGCAAATTCAAATGAACTAGTAATGATACACTGATTAAGAACTAAATATAAAGCTGTCAGGCTTATTATTTCCTCTGACTTACATTTACATTTAAATTTAATCATTTAGCACAGACACTTTTATCCAAAGTGACTTACAAATGAGGAGAGCAATAGAAGCATTCAAACTAACAATAGGACAACAATATGCAAGTGCTGTGACCCTTCCCAGTTTAGTCTAATGCAGCGTGATTTTGTTTTTTAAATAGATATAGAATAGAAGAGAAAAGAAAGTGTTCATATTAATGGATCAGGTGTTGCCGAAAAAGATGTCGTAATCTTTGATGAAATATGATCTTCAGTAGTTTCTTGAAAATGGCTACGGACTCACTAGCTTGTGTTATTACATATATGATATGGATATTATATATGGATGTGTGTGTGTGTGTGTGTGTGTGTGTGTGTGTGTGTGTGTGTGTGTGTGTGTATGTATATATATATATATATATATATATATATATATATATATATATATATATATATATATATATATATATATATATATATATATATATATACACATACATACATATATACACATACACATATATACATATATAGGCTACATATACATATATACATATATACATATACACACATATATATATATGGATCTTTAAAAATATATATAAATAATAATAAAATAATAGATAGATTATTTTTGTTTTACCTAAAATGTTATTTTAACTCTTTTATCTCTTCTAGTTTACTTTAAATAGCCATATATGGTATAATACATGGATTTTAACAAAGTAAAAATATTTAATTTGTCCCTTAATATGTGGTCATAAAAACATTGAATATATTCATTATATCAATTTCTATGTATTTACTGTTAACTACCTATATACAATTTTTGACACTGCATGACAGCTATAATTTTACACAGAAACATGTCTGATGTCTAAAACATTTCCAGGCACCTTGCGTGTTGTGAATTTGCAAACTCATTCCCACAGTAACTTTAACTTTGAAGTAAGTCCACAAATGCCTTTGATCGTGCACTCTAATCTAGTGTTAGAGGATTTGTGCACGAGAGTGGTTTACGACGGATTACAGCCATCCTTAAACAAGAAAGTGGGGGGAGTATGTCCTCCACTTCCACCACCGCCATCCATATCACTCCTGTCCAATTTCTTTTGACTCGTGATGGATGGATGGACTGCTGTATGGAAGGTCTGTCTATCTATTCTTTTATCATTCGTCTGCCTTCAAGCAGTGGCTGAATCGTAGACAAGCTTGCCAATTTTCTGCCGTCTCTCCGTAGGATCAGTTAAGATCTGCTCTGACAACTTGAGAGGGAAATATAATTACTGTAGGATGAATTACACCTCAAAGGTTTAAAAAATAAAGACAACCTAGTGGGCTTTCCCATTTGTGTGAGTGCAGTAGTAGACAAGTGTCTTTTCTACAGCTTTAGATCTAAGCGTTCACATGAAAGAAAGAGAGGAGGATATAAACAAACAGGCCTGTCACTGAAGGCGGGGGGAAAAACTAAAGGCAAATAAAGGCAAAAGCAGCACATCTCTCCAAAGGGAGGAGAAAATTCTTCTTCACGTTCTACAGAAACTGATTTGGACACACCAATAGTTGTGCTCAACATGTTTTACCCAGTACCTGTCTTCCTCGTCCCCTTACCTTTCTTTCCTGGGTTTACCCTTTTTTTTCTAGCCTGCCTTTGATCATAAGGAGCGACTTTAACATGAATGTTGGTGTGAAATGTTTTTAGTGGGGGATTTATACCACAAAGAAACACATGGGTGTATGTCTCCCTCTAAAAAAGCCAGTGTTAAAAATGATCAGCCTTTAAAATGGTACAACACATTTTAAGCATTTGTGAACGCTGGGTTAACAAACTAAAGTATGAGGTTAATAACAATGATTGTAAACAGGCATGTACTGGCCATAGGGAGAACTGGGACTTTCCCGGTGGGCCGGTTGAGTAGTGGACTGATCGGCGAAGCAAATGTGTGCCAGCTGCGAGCGAAAGCAGATCGAACGTCTGCCACTCTGTCAAGTTATAAACAGTGCAAGTTGCTTGATCAATTCAGATTTGACTCAGAATTTTGTGTTACACAGTTGTGTGGTGAATCTTACTGAAAACAGTCACGACAATGTAAACCGCATGACGAGGAAATTGTCAATCCAGCACCCTTATTACCTACAAACACTGTAGAAATATGGTGTTTTGGCAAAAATGTATTTATTAAAAATACATTTGCTGTTAGTACTTACATTAAACATTGTGGAATATAAATAACTTTCATAGAGTTTGCTTTTAGAGTTTTTTATTACAAATTCCATAGTTTATTATAATCTATTTTAGAAACCATTTCTATGATAATTCAGGGCATGGTTTTACCTGTGACTACCATGATCTTACAAATAGTTCAACTTTTTAAATCATTCTAATGCATTTTAATTGAAGTAAAATGTTAATTCAATTAGAGCTTGATGAAATAAAAATATCAGTCTTCCATAAATTAGGTATCATCTCTTTACCAATGTTGTTGTTAAAGGATAGTTCACCCTAAAATATCATCATTTACTCATCCTAACCGGTATGACTTTCTTTCTGTGGAACATAAAAGAAGACCATTTGAGAATTTATTTTTTTTTTTTCATTTTTTTGTGTTGGGCTGGATTTGTCCAGGGCCGAATTTTAGCCCCAGCCCAGCCCTGATTGTAAATCTGTGGAAATGTCACCAAGTTTCCCTCAGATATGGAGACAAAGCACAACATGAATGTCTAAAGCACATGCATATTTAATGAGGTGAGCATCTATGCAGTTTACAATTGGTTGTCTATTGCTAAACAATCTGCCGTAACACTTCTGCATCACAATTTACAGTTCATCTCCCAAAAGCATTGTTGGAGAACGGCTTCATAACCTAGAGTTAAAAGCGGTGCTAGCGGCATTTCAAAATCACAAGTGTGCAGTTGTGCTCAACCCAGTTTAGAAATAAGACACTTGTGAGACGCACAATCTCTAGTTGAAGACATGAGCGATTCTAAACTGATTTGAGAATGGAAACAGAAGCATATTTTAAAGCAGTATGTAGCAACTTTTGACTAATGGCATGCGTCTAACCTAATGGTTAAAGTCTAGTTCACCTTGCAGCTTGTTCTGGCCAAGAACAATCCACTTAAAAAGAAAAACAGTCTTAATTTTTTTTAAACCAACTAAACAAAGTTAATTTTGTTTTTACATGCAGTATATGGAAAAATAATTAAGACAAATATGCAAACGATTATTCTTTTTTTTTTTTTTTTTTTAAAGTGGCCGGAATAAGGTTTGATGTGCTTGTTTGCAGGGCTGCACAATTTGGACAACATTTTTATTACATATTTACATGATTATATACTGTATCTACATGATTATAAAATAGTAATGTTTAGGTCCCTATTGGAATTTCTTTATTTCTTCTTCTTCTCTGAAATGAATCACATATTTAAGGGCCTAAACATACTGGAAAACTCATGAAACTTTGCACACGTGTCAGAACTGGCGACAATTTACATCTGATATGAATATCAGAATTAAGTGTGGCAAAATGGCACGCTAGTACCACCTACAAAATTTCACAAAGTGCCCCTCGCGCTGTTTCATGTACGTCTATGAAATTTAAAAGGCACATTTACCATCCCAATTACAAAAAAAAAACAAAAAAAAGTCTCTTACAGTCAAACCCCAAACTCAACAGAAAGTCAGCCATTTTTAATTTCCTTTGCAATTTTTATTTACCAGTACTTTAACAAACTACTCCTAGAGTTTTGATCAGATCAACATCACATTTGGTCAGTCTCATATAAGTCTCGAATAATTGTTCAATTTTACAGCACATCTCTAAAATAACAGTGCTAAAATGTATTTACATTAATAGTCTTTCTTCTTCTTCAAATGTTAAACCACCAAACTTTTATTGTGAAGGAAAACCGCAAGGAAGCCTCTCTTTTGTTGACAACAACAGGTTTATAAGCTCATCTCATTACAAGTATAGAAAGGCACATGTTGCGTTGACTTAAACTCAGATCAGATGTAGAGATGGAGTTCATGTAGACCAGGATTTACTGAGAACCGCTCCAAAACATTGAAAACACCAGCTCATGAGCCATTTGAAAATGAACACAGTGCCATGCTTCGCACCGAAACATGCAGCGGACATATTTAATTAAATCACAGTCCTTTTTCATAATCACAATTAACCATTGTGATTTAATTTTATTCCAATTGATCGTGCAGCCATAATGTGAACTAGTCTTTTATATAGTATGTTATTAGTCAAAAGTTATAACACAATATTTTCTTATCATTTTCAAAAAATGCTTCCTCTAACAACATCAAAGTGTGCCTATTATGCTTTTTAGGTTATTACCGCATGTAGTGTGCAATATAGCCGTTTGTGGCTATGGGCTTCACTGGCTGCTCACAAACAACGTCTACTTTGACTGGCCGCCTGAAACACTGTAGTTCTAGCTAACGCCTGTAAGAGTTTGGTTTGAGTTGTCGACATGGCAAGATGACAAGTTTTCTGTGCTGTGAATGAATGCAAATCCACTTCGCACGCGCTTCCAAATGATGAGGACGCGGGTTCAAACTTATGGTAAAACTGATGCCTTGGTTGCAGTTCGTTTCACTGTATATACAAGTGCTAAGGAAGCCTACTGAGCTGAAATTCAGATCTGGTACCACACTGTAAACGGTCGACCAATCACAACAGACTGGGCAATCTGACCAATCAGAGAAGAGTAGGCTCTCAGAAAAGAGGGGTTCAGAGAGACTGAATCCTTTATCAAACCGTTTCAGACAGTGTGAGAAAAGAGGTGATGTTCAACATATATTATGAGAAAATTAAAAGTCTTTTTATTTTTTCTTGGATGCATGTAAATCTACTGTAGGAGACATCCAAAACAAAAATTAGGAACCTTTAAAATAGCATAATAGGGGAACTTAAACTATTTCAAATTAATTGTCACAGAAAAAATTGTGATTTGCTGCCTATTATTGCAGAAAACACAGAGACTCATGAGGAGCTCAATGACAGTCAAAAGTTCCTCTGAATTATGTTTTCCCAGTACTGTCAACCTCTCCAGCAATACTTACATCTCCAGACAGCACGAAGCCTCAGAGAAGAATAAAAGAAACAAAACTTCACTCTTGCCACTCACATCTCTGAGAGCACTAAATCATCCCTGCATCAGGACCTCATTTCCCATGAGCCCCTGCAGGTGTGACTCTCATCATCACCCAGTGCTATGAGGGGGTCTATACTGCACAATCCCAGAGGACCACCCAGATCTTCTGTCATGTGAAAACCTTCTCCACCTAAAAAACTCCTTCACAACTATAGACCTCCAACCTAGGTGTGATCCAGAGATGACATCTCCGCAATCCTGTCATTCACTCAACGTGGTAGGAGGTCAGAGCACCTGCTTTGATGGAGCTGCTGAGGCTTGTGTCGACTGATCTCAGAGCAGTGGCACCAGCCCCAGGGGTCTCCACAAACAAGCATGGGCTTATGTAGAGATCAATCTTCAATGCGGAGCAGCAGGCGCACTGGAGCAGATTACTCCAACACGCCAGCGCATGAGCTCATGGGAATGGATTCGATATTCTGGGCCTTGAATTGAGCTTTTTATAGAGTAAAGCAGAATGTTCATAGAATTGGGTCTTTCATTAGTGATGGGCCGATATACAGCAGCCCAAAAAGTATTTGGACACTTACAGTATAAATCTGAATGTCACTGCATTGCATACAAAATGTTAAATCAAGTGGCATGCGAACAAATAACACTGCATCTTTTCTCAGAACTAACTTTTGACAACAATTTTCTTATTTTGCTTGAAAAGCATGTTTGTTTAGTTCTACTGTCAATTAAATAAACACAACGCCATTTGGTTTGATTTTGTTATATACTGTTAAATCAAGAGGTTTAATCCAAGTCTTCACCCCTCGCAGGGAGTTTGATTGACAGGCGATCTGACCAATAATAATCCGCCGGATCCATCATTTTGTCCGACAAGTAGATTAATGTTTATTGTTTAAATTTCTTTAAAAAAAAAGATTACCAAAAGTTGAGACTTGAGACTGTCCTGTCTGTCAGCGCCCTCTTTGCTCCACAATGTATTTTTCACTGCGTGAGAACATTGTGTGGTGTGAGAGAGGCATGGCTTGTCGGACATAGCAACAGTAACTAAAGGGGGCGGGTCTTTGCGAACGGTCAATTGCAGAATTTTTATTTTTGGGTGTCCTATCCCTTTAAGGCTACGTTTACACGGAAACGATCTGAAGAGAAAACGCAAAAGTGATCACTTTTTATTCTGCGTTTAGACGAGCGTTATGGGGGGAAATCTGCGTGCATACGGTGACGCAAAAGTGTGTGAAATTCAATGTAGTATGCACTCCAGGCGGCTAGGTGGCAATGTGAAGCACTGATCGGTGCCTTCACTGTCTAGCAAACTTTTGCGTTTTTACCATTTAGACGGAAACGCGACGGTGGAGCGTTTTTAAGATTTCCACTCTGGAGGGTGGTTTCACTTTTTTGCGTTTTTAAGCCCCCAAAACGCTGTCGCCGTCTAAACGGAAGGCACATCTGATAAAATATTTTTACATTTTCACCCGCGAGCGTTCTCGTGTAAACAGGGCCTAAGATATGTAAATTTCTATAAAAACAACAAATTTCTCTATCATCGAATGAAATGTGAATAAAGTGATTGTGACTAAAAACAAGTTTCCACTTCCAATCATAAGACAATTCCAAGTAAAGAAAAATTATTGATTAAAAGCTTTAAGGAGCTGTATGTATGAATTTTCATGTATAACTCACTTTTTTATTGCCAATGTGTGAACAGCTTGTAATGAAAATTAAAAAAAAAACAAGACCTTCCCCAACTTCCTAGGTTGTCTATTAAAGCCTTTATACTAGCATATAGTATATTATATAATAGGGTAATTTTAATTACCTCATCTCTAGTCATGAGACCGGTGAATTGCAGAGCTTATGTAAGCATATCCACATCGCTATAATCATATGCGCTATGAACACATCGCTTTCTTAACTGCTTTTTTCTCCCCGCTGTCATTTTTGTTGTATTAAGTTTGTTATTGAAAGGAAAGCATGCAGCACATATTTACATATTCATCTAAACGCCGCTCTCAGCAGTGTGGACAGTGTCGGGATATTTGTAAACAGTATATCACCGTACAGGTATTTCCAACTTTGTTTTTATTTCCAAGAAAAGAACAAAAAAATCACCAAAACAGACAAACGATTTAAGTGGCATCAAAAGTATAAATACATCTTTGTTCTTTCTAAAATTGTCTTTCTTTCCTTTACTCTGTTGCCTCATCTCAAAATAATTATGCATGTTATGTATAGACTCACTGACACGCACAACCTCTTCGCTCCTGGCAGGCACTCGGGTTGTCTCTAATCAAGGTTGAGTGCTCTTGAGCCTATTTGAGTTTAAGAGTGTTGAGGCCTGAACACCACATGTATATTTAATGGGGCAACGTCTGTTTCTTATCAAAATTATCACAGAGTGTTTGAGAGGGATGATGATGAATGCACATGTCAAGGTATTAATCAAACAGGGTCTGAAAATTCATCTAATGCTGTTCTATCTATATGTCTATCATATAATTAATGATGTAGACTATTAAGTGGAGAGGAGAATTGTGAAGGTGTTGCACCTGTGCTGTGTAAGAAGTCGCTCCAGCAGAAATTGAATGCCACTTTGGTCTCGATCCCTGGAAACATATGTAGACGTTTAAATTATATACATTTCAAAAATATTCAGAGGCATTCAAAAAATTATTTTGGCCCACAACTTTAATGTAATGCCATCAGAAAACATTCAGTACTAATAAATTCTACCTTGAGGCTGCACACAGATCTTCTTGTTCCCACATCCCTGGAAAAAAATGGTCAAGAAAGAAATGTTAGCCCCCTACTGGACATTACTATTAGTGTAACCTTTTGACAAGTTTATTTCTGACTTCTCCACTGGTTTAATTATTGAAAAGAATAATAATAATAAAATAATAATAAAATAATTCTCTATAAAATATAAAGTGTAAAAGTATAAAGATTTAGAGATAAGCATAACGAGAAAAAAAAAATACATTTATAAATATTCCTAATTACTACAATTTTTACTAATTTTACTTTAGTAAGATATTACTAATTTTGCATTTTTTTTCTTCACAATTTTAAGATTTCCTGATATTACAAGGTTTGGTGACCCTGGATGCCCTGCAGATGAAAATAAAACTAAATGTCAACCATTAGAATTTATTGTTTTATGATAATAGAGTTATCCATATTCAAAGTTCATGCCCAAATCATGTCCTTGGCTATTGTAATAGCAGAAAATATCTGCTGGAAAAATCTCTGTGCAGTGGGGCGAATCCCTGATTTGCCTAAATCAATACCAGTAGAGGGGGGGGAAAATGATATAACAGCAGGAAGGTAATAAAAGAATAATATGTAAATGGCTGGTTGAGATAAAGTGGATAATTTCTCACAGACGGAGGGGAAATTGGCTGGATGTTATCAGTCCTGGGAGAGGGAGACCCCTGGTGTGTGTGGTGTGTGTGTGTGTGTGACAGAGACATCCTGTTTGCCTTGACTTCAAAATGTGTGTCTGGGGTTTCATTTGAGGATAAAACATGATGGAAATAGTGATTTTAATGCTGTGCTATTATAGGATGCAAGGCAGGATATTGCATTTGTAGCCGTTAAATCCTCCCGCTGTATTTATAGCATCAGTTAGCGCAGTAGTTGTCTCTCTTGTTTTTCCCCTCCTCTAGAAGCCCATTAGAAATGAACACTAGCAAGTTTTTGAAAGAAGTCTCTTATGCTCACCAAGCCTGCATTTATTTGATCAAAAATACAGCAAAACCAGTAATATTGTGAAATATTATTACAATTTAAAATAACTCTTTTCTATTTAATACATTTTAAAATGTAATTTATTCCTGTAATGTCAAAGCTGAATTTCCAGCATCATAACTCCAGTCTTCAGTGCCACTTGATCCTTCAGAAAACATTCTAATATGCCGATTTGCTGCACAATAATAATTTATTATTAATGCATGGCTTATCAGCACATGGGAAGAAGCCGGCTCAACACGTAGGCTATAAAACCTAGCGAACGTGTTAGGTGTTGCCCAGCCCGCAGCTCTAAAGATATCTGTCAGCGAGGCGCCGTGTGCCAGCGCCCAGGAAGAAGCAACACTCCTAGTGGAGTGGGGCTTTCAACCCAAGCGGGCAGGGCACGCCTTGGGCTTCGTAAGCCAAGGTGAAGGCATCCACTATCCAGTGGGCCATTCTCTGCTTGGAGACAGCCTTTCCCTTCTGCTGGCCTCCGTAACAGACGAAGAGCTGGTCTGCCTCATCTGAGGGCAGCGCTTGCAGGTTCATCACCTCATCCCGGAAAGGAGTGGTAGGAACCTTGGGCATGTATCCAGGCCGGGGTATCAGGATCACATGAGAGTTAGCCGGGCCGAATTCTAGGCACGCTTCATCGACCGAAAATGCATGCTACCCCTACCCTCTTGATGAAGGCCAATGTAACCAGGAGTACAGTCTTCCAAGACAGAATTTTTAACTCAGCTGATTGCAAGGGCTCAAAGGGTGGTCTCTGAAGTGCCGAAGGACCAGAGACAAGCCCAAGAGAGTATAGAGAGCAGGCGAGGCAGATTTAAT
Source organism: Abramis brama (assembly GCF_963993115.1). NCBI lineage: Eukaryota > Metazoa > Chordata > Actinopteri > Cypriniformes > Leuciscidae > Abramis > Abramis brama. The sequence goes on from NC_139978.1 coordinate 14,587,359, forward strand.
CTCCTCGCCCCCCTCAGGAAAGTGACGATCAGGTCGTGCTTTCCCAGCGACTTACCTCAACTGCATCGTGATGTGCGGAGATAGCGGCAACATACACTTTAAGGGTGGAGGGAGACAGCCTTTGCTCCAGCGCAGCTTGCATGAAGGAAAGCATTGCCTGATCGAGCAAGTTCGGGGGTTATCCTGGTGTGAAGAACACCACTCAACGAACAGGAAAGCCGCGCTTTCCACGCGCTTTTAGATGCGATATGTGAACTAAGATCTATGGGCGATGCGCGGGCATTTTAATGAAAATATCGAGCACTATATCGAACATTTTTTATATCGTTACAGACAATGGTGTTCCGTCGATAAATACCGATACCGTTTTATCGCCCAGCCCTGTGTAGGAGTTTCGCTTCCAGATGCAAATTTATGGGAGGAGAGTATTTAAATGAATCATGCAAGGTGATTTACTAAGGTTTGCGCTAGTCAATTTACTTGTTTTTGCGCCATTATTTACCGCCCAAAAAAGCATGTCTTAAACCAGATGCTAATTTGCGCTGCTCTTGGTAGATTGCGTTGGTCATTATGGAAGTCATCCGGCTGCGTCTGTGTTTTATAATTTGTGTGTCGTCAGTAGATTTTTTTGGAATTGTGCTCTCACGCTAATTCACCCTGTTTAGTAAATCTGGCCCCAGGACATTCCATATTGTGCATTAAAAAGTAAACACTATCAATTATGATTTCACATTAACTTTAAGCAAGTGCTTAAGCATTGTTCACTGCACTCAACGCTGCAGTTCATATAAAATAAAAGGAAAGGGTTCCTGACACTTGCAAAGAGTTTGTTTTGGCATGCTAACAACAGAACCTGGAGCTGTAAACTCAACATTTCTTACCAGGAGCACCTGAGCCTGTTCTTTCAATGCATCAGTGAACGCCACAGCAAACCTGCATGTGAGAGAGAGAGATGAAGCAAGTGAGTTGACATGTTTAACGTGTAAAGAAACATGAAAAGTCTGCACAGGGTTGAGATAGTGAGGTACACCCCAGCGACTGCACTCAACCGCTTTCATTTCGTCGCAATTCCACACTTTCGCACACATCAAAGCTGTCAGTGCTCGCCAAAAATCTGTAAATCAAATCAGTCAAGCCACGCAAATAAAAGTACAGCAATGCAATCCCTGAGTAGCGCTTAAAGTCAGGATGATGAAGAGGAAGATTTTTAAATTGAAACTTTTTTATCATAACTATTAACTTTTCTAAATTTTTATCATAAATTATATTGTTCGCATAAAAAAAAATTATGAAAAGATAAAGATCTGCATTTCAGAAAATACTTTTCATTTAAAAAGTGACCTAAAAAGACAATGTATTACATTTTTGATTCATATTTCTCAAAACTCTTTTTTGTTTATTTCCCATTTAAAATTACAATTTATATCCCAGATTTTCAACGTGGTCTTTGACTTTTGAAGCTCCCTGTATTTGTATTTTTTTAAGAAAGAAAAAAAGTCAAAGTTTGGACTGTGCCTCTGTCATACTGTCAAGCCTCATCCTAAAGCTTGTTTATTCAAACTCAAGACAAACGCAAACATACACACATACATAAGACATAAGGTCCTCTTTTGATACTTGTGGGTGGAATAAAGAAAAAGCAGACATAGTGTTGTGTTATTTTTCCAAATGACTGCAACTAAAGCCCATGGGTTTCCCTACATCTCCTCTTCATCATCCCTCTCTTTCAGGAGATGTGAAGGTTAGGCAGTAACAGCGGCAGCAGGGGGTCTTCTCTGACAGATGTGTTTGAAGTGGAAAGGCTCTTATTCTCCCTAGTGACAATTATTCCCTTAAGACTGTCAAAAGGGTGTGAATCTGTCTGTACTAATCAAAAAGACCACAAGAATCTTTAACACCTGGCTAATGAATTGAAACCATAGCTGGCAGGCTTTGGGTACAGATGTATTATTGATCAAAAAAGGAGTAGAAATGCCACATAATGATACCTGATCCTATCAACCTTTTAGGCCATAGGCCCAATGGAGGATAAAAAGAGAGAGCATTAAAAGAAGAGAGACTATACTATCATTCAAAAGTTTAATGTCAGTAGTTTTTTTTTTTTTTAAAGGATACTCCACTTTTTTTGGAAAAAGTCTCATTTTACAACTCCCCCAGAGTTAAACAGTTGAGTTTTACCGTTTTCGAATCCATTCAGCCGATCTCCGGGTCTGGCGGTACAACTTTTAGCATAGCTTAGCATAGATCATTGAATCGGACAGGACCATTAGCATCTCTCTCAAAAAAATGACCAAAGAGTTTCGATATTTTTCTTATTTAAAACTTGACTCTTTTGTAGTTACATCGTGTACTAAGACTGACGGAAAATGTAAAGTTGCGATTTTCTAGGCTGATATGGCTAGGAACCATGGGCGAGGCTAGCCCCTTTTTAGGGGTGCTTCAGCACCCCTAAAAAGGAGCTCAGCACCCCTAAAACTTGGAGTAAGAAATGTTGTTATTCTAAAATTTTTGTTCGTCTTTGACAAGGTTAAATAATGTCCAAAACATACTCCGTAGTTTGTGGTTTAAAATGTATGTGTTAAGGATGAAAATGAAAACATCCCCGCTTAGCAAATGGTGTCATCCTCTTCTCTTCTACTTCTCCTCTGTACCTGCACCGCTCATCACGACCGTCATCCAGCGCGAAACACACGCAGAGTGAGACCCATAGGCGTCACTAGGAACTTTTTAAACTTCTGCCTAGCCCCCCTAAACATTTGTGATTAAGTGTAGGCTACACAAATTCGTGTTCACAGAGGCTGCTGAGCGCGAATTTTAGCAGCACGACTGACGCTTCAGTTTACGGTCAAGTGCGAGTTAAGAAGATGTAAGTAGCTAAACTAAACATTTTATATTTGACAGTTTTTTAAACGAATGACAAAAATAATTAGAAAACTAATAAACTTTTGTCTAATTTCGCCAATTTGAGCTGAAAATAGGCCTATATAACGTGTAATTATGTCATTATGAGGGGACAAGAAACATTAACAAAGCCGTTTTCATAGGCACAAGATTAATAATGCATGTGTATGTTGAGAATTAATATAATACAATTTGTAGCCTTCAGTAAATTAAAAAAGTTCAGCTTTAGGAGGGGAAGAGACAGGGCAAGATCAGGAGACTGAGAGAAAAAGACAGAGTGATGGAGATGAGGAGAGAGCAGGTTTTAAATATATTTCTTATCCTTTTTTGGCCTTCAAACGTCTTGAAATGCACATATCAGAGAAATAAAAATGTTTAACCCCATAACAACCTCAAATTTATGACCTCTTTGATTATAAAGCCCTGTCTACGGCCATGTATTAGGACTAGATCAATAATGAATGTGTATATATTGTGAATGAATTTAATAAACTTAGTTACCTAGCTTTCCTGGTAGCTTTGTCTGAGAAAATGATTCATAAATCAACCTATCAGTTGACCCTATGTTTACTTTCTTCACTGACAGACAAAAATGAAAAGCCTGTATCAGTCAAAGCTCAGCTTTAGCAGGGGAAAAGACAAAAGAGAAAAAGAGTGTGATGCTGATGAGGAGAGAAAAATAAACAGCTGCCCGCACATGGTTTTAAAGCTATTGTTATCCAATTTTTTTGGCCTTCAAAACATCTTATTAAAATGCACATATGTAGATCAGAGAAATCAAAATTTTCTCCCCTAAATACCTCACATTCGGTACCTCAGTGATTATAAAACCGTGCCATATGCATGTTACTGGATGAATGAATTAAACTAGTTCATAATGAGCATTAGACTATAAACTAACTTTTTTTTATTTAAATCATACCCTCATTGGGGGCTGAGCACCCCTAAAATGAAAATCCTAGAATCGCCCCTGCTAGGAACTATACTCTCATTCCTGCGTAATAATCAAGAAACTTTGCTGCCGTACCATGAGTACAGCAGGCGTAATGATGTGACGCATCGCCTGAAAATAGGTCTAATAGGTTAGACAAACTTAGTCCCAGGCACACTGGAAGTTACCGAGCTGGGGACTATTTTCAGGCGGTGCGTCATATCATTACGCCTGCTGCACTCATGGTACGGCAGCAAAGTTGATTGATCTTGATTATTACGCAGGAATGAGAGTATAGTTCCTAGCCATATCAGCCTAGAAAATCGCAACTTTACATTTTCCGTCCATCTCAGTACACGTTGTAACTACAGAAGAGTCAAGTTTTAAATAGGAAAAATATCGAAACTCTTTGGTCATTTTTTTGAGAGAGATGCTAATGGTCCTGTCCGATTCAATGATCTATGCTAAGCTATGCTAAAAGTGGTACCGCCATACCCGGAGATCGGCTGAATGGATTCGAAAACGGTAAGACTCAACTGTTTAACTCTGGGGGAGTTGTAAAATGAGCCTATTTCCAAAAAAAGTGGAGTATCCCTTTAAGAAATTAACATTTCAGCAAGGATGCAATCAATTCATCAAAAGTGACTAAAGACAATAATCTGTATGATGTTACAAAAAATTCATTTAAAATAAATGTTGTTCTTTTGTACTTTCTATTTATCAAAGAATCCTGGAGGATTTTTTATTATTATTATTATGGTTTAAAAAAAAAACATTAAGTAGTACAACTGTTTTCAACATTGATAATAAGAAGAAATATTTCTTGAGTAGCAAATCAGCATCTTAGAATGATTTCTGAAGGATCATGTGACACTGAATACTGGAGTAATAATGCTGAAAATTCAGCTTTGAAAACACATAAATACATTTCATTTGTAAATATATTGAAACGGAAAATATTTAAATATTATCGTTTTTATGGTGCGCATAAAAAACTTCTTTCAAAAATATTTTTAAAAATCTTACAGACCCAGTGGCGTAACTTTGTTTTAAAAAGTGGGTGGGACAGGTGGGGGGAGGGGGGGGTAACTCAATGCTAAATCATAAAACAGATGTATGTACAATAACATTACATTACGATGTCCAGCAATCGATTTAAATAGTACAGTGATTGGGTTTAATTAGTCGTTTAATGAGGCCTATTATATGTTGATCCGACTATTTTAAGCGTGTAATTAAATGGTCCAGGGGCAGAATTTTCGCCCAGCGTGTCAGAGGTTCTCGGTTCTAACCGCACTCATATATATATTTTTTTTTTTTTTCTTTTTTTTTTTTTTTTTTTCTCGATTATGTTTTTCAGTGGTTGTATATCAGGCATGGACACGTTTGTGTGCATTTTGTTTTGTAATTTAACCGGAACGAATAGAGAGTAGGCATGTGCCGGTATCAAATTTTCATGCTGCGATTAATTGATTGAGCTTTTATCACGGTATACGGTATTATCACGATATTTTAATTGCTATAATTATTAAAGGTTAAAAATTAACAAATTAAATTAAATACAATTTGGTTTTCATTATAATAAATTATGACACAAGTAAAAATATAATACAAATGTAATATAGTGCACATATTTAGCAAAATACTCCTCTCTATAGCTATTTTTTCTAGTCAACTAATGTGTTTGGTCATTAAATGGCTTTCCTGAGGTAAATGTAACGTTCTGTGACATAATTGTTCACCTGCAGTTTTATTGACCTCTTTCCGTGGTTGAAAAACACTGATTGATCGATATTATGTATGAGGCATAAATACCTTTCGGTAAGTTGTACTGTATCTTTAAATAAAAAGTAACAGAGGATCGGTTTACTTGAACTGAGGCGCTACAGCGATCGGTCATGTCACATTTACAAGCGCCAAAACGGTATTTATTGTCTGAATTTCGTAATAAAATGGACAGAACGTGAGAGCTGAGAATTTTTTTCATATCAAAAGTAACCTGCTCTGTCTAGTCTGTCGGTGTCAGTGTCCTCTTTGCTCCGTGATTTTTCTCTGCGTGAGAAAATGGATGTGTGTGAAAAGTGTCGATTGCGTGAGTCTCACGCTGAATGCGTAGAGTTGACAGCCCTGCTTTTAGAAGGGGGATAAATCGTCGGCAGCGTTCCTCCTTCCGCCATGCTTCTTCTCCATGTGAGGATTGTTTACATTAGTGCGCACTGCGCCGCATGCACACAGTGCTTCATGTGGGGATTGTTTACATCAGAGTGCGCACGTGTTTCGCGCAGCATATACGCAGTGTTTGTTTAAGCGGTTGATGGAAAATAAGCTAATGCGCGTTCTATAAATATATTCTGATCTATTATTTTTCACGGTATTTTGTAGTGCCCGCGATAACAATATCGTGCATATTGATTACCGCGATTTACCGCATTACCGAATACCGGCACATGTCTAATAGAGAGTCTCTCCACAACGGATTGAAGCGTGCGTCCAAGTGAAGACTGTGCGCGAGCCACAAACAAACACAGTATCCGCGCCACTGATCGCAGCGGCAACAAGCACTTTGATCACTTGATTTCAAAAACAACACATTTCAGCGCTAGATCGCCTCTTATTTGACAAACGAATGAAATTAATGCTCTGGTAGTTAACTGGAGATGTTTTGTTTAATTGAATTGGTACATTCGTGCCGCGAGATGTTTCAAAAGTGGTGGGGACAATAGCGACCTTAGCAAAAAGTGGTGGGGACATGTCCCACCCGTCCCACCCGCAAATTACGCCTATGTACAGACCCCAAACTTTTGAACAGCAGTGTACTTTTTGACAAAAATAATTGTTTGAGACTAAATACTAATTTGCAACCCCCCTCTTGAAGAGCCTTGATTTATTCTTAAAAAAAAAAAAAAAAAAAAACAGCTAATGGAGGAGTCCTCATTATACTTTACATTTATTACATTTCTATACCAGAAAACTACTGACAGACCGACCTGAAAAGCACTGCCTGCTTATTTAATTTGAATCATTGTTATAGTGTATTTTTTGCTTGTAATTTGATTATTAGTTCTTATTTTATTACTACCTGTTTACATGTATTTAATAATGTTTAACATATTAGTTAAGGTTAGTAGTTTTATCTGTGGTATCGGAAAAGAGAATTGTGAATTTTCACTAGTATATACAATTTCGGTGCCATTACTGCCTTCTTGGCCGGTAAAACATATTGGCCGGTACATTTTCTTAAAGGTGCAGTGTGTGATTTTTAGTGGCATCTAGTAGTGAGGTTACAAATTGCAACCATCAAAAGTTACGGTGGCTGACAGGAAATGTCGTCATCTGAGACAGCAGGGAGTAGCCAGTTAAGCAATGAGGTTTCTTTACAAAGATAAATTAAGAAATTATGTTTACTTTATTATTCTGTAAAACAATATGTTATTGCGATTATTATTGTTACTTGTTCATCATTAGCCGCTTTCCGACCGGAGGAACCTTTTCACAGTTCCTAGAACTATTGGCTAAAGTACCCGGATATTGGCGTGTTCGCACCGCAGGAACTAGGAACGATTTTAGTTCTAGGAACTCCATTTGTAGGAACTAATTTGGGTCCTACTTCAGAGTAGGGTCTAAACCAGCACTATAGGAACTATCCGTGACGTTAGTGTACGCTGATTGACCGAACGCACGCGGAACATCAGCACCCGCCATTTTTAAAACAGCTAGAATGTAAACACACAGATTATAGCCTATATATTTACTCCATAAACTATACAAACATGGAAAACAGTGATATATGGGTCTCTAAACCTTTATGCTGAAGAGAAAATCCAACGCAACTTTGAGGGGACCAAGCCAAACATGATTATGTTTATCTGCCCAGCTAGCAACACTGGACATCAACCACACGGCATAGGCTAATAACCTTTTTTCATATACTGTCTACTTTCTATAACAGTTCTATCTAATAAGATATTAAACAGTACTGTTAGACAGATTGCTAACTAATAAACACAGAGAATGCCAGCATTGTTTGCTCTGGCGTTCTCAGCGCCGCCAAAATAAAGGTCCGTCGCGCCGTCAAAATAAAAGTCACCGTGCTTGCGTCACTCCCTTACCCCTCCTACCAGTTCCTATGGCCACTTGGCCAGTGCGAACGCAAACAGCAAAACCGAGTTTGGGGGAGAGTAGTTCTTAGAACTGTTTAGAAGTGGACAGTTCCTAGAACTAAGTTCCTATAACTACTTGGTCGGAAAGCGGCTATTGTGTCAGTGTTTTATTCGCTGACTTTAGCTAGCTTCTTTGCATGAAGAACAACATAGTGACGAAACACGTTTGTCCGTTTAGGGCCACCATAGAAACATATCGGCGAAAAATGGCACATTTCAATGTAAGGGACCCGCAGTGTATGTAGATAGAAATGGCTCATTCTAAGGTAATAAAAACATAACGGTTCATTAAGTAAGGCCTTTACACACCACTGTTAAAGTATCATACTGTAATTGGACCATATGACTTGTGCATTATAATCTCCTGAAGCCATCTGAATTTTTATGTGAGAAACAAACAGATATAGTTTTTTTTTTTTTTATTCCATGGAAAATAACAGCCAGTACATTCTTTAAAATCTCTTCTTTGAGTTCCACAGAGTCGTACAGGTTTAGAATGGGTCATAAATGATGACAGAATAAAAAAATTTGCCCAAACAATTCCATTAACTATAGCTGACTAGAGCAGGGAAGCAGCAGCTTTCATTAGAGACTGAGTAAATTTGACCTGGCCTTATGCAAAACTTCCTCCATCACAGCTCGCTTGTGCTCATCCTTTACGTCCTCGTTGACATCCGTCCCTCCGAAGACCACTCCAAACGGCACTCCAGCATCTGCAGAGAAATGGAAATTCACAACAAAGACGTAAATCCCTTATTTTACTTATTCACCTCCTCTGAAGTTCAACTTTTAAATCCTTAGAGCGAGGAAAGTCCTTGAGGCATGAAACAGTGTGTTTATCTTGCCAGAGGGGAAAGTCATCATCCACAGAGTGGACACTTTGGGCAATGACTAAATAAACTGGCAGGTGAGGGAGAAGTAGCCTTCAATCTGAACAAGGCATTCTGTGAGTAAGGATGCACAATAATGTCAGTCAACATTTTACAGTTTTTTAAAATGAATGCCATAAATTGATCATGTAAGCAGATACTATGAGTGCCATCATACTGCCCATAAAACACACTGTGACTGTGGTGATGGTATCAGATGGTAATACCATGTTACACTTGTAGCTGAAAACTAATGCCTGATATTAATTTATATATAGTGGCAGAAATTGGTATGAGCAATGAAATATCAAATATTAGTTAATCCCATAAAAAATGTTTCCCTAAACAAAATCCTACTCTAAAACGTAATGTTTTATGTGCAAGTGGGCATTTCCAATGTTTTTATCACTAGTAAAGTCATAAATTGTGTGAAAGATGTGGATAACACTAATGAGACGAGACAGATGTGTGTACAGTACTGTATGTGTGTGGGCAGCTTAGACTATGTGGTACACAAACTCCACATACAATCAATTGCATATGAGCTGTTCTCACTAATATAGTGAAACCAACATGTGAGTGTGTATATTTTAAAAGGCCGAGGGACTTGCCACCTAAAAGAAGCCTGCCTCCTTTGAAAAGATGAATGGCCAGCGCAGCCTCGATCCGCGGCTCTTGCATCATCAAGGATGATACATCAGAGGCAGAATTAAACTCTCTTGTATCACACAGTACACAAGTGTGTCCTGCAGCCACGATGTGATTCCTACAACCCAAACACACACACACACACACACACACACACTTATTCACTATATATCACACACTATCTATCAGCATCTCATTCTCTGTAATAAAGTAGCTCTGAGCTGTTCTCGGTATCATGGGTACAGTGATGGTTATGAAATTTGCCTGGTATTTTAAATAATACCATGATATTACCATTGTACAGTACATTCCCAAAAAACATGGTACTTATACAGCGCCAACAGATTATAGCTTCACAATGGTATAACGTTGTGCGCATTATGCAGGGCAATACGTGACATTGTGATGTATCGCATTGCAGGTTGAAAAATCGCTTCAATTGAAAAATGATCGCCTTACAGGATTAATATTACTCGAATAAGCTGTGCTGTGAGAGGTGATGATCAATGGAGGATTGTGATACTTCCTGGTTTCGCTAACCAAACATGTTACTGTACCTTATTCGTTCGGCAGTGGTACAGTTCCCTGTTTTAGGACTTAAGCAGGCTAGGAAGAGCAAGCGCATTTCAGCGTGTGGGGATAAAATGCTGACGCTAATAAACAAAGCAAGAGCGCCCGCCAGCAGACGGACAATGGTTTACTCTCTTGACCTGACTCTGTTAATCTCATGCTGTCACGTCAGAGACCAGCCTACCTAACCCCGACGCGTGGAGTTTATTTTAGAACGGGTCCGTTTCAAATGAAGACCCTCCGGAAACACGGAACTAAAGTGGGCGCAACGTTAAAAAAATGAAATGTGGCACCAAATCATATAAAATAATATATTAATATGTATACTAATAATTTCGAGTGTATTCGATCTGGATTGTGGACCAAGCCTTGTAAGTGTTAGCGATAAAATTATAGCCTTAAAATAAATGCATGTCCCTAAATAAAATGAAAAAATAAAATAAAAAAGTTAGTAAGTGCCATGGTAATATGTTATTTATTAAATGACCACAATCACCATCTGTGTGAATTTTTCTGTACAAACTTCCTCTCCCTGAAATAGTATAAAACTGAAAAATTATTTAGGAACATCATAACTGATGATATAATTGAGAAAATCAATAAGTAATAATATTAATATATATATATAAAATAAGTCTCATGCTCAAAAAGGCTGCATTTATGTGATCACAAATACAGTTAAAACAGTAATTGTCACAGTTACGTCATGTTTAGTTTCATTGTCTTGTTCTGTTTATTGTATTTTTGTCACTGCTTTTGCCTGTGTTCTAGTTAATTATTAATTATTAGTCATGGGATTATCCCTCACCAGTTCCCTGTTCCGTATTTAAGCTTCCTCTGTGTATTTAGGCCCTTAGTTTTCCTAAGTTCATTGTCTTTCATTCATTGACGTTTGGTAAATGTTTAGTATTCTCATTATGTGTCACGCATCGAATTTGTTGGAATACCTACATACAGGGCCTGAAGTTAACTTTTTTGACCACCCGCCACAGTGACTTTTTACCAGCCAGCCAGTTTTTTTTTTTTTTTTGGCCTCATAAAAGGTGAAAAAAAAAAAGGAATTGCACAAACATTTGTTCTTTAACTTGTAAGAATACACATTTAAGTGCTGTCAAGTTATTAACGAGATCCTTACAAGTAATAATGACTCTTAGAATACAGATATAGACCTAGTGCAGCTCGTATGTAAACAAATCACACGCGGCTGTGTTGATGGCTGGGCAGCTGTTAGTTACAGCGTTCAGGAACCGTTAAGCAGAACTAAATTAATATTGTTATTACTGGTAAAGTTACTGGGTAGGCATTTTCTCACCGGTTCCCAACTCCCAACATCTGTGCAACGTCATTGTAATGTAGCTTATGTCAGCGTTGCATTATCTCATCTCATCTCACCAACAGTTTAATACTTAACTCACATATTATTCAAACGTAGTCAGAGAAGGGCCTCATCGTTCTCTCCGATCACATATACGTTCCGAAACACTCAAACTACGCTGCTTTCACAGATACTTTCTGTACTCCAGTAATGTGCCGCCACATTTTTAGCTAAAATCCAACGAAATGGCTGACTTCGTTTAAATGTCAAAGAACAACAGTTGCAAAAAAAAAAAAAAAAAAAAAAAAAACGCAAAGACCCGGCCCCTTTAGTTACTGTTGCTATGTCCGACAAGCTACACCGCGCTCACGCCATGAAACCATGATCTCATGCAATGAAAAACACATCGCGCAGCAGAGACACTGACAACACGCTGACAGACAAGACAGTCCAGGTTACGTTTGATATTAAACAAAGTCTCAACGTTAAAATTTGGTCATTTTTAAAGAAATTTAGACAATACCGTTTTGTGGCTCTGTAATGTGTCTTGACAGATCGCTGTGGTGCCTCAGTTAAAGCTGCTCGTGAACCGATCATCTCTTCCTTCTAGTTAATTTATAGCATCAAATAAACATGAATGAACATAAGAAGGAATGTAGTTTTAACTGCGGAAAGATGTCAGTAGGCCTACTCAGTACACTCCGTTTTTTCAAGTTCAAATCATCCAACGTTGAACTCTCCTGACTGCTTTGTCGGACAAAAAAAGGCGGATTCGGCGGATTATGATTGGCCAGATCGCCGTCAATCAAACTCCCCGCGAAGGGTCGATTCTCATTGGCTACCTGCCAATGTGGCAGGTAGATTGACAGTGTTACCCGCCAATTGCAGAATTCACCCGCATTTGGCGTGTGGTCGGGTGTTAATTTCAGGCCCTGCCTACATAGCCTATCTTCAATCTCACTAGCACGTGAAGGGCTCTCAATATTTGACTATTCACTTCATTTCTACCAGTTAGCCCAACATAGCCTACTACCTTTGACAATGAAACTTATATAAAATCACTATAAATCACTATATTGGATTGGAGCGAACCTTTACAGCCCAGTTGGCCTACCCAACTTGACCAGAGGACCCTGGAGAGAAGTCATCCTCAGGTGTCTGCAGTGCACGTATGCCATTCCAGCTAATGACATCGCTCACGGCCACTGCAGACACAACATCCCGGAATGGAAGCCTGCCATCCAGTCTGACCATGTGTTTGAGCTGGTTGTAACTTCCGAACAAGTGGAGGATCTGCCTCTGCTGATCCCAGGCAGTCCGAGCTGCATCGCTGTTGATGTTGTGCCCACCCAGCCTCCCTCTCCCGCTTCCTCTGCCAAAATGAGTCAGTCCCTTTGGTCCCGCCTCCGCTGGCTCCCTTTGGTCCCTCGCCTCCTTCTGCTGCAGATCTTCCGGTCACCAGCGCTGCCTTGCCGAGTGGATTCCCTGGCTTTACCTCTGGATGCCAAGCCCTTAACTCCACCTTGGCCCATCGACCAGTCAGCTCCTCCTTGGCTCCTCACCCCCCTCAGCTCCACTAAGGACTGTCGTCCTTACAGCTCCAACAGGCTCCCTCATCCTTCCGGCCCTACCTTGGTCAGACATCACTCTGCCTGTGCCACAGACTTCTGGGACATCAGCTGTGGCTCCGACCAGCTTGGTCGCACCGGCTCCGCCCCAGTCTACCGGTGCCCTTGCTCCACCTCAGCTGCTTGTCACCACGGTTCTGCCCTGGACTCTTGAACCTACAGTGTCGCCTGGTCTCACCATCTCCTCTGCTACGCCTGGGTCTCCAGATCTCCGGGCTCCACCGTTAGCTGTTGGACCGCTAACTCTGCCCTGGCTCCTCCCACCATCAGTTCTATCGTGGGGATTTTCAGTCTCGTCTGCTCTGCTGTGGTGGTCTTCTGCTCCACCATGGAGATCCTCTGCTCCTCCACTCTCCTGAACTCTATATGAACATTTATAATTTACTGCACCAGGAGTAATTCCGGAAAGGGGGAGGTCTGTCACGTTTTGCCTTTGTTTTGGTTTTGTTTTCATATTGCACTTTCAGTTACTTGTTTCCTGTGTTCTTTTGTTCCCGCCAGTCATTAGTTGCCATGGACACTCATTTAACGATCACACATATTAGTCTTTGAGTTAATTATCGATCATTGTGTATTTAAGTTCCTCGTTTCCTTCTGTTTCTTTGTCTGGTATTGTCGTATGTTACACTCTGTTACTTTGCCTTCTTTCCTGTGGATTGGAGTTTTTTATTTAATAAATACTTTTGTTTTTGAACCTTTTTGCATCTTGATCATCTTAGTCGGACCTAGAACGTTGCACACATGATCTTCAGAAATCATTCTAATATTTTCTTCTATCATTCTAATATTCTAATCTTCTATCATTCTAATATTAAAATTATCTCAATTAAAAAGAGAGAATCAACAACAAACACATAACTGGTGTGTTTTATAGTCTTTTAGTCAATTCTCATGAGAGAGAAGAGCTGTGATTGAGGGACATGCTGACTTTCATATAGTGTTATCAAGCCACAGCAAATTGCCACTGGCACTTCCTTATAGTACAGACCGTTTGAAATTGAGTTCATGAATTTCATACATTTTAATGGGTCTGAATGAGGAAAGAAGGCTAAAGTTGGCAAAGTTTTATTCACCTCTCGCTTGATCCTTAAAAGTCTGTCAGCTACATGAAGCCGAGCAGTCTGTTCTGAGGGATGGTGTCCGTGTGATCTGTCAGTCTACATTTGGCACTCAAACACTTTTTTACTTTTGATCAAGTTAATTTATGAGTTCAGCAGTTCACTATTCATGAGAATAATACACAATGAGCAAGGAAATCATAACCTTAATGACTAATAAAGGAAACATTTACTAAGAAACTACAGAGCTACATTTCAGATGCATATTAGGCTATTATTTTTTAGAAGTATGACAGTAACAGACAATGTAAGAAACTACTGTAATAATAATTGGAGGGTGTAAATTCATAATAAATATTGATGCCCAACAATTATATACAACATTATTAGTTTTTTTTTCTAAGAGGTGTATGCACAAATTAATTCTATAACACTATAACCCACAAATCACAAAAGGGTGTTGAAATCAATAAACAAAACACTTCCAATAAATAGTTAATAAATAAATAATTAATCTAATTTAAATGTTCACATTGCCATGACTTAGGAGTAAATACAATTATGTATATAGTGTACAAATATGTATAAAATTATGTATAAGTTATAAAACATTCCAAAATAATAAGCAAAGAGTTTTTAAGAAAAAATCATACTAATGGGGTCAATATGATTTTTTTTTTCTCAGTGGTGTATGCACAAACTATTTCAACAAAAACACACACAAGGCTGTGAATAACCATAAACGAAACGTAAATTGTGCATGACAGGCAAAGCACCAGCCAGGAAGATTATGTGCAGAATTGATTGGCTGCAATACTAGCCAATAGAAAAAACCCTTTCTTTCCCCTTTATCCAATCAGCAATGATCGTTGGTTGTCCTGCTAGTTGATTAACGCTTGCCTCTATGCGTTGTATACAAAACGATCAACCTGATACTCCTCACAGGACACACGATAAACACATCCAGATGATATGAAGATCTGATATTTGCACTGTGGGCGCGTCACTTTGACGTTTATGAGTTAACCGGGTGTCACGCGGTAGTATTGTGACTGGCTGTTTACTCTCAGAGCCGATAGCTAAACTTCATATCGACAGACTTTTTGGAATTTTAACATAATATTTTTATTAAAATGTATTTCGAGGACATTGGTAAACACGTCGCGGGCTGAACAGCTAGATGTGGAGAAGTGCTGAGTGTACAAGAACGGTATGTTTACGGAAATATGTTGTTAGCCTGTTTACTGAGTAAAATATAGAAGTTGTTGACAGCATGTCAGCGGATTTTTATTGTTGTTTTATGTTGGGTTGAAATATTCAATTAAGTCAGTAAGTGCAAGAATGAGCTAGTATTTTATAAGGACCCTGTTGTGATTTATTTCCCGAATCTCCATTATTGCGTCATGTGTCATGTTTTTTGGTATCACGTGCTGTTAAAATAATGGTTATCCTTTTGTTGTTGTTTGTGTCCTTTAGGTTTGGATTTTGGTCAGCTGACCACCTCTTGAGAAACAGTCATATCAGGCCATGGCTGGCAGAGATGTAAACGAGAGCACTCCTCTTTTGGACAACTCTGTGGCTTCAGCCAGATCAGAGTCAGTGTTCAATGGCAGGAGACTGGCATGTGCTGCCATACTTCTGGCAGAGTCTTTAGAGAGAATGGCTTTCTATGGCATCACCTCAAACCTGGTGCTCTTCCTAAACAGCAGCCCCTTCTATTGGGAGGGCACTTTGGCCAGCCAGGCCCCCTTGATCTTCATGGGAGTCACTTATTTGATATCGCCCTTTGGTGGCTGGCTGGCTGATGCGTTCCTTGGCAAGTTCTTAACCATAGCCTTAAGTTTAGTCCTGTATCTGTTAGGGATGCTGCTTTTCCCCTTTGTGGCCAGTGACAACACCAGGAATCATCTGTGTGGAGAAGAGATGGCGTTCCCAGTGCAGCCTGCAGAATGTTTTCCTGAAAATGGGACCGTGCCTGCCAATGTGACCTGCGTCAATCGGATGTCGTACTGCAGGCCTGCGATCTTCAGTGGTCTGGTGCTGGTGGCCATTGGGGTGGGAGCTGTGAAGTCAAACATCACTCCATTCGGGGCAGATCAGGTAATGCAAGTGTTTTCAGAATGAGTTCTGGGAACGCCCAGGGGGTTCCAGTGGCTTTTTGGAAAAGTTTAGAGAAAAACCGTGCTAAAATAATAATAAATAATATAGTTTCTAACTAAATAAATAATTTGCATAAAAATAAAATTATATTAAAGTTACTAAATTGATTTCTAATGATTTATAAATAAATAATGCACCTAACAGTTGTACAGTACAGCACAATTGGTGATTAGAAAAAAGTAATGTAACAATATAAAATATTTTCATAGTAATATTTTACATGTATTTATAATATACATTTTTCACAGTATAAATTTGGTCTTTATACATACAAATAGCTTAAAATTTAGGCACAGAATGATCATATTTTGGGGGTCTGTGGCATCTAAAAGATTGAAAACACAGACTTGATGAACAGACTTCACTACAACTGGAGAGTTGTCTAAACTTTGAGTAGGTTCAAATCTCAGGGGCGCAACCTCGGATTGATTCTCAGAGCAATATTTTCTGCTGAGTCTGGCTTTTATGAAACTCTGAATGATATTAAGACCTTTGACATGGTTGCTGGTGTTTGTTCAATAACATTCTTTCAGATGCTTCAGGTTAACCATGACTGGTTCTGTCTGTAGATACAAAAACTCACTACTAGTGTAGAGAGTTTGTTTTGAATAGTTTTTCTTGATTTTTTTGTTTTTGGTGCACTAAAGGAGACGTTTTGAATAATGTGATGGTTGCTCTTGTCCAGTTACGTTGGAGATTGATCATTTGAAACTTCAAAAGGAATGCAAAAATATGATAAAAATCATCCATATAACTCGCACACCATATTCCAAGTCTTCTGAGGTCATATGCTAGCTTTGTGCAAAGAAAATGTACTTATAATCGTATAATCTCCTTTGCAAGTGGAGGCTGTAAAGTTGAAATGGAGAATGGGTCCATTTGATTTAATTCAAACCATTACTGTGAATGGGATCAGTGAATTTGTGAAAAGCTCAAATGAACGATTTGTTCTCAACTCGGACGTCGCTAAGGCAGTCATATGGACACATTATATTATTTGACTCCTTTAAGGTGTAAATAATATTTGACACATTTAAGCTTTTTGGAGTCACATTCCTAGTGTTCATTCACTTTCAACATAAAATTCACATTCTTGTGTTCCACAGTAGATACAGGTTTCGAATGAAAATAAGGGTGAATAAATGACAGATTTTTTTTTAATTTGGGGTTTATTTTTCAAGTTTAATTTTACTAACTATTGTCATGTCTAAAAGTGCAAGAATTCTCTAAGTGCAGCTTGAACAAAATATGGGTCAGTTATTACTGGGACTTTAAACTGTATTTTTAACCCATTGACACTAGGGCTGTGCCGGTAAACTTGACAACCGCGCCACCGCGGTGGCTGAGGAGTACCAGCGGTGGTTTGCAAAAAAAAAAAGTTTGTATGTGAATGCTGTTTTACATTAATATTATGACACACAAAGCTTTGTTTACAAAATAAATAATAGGTTAGCAATTAAATGTTATATTGCAGGCGCAGCCATGGAAAAGTTTGAATTCATGACGAATGAGAGAGTTGTGCGTGAGTCCATAAATTTAAACTTTGTCGGCTTTGAATTCTGGTTTGCGATCTTCACCCGATAATCAGCGAATTTAAAAATATTCCATTAGTTATTCCATATAGAAAGTTGAATTGTCTACTTTTAAACAAGACAATTAAAAACGAAAATAAACCGACTAGCATATGTTTATGTATTCCGTATAGTGTGCAATTCTCTCTATAGGCGCGTTCACTGCGAAGATGACGAGTGAGCATCGTCAACTTCATCTTTGCAGCCCAACACTGACACAAAAAAACCCACTTTATTAATAAACAATTCAAATGTCTCCTTGCTATATTTGACACGTTCATAATCATTACTTTTGCCGGTTTGTGACAGCTGTTGTGTGCGTTATTGGCAGCGTCACCCACATGAACGCGTCAACCGCATCAGCACCAGAACATGGAGATTTTATTTTAGAGAATGATCGCACAACAGACATTAGAACATAGTCGAATATTCAAAAATCGTGACTCATCCCTGCATGGAATCTCTTTTTTCTTTTCCCATACCTTCACTCGCGTCTCACCCATTTCGGGGATTATAAACGTTTCTTCCTTTGTTCGCTTTTAGGTCGATTATTTTCGTATTCTTTACTGTGGTAAAGTAGAAAAAACGCTGTAGGACAGATATAGCCTACATTTTTTACATGTACGTCAAATTCTTTTTAACACAGTTTGTGCTTGTTATTAGACATAATGGTATAGGCGCGTCAAGTTCATTTGTAAAGCGCGTTTCACACGCGCGGGTGATTTTAGTTTGGCTTTCTCTGGCAGCGCGCAAACATAGCTTAAATGTCTTGCCCATGTGGAAGATAAAATTCGCTCTTCATACCTTTTACAAGTAGAAAACATGAAGATATCAGAAAAGAGATTGATGGTCTCTTTCCTGCTCGTGTCCCACATCCCTCTCAAAGCGCAGAGCGGTAGGCTGTATCACGCGTCTTTGTGTGGAAATATTAAACAAAAGTTTTTTTTTTCTTAAATAGATTAAGATTTTTCTTAAATAGAATAGATTTATTATATTATGTAAGTTACCAGTATTTACTGATATTTATTGCAATGCTTTAGAGGCTTTATTGTGTTGTTTCTTTGTTTTTATTTATTTATTTCAAAACAACCCCCCAAACACCGCAACACCGCCGGTATTTGGGTCCATTACCACCGCGGTGGTAAAAAACTGCCACCGTCACAGCCCTAATTGACACTACTCATCTGACAGTCATAAAAGAGGCTTTAAAGTGACAATAACAATAATGTGAGTTTTTTCTTTAAAAAAAGAAAAGGTTTCTGATATACATTTTGTGACGTGAACTCTCGATAACCTTCTAAATTTAATATAGGCCTATTACATTTATTAGACTCTGGATTTTGCCTAAAACAAATTCAAAATTTCCAAAAAGTAGCAAAGTGGGAAATTTCAGATTTCAACATAATCGGTTGCTTCATAATCTCGGTTGCTGTTTACAATGTTTCTGTTTTTCACTGTCAATGTATTTTTTGGCTACATTTTGTAAGACTTCCTTAAATTTGGACATACCTTTGGGCACTTTCGCTTCACTTATTAAAAATGACAAGGCAAAAACCACACATTTCTGAGGTACTTTGAGTCAGATTTTGCCTTGTGACACAAGCCATTTTGCAGCCCACAAGATCGAAATTATGCCTTTTGTTGAAGTGGCTTCTATGGTTACTACCAAGGTCTGTTTCTCAGATTCGTTTAAAACTAAATTTGTATATGAAAGCTTAATTTATTATAGTGATGAGGAAGAGCTGAAGATTTTTAGTGATATGTGTAGATCGTTTCACACCAAGTACAAACATTTCTTACAATGCGAAAACAGTGCAAAAACATTTGTACAATAAAAGAATCCTTGTTTGCATGCTACTAAGGCTTGTGATGCCTTGTGGTGGGAAGGGGGATGTCCCTGACATAAGTGAACTATAAGGAAATCTTCTGCTAAGTGACTAAATTATTCATTAGAAACTATATGATAGTGAGTAAGACTGCTCCTATCAAACTAGACATTACATGCAAAATGAAACAAAAAATTTGGGAAGTAAAACTGACATCTGTCTTCGTTGGCTTGTTTATCTGCGTAACAGATTTTTTTATTCAGTAACCTTTTGTATTGGATTATTTGAAAAGCTTTTTTTGTCAACCAAGTTGTTATCAAAAAACCCAAGGCTTATTTTGCGATACAAGTCTTTAAATGGGGATGACTTGGATTAGGCCAGTGTTGATGATGTTTGTTGACTCTCGTCATATGATCGTCATGTGATTTTTAGATTCAATAAAGATATTAACTGCAGGTTGTACCATCTGGGTGTCATTTGGTCATAGATCTCATTTAAACGTTGAGCAAGTGGGGCAATGAATTGAAAATTCGTACACTATATTGAATGCGTCTCTGATTGTATGGCTACAACTGCATGTATTTTGAGCTTTTTGTGAGCAGACATCTCTGAAAATCTCAGAAAAGCGTTGCATGCACATGTGCTGAAAATTCACCCACGTTTATAAATGCATTTAGTAAACTACAAAAAAGTATTGAATTAAATGAAGAATTCAAACTGATTGTTGATACGGTTATTGACGGTGCAACTTTAGTATCCACAAGCAAGTCAAAAAAAAGAAATGTTTTTCCAGCTGGACATTATGTTAATGTTATTGTTGCCTTTGTTTGACACTGAACTGGATATATAATTAGTTATTATGGATTTAAAAGTGATTTAATTGTCAGTTTCTCACTTTTTCCTTTGAGCTTAAAATTAATAAAACAGTTAAATGAAAGTGAATTGAACGTGCATTTTTGATGTTACAGGTGAAGGATCGAGGTCCGGAGGCAACACGGCGGTTCTTTAACTGGTTCTACTGGTGCATTAATCTGGGAGCGATCTTCTCTCTGGGTGGAGTAGCCTATATTCAGCAGAACATCAGCTTCTCTATTGGCTACATCATCCCTGCCGTGTGCCTCGGGGTGTCCCTCGTCGTCTTTGTTCTGGGCAGAGCGGTTTTCATAACCAAGCCTGCAGACGGCAGTGCCTTCAGCGACATGTTTCGGATCCTGGGCTCGGCCTTCTGTGGACGCGGGCCAAAGGAACCCAGTCTGCTCAGGTGAGGGCTAGGCTTACTTTTGTGAATAGGACAGTTCACATGAAATCAACTTTCTTAATACAAACTAAAGAGTTAGAGAATAGATGCTTAATCTATGTATTTAAACCTGTCGCTCCAAATAAATAAGCAAAGTGTGCAGTGAACATTGACCTTTACCTCTGTACAGATAAATTATTGTCAAAATGATTCCAGTTCACATGGATACGCGGAAGCGACAAAAAATTCTATGTATATTCAAACGCGCTTACCTATAGACCTATACCTATATTTTCACGGATTCGTGTTTTGGGGGCTTACATGGAGATGATAACGTTTTCCAAAAATTTTCAACGCTTGCACCTTGGAATCTATTCCAAATTTTGCGTTCTCGAGCCACCGGGCTCTGTTGTTGTGCAAATGGGCGGGCCGGAGCGCGTTAAGGGTTTTCTGTTAGAACGGTGTTGTGTAAGCGGCCCCTTATTAGTTAGACTAATAACTAATGCACTTTGCAATGGAAATGAATCAATCAAAACTAACTTAAGCTGGACAATAACTTTATTCTAGAGCTGCTGTAAAGCCAAAATAATCTCTGTTACTTTAATTTCCTTTTATCACTGTAAAGCTGCTTTGAAACAATCAATTGTTTAAAGCGCTATATAAATGAAGATGACTTGACTTGACCAATGTAAATTTTCATACACAGTTAGTGCTCAAAGAAATGCACTCATTTTGTAAATTTGTATCATTCCAGAATCACTTGAAGGCACCAACAGACTAATCAAAACAATTCCTAATAAATGATAGTCCTGCCCTAACTTTTATTCAGGTTCAATTTTCAAGGATTTCAGAAATTATTAAATGGGTAGCATACACCATTTCTTGTTGAATTAAGATGGATTTGGATATTCAGAAATTGTAAATATTTATTCTTACATTTAAAAATGAATGTGCCTATTAGTCTTTACACAGTCCATACTGTTTAAAATGTTTTAAGTGTGTTAGATTGTAAATGTATGCTGTTTTTTCATGGGAACCTCTACTCCAGTTTAGATGACTCTGTTAGTCTGTAATGTTATCCGTCATCTTCCTCTTTGATCCACCTCTCCTGTCTGTCTCGTACGTGGCGATGCTATTCATCGTGTCTCTGTGGCATAAGTTGCTGTCAAGTGCCGTGCCCTCTCTCTAAATCAAAGATCAGTCGCTTCTCAAAAAACCCTGACATTATTTTTAAGTTAGTAAATCATTGCTTTTTTCTTTGTTACAAACCATTTTCTTCCACCAGGCCCAAGCCGACTCTACTGGATGGCGCTAAGGTGACATACGGTGGGCGATTTTCAGAGGAGAAGGTGGAGGAAGTGAAAGCGCTGGTCAAAATACTTCCTGTTTTCCTGGCCCTCATTCCGTACTGGATGGTCTATTTCCAGGTAAAGTTTTTATGAGTGGGTTTCTCAACCCAGTCTGTCAGTTATAGATCCTTAAAAAAGAGGGAAATATACAGGCTATGTTTATTTAACCTTAATTTACTGTAGGATGAATAGGGAATTGCACAGGTATTTTATTTGCTTGAAGTCTCAAGGTGTCTCAGGGAAAAAGAGATGCATAGTGGAGATGAACGGTGTCGTTGGCGTGTCAAATACAGTTGATTGATGTTCATAAGCAGAGATTTTGTCTCTGACATATATTAAGGGTTTGTGCCATTTGGAGCCTTTATGGGATGTGTGGGCATAAAGCCCTTGAGCAGACAGGTGCTTCCTTGAAGAACTTTATATGTGTCTTGCTCAAGGTAATGCAGAAAGGACAAGCAATAAAGACTGGGACATCTCTACTAAAGCAGCGTCCCTCCAGCAGCTGGTGTGGGGCATGTAACTACTGAATTAATGACACCTTACCACAGAAAAAAACAAAACAGAGGTTATGTGTCAAACCACTCGTAAAGTGTTTTTGATGATGTTTAAAATCAGTTTGTCAACATTGCCATGTTTAAATATTTTCAAGGTCTGTCTCTTTCATTTCTGCATTTTACAACCACCTTAGTGATATTTCCAGCCACAGAGCACATTTGGATTATCGGAAGATGCTTGTAAAGGTCTGATCTTATGGACATTAAAAGGTTAGATCACCCAAAAATGAATAAAAAAAAAAAAGTCACCATTTACTCACCCTCATGTCGTCTTTGAAACACAAATGTAGGTATTTTAAAGTCCCCCTGTGGTGAAAATCAGGATTTTAATGTTGTTTATGTGTCTATGTGGTGTTTTTAATATGCTTTAAGACAAATCATGTGCAAATCGTAAGTCAACACCATTGCTGAGTATTTTCTCCATTTCTGCTGAGTTTGAATTCGCTGGTGTTTCTGACGTGACAAACTACCTTTTAACCAATCACGTCAACGTGTGATCGTCAATGAGTGGATCTCTGAGCTGGTGTGAGTGAGTGGAGGCGGGGCTATTTTGCATATTCATAGAACCGCGTATACTAAATAAGGCAAGGGTGTAGAGTTACATTCAAGCTATTTTAAGGCATGAAGACTTTTTTTTTTTCAAGGACAAAAACGTTTAAATATGTAATTTTGGTGATCAGAGATGAGTTTTAAGGAATAAAATTACTTGTTGAAATGGAGCATTTGTATTAATGGGTCAAAGAACTACATAGGCCATTCACTCTGGTTACTGATGGTTACACATGATGTTGCTGGTTTCTTACGAATTAATCAATTAAACTATAGCTAAGACTAATTATCAGGACAAGTGGCATCCCAACTGTAACTCATGTGGGACATGGCTCATTAAATTGACACTGTCCCAATTTTATCAGGACGTCTGGTCACCCTAATCCTTTTCCAAATAGTAATCTCGAAAGATCAGGTGGTGGTGACATTAAAAAAAAAAATCTTGCGCTATGTATTTACAGTGTAAAATTGACCATTCTTTGGATGCATTGGATAATTTTCTGCTGTGAATGCAGCTATTGTTATAATTTTAAATTGCGGTGGGTCTGTCAGGATAAGAATCATTGTGTCGTTGACTGTCTCACGTGAAAACAAGATTTTCTTCCTCCAATTATGGCTAAAGGTCATCTTTTGAGGCCCTGTCATCCCATATGTTTTGTCTGCTGAGATGCTTGCCAACTGTTAGAAAGGTTACCCGGCGTTGTTAGTCCTCGGGGCCTTAAATTAAGGTTTGAATAAAGGACAACGTCTCTAACTTTTAGAAAAAATTGCTTAATGGCTTTCTGCATGAACAGATATTGCAGAATGTTCAAATGAAGCACCAAAATGCTTTTAAGGGCTGAAATATTGCCACTTGCTATTTTCTTCCTCTACCCTATTTCAAGTTTAAATCAATAGCAATATTCAGAAACCGTGTCTCCTCAAGTGCTACAGTAAATGGATAAAAGTACTGTAGGCTGTTCTGTAGCGCTGAATGAGATGTAAGTGCAGCCAACATGTTTATGTGTGCTTCTGTCTTCTCTTGCAGATGCAGACCACATATTATCTCCAGAGTCTCCATCTGACAATTCCTGGAGCCGATCCCAACTCCACAGACTCCCACCCGGTAAGAGAAAAGCTATTTCAGTGCCAATAATGTCAGATCACTTCCAAATTGGCCTGAAAGAAAAATATAATTGCTTTGTTAATGAATGGTTCAATTATTAAAGCAGTTGGCCTCCTTTTTTTGCCTGTGCTCTGGTCACTTTGCTCATTAGTTTTCCCATATTTCTCATCGGCTGTGCTGTTAGGAAGCAACATTTTCAATGCCACAGATTTTTCCATGAATGATACATGTTTCTATAAATGAAATATGTCTTTGTAAACTGGATTTCCATTGCTCTTTGAAATATTGATATAGTATACAGGCAGACTCATGAACGAAACAAAGGTATATATTTATCATTTTAAAATATATATAACGTTCAAACGCTTGGGTCAGTAAGATTTGTTTTGTTTTTTAGCAAGGAAACATGAAATTGATCTAAAATGACTAAAGACTTTTATAATGTTGCAAAAGATTTTCATTTTAAATATTTAGCTTTGCCACCACAGGAATAATTTACATTTCAAAATATTAAAGTTGTTTTTACAAATTAACAAATTTTAAACGTGTCAATCATCAATTTTTCCTTCACAATGTGTTTTTGTCTTATACAGTGCAATGCATAAGTGAATACACCCATGCTAAAGTTGACTAAAAAGAGGAATAAAAAATCATATTTTGGAAATTGAACTTAATGCCTTAATTTAAAAAATTAGGAAAAATCCAACCTTTAAGGACACCAATTTTCTTTGTGAATGAATAATGTATCGTAAATAAATAAATGTTCTTCCTTAAAATACATGGTGCATAAGTGAGTACACCCCTATGTTAAATTCCCATAGAGGCAGGCAGATTTTTATTTTTAAGTATTTTTTTTAAAAAAAATTTAGGATACTATGCATCCTGATAAAGTTCCCTTGGCCTTTGGAATTAAAATAGCCCCACATCATCACATAGCCTTCACCATACCTAGAGATTGGCATGGGGTACTTTCCATAAGATCATCTCTCAATGCAAATCAAACTAGCTTTTAGGCTAACTGAAATAAAACCATGCCAATCTCTAGGTATGGTGAATGCTATGTGATGATGTGGGGCTATTTTAATTCCAAAGGCCAAGGGAACTTTATCAGGATGCATAGTATCCTAAATTTTTTTTTAAAAAAATACTTAAAAATAAAAATCTGCCTGCCTCTATGGGAATTTAACATAGGGGTGTACTCACTTATGCACCATGTATTTTAAGGAAGAACATTTATTTATTTACGATACATTATTCATTCACAAAGAAAATTGGTGTCCTTAAAGGTTGGATTTTTCCTAATTTTTTAAATTAAGGCATTAAGTTCAATTTCCAAAATATGATTTTTTATTCCTCTTTTTAGTCAACTTTAGCATGGGTGTATTCACTTATGCATTGCACTGTACGTGTCTTGTATTTTAGACCTGACTGGATGGTTTTCGCTGGAAATACGTCAGTAGCATGTGCGTGTCTCGTCATATTAGTAAATAGAAAAAAGTTGCTCTGGCTGCTTTGACGTGTATGGTGAAAGCAAGAAAGGTTGACATGGAGCAGCTAAGTCTCGAACTTCAATTACCCATTAAAAAAAAAAAAAAAAAAATTCAGAGGAGAGTCTGCTGGCTAAAAGAGAATGCAACAGAGCTTGTAATAAAACAAGAAGTTAAGATATAGTTCTAAAAATCGTTTTAAATATAAATGAGTATCACAGAGTGCACACCACTATTATAATGATAATGGCACAGAGAATCAATATCATCACTTTCAGAATGATTTTTTTCCAGGTGATGAACAATAAAGCCAATCAGAATCCACCAGACTTTAAAGAGCTCGAGCATTTAAAGAGGCAGATGACAAAACAGCAGTGCATATAGTTACATTTATAGTTAATATTCTTGGTGTGAACGGACCAGTGTTAGCAAGAGAGTTTAATTTTTAATGCTTGGGTGCAAGAAACTTTGAGTAACATTAAAGTACAAATGGTCTTCAGGGAGAAACATTAAATGCAACCGTGTAGAATACGGTGTCTTTGATTGGCTTTTATTCTTCAGTTTTAATTTTAGATGCCTGTGGTGATGCCAGGTGCTTGGGATGTTTGTCTAGCTGTAGAGTAGAGGCTGTTTAGGATACTCTCTGGAGACTCTGGCACGCATGAGCTAGAGAAATCCTTTGAAAACCAGGGTATTAACTTCAAAAACCATGACCCTCACTAATCGCAGATTAGCACCCAGCAGCCACTTTCTCATCTAAAGTTGCTGTGTATTTGTTTTTGTGTGTGTGTGCGTGTGGGTGTACATGTATACGCTCTGCTAGGAAAGTGTGTCAGAACCTTTGCCTTGAATTAAATCCCCTCAAAATAGATTCACTGTGACTGATCCAAAATCACGACAGTCGGGCGTTCTGATCAGCAATGACAATGTCGTCACATGTTGCTCTATGACCATGAAAATGCATAGACACAAATGTAACCGGCTGACCAACTTGTGTGTGTACGTGCAATTTCACCACTGTTTAAAATGGAGTTTTCCAGAATTAGATTGAGAGTCACATGGGAAGGACAGAGGAAGTGCAAAACGACAATGGGGAAGTGAAAAAGACGTAATTGGCTGTGTTAAATAACACATTGCTTGAGAATGTGACTGCAGGGTCATATTGAGGAGAAGGTTGTAAAGCACCTCTTGCTCTTTAAATATAATTTTCCAGAGGACTTTCATGGTGGTTGTGCCACTTTCTGCTAACTTTTAAAAATATAACACTGACAAAACAATCTAACGTGTTATCTTTATAAAAGTACTTTATATTGGATGACTGACCTTGTCTTAACAAGTCAGATGGTCAGAATCTGTAGGCTACAACTTCCTCTGTGATCAGTGAATAAACACATTCCAGCATCTTCAAGCTTTTTGCTCGCCACTGAATTATCAATCAAAGGAGAAGTGTTCCTCTTTCAGTCTGATTCAGGAGGAAGAAAAGTGTTGAAGTGAAATACAGTAGGACAAAGTTTATGTTACAACAAAAACAAACTTGTAACTATATGTAACTAAACTTGTTTTTGAAGAATATATTATTGCTGTTTGCTTGTGAAAAAATTGCTGCCTTATTAGGTTGCTATAGGTGGTTGCATATGCCTGTTATATATAAGGCTGCATTTATTTGATCGAAAATACAGTAATATTGTGAAATTGAATTACAATTAAACCCTAACCCTAACTGATTTGAACTATTTTAATATATATTAATTTATTTTCTTGTGATAGCAAAGCCCAATTTATTTTTTATGAAGTGTGGAAATCGTAATAGTGTCTTTTTAGGATTCTTTGACGAATAGAGTTCAAAACAGCATTTTTGAAATAGAAATCTTTTGTAACATGTCTTTACTGTCACTTTTATATTAATTTATATTACTACTTTATCAATTTAAAGGTACAGTAAGCTATTTCTGAGAAACATTGTTGATATTTGAAATCAGCCTATAACACACCCCTCACTTCATTGCTCCGCCCCCAAAATGCACAAACACACAATGCAAGAGTGGATGTCTCTTTATCATAGATGAAGCAAAGCAAAATAAGGCTTTGCAAAAAGTGAAGCGAAGATGACAGACGAGCGACAAGGACAAACAAAAATTGAACACACAGTTCACAAGAGTATATCCAAGCAAGAGTTCATTGTTAGTCACACCAGCTCCAGACAAACAATGACACTCAAAACTGTCCTGTTACATTTCAACAACAACATATCTTTGTTCTGTAAAGCATGGCAAAACCAATGTTACTCAACGGGGGTCCTAAAGCTCTTGCCTGATCATAACCCTTCTTTTTCCAGTGATATTCCTCTGACCTTTTCTCTTTTGTAATGTCTCTCAACCATCTCTCTTTTCTACAATCTTTCTTCAAATTTCCCTCTTGCTCACTCTCTCTGATCTCCCATCATGAGTGTACTACTGATTGGCTACAAGTGTGTTGTGGTGCTCGGGCCGATCCACTTTCAGCAGCGTTTCTCAGAAACCTAAACTTTTGAACGGTAGTGTATATATGCTATGTTATAAAAAGGGTTAGTTCAGTGTTCTTTTATCAGTCAAAGGTCACATGTTAAGCCCCTTTTTCACTGTCGGCCAGATATATTTCCACTTGAGCTTGGTTCGGCACGGCTAAAAAAAATGTTCTCTGCCCGAAATTCTCAGCTCGTTTGTCTAACCGTATTGAACTGTGCTGGTATAATGTGCTCTTAAATGTTCTAAGAAAACAGAACAAAAATATTGATGACTCAAAAATGTAGGTCCTACCCCAACTTCCTGTTTCAATAGGAATCAAGTCATTTCATTCTGTCCTGAGTACTATAGTGTTCATTCTCAAGTTTGCAAATCCCCATCTGTTGCTCGTTCTCACTAGGGTTTCCCCTTCTAAATGAACATGTGCTGCCGTAGATTTGTCTCTGTGGACCGCGCAGCCTAAAGGGAATCCAGTGCACAGTCTTAACAAGGCCAAACTGTGAGCTCTTAATTAGGAGACACCCATAGAGAGAAACAGACACCAGTAATGTGGGTGAAAATGATATGATGATAGAATGATGCAAACTGGCAATTTCAAATGGAGAAAAAAGCATTTAAAAGTGCACGATGATGAAGGGGAGACCGAGCGCTCAGAGGGACATGTATAAATTACCAATGCTTAGTCAAAGAAATGTAAATGTAATGAGGGAGTAAGCTGGAGAATTAAAAGTGTTAAAAGCGGCGGCAGATTGGGGACTGACAGAAGCTGTAGAATTAAATGCAAACATGCTGAGGGAGATACGCTTTCCACTTAACTGCCTGGTACTCTGCTGGAGGTGTAAATGTGTGCGTGATTTGCCCATACACACCTGCAGGCATGGATGCATAATAAACCTCTGTTTGAGCTCCGGGCATCTAGTCCTCTGGTGTTGCATTTTACAGGCATTATTTGATTAACGTCAATTAAACCGTACAGATGGCGACATACTGTGCAGTGTGTTCGTATTAATTACAACCAATCAGATCAAGACAAGAATGGATTGGGCTGTTTTTAAGTTTTTCTACGTGCGTACAGCATCTACTCACATCTGCTCATTCGTATCATCAAGCCCTGTCTGTGCAGGAAATGAGGACAGATGGTTTCCTGTGGTTTCCAAAGTGAAAATACTCATAATCATAGTTAAAATTGGCCAATCCCTCATTGGTGAATTTGACCACACGTTTGACTCGCACTGTTCTGGGGGTATTTGATAGGGTTTGGTGAAAAAACAAACTGAAATTTACGTATTATTTATCGAAAATCCAGAGCTTGGCTGTTCGTCTGTGCATGGCTGGGCATTCATGAGACTATAAGCACCGCAGTTCAGTCGGACTCGCTAAAAAAAAAAGCACAAGTCGTGAGAAACCAAGATTAATAAAAATGCAACATGAAATACAATGCACAGAAAGGTTGCACTTTATTTAACATTACCTGTACTGTACTTACAGTGTGGGCAAGGTAAAAGTACAAGGTAACTGCATAGGTTAATGTTAGGTTTAGGGGTAAGTTCAGGGTTAGTACCTAGTTCTTACCCAGTTATAATTGCTATAATAAGTACATAGTAGGTACATGTGGATCAGGACTGTAAAATAAAGTGGGTTACACTTTTATTTAAGGTGTCATTGTTACAGTGTAATTATACATTTAAGTACTGAGTAATATAAATTAACAACGTACTTACTGTAGGGTTAGGGTAGGATTAGGATTTGGTTGAGGGTTAGTTGCATGTAATTATGCATAATTTACTGTTACTACTATGGTAAGTACTGTACATGTAACATATGTAATAGGGACACTTTAAAATAAAGTGTTACCATAAAGTGCTACCCATTGAAATCCAAAAAAAGTATCCATTTACTTTCTTCACTGAGTTTACTATATCTGGATCAGAACTCAGTTTGTCTGATGATAGTCAGAATGACAGTTGACAGATGTGGATGCAATTGCAATAACTTGATGCAATGAACACAACAGATTTTTTTTTTTTTTTTTTTTTAAACCAAACACTATTAAATTAAGGGTTTATTTTACCCCCAGAACACCTGGAATATACGACATGTCACATGGGATCATTCTGTGATACTTTTGTGTGTGTGTGTTTTTTTTCAAGGTGCTAGTCGCTATTCACTGCCATTATATGGATGAGTGTGAGTGGGACATTTTTCAAAAATTCTCCTTTGGTGGTTCGAAAAAGAAAGAACGGCATTTTGCATTAAAACAACACCAGGGCGACTAAATTATGACTAAATTTTCATTTTTGGGTGAACAACCCTTTTAATGTATGATTTTTGCTTAGCGGATGAGAAAATAGCTGCAAGACATGGAAAGAAAAATGAAGACAAACAGATATTTGGGTCTGGGCTCTTTTTCTTTTTTACTTGGGCCAGTTATCAAGAACACCTAGAGAGCCTTAGCAACTTCATAGCAACCCCCTGGCATCCACCCAGAATACCATAGCAACAATAAAAGTTGCGTTCTGGCTGGCAGAGTCCATAGGCAGTGTTCACTGCTCCCTACTCACTGAGCAAGGGTTATTTGTTGAATTTCACTTCATTTGTCAAATGCATTCATTCGGAACTCCATGCGAAGTCATCGAACAGATGACACTTGAGTCGTGACTCGTGCATATTAAAGAAGTTGAAGCTATGATGACATAATAATGTATACTTCTGTAAATAAATATAAATTACCATACGTTCATGTGATATACATGTGTGTGTATATAATACATCATGTGTATTTATAATATAAATATAAATGTATTATTAATTGTCAGATTTGAAAATGCTAAACTGAATGATAATTGTATATTGCAATGTACGTTTAACATGAAAATAAACATAATTTAGTTATATTAGATGTATATTTTCTTATATAACCATAATCATGATAGTTGTATTGTAACGGTTACATCTCAATCTCACACAACTTTTTTTAGTACCCGCGAACAACCACAAACAAACTACAACTGGGACTAATTAAATTCCATAATAACACTGGACGCTCATCTTAGTTTAACCGCCTTTATTTTATTCACACATTCTGATGCACAGTGACTGGTGGGTAAATTTCCCTCTCCACTTCCTGTGAAGTGATGTATCGATTTTCCCTTATTCCTTATGCTGTTTGCAGTACCCTTCGAACTGAACTTGTTTGCTCCCTTTGGATTGGAATCTCACATTTGATGGCAGAATTCCCTGCAAAGTAGACTTCACAGGGCACTTTCTGTCAAATGGAAATCACCTGTAGTGACACACTTAAAGAAGACCCAGAAGACCTTAGCAAGCGCATAGCAATGCGCTTAAAACTGCTTAGGAAACCCAAGCAAAGACTAAGCTACCTCCTTGCAGCAAGTTTTGCATAAGTAAATCTGACTCTTTTTCTTTTTCTTCATGTAAAATCTATTCCCTTATCAAGGCATTTTTTTCTTTTCAAAATAGTCCAGATTTCTAAATCTATCACTATTACCAAATCATCCTAGGTTTTGCATAGGAAAACACCATTCATTATCTTTTTCTACAGAAATAAAACCTCTCAGAACAATGAAGCAACCTCTTTTTTCCTTTCTTCCCTCTGATGGGTTTTTCAGAACTCATCAGTGGCATGTGAGGGGAGAAATCATTCATTATGAAACAGGTGCTCTGACGCATGGTATTCAATCCCCATGTGATATTAAAGTACTTAACAATTGAGTAATGATTTTATGGGCTATTAAGAGACCTGTCCCTCTGTCAGTTACTGGATGGGTTTTACATCCACAGAGCAGCACTGGCCACATGAGGGCGCTAAGGTTTCTGGAATGATTTGGTTTCCTGCTATCTCTCTCTTTCTTTCTCATATGCCCTCCTAGAATTCACATTTAGGCTTGTACTTTCTTTCTCAATGGAGGACAAATGGAGAAGAACGAAGCACCTGAGTGTTATGAGTGACCTACACACACCCTGCTTCCTGTTTATTCATCCTCTAGTGTCCTGTAACATGACTCATTATATTCCCCTTCTGTTTTCAGCAATCGTTTCGCTTCCCAGCGGCTTGGCTGACCATGTTTGATGCCGTGCTGATCCTCATGTTGATTCCCCTCAAGGATAAAGTGGTAGACCCCATCCTCAAACGTAAAGGCCTGCTGCCCTCCTCTCTGAAGAGAATCGCTGTGGGCATGTTCTTTGTCATGTGCTCGGCAGTGGCGGCTGGTGAGTCAACAACAAACACACTAAATGACACGTGTTTAGTGTATTATCAAAACACACAACAACGATTTATGGCTGAGTCTGTGAACCTGAGGGTTTTGTTCTTCAGCTTGCAGTCTCGCCACATGAACTGTGTGTGTGTGTGTGTGTGTGTGTGTGTGTGTGTTGGTTGGCTGGTAGGGTGGGTGGGTGTATCAAGCTTCTTTGTAAATATTCACCAACTGAGACTCATGTAAGAGGATGTGGGTGTGTTTGAGTGTGATAGCAGACATTTGCATACACATTTTAAATATATGTGTTCATTTTTGTGTCAAAAGGGCCGTCACGGTGGTGAACTTTCATTTCAGACTTCATAAGGTTCAAATGCTGTGTGTTCTGTTATATGTGACATACTGTAACACGCACATTTCAGAACACTGAGACCTAAAATATGCAATAATATATTCTTAACTGTAGGGCTGGGTATAGGCAACTACTTCATGATATGATACACTTCACGATTCAGTACATCGCAACATCATAAATATGGTAATCTTGAATGAAATGGCGGTAAACGTGCGAGGGAGACTGACTGCGAGCGAGTGAATTTGTGGGGTCACTCCATGTTCCCTTCAAATTTGTCTAGTACTGTGCCTTAAGAAATACCTTTGGTTAGAAAATAGAACAGATTAGAAAATATTTAAACCACCCCTTATAATCCGAATGAAATCAAAGTCAGATTTGGCAAATTCATTCCCATTGAAATGGTTACATGTGACTTTTTAATATTATTATTATTATCCGACTGTGCTATAAGTCTGATTACAAACAAATTATTAGTGTAAGCGTAGCTACTTGATTTTTTTCAAAGCAGCTTTCCAGGGATAAACAGGAAAATATTGATCAAGGGTGAAAACAAAATTCAATTCTACTGTTCTAAAAAAGACAAGTGCCATTCAGCTGATGTCAGTTCAGTGTTGATTCAGTTCAGTTCAATCAATTTTGAAATGAATTTAATTCAGCTATAAAGCAGCTCTGCAGAAAGCAGTGATGTCATCCTCCAACTTAGTTGCGTTCTCATTGTGTCAGTGCAGTCAAAATATAGAATGTATATAGAAATATATAGATAATCTGGTGGTAAAATGGAGACAGTTTAGTTGAACGTTTAAGATTTCAATT
Organism: Abramis brama; assembly: GCF_963993115.1. NCBI lineage: Eukaryota > Metazoa > Chordata > Actinopteri > Cypriniformes > Leuciscidae > Abramis > Abramis brama. The sequence continues at coordinate 14,621,163 of NC_139978.1, forward strand.
GCACATTCTTCAGTTGTAGAAAAAGTCATTGCCCTTAAAGCGTTAGTTTACCCAAAAATTAAGATGCTGTCATAATTTACTCAACCTCATGTTGTTCCAAACTTTCGTTCTTCTTCGGAACATGAAGATCTTTTTAATAAAATCTGAGTGATTTCTCTCAGTCCATTGACAGCAACACAACTACCACTTTGACACTTCAAAAAGTTCATAAATAGATTGTAACTAATCCATATTATATTGAGCGGTTTAGTCCAAATTCTCTGAAGAGAAACAATCGCTTTATATGATGAACAGGCCTGCATTTAATCTGTTCATCATATAAAGCGATCGTGTCTTCAGAAAATTAGTACTAAACTGCTCAATACATATGGATTAGTTTTACAATATATTTATGAACTTTTTTGAAGCACCATAGTGGTAGTTGTGTAGCCATCAATGGAGAGTACAAAACAGGCTCAGATTTTATTAAAATATCTTCATTTGTGTTCCGAAGATGAACGAAAGTCTTACTGGTTTGGAACTACTCGAGGGTGAGTAAATGATGACAGAATTTTTATTTTGGGGTGAACTAACCCTTTAAGAAACACCTGGATGATTCTCATGAATTGTGGTATGATGCATTATGGACAGACAAACTAAAGTATAACTTTTTGCTATACACACTGTATGCTTAGTTACAGTATGTTTGACGTGAACCAAACACTGCATTTTAAATCACAGCACTGTTCATGCCACAGACAAAACATGACAGGAAGGCCTCAGTCATCATAGTCCAGAGTGGTGTATGGATCCATCATCAAGTCCAAAACAAAATAAAATGTCCAAACAAATAGTCCCTAGTGAAACGCCATTGAGACAACCCGCATCACAGATCGAGCTGATAAACTCTGTGACATCAATATGCTGAGTCATTATTTTGAGAAAGATTTGTAAAATATCAAAATATATCCACACTGACAATTGTCAAATCGTGTTTTCTTAGTACTGTTCACCTAAACTAAGGAATGAGTTCATCTCAGAGAGGTTACGGCATTTCCATCCGTCAGATAAGGTACAGTGACTTCAAGATGGCAGAGATTCGATGTAGAATGACTCACCCACAAACACCCACACGCTCTTGACACATTCACACAGACCACTGATCTCTCCTCTGAATTCTGTCACTCCTGTCCAACCTTGAGCCGGCTCTATTGAACCCTGCAGAAGGTGGATCGATATCCCCGCTTGTTCTGACAGTTAATATTCATACTGCCCACCGTCCAGGAAAATACCAACCTGAATCAGCGCTTTTGCTCTTTTCATTATTCTCACCTTCCCTTTTTACATATTTTTGCAGAGGAACTTTAAATATCTTCTCACTTTTTGTTTCTTCTAAGTCCCATAAAACTAGGAATCTATCTCAAAATCTACCCTGTCTACCTCGACAACATTTTTTTGGCCATTTGAGATGGATATGCTTGATGTTACCTAAACTTTTGTCCTAAATGAGGTACCTTCAGTGCTCAACAATAAGACTGGCCCAGAGCCAGTGTGAAAGTTACAGACCTGTTGACAGAACTGTCACATTTGTTGATCATTTTTATGTTGTATGCCTTATAAACGTCACTGATTTAATTCACACAGGTCAAATTATCTAGCTGGTTTAAATGGATTATGATTTTAAATTTCAAGAATGAGATAGAAGGTTTGAATGGTAAAAATGATAAACAAAAGGGTAACACTGTGAAAGCTTTAAATTCACAAACTGGAAGACAATGGCATAGCGTGATTTAACTGTATAATTTTAGGAATAATTGCAAATGAAAAACCTAATAACAGGGTTCCCACATTCCTGAAAGTCCTGAAACTCAAAAAAATGAAACAAAGAAAGTTTAAAAGTTCATGGGAACACCAAGGAAATTTGTATAGTCAATTATTATTTTTTTTCCTGTTGATGCTCAATTCTAAAATGTTTTGTATAAATCTAATATTTAATGGAAAATATTTCTTTCTGCCAAATTTTTTTTTTTTTTGTAGTGCCATGAAAATATTGGCAGTACAAAGCTGCATTACTGTCCCAATTGAGCAAAAAGAAAAAAAAATCCTTAATATTGAGACTTGATCTAAGATAGGAGCATAATCTTGCTAACTACAGTTTTGAGATGACCTTCACATCAGAAGATCAAACAGAGCTCTTTGTGTTGGCGGCTTACTAGATTTTGAGGCACAGCAATCTCTCCAACACTTCAGCACTTTCCTTCCAAGTGTTTTTGGCTTGCTTGTCCGTCTGAAGTTCTGTACGCAGTTGATGCTTTGCTACGAAGACAACACGTTTTGAGATTGTGTCCACACATAGACGAAAGTTCGAGTCACATGTTGAGCGTGTCGTAGAGTGCATGTTCGGAGGTTGTAGAAGAAGACACCGTTGACAGATCGCAGTATCTCATTGTTCGGTTTGACTGCGCCCAGCACTCCAGTCAGTCCCCAGTCCAATTCCAACTCTGCCCAGTGGATTAAACTGAGCTTAGTCAGCCTGACAGTGTGCGCTGCATCCAGACATTGACATATTTCAGACTAAAGCGCTTTTTGAGTGAGATGAGTTTTGGGAGATGCGCTCTGGAGTGTGAGGAAAGTATGAATATTTTTCTCTCCCACCCTGTCTGTCTTTCTTTCTTCGACTCTCCCTGACTCTTTTAAACCACTGTCAAACTCTGCACGGCGAGGGAGAGAAAGGTTTAGACGTTTCTAAGCTGCCATCAAACTGAATAAATGTGCGTTTGTAGTCATCATGAGGGATTCTTTAAGCAGTAAACTCCCCAAAGTTCAGAACAACTCTAAACAGTCAAAATAATGAGAGACTGGCGTCAAGTGATTTGCTGCATGATTGCAGTTTTCAGGTGTTTACTTCACTTGATTTGTTTTCACTGTAATATACTGATACCTGTTTTCTAAGATGTCTGATACAACATAAAGCGTAGTCCACATCGCAGATTATTCAGGCCGACAACCACTCACTTAGGAATATTCACTCTGAATAATGTGTTAAACAACTTACCATAGTTTAATGTAACTCTCAGAACAAAACATAATTGATGTGATATTACATGCTGTCAGTTTATGCAGCGTAAACAGTGTGAGGCCGTGCATGTAAACTTGTTCAAATATTCAGTGCTTCAAACTTTTTCAAATCCAGCTTCTAGGTCTTCCTCAAAAGAACTCATTCTAACAGCATGAGATCTTGTAAACACAATATTTTCGGGTTTACTGATAAACCTGTGCACCCCAAGGACCCCTGGAAATTGAGTAAAGCTAATCAATCAGGTTGGAGGTTGCAGTTTTGAGAATGCCTTTTCCAATTTTGTGTGCACTAGACAGCGTACCAACATATGCGGTTCAAGGATAGTCTGATTCATAAGACTAATAACAGGCCAGAAACTTGAAGACATAAAATGCAAGTGGCTTTTAGTCCATGTTTGTTAGTTTTAAGGTCATCTATAGGCTAAAGTACGCCTAAAAGCTGACAAAGTACAATTCTAGCACATGTGTACACCTTTTTCTTCTTGGAAATCAGACCAAAATAAATTAATGCATTTATCTTGTTTCCAGGGGCATTTATATTTCTGTCCAAGAAAATGGTCTGTTATTACCTGATAATTTCACTTGCATCTGACATGCAATTGCAAGTAGCAAGTAGACTAAATAAATACTATTTAAAAAGTTCCCACTTTAGTTGTCTGTATTTAATAGTAAATATATCAACAAAAGAAATGTTCATGCAGATACTAAACTAATTGTCTATAGTTAGGATGGCAACATAAAACAGTTTAAAATGAAAACATTTTCCACATCAAAGAACCCTACAGTATTTTGACATCAGTCAAGTCAAGTCAAGTCATCTTCATTTATATAGCGCTTTTAACAATATAGATTGTTTCAAAGCAGCTTTACAGTGATAATAGGAAATTACAGTAACAGAGATCGTTTTGGCTTTACAGCAGCTCTAGAATAAAGTTATTGTCCAGCTTAAGTTAGTTTTGATTGATTGATTCACTTCTGTTGCAAAGATCATTGGTTATTAACTTAGGGGCCGCTAACACGACACCGTTCTAACAGAAAACCCTTAACGCGCTCCGGCCCGCTCATCCTCACAAACAGTGCCTGGTGTCTCGAGAACTCACTCCCTGAAATAGATTCTGAAATAGATGAAAAAAAAGTAAAAAAAAAAAAAAAAAAAGGTTTATCTCTGCGCAAACCGACATGCGTGTGTAGTCTATAGGTATACGCGTTTGAATATATATGTGCGCAGGCCTGTAGTCCTTCTTTACAAACCAACCCTCAACAAACTACTTGTCTGGCCTTAAAAATGTATTATAAAGAATTATTTATCGCTTCCGCGTAGCCACGTGAACCGGAATTATCCCGACAACGTTTTATCTGTACAGAGGTAAAGGGAAGAGAAGGAGTGATAGAAGTGGGCAGATGCTAACATGGATAGGTTGTGTTACATGCCCTAATCCTCAAAAACATGAGCAAAACTACTTAAAGAGAAAGTTTGGCCAAAAATTTAAATTCTGTCATAATTTGCAAATCCATAGGATAGTTGTTCATCTTCTGAACACAAATGCAGATTTTTTTTTTTAAAATAAAATCAGAGAGATTTCTGTCCCTCCTTTGAAAGTCCATTCCACCATAACTTTGACACATAATCCATGTTAATTGAGCAGTTTAATCCAAGTCTTCAGATGATGAACATATTTAATTTAGGCTTTTAATCAACACACATACATAAAACACGTCAAATATGGTAAATGGAAGCTCAAACATGCTTGCTTGACACACAAGAACAAACCTCAATGGCTCTTTTCAGAAGACTTCAGAAGTCTGCTCGATTCATATGAATATCCGTTTGCTTACGTTTTATTCTTTTTGAAGCATCAAAGTTTTTCCGAAATCTCAGGTTTTATTAAAAAACTTAAATTGTGTTTCGAAGATGAATGAAAGTCTTGTGGATTTGTAATGACACAAGGGTGAATAAATTATGATGAATAAGTGATGAATAAATGAAAATTTTCATTTTTAGGTGAACTAACCCTTTAAGTTAATATAAAATGTGAATGAGAGCATGAAATCTTTAACATTTCAAGCAGCATTTAATAATAAACTAATTAATACATTTCAGCATTTGATTTTAAGGACAATTTTGGGTCACCACTCCATGTCCAATGGGGAAACAATCTGGGTCCTGCAGCAAAACCAGCTGAGAACCACTGATTTAAAATGATGCTCAAGAAAATGACCTTAGTATTGCATGACAAAGCCTGAACATGAAGTAAGTCTAGTATGCAGTGCACAATACAGATGTTATCTAATAATAACCATTGCTTTGATGTAGCCAAGAGGGGGGGGTGGGGGACTCGTTGGCACACTCTTGTGGAATCAGTATGTGCAAACCACGTTCATATCACACTGTGTGTGTGTGTGTGTGTGTGTGTGTGTGTGTGTTGTAGAGATCAAACTAATGAGAACCTTTGGGACTCATGCTCTCCTTCTTGAGAGAGAAAGAGAGCGTCCCATCCTTTGTACTCCCACTCAATGACACAGACTGACTCATTAATAAACCGCTACCTGATACAAGCATGGTTTAAGGATGCTTACTATGTGTGAATGGATTCTGTAAAAGTGTGTGTGTGTGAGAGAGAGAGATAACTATTAGTCATAGTGTGTGTACATTAAGATACATGGAGTGGTGAGTGTGTATACCTGTGACATAATGGCTCCCACTAATGGCACTTATTATATAGATGAGATATCTTGGGAAATTAGTCTTTTAGTGCCCCTCATTAATACCAATGTATAGTAATCATGCAGTTCTTTCTTTTCTGTACCCCTTCGCTCTTTGTTTTTCTTTATTTTTTCAGCCATGCTCGGTTCCACTTGAGTACATTAATACACACACAAATGTCACCTGTGGGCACATGCAACATAAAGGTAAATTGCAGGCAATTATTCAAAGAGTCAAGGATGTGTATGAAATTTAAATATCAACAAATAATGAAAAATAATTGGAACTTTTATCTGAATCTCTAAAAGATTTGTGACTCATCGTTCTGAATGAAACCTCAGGAGCAGGAAAGACAAAGAGTTGTATCTCTTGAAAGGTATTCATTTTGTTTGTAATGCGACATATAATTGAGGGCATAGATTGGGAAAAATGTCTATTATTTCCTAAAATAATTTAAAATGTAGACTTGTCAGACCCCAGCACACCTTTCTAGTTTGCAGAAAGTCTGTCTCAGATTTACCAATACCTTTTCCCCCCGTTTTCTCATCTGAGGGCTTGAAGATCATACGGCATTTATTTATTTATTTATTTATTTTCTTCTCCTCTGGATTCCTTTCTGTCTGGATTGTGTGATTCTTTTTATAATACAGTGAACTTTAGATGGTGAAATCCTTGAGTTTTAAATAATATTTTGTTGAGAAACAAGGGCTATATGTACAGTTATGTGCAAAAGTGTAATTCCAAGTCTAATTGGATATTCACTGAGGAAAAAAGGCAAATAGAATGTTTTTCTATTCATCAAGAATTGATTGAATTGTGAAAATTTGGATTATTTGCTTTTTTTCTTTAGTGGTTTTGCCACTGAGCACAGATGAATGTGTGTATGTTTGTGTGCTTACACACAAGGCTTGTGCCTCTTAACTCAAGTGTATTGAAGCACTTTTAATCTGTGTCTACCCAGTAGCTGAACCCAGCAGGGCTTAGGTGGGTTTTAAAATACCACTGCCAGAACCCCCTCACAACATTTACACAACATTTTCCAAACAGATGGGTGCTTGGCAGTGGCATAGCTCTGAAGCCAACCTTACCCGCAGGCACAGATGATGCCCACACACCTGGACACACTTGTTGTCCTGCACTCAGGAAGCAGTCATTTCCACGGCAAGCTGTGCCGACAACAAAGCTGCAAACACACACTAACGCCACACAGCAGATGATGCCAGGGGCAGTTCTACTTCTGTTAAATTTTCGCCAGAAATAAAAGTTTTTTTTTTCAATCTGGGTTTAGAATCTCTTGGAAGTGCAGAAGTGAGGACTGTAATCTGCAGCGGGTCGCACTTTTAGCCAAAGAGTGTTTTATTCCAGGCATCATTTGTATTCCGATCTAAATCTGACGCCACAGCCACAGATCAGAGCCGGAACGCTTCTGGTGTTTGGGAGAGGGGTGGAGGGGGGAATGAAAGATGAGAGGGAAGAGAGAAAAAAAAGTCACTGTTTTGTTAACTGAAGCACTTTGTGTTAGTGGCACGCTATAGATGTATCACACCCTGCTATGTGAAATACAAGGTCATACCCCTTCAAAAATGGAAATATGTGCATGTCTGTGTGATTGGGATCCCATGAGGAGTTATCTGAATAGCACCTGCAACATGGCTATTATTGGATCAAGCTTTTAGATAGACCAGACTGACAATCTCTGCTGCACTCCGATTACCTGCTAAACCCGGCCTGGCATAATTTTGTGTGTGCGAACATGTTTTTGTGTGCAGGAGATAAGCTGTTTGTGACCTGTGTGAAGCGCTGGCATTGACCTGACACTTAATCCATTAATGGACTGTTCATACTTTTTTCATTCACTGTTACATGCACTTTCCCTCCGGACGTGAACACATGTATCTGATCTAGCACCCTAACACATACATGCTTAACATCTAGTTTTTCAATGGCTGCTGCCAATATTTAGAAAGCAGTGCGCTCAATAGTTGATTTATTGCTGATTTATTTGTTGTAATTACTTGTTGTAATTAGTATACACTACCATTCAAATGTTTGGGGTTGGTAAGGACTTTTATCCTCACCAAAGCTGCATTTATTTTAACTTAAAATAAATGCATCTTTGGTGAGGATAAAAGTCCTTACCAACATATATATACTAACACTATACAAACTTCGGTGTCACATGATCCTTCAGAAATCATTCTAATATGCTGATTTGTTGCTCAAAAACAAAACAATCCATCCCATTACTGTTTCTGAACTGTTATGAGGTATATGTTTAATTAGATGTTTAATCCTATACCCTCTTTCTTGCCCCTCTCAGGCATTTTAGAGACAAAGAGGCTGGACATTGTCCATACACGAGATCCCATCCCGCAGTCGCTCGGTGGAGTTATATACTATGCAGCCGATCTACCCATATGGTGGCAAGTCCCTCAATACGTCCTCATTGGTGTCAGCGAAATCTTTGCTAGTATTGCAGGTAGGTGGTCCTTTGCAAAACACTTCTGAACACACAAACACATAATGATTTTATAGTGTACAAACTGTATATTCTATCCCCTAACCCTGAACTACCAAGAAAACTTTACCACTAAGAAAACTTACTGCATTTTTATATTTTCCAAAAAAAAGAAGAAAAAAAAAACATCTCTTAGTATGATTTATAAGCTGTTTTTCTCATGGGGACCAAAAACAAGGATTTTGGATATTGCCATCTTTGGATGGACTTTTCACCCCATAACTTAAGGGTATACCTGAGCCACACATACACACAAAGCTCTTACCTTCACAAACAGAGCTTGAAATGTAACAGAGCTAAATTTTTTTGTAGTATTCTTTATTTAATTTAATTATTTTAGAATATTTAACAAGGTTTCTTGCACCAAAAATATGGCACTGAAATTACTGAATGAAATGTTTGCTTCTGTTCTGAGATGTCTAAGACTGCTATATGTAAATGACCATTGTTATAAATAACTAACCTCAAATGTGATCCAGTATGGTTAGGTGCTGAAATATACACTTGGACAGTCAAACTTTAATATGTTCATAATTCTGATGTCAGTATGATTTCTAAATGACTCGTTTTTGCTGCAGTATGTCATACATAAACACAATCGATTTATTAAAATTGATGTTTTCCATGAAGTGGCCCTTTTAACATTTAGTGGTTCATGAGGTGATACTGAGCCTGGAAGGACATTTGAGAGATGATGACCATGATGAGAAACGCCTCGGATTCTGATTGTAGAATAAATTTTTGTAAACATCAATTTTAGATGCATATAATGAATAATTTGTCTAGATAACTTGAAGCTTGATTTAACACAAGTGTGTGTTTTTTTAACACAAGTGTGCTCGGTCTCTTCTGTGCACTGTAGAGTTTTTCGCTAGGATCATTCATCTGTCCTAATGACCATGCTAATCAATGCGTGTCCTTTTAAAAACTGCAGTAAACTTCTCTCTGCCTTGCCTTTGTGTAGTAGCTCTTGTCCGAGCCGTTGCTGAAATTGCTTGCTAAGGAATCCATGGCTGTATCAATCAGGACCGATCGATTGGGGCTTGGCGATACATTATTGCAGTTGCGCAGTTAAAACGGCCAGGGAAAACATCTCGCTCCTGCTGGAATACACTGAGAAAATATCAAGAAAGTCTCTAGCAAGTGGGTTTGAGATTAATGAGAAAATAGATGAAAGGAAACTAAATCCCCTAACACAGCGTTGAAAAAAAAAAAAAAAAAAAACTGTGTGGGAGCGGCTCCTATTACCACCTTCACTGCTGAGATCTACAGTAATTACAGCAATTTCTGTCATGATGAGAATTGTAAGGAAATTCATTTGGATTTCACTTATCAAATCCGGTTTCTTAATGATTCCATAAAGAATTTGTTTTTGTACACATCGTCACTGTCAGGCGGAAACCTACTTTTCAGGAAATGGAAAAACACTTTATTTTTTAAATAATAAAACACTGACTACATTTACATATGCAACAATAGCACGATTATTTCTAATGATCAGAGTAAGGTCTTAATGTTTTCATGACACGAGGAGAAGTCTTCACTCCAGTTTACATGCAATTTTTATTATTCTGAATATTCATTAATAAGTATGATTATACCACACTCAGATAGGCATACAGTATGCATGTTACCGGCCATTGTTTTAATCTACTCACAACAAATTCAAAATACATTGTTATGGACATACTGCATATTATTGGGCGCGGTCATAAACATCGCAATTCTGGGTTTGCCTACTCTGCCGTCACGTTCTTTGTGTCTACTGGATGAAGATACAGAACATAGATTGAGCAGCGAGTTGTTGATATAGCGATCTGGAGAAGAGAAAGCTTCAGAATAATGTCACATTGTTCATTCATGTAGTTGTGTGAACAACAATGCACCCGTTTATGTCTGAGTACATGCACACTTTGGTCAGAGTGGTAATAATGCAATTAAGGTGTCCCTGTTTATTGCGATTAAAATCGGTGTACGCCACGTAGTTTAAAGGGATAGTTCACCCAAAAAATGAAAATTAGCCCATGATTTACTCACCCTGACGCCATCCTAGGTGTATATGACATTCTTCTATCAGAGCCATTTCAAGTACTTTTATCACGGATGGATGCGCTTTGATGGACTTTATATACCCATTGACTTTATATACCCATAGCCAGGACATTTTTTTTATATAACTCCGACTGTATTTGTCTGAAAGAAGAATGCCATATACATCTAGAATGGGTTCAGGGTGAGTAAATCATGGGCTAATTTTCATTTTTGGGTGAACTATCCCTTTAATGCGAATCTGGTTACTACGATTATGAGCTTAATTGCATTAGTTTAATCGAAGTATTGCGTTTACATGAGGTAAACATCCCCAAATCCCCAAATTGCCAAAATACCATTATAATCGCATTATGAGGGTGCATTTAAACGCACTGACTATATCATCAAAGTTGATATTGTGGCTTTATATATGGTCAGACACTTGCATGTGTCATTATATTATTAACATTTTATGAAAATCGAGCTCAAATAGAGTTACAAGGTTTTTAACCAGCGAATGTCAGACATACGTGTTTTGTCCGTCATTAGAACGGCCGCATCTGAAGCAGTAAATGCATCGCATTAAGTTTTCATCAACTTACAGGTTGTTTATTGTAGCTACTGTATGTGGACGCTCAGTTTTTTTCCATCATTTGACAAAAATCTCTTGTTATAAAAGATTAAGTGCTTCTTTGCACTAGCTATTTAAGACGGTATTGGCTATAACTGGACGGCAAATGCAAGACTAAGACTCTCTGCTCCTCCAATACATAAAATAGTGGTACATATAAAGTGTTTTTAATTTACTTGAGTAAAGACAACACTGTACTTATTCAAACAGTTCTTTATTTACCCTTGCTTTGCAAACAAGCAGAGACAGTCTAAAATGCATGCGGCACTTCATTCAAGATTGAGGCGGGGTGAAGTTATGAGGTTTTACTGACAGTTTGAGAATGCAAAGGAGTTACGGTTTAGTCACAAGCTCTTTTAATACTTTTCATTGGTTACATTTGCAAAACCCAAAGTAGTAATAATTGTAATGATTTATGAAAAAAAAGAAAGAAATGAAATATGGAGATATATAGTTTTACTCCAGACCACGACAAAATGAGAAAGGACTAAAACATTGCTAATTATAATAATTATTACAAATAGTTAACTATTTCTGCCCATACTGATGCCATTGAGCCAATGTATAACATTTAAACTGATTCAGTATCATAAAACTTTTTCTAGAGGTTTGCAGATTACAGTTATCCATGGCACTTGTCTTATTTGTGTCCGCTGTCTCATCTCTATATTTACCGCTGGTTATGTGCCTGTCTGTGTCCATAAACATTTTCACACAGGTTAGCAGTGTTCAACTCTCCCCGAACTTACAGCTGCGTTCATTGCAACCCTTCTCTTCCAAGGTCATGTTCAAAAATGCTTGTTTTCCTCTTAGACACACACCACACCGGTAATTTTACACCCATTTCACGCACAGAGTACATCAAAGGCTGCACGTCCCCCCTCTTAGCCGTTATGAAACAACAAGACTAATAAGTACATTTGGCAAAGGCAAGGAAACACTTTCCCTTCATGTCGAATTGTAGAGAACACAGTACTGATTACTAGATTTCTCCTCTACCCCCTTAAAAGAGGTGTTTTAAATCAGATTGTCGCTCATGGCTTTTGGTCCTTCAAATAACTGGATGCTTTTTTTTTTTTTTTTTGTCGGTATGACTACAAGGGCTTTCAAGGGCTTTTAAAAGAAGCTATTAGGGACTGTTCGTTATTTATTTAAGGGGCCACCGGAGGAGTTTTGAGATCTGTTGTCAAAAAAGACATGACCCTCCCTTCGCCAGCAATACATTTTTGGATGACCCTCCAAAATGATTGTGAAAAAAGGCATGACCCTCCCCGATAATTTGTTTGATTAGCATACTTCTGTACTGGTTTGCGCTTGGCAAAGATGTTCAGATAGCCATTGTTTGTTTGTTTTTTAAACCATAAACTCTTGCTTTCTCATCTTACTACTGTAACTATAGACCAAACCTACGATTCGGTTCGTATCACGATTTTTTATTTTAGATTTAAAAAAAAAAAAAAAAAAAAACATGTTTTCGGTGCTGATGCGGTGTGACGGTGTGCATCTAAAAGCTGTCACAAAGAACCGGCAAAAGTAATGATTATTAATAGGCCTATGTCAAATATAGCAAGGAGACATTTTAATTGTTTTTAAAAAACAAGTGTTTTCTGTGTCTACTGCAAAGATGAAGTTGACGGTGCGTCGCGATCTTCTCAGAACGCGCCAGAGAGAAATGCACATTTCATAAGGAGAAAGCAGTCTGTTTTCCTTCGTTTTGAATTGTTCTGCATGTTTAAAAGTAGACATTTCAAGCTTTCTATTTCTCAGGTCTATGAGGCAAGTAGCATACCTTACGCTGAGTTTCGGTTAATTTATGAGACAGGAGTCCAGTTCACTCGCCCGCGCCTCCGTGTCATGATAATCTATTTTCTACTATATTTAGACTACTTCTTATTTATTAAATCCAGATGAAACATTGATTAAAATTAAGATAAAATTAATAACATAACGAAATTCACTTTAAAGAAAGGCTTTGTGCTTTCTGTTTGAGGTCTCTGTGCAATTTTTAAAGTCGCTTCAGAGCAGTCATGTCCGTGCGTAATGGAGAACTGTCACGTTCGTAACATTTTTTTTTTTCACATAAATGCAAACACAAAAATTAAAATAAAAATAATATGAAATTTAATTTTCTGTGGAGGCCGATCTTTATTCATCCGGTGGGTATATATATTTTGGTTTGCACAGTGTAATTTATAGAATTACTAAAAAATATTTTGCCACCTAAAAGTTAAAGATTTGTTTGTGTCACGTCACATGTGTATTTCCCTCATATTAAATATAAAACGCATGTGTAGACTGATATTTTTCTAATGTCTTGACTCCTTTCAGACGTTTCAAATAAATGCATTTTCTGAGAATTTATATTTCAAGTTTTGACTGCAAATGTCACGTCCATTCACTGGAATCGCCCAATTTTAACGAATTTATCCTCAACTAGTTTTTGTGGTGTAGGTTTTATGGTGTATTTTATGTTAACTTAAATAATAGCCTACTAATAGTGATTTAAAGATGTGGTAGCGCTGCGAAGATCGCGAGTCGTCAACTTCATCTGTCTAGCCGACACTGACATAAAAAATAACTGTTTTATTAGTAAACAATTAAAATGTCTCCTGTTATATTGAACATATTTGCCTGTTCCTTACAAAACACTGACAGTGGGGTTTTTGACTGTTTTTTTTTTTTTTTTTTTTTGAGCAGCTGCAGACAAATTATTTCGACACACACACACACACAATATTGATAAACAGGATTTTTTGTTCCTTTTTTAATACAATAAAAATTTCATTTAATTTATTGTTTAATAAAATTAAAAGCCTAATATTTTTAGTTTATTAACAGCAACAACAGCTGTAAAGATGAAGTTGACGATCGCCATCTCCATTTCATAACCAGAGAGTAGCCTATTTCTTTTCGTTTTAAATTGTTAAAAATAGGCTACATTTCAAGCTTTCTTAAGATATATTTCATGTATGTGAGGCATATGCTGAGTTTCGTTAAGTTAGGATGTGATGCGCTTCTGTTTAAGAGCATGCAGTGCAAGTGACCACGCGGGCGCCTCTATGATTGTGTTGTCTGCTATATTTGGTATTTGGCAATTGGTTGATATAAAAAAAAAAATTAAAATTAAGATACAATTTATACAAAACGAAATTCACTTAAAAAAATCGTTTTCTGCAAAATAAAAACTTAATTAAGTGGTCAAAATCATGTCTGACCCGCTCCATGTCTCTCGATACTGCGTATGTGCGGTTCACTTTTCATAATCAACATAGATGAAAAAATAACATTATTATATTTTAACAAAAATGAAACTAAATTAGCTTATTTAATGGTAACAACACAGTAGGCCTACAGACTCTGTATTTGTACAAATTGCTGCACATTCATTTTATTCTGAATTTTGCACACACAAGTTGAAAGGCATTTGTTTGTGCATGCATGTAAAACATATCTGCAACATTTATCAAGTTCACTGATAATTATGCGTGCATTTATTAATTATTATCTTAATGAATAATGTAACAAGGACGAAGCATGTAAACTGTTTGTTTAGAATTTGGATCGATCATCGCAAATAGATCCGAATGAAGAAACGTAAACCATAGGCTATAGAAAATGGGTGGGCCCGGACCTAAATGCCCACCCGGGCCCAATGATAGCGCCGCGGCTGGTGGTAGCCCTACATCTTACACATCGTGGAAACAAAATAAGAATGGAAAGTGCAGTATCGCCCTACAGCGCACATTCTATCAGCAGTTCTGGCGCCTCAGTCCCAATACTGTTAAACTCGACGTACGTTCACATCACATGTTAATGCAGCGGTAGAGTTACACTCACAGGACACTGTGCACTTAAAAAAAGTTCATTATTTGCTCGTGCTTTAAAGCTTTGCAGAGTAAACATTTCTTTGGCATTCTGTTCTGACATGATGCACTTTTTTCTAAGCGCGAACTGAAGCGCACACTGTCAAACAGCGCCAAACTGGATTTGTGTTGGGTCAGACCCATCTGATATCGAAGGGGGGCTGATAACGCAAGATCAACATGGAGCTAAATGAAAAAAAAAATAGCACCAAACAAGCCACTTTGAATTGTTGCTTTTTTAATGAAAAGTTGGGTGACCCTCCCCATAGACTAAAAAAAAGTTGGATGACCCTCCCCTCAACAAAGAATAAAAAGACATGACCCTCCCCTATTTTCCTCCGGTGGCCCCTTCCATAAATACCGAACGGTCCCTTAGCTTCAGAAAGCTTAGCTTAGCTTTTTTTTTTTTTTTCTAGATCTAATTATTTCAAAATGTATTCATTAGGTCTGTTAAGTAACAGATACTTTGACCCTTTTATGGCAAGGCAAGGTAATTTCAGATTGTATAATGTCATGTGGTGCGACTTTCCTAAAACGTAATATATAATTCATAGTATTTGTTTAAAAAAATGTTGGGAAAATTATTATTTTTTAAATAATTATTCAGATTTAATGCTGGGAACTCAGAAATGAGGTGTGTTGGATTCAAATGCAGTATCTTTAATAGTCAAATAACAAAAGTACAAGAAACTGTTTTTGACAAGCTCTGACCATTGTTAATGTAAGGTTGCTTTAAAGTATTCTAATGTTTCTCTACATCTAAGGTGGTGACACTTTTAGTGCAGTGTTTGCATGATGGTAATTTGGTGTTCATTGATGGTTGTGTTGCAGTGCCAATATTAATATATTATTAATTTTAATATAGTGTTCATTTAATGGTTCATTTAACACTGACAACTGCAATGTTGTCAGTGTTAATGTAGTTTCTTTTATGAAATTCTAGACCAGCAAAACAATTTTACACCATTCCAGAAAGAAAACTTGTCTTATAGTTTTTGTTACACCAAATTATATTTTTGTAATAATAGCATTTAAATTTATCTTAAAAGTTGTAAAAAAGTTTTCCGAAACCACATGAAACCAGCATAATTTTAAGAACTTAGAACATAAACTAGATTTTTCAAAGATTGTTCTTTTTATTTTTGTGGACGTTATTTTGTTTTTTGTCATTGAGCCGGTTGTCAATCCCAAACACTGATGTAATGTATGTATCCTAAATTAAATCCCTGTCTGTAACCCCAAAGGATACTTCTCCCCTTTGAGACACTAGTCCTTAGAAAAAAATGTCCCTCAATGTGCACATCTCTTGAATATGATTTGAACAGGAACAAAAAAGCAGCATTTTACCCTCTTTTTGTTAACACACCAGCCCATTCCAAAAAGTAACAAGAGACATCTTTTGTTTTCCCTTTCTCTTTTTTCTACTTTCTTGTGGGGATAGTGGCTGTCCCTAACAGTTAACATCTTCATTTTATTTTTTTATCTGCGGACCTGAAAAAATTGAAAGAAAAAAGGCTCAGCGCCGATGGAATAATATGTCCATGGTGGACGTAGCGGCCCCTGATTGAATTTCCAGCAGAATGGGGAGATGGGGAAGGCTAAGTGTAATCTTCCGCTGCTCCATCACATCTCCAGGGGTTAGAGTATTGTGGAAAGCTATAAGACCCTATCTGCAAAGGTGCTTTTTTAAATCTGAAGAGAGCCATCAAGCTATGAAAATCAATACAAGAGGCAGCCCGCCGCTTCCTGATCACAGACAGCTGTGAAATGATAGAGAAATTGGAGAGGTGCGAAGACTGCATCAAAAATATTAAGATTAAAGATGCTGAATAGCATGTCACCCACTGAAATGAAGATAAATTTAGCTTTTCTCATTTTCTTGAATAACCCTTTTACATTTGAACATGATTGGGAAGATGGCCAAGGCCAGCGATGGTTTGATGCAGTGGAAATCATTCTACGAACATCTGTAAAATTGCACGATGTAGTTGTGCATATGATTGTTCCATGTACATTTTGGGAATGTACCTTGAAAGAAAATGTAATGTGCTCTGCTCTGAGATGTATGCTAACATGCTAATTCTGAAGACTATCCATAAGCTCAGCTGCAGGACATTTATCCATCAGTTATGAAACAACATCTTGGCTGTATTTTGGTGGGACTCCTCAATTCCTTGGGGCAACCAGACTAAGATTTAATGTGACCGCAGCAGCAGTTAAACACAGGTTTGTGCCTGATAACGTCATGTCTGTGCGGCGGTATGCCGACACACTTTCGTAGTCAACTCTCTCCATCTCACCCCAGGTCTCCAGTGTCCTAGCCCTCCCATGAAATGCAAATGCCTCCTGATAGCATGGAGGACTCTTAAAATAAAGCCTCAACGCTCCATCCCTACCCCTGGGGAACCTCCAGGAAATTGGATGACAAGAAATGTGACAAATGTCTCTGGAAAGTTCCCTCCTCTGGCCCTATTCTGTTTGAATAAATCCGTTTTAATGGACTCCACTGCCAGCTCGCTTTGTCATGGGCTGTCAGATGACAGCGGAAGCTGAGTTGATTCTGATTTCTCACATTGTTGTAGACGAACACTTGCAGTTACACACATGCACCACCTGCGGGAGATGAACTCCAGTTGAGGGGACAGACTTTTCAGACTCTTTTTTTTTTTTTTTTTTTTTTTCCTGGGAATTTTTATTATATATTGTTCTCTCCGAAAAATGTTAAAGGCTAATGTTCTTTCCGAGAAAGAAAAATTGCCCACTGCCTGACTCTGCAAGGGGAGAAATAAAACTAGAATATTTCAAGTTAAACTTCTTTTCTTTTTTGAATAATTCAGCTTTGAAGTTAGAAAAGGTCAGGATTTATATATTTTTTTTTCTTCTTGCATGATATTGTGGATGGTCGTGTCATTAGACTCTAGTTGCCATGCTCATGACATTGAGGCACCTTATGGATTACCTCTTAAACTTTGTAGCCCAAGAATAGTTGCCCACTGAAGCTAAGCAGGGTTGAGTCTGGTCAGTACCTGGATGGGAGACCTCCTAAGAAAACTAGGTTGCTGACTATATGGTTCCTAATGCCCCAGTATAGGGATGAGGACACTATACTGTAACAAGCACCGTCCTTCGGATGAGATGTTAAAATGAGGCCATGACTCTCAAAATCACTTTCCCTCCACCAACTTGTCGTCATCCCACGCCCAACACCCTGGCGATACCGGTTTGTGGTTCGTCCCTCCTCAGACCACTGTAAATTCTCACCACTGCTGACCGGGAGCAACCCACAAGCCTGGCCGTTTCAGAGATACTCAGACCCAGTCACCTTGCCATAACAATTTGGCCCTTGTCAAATTTGCTCCAATCTTTATTTCTGCCCATTAAGAACTGATTTTTTGCTTACCATCTAATTTACCCAGATCTTAATATGTGGCCTTAGTGGATTATCATCAGTATTTGCTTCACCTGTAACTGGGCATAATGTTTTGGGTCATCAGTGTGTGTATACTGTATATACAGAACTTTCCCCTCCCATCAACACTTTTATGGGATTGCAGTTTTATGCAAATTTGCCGTTAAGTAATAATGTACTGTAAATCAAACCATTTTAGGAAAAAAAAGAAGCTCATAACATTTTTCGTAGTCTTGATTGATTTTGAACAGTTACTGTTGTTTTAAGTGTTTCTTGAGCCCAGGGCTTCTCAAACATTTGATTGCTGTCTGACAACAGCCTCCATGGCACAAACAGCACTTAGAAAAGGTCAACCATGCCTGCAGACAGCTATAAACACTGTAATAGAGCAGCCGCATTCCTTCATCTCCCTCTCTTACACTTCTTTTCTCTCTCTGCCCCTCCTGCCTCCATGCCTCCTAATGTGCATTTGTTTCAGAGCAGCGAGAGCGTGGGATTGTGGGATGGGAATAGATGATCTCTTTTGCTCCGTTTTGTGGAATCCCTCCCTTTTCTTTTAGCTGTTTTACCCCTGTGCTCTCTCTCTCTTACTATCCGTCCATCTATCAGAGAAGATTCATGGCCTAACCAGGCTCAGTAAACGAGTCTGACAGTTGTGCCTACAAGCCATAATTTTAAAAATGACAAGTTTGAGGCGCCATGAAATTATCAATGTCAGCCAGCAGGCAGCCACCACTCAGGTTTAAAAAGAGATTTGATCTTCTCTTTCTCTTCTTCTGCGTCCTTTCTACATCTCCTGACTTTCCTGAACTACTTCATCTTTTCTTTCCACCTCTCAGCATCCTCCATATACTGCTTTTCTTTTTTACCTCTCTCTTTTTTTTCTTGGTGTCTTTCTGTAAATATTTAGGGATGTGTGCTGATTTTGGCAGTTGAGTAGGTGTTTCTGAGTCATTCTGCTGCCAGACCTTCATCAGTGCTACAGATGTATGGACACACACTCACCTCCAGATATGTTTTAGCAATTTAATCTAAATTTTTGGCTGATGCATCTAAAAAGGCTTTCTTGTCTGCTTTGATGATGGATGTTAGCAATGTACGGATGCCATTTTAAAGTCTAATGCAGGAATAAATGATAAATTAATTAATTAATTCAAATGTAAATAAATAACAAACTGACAAATAAATAGAGGCATAGGCTATAAAATCTATTTTAAAATAGACATGTAAAACTAATTTATTTCAAAAAGCATTTTTAAATATAGAAATAAAAGGTTTTATTAGGTAATAAAAAAGGTACTATACAAATTAAAAGGCGCATTTTTAAAAATGAGTTAATAAAAAAAAAAAACATTTACAGTATGCCTTTCTTTATCCAGTGTAAATAATGCATTTAAAATGTATTTTTTTCTTACATTTTAACTATACATTTTTAAACATGGATGAAATAAACATGAAATAAAAAGTATATATGTATATATATATATATATATATATATATATATATATATATATATATATATATATATATATTAGGGATGTGCAAAGCAGCCGGTATTTGTATCTGTATTTGTATTTGTTGAGGGGGGAAAAGTATTTGTATTTGTATTTGTATTCGAGTAAAATTCTAAATAGGTGTAAAAATCCATTTCTTTGCGTTACACTTCTAATTTACGTTATAGTGTAAGTATTCTTTAATTATAATAATTATGGATATGCAATATTGGTTGATGTTTTTCCTTAAATCCAGCAATGAACATGTAACAACGAATGCCATTAAAAAATAATAATAACATAACAGCCATTACCTACGTTAACGTTACTCTGTCAACAGCCTTGTCTAAATTACCGAGCTAACAGAGCTACTAGTGTTGTCACGGTACCAATACCAGTGAAAATCCACGGTTCTCGGTACCAATTTCGGTACCAAAGCTTAATTTAGATTAAGTTTACATATATTAAAGTGTATCGTTTACAAAGATGGAAACTGTAGTATTAAAAACACTTTACAATAAGATTCCATTTGTTAGATAACATTAGATAAAATGACCTAACAATAAACAATAGTTAGGCCTATATAGGCTACTGTCGCAATTATTCTCCTTGGGGTTAATTTAAAAATACATTTTTTAAATAAAAAGTTAACATTATTTATGTTAACATTATTTAATGCACAATGAATGAAGTGAACAAACATGACCAATCAAGTGTTTGTATTAAATAACATTCAAAACATTAATTAATGTTGTAAAAATATATTGTTCACTCAATGTGTTGATGTTAGACAACGCATTAAGTAATGTTAATGAATGGTATCTTATTGTAGTGTTACCAAACTATACAGGAGATAAAACGTGTTTTATTTGACTTGACTGTACTTTTATTTAATCCAAAACTGCATTCATATTTCATTTTAAAAGGGCTTTTTAAACCTGCTAAGAGTTATCCAGCCAAGAATAAGCCGAACTGCTTTTCTGACGGACTGATATTAATAACATAATGACGGCTTTTTATTTCATTTCTCATCTCCATAAATATAAAGCTAATGCAAGGGGTAGAAATCAATGAATTCTTTGCTGATACTTCCTCGTCATCATGGAGAGCGCAGTTCGCACTATGAGTTCGCACCGCTTTCCCCTTTCCACTTTCCACAAGCGCTTGCTCTCTCGTGGCGTCTGTTGTTGCTATGCAACCGCGCCGCTCATTTGAAATCTGCACGCGCAAAAAACGCGCTATGTGAACGGCCCCGTATGACAACGTGACATTAGCCTAATCCAAAATATTTCCATATGTGGCTCTTTCCTCCTTTCTTATCAACAAGTGGATTTACAGCCACCACATCAGCAGCACCGCCGGTCAGGAAACGCAGCTTTTTGAAATAAAGTTTTTCTTGTTCTCGAATACAAATATTTTTAAAGTATTTGTTCGAAATAAGTATTCGTAAAAAACACATTATTTGTGCCTTTCCGAATACCGTATTCGGGTTCGGCTCCACCCCTAATATATATATATACACACATATATATATATATATATATATATACACACACACACCAAGTTGTCATGAAACTATAGATGGCGCAGGCTGATGTATCGTTAATGGGACAATCCGATTGGTTCCTGTCACATCTGCAGCCAATGAGCTTTCTGATCAACATTTAAATAGCTGATTATCGTTTACCATTGCAGTTTGCAGCACGCTTTCAGATTTCCTCTGAAACACTCCACCTTCCCCAGCTCCACCTTTATAGATCTGCTATGGTTCATTTTTATATGCCATTTTTTGCAGAATCAGTATGTTCTACATTTTCACAGCAGTGTGTCTGGGAATGTATTGACAGCATCAAGTTCCTGTACTTGCTCTGCAGCAGCAGTAGCTGCAGTAATCTACAACAACAGCAATAATCAATAGCAGCAGCTGCTGCCAAGACCAAATACATTAAGATTGTCATATCTATTACCATGCTAAGAAATCTTCAGAGAGTTGGTATATGTGTGTGTATATATGTATGTATATATATATATGTATGTATCATATATCAGTGCTGACAAAATGAATGTGTTAACACATGCAATTAATTGTTTGTTTAACACTTTAAAAAATATTGAAGCAATTAACGCAGCATCTATTTTTTTCTTTCATCCTTTGGCTGCGCTACAGTATATGATTACGCTATTATTTATTCAAGCGCTATTAAACCACTCAAACGTGACGAGACAAAAACTAACTAAAATCTTCACTGGCATGCTGTCTGTGGAGCGGCTCTCTGTGAACAAACACCCGAAACTCACACAGAAAGCCGCTTCAGACATCACGGCAGCACCCCATTGAGTTCTCTTTCATGGTTTTTTTTTTCATGGACAAAAGCACACAAAATTATGCCAAAATTCCTGTTTGTCGAGTATCCTCATAAGCACAATCTTAAAAGTGTTAAATGAACACAAAGATTTGTGAGAAAATAGGATGTGTCAGGTCTTAAAGTGACAGCAGTCTAATAAACTTACTGCTGTCTGTAATTAATGTTAATCAAAGAACAAAAGACAAAGAGAAAATCACTCCCTACTCTTGACTGAATAACGTTTGTAGCTTTGATAAGGATTCATCTATATTTAATTCAAAATGTATGCAGTGAAGATTGCAAAGTGTTTGATAACTTTATTCAGTTTTAGTATATTTCCTATCTGTTAGACCTACCTGAAAATCGGTTACATGGGACAAAAACAACGAAAACAATAACTTTTTTGGTGCATTTTAGCTGGGCAGGTAAAAATCTGAACTGTCCCGACTGGAAAAAAAACCTTTGTGTTGAACCCTGATAAATAAAAGACACAGCTAAATTTTGACATTTATTGCAACGGTCTTGTGAAGATTGTTATGGAATGCCTGTAATGGAGACATCAGTATTGGTATCAGTGATACTGGCCTTCATTCATAGTGCTTAGTAAAAAGATGCCATTAAACAAATATTTAAAATTTACTGTCTTTGTTGTTTCTACATTATTTTGGAGATTAAATGTGAAAGTATTACAACATATAAATATATATTAAAAACTTTAATGTTATGTGTGATTAATCATGATTAATTACAGATTCTTTTTTTATCGATTACAGCACTATATATATATGACAACTCTTTGAAGATGTTTAGTATGGTAATGGACATGATAATGTTAATATCTTTTTTTATCAAACCATTTATTGTTAAATTCTTTTTTATTTTTAAGTAGAACATGCACATATATTTCAGCCTCTTTTAATGCAAACACTCCTCATTTCTATGCAAATAAGGCTCATTAAGATCACGTCTTATTCACAAAAGTCAGAACTCTTTGGCTGCAAGTTGATATAACAGTATAGAAAGTGTATGAGAATAAACAGCAATTCATTCTTAGTGAATTCCCATGTGTCTTTGTCTGTGAGCACTTGTATCTACATGCAGCGAGCCTGTAACAAATGAAACTGCTGTTGCACGTCATTTTTCAACCATGATCTTTTTCACAAGACTATGTTTTTTCTGTGTATGTGGACATGTAGAGTGCCTTGGATACTTTTGAGGTTCTGATCATGCATTCGAAGCAAACTTCAGACTTTCATCATTGGTTTCTGCATCTTCTTGTGTTTGTAGGTCTGGAGTTCGCCTACTCCGCAGCCCCGCGCTCCATGCAGAGCGCTATAATGGGCCTGTTCTTCTTCTTCTCCGGCATCGGCTCGTTTGTGGGATCTGGACTTCTTGCTATCGTCTCTCTCAAAGCCATCGGCTGGATGTCCTCGCATAAAGACTTTGGTAAGACTTGTGTGAGTGTGTTAGAATGTAGAACAAGATACGTGAATAGCACTGCATAAGGTCTGGGATGAAACAGATGTAGCTTGCCTAGCTTTTGATAAGTGTGTCTGTTGGAATAAGTGTGTGCATGAATATAAATGTGAGTGTGTGTGGGTCAGGCTTTGCCTGCATTGAGGAGACCATATGTTCTTATAATGATCGTAAAACCTAAAATTAGCTACAGTGGGGACCTGTGAGGAAAAGGGCTTGATAAGCATACTTAATTATGACTTAATGAAAATGTAAAGGTTTGTGAAAAGGTCCGAGGGTACAGAAAATTTATTTAGCTCAGTATAAACTCAATTGAACTCAATATTAAAGGGATAGTTCACCCAAAAATGAAAATTAGCCCATGATTAATCACACTAAAGCCATTCTAGGTGGATATGGCATTCTTCTTTCAGACGAATACAATCAGAGTTATATAAAAAAATGTCCTGGCTCTTCCAAGCTTTATAATGGCAGTGAATGGCTGTATGTCTTTGGAAGTCCATCAAAGCGCATCTATTCATGATTAAAGGGCTAAGGTGGGTTTATAAAGGCCTTCTGAAGTGAAGCGTAAGAAAAATATCCATATTTAAAACTATCGACTAAAATAACTAGCTTCCGGCAGATGGTTGTACACACCGATTTACGCCAAAAGAGTAACCCTTGAACTTGACGGACAACGTAATGACGGCAATTGACGCCTCTCGCGGTTCAAACAAACAGTACTGGGCAACCGCGTTCGTCATTACGTTGTCCGTCAAGTTCAAGTGTTACTCTTTTGGCGTAAATCGATGCGTACGGCCATCTGCCGGAAGCTAGTTATTTTAGTCGATATAGTTTGAAATATGGATATTTTTCTGACACGAACGCATCGCTTCACTTCAGCAGGCCTTTATTAACCCCCCAGAGCCGCGTGGAGCACTTTTATCATGAATAGATGCGCTTTGATGGACTTCCAAAGACATACAGCCATTCACTGCCATTATAAAGCTTGGAAGAGCCAAGACATTTTTAATATAACTCTGATTGTATTCGTCTGAAAGAAGAATGTCATATACACCTGGGATGGATTCAGGGTGAGTTAATCATGGGCTAATTTTCATTTTAGGGTGGTCTATCCCTTTAAGTCCTATTTTAACAGCTTGCATTTTTAAGAAACACAGCTTTTATGCAATTATCACATGTAAGCTGATTGATGTAAAATATCCTGAAAATCAATGACTTTTATGTTCCATCTTGATGAATGAAATCAATGATGAAAGATGGTCCCTGATCAGCATTCTGTGTAAATGCGATTTATTGTAATTATGTCAAGGGGAAGAAAGGTCGTACCTTTCAGCTCACGGTTGTGTCAGAGATGAAGTGACGAGGTGAGCACATGTGCTTGATGGATGATGTGTGTTTTATGAGTGCGTGTCCACGTACCAAGGCTTGAGCGTAGTCATTAGTAATCAGCTGAACCCAAGAGGTGATTTCCCATTTGCCCACTGTTTATGTGTGTGTGTGTGTTTGTTTATTTGTGTATCATGCAAAAAAACCAAAAGCTTAGTATTTTGTTGTTTTTTTTAATGATTGATGACACATATTATGAAGAATCAGATACAGAGTATCAGCATACAGATTTTTATTTTTTATTTTACATTTATTTCTGCTTCCGTCTGTTTAGAAAGTGATCCTAAACTAGTTCACACAGCGGTTATTCTTATATATACAGTGACATATACATTATTAACTGAAAATATTCAAAATATTTCACACAGATTTTCATTATTAAAAATTCAATAATCCATATTCACCTTTCAGATTTCACTTCCAAAATGTTCATTCTGTTTAAAAATACAATATATAATATTCGACTGGGATATTATCAACCGGGAACGGCAGCAATATCAGTAGATTAGTGGATAGTAGTTCATTCAACAAGCCTTTTTGTTTCAAAAAATATTTTTTTTGGTTTTGTTTCATTATTTTATTTCCATGAAATCAAAATGGACCCATAATTTTTTTTTATTATTATTGTCCCTAGTATTGATGTGCATGAATCGTCAATACATGCTGCTATTTTGTATATATATTTTTTTCATAATCTTTCATCAAAATGTAATATTATAGTACCTCTGAAAGGTGAAAAAGAAATCTCAAACCAATAACCACCCACTTTTCAGCATCCAAATAAATCAAGTCCTGTCCTACATTTTCCACTGAATAGTCTGTCACTCATAAATGTCACATTATGTTATGCTACATGCTGTTTTCTGTTGTCTTGGCAAATTTGAGTAAAGTAAACTCTTGAAGTGGAGAAAGAAAGCCGTACCTGAGTGCCGGGTCTGGTATTATGAATGTGCATGCTAATTGATGGTCATGTCAGGCTTACACCAGAATCGGTTTGTAAATCTGTCACAGTGAGGACGATGAATGGCACAAAGGAGACAGTAGATGGATGTGATTTCCATCGCAATGACAGTTCAATGGTCCAGATGCACTCCCACCCATTCTGTGTATCTGAGGCAAATGAACAATTTACCCACAAACTACTTCTGCACCCATTAATACAGCACACCCAGACAGGTGTGAGGCATTTCTGCTAATGGCAGCAGTGAGAGTGCATGTACTTCAAATCTGTCCCTCTTTGCTCTTTTTGTTTGGCAAGCATCACTGGGATATTAGAGTGGGCCTTAATATGAATTATATGACACATTGCTATTTTTTTCTTTTTCTTTCATGCGACATTTAGTGATTGGACAGGAAACGATGAGAAGTGGAAGAAACAGAAATGACTGTGAAAGAACAGTCAGACTCAAACCTGCAATGTCCATATGAGTGTCACATGCTATAATATGAATAAAATGCTGCATTCATGCCATTTCAGAATTACCGTAATTTCGAGATGACAACATGTGACGTTCTACTCTGAGCTGTACTCTGGACTGGGAATTATGCATTTGTATGGCAAGTTGGAGCTCTCAGAAAATTCCCACTGCACAAGTTGTAATCACGACCTTTTGGAAGTACTTTGACTCGGCGCAGTAAAAAGTCACGCCTGATCCTCTTTCCACTATTGACAGAAGTGAGAGGAAGAGGATCAGGCGTGACTTTTTACTGCGCCGAGTCGAAGTACTTCCAAAAGTGCTATTACGCCATACATTATAGTTATCCTTTTTAACCCGCTTAGAAAAGCGCCACGTTTTATTTTGCGTCACCATACTTGGTCGTATAACTACTCGTGTAACTGTTTTTAAATAGGGAAAACGTTGATGTGTTTGGTCACTTCTAAATTCATTGCTGCTATACCATTGAATATACTGGGGTAAGCTAAGTGCTTTCAAAGTGTCACCGCGCGCTAGAGCGATTAAGTGCACGCACTGAGATGAGAGAGGTATGTATCACCTCGTCTTAGTTAAGGGAATAACATAGTTTAATATGAAAAAACGGTGGAGTATCCCTTTAAGATCCAGTCACTGTTCTCCACCGGAGCTGCTCCCCCCAGTCAAAAAGCTGATACTGCTGTTTAAACAACATGCTGTGTTGATTGTCCAAAGTATGTGAAATATGAGGCACGCGATTGGGTTTCTTTTGCTAAAGCATCTACCCAAAACATTCTAACACCACATTGTTTCAAACTTTACAAGTTTACCACTGCAATATTGGGTTAACACAGCTCTGGGACTAACACTGGAGCAGGGTTTCATAACCCCGGGTACAAAAGAAGTTTGATAGTCACCTCGTTTAGCCAGCATGTGTTACTGTAGCTGCTAGACTCCAACATAGTCAAATTCTTTCTATCTGCTCTCTCTTCCCCAAACAGAAGAAGAAAAGACTCCTGCAGACTATCACACACTTGTGAAATCTGAATTAGATGCCCAGGATGACTTTGTGTCTGAACAACAGGAGAAGATCAGTCCGGGTTTCATGTTGTTGTTTTTTTTTTTTTTTTTTTTTTTTTGGCCAGCAGCATAATGTTATTCTTTATCTCTGCTGGTTACTCCATTACTGTTCTCTCTCCCTGTTTCCTGTGGTGTTGGACTCTGCAGGAAATGAAGAGAGAGAGGGAATTATGCAGCGTTGAGTAGAGAACTTTCAAAGTATGTACACACAGACGCCATCCAAGCCTGTGGCGTGCCTGTGGATGCATATACAGACTCCAACTTTTATGGGATCGGACGCCCAGGTATTAATCACTAGCTGCAGGGCCAGATTACCCAGCATTCAGCTCTGTAACACACTCTCTAGCACTTATTTTCACAAATTTGAGCTTCTTCCCAGAATACCATTTAACAGATCAAACCTACCTCTCAGGTTGCATGCGAGGGTAAGTTCAGCATGCTTTCTTACTTAAAATCCTACAACACTTGATGATAACCTTTGTAAAAGTGGAGGCAGTCGGCCTACAGGGCTATTGGCTACCGCTCACACAACGTTACTGGATCTCTTATCGTGCTGATCACCAGAGAGCTTCCATGGTCCCCATAGGCTAGCAGGTGTGAATCTGCAGCTCGTCGGACATCCATGCTTATCTTTTGCTGCATTTGGCATGGTAAAGGAAAGGCACTCCACTTTATTTTTTAAATCTTGTTTTTTTAATGCCTCACAACTTGTGTGCTGCTTTCTTTGAGTGTCTCGCACCATGTTTTAAAATTTGAAGTTGAAATAACTTTTTAAAAACACATCTCAAGACCCTTCAGTTCTTTCCCATTCTGTTGTTCTCCTTCTGTAAAATTCCCTGAAAAAAAAAAAAAAAAAAATAAATCTGATTGGGGTCAAGTGAATCTGAAACCAGCATAGCAATAGAGGGCTTCCTAAAGATCAATGAATCAACTAGCCATTGATGTAAACCATCATTCATTTTAATAAAGACATTTTTCCAAATCAGTCTCTTCCCAAATAGTCCTAAGTTTTGCATAGGCAAACACTACTCGTTTTCTTTTTCTTCAGAAATGTAAAATGTAGTTACTTATAGACCATTTGGGAGCAGACGTCACCGTTATGTCACTGCAGTTGCAAGTGACAAGTGGAGGAAAACGGGTGGGATCCATGGAGTAAGAGAAATAAATGTGTTGTTGTGCCTTAGGATGTCAGAATTGGAATGTAAAAAAAAAGAGATGGTCTTCATTTTTACAGAATACCGGCACTGAAGGCGACCTCTTAAGCTAAACTCAGAAGTTTATGGTTGCAAGCTATTAAATGGATTGACTGGACTGATGAAACCTGTGATTATTAGTCTACTTAATGCATGAATTTGATGTATGCTACAGATCTACATAATATTCACATACAGTTCATAGGGGGCATAATGTAAAGGATTTTCAATTCTTTAGCTATTTTCTTTGTCATGTCTGACAACTGAATATGCTGGAGTTTATTTTTGGAGGAGCGAGGAGGATTTTTCTAGCCTGGTAATACCAAACTCTGCTACTTCGCTTTGCTTCGTAGACAGAGTCTGGCATGGCATAATTGAAAAGCGTTTTCTTTCTCGCGGGGGGGCGCTTGTCTGAAGTTTAAAATCATTGGTTACCCGTAAGCCAATCACATAACGTTTGGTTATGGCGTGTGTTATGCGCATGCTCAGCCGCATCTAACTTCCACTGTAAACACATGTATGATGCGAAAACAAAACCATCGAGCGAAATACCGGAGTGAACATGGCTGTGAACGACTTTTGCAGATTATGTGAAGTAAATCTACGCATCCACGGTACAATC
The DNA here is from genome assembly GCF_963993115.1 of Abramis brama. Lineage (NCBI taxonomy): Eukaryota > Metazoa > Chordata > Actinopteri > Cypriniformes > Leuciscidae > Abramis > Abramis brama. The sequence goes on from NC_139978.1 coordinate 14,650,387, forward strand.
AGCGTCTACGTCACGGCTCTCAGCCCGCCCTCTGTTCGTTGATTGGCCGGCTGTTTTCAGGCCGGAGGAAAACGGAAAGCTCTGACGCTGTCTCAGACTGAGTACAGAAGCGAAATGAAATTGAGCAGAAGTACGAAGTCTGACGTAGTCAGGCTAGGATTTTTCTTGAAACCCTCCCAAACAACATGTGGGGATGTAGGGGTAGTTTGATAAAACTTTTTTTTGGCTTTCTGACCCCCAAGACTCAAGTAATCTCTGCAATTCTCCATCTGTGATCCTTGTAGAGTCTTTGGCCACTCAAACTTTCCTCCTCACCGTGCATTAAGACAATATAGACACACGTCCTCTTCCTGGCAGATTTGTAACATCTTTAGTTGATTATAACTTCTTAATTATTGCCCTGATGGTCAAAATGGGGATTTTCAATTCTTTAGCTATTTTCTTACAGCCACTTTCTATTTTGTGATGCTCAACAATCTTTTGATGCACATCAGAACTATATTCTTTGGTTTTACTCATTGTGATGGATGATTAAGGGAATTTGGCCTTTGTGTATTCGTCATATTTAAACTCCTGTGAAACAAGTAGTCATAGCTAGACAATTTCATGTTCCTAGTCACCCTGGTGTGCTAATAAAGGTAAATATTAATGGGAATACACTTCAGAGATATTTTATTCGTAAAAAATTCTAGGGGTGCCAATAATTGTGACCGACGTGTTTTGGAGAAAAACATTTATTTCATAATGTGATTTCCTCCCCACTTTCAATTATTTTACTTCAATGAAATGTTCGATTTTTGCTCTTTTTTTAAAATGAAAGATCAATTTTACAGCCATTTTTGATCATATTTACCAGGGGTGCCATTAATTCTGACCACCACTGTATAATTGTGGGAATAAAAACACAATTGTATAAATTGAATAAAAAGGGCAGAATATCGAGTTTATATCACGCAATTGTGATTTTTTTTTTTTTTCTTCTCTTTGTTCCCAAATTTTCAAATCTAACACTTTTCCCAAATAGTCCCAAGCTTTGCAAAGGCAAACCCTACAACACTATTCATTTTCCTTTTCTTATTTTTTTTTTTTAAATCTTATTAATGCAAATGTGTGTGTTTTTGTCAAAATAACGATGAGCTTCATTCTCGTAGTGTTTAATTTGACAACAGAAATGTCGACTGAGATTTTGCTCTACATGTAGAGAAAGAAGTTACTTCTGGACGAGATGTCGTGTTGTAGATGTGCCCTTTTCAACAATCTTTTATAGCAAAACTTTTGCTTCATTTCCTAGAAGTTTTATTACTTTTTTCCAACCTATGATGCAGGCTTTGATAAGTATTTTCAAAGACATTTTCCCCTCATCCTTTATTTTATCTGCAGGACTGCAGGTGTCACCAGGCACAGCTTTGCCTCTCGGTATTGGTAAAATGAATTCTTTCAAATCTTTTCTCTGGACACCCAGGAAGCTCCTCCATTTTTCTTTTTTTTTCCCATGAGGTGAACCTCGATGTGCGAGGCTGTCTGATCTCAGGTCAGCTTAAAAACATGCAAAGAACCAAAGGGCTCTCAGACATGACCCTCTCTTCCTGGTCTTGAATCTGTATCTGCCACTTTCAGAAATGTCAATGTTTTAATCGAGGCCAAGAGTCTCAGGGAAAGAGAAGGTGTGTTCGCTGAATATGACAAAAGGAAAGAAAGGTGTCTTTCAAAGGAGTGCGTACGAAGGAATATGAGTGAGAACAAGGAGATGATAGTGAAACAAGTTTGTGTCAGCTTTATTCTGTACTTTGACCTCGAGTCAGTTAATATATACACTACCGTTCAAAGGTTTGGGGTTGGTAGGATTTTTTAATGTTTTTGAAAGAAGTCTTTTGAAGTCTTACCAAGGCCGAGTTTATTTAATCAAAAATACAGTAAAAATGTAGATGTTGATTTAAAATAACTAAAAACCCGACAAACTGTCTTTTGACATCTGTCGCCGTATGTAAATTGGCAAAAATGTGTCTTATAATTACACTATCAACGTTCAGAACAGTTGTGCTGCTTAATATTTGTGGAAACCATGATATTTTTTGATGAATAGAAAGATCAAAATAACAGCATTTATTTGAAATAGAAAACTTGCTGACACTTTTGATCAATATGATGCAACTTTGCTTATATTATAGTATTCATGTTACCATTTGACTTGTTGTATGACAAATCCATTTTGTTTGCTTGCATAATGCAGGTACCATTTATTCATTGCTCCCAGAGATCCCCAGAGACAAGAGAGCCATAACATATTAACATCTCTGTGTTTGCAGACTCTGACAAATGGCATTGAACTCTGTGTGCTGACTGTGTGTAATCTCCTGTAGAAAAGCCGTCAAGGCATCGGGACGAGTAGCACTGAAATATTGTTGATCTGACCTCAGTCTGTCTCTCTGTGTAATCTGTTCTCGTCAGAGACACATACTTATCAAAGAGGATGGACTTAAAGGATTAGTTCACTTCAAAATGAAAATTCTGTCATCATTTACTCATCCTCAAGTTGTTTCAAACGTATATGAATTTCTTTCTTCTGCTGAACACATAAGAAGACATTTTGAAGAATGTTGGTAACCAAACAGTTGATGGACCCCATTGACTTCCATAGTATTATTTTTTTTTTCTACTATGTAAGTCAATGTTGTCCCTCAACTGTCTGGTTACCGACATTCTTATTCCGTGTATAGCATACAAAATATATTCCTTTGTGTATAGCAGAAGAAAGACATTCATATAGGTTTGAAACAACTTGAGGGTGAGTAAATGACAACAGAATTTTCATTTTGAAGTGAACTATTCCTTTAAAAAATAAACTGCCATCACAAGAATAAATTACATTTTAAATTATAATAATATTTTACAATATTATTGTTTTAGCGTATTTTTGATCAAATAATTGCAGCATTGGTGAGAATAAGAGACTTCAATTGAATGAGTAAATGAACCTATTGCAATTCTATTAGAAGTTATTTCAATGTTACAAAAGTGATGCATTGAATAGGTTTTGCATACAAAACAGCCAATCGATAGAAACTGAAATTAGTAAACAGGATCTTGTTGTCTTTTTCTTCTCCAGTGTCTCCTTCCATGATTCCACATAAATAAATCAAGCTTCACTTTTTCAATCTCTAAATTTCTCTCTCAGGCTGCCAAACATTTATGGGGCCGGTTAATGTCTTTTATGGGCAGCTCTTGTTTTGTCTTTTGTGGACGTAATTGGAAACTCTGCAAGTGTTTGGCAGCCTGTTGTGTCTCTAATGAGGAGTGTGTGGTCAGCAAACGCATTGAGAAATTAATTAAGACAAATCACAACAAAACTAACTAGGCAATTCCGTCACTGTACTTCCAAAAAAAAAAAAAAGACCTTATCGACTTATGAGTGTGTTTGCTTTGCACAATATCCTTTGATTTATGATCTGCGTTGTATGATCTGTGTGCACAAAAATTGGCACATGAACATTCTACCTGACATTTCCTTTTGTTTTCCTCATAAGGAAGTAAGACATGCAGTTTGAGTTTAGAATAAAATAAGGGAGAGTGATGACAGAATATATATTTTAGGGTGAGCTGTCCTTTTAAATACTAGAAGAGTTAAAACCCACTAAAAGTTTTTAAAACTAAAACGTCTAAAAGTTAAAATCGCAATTTCTCTTCTAATGACTCTTTATTTCCTTTCTTTCTTCCTTTCTCTAACCTTGCCTTTACTACGTTAATTAAACCAATATCTGTCCCCTCAGTCTGCTGTGTAGCAATGTGTTTGGAGGGTTTTATTGATCAGCAGACACACTTCCTCCTCGAAGTTTGTGGCTGCCTTGCTGAGCACATTGTTTTACCTCTGCAGTATGTGTTATTCAGCAGGAGCGAGGAAGCACGGCAAACACTTTCTGAACTCTCAGGTCAAGCGCAGCGCAAGTCTGTCTGTGTGCTGGCCAATCTCTGTTGGACAATAAGAAGTAATAGTGTTTTGAGTGGAAGAGCTTTCTGTCTAAGAGAGAAACAGAGCATTGAGGGACAAATTAGTGGAAATGGATGGTTAAAAGTATGGATTTAGGTTGAGGTGTGTAATTTATTTTCCTATGTGGTTGTTAATCGATTGTATGTGCTTTTGTTGAAGCCATCAGGCTGCATTATTTCAGATGACTTTTAAATAACTGTGTTTAACACAATTATTTTCTACATCAATAGAAATTTCCTTCAATTAAAGAATCACAAATTGGGCCAAAATAATTGTTTAATCCCCTCCCTCTCCTACTGCAAATGATGGAATACACACACACACACACACACACACACACACACACACACACACACACACACACACACACGTACATGTATGTGTATGTGTGTGTATTTTTGTACAGGTTTGGTTATACTTGTGCACTGTCAGAAAACAAGGTACTGTGCAGGTACAATGTTGTTCCTAGGGGTACAAAATATATAACTGTACCTTTAAAGGTCCACAATAGGTCCTTAGGGTACAATTATGTAGCAAAAATGGCTACAACGGTTTAGGTTTAGATGTGAACCGGTTTAGGCTTTTGAATTATTTTATTTTTTTTACACTTTAGCTCCAACTAGAATAAAGTATGGCTGTTTTTATTTATTAATATATTTCAGTTCATGATAACATCAAGACACCACCATATTAAGTTGTTTTAAATGTTACAAATATATTTTGTGGGCATGGGCTACATAAGATTATATGTATGAATATAGTCTATACATCACCATCTCTTCAGCCTATCCTGTCTGTAAAATACGACAAATGTTATTTCCAAACATGTTAATGAATTTATTAAATATTTTTAATAATTGTTAATTTTTGTTGTAATGTAGGCCTAGTATTATTTTTTTTATATAAGTGTCCTTTTTTATATAATTTTATCTAGTGTTTTGCAAATGTTTCTCTGATGGGTATGTATAGGTATCCCTATCCCTATATTATATTGGGTTAGCAATAGAAAATATCATTAACCTGATATTAATCAATGGAAATCTATGCAATGTCCCCACTTATATAGTGAAACATGTGTGTGTGTGTGTAGTTTACAAAAATATAATCAATGTCTTTTAAATCAGTAGTTTTATATTTCTCCATCATTTTCAATTCTTATTGTCAATTATGTCATTCGAATTCTTCATGGAATTGTAGTTCTTTCCCTCATTAAAGTTAAGTACAGTCTTGAACTTTTGACTTTTAGTAGGATTTTCAAATACTTTTTTGCTTCAAATCAAAGTTTTTAATGTTGCGAATCACCTTGTAGCTGGTTGATTTGGTTCATGGGTTATAACTCCTTAACAAAGACTTTTTAAAAATCCCTATGGGAAAAAATGAATGGGAATAATACTTCTGTCGCACTCTATGGCTAAAACAAAGGGAGTGTTGGAAATACCTGTTTGGAAGCAGTCATCGTTTTTTCAGGTCCATCAAATTTGTTTCCGTGCAGAATGAACATTTGTGGCAGTTGGGTTTACTCACTGATAAAACATATTTTCTCATGACTATATACATCTGATAGTTAAGCATAATCGGAGTAAGATTTCCATAGTTTACATATCTGCTCTCCTTTCTTTTATTTCCTATTCCTTTATTGTGCATCTGTCTCTCTCTTACTTTGACTCCTCCTCTGATCTCCCTCCTTCTTCCACTCTTTTAAAATGGATATAAGGTCTCAGATGATTAATTTGAAAGACTGGTTCCTGGTGCCACACTCTTAGTGTTATGTTGGCCAGATTCATTCCCTTACATCCCCCTTTACTCCTCCATCTTTAATTCTTCTGCTTCACCAATTACCCCTGATAAGCCCTCACATGTGACAGGTGTACCCTTTTGAAGCGCACATGATAAATACCAATATTTGTTAAATGAACACAAAGAGGATCATGTAAGTCATACGGGATGACATGCCAAGGAAAGGTTAATAAAACCGTTACATGATGGACTGCAGAGGGCCCGCAGCAAGACAAATACAGTTGCCGGCCCTCATAGAGTGAGACTTCCAGGTGCCTGCTGTTATCTTGGTGTAGCTGCCATATAAGACTGAATGTGCAATGTAACGTGAAATGAGGGCATGTAGACCTTAACGCTGGAGAGCAAATGATACAACTGAGTTGGGGCTACAGCATAGAAAATGGAAAATGGAAAATTCATGACCACCAGTCCAAGTTTTGGATATGCACACTCAAACTATTATTCTAAGTCAACAGACAATATAATAAAATAAATGGAAAAATGGGATTAATGCACCAAAAATGTATTATTTAATAAAATAATTAACTGATACAGCTGTTAGGACTGTTACCCACTCACGTACCTCCTGATCAAATAACTCCAATTCTTTTCCAATTACATTAGCTTCCTGTTTGATATCGTATCCATTACAAAATGTTGAGCTCACCAACAAAGCTCTACATAATTTGGCTCCTCTTTATTTTTAAGATATTCTTCAATTGTATACTCCATGTTCTTTGACATAATCTTTGCAGAATTATTGACGGTTCCAAATTTCAAATTGAGTTCATTCGGTGGTAGGGCCGGTGTTAAACCCGCCAATAGCGCGCCAGGTGGATAAGCCAGTTTGTGATTGGTCCCCGCAGGTAACTGAAGCAGGATAGAAAAATTTACAAGTTTCCAACCTGAGCTGCAGGGCGAAATCAAATCGTCGGTAGATCGGGCTGGGTTTACCCAGTCTACCTTTTAGCTGTTCAGCGCCAAAATAATGGAATTCTTTACCATTGCACATTTGCCAGCTGGATTCTATTTCCTTTTTTAAAGCTCAGATTAAAACTTGTATGTTTAGAATAGCTTTTTTTGACATTACACATTTGACATAGTGAAAAGTGATTGATTTGATCTGTATGTCTGTGTTTTTGCATAGCTTTGTATTTTACTGACATGCTTTTATGCTGTATGGAGTCCTTGAGTGCCTTGAAAGGCACCTATAAATTAAAGGTAGTGTTATTATTATTTCTTACTGATACACCACAGCAAAATATATAAATAACTGGCTTAAAACTATTTTTGGGGGGTGAAAATTCTAACATGACTAAGACTTTTTTCACGCTACTATGTATATGTATATAGCCTCTTAAGTCCGTCTAAAGTTTTTGTTTAATATTAACATTTTTATCAGGTTCCTATGTATAGGTTTCTACCCAAGTACCGGCATTTCTGAATGGGCTGAGGCTGGGATTTAGTGAGTTTGAAGTGAAAGTATTTGATGAACGTATACTATGTGCGGAGAGAATTCACTCAATATTATTATCTAATTTTTAACAGAGGTGGCTTTTAGAGGCTTTTGCATCGGAGGTCTTCATATATATTTGTATATAAATAATAATAATAATAAATTTAAAAAATATATATATATATATAATAATATACATATACATATATATATATATATATATATATATATACATACATACATACATACATACATACATACATACATACACATAGACATAGATATAGATATAGATATATATATATATACATACATACATACATACATACATACATACATACATACACATAGACATAGATATAGATATAGATATATATATATATATATATATATATATATGAAGACCTCTGATGCAAAAGCCTCTAAAATCATCTCTATATATAAATATCTAAATATATAATCTATCTATCTATCTATCTATATATCTATCTATCTATTATATATATATATATATATATATATATATATATATATATATATATATATATATATATATATATATATATATATATTTTATATATATATTTTATATATATATATATATTTTATATATATATATATATATATATATATACCGGCACCTCCACATTCTGCCAAGTGCTGCTGTTAAATCATGTCATCTCCCAGAAGCATAGGAAGAACAGGCGTGTCACCCGCCAACGCACAGCACTGTGGATGGAGTGGGGGGTGCACTCAAAATATCACAATAGACCTTATTCAGTAGCAGCATGACAGGTTTGAAAGCAAGGCTGTGAGGGAGACTTACCGTGTTTTCAATGGCATCTGCTGTAGAAAAAAAGAAGAAAAAAAAAGAAAAAACCTGTATAAAGCTCCTACCTAGATATTTTATAATTTTCCACGGCTCATGTTGTCTGAAATTTTTGTCTACTGAAATTTCTTGGAAAGATGTTTTTGCTGTGTTTTGTCAGCAGAATAATCCAAAAACATATTAAATAACAGTACAACTCCCTGAAGAGATGCATGTCTATCTCGCTTTCATTCCCGTTTAAAAATCTAAGATGGCGCTGCTGCGAATAAGGTCTATAGCAATCAGTATTTTACTCTTCTTATTTCCATGAGTTGGGGTAGCCTCTGGTCTGAATGGGGACCATTTGAGGGTATTGATTGTTGGTTTGCTCTTAGCTGTTCTCTGGCATGTGGGTATTGTAAATGCAGCGTTTTTCACAGACAGGGGCATTTGTTTTTCCTTGCTTGAGGGCAGTAAGATCCCGAGCTCTATTGTTCTCTCAGTCAAACTGTCAACCTGCTTGTAACACTTGCTGTCATTGGGGAGTACCTGCTGTTACAGAGTATATTAAAGCAGCAAAGAAATTGATCAAGAGGTTGTTGTAGCCATAACATGGCTTGCCACTTTTTTGATTGAGACAGTGAAGAGGAAGGGGATTGAGACAGGAATGGGATAGGGTCTGGTTGGATCCTAACATCCCAACAAATTATGCACTCAGTGTCTTGCAGTTTTCCAATTTAGTAGTGCAAAGTGATCGAAATGACCACCCTAGTGAATCTCTGAACAGCTGACAGGACACTCTACCTCAAACCTGCACATTTTGGATGTCTACCTCATCTAACACATTCAACTCATCAGCTCATTACTAGAGATTACAAGACTTGAATTGAGTGCGTTCAATGAGGAAGACATGCAAAATGTGCAGTGGTGGGGTGTCCCCAGGACAGGTTTGAGAAGCACTGCTCTATGGCAAGGGTGCAGGAGAGACCATACCATATGGTTACACTACTCAAGAACTAGCTTGAGTTGAAGGGATGGGATGTCTGAGAGCATCTGAAATCTTTCAACCCTTCCTCTATACTTGATTAATCAAATGTTGTCTTCGGGATCTTCATTCGCGCATGTTTAGAATAGCAATGCATTGCATCTCCATACTGTTATGAATCAGTGTTTTCATATCTTGAAGTGACTCATCTCAAGTAGTTCTTATCTTCTGCTAGTAATATTCTTCGAGGCCGTGGATAATTATATCTAATGGAGTTGCTCACGATGTTCCTCAAGGGTCAGCTAGCCTTTTTCATCTCTTTCCTTCAGTTGGTTGCTACGAAAAGATGCTTTATCTTGTTTGCATCTAATGATATCTTCAAACTAAAGTAGAATCCTCTGTAAAGTGTAATACCTTGTTTAATTAATGACCCTATTTCAGCAAGATGTGTGCATGTGAATACATCTATTTAAATGGTAATGAATTCTTACGCATATACGTTTTTAGTCATTGTAAAATAGGTAATGCTAAGCAGCAGTGCTACAGGGCCCTGCTTTGGCCGCTCTGAAAGCTGACAGCCCCTTCGCAGAACTACTTATTAAGAGTTTCTCTTTGATGGTCCTTAACCCCGGAGGTTTGACCACCTCTTCTGAACAGATCTGAAGTGTTAAGCAGCTTTTTCATCAGCTCAGAGAGCGAGAGAGAGGCTCAGACTTATGATTCATAATACAGGAAACATTTCCGAACCGATTTTGTGTACAGAATTTAGCATAAGTAGAGGGTTGAATTTAATACTACGCACAGTCATCATCCAGGACTATAATGGCCCCGAGCAGTCAGAGGCTTAAACAACAGGAGAGTTAGTTTAGGGCCGAGGACTCTGAGTCTGTAATTCCAGCCGAACCCAAGCGAGTGTGCTTCGCTTAAGCTCCCAAGATGGTGAATTATAGGCTCTTCCTTCATCCTGTGAAGATGTGGCTTTTTGTTTATGGTTCCCCTGTAAGTATTGATGTAAACCCTCTGTCTGCCCTCAAGCATTTTATTGAGAGGGGAAATGAAGGAGAGATTGGATGGAGAAGGAATGCTTGTTTAGGTTTTGCTTGAATAAACCAGAGTCAGATGGGTTTGCAGGTTGCAATGGATGCGTACAAGCAGTGCGGACCGACATGCTATCAGTTAAAGCTCTTTGCCGCTGTAGGGTAGTATGAAGGGAGCAGATTGCCTGTTCGCTCTGTTGCTTTCGGGGATCCAACAAGCACAAACATATGCTTTTTGCTTTATATTGACATATGAATGCAGCTTGTCACAGATGTTCAGTTTCTCTTCATCTACTTGTACACATGCCTTTATAATTGATCAGCAATCTCTCCTCTGATCAAGTGAGCTAAGGAAGGATGTTAAGTAGTATCAGTTAAAGAAAACAAATGCAATATTCTTTATTTTAAATGATAACAATACATTACGATATCCTTTATGATAAGTAATGGGTGTAATGCATTGCTACATAATTAATTAATGTGATTTTGTATTTGTATTTTTGATATTTTTTAACTGTCTCCCTGTAATTACTTTGGATAGTTCAAGAATAATTTATGCAGTTATATATTGTTTATTTAAAAGAATTAAAAGAACAGTTTAATGTCTATCCTTGTATTGTTCAACTGGCCGAGGTTGATATGGGATTTAGAATGTAATTAGTAATAAATAAAGCAATACTTTTTAGAGAGAGTAATTACCCTTTATGTCTGTGTGTGGGTTTTGCAAAAATCTAACCAATGAAAAGTAATAAAAAGAGCTTGTAACTCCATTGGATCCTCAGACTCTCTGTACAACCTCATAACTCCACCAACCTTTATTGTGAATGAAGTGCCGCACACATTTTGGGCCGTCTCTGCTTGTTTGCAATGTAAAGGTAAATAAAGAACTGGTTCTTTGAATAAGTACAGCATTTTCTTTACTCAAGAAACACTAATATATATATATATATATATATATATATATATATATAAGGCTAATGTTTTATGTATTTGACGAGCGGAGTGTCTTAGTCTTGCATTTGTCATCGAGTTAAGCCAAAACTGTCTTAAAAAAGCCTGTGCAAAGCACTTCATCTTTAATAACATGGGATTTTGCCCAAATGACAGAAAAAAAACTGAGCGTCGACATAGCTACAGTAAACTTTATAACCTGTAAGTTGATGAAAACATGCGAAGAACTGCCTCAGACACAGCTGTTCTTCTGACGGACAAAACACTCACTGGTCAAAAACCTTGTAACTCCATTTGAGCTTGATTTTGGTAAAATTTGAATGACACATGAAAGTGTCTGACCAAAGCAGCATTTTTGGAGATTTCCGCCTGACAGGAACTATGGTTTTTATTTTTATTACACGGCTCTGTGGAATACTTGATTCTGATTGGTCAATAGCACCATCCAGCGGCATGTTATTCCCAAATAACAACCGCTCAAAACAGATAACGCAGACTCATCCGGGTTACTGAAGTCAGCAGCGCTATACGCTTGCTAGGAACGCTTTTTTCTTTGTGGAAGTTTTGCGTTTGTTGGGCTAATAAAATATTAAAACTCAGTCGAATCAATATTTTGTGTACAGTTATTTTTAATTATGCCATCCAATATCGTGGCCTCGCTCTCTCTTGTTTCATACAAACGCTGCTGCCATTTTGTGACTATTGTTTTGTACACTGTTGGATTAAGAGATACAAACAGGTACGATTTTAAATAACCACCCTGTCGGGGGTTATTTTGAGAGAACCACCGGCTGGATGTACATTATCCCTTACATTGCAATTATCATCATGATAAAAATATATATAAAATCTTGCCTTGATTTGCCTTTGTGTTGTTTTGTTTGTTATTTTATAAAAAGAGAGAGAGAGACTCAATTGTTTATTGATCAAATGAGAATCATTGATCGTTTCAACCGGTATACAGAGGTAGAGAGATCTCTGTGCTCCAAAGAGTGTCTGTGCTTGTTAGACTACTGAAATTTTGGTCTTGTGAAATTCACATCAAAGTGAGTTATTGTTTTTTACGCATCCCTTTTTCTCACCTTTTCTTCTCTCTGTAGGCAACATCAACGGGTGCACACTGAATTACTACTTCTTCCTCCTGGCCGCCATTCAGGGAGTCACACTCCTGGTCTTCCTCATTGTGTCTGTGAAGTATGACAAGCAGAAGCCCAGAGCAGGGAACCACAGGCAGTCTCTGGCCAACTCATGACCCTCTTCATCATCAGCCAAACTCTCACCTTCACCATTCCTCAACCACCAACCATGTGACAAACTTTAAGCCTCTTAGTATTTGGAAAATGAGGTAGGATTTAAAATGTTTGAATCCCCCTGTGTTTCCTAGAACTGGCCATTCTGTTGCCACCTTTGACACTTGAGACAATTTGAAAGAAAACAAAACACTTACGCAATAATTAACTAAAATATTGTGTATGAAATGGTTGAAAATGAGGATTGTTCACTCCATCAGCGAACTGGATTATGAAATGCTTGTTTGTTGTAGTGTGTCGTTTGAACAACACTTATTCACAATTTGGGATTTTTGTTGTTTTGACTGCCAACGATATTACTGAATTCATTTATAAATTGAAGGTGGTTTTTAAATTGTAAAATTTACGATGGGTTGTATTACTAATTGCCAGTTTGAATTTAATATTTATTGAACCTTTTTTTTTTTTTTTGTGGTTTATGCTCAAAAAGGTAAGACTGTTCCTGTTCAATCTCTCTGTGGTACTTAATTATTATTATTTTTTTTACGATAAACATTTTTTAGGCACAATTTGTACTGTATGGTGTATCTTTGGTCACTTTATTCATTTTAAATGATTAATACATACAGTACAAATTGGCTGTATTTTGAGATACTGTTAATAATAATCGGCTGATGTGAAAGTGTTTGGCTACTCCTACAGTATCAAATGTGTAGCCACTGAATCACAAGGAACCCATATAGTTATTGTTTGAACATCAGTGTGAAGTAGTTGATAAAAGTTGCATTGCAAAAGACTTGAACCTTTTTTTTTTTTACATAAATAATCAAATGCATAATTGTGTCCTTAACAATGTGATTACATTTGTAACTTTGGTACTAAACCTGTGGCATTACAAGCTTTTCTTACTTTTAGATATTTTATCAGGCATTAGTTTTCCATTAGCTTGTTTTTAATCATTTTAATTACAAGTTGTAAAGCCAGACACTTCATCACTCATGTAATATGAGTGTATTATCTGAGAAATTATGAATTTGCACAAAGAGTGCTAATATCATGACGCATGCACCTTTACAGCAAGAATATCTCTGCAAATGCAAATGAATAGTGTTTCGTTTGGAAACACCCACATCTTGTTTGAAATGATTCATGAACTTTTTAAGATTGCATACGTTTTTTGATGAACAACAAACCTCAAGCTCAGATTGTCGACAAAATGAGGTTATGTTGTGAAATCACTTTGCACTAATCTCAAGCAAAAATCACATTTATAATTGAGGATTTAGAACCATTAATTTTACATGCAGGCTTATGATACATCCTTGTATACCTCAAATGCATACATATCATCATGCTGTGTAGAGGGAGTCTTGCTTGATGTCATTTTTATGCACATTTTGCTGCAGTTTTTGCCAACTAAACTAAGTCTGCTGTCTTCGCTATGACCACAAGCTACGAAATACAACACTCCCATTATGCTTCTATGCTGGTGCTTTTTATGCGTTATCATAAACAGGTAGTTCTATGAAATATGAGTTGCACTTTTACAGCAGTTACTCCTCGTGCCTTCAATGACAAAAGTTGCTCCACATGACTGTTGCAACTGATGCAATTTTTTTAATCTCATCCTTACACTTTTACATTAGGTAGTTCAAAACAAGAGTGATCAAAATCCTCTTAAATGTGTTTTGACAGACAGTATTAACAGTAGAGCCGTTTGAATCTGAGATCAATTTGATGAAAAGGGCATCATTCATTTTAAATAGGCATAAATAAATACTGTTTTAAAGCTTTTTAAATATGTAAAACGATTCTGTTTTCCCCAAAGAGTCTAAGATCATGCAATGCAAATTTTTCATTTGTGCAGTGAAATTGTGATTTTTTTTTTCATGCTTTTGTTTAAAATTCTTTCTGTTGTTGTTGTTGTTGTTCAATAAAATGCATCTGACCTATAGTGTTTGTGTGTCTGTGAGAGAGCCGTTTGAAAACGAGTCGCCCGTTTATTACAGCTTTCATTTTCCAAGCTCGTATGCAAACCTTGTGATCTTTCACATTCAATTGCATTTGTCTGATTTCATCAGACGAGCGTGAAATCAGAACATCATCACTCTTCACCCAAGCATATCTAGAATGACGAGTCGTTTCCTAAGACTGTGACCGCCAGCGAGCTGTTTGAACTCCACTGCTCTTTTTCTTCCTCTCAGTCTGAGTCAGACTGTTGACACAGCCTATATATTTCTACCGCCTCCATGTTTTTTTTACAGTGTTGTACTCTATTAAAAAGCTGAAGAGCTGAAGGCGTAAGCACAGTATATCAACAATGGATGCTTCATGTGACTCTGGAAGGTCAGTGTTCCTAAATATGACCCCTCTTGTCTTGTAAGAGAGAAAGATGTCTCAAAACAGAATTGCCTATGTGCCTTATCTTGAAAATATCTAATATCTCTTAATACACCATTCAACATGGCAAGTCTTATATATAAATATATATGTATAGATGGATATACAGTAGAGAGGGATTGTGATTGTTAGCATGTTTGACCTGTGCTTACATCCACACAGTACTTCTGGCATGGCTGACTGCGTTTCACATTTGATCTGAGACATTGACCTCACAGATATTATGTTCTTATGTGTGCACATGCCTGTGAACCATAAAGCTGCTCTGTGGGATATTGTAAATGTGAGTATTGTGCATGTACCAGAAGGTGAGAGGTCAAGAGACAGTGTAATATCAGCAGGGCATGAACAAACATGACCTGACTTTCTGCTGCTGTACAGGTGTGTGTGTGTGGACAGGACATAAACAGGATTTTCTAATTGATCCTAAATCAGTCTTTATACTTGAATTTATGGGAAATATGATTACCATATTAATAGAATAACTACAATCCAACGGTTGGCAGCAAACTAGCTAGCCCCTACTGAGTGAGAGAGTAATTTCGGCTAATTTTGCAAACCTGTTACTCATTCTGGCATATTTATATCAGCAGCTCTGCCATAAGAGAAAGTGTGCTGGTCAACTTCACATGTGCCTTGATAATCAGTCACATTATAGCCTTAATTGCTGTCAGTGTTGTCAAGCAGTCAATCACGGTGCTGTCTTATTTGGAATGCTGCGCCCTCCGGAGGTCGCCTTTGTCTGTGGCTTTTCATTTCTGCTTCATTTCAGAAAAGTAACCATTGCATTCCAAAGTAAGAAAGAAATTACAATAATTTAATGTTTACAAGGAATAACAGTAGGCTACATTTTATAATGGTTACTTTCCTGAACTGAGACAACCTCAGTGACGTATGCGGCTGTGACCTCTGAAAGGAACACTCCACCGTTTTTTCATATTAAAGTCCACATGAAATCAAAATTGATCATATTTACTTTGTTTGCCTAAATTGATCGTTTTGTGGTGAACAATTCATCCATGCAAGTCAATCCACACAAAAAAAATTTTTGGCTTCGTAATCTTTAATCAAAATCTGAAAATGCCCCTCCCCTCTGCATTGGAGGACCTTCCCTGATGACGTAGGTTTGAGGACTTGGGTTGGGAAACGCTTAACCACTCCCCTCAAACCGTTAGTCTGCTATGAGCAGAGATGGAGAGGAGGAGCGCTGGAGTAAAACCCTGCCCTCTGTTCAATATTCCTTTTCACTGGGAAATACGTCACAACACTGGAGAAAAGTCGTTTGCAACTTCCGGTTCACGCGGACTTTAAACTATGTAATTCCCTTAAAGGTGCCATAGAATGTGAAATTGAATTTATCTTGGCATAGTTAAATAACAAGAGTTCAGTACATGGACATGACATACAGTGAGTCTCAAACACCATAGTTTTCTCTTTCTTATTTAAATCTCGTTTTTGAAAAACACCCCTGAAAAACGGGCGAATCTCCACATAACACCAACTGTGACGAAACCGATGGGATCATTAATATGTACGCCTCTAAAAATTTGCATATGCCAGCCCATGCTCAGTGCCAGGCGAAACTGCACAGCCGAATCATCAGAAGTTCTGCAGGTGAAGAAACAAGCAGGAGGAGGATCATAGGGAAAATGGCAGATCTATCTATAATCTATCTATCTATAATCGGATACCGCTACAGTTTAATTCGAAGTTGTTTAGTTGCTCTGCCCATTTCACCACGGACTGTTACAACAATATCAAGCAGCCAGGCTTCTCTCGGCGTCTCAAACGGACGAAGGGGGCAATTTCAACTAACGTTATATTCCCGCAAGCGGCAAGTAGGGATTTTATTAACGATAATTTACATTGTGTTATCTAGATACAGCGCGATATTGTTTTTTCCTCGAGAGACATCATGGCTTGCAAACGAGCGAACGAAGCATGGCAGTTGCTCAGTGTTTGGTTGTAGGCCTACAAATGAACACAAAAATATTTTTTTGCTCCTACATCCGAGCCTCTGGAGAACCAGTGGGTTATGTGAATTTCTGATGTGTAATTGTTCAAATTCAGACAGATAATCTTTCTTTCAAAGTCGTTCAACACTGTTTATGCATCAGTATATCGCGTTGCAGTGATAAGATCTTCATTCACGCGATCAACAGGCTGTCATCTGCTCAGTGCTCATCACTGAAACCTTTTATGTGATGGGAATAGATCTAAATACTTTAAAAAAAAACTTCTCATGATTCGTTAATCCCGATAGCTGTAATAGTAAAAACATATAAAAGCTGTAATAGTAAAAGTTTTCCAGATAGCTCTACATGTAATGCCAGATATTTCATATGCAAGCATGTCAGCCAATCACAGCAGTGGGCAACAACACTGAAGTCTCACAGCAGACACGCCCCTTCAAACAGAGTGTTCAAATCAATGGATGAAATCAGGCTAGGAAATATGCCTTTTATTTCTAAATTATAACAAATTTTGATCTAAAAAACATACTAACATTATAAGGGCACCCCAGGAAACATTATAAAATAATAAAATAATCCATTCTATCGTTTTTTTAATAATATTCAAAAAGCCTAAACACTCTCAATAATCAAGCCATTTGAATTTTCTGAGCAATATGACATCATATTGCTCATGCTCCTCCCACGACCACTGACATACTGTCCTGTATTATCATATTTCTGCCCTCAGCCAGTTGTATTCTGTCCACCAAGGCAGCACTTTACTTGTCTTGTGTGGACACCCCCCATGGAAGAGAGGGGTGGGGTGAGCAGTTGCTCATTATCATTTAAAGAGACATGCACTGAAATGGGTCGTTGTGAATAGAGCTGTTTTTGAGGAGGTAAAAAGCGTGTTGTTTTACACAATCATTGAGGAATTTTAACCAAAGTGTGTTAAAAACTTTACATCAAGACCCTAAAGAATCATACCAACTTGTGGAAAATGGGCATTCAATGACCCCTTTAATGGCAAACATGTTGAGGATGGCAGTAGGCGTACTGTCAAAGTGAAAAGCTCTACTCATATCCATGTGTTGCTGTTTTTTGTTGTTGTTGTTGTTGTTTTTTGCTAACCTGGAAACTCGCTTTAAAAGGGTCTTTGTTTGTATTTTATACAAAAGATTGGTCGAGCGGCGTTCCAAAAGTACTGATACATTGTTCAACCGTAGTTCAATCAATTCAGCTGTTTGTTTCTCTTCGCCTGTCTTGAGTTTTTTAGTGACTCTACAACAGGGTTCCTCAAACTTGGTCCTGGAGGGCCACTGTCCTGCACAGTTTAGCTCCAACCCTGATCAAACACACCTAGATGTGAGTTTCTAGTGATCCTGAAGACATTGATTAGCTTGCTCAGGTGTGTTTGATCAGTGTTCGAGCTAAACTCTGCAGGACAGCGGCCCTCCAGGACCGAGTTTGAGAAACCCTGCTCTACAAGTTACATCGATATGCCAGTAGGTGGCGTGGCAACACGTGACAGTTTTTTGTGTGTCATTGACTCCTTCGGTTCATTCAGGAACTTCAGCAGTCCTCCTGACTGTTTGGCTCGGAGACTCTAAGGTTCAGCTGTGGCTTTGGAGCTATATTTGTGTAAGTTACTGAATATTAACTTCTTTTTACTGAATGTATTCTATTTTCTTCCTAAAGCCGTGCCTTACTTGTAATTAGAGTGGTGGTAGCATATGTGACTTTCCCCAGCCTTTTCTTTTTCAGTTACACCCCCACCAAACGCATTAGGGGCACTAGGACTCAATGGGCTCAGGGGAGATGCGAAAGACGTCACTTTACCTTTGTCGCTATTGGACAGTGTTACTTTAGAAAAACTAGTTATTTGTACACGTTTTAATGTCACATTTTGTAATATTTACGCTGTTTTTATTTATTTTCTCATCCATTTTTTGAGGAGGCACTGCCCATGATGCAACTTCATCATTACACATGTGTAATATATATATATATATAAGATGCTATCCTATCAATATGGGCCAACATTTCTAAAGAATGCTTTCAGCACCTTGTTGAATCAATGCCACATAGAATTAAGGCAGTTCTGAAGGCGAAAGGGGGTCAAACAGTATTAGTATGGTGTTCCTAATAATCCTTTAGGTGAGTGTGTATATATATATATATATATATATATATATATATATATATATATTAAATACATGACATACAAGTTTCAATTTAAATGATATTTAAGTACAATTTAGTTACCCTAATGCTTGTCAGTAAATGAGGCAGTTTTAACCCTATTTCAGACAACAGTAGTTAGTTATGATATTTAATATCTCCTTAAGTCCTACTTAAGTGGGTCAAAAAAGCACTCAAGTTCAACCAATTGTATTTAATATAAATGTAAATTACAACACATTACTTGCACTTAAGTGTATTCTTTTTAATTATATTATTTTCGAAATAAGTATGCTTTTTCACAAGCATGATCACACTTTTTAACTGAGATGATTGATTATATATCTGAACTTGTCTTACACCACTTTACATTTTACTAAAATAAGTTTGTTTGGTTTGAATGATAAAGCAATGAGATGGTTCTCCTCAATTTTGAAATAAATCTGACTTTACACATCCATTAAAATTCACATTGATACACCAGAGAAGTAAACAGTTTGAATAAATGTATAGTTCACCAAATCATGATGTCATCATTTACTCAACCTCATGTCATTTCAAACTGGTATACATTATTTATTTATTTGATTTTTTTCTGCGAAACAATGACATTTTGAAGAATGTTGGTAATCAAAAACAGGGATTAAAACTTAAGAATTTTAAAGTCAGTCCTGAACCTCACAAAATGTTGTTCATATATTTGATCAGAGTTCAGCACATACCATCAGTGGATTAAAATGATTTATGCTGCCAGATGGTATAGTTACAGCATCAACCAGCAGGGACTAACATGATGACCATGCTAACCAAGCAGACCTTTGACCTTTCACATGTGACTGATGATCCTGAGCTCAACATATTCAGCCTGCACCTACTGAGAGGCTGACAGATGTACAAGACATGCCTAAGAAGAAAAAGGCAGTAAAGGCAGTAATGGAGAGCAGGATTTTGTTACAAGTCATGCTGAAATGAAATGTTCCCCCCTGCTGATGATGCTAGAAAACGAGCAGACGTGATTATAAAAGATGTGTTAATTACAGCCAGAGATCCATCCATCATTCTCCCTCTCTGTGCCATAGATTATTCCTCCCCTAGTCAGCTCAGCTTGAAGTGCCCTTCACAGATCACAGGCTGCACCTCCGTTCACAATACCCCTGTGCAACACGCTCCCCGTATATATCCACCTCGCGCTTATAGAGACGCATTCAAATTTAATGGCAGGGAGACTGAACAAAAATAGAGAAAAATAAAACGTAATTTGTCAGGATACTAGAAAACAAAACTGTCTCTGTGTGTGTCATGGAAAGACAAAAGACGCGATAGTGTCAGACGGAAACAGGAAAAGAGAGGAGCCTCAGGCAATGAAAGAGGATGTGATTGATATGATACTCCTGATAAAAGAGAGAAGCGGAACGGCAGAGGAGGAGAAACGGGGATTAGAAATGTTGTACACTTTGGCTTTATTCAATATGGTTGTTTTCATTAGGCTTAGACCAGATCAATAACTCAACACTCACAGCAGCAGCTGTAATTGTGTAGACATGATGCTACTGGTGCGTATTCAACAAATCTGAAAAACAAAAGCAGAATAACTGATAATTACGAGAGAGCTCTGTGCGAGACTACCAGAACCTGTTTTTAATAACAACTCTCCAAAGTTCTGTCGTCTTAATTAGGAATCTGAGCAACTTTGTGGTTGTGGGCTGTTAGTTTACTCAGACTATCTTTAAAGGGTTAGTTGACCCAAAAATGAAACTTGGGGTGATCCTTTCATGTCGTTCAAAACCTGTGGAACACAAAAGCAGATGCTTGGCTGGATGTTTGTGCTGCTCTATACGTTGAAAGCAAATGAGGACAGATGCTGCCAAGCTCAAAAATGTCAGAAACAGGAGCATAAAAGCAGACCGCAGGGTTTGTGTGCTATATTCCAAGTCTTCTGAAGCCGTAGCTCTCCATCATTCGTGTTCACCTACATTCAAATATGGTGCGTGAAGACGTGTCATACCAGGTTTGACAACATTGGTTGTTAACGGCCTCAAAACTCACTCATGCAAAGCAATATTGTAGCTTTTACTCAGGAATTACTAGTAAATTTCACAAATGGCAAATAACACATTGAATTAAACATGACATTAAGTGTTTTATTTGTACTTCCATAGTGCTTTTTCAGTTTTTCTTTTCAGTGTTCCACAGAAGACAGACAGCCATATGGGTTTGAAACAACATGAGGGTGAGTAAATTATGAATTTTCTTTTCTTTTAAAAATGAACACGCGCTAGACCTGTTTTAAAGATTATATTTCCACACCAATGTTAGAGAGAGGATTTTTCAATATAGTAATCAATATCTTAAATCAAGATAATTGTCCATTATTCATTATCTATTCCTTATGCGCCTCTCTAAAATACTTGATTTTAAGTGGTTAACAAAGGTTTTATGCTCAAGGGAAAGTCAGTTCACTTGGCTGCCATATTTGCAATGCCTCCAGCAGCTATTTTGGGCATGCAAGACCAACTCTAATCTACTTGAATGGGGAAATATTGAAATCTCAAAAACTGCTTGCCAAACTCACATTTAAATAATATATTTCAAATCAGCAATCTGACATAAACGGTCTCAAAAGTTGTTTCCTATGCTCAAATAGCATTAAAAAAAGAGTATATTTCAGGTTGGTAAAGCCAATGCGCACATGCAGTCCTAAGCACGAGTCTCAGGACACTGACTGTTTCTATGGGAACTTGAGTAATGGCAGTAATTATTCTGATTATTCCATATTTGGCAGCACACTGCACTTTCTCCCATTCATAGTAATATAAGTGAACCGTCTTGGTATTTATGCAGTCTTTGTTAGTTAATTGCGGCATTGAACGCCATTGAAATATTCTTGTGTAATGACCAAAAGTCCCTATTTAAGGAAAGAAAATTAAAACGTCACTGAAAAGAACAAGGGATCTTTAACAGAACTTTAATAGAATTTATAGCTCCTAACTTTAATAAAATATGATGTATGAATATGAGGATTACCTCAAAATGTATATCCGTATGCAAGTTTGAGGAACTTTATTTAAATTAAATACACCTCTATTGTCAAGTGCCAGTGATTATCCCTCCGTGTGCCAATGCCATAGATTGCTCACTGCACCTTTAGAGGATAAAGTGGTTTGGAGGATGGATGGAATTGATTAAAATATACTTTAACCATTTTGGATGCAATAAATAAAATGACAAAATTTGCTCTCAGTTTGTCTTTGTTAAACCTGAAATCGGTCAATAACACTTGATTCTTTATCGTTTGTTTAATTGGTTAAAAGTGCAGAATCTCATCCTTCCCGTCTGCTTTCAGAGGCTGTTAATGATTTTCACTGAAGACTGATAGTTTCCCATTAATAAAACTGAGAAGAAAATACAATTGAGCACTTGCAAGAAGTATCTACTATAGGTTAATTAGACAATAATTGGCATTTGTGTAGTGAAAGGTTAGAATATTTTGGCTTGAAGGATTGCGGTGCAAATGTCACATTAACATGTAGTACAACCATTATAGAATTAATTTGGCCTTTTTCAAGCAAGACTCTTATCATATGCTGCATAAACATTGGCCTTTTTTTTTCTTTCTCCCCCAATGTTGTAGCTATTGCGTATTAGATTAGAATTGATTGCTTTAATTTTTTGGAATTTATAATTGATTTAATTTCCTACACCCAGAAAATGTCCATGGTCAAAAATGACTTGAGCCGAGTTTCCTTTTAGTACTTTAATAAGGTTCCTATCTCAGTTGAAACAGCTTGTTTCTGACTCTTCAAGCAACAAAAGGTTATAACTCAGATTTGGGAAATAAAGTATAATTTAAACAGCCTTGAGGAACTGTGTAATTGATTTAGTTCGGCAGTACTGGGTTGAATAACATGTTTACCTCTCAGGCTGAGGAAAAGGTTTTGAGACATTCTTTACCAACAAAAAAAGCGGCCAAAAAAGAAAATGTAAAACTTGGTGACTCAAGGTCTATTGGTGAATAAATTAAATATATCCAGAATCCAGCAAGCAATACACTGGCCAGAAATAAAACTCATAAGGCAAAAAAATCCAAACCATTCTATGTGCACTTTATTTACAATGATTCATTAATATTACAGTCCTTAATCTACATGTCACCATCTGCGTACAGTCCTGTAGCCTCATAAGTGAGTGCAGAGCATTGGCAAGCCTGGAAATACGGTTTAGTTTTTTTTTTTTTTAACTACAAAAGGTGCTAAAATAAAATCATTTAAAAAAAAAAAGAGGAGAATAGAGAACATAATATAAATGAATATACAAAAAAGATTTGATTTATCTTTTAAAAAGGCATATTTTGCCATAAGTCTTAGCATTGTCCCACTGATGGCATGTCAAACCACAAGAACGCTAGACATACTTTATGTAATGGCTGATGTGTCGTGTTCAGTAAGGTTTATGTAGCAGTTGTTCCCTGGCTCGTAATTGTCTCTTTTACAAAGGCATATGGGTGAGTTCAGTTAGCACACATTGATTGGACTAAGCCACTTCCTTTAAAACACTGTCGTTTAGTCTTTCCATGTAGTTTCGTAGTTCCTTGGAGTCGCCAAGCTCAACATCCTGACATACCCACTTAATGTCATCGTCAGGATCGACTCCCAAATTTTCCTTTGCCGGACTAACACTTTCCACTGGGATGGTGGTGAACGTGGTAAACTTCACACGTTTCCTTTTGGTCGTTGGCGAATCGCCTTTGCTGTCTTTCCCCGTGCAGACTGTGGCGGTGTCGGCTCCTCTGTGCACCTGGCCTTGAACATTCTTCTGCAAAGAACCGCCGTTGAGAAGGTGGCTCCCTTCTTCTAACCCTCCTAAGCTGGAGTCCATAATGGTGATGTGCTCGTCGTTCTGTGGAGACAAACTCACGTGGCTCTCCAGAAGTTCGGCGTCGTTTCCCAGCCACACCCAGTCGTGAGCGTGGTTCATGCTCTCCTGGCCCTCGATTGACATCTCCTTGTGTTGGTACTTGAGAGTGTATGAGATGCAATTGATGAGGAAGACCAGAATAGCCAAGCAGAAGACACCTAACAAAGCGTACATCCCAATTTCAAGGTCAGTAAGTCCATGAGGTATTTGAAGGTCGTCTTCGTCCACGTTATGTCCTCGGGGAAGGTCCACTTGAGCGGGGAAGTCTGAGAAATCGACTGGAATGCCAGGCAACTGGCTCCCATCGTCTGAGAGCTTGTCTCCACCTGGTCTTCTGATGATGGCTGTTTTGGTCGTGGTGGTGATTCGTCTCATGATACCATCCTCTATGTCTGAGATGGAGCTTCCATAGTATTGGTTGTCCATTCCGGTCCTGTCCGGGAGGGACGGGTTCTGTCTGCGGTCACCTGGTCTGTTGTCCATGTCCTCTCCATCTTGGCCGTATTCACCCGGCCTCAAGGCGCTTTCACTGCGACCAAACTTCACACGGATGTTGCAGTTTCCAGCCGCTAGGACACTTCGGCGCTTAAATTTCTGACACACTTCACATACCGTCATTTCTACGTGCACTAGCAGACCTTGTCCCTCGGCTCGCGCTGAAATAACCGGCCACTGGCTTGCAGCGTCCTGCCGTATGGACACCACATCCTCATCCAGAGAAGTAGCGGTCAGAACAAAGTGCTCCGGGTTGTACAGGTCCAGAGGAGCCATGGAGCCGTCACTAAACTGCAGCCAAGCACTGATCAGCGCCTCCTATAGAGAGCAAAAAGAAAATCCAGATATGTTTGAATGCTTCAGCAGCAAATAATGTATTTGTACCGTATCAGTTAGTGTATCAATTTATATTTAGTTGTGAATGCTCAATTGCTTTTTTACATTTAGATTATTTTGCCATCATCTAATGCTCATTTAACGTTAGTTAATAATAAAAAAAATCATTAATAATATCATTAACATATAAAAATAGAAATTTTCTTACTGTACATTATAAGGTTGTGATGCCTAAAATGTGATTTTATATTTTATTTTAAACTTTTTTTCTTGAAAACATATCTCATGCAGTACTTTGTGTCTTCGTGTTTTTGTCACAGCTGCTATATATATATATATATATATATATATATATATATATATATATATATATATATATATATATATAGCAAAATGAAGCAAAAATCTAACCTTTTATTGAAGTAAAAGAATTGAAATAATAATGATCACATTATGAAATAAATGTTTTTCTCCAAAACACGCTGGCCATAATTATTGGCTCCCAGTTATTAAATACTTTCTGCAATCTCCTTTTGCCAAGATAACAGCTCTGAGTCTTCTCCTATAATGCCTGATGAGCTTGGAGAACACCTGACAAGAGATCAGAGACCATTCCTTCATACAGAATCTCTCTAGATCCTTGTTGGCACCTCTTCTCTTCAGTTTAGCCCACTCATTTTCTATAGGGTTCAGTTTAGGGGACTGGGATGGCCATTGCAAATGCTTGGCTGTGTGCTCAGTGACCCATTTTTGTTTTGATGTTTGTTTTTGGATCACTGTCCTGTTGGAAGATCCAAACATGGCTCGTTATAAGATTTCTAGCAGAGGTTGTCAGGTTTTGATTTTTTATCTGTTGGTATTTGATCGAATCCATGATGCCATGTATCTGAACAAGATGTCCAGGACCTCTGGCCTGTATGAACCAAACCCATATTAAGTGTTTGCTGCCAAAAAGCTCTGTTTTGTTTTGTTTCATCTGTCCATAGAACGTTTGAAAAGTAACTGACACTACTGGAACTTCAAACGGGATGGGTTCTGTGGTCAGATGAAACAAAAAAATGAGCAAACACTTAAGATGGATTTGGTGCACAGCACACAGGGATAAAAAAAGTACACCATGTGTAAAATGAAATACTCTGCTGTATCTTTAATGTTGTGGGCCTAATTTTCTGCCAGAGGTCCTGGACATCTTGATCAAAAACATGGCATCATGGATTTGATCAAATACCAACAGATAAAAAAATCAAAACCTGACAAACTATGCTAGGAATCTTAACGGGCCATGTTTGGATCTTCCAACAGGACAGTGATCCAAAAACAAACATCAAAATCAAAACAAAAATGGGTCACTGATCACAGAACCAAGCATTTGCAATGGCCATCCCAGTCCCCAGACCTGAACCCTATAGAAAATGAATGGGCTGAACTGAAGAGAAGAAGCGCCAACATGGATCTGGAGGGATTCTGTATGGAGGAATGGTCTCTGATCTCTTGTCAGGTGTTCTCCAAACTCATCAGGCATTATAGGAGAAGACTCAGAGCTGTTATCTTGGAAAAAAGGAGGTTGCAAAAAGTATTTAATAAAAGGGGCAAATAATTGTTCCCAATGTGTTTTGGAGTAGACAACGAGTTCACTCCCTCATATTGAGTTGGAGCCCATGTCACTGCCTGTGACTTTACTAATATACTGTGTCTGAATCCACACAACAATCCTTTAATGTAGGCCATGAGATCAGAGTTGTGTCTGCTCTACTTGGAGGGTCAGGAGTCGTCAGATTAAAAAGATATGAGGAGATAACAGTGCCATTACGGATATGGAGCTGCATATAGGGATTTGCAACACAAGCATCTTAAGCTCTTCGCTTACCAAGACATCAATGCTCTCTGCCTGTCCGTGAATAACACGCTACAAATCCTTCTAGAGGGGAGGGGGGACTCCCAGAGCACTCTAATCATGCAGTGAGACTGCGAATGAGGGAGGTGCTCATGATGATATCTGTAATACTTTAAAAGCATACTGTGAGCTCCAGAAGGATTTTGTAGTGTGTTTATATATTCCGGATTTGGAATATGTTTAAAAATAATAATATATATATATATATGACTTGTGATTTAGATTTTTTCATCCTTACAGTGGCCAGCGTTCTTGGAGATAGACTTATTTAATTGGTATTAATTAGTGCAAAGGCCATCATCGCATTCCAGTTTATCCTGCTGCATGTTATTTTGATTCAAGCGATCGATTAAAAGAGTTTGGTTGCTGTAGCTTAAATGCTCGTTTCTTCAGCACAAGTCACAGAATTTTTTCTCTAATTTGTTGGCTATACATATGAATATTTCCTTTTAAAATGTTTTTTTTTTTGTGTGTGTGTGGCAATAAAGGGCACATATTAAATCTGAGCTCATATTTAACCATTTAAATCTGACATTTCTGCAACAGAAAATAAGTTTTACCATATTTCCCAGAACATGTCACTTTTTTGAATCATCTGAAATGTGCTTTAACTTATTTCATATTCCAAAGTGCAAACATGGCACAAAGCATATTTGGATTTGTTCTGAATGAGAGAGGTGCATGAGCCCAGGTTTATTTGTATAGCGCATTTCCCACATTGCTGGGAGCTTCAGTTTTGCTTTAAATAATTTTGTCTAGGCTTAGCATTTATTATGAATGCCAATTTGTTTGTTTTACACTTAGATTTTTCATTCCAGTTCTGTTCTGAACAATGTTAAATGTAAGATTTGTTGTGGAGTCAAGGGAACTAAAACAAATGTTTAGACTGTTTATAAAAATAAAATAAAAAGTAATTTAAATTATTTCTGAATGTAATAATTTATCACTTGTAATATTAAGTAACTACATGTACTTACTGTAGAGTTATAGGATTAGGATTGGTTGCATGTAATTATGCATCATTTATAGTTATTACTATTGTAACTATATGTAACATGTAACAAGGACCATGTAAAATAAAGGTGTTACCCTTGCAATTTTGACCCGGTGTGAAAAATTATTGTAACTACCTCGTGTCACATAGAGTAGTGTCTTATGTGTTAATATAAGAAACACAATTTTATGTGATATGATTGTAGCAGAGCTGCTGCCTATGTAGAGTGTTCCAAATCAGTCATTTATGAGGTTCCCTTTCAGCTATGGGCATTTTAAGCACATTTAACATGGTGCACACACCATCTGTGTGTTCTCAATAGGAGACTGTGGCAGGCTGCAGATTGGGGACGGCACTGGTTTTATAAACAAGAGTTTTATATAACAAATTCAGAGCCATTCAGTTATAGTGGTAATTCTGCATAAAATATGAGGATGAATACAATTATCTTTGTATGTTTCCAATATCCTGTTGACATGCCCGAAATTCATGTTCTCTTCTCTGGTACTTATTATGTATTGTCACACCAGGTTCCACAGGAATTAGCAGACTATCAAAGCCTCTGGAATACACAAACACACACGTATGTCTGTCTTAATTGAAAGGATTTGGCTAACAGCACTGCGATGCTGCTAAACTGAGGTGTGTCATATTGATTACGACTGTCAACTAGAAGATAATTATATTGAGTCCAGGTACTGAGGCACTGCAAATTAACCACCTCCTCTTGAGTCCATTAACTAAGCCATAATTAAGCATGACAGCTGTTAACTATAGTTACTTTCATCCCTGGGTTATACATCACACTTGTGTAACAAATGACCAGTGTAGGAAAAAAGCTCCTTAAATAGGCTGTTATAGAAAGGGAATTGCGGTGAGTATTGACTGTGTTATATAATGGGCTACTGTTAGTGAATGCAAATGGAGCATTTTCCTAGAAGTATTTCCAGAGAAACGCACATCAAACTGTTTTTTAGGAGACCAAAGCATAATGATTCTTACTGTGAAATAACGGAATCTCAAGATCATTATTGTCTGTAATTAATTCACATTAACTAATAAATAGTTGACATTAAGTGTGTGATTTTAAGTGTTGGCTTGGAGTATTTAGAAACTATATTTTAAAATGTATTATGTATATAAGTTAATTCACCAAACTGAAGGATAATCAGATGCAAAATACACAACCTGAATCTATAATCTATTAAAAATCTAAATGCTTTACATATTGCAAAGAAATTAAGAAAAGCTATTCCTCATACAGGATTTTTGGAAGTAAGGATTAATCAAAATACCTGCTTATGCTGATGTAAACTATTTAAACAATGGACTAATTTTTCTCAGTATTTCTATATGGTGGATATTTACAGATTTATATTAATAAAAACAAACTTCTCTGAACGTCATATCTAAACATTGCTGCAAAGGCAAAAAACAGTTACTATTTACTTTTTGTTATGAGTGAAATTAACTCTCGAGGTCCATTCGCACCAAGGACGATAACTATAATAATAACTATATTAGCGTCTACACCAGCGGACGATATCATTCTGTTTATTCTAAGCGCACACTGCAGTTTATGTCATGTCACTTTAAAGGGGTCATATGATGGTTCTAAAAAGAACATTATTTTGTGTATTTGGTTTAATGCAATGTGTTTAACGTAGATTCTTCTACGCCCTGCCTTTCTGAAACGTGTAGATTTTTTACAGAGCTCATCGTTCTGAAAAGCGTGGTGTGCTCTGATTGGCCAGCGATCCAGTGCATTGTGATTGGCCCGAATACCTTACGCATGTGACAGAAATGTGACGCCCCTTACCATATTTGGAACATCAGCTCAGTAAGTAAAAGTCGACTCTGAGTCAATTAAATTAATCGTTTTTCAAACTAGTCCTAAGCCATTTCGTTGTGACATCAAGACGAAACATTAGCATATTGCCCGCCCACTTATTGCGCGTGCAGACACCAGGGAAAACTTGAACCTCAAACCTGCAGCTGATTCCTGCGGATACTGGATAGCATCATGTCGAGAAGACGGCGCTGTGCTTTATATGTGAAGGTAAAGCCAGTTTTTTTACACTGCAAGGACGAGCATGTGAAGAATCAGTGGTTAAAATTCATCTTTACCATGATATCACAGCAGTATAATCCTAAACTTTTGCTGTGTTCCCTTTATTTTACTGACAACTACTTCTCAAATCTCAGAGTTCAATGCAGGATTCGCAAAACGCTTGCTCTAGAAAGATGGGTCAGTACCCAGTTAATTTGGCCTGCAAGTATGAATAATTATTGATGTATATATTTTCTACCGATGGTCAAAATAATTCGGTTTGAGTTTTATATTGTGCAAGTCTCCTGCTAACTGGCTTATTACTGTCTTACTGAAATACTTCTGCTGATCAGTTGTGGGCCACTATTAGCTAAAACTGTGTCTATGAATGCAGATCGTCTGTCGTTCTCACTACTTTGAGTAAAGATTAAGCATGGAGCAAGATTTGTTTTACCAACGTTTGTTATATCACTCATTCACGCTAGAGCTCGGCTAATGTATGCATGTTATTATACAGTTCCCACATGTTCACCACAATAAATTAGAAAAATACTCTGTAAATAAATAAGTAAAATAATCGGTTTGTTGATGGACATGCACTTGTTAATGCTGATGGAGAGGAATTACAGTTGCAACATCTCATAATGTACATCAAACTGAGTAGCGTATCACTGAGAAACGTCCTGCTCGAGTCGTCCTTGAATTAATAGTTCTTCCAGTGTTTCATCATCGGACTCGGACTCGCACTCGGTAAAATCGACGTCATTGTTCGTTTCTGTCTTTAGTTTACGGTGTACAATCCCTGAGCTGACGATCAGTTATTGCAATGGGCGTTTTTGTTTTCGATGCACGCTGTATGTGGTAGACCAATCACAACAGACTGAGCTGTCTGGCCAATCAGAGCAGAGTGGATTTAGAGAGATTGATTCATCCATGGAGTCGTTTGAGAATCAGTGAACAATGTGGTGATGTGCAAATGTATATTATGAGAAAATGAAACAGTTTTTTGACCTTTGATGCATGTAAACCTGTTGTAGGAGACTCCAAAACAACATTAGGAAACTTTAAAATAGCATAATAGGGGCACTTTAAATAAAAGCTGCGTACTGGCTGTCATTTCATTCCAGTTTATCCTGTTAGATGTTATTTTGATAAGTGATCGATTACAAGGGTTTGGTTCTGTAGATGTGTTGTCAACAAAGTAGAAATGATACAAAGATTCTCTTTCGAGGATTCTTTCATTTTAAAGCTACAAGAATGCTTGTTTCTTCACCGACTCTAATAATTTGTTGGCCTTCTGTATAAATATTTATTTGTGTGGCAGTAAACAGCACATATTGAATCTGAGCACATATTTAACTCTGCAAAATGACCTGTTTAGGATTGCTGAGCACTTCCTGTGTGGTTGCCGTGGCGCTGATGGCTCGGTTACTTCCTGTGCTGAGCTGCAGGCTGAGTGTGAGACCACTGACCAACTGCAGTCCCAGTTCAGTGATGGTCACTCGATCATCCACAACCCTCACTGTCTTCTCTGCCAGGATAGAGTCTGACAGCGGGGACAGAACCTGGAGCAGAGCATACACACAAAAGTGCATTATTAAATACAAGCATCATAAGCAATCTGGGTTGGTGGATACAGCTCTGCCCACAAGGATTGCCTCCAATTACAGGGAGAAATATCAGAAACACAGAGCTGTAAACCCATCTAGTGATTGATGCAATAAAAAGGTGTAACAGACAGTCTCTTGCCCGCCCACACTTTCACTGCAGACGAGCAGATATTAGGTATCTGGTCTCAAAGCAGACAGGAAAAACAAAATAAATCCAGATGACGAACACCTCCTCAGACACATGTTTTCATAGCAATATCAGCCCACTTTCCTGGAGACAGAGAAAAGTGGGCTGCGGAAAAGGCAACGGCTTAGTATTAGCTGTGTTCAGACTTACAGAAAAAATGAGGGGACTTTATTTACAGTGCAAAAGTATCCATTACAAATAAAAGGAAATATCTTGTTTTAAAAAGATGTGCCAAGTTCTTAGAAATGTACTTCTTGTGTTCACATTGGTTTCAGGGGGTTTAAAAATAATAATTATTTATATTTTCAATCAAAGTTTAATTTAAATTGAACTCTTTCCCCACCACTGATTTCAATTTAACTCTTTCCCCGCTCAGGATTTCTGTGTTTTTACTGTTATATGGTAGGGGGCACTATTACATAATTTCTGAAAGAGAAGAGAATCTCTAGATCAAAACGGGCAAAAAAAAGAGAAAAAAAAGAAAAGAGAAAGAAGCAGAAACATGCGATTAAAGTATTGCTTATGCATGTTGTAGTCATGTTGTAGTTTCTCAACTTTTTGTTTAAAATTTAGCTTTTCTTTAATGAAAATTACCCACATTCAAGTGTTGATAAAAAAAGAATGCATGAAGCTAGAATAAAACAGTTTTTTTTTTTTTTTTTGGAAGCAGAGGCTGTGTTCTTCTTTTTTGATATTGCATGTTCAGATTTTCATACAAAAAAAATACTCTGGAGGCCATGAAAATTTTGTGAAAATGACCAAAAACGACCAATGTCCAAAAAAATATCTAAAAAATATTTGCAGAGTGTTAAATATTTCTTTCAGTTGTGTACTTCATCCTAAATGTTTCCAAGAATTTGTAAATTCAGAGAAATTCCCAGTTTTAAAAAGTGGCCGTCCCTGTTCACTTGCCTGTCGCCTGTCAATGATGTAATATCCGCGTTATCCCTGGTTTCCGCTTGTACTGCCATAGTAACCATGGCGACAGATGTGGACAACTGCGTAGTGCGTAACGTCTAGCGGCACGCTGTTGTTGTTTCGTTCAAACATTATGGACCATGGCAAGCAGACTTTGGGGAAAAAGGAGAACTAAAACAAGGATCAATATCAGCGTGACGTTTTCGAGATGCCGAGAGCTCCGCGTCCGCGAAAAACTTCGACTTGACAGAGCTTCACGACTTGACAGAGACGTCGCTCTTGCACGTACTTTATTAGACAGGTGAGCAAATGGACATAAAACAAATCAATGTTATATAGCTCAACATGATGAAATGTTAGAATATGATCAGTAAGTTATTCTAATGTTGATCGAGCTTACTGCTAGTCTCATACAGCCAACAAACTAACACATAGAATAACATTATAACTTTCAACACACTCAAATGCTGTTTAGTGTGATAGTGTAATGTTAGCCAGCGCTGCGTTACTTCACAAGTTTAATTCGTCAAACAAACTGACCTGTGTGAGTTTTAATTCAGCACTTGCGTGTAGTTTGGTAGAATGAAATGTCCTCATCCCTAATATTCACGGGACTCGTGTGTGGCGCTGATATCTGTCTCTCATTAGCAATCGCGACCTGCTTCATACCATAGTCATGTTAAA
Source organism: Abramis brama (assembly GCF_963993115.1). Classification (NCBI taxonomy): domain Eukaryota; kingdom Metazoa; phylum Chordata; class Actinopteri; order Cypriniformes; family Leuciscidae; genus Abramis; species Abramis brama. The sequence continues at coordinate 14,683,253 of NC_139978.1, forward strand.
AACATGAATGTTTTCACTCATCCATAAACATTATTAGATCCATCGGCATGACAGCAAGTCCCATCATTCCGCTTAATACTGCGTTATCAACCTACGCTTTTGTTATTGTAAGAGGTTAGCGACCAAAAAAAAAATTACATATTGTAGCTTTAAAAAAAGAATGCTGGCGGGGAAAGAGTTAATAGGGGCTTTCGCACCGGGTAGTTCTAGGAACTTAGTTCTTGGAACTAGCCACCAGAGTGGTTCCCCGAGAACTAATGTTTCCCTTAGAAACATATTCCTGGTTGCATTCGCACCGCCAGTAGGAACTCTGAAGTGACGTAAGCCACGCTTGTTGTTGTGACTTTTATTTTGACGGTGCGGCAGACCTTTATTTTGACGGCACTAAGAACAGAGCCTGAGCACATAGTGCTCGAATTCTCCGTATCTGTCTTACACGTTATTAGATAGACCTGTCATACATAGAAAGTAGACAGTAAATGAAAAGGTATTGGAGTATGCTGTGTGGTTGATGTCCAGTGTTGCTAGCTGAGCAGAAATACATAATCATGTTTCGCTTGGTCCCCTCAAAGTTGCGTTGGATTTTCTCCTTAGCATAAAAGTTAAGAGGTCCATCACTGTTTTCAATGTGTGTAGAGTACATTTCTGGAGTAAATAAATAGGCTATAATCTGTGTGTTTACATAGTTTTTTAGTTTTTTATTTTAATGGCGGGTACTGGTGTTTTGCGTGTGTTCGGCCAATCAGCGTACACTAACGTCACTGATAGTTCCTATAGTGCTGGTTTAGACCCGACTCTGAAGTAGGAGTGTCTCATTTGTTAAATGCATTAGCGAACATGAACCAACATTTAGCAATATGTTCATGTTAGCTAACAGTGCATTAACAACTGTTAACAAATATAACTGGATTTTCAAACTGTATTAGTACATTTTGAAATGACAATTGACTTAAATTAATAAATAATGTAGAAGTATTGTTCATTGTTAGTTCATGTTAACTAATATAGTTAACTAATGTTAACAAATGAAACCATATTGTAAGGTGTTACCAGTCATTTTAATAGGAATGACTTTAATATATATATATATATATATATATATATATATATATATATATATATATATTTTTTTTTTTTTTTACAAATATCATTACGTTTTTTAAGTTGCACCATGTGAAATTTCACAAACTAACTTTGCCTTGTCATAAAATAAGGTCAAATTATCTGATATTTTAAAGAGACATATTGCACCACATGACTGAAATGGCAGACAAAAATATAGAAAATATACACGCATACCTGAATGCTGGTCATGCCTGTGTCCATGCCCTCCAAAACACGTCCCTCTCTCAGCCTGGCGATTCGGGGATTCTCTACTTTCAAGAAGTCCCAGACCAACTCTGTAATATCCACCTGCCAATCACTGCCTAGCATGTAAGCCACCTGACCTCGCGTCTCAGAGGATTCAGCCACAAAGTGTGTGAGCACACGCACCATGGTCCTCTGGTACTGTAGGGTACACGTCTTTCCTCTCCGCTCTTCGTCATCGTCATCTTCACTGTCCCGCGTCGACCTGAGAACGGAAAGGATAAAAGTCGGAATCTGCACCAGGATAGTCATTATCTCTGTAATATTTAACATTTAACCCAATCATGTTTTTGTTTAACTCTTCAAAGGTTTAATGAATTTTTCATTTGACGTTTCACAAAACAACCTTCTTTTTTTTTTGACAGAAATAACTGTTTGTTGACACGCATCCATTAAGCTTCATTAGGCTGATGCACTTAATCAAGGGAAGCTAATTAAGCAAATCAGTTTTATTTGATACTCTGACTGACTGACATTTACAGCAAGAGCTGGAAGTACAATTAAGCTACTACTTTCTTTGAGGACTTTTTTTTAATCTACTTTGATGTTAGAAGCCATTGGATAAAGGTAAAGAGCTTCACAAAAACACATTCGTATTTAAAGATAGAGCTAAATGTACTTTAGTAATCAAAGATCAGTTCAAGTATAACAGTCAAGATCACTTAATGAATGTTTAGTAAAACCCACGCACATAATCAAAGGGTGAAAAATGAAGGTCATAGTCCTCTTTAGACGGCTTTTGCGTGGTACAGCAAAACTAAATCACTGAAAGAAACCTCCATATTGTGTTTGAACATTGAAAGGAGACTGCATTAAAGGTAAGGTAGGCAGGGTTTTTTTCATACACTTCTTGTTATACTGGTTGAAACTCTTCACATCCTTATAGCAATCAATACTAGTGGTCTAAATATTATTATTATAATTTTTTTTCATATATATATCTTCTGTGGACATCTCAGGACCCAAAATAATGTTCATCCAATCACTGCATCCGGACTGAATGTCGAATAAAATGTCTTACCTGCCTGTCAACATATACATTTCCATACCTCGGCGCACCCTGCTAGAGCAGACATCACACGTCATCAGCGCGTTTCATGAGGCTATGCAGAGTTGTAGACAGTCACCGAGCGCCAAAACAAACAGCAGCCGCTTTTTTAACATTTCCTCTTGAACCAAAACAACAAGCTTTTGCGGCGTTCACGCCGTGTTGTAACGGTTATTATAAGATGGCAACCTGGTGATGTTCTACCCAGAGCTGTTCACGTCCTCAGACTCAGATTTATGCGTTTCTATGTCAACACTATCAACACCGAATTGAACCTGCTGTAGTCAGGTGGTACAACTAGAGCTCTGTAAGTTGTTTACATTCATTATTGTTGTAATGTGGTGAACTTTGAGACGAGGTAATTTAACGGCGTCTCTTGTGACGCTTTGCAGACTCTGCTCTGGCTGTTTGTGTGTTTCATGTGTGAATCATGGCTTTGGAGATGCTCTGAAAAGAGGGTGGGATCTTATGCTATCAAAGCTAGCTTGCTATTGCTAGCTTCTCCAAAATTGCCTACCCTTCATTTTTTATTTTTTTTTGCTATATCTGTGAGAAAGGTGTATGTGTGTAGGTCCTCTGGTTCAGATTACAGTATGTATGGTAATGCGACATTGACTTTTGCAGCACTGTAATTGAACCCATTTTATAATAGAATCACAATTCTCACACTATTCTAATCACACTATTCTATTCTACAACAATTACAGCAAGGAAAAATCATCCACTCACATGCAGAACAATTGTTATGTTCCTCCTCATTAATTATTTATCTCTCTTACCACACACATAAAATACATATTTGTTACATATAGAACACATTTTGAGAAAAGATGAACTAACATGAACTACCAATTAACAATAGTAAATGTATAAATACAAATGATTAAATGCTAGATTAATAAATGCTGTAAAATTGCTGTAGTTATGATACCTAATGAAATAATGTTAATGAACCATATTGTAAAGAGTTACCACTATTCTTCTACATTATATATTGATATTTTGTTATAATATGTGCGGTCACATATTCAGCCAAATTTTGTAGGAGCAATAGTCTATTGTCAATAGTGTATGTATAAAATGTATGAAGCACAGTTCACACAGAAGTCACTTTCAAACTAAGCAGCTTTTTGCCAATTTGTGCGACCAAACTGAACTTGAACAGTTCATTGGGAAATCTTGCGAAATTCTTGATTGCATAGATTCTTATTAAATTGGTTGGATTAAAAATAAATAAATACAAATCTTCATTGGAAGTGATGGGATATTGACAAATGGCTTTTTTTGATTTAGCCATCAGTTGTTCTGGTTGAGATCACAATGGCAGGGCTCAGTTATTTACCAACACAGGAGGTCTGAAGACGATTCAATAAACAATATCTTCCACGAGGCAGACAGTTGTCCCTTAAGGGGGCAGCCCTCCCTCACTAGCACCACATATCTCACTCACACAGCGTCATTCCTTGATACAGACTGGAATAGTCATTCCCAGCGGTTGGACTTTATCATGCCTGCCTGGTGTTGAGAGAACACTGTTAACACCGGTCCGTAAAGTGCGGGAGAGTCTGGCACTCCACACGCTACAGGCTTGGCATGAGCACAAAAATGCTCTCTCGGGTCAGTTCCTCTCTCGCGCACTACACGGACCAACTGGCAGTGCATTTGGCAGAGGCCAAAGAGCCTTGCGATTCTCTCTCACATACTCGCACACACGTAGCGGTAAACAATGGATCATCAGTGCCCACTAGCACCAAACCGTAATGCTGTTACATCAGCAAGGTCATGCCTGTTATGCCCTGATAAATATAAATGAGAGTGTGTTGAGAGGGAAATCAGTGGTGAATGCAAAACACACACATTCCTCTGCCATATTTTGAGGTGATGAGCCAAAATTGACATTTTCTCCTCTCTTGCATGAAAACATTTCTCTGGGTCAAATAAAACAAATGTGAGGTGACATTGCCATTTTTAACATGCCCGTTCATCCTTGCTAAACATGTTCACATTGTGATAATCACAGGAAAGATGAATGTACTTTGGCATGCGCTCTGTAGACCGGACTGCAGCTGTGTGCGCCAACACCACTGGCTAATGAGCGTCTGGGCCGGCCTAACACGTTCATAAACTGCTGACAGAGGCACTTGACTTTCTGTAGCTAGGTGAGCGTGGCTAGCGGAGGCATCCTAATTAGTCGTGATGTGCTGACAATGAAGTCCTTCATTTAACAGCATGCATTTTAAAGGATACATGTGGAGATGTAGCCATTTGGGTGAATAAAAAAAAATCATGTCCTGGTACCTCGAAACAACCTTGCTAACAAGCTACTTCATTGGTTGACCTTTTTAAAGGTACTATATTTGGTGCCTGATTAGAAATAATAATAATAATAATAAACCTGTACAGGGCATTTATTCTTAATTATCAAAATATGCTAATTCATTTATTTTAAATATCACATTTTCAGAACAAGATGGAGTTACATTTTGGGAAGGGGAATAGGATTCTGTGTTGGGATCTCACATGACACCGTGAAACAGAAACTTATTGTAAAGTGTTACTGAAAATAATTTTTGTTCTATTACTATATATTATATTTATGTAATAAATAGCACTTGGTTGGGTATTTAGTTATCTAAAGGTGCAGCCACATTTCCAGCAAAATTTTGCAGGAAAAAAAGGTCTATTGACTATTGTCAATAGTGTAGTGATTTATGAACAATGCAGCTTTAAGGAAGCTTCTAGGTTGGCAAAAAAAAGAAAGAAAAAAGTTTACACTAAGAAAAAAAAAGTTTTATAAGAGAAGTCACTGACAATTTTGTGACAGGAAGGATTCAGTTTATGGCATTTCTTATTTATTTCTATGGTATACAGTGATTGACTGTCACACAACTCTGAAATAAATTCAGTGACGTTGAGGCTGTAATGTGATTGGTTATTAAGGCACACGTGATCCAAGTTGGCCGTTACACTTTCTCCAATGAAAGAGCTGCGGACATTGGTATCTCTCAGTATTTCTTTGGTTTTTGGGCACTTCTGTTTGTTTGAGATATCAGGTGCAATAACTATATCAACCAAAAGAGTGCATTAGGGCCCACCCCCCTTTTCAGCGGCATAGGTTCTGGAAGTATTTTTTCCATTTATTTTCCCCATAGGGATTTTAAAAAAAAGTATTTGTTAAAGAGTAATAAGCCATAAACCAAGACAATCAGCTACAGGGTGAATCCCAACACTACAAACTTTATACAGAAGTACACGACACTGTACTTAAGAGTTTAGAGAAGACGACGAGGGAGAATCAAAAGTTCCAATGCAAACTTTTACTAACAATATAATTCAAACAGGTACAGACAGGCAGAAGGTTCACACACACTTAGTAGGATTGAGATCAGACAAAGACTGACTGAACTGAATGGAACTAAATACAAACACTGTATTACTAAATACAAACACTGTACACTGATGAACACTGATTAACAGGACACAGGTGACATAGATGATGATGATGATTAACTAAACACAGGTGATACAAATGAACTAAATGACAGTATCCATGGATACGAAGGAGTTGCGGGAAAATAACAAAGGAAGACATGTGACTACTGAAAATACAAACAAACACTGACACGTGACACATATACAGTATATACAAAAATGTAAATATTTTATGTAGAGAGATCAACTCTGTTACGCCAATCGCAGTGCATCATGGGAGTGGGCAGAGCTAACAAAATTATGGGTAATGTAGTATTTTACCAGGAATTCCTCTGTTAAACATGATTATTTAAAAAAATATCTGATTAATTAATGCTGGCTGATGTCTTCAACAGAAGCAAACACCAATGATTTAACAAGGTTTATAAGTTATCGTTCAAAATCAATTTCCCTATTGAGAAAATGAATGAAGTTTTTACTTCCAGAACCCGACTGTTGCACACTATTGTGTCAATTTAATCACCATTTGTAAGTATGGGTTTTACATCTAAGTCTGACTGAACTGGCACCACCAAGCAGCATGTGGGTGCTGCTGAAGTCACTAGAGTTATGAATACTACAACATGAGTGAGTGGGATCTTAAGGTGTCACCACAGTAATGTGCATTATTACCACAGTAATGTGCATTATTGCCACAGGACTGCGACATTAGAATGGACTTTGGGGCTCTGTCACTGAATCAGATTATGATTGCATCAGGTGGCTATCTTGTTAGTGCTCTCTGAGATTGAGGCTGTCAGGACGACGGCAATCGAGCCCCTCATTAGAGTCCACTCGATCTACCATGACAGACAACCTCCTACTACTGGAGACACAGCTCTATGAAGATCTTGCTGGTCTAAGGCTTTCTCACTTGTCCAATTTGAGTTCAACTTTGTTGTCCAAAGAATCATTATTACATACTGATTATATTCACCTTAATTTGAACAGAGGTTTCAAATGAGTACACAAATTAGATCACAAAACACATTGAAGTTAGCAGCAGAAAACAGATTTTTACATACATATTCTTCAAAAAAGTTGGAGGTTGCCTAACAACTTTCCCTGTATGTACTAATTCACTGCTAAGATGTTCAGAGTGGTCCCTAGGGCATTGCTTGGGTGTTGTGGGTAGTTGCTATGGTATTGCTAAGCAGTCACTAGCAAATTAATCCTTAAAGAGTTTCTATGATATTCAGATCCCTAGATATGATTGAGGTTTAAGATATAAGTTCTCAACGGAAGTATATGAGATATTTCCACACTGATTACTTATGTAACTGGTCCTACTCGACCCCCATCGAGTGGGATTCGAATCGCCGTCTCCGGCATTGGAGGCGGACGTGCTAACAAGGACGCTAATGACCGGAGTCTCTAGCAGTTTCGCCACTTAAGGCCAGGGGAGTGAGTTTTACATGCTCTTATAGCTTGCCTCTGTTACACTCACCCCCCTAAACCTCACTCTCATCCAGGTCACGGCACCAAATGTAACCGGTCTGGATCGACCCGCTCCGAGCGGGATTCGAACCAGCGTCTCCGGGATGGGAGGCAGGTGCTCTAAGAAGGACGCTAAAGACCGCAGCCTCTAGCTTCAGTCGCTAGCGCGCCTCTAGAGGCCAGGGGAGTGAGGTTTATATGCACAGCTCTTACTAGCTAGTTACACTTAGAAAAGACATCCTCAAAAAAAAGAAGAAAATTTAATTAAAAGAAAATCTTTACCATTTAAAAACACACATCAGCTTTAATGGTGCTTGACCTTGTAGAGTTGTAGAATTACATGCACATTTCTACTTCTTAGGAACACATAAATAGAACTTCATAATGAGCAGGTTGATGTAAAAACAACAAAAAAAGAAGCATGAAGCAATTAGCATCTAATATTCATTGTGTGGACAAAGAGCAACTCATTAGCATTAACAGCTTTATGATATGCATCCATAAACCACAAAATAAGCTATTATGAAAACATGCACTTCAACTAACCGTGAGTTATTTTAGTAATAGCACTGTAAACCAGTGGTGTACTGATAATCCAGGGTGCAAACCATAAGACAGGGCCCCACCCACAAACAGTGATGTCAAGTATAAGGGGGCCGCCACATGGGGTCAATGGCCCCCCATTACTTGCTTTGGGGGGTCTCCCACAGCAAATAAAATCCAGTCAAAATAGAGACTCACCTTTTTAAATGTGATATTTTGCAGAACTAAATGGATATAAACACATCACTGTCACCACTCTTTCCCCAGTGCTTGCACTGTCAGTCTGCCTATTTTTCCTACGTTCCTACGTACTTTTTTAAAGTAAAGCAGACAGTGTACATGTCAGGTAGTTATGTCATCGAAAAGTTGAGTAGAGAAGTTTGGGAAGGAATGCCACCACACAATGTACGGGATCTCCCTTATGGCTTTGCTCAAACTCTCAATGAATCTGTATTGTAACTATCTCAAAAATAATCTACCTGATACATGTACACCCAGAGCAAACCATTTGGAACTTCAAATTTCACCTATGAAGAGCTTCATATTTTATATTCTGTATTCTCAGCTTCTCACACGCATTGGGAATCATTCCACATGGGACATACAAAAATGGAGACATAGAGCAAACTGCCTCCATATCTCCAGGAAATCGCATATATTGACTTTATTCTATTTTCAATTCACAAGCCCAAGCTTCCCTGTGGGTTATAAGGAGAGAGGTGAAATGTATCCCATACTTCAGTTTCGAATGACAACTAAATATTATAGGTGCATGCTGGGAAATTGCAGCCAGAAGCATTTCCAATACTGTAGGTTTAAAATGATCAACCCCCCTAATGCGGCTGTTTCATAACTCAAGGATTTCCTACTTTTACAGATTCACAGACACCCCACCCAGACTTTTAGCCAACCCAGGAACCCCCAAAATCATTACTATGATAACTTTAATTAATTACCATAACTACGCTAATTAGACTATAGGATTAACAATGCATATTAATAATTGAAATCATGAAGGTCTGATTCATATACAGTATTTTCATACTTAGATATAAATGTGAACTTCTATCTGAATGAAATGAATATGAATGCTTAATATAAACTACTGCTCTAATAATGGTTATAATGGTTGTTAATGAAATTGTAATGTTACCGTTTCTCAGTGGAGCTCAACAGTGTCCATTATAAATTTCACATTCTTTTGTATTGCCTCCTTTGTCTTATCAAGGATTCACGGCACTACTGTACTGCCCGACAGAGAGCTTGTTTTAATGGTTTCACACTCTATAGCTGCTAGTGAGATCTGTTTCTCTGTATGGGGATTCTCACATTCTTCGCACTGCACCACCCTCAGTACAAATCGATATGAGGATTTTAGTGCATTTTCCACATAAAAGTTTTAACGTTTTTTTCAAATATGTTTTTATCCTGAAAATACTCTGTGGGTTCACGGCGTAAATATATAAAATATATATAAACTTAACGGTGAAAATTGTTGAAATTTGTCTTGATTTATCTGATCATTTTTAATGTTTCATGTGCTCCTTTTCTGTGCCAAACACATATTTAAAATAACCGTTGAAGCATTTTCTTAGTTTTTCCTTTTACCTGCAGGATTTCCAGCCTCAGTTCCTTTTCGATTGGAACTCAATGGCTCACACGAAGCCATGACGTGGCGTCTCGTTCCCCTCTCAGAGAACAGGGTTACATAAGAAACCTGTCACGTTTTCATGTTTTATGGGGACATTACTTAGATATACAGTAATGATTTGTGTACTGTTCAAACTGTATATTCCATCCCCTAACCCTACCCGTCACAGAAAACTTTCTGCATTTTTATGTTTTCAAAAAACATCTCAGTGTGATTTATAAGCTGTTTTCATCATGTGGACAAACCAAATATCTAAACATGTTCCACTGTGGGGCTGAATACGGAGGTCTTTGGAATGTAATACAAACGCTTCAGTTGTTGCCTTGGTTTAGTGATGGTATGAGATGTAAATGGTGACTGCATTATGGAGGATGATCAGATATTAGATACCAGATATCACACCCCAGATGAAACCTTGGACCTTGCAACAACAGATTGCAAAATAAGCAACAACACACTAAAGGTCTTAACCTTTGAAGAACTTTGAGAGTGACAGGTGTTTTAATTTCTGTGGAAATCTGCTGAGTTTTCACTGCGTATGCAGAATCAAATGTGGGTGCCAATCACTCAATATTCTCAAAATCCATCGCAAAGATTCGTACCTCTGGGCATTACTGTTTACGGGAATCCTCCAGCCTTTGATCTGATTGAGTTCAGTATCTGAAACTTCGATGTGCAGGGGCAGTTTGGGAATCCAGACCTTCACCTCCAACTGAGCCCTCAGATAACCATATGTGAAGTTCACCACCATTCTGACTCGTCCTCTCATCTCTTTGCCATTCACGTAGACGTAATCACACCTGTCTGATACCTGAGGGAAGAAAAAAAGATCATGTCAGTGATGGAGAGGTGAGAAAAGACCAGGGAATTGATCTTTTCAAGACACCTTAGTGAACTTCACATTACCAAAATCAATGCAATGCATCTGAGCAAAAGACAAGGTATATTTGAAATGGATTGATAGTGAAATCTGACAATATTAGGAAAATATTTTATTTTTGAAGACTTGACTCTCTGTGAAAAGTTAGTGTTCTGGTCTAAGTATCATCCTGACTCATGCACAACGATTTAGGTCACGGTTAAATATCCCATTTATGGGGTGTGTTTTTATCTTGGCTCCCACAATCTCTCAGTCTTTCTCCCACAGTCTTTCTCATCGCTTTCAGTTGTTCTATCGGTTTCTACCTTTGAATGAAAAAATAAAAGCAGTACTGGCTCTCTTACATTTAATATGGCACTACAGATGCCCAAGATGAAAACAGCACTGGGTTATCTAAGGCAAAAGATTGAAGGTATAACTGCATGTGAGTGTAGGTTTACTGTTATATATCCTAGATCTGACAACACCTTCTGCTGATGTCACATATGGAAATTCCACAAATAAACAAAACTTTATGGAATGTCCTTACTCAAGTGTGTCTGTGTGTTTGCTGGTCTGTGTTATGAATATTAACCAAAGGTTCCTGCAAGGATAATCACGTGATAATCATATTAAATGTCTTAAAGGTGTAGTAAGTTAGCCAATCAGCAGTAGGGGGCGTGTCCACTCATGATGGGGGAGAAGAGAGAGTGAGCAAGAAGAAAGGGAAATTTGAAGAAAGACTGTAGAAAGAGAGATGGCTGATGAAGACATTACAAAATAGAAAACAGTTTTGAGTGTCATTGTCTGGAGCTGGTATATATGTGCTATATGATAATTTTTTGTTATTTCTTGTTGTTTGTTCGTCACCTTCGTTTTATTTTCCGTGAAGCATTTTGCTTCGCTTCATCTAAAGAGACATCCACTCATTGTGTGTTTGTGCATTTTGGGGGCGGGGCAATGAAGGGAGGGGTGTGTCTTTTTGGGTTGATTTCAAATATCAACAGTGCTCAACTAGTAGTGGGAAGTTCGGATCATTTTACTGACTCGGATCTTTGAGTCTCGTTCAGCAAAATGAACAAATCTTTTTTCGAGTCATTTCGTTCATTTCAGCATAATATAATTAAAATTGCATGTTAAGTATCCCAACACGTCTAGTACTTACGAAATTGTTGATTACATTTGTAAAAAGAATAAAAATAAACTATAGGGTAATGCAGCCAAAGCCAAATTATAAGAAACCGAAATGTTTTATTAATTGATTAGTTGTTGGGTCTTAAGTTCAGGCTATTTCAGTCTGACTCTGTTAGTTCACCTCAACTCCTGATCTGAGACGTTCTTTCCTTTGCAACTTCATATTTATCACGTTTGTTCTCCTCGTGTCTCGAGACGTTAGTTGTCGACTCGTCAGTGTCTGACTCTGATCTGTCTGCTGGGCCGTGCCGTGTGGTGTGTACAGCAGGGCCGGAAACAGAAATGATTAGTTCATCTTTCGAGTCTCGAGTTCGGGTTCGGATCCGAGTCTTTCGTTCTTCCTGTCAGTCCCACAGAGGCTATGCTGTCAGTACCGGAAAGAGAAATGATTAGTTCATCTCTCGAGTCTTCGGGTTCGAGTCGTTCGTTCTTCAAGCCACAAACCCATAGCACTATGCAGAAACAGAAATGATTAGTTCATTTTTTCGAGTCTTCGGGTTTGAGTACTTCGTTCTTTTGTCACGTCACCGCTGGTATCTTGCATCAACATTAGATTCGTATTATTGACTGCGTCTGAATATATATTGTTTTATATTTAGGAATTCAAATACAAAATATGTGCAATAAACATTATCTGAAAAATAATTATTGCCCCTGTCCGTCTCTTTTCTAAATGTTTCTTGTGCATCTGTGGTGTGTTTTATTATTATTATTATTGTTGTTATAATATATTATAATAATAACACACATTGTTATATATAATATAATATAATATAATATAATATATATATATATATATATATATATATATATATATATATATATATGCTATAGGCCTATAAGCTATGTTACAAAGGTGTAGGTTTCAAACTTTAGGTGACTAAAAACATCACTAAAATAACACTATAAAACACAGTGAATGACTCAAATAGCCATGAATCCAAAATACATAACACTTCATTTCAATTTTTAACTGATTTTTATTCATTATAACAAAGAATCAAAAAAATCATATAACAACTCAATAGAGAAAAATAAATTAGAGTGGATTCAAAATTAGTAATAGTCTACTTGACTTGAATTTGTAAAGTTAGACTTGAATAGTCAATATATTTGTATATGTGATATTAACTGAAAATTATAATCCACTGTAAACAAGTCTCATCAAAGTGGTTTTCCCCACATACGGATAAAGCTTTGCATTAACAAACTCTTAAATATCACATTCAATGTTATAGAAAATAATCTTCATGACAGAAATTCACAATATACCCTATATACATTTGAGAACAGAAACGCATCACGTAGCCTAACTGTAAAAGTACAAATAAAAAAAGAAACAAAAATAACTACGCGCTTGTTTGTAAAAAGGTTGTGAATTAGTATTCGGTGACAAGTCATGTGACAAAAGAACGAAGAAGGACTCAAACCCGAAGACTCGAGAGATGAACTAATCTTTTCTCTTTCCGGTACTGACAGCATAGCCTCTGTGGGACTGACAGGAAGAACGAAAGACTCGGACCCGAACTCGAGACTCGAAAGATGAACTAATCGTTTCTCTTTCCGGTACTGACAGCATAGCCTCTATGGGACTGACAGGAAGAACGAAAGACTCGGACCCGAACCCGAACTCGAGACTCGAAAGATGAACTAATCATTTTTGTTTCCAGTACAGATTCAGAACCCATATGTTGCGTATTGCGCATGCGCGGTCAACACAAAATGAACGAATCACTCTCTGAGACAACTCTGTAGTCCCGAGTCATATTAAAGATTCGTTCAAAATGAACGAATCGTTCATGAGCGACACATCACTATGCTCAACAATGATTCTCAGAAATCACATACTGCAGCTCTCAGCAATGAGTTACCAAAAAAAGAAAAGAAATAATCTTACTGACCCCAAAATTCCCCATCGTGACAGAAAAAACAACGATTGTGTGTTAGTGTAAGTTTGCATGAATTGGCAGGATCCAGCTGAGCCAGGCACCAAAAGTCACCTTTCCTTTCTAGATGCCTGATGGACAAATGGGCACCATTTTGGTTAATAATGATGAGTAAATACAACCGCCTATCGTAAGACACACTCACATCCTCTTATGAGGAGTTATGAGGCCACATTCCAAAACCATCCGTTTCATAAATGTTGGCGAAATGATTTGGCTCAGTGTTACCCTCTGTTGCGGGTCTCAAATCACTATGACTGGTTCGGTTGGACTTTGATTCCTCTAACCAGGATCTGACAGGGATGGAAACTACAGAAGCAACACACACACACACACCATCAAAGTGTGGCCAGCAGCAGAAAGATAAAAGCAAGCAAGAGCACACATACTCATACACACGGTCTCACACATGGCTGCAAACCCAAATTTTGTGCATAACCCTTTCATATTAATAGAGCTCCTAGGCTATTTTTTATTTGTAAAAACAATTATGTTCCTATTTTTTCCCCTCATAAGGAATATTAAGTCTCAGTCTGTCAGGGTTTAAGAACTGCACAATCATTTCATGCTCCCTGTAGAGCAATTAGAAGATCCAGATCTCTTTAAACTAGAAAAAGCTAGTGGCCACTTTCAATGTTTACAGTACACTGACTTTTTAAAAATGCATTAGAGGCACAATAATATTCCCATATATTGGGGGGATTGAAAAAAAAAAAAAACTATCCAACCAACTCTATAACAATTAAGTTAAAATATAATTAATTTTAAAATTCATTTTATATATATATATTATAACTCAACATTTTCTGAAAGTTAAGCACCTCTTTTCACTCACAATTTGTTACAAATAAACAAGAAGAGACTCCTTGAATAATGTTGTGGAAGAGACTACTGAATAATGTCATTATATGTACTGGAAAAATCAAGAGTCCTGTTCCTGGCTCTGGCTGAACATTACACACACTCACAGAGCTGAGTGAGACATCTAATCCAGTATCAGAACATCATGGTGTGTTGCTTTCAACACTTAAGGGTTGTTAGAGCTGTGAGAGTTTGTTTCATGCTTGTCTGATTGATAGAGTTGTCTGCTGTCAGAGTTTCCTCTTCCTCTGTCTCCATAGCTTTATCTCAGTTACTTCAACAAAGTCTGAGTGCGGAAATGCTTAGACTGTCTTCTTGGGCTAAAAAAGTGAACCTGTTTCAAGGTAACAAAAAAATGAAAAAGCCAAATTGAGTTTTGTATGGCGTTCATTTCAGAATTCGAAACAGTTTGCCAAACCGAACTTTCCTGAAAAGTTCCTGCCTTCTTTGACATGAAATTCTGAGATCAGACGTCCGTCCGTGAAAACCAGAACACACTGAAGAGCCGCTATACAGAAATTGAAGTTGTTAATGAAAGAGACACGGACAATGTTTTTCATGGTTTAATACTGTAAAGCTGTTTGGGGCCGATAGACGATGATCAGCTGATAGACGAGCTGATGCGGGCTTATAAAGAGGATTTCACGTTTCTAATTAATGCATTAAATTATTATTATTATTACTACTACTTTTATTATTAAATTAATTTTACAATTAATTTACCCCACAATAATTTTATAGCGCATCACCCCATAACCGATAAGCTTCGAGGAAAATTAAAGATTAGTTAGATTAGCTTACTACTCATTTCAAAAACAATATATTTAAGACGGAATACTTCACTACTTATGGGCCACAAGAGAAGTATTAAGAAAATAAATTAAGACAGTTATATAGCCTACCGTTATGGGGTTACCAGCACGTTGAAGTAGATTCAGCTCTCATCGTTTCTGAGAGTATTCGCACCGTTAACGCAGCGTCAGATGTTTTTACTTTCACTTTCTGTATTGAATAATTGACTGGGGTTTGTCTGAGACTTCTCCACTGCCATAACTCTAGAGCACAGTTTGCACAATGCTTGTGTGATATCCACTGGTTGATCCATTCCGTTATCAACAATTGTTCGCAAAATGATGGACAGAGATTTAGATTTGGCACGTGTCATTTTTTGTGATATAATCAAATAAACTATTAAATAAACAAGTAAATCAATTGGGTCTTTACTGGAGTTCACTGGCACTTTACTGGAGTGCCGAATTGCAGAGCTCATGCAAACATATCCACATGATCAAATGCTTTCTTAGCTGCTGTTTTCTCACCGCTGTCATTTTTGTTGTGTGTTAAGCACAAGCACATTTTACATATTCATCTAAACGCCGCTTTCAGCAGTGTGGACGGCATCAGGATGTCACGTATTTCTAACTTCTTTTATCCCTAAGGAAGTATATCAGGGCCTTAATTTGTTCATAAATCAAATCACGATGGGACTTTTTACAAATGTCATTTATAATATATGTATGGTGGATATTCAAATACAAAATTTATAAGTATTAAAAAAAAAATCTCGTGCCGTCATTGGCAGTAACATTAATGAGAAATGTATGCACATTATTTTGATTTATATCTTAAAAATAGGAGCTGATCTCATTAAAACAGATATAGTCAAATCATTTTACGTTTAAAAATGTACTGTATATTTCAAATAAACACTGTTCTTTGGAAATTGTTATTCATCAAAGAATTGTGCATCAACAAAAATATTAAGTAGCATAACTGTTTTCAACATTAATAACATAATAATAAATGTATCATGAGCGGCAAATTAGAATATTACAATGATTTCTGAAGGATCGTGTGACAGTTATGGCAGCTTTTCTATTACAGGAATAAATACCATTTTAAAATATATTAAAATATCCAATTTGATCCAATAAATCCAGTCTGGTGAGCATAAGAAACTATATTTTTATTGCCCTTTTTTGCAACTAACTTTCTACTAAAAAGTAAACTGCGAGTAAATTCCAGCAAGTTCACTGTAATTGCTTTGATTAATATGGTACATTTCATCTATTCCAACATCACTAACTCAAATCTATTGTTACGGACACACACAGGCACACAAACACACAACACATAGGCCGTCATCATTAATCACTGTCACAGACTGGGGAATCTCCCACCGCAATGTTACAGCCATGAATAGTCAGTCTGGAAAATTAACTACCTGTCAGACACATCCAATCAAGCAGTCATCTGAGGAACGAGAGGGCCGTACACGTGTTTGACCGAGCAGGTCTGACAGCACAATTAACCAGGTCTTAAACTACAACTATGTGGGTCTTCTTGAAGGAAGAAGTTATTTATAATCAAAGGTGAAACACATCAAAGAAAAGTACATTCAACTTTTACTTCCTCCTATTTATATTAAACACTTCATCTGCTCTACTGGACACGGTTGGACTACTAATGTAGCTCCTCATGTCACTCCTTTCAGGAGAACCGGTAATCTAAACTCACCTTTTTATGCGGTCATCAGTTTTACCTGACTGGCTTCCAATAGTGCTTTACATCAAACGACTTACTGGCCCCTTTGAAAGAATCCCAGATAACATTCCCCTATGCACTCTCTCTCACACACTCTATACAGCATCATGGTATATGGCCCAAGAATCATCGATTCCTAAAACACACACAAACCAACTAAAATACACACACACATTTTCACACAAAGGTTTGGTCAATACATTTGAGTTTTTACTGCAGATCCTTTGCAGTCTTCCAGTTTTTAATGTATTCAAATATGTCACTTTGGTTGGACACTATTATTTTGTCCAATGTAACACTGCTGATACTGCACACAACCTTCACAAGTTTTCACTAGCTTTTTTCCAGAGTGCATTACAGTGTGTGCAGCCACTAACATCTATTCATTATGCACATCATTGCTCAAAATCTGAACAGCTATGTTTCTATATTAAGTTGTGTAGCCCACAAGAGCACTCTTGACCTAAGAGGCTTTTTCTATTTTTATACTGAAATAGATATATGTTTTTCCGGCTCTTTTGAAGTTTAATATAGAAATACTGTATTGAAAATTCTCCCCCAGTACACCAGACTATTTATTGATACAAAGCAGCAGAAATATCTAGTTCAGGCATGAAACTCTAGAGGACACAGGCTGAAAGGTCCTTTACATGCAATATGCAATCACATCATGACTGTATGGCACAAGCTGATTGGCTTCTGCTGATCCTGCAGCCAATGAGATTGCTTGCTCAACATTTAAATAGTCTGGTTCAGTGTTTGCTGCTAGTCCGAAACCCTCCACCTCCCCCAGCTCCACCTGCCTAGATCTGCTACAGGATTTATGTACGTATGTCTATTTATGCAGCAGCATATCTGTGTATCTATTAGCAGTAGCAAGTTCATACTTGTTCTACAGCAACAATAATCAACAGCAGCAGCAGCAGCAGCAGTGTCACAGATCTAGGGTTAGCGCAAACCCTCTTTTGGCGTTAAAAAACTACTGTCAGCATTTACTAAAGACATGCAGTGAAAACTTAGCACTGAACAGACGTGGACAGGGTTATTTTTGCAGCCGACCTTAACCTGACGGCAAGCTGTTCAACATCACTCGTCTCCGCGCCAAGACTAAAATCACAAAGGTACTCATTCGTGAGATGCTCTTCGCCGCCGAAGCAGCCTTGACGGCCCACACCGAAGATGGCCTGCAGCAGCTTGTCAATCGTCTTTCCTACGCCTGCAAGGAGTTTGGACTGACCATCAGTCTGAAGCCATGGCCCAGGAAAAAGACTCTCCTCCAACCATTGCCATTGATGGGTACAACCTGGAAGTTGTCGAGAACTTCACTTACCTCGGGTCCACCATCTCCAGCTCTCTCGCAGCAGCGGTCATGGCCAGACTGAACCAGAGGTTCTGGAACAACAGCTACTCAACAGCTTTCACTTGAGGTGCCTGCGGCGTATTTTACACATCCACTGGCAGGACAAAGTACCTAACACAGAGGTTCCGGAACGCGCCGGCATCGTCTCCTGTAGACGGAAGGATGCCGACAACGATTTAACGGTCCAAAAAAAAAAGCATGTCTTAAACCAGACGCTGAATTTGCTCTGCTCTTGGTAGATTGCGTTGGTCATTATGGAAATGTTTCGGCTTCGTCTGTGTTCTTTAATATGTGTGTCGTCAGTAGATCACACGCAGAACTTTCCACTCCCAACTGTGTTTTTTTCTGGAATGGCGCTCTCACGCTAATTTGCCCAGTTTAGTAAATCTGGCCTCTAGTCTGTTAATTCAGTAAACTTCAATAATGTTGTACTTGTCAAAGTAACTCAAATTAACCTCCAGCAGTTACTAGTAGCTAGCAGTAGCACACATTAGCATGGTATGCAATTATTAATTATACAATTATGCAATGTACAGCACAACAAAGAGGAAACTAGCTACTAGCAACATTTGCAGAGTAATTGCTCATTGAAAAAGCAACATACAACATACTCTTCATCCACCCGTCATTGAGCACAAGCTTCACTCTTCACAACAACATTAACTCTCCATCCTCCAACATAACAAAAACTCTTCTAAGGATATGTCTACATTAGTTAATTAATTAATTAATTAATTAATTAATTAATCCAAATACATTTTAAAATAGAAATTTTTATTTCAAAATGCTCACCGTCCACACTACTGTTCTCAAGCGTTTTCCAAAGGTTTCTCATCCACACTGAAACGTCTAAAACCATAACAGGCACAATAGCTGTATAAACACATATCTATCGGTTCAATATGCGTCACATGACAAAACATGCATCATCGTATTCAAAAACCTCAGTTTTCACAGTCTCACGGCGTGTTCACATTTATCCACTTGGGAAAGCTTTTTCCCAAAAACTCAATCTTTGCAGGACAAAAACGCCGCCTCAGTTTGGACGGAAGGCCAAAACGAAGAGGAAAAGATGCGTTTTCAAACGAAAACGTTAATGTGTGGACAAGGCCTAAAATACAACATAATGGAACTTTAAACATCTTGCTCAAAAGCACATAAAATAATATGTAATTTCAACATTTACTCTTTATGCAAAGCCTGGTGAAAACTAGAAATGGAACTAGAAACCCTACCCAGGTTCAATAATGGCAACTTTTAGAAAAAAGAAAAAGAAATTAACATTCAGAAATGCATTAAACTGCTTAAAACTGACAGTAAAGACATTTTTAATGTTACAATTTATTTATTTCAAATAAATTATGTTCTTTTTATCCATCAAAGAATCTATAAAATATTAAACGGCACAACTGTTTTCAACATTGGTAAAGAATAAATGTTTCTTGAGCACCAAATCAGCATATTAGAATGATTTCTGAATCATGTGACACTGAAGACTGGAGTAATAATGCTGAAAATTAAGTGTTGCCATTACATGAATATATTACATTTTGAAATATTAAAATAAAAAGTTATTTTAAACTGCTATAATATTCAAAAATATTACTGTTTTACTGTATTTTTGGTAGAATAAATACAGGCTTGGTGAGAATAAGAGACTTCTCTCAAAAAACATTTAAAAAATCTTACCGATCCCAACCGTTTGATGCTACATAAAACATAAATTGCTTGAATCTCTGAACACTGAGGAAAAAAGGCTGTTATGAAGAAAAATATGCAGGGAAAAGGAAAACAGCTCAAAATAAGCACCTGCTCTGAACACTGTAGTTTGGAAGTGTAGGAAGAACTATTCTAAGTACAAATGTCAAGTAAGTGTGGATACCTTTCAAGAATTTTGAAACTGAAATATGATGAATGAGAATTACAAACTTTAATCAAGGTCAACTATCAAACAATCTTATTTGCTCTTGAAGTTCTCAGAAGTTGGAAATTGATCCAGCTGTTTGTGACAAGATTCAAAGAACGTCAGGCGCTTTGATTTAAAGTTGTTGTCAGGATGACCTTACTTGCCTTACTTACAAAAGCAGAACTGACGTATTTACAGTCTGCAGTTATGACCTATTGAGTTGTGTGACTAGTAAGCACAGTCACAGTCTGCTATTGAAGTTGATAACATCAGTAAAACTGATCAAACAAAGCCACCAGAATGTCTAGAAATCTGCAATACGTGTGACCTCATGTCAGCAAACACATGAATGCATAACTAGTGTGCTTTCAACAGTTGTAGCCCTGCTAAATTCACTAATAAAGATAAAATGCTAATGTTTTCTATTTAGCATGTAAGAACATCATGTAATGCAGCACAATATAGCCATTCAGCATTTTGCCACTACAGTTTTAGGTAAAGAGATTGTGTAATTTAGTCTATTATGCATTACATTTATTTTCTTTAATTATCTATTGTTGTGACTACTGACAGGCTGATGGCTTTGTGTTTCAAATTAACTGGGAGAAAATGATCCACAATGGAAGATAATGATCCAATATCCAAATTGGTGGTCATGATTATAGGAAGAAAATTGCTTTTACTTTTCAATCTCCGGGGGAACAAACTATTTTCAAATCTGTCTCGCTCTTTATATCAACTAGTTCCTTCTTTTATTATCAAGTTCTTTCACACGCACACATAGGACTCTCCAAGGAAATAGAAAATTCATATCAAAATGGTTATCTTTCTAACCCACTAAAGTCAAAGCAAATCCATTATGCATTAGTGTGTACGCCCAGAGATCCATTATTAAGCTACATTGTCACACTTGTATATTTAACATTAATACCCTTCAGTAAAATGATTTGTCATTCTGCTCATGTTTCATAGAGATATTTTCACATGGTCAGCTGAGGTTTGATTGAGTTTTATTCTATGCCTCAGTCTCCATAGCAAGCCTTTGTTATCATTGTAAAAGCAAATGAGCTACTGAAATAATGTTAAAATCGGACTTTGAGTTGTGTTTAGGTCATTTTGTTTCTTTTTTTTCTTCTTTTTTTTTTACAGTGATTTGTCTAGCTACTGTTCAATTGCTTGTTAACGCAAATATCTAATCAGCCAATCACATTCCATCTCTAAATGCACAACATGTCAAACCATAAAGCAGATGGGCTACAGCAGCAGAAGAACACACACACTCCTGTCAGCTAAGAACAGGACACTGAGGCTACAATTCGCATGGGTTGACAAGTCACCAAAACTGGACAATAGAAGATTGGAAAACCGTTTCCTGGTATGATGAGTCTCGATTTCTGCTCTGATATTCAGATGGTATAGTCAGAATTTAGTGTAAACATCATGAAAGCATGGATCTATCCTGCTTCATGTCAACGGGTTCAGGCTGCTGGTGGTGTAATGGTGTGAGGGATATTTTCTTATCACGCATTTTAGGCCCCTTAGAACCAACTGACCATTCTTTAAACGCCATAGCCTACCTGAGAATTGTCTCTGAACATGTTTATCCCTTCCACAGTGTTCCCATCTTCTAATGGCTACTTCCAGCAGGATAACACGCCATGTCACAAAGATCAAATCATCTCAAACTGGTTTCTTGAACATGACAATGAGTTCACTAAACTCAAACGGCCTCCAGTCACCAGATCTCAATCCAGTAGAGCACCTTTGGGATGTGCAGCCGACAAATCTGCAGCAACTGCGTGATGCTATCATGTCAATATGGACCAAAATTTCTCTCTCTCAAAAATGAATCAACGTTGAATCAATGCCATGAAGAATTAAAAAGGTAAAAGAGGGTCCAACCCAGTACTAGTAAAGTGTACCTAATACATTCCTTGCAAAAAAACAGCATTTGCAGTAAATTATAGCATTTTTTTTTTTTTACAGTGCAGGTAATAAATAATTGCCTTGCATTGTTCTAGTCAAGCCACATATAGGAGATACTGCAGTATGTAATTTCTTTACCCTAAGCGTCACTAAATAATTACTGGTTTCACAAACACTCCCCCGTCTGACACTGGTAAAGTTAACAGTTCAGTTAAACTGGAGGGAAACTCTTACAGAAGCTTAAATATGTGCTATATGTGGTGACATCTGAATGATCTTGTTGTATTACCTGGTTATTTAATGAGTGAATCAGTCTACATTAGATTAAGCCAACAGTCTTTTTAAGGGTCATATCAGGTAGAAATAGCTCCTAACTGCACACATTCTGTTTACACAGCGAATCTGAAGTCATTTGCACATCTTCAGCTACAGTATGAATTGGGATAAGCTCAAACTTTATTTCATGAATATGAATGAAATGTTAGGCTGAATGTTGGATTACTGCGGTCTATGTAAACATATACAACGTTTTGATCATTTGCACACGACCAAAGCCTTTAATGCTTTTAAGAGTTTTAGCTGAAGCACAGCTGTGTTTTTAACTGTGAAGAAACACATTTCAATTAGCAATTAAAAACATTCTCACGAATAACGCTGGCATTAAATCACTCCCACAGTGGAAGCTGATTGCGTACAAGTCTTTTGGGTCATTTAAAATGAGAGAATTTCATGTCTAAACAACCCCAACTTAATAGGCCTGTCAAACACAAATTATCATCAACAGAAAAAAAAAAAAAAAAAAATTGTACAATCCAATCTTGTTTAGAAACAAGCTTCAGCAGATTTCGTCTCATGCGTAATCAAACATATCATAATTATATACGCTATGATTGAATTTGAGCTCATACGTGACCGAGATCCAGCTGGAGGCATTGCAAAGTAATCAAAAATAATAATAATAAAAGAATTAAAGAAATGAACATAATGGTCAGTGATCTTCCGTTTGTGAAAAAGAGATGTGCTTCATTTTACTGAATGCACTAAAAGTAAAAAAAAAAAAATGTGTAGTACTAATGCACTTATTTGCAATGTCATCATTACAAATGAGTAATTACAAATATATTTAAAAATACGACAAGTTTCAACAGAAATGACATTAAAGTATATTTTAGTAACCATAAATGCTTGTCAGTACATTGAGCAGTACACTTTAACCTTGTAGGTATGTATGTATATTAATAATGTACTTTAGTCCTACTTGTGTCAAACAGCACTCCAAAGTTCAGTTAATTGCATATCATATAATTTCAAACTAAAATGCATTGTCATTTAATAGCAATTAACATACAATTAAAGGAATAGTTCACCAAAAAATAATAATTCTGTCATAATTTGCTCACCCTCAAAATGTTCCAAACCTATATTGATTTCTTTCTTCTGCTGAACACAAAAGAAGATATTTTGAAGAATGTCGGTAACCAAACAGTTGATGAACCCCATTGACTTCCATAGTATTTTTGCCCCCATACTTGGAAGTCCATGGGATTCATCAACTGTCTGGTTACCAACATTCTTCAAAATATCTTCTTTTGTGTTCAGCAGAAATTCATACAGGTTTGGAACAACTTGAGGGCGAGTAAATTTTCATTTTTGGGTGAACCATCCCTTTAAGTGTATGAAAACATTACATTCAGTTTGCACCCATTGTAAGGATATTCTTTTAAAGTCTATTATTTCCATAATAAGTACTCTTTTAAAACCAGGCTAAAGTGTACTTCTTTTTCACAAAGGACATCGCATGACATCTTGTCAGATTTTTGTAACGTGGTAATTAAGAAATTGAGAAAGGGACCTCCACTGAACGAGTGTCAGAGTGAGAACAGACAGGGAGGAGAACATTTTAATTTAGCCAAGACATGAAAAGAACTTTCAAACAGTTCCGTTCAAGTTTAGATTGATTCTTGAAGCATTCGCAATTAGTGTCTGAGTCCTTACATGATGAATAATTATTAACTCTACTAATCATTGGAAAAACTTCATTAAGTATGAATGAAATGTATTGTGAGCTTCATTTGAATGCTATGATTTTGATTAAAAGTCAGCATGACGCAGCATGCTTTGGTTCATTTGTTCATTTGAGTGAATGATCGTGATTAAAGGAGGGAAGAACACACTGACCTTCACCACGTCTTCATCAGTGGACTGGCAGAGCACGGCGTCTGACACGTCTGTGACCGCCCCGTCTGTGCCCACCGTCACCACCTTCACTGGCACTGCCACCGTCTTCCCGGTCAGCACTGCAGTGTTCAGGATCTCCGTTTCCTGCCAGCACAGACACAACAAACAGCCTTCCATCACTCATTCTTTCCTTCCTTCATTTATGCCTCTATAAAATTAAAGCATTTTTACAGTGCAGGTAATAAATAATTGCCTTGCATTGTTCTAGTCAGGCCACATACAGGAGATACTGCAGTAAGTCATTTCTTTACCTAAAGCGTTACTAAATAATTACCGGTTCAGTCCTTCATTTATTTGTCTTTTTTTTCATTCCTTCTTTCTTTTCTTCCTTCATTCTTTCCATACTTCAGTCATTAACATGTTTGTTTATTTCTTCCTTTATATTTATCCTCCCTTTATTAATTAATTTAGGTCATTCTTCTGTTCTTTCCCTTCTTCTTTTCATCATTTATTCCTCCTCCTTCCATTCATTCGTTCTTTCACTCACTTTTACTCACTTATTCATTCATTGATTCAATCCTTAATTAGTTTCTATTCCCTTCTTCTTCCTTGATTTCCATCCATTCACCCTCCTTCTAGAATTAATTAATTCTGTTCCTTTCCTCCATCGTTTATTCCTCCTCCTTCCTCATTTCTTTTTTTCATTATTCATTGATTCTCAGGTTCTTTCATGCACTCGTTCCTTCTTTCCATCATCAAACCACCTGTCCTTCATTCCTTAATTTATATTCATCCATCATTCATTAATTCATTCCTTCATTATTTCCATTCTACTGTACATTTATTCATTAATTCATTCATTCAGTTGTCATTCCTTGCTTCTTTTCATCCTCCCCTTTTCCATTTTTAAACTCATCTGATCTTTCCTTCCTTCTATTCATTATTTATTCCTTCATTCTTTCCTTTTTCCTATTTATTCATCCGTTCTTTCACTCACTCCTCTTCCCCATCCACCCACCCATCATTCATTCATTTCTATTTTCTTCTTTTTCCATATCTCTTCTGTGGTTAATTAATTATTGTATCTGTCCATCATTCATTCCTTTATTCTTTTATTCATTCCTTTCTTCTTTCCATCCATCCACCATTCATTATTTCAGACTTTCCTACATTCTTTCATTCATTGGTTTAATTCGTATCTACATCCATCCTTCATGTTTGTTCATTCCTTCTTTCAGTTATTCATTATTTATTTCTATATAAAGATATCTGTACATCTCTCTTTCTTTCTTTCATACATTCACTCAACCTATTCACTGGTCCAGTCATTCCGTCCTTCATTTTTTATCCTTCATTTATTTTATTTAAATCGTTCATCTGTTTTTTCCTTCTTTCTTGCTATTTATTCATTCAATCTCTGTCACTCCCTTTTCATTTCATCTATCATTTCCATTCATCATTTCAGTCTTTCCTAGATTAGTTTGTTCATTCAATTATTCCTTTATATCAAATCCTTAATTTATTGTTTTAATCCTTCCCCACATCCTATCCTTCATTCTTAATCCGTCCTTTCTTTCCGTCTTTTGTTATTTGCTTCCTTCCTGCTTCTTAACCTCATTTTATTTTCATTCACTTTTCTGTCTTTCCCCATCCATCCCTCCCTCCCTCCATCCTTCCTTCCTTCCTTCCTTCTTTCTCACATTCAATTGTTCTTTCATTCACTCTACCATCCATCCACCCTTCACTCAATCAGTGACTCCTCCATCCCTATTTCCCTCATTTGTTCTTTCATTCACTCTTTTCCATTCTCCCATCCATCCATCATCTCCATCCCTCACTCACTACTTCCTTCTCTCATTCATTTGTTCTTTCATTCCATCCATTATTCACTCAATCAGTGACTCCTCCATCCATCCTTCTCTCTTTTGTTCTTTCATTCACTGTTTTCCAAAAAAAAAAAAAAAAAAAAAAATCCAAAGAGTTTGAAATTTAGTTTATTCTGTGGAATCAAAACTGATATTGACAATTGTGAAACCATGATATTGTTACTGTGAAGTAAAATTGAGATTTTGGTCATATCGCCCATCCATATTATTTGCTAGATAGCAGAAAAGGTTCCCACAGTTTTACATACAGTATGCATTTTTTAATAGTGTTCACCACAAGTAATAGACTACATTGTAACCAGAAATAAGTAGCCATATAAATGGCTGCTATTTTGCATAGGTTTATTTGTAATTGCCAGAAAGAAAGAAAGAAAGAAAGAAAGAAAGAAAGAAAGAAAGAAAGAAAGAAAGAAAGAAAGAAAGAAAGAAAGGGCAGAGATGTGGTTAGGAATGAAAAGTCAATAGGCCTATGTAGTTTCTTCATTCACTGTGACCTGTACCTGCACTGGATGGCCAATTTCACATGTATTTTGTGTATTTTCAAAATACAAAATACTGTATTTGTATTTAAATACATTTTTTTTCACACAGTATTTTGTATTTGTATTTAAATACATTTTCCACACAGTATTTTGTATTTGTATTTTAAATACATTTCCATGTATTTATGCCCATCTCTGCTCACTGAAACATACACTCACTCACTCACTGAAACATACACTCACTCACTCACTCACTGAAACATACACTCACTCACTCACTGAAACATACTCACTCACTCACACACTGAAATATACACTCACTCACTCACTCACTGAAACATACACTCACTCACTGAAACATACTCACTCACTCACTCACTCACTGAAACATACACTCACTCACTCACTGAAACATACACTCACTCACTCACTGAAACATACTGAAACATACTCACTCACTCACTCACTCACACACTCACTCACTGAAACATACACTCACTCACTCACTCACTCACTGAAACATACTCACTCACTGAAACATACTCACTCACTCACTCACTCACTCACTGAAACACACTCACTCACTCACTGAAACATACACTCACTCACTGAAACATACACTCACTCACTCACACTCACTCACTGAAACATACACTCACTCACTCACTGAAACATACACTCACTCACTCACTCACTGAAACATACACTCACTCACTCACTGAAACATACTCACTCACTCACTCACACACACTCACACACACACTGAAACATACACTCACTCACTGAAACTCACTCACTCACACACTCACTCACACACACACTCACACACTCACACACTCACTCACACACACACTCACTCACTCACTGAAACATACACTCACTCACTCACTGAAACATACTCACTCACTCACTCACTGAAACATACACTCACTCACTCACTCACTCACTCACTGAAACATACACTCACTCACTCACTGAAACAAACACTCACTCACTCACTGAAACATACTCACTCACTGAAACACACTCACTCACTCACTCACTGAAACATACACTCACTCACTCACTCACTGAAACATACACTCACTCACTGACTCACTCACTCACTGAAACATACACTCACTCACTCACTCACTCACTGAAACATACACTCACTCACTCACTGAAACATACACTCACTCACTCACTCACTCACTCACTGAAACATACACTCACTCACTCACTGAAACATACACTCACTCACTCACTGAAACATACACTCACTCACTCACTGAAACATACACTCACTCACTCACTCACTCACTCACTGAAACATACACTCTCACTCACTGAAACATACACTCACTCACTCACTGAAACATACACTCACTCACTCACTCACTCACTCACTCACTCACTCACTCACTCACTCACTCACTCACTCACTCACTCACTCACTCACTCACTCACTCACTCACTCACTCACTCACTCACTGAAACATACACTCACTCACTCACTGAAACATACTCACTCACTCACACACACTCACACTGAAACATACACTCACTCACTCACTGAAACATACTCACTCACTCACACACACACTCACTCACTCACTCACTCACTCACTCACTCACTCACTCACTCACTCACTCACTCACTCACTCACTCACTCACTCACTGAAACATACACTCACTCACTCACTGAAACATACTCACTCACTCACTCACTGAAACATACACTCACTCACTCACTCACTCACTCACTGAAACATACACTCACTCACTCACTGAAACAAACACTCACTCACTCACTGAAACATACTCACTCACTGAAACACACTCACTCACTCACTCACTGAAACATACACTCACTCACTCACTCACTGAAACATACACTCACTCACTGACTCACTCACTCACTGAAACATACACTCACTCACTCACTCACTCACTGAAACATACACTCACTCACTCACTGAAACATACACTCACTCACTCACTCACTCACTCACTGAAACATACACTCACTCACTCACTGAAACATACACTCACTCACTCACTGAAACATACACTCACTCACTCACTGAAACATACACTCACTCACTCACTCACTCACTCACTGAAACATACACTCTCACTCACTGAAACATACACTCACTCACTCACTGAAACATACACTCACTCACTCACTCACTCACTCACTCACTCACTCACTCACTCACTCACTCACTCACTCACTCACTCACTCACTCACTCACTCACTCACTCACTCACTCACTCACTCACTGAAACATACACTCACTCACTCACTGAAACATACTCACTCACTCACACACACTCACACTGAAACATACACTCACTCACTCACTGAAACATACTCACTCACTCACACACACACTCACTCACTCACTCACTCACTCACTCACTCACTCACTCACTCACTCACTCACTCACTCACTCACTCACTGAAACATACACTCACTCACTCATTCACTCACTCACTGAAACATACACTCACTCACTCACTCACTCACTCACTCACTGAAACATACACTCACTCACTCACTCACTCACTGAAACATACACTCACTCACTCATTCACTCACTCACTGAAACATACTCACTCACTCACTGAAACATACTCACTCACTCACACACACACTGAAACATACACTCACTCACTCACTGAAACATACTCACTCACTCACACACTCACTCACTCACTCACTCACTCACTCAAACATACACTCACTCATTCACTCACTCACTGAAACATACACTCACTCACTCACTCACTGAAACATACACTCACTCACTCAATCACTGAAACATACACTCACTCACTCACTCACTGAAACATACACTCACTCACTCACTCACTCACTGAAACATTCACTCACTCACTCACTCACTCACTCACTGAAACATACACTCACACACTCACTCACTCACTCACTCACTCACTCACTCACTCACTCAAACATACACTCACTCACTCGCTCACTCACTCACTCACTGAAACATACATACACTCACTCACTCACTCACTCCCTCACTGAAACATACACTCACTCACTCACTGAAACATACACTCACTCACTCACTCACTCACTCACTCACTGAAACATACACTCACTCACTGAAACACACTCACTCACTCACTCAATCAAACATACACACACTCACTCACTCACTCACTGAAACATACACTCACCCACTCACTCAAACACTCACTCACTCTTCACTCATTGTTTCAATCCTTCTACACATTCAATCCGTTATCCATAATTCATTCATCCCTGCTTATTTTTCTTCATTCTTTATTTCCTGCCTCCATTCTTCATTCCCACATTCATTTCTTCTTTCATATTCCTTCCTTTCTACATTTAACCATATACCCCCCTGAATGTATGATAGAAAGAATGTGACTAAGTAAAAGAGGAAAAAAAAAGCTTAAAAGGAGCAGAAGAGAAGTCAAAGAGCTGAGGAAGGAGGCAGCGGGGCAATGGATTTGACAGTTCAGGGAGGGGGTTCATTAGAAGAGAAACAGACCGAGTCCTTAACCTTTCAGCCACAGAGTCACACTGTTTCAGACAACCACATAATTGAGACCATTACAGTCAGCGTGAGAAACTCAGCCCCCATTGTGCCATCCCTGAGAGACAGGCAGACATTAGCAACATAGTCAATTTACCTCATTAGCAGATCACCTTCAATTAACCAATCTGCTTGCCCTCAATGTCCAACAGCGGCAGCACGGTTACTGCAATCAGACGGTATTCATTCACTGTAAGCACCATCTTTCCATCCTCATTTCTTTCTCTTTATTTCGCTCTTTTATAAGAGAGCAAGAGATGACATAACCTAATCTCAATGAATGCATAATGACATGCTCAGCTTACCGCTATCTCACCAACTCTCTGCCTTATTATTCCCATTACCACAATCACCACTTTCTGTATCTCTATCTTGCCTTCAGTAGTTCTTCCTTTTCATATTTTTGAAACGAATGAGAAAAAAATAAATAAATTGTCCTGACAGATTTGTTTTTTTCCCGCTCCATATTCTATATATTTTTAAGCCGATCTGATCTTTACAGGCTTGATTCCATGTCATTTCTGTAATGCTATTACTGGAAGACTGTCTTTTTCGGTTTAATTCCTGGATCATGTTAGTGTGTATCCCGGTTAAAGAGACTGTGGTGTCTTCATGCTTCATTGCATCTTGACTAAGTCCTTTATGCCAAACAGGGAGGTGCCACTTCTCACGCATCCCTCTAAGAATGGACTTATAAATGTTTGAGATGTTTTTGTGTGCTGCATAATTTAAAGACAGTGAAAGAGAGCATTGAAATCTGTGAAGGCATTTTACTTGAGACAGAATTAGACTCAGAGTAAATAAATGCTTTTATGTGGACGCAAATGGAAAATGCATGCAACATCTCTTTTGCTAAAAGAAAACTAAATGTAAAAATTGTATTAGTTTATTTATGAGCCACTTTTATCTTTGAGGTCATCCCAAAAGGAGGTTTTGTCATATTTAGCTAACCTTTGGTGACATTTTTTCAGCAAATCTGTCCTCAGGGTATGGCTAAGTAAGTTCAGATACACACACACACACAGACCTTTTAAATGAGAACCTCTCTTAAATGCAATGGTGTTCATGCTAAAATAACATCATACCCTACTCTCAAACATAACCCTCCTCTCAAACATAACCCTCAAACAAGCCTTGTGACATTATTGGATTTAAAGCAAAACAAGATTTGGCTGATTTGTGTGCATTTCAAATAGGGGGGACAACTTCAAATGTCCTGCTTTTATTTGTTTTACTATATCTTTGAGAATAATTTTAAATTTGGCTCTCATAAGACTAGCTAAACATGTACACACAAAAAATGGCTCCAGAAGTCCTTGATACTCATTTAAACTTTAAGCTAGCTATCTTCTTTCTAATAACTAATATTTCTTTCTTTCTAACTTTTCTTTCATTCTTTCTTTCTAACTTTTCTTTCATTCTTTCTTTCTAACTTTTCTTTCTTTCTTTCTTTCTTTCTTTCTTTCTTGATGATCTATCTATCCATCCATCCATCCATCCATCCATCCATGGTCATGTTAAAACATGCTAAATCATGCTAAATCAAGTGGTAAATCATGTTAAACCATGCTAAAACATTTTTAAACTTTTTCAAATTTTCTGGCTAGGCTTTTTCAAGTCAACTTAAAGGGGTCATATAATGGTACATGCACTTTTACAAGTTGATTGTACTGAAATGTGTGTTGGCAGTGCCTGTACACAACCATCATAAAATGATAAAAATCCATCCAGTGTTTTTTTTAAATCTTCTTTTATGTTTACCCCTCTCTCAAATCAAGCTGTTCGATTTTGTGATGTCACAAAATCGACGCCCCTCCCACGATTGTTGATTGACAGTAGCGTTTCAACACAGCCCCACCCTCGCTCGTGAGCGAGCTGTCAATCATAGCCCGCGCGGACAGGCGCGTCATTGTTGATAGCTGGAGCACTGAGCAGAATGGTGTCTAAGGCTGCGTTCACACTGCAGGGCTTAATGCTGAATTCCGATTTTTTGAAAAATTCGATTTTTTTGCAAGGCCGTTCACATTTCCAATTAAATGCGACCTTTTGTGATCTCCTGTGTGAACGTGAAATGACCCAGAAGTGACCCGCATGCGCAAAAGAGTACTCAACGGTCAACGACGTCACTTGTTGTTTGCGGAAGTAGCTAAACTTTAACTAACTGTGATTCACTCACACACACACACACACACACACACAACACACGCGCGCGCAGCGACCGTTACACAAGAGCCAGACAGCAGCCGCTGACAAATCTAATATCAGCACAAATAAGTTAACATAACGTTAGTCTACTCTTATTCACATTGGATATATAATGATGGTGGCCGTGGGCTTTTATTTATTTTTTTAATTAACGGGCTTGTCGAGGTCGACCCGTTCGGCAGATTTACCTCAGCTCGACGAATATGCAGTCCGTTTTCAAACCGACGACTACTTCAACGCAGACTTATGACGTTTGTCGCGTATCAATGACGTGCGGGTCGGATACATGCGACCTGGCCGTTCAGACTGAAGTCGCATTTCAAAAGATCGGATACGTATCGGATTTGGACCACATACCCAAGTGGCCTGGGTCGCATTTGAAAAGATCGGATCTGTGTCGTTCAGACTGTCATGAAAAGATCAGATCAGGTCGCATAGGGGCAAAAAAATCGGAATTGGGTCGTTTCAGCCTGCAGTGTGAACTTAGCCTAAGCGATTGTGGTGTTCTGTTCTTGGGTGTAATAACGAACACAGCAGTCATACTGATGTTCCTAAATCCGTACAGCTGAAGACGCAGTGGCTGAGTTTGTTTTTGAAGGGAATATTCCCCACGATCAACAGCAATGCTTTCATGTTTGCGCGAATCATTTCACCAGACTGCTTTACAAACGAGGGTCTGTATAAAGCTGGTTTTGCTAAAAGCTGTTCCTGAAAAAAGGATCGGTACCAACTTCGTGTTCCTGCTGCACCTCCAGAAGAACTGAAGTGAGTGTAACGTTTTATTAAGCTTTATATTAATCTTTATATTAATCTCTGCAAATCGCTTGCTGCACGCTTCACGATGAATGCAGCTATTTTTACAGTCAGGGTACATTACGGCATGTTTTCTATGTACGACGTTCTCAATATAATTCATAATCCCACGTTTATAATGAACAACGCGTTATGGTTATTGTGTTACAAACTGTGTACGCACAGAACAGAGGGGCGGGGTGAGCAAAGCTCATTATCATTTAAAGACACATGCACTGAAACGGCGTGCTGAAAACAGAGCTGTTTTTGACCAGGTAAAATTTGTGTTTTCTTACAATACTAATGAGAATTTTTAATTAAAGTATATTACAAACTTTTAATTTAGACCCTAAAGAATCATATTAGCTTGTACAAAAATGGCATTATATGACCCCTTTAAAGTTTGTCTACGAACTTTACTATCTAGTTATATTATTAACATTTTAGCAAAATCAAACTGAAATGGAGGTACTAGGTTTTTGACCAGCAAATGTCAGACATAAATGCTTTGTCAGTCATTAGAATGGCCACATCTGAGGCAGTAAGTGCATCAAGTTATGTTTTCATCAACTTACAGGTTATAAAGTTTAATGTAGCTCTGTGGGCTCTCACATTTTTTCGGTCATTTGGCCAAAATCTCATGTTATAAAAGATGAAGTGCTTCGCACAGGCTATTCAAGACAGTATTGGTTATGACTCAGCGACAACTGCTAGACCAAGACGGTCCGCTCAGCTTCTCAAATGCATAAAACATATGCATGTTAATAAAACATTTATATATCTCATAAAAATAAATGTACAGTAAATACTGTATAATGTTCCCACACACCAACACACACACACTTGTATGGAGGTTAAACCCTTTAGAACTCTGGTGTGTTCCTTTCACTTTAGCCCACAATAAGAACACTTTAAGGGAAATCCCTGACTCATCCATCACTAAACGCTTCATCCGCAGCCTCTCTCTCTCTTTATGCTCTCTGCCCTGAATGCCCCCAAGCCTCCCTCTGCCCTCCTGCTAAAATCATTGCCATCGATGGGCTAAATAGCTCTGGAACTTGGGAGAAAGCCAGAACATGTGGACATGTCTATGTGTGCGTGGATCGCTCGTCTACTTGTTTGGGGTTAGGAGCCTCACAGCAGGATAAATGTGAGCAGCAGGGCATTAGCTGTTAGCAAGAAGGAGATCACTGCATGCTGGTAATAAGCCGCAGTGGGACGTCAGTAGAGAGGGAAGAGGGCTGAGACGGCCACTGCAATTGGACACAGACACGGCCATCATCAAAGTTGTGGGGCTGGACTGTTTACAGGCTTGTCCCCCGATGGGTTTTAATGGGCTAGATAGAAAGCATGCTGCAGGGCAAGCCCAGAAGCTAATGGAGGAATTTATGAAACAAGCTCATTCTCAAGGACATTGCAGTCAGATGCTGAGTTCTGCCTCTTATGGCTGCTTTTGGCCATTTTAGGGACCTTGACAAAGAGGCTTTTCTGGCCTTCTGCCTGAAAGGTTAATGTCAATGGCCTGAGATACACGAAAGGAACTGCATGCAATCTAAATAGGGCTGAGCATTACACATTCCACTATTCAAAGTGTTTTGATCACTGTGTTGGAAATGTACAATTAAAGGGATGCTTCACCGCTGGCAAAAATGGGCTTTCAATAAAACATGGCTACTTATACAGTAGAAAAAGGAGAAATCATTTTTGAAATCAGTGCTACCTGACAAAAGAAAACAGAAAGAAGGCTGTTGTCTTCCCTTTAGCCAAATAGGTAGGAAAACTTCAACAGCCATAAAGCCGTCCAAGGCCAAAATAAGTTAAAGGGATACTTCAGGATTTAGCATTAAGCTTTGTATTAGTAGAAAACCTGTAGTATTTTCGAATTACCGTGCTTTTCACCCTCATATCCCCGAGATGAGAGATTTATGTATTTTTTGTCTGGAAAAAATCCTCCGATGACGCAAAAATCGTAATTTTGCGTCATCGGAGGATTTTCTGGCCAGAGGCTAAAGACTACAGCCAGTAGGAGGGGTTTTCAACCCGAGGGTGGGATCTACTGTCTATGGATCTCACTCACAGAATGCATACAGTGTCAGCCGTCTTCCTTTGGAAGCTAAACTAGCAGGCTCTTGTTCTGTGGAGAAAGCTGAGTAGTAGGGGTTACCATTCTCTTTTTCCCGGACATGTCCGGCCGTCGAGATCATCCAAAATGTCCGGGATTCGGCTTTTGCTTTCTGCGGTCGCCATTCATTGTTTACATGCACACCTTTTGTTTCAATCTAGCTGAATTCATTCCGATTGGTGAATCTGAATGAAGTGTTTACATGAACGCTAAACAAGTGATCGGTTGATGTGCGTTTTAACATTCCTAAGAAAATTCCCGCTCCTCCGTGAGAGATGCGAGTCTCAGTAATGACGCCACCGGCCTCGCGCCATTCTCCCGCAGCCGTCAGCCTCGTCCTGCTCGTCACAGTAAACATAATGAATGGCGACTGTAGAACGCAAAAGCCGAATCCCGTACATTTTGGGCGATCTCGAAATCCAGGGCAGACTCGTCACGGAGACTCACCAGTAGCCTAGCCTTGTTGTTTTCAACTGCGCTCTCTTACCGGTAGGCGTGGCTTGGGAGTGGCCTCCTAGGGTAGCGATGCAAGTGCATTCTGGGAGTTGTTGTCTTTCATCCACATAAGCCAAAAATACATTTTCTGGCTTTTCTCAGTCTAGAAAGCTCCAAATTCAAAAATTTCTTCACATTTCTTCTACATAAATGACCTATTTTAAATACACATTCATCTTTCCAGAGGTGAAGTATCCCTTTAAACATTATTAATTTACCTATACTACCGACATTGTAACACACAGTGGGTTGAAATTCAGAGAAATTACAATTTAAGCAACACTTTAAACATTGTGACTTTGTACTTTTGCACTTCTTATTTGGCAATATAGTTTCCTAAAAAAAAACAAAAAACAAAAAATATAGTTTCCTAAAAAAAACAAAAAAACAACAACAACAGCATAACTTGGTAATAAGGTCATTCATTTACACAAAATCAGCTCAAACTATTTATTTCAATAATTTGAGTCAAACTCATTGAGTTGATTGCATCATTGCTCTAAAATATTTATGGACATCTCTACTGCATTAAAATGTTTTTGTTCAAATTTGTGTAGTTAAATATTGCTTATTGCTTATAAATGCAGCTGAATGTTTATAAGTTTAGGTCATTTTTACACATTTGAAAAATACACTCAATTGTTTAATTGTGTTGATGCATTCCAAAAAGAGAACACAGGAATTCAGTCTAAATCCAACAACAGAAATACGTAGGAGAATCTCAGGAGAAACAAACTCTTTCCACACACAATACTAATGATTACAAAACAAGAACTGAACAAAACAGGGAGTTCTTATACACAGAGATAACAAGGGAACTAATTAGATGTCAGGTAAATGTAATCATTAACTCATGAGAAACCAAGGAAACTAACAAGGGTGAGGAGAACGCTAAACTGAAAGGATATAGCCAGCAGGAAACCAAAACACATGAACAAAAACACAATGAAACTAAACAGAAGTTTTTTGGTTTTTTTTACACTTATTCAGCAAGGACATCAAAAGTGATCAATTTTATTTATTTCAAGTAAATATATAAAAGTAGTGTATATGTGTGTAAATATGACTTGTTTATGAATTATTAATTTTAGTAATTTTACACATTACATATTTACTTATTTTACATGTGTTTATAAATGTGAATGAAAACATTGTTGCTTATAAATGACAAAATAAAATACTAAAATAAATGCAGGTAAAGTTCATAAATGTGTGTTAAATAATGCATATTATTTATTATAATGTGTATATACTCTACTTTTATAATATACTATGTATCGTTATATTGATGGATATAAAATAATATGAATAAATAATGTTGTGATTATTTTAAACCAGACTTTAATCTTAAAGGGGTGGTTGATTATGATTTCACTTTTTTAACTTTAGTTAGTGTGTAATGTTGCTGTTTGAGCATAAACAACATCTGCAAAGTTACAATGCTCAAAGTTCAATGCAAAGGGAGAAATTTGCTTTTAAAGAAATAGCTTTGTAAGGACTACAACAAACGACAGGTAGAGACTACACGACATTCCTCCAGGGTCAGTGACATCACCAACCCTAGAATTTACATAAACCCCTCCCCCTGAACACGATTTATAGATTATCAAGACAGAATATGCTAATCAATGACTAGAAGATAACTACACATCGCTACATAAATTCATCAACTAACCATTCAGAGATGTCCTGTTGCTTCTACATGTTGTCACTTCTTCTTGAGTCTCTCCATCTTTGTCTGACTCTGGTTTGAAGATAAAAAGCTAAACGTTTTTGAAATTTTCAGTGCATGTCTGTGTGAGTGCAAGCTCTTGAAGCTCCGCCCTCTGTGCCACAAGCAGCAGCTCATTTGCATTTAAAGGAACAGACGCAAAAATGTGCATTTTTGCTCACCCTAAAAAAGTCACACTTTTAACATGCTATATAAAAATATCTGTGGGGTATTTTGAGTTAAACTTCACATACACACTCTGGGGACATCAAATACTTATTTTACATCTTGTGAAAAGGGCATTATACCACCCCTTTAACATTTGAAATTGAAAGTTTCCTTTTAAGCACCTTGCCATTTGATGATTCAGGCATCTCCACTTATTTGTAGGTTTACAACAGGAAGTGCTTAAAATATCTCCATTCTGTGAGAGACTCTTTTCTATGTATTCTTTGTTTTAATCTGCAAAACACAGGCAATATTTCACCCGATTCTGTCTTTCGAAAGCCCAATTCTGTCTTCCTCCAGACTAATTCATGATTAAAATTCTGCCGCACTATTAAACTTTAACCGGCAATATAAAACAGAATGACTGTGGAAATTGAGGTTCTTCTCTAGTGAGCAGCATCAGAAGACACACAGAGAAAGGTGAGAGTCAAAGCCACTGCATAATAAAGCTTTGTTTGGAGACATCTTGAGCCAAAGCACCCAGCAGGCCGGACTATGGTCCCGATAGTCGTATCGCTGTTTGCTCATTCATGAGTGCCTGTCAGCACTGGGATTCAAAACATCAAGCCATCAAACCTGATTTGTAAGCTATATTCTGAGCGTATATAGCTGAAAATATGATCTGCCACTGAAACACTGTGGAAATGTAGTGGAAAGGTCACACATCCTATTGCAATGCAGATCACAAGATGAAAGCACATTTCCCAAAACTAGCTCTTAAAACTTGCAAGTAATAGCAAGGCCAATTTCAACCAGATTGGGCAAGTTGCTTTGCGCAGACCTTCCATTTAATTGACCTAATTGCTTTTGAACAAGTCGCATCTTGCTGCCAATATCTTTTTCTAAAGATTTCCTCAAAAGTGTCTCATTACCACAAATCTGCTCGCTCAATTACTTTAGGGCCACTGGGTAGTACCAAACATGTAAATATGCTGAAATCCATTTTGCAGGTCCCAGTAACTAAACAAACCCAGAGACTAATAAGCCATGAACTGAAAACTTTGCCTGTACAAAAGATCTAAGACCTTCCAAATAATATGATGGAGATTAATGAAATCATTGAAAATGGCTCAGACTTTGAATTCAAAATTTGGAGTTCTTTTCAGACAGCTTAAATTGGGACAGGCGCAAATGTGAAGAGATGAAAAAAGGAAGAAAATTACATCTTTGGCAGAGAGACGCGTCTTTCAACTTCCAACCCACCAAAGGTATTCATTCAGTCTCAACTGTTAAGGTAAAAGCCATCACAAAAATGATGAGCACGGTAATCTTTGCTTTTGAGATGTACCTGTATAATAGTCAAAGTGCTTGAGTATTATCATTTGCTTGCCAAATGTGCCAGTCAAAGCACCCGATGTCTAGTGCTCTAGTGGAGTGGATGTTCATTGTACTGTAGCAGGAAAACTTAATAAGAGACGGGAAATGCAATTTGTGTTTATGTGTTGCAGACAGAAAACATCAGTCCCTGTATGCATTTACATTTCTTTGAGGCAGACGTATAGTGGCTAACCTAGTGTTGCATTTGTCCACATATAATAAATCTTTCCTTATGTAGGGTTCATTGATAAATCACAACGGACTAAAAAACATCAGATATGACCCGCTAAGAAATTTTGAGTTTTCAAACTTGTCCCAACTTGCCCCAAACATGGTAAAAAATGTGTTTCTTCATAACAAATGGTCCTCTGAGAGCAGTTCCTTTTGTAAATGTAGACTGTCCTGCCATATTCCACTGGACGTGATGACATACCAGGATAGGGTTATACACCTTTCAGAATTCATTCGAAAGAGCCTTTTGGATGAATTTGGATTGAATTTGAATGTAGCAAACAGAAAGCTAAATTGTAATTTGATAGTATCACACATATTATTAGGGGTAATCAATTGGATGAGCAATTGATTGTTATTCATTATCACAGTGTTTTAAATTATTTTTATTGTTCACCATCCATCCATCCATCCATCCATCCACATCTATTCAAATATACAGTATCATGTGGTTTTTGGCCAATTCAAATTCACAATCATAAATAATAATAATAACAAAACATTTTGAAATTTAGAATTCTGAACTCTGATATACTGGGTCACTTGATAAATGTAGCCTAAAGTATATGATGGTGATGGTGATGATGATGATGATGATGATGATGATGATGATGATGATATCTTCATAACTCTAATTAGAATTTCACTCATTGAGGTTTTAATGCATGGGCATTTATATTTTCATATATAAACATAGAATTTTCCTGAAAATGGAAGCATGTTTTTTCAAACTGAACTAAACTAGTAGTTCTGAGGTCTGTGATGTCCAGGAAATAACTTACAAATACAGAGTTTTGAGTCAGAATTGAATTTCTCAAATTGACCCACAGCCTGAATGTCACCGTGTTCACTTCCTCTGAGCAGTGACTGAGTTTCCTAGACTGGTTTCCCTGCCAACTGAACATGTTGGAATTCAGGAGAGCATCGTCAGTGTCTCCCTGTCCACTTCCTTTCTCCATCAGAGAATAAGTAAGATTTATGGTGTCAGCCCCTGTAATCTGACTGGCATGAAAAACAGATGCTCTATCTTCCTTCATCGCTCTTTGCTACCCTCCATTTGTCCATCCTTCCTTCATCTCGGCCACTTCATGGTTATCTTTGCTCCGTTAACATATAAATCCTGCTATAATGAAATACGAGGGCATGAAATATAACATAATTACAGAAATGTGGTGTATTAAAAAGCGATCCAACGTGACGATCTTAATTCACCACAAAGCAGAGGGATTTTCTCGTACTGCAGCACTGTACTGCTCTGCCTCACTCCCCTGTTTCTTTGTTCGAAGGAATAATTGAATTATTGGGGCCAATTTTTGTGGCATGCTCCTTTCAAGCTGTGCTATGTTCTCTGAGCATTGTTGCATGCAATTCTTTTTATAGATACCCACTTCAAATAATTCTAAAAATTAAATTCTAAAATTCTTAATTTCTAAAAAACCACTGCATGTACTAACCTAGAATACTGTCTAACAATTGATGGCAGCTCTGTAAAGTCTTCATCGTCGGTTAGGAACCTGGGTGTGCTTCATTTGAAAGCCACGTTTCTAGCATCTGTAAAACCGCATTCTTCCATCTTAAAAATATATTATGACATTTGATTATAATATAATAAAATAATATATAATAATTATATTATATTATATTATAATTTATAATAATATAATTATTTATTATAAATTATGACATATGCATTCAATGAAAAATGCGGAACAGTTAGTTCATGCATTCATGACCTCAAGGCTAGATTATTGTAATGCTCTACTGGGTGGTTGCCCTGCATGCATAATAAACAAACTACAGCTGGTCCGAAATGCAGCAGCTCGAGTTCTTACCAGACCAGGAAGTATGACCATATTAGTCCGGTTCTGTCAACACTGCATTGGCTCCCTATTAAACATTGTATACATTTTAAGATATTGCTGATTACTCAAAGTACTAAATGGTTTAGCTCCCCAGTACTTTAGCGAGCTCTTAACGCATTATAGTCCTTCACGTCTATTGCGATCTCAAAACTCTGGCCAGTTGATAATACCTAGAATATCAAAATCGATTGCTGGCGGTAGATCCTTTTCCTATTTAGCACCTAAACTCTGGAACAGTCTTCCTAATATTGTCCGGGAACCAGACACACTCTGTCAGTTTAAATCTAGACTAAAACACACATCTCTTTAACCTATTCACATGGAAAATTACACATTCCTATTATTCAAAATCAGTTAAATTATTATTAGGCTGCATAAATTAGGTCAGCCAGAACCAGGAACACTTCCAATAACACCCGGTGTACTCATTACATCATAAGAAGAATGGCATCTACGCTAATGATAGTCTTTCTGCTTATTCCGAGGTTTACTGTAATCAGCCGTATCTGGGCCGTATCCAGATCAGATGGTGGACCTGTGCCTAAACACGACCACAAGGCATCCCTGAAGTGTCAGCAGAGATTGTGTCAACTAGACTCTTCCCTGTGAAGGCCTCATCGACATGACAGCCATCGGCACTGATCCTCAACAAACTCGTCTCCACCGGCGTGACTCTGATCTTCAACCAGATGGAACTGGATAATATTCTGATTGTTCCAAACCAATCTGACCTATAATGCTGCCTGAATCATAATGGAGTTTTGGTTCCTTGCCACTGTCGCCTTATTCCACTTTTGTTGCCATTGGATTGGTTTGCTTAGTTGGGGACATTCAGTTTAACATTAAATTTAATATTCAACAATAATATTGATCTGCCTGCATTGACACTATTATACAAGAACTGTATTATATATATATATATATATATATATATATATATATATATATATATATATATATATATATATATATATATATATATATATATATATATAATGAACTAAATTAATCACTTTTTTAAAACAAAAATGATACAACAAACTTACTTAAGCTGGACTGTGACACTATTTTCTTCTGGAAACAAACTTTTTTGCATTATTTTCCTGTTATCTCTGTAAAGCTGCTTTGAAACAATCTGTATTGTAAAAAGCGCTATATAAATAAATGTGACTTGACTTCACAGCCGTGAAATCTATTTCAAATCTATTCACAGTCAATGTTGTATGTACTCAGGAACATGGAATGAAAAACATCCATACTATTACTCCAATGATAGCCTGGAGGTAAGACATAAACATTCCTATATAATTCACTCATTCAAGCCCTTCAGTTTATTCATTTTAGATTAATGCTGTAGAGTTTGAAATGAGGGAGAGCAGGGCTCAACCTAACCCTTTTTGACTTTCTCAGTTTGTGTAAATTCACTTGTGGTTCAGAGTATTTGTTTGTTCACACGTCTAGTATAATTATGTGGTTTTGTTTCACTAATACAGTATATACTTTTTTTTTTCTTGATTTACCCCGAAAGAATGAAGGAGAAATGTGACAACATTCCCCATAGGTGGGGTACACTGTAACATGTGAGGGGCACATTGTCACATGACCATATGAGAGCTTAAAATGTTATCTGATCTAATAAAAAAAATATACAAGACAAACTAAAATATATTGTCAATAAAATACAATTATTAACCTTTTCATATAAAACAATGGCATTTTTTTTTATAATGTAAAAATGTGTGACAACAAGCACGCCAGAAAACACAGGTATACAGCATAGTTCAAAACATAATAGTTTCTGAACATTGACTCTAAGTCTTTATTCACATTTTTTTCTCATGGTTTCTCAATAGAATTCATAAAAGTATAGAATATAATAGAATAGCATAGTTCTAATAGGGGCACATTGTAAAGCAGTATTACAACATGCCCCACCTGCACAACTGGGATTTAAACACGATAGTGTATTCCGCTAGTTAGATCAGCATTAAACTGACTGTTAAATAACAGATAAGATTAAACTAATATCAGATTTGTCTAATAAAAAAAAAAAAAAAAAAAAAACAGAGGTGAAAAATTAACTTGACACTTTAAGACAATTTACTTTTACTATGGTTAAATAAATGTTCAGAGATATCTGTGCAATTTTTTCATCTATATAGTGTTGATATGGCAACCAGTA
Source organism: Abramis brama (assembly GCF_963993115.1). Lineage (NCBI taxonomy): Eukaryota > Metazoa > Chordata > Actinopteri > Cypriniformes > Leuciscidae > Abramis > Abramis brama. The sequence goes on from NC_139978.1 coordinate 14,726,638, forward strand.
AGTGATGAGAACAAGGAAGTCCACACAACTATAACGATAACGAAAAAGAGGAATGAAATCGTTGGAATCACTCCCAGAATTTTTTCAGCAGATGAATGATAAAAACACTGACACCCAATCAGAATCCACCGGATTTAACAAGCTTGAATGTTTAAAATGGCAGATATAACTGCAACATGTATAATACAAAGAAAAGTGTCATTCATTGGTTTAGACACAAATTATAGTTATTCTTGGTATGAATGGGTCTTAAGCCTTAAATCCAATTGAGATGCACCATCATTGGCTTTAAACTGAAGATTAACTCCAACTTCTCTTCTTTAAACCTCTTTTTTATTATTAACCAAACATTAAATGAATAGCAAAAAGTAACACAGTCCCTTTTAGTCTGAACTGACAGAGGAGCAGGTGGAAGTGACCTGCTGAGAACCTCTATGTTAACTGCCTCCTTCATTTGAAAGCACACAAAAAAAGAGGTCTGAGAGTCATTAAGTGCACCCAAAAAGGAAAGGGGGAAAAAAACCTGTAAATGCCCTTCAAGCTGAGATACTGTGCTAACAAGCAGGTTGAGAGAGCCAGTGACATGTGCCCTCATCTGGTCCGCTTTACTCTCCGCAGGAGGGAGATCTGGAGAACCAGTGAACAAGCCCAGTGACATTCTCCTCTCGCTGACTGGATCTGTCTTTAATTGGGTCTTGCTGGTTTATTGAATAAGAAGGGGAAATAATTCTAATATCACAATGTGATATAGAACTAAAGAGGTGAAGCTGACAAATGAACTGATTCATGGGCCATAATAAAGTTGTTTCTCACAATTAATCTGATCTTTTTCTTCCACTACTAACACTTTCACTAATTCCCTGCACCTCATGCTTTAGCAATGAAATGTAATCCCGATGATGCTACTGTAACATTTCACCCCAAAACAGGAAAAAATTTAAATTGACTTTTACATAAAGCCTAATGAAGCCTAATGAAGCCTAATTTTAGGACAAATTACTGTTATTATTATTATTAAGCACATTTACTTTAATGATACTTATTATTACCATCCAAGTTTTTTTTGTGAAATTCCAATTATCTCAATTGTGCTGTACATAAGATTCTTATTACTCCAATTAAAAATAACAGTCAAAAAAGAAACATTTTGTTTTAAAATTATTTAAGTCAAGGTCCTATCGTGAATATGATGTCTATACATCTATATATCTGTATATATATATTTTTTGCCACTTTAAAGTACTGTAAATTTTGCTTAATTGGCATGAAAAGTCACAATTAAAAGTAATAATAATATGATGGTCCTAAAATATGCTCTTGTCTTTAAGCAAAATGTATTTTTTTCTTTATTGATTTTAATTTTAAGACGACATATGACATGACACACGACATTTAAGATGACATACGACATGCATATGGCAACATTATTTACAGTATAATATACTATATATTAAAGTAGAATATATGGCATGAAATGTATATTATTATAGATTTGAATGCATTGTAGATCATAGCAATCATATGAGTATAACCTTACAAGGCATTGATATTTCCATTTCCAATCTCATTTCTTCCACAATGCAACTACAAAAAATATCTTTCATATCACTATCTTTCTGATCCAACTCAAACTTGTTTTGAAGTAAAGCAAAATAAAGTTGGCAAAAATGAAGTAAAGCAAAATGAAGTGAATAAACTCAAACTCAAAAAGTCTTCTGATAATCCCTTCCTGACACACATGAACACACGCACAAAGAGATGCAAGAACTACCGCACAATCTTATTAAAGGGGTTCAGAGGTGCGCTGTGGTCTCAGAGGCATATCTCTACTACAGCAGTATGTGTGTGTGTGTGTGTGTGTGTGTGTGTGTGTGTGTGAGTGAAAGAACTACTGAATGCGTGTGTACACGCACATGTGCTAGTGTAACTGTGTGCAAGTATTACGACATGAAGTCGCACTGTCAGCCAGAGTTTGTTCTTTGATGAAGAAATCTCTCACACCGGATATCAATTTCACATCCTCTTCCTCTCAGTGTATTGCAGCTCACTCTATATACAATATCAATGCTGTCCTCAGATGAGCAAGGCCATCCGATCTGAGTGACTTAATTGGTGAAATATCAACAGTGCGTTTCACCTTCAGTCTTGCGCACCAAACTGGGCAGAAGCCATTTAAAAAACTTAACTTAAACTTAATTTAAGCTGTAAATTAAGGCATGGCTCACACTGGACTTCAGTTTCACGTCCTCTTCATCTCAAGAATGACACAAATGAGCTTCCAACATGTCTTCCCAGTTACACAGATTACTGTACAAGCAATTACTCTCTAAGCAATTTGATTTACACGGCTTTGTCGGGTATCTAATGAACGAAGAATGAAATGATCTGCCTATTTGTTTAGGTTTTTTTTTTTTCTTATGAGATTGCATATTAAGCTTAATTAGATCTTGCATGCACTGTAATCTTGGGAAAAAAGCAACTTTAAAATAATTGACATCATGATCACTCCATAAGTCAGATTTATTCAATTGCTAAAGGCTGCAAAGAATCCTAAATCAAAGAATCTGAAAAACATCAGTGTTTGTACTTCGCAGTAAACATTTCAAACTGGATGACCACAAACACAGAGTTTTAGTCCGCGGAAATTCGGAAAACTAAAAGAAACCGTTGCGTACAGGTGAGAGAGCTGTTGCCATAGTGTTCCATTTTTACCATAATGCTGTTTAAAGAGTAGACAAAGTATTGTACAATTTTCAGTGATAAACAAGTAAACATTGTTAATTTTCATATACTATACACACTGTAACAATACAAAGCAAGTTGAAAATCTGTTAAGTTACACTTTAAGTTAAGGGAATGGTGCTAATATAGCGTAGAGAAATGCAGAAAGGAAAGAAATGTGCATGTGACTAATAAAAGAGTTGTCTTTAAACAGCTGTGTTATGGATGTTGTGTGCCCCCTCAAAATTCATTGAAAAGACGCAATGCAGCATAAAAGCCAGACTAAATTATGCCAGCTCTGACCCTCAGTTTCTAGTATCAAAGTTTTCAGTTACAATAGCTGTGTAAATGCATTTATGCCACCGCTGAGCAGCATTCAATAGTTTGTGTAAAGACAACCAAATTCCATTTCAGTACCGCTTCAATTCCACATCTGAGGTGTAAATTTGGCAATAGACATATTTAAAGCCCCCCTGTGGTGAAAATCAAGCTTTAATGTTGTTTATATGTCTATGTAGTGTTTTTAATATGCTTTAAGTCAAACCATGCTGAGTATTTTCTCTTTAAAACTGCAGTGAACCAAAGAGTCTCAAAAACACTGTTTGAAATCGATGGCGTTTCTGACATCACAAACTACCTTTTAACCAATCACGTCAGCATGTGATCATCAACGAGTGGATCTCAGAGACGGGACTAATCTGCATATTCATAGAACCACGCATACTAAATGAGCCAAGGGTGTAGAGTTAAATAGGCATGAAGAATTTTTTTTCAAGGAAAAAACGTTTACATATGTATTTTTTTTTTTGATGATCAAAGATGAGTTTTAAGGGATAAAATGAATGACTGCGGGGGACTTCAAGATAATTTCTGAAATATCATGTGACACTGAAAACTGAAGTAGACTGGCTGCTGAAAATTCAGCTTTGCCATCACAGTAATAAATTACATTTTAAAATATATAACAACATAAACCAGTTAATTTAAATGGTAATATTTCACAGTATTAGTGAGTTTAAAAACATTAAAAAACAACAACGTTTCCAAACTTTTGACCAGTGCTGTATGTACAATATGTTAAACCTTTATCAAAAACACGCATGCATGTGCGTATAGTTTTAGACAAGCTTGTAATGACCAGCTAGAGCATAATGTGTGAGAATACTTAAGCTTAAGGCTTGCCAAGGGAATGTGGTCAGAGGTGTTTATTTGACAGCTTATGTGGCGTGTCCATGTTGCACCCTACAAGCACAGCATCAGCTTATTGCCTATATAAAAGCATTTGACAATCCTAACTGCCAACATTAACTAAGCAAAGCACACGTTAATTGGATTTGACTGCATTGAGACAACCAAAGCTATTGCGTTACGTAAGAAAATTTGCACACTTCATATGGACTGATTTTATGATATTTTTTATGGTGCTTTGTTCACTCACTTTCATTTTATAGATAATATTGCAGAGGATACACCTTTAGCTATAAATTCAGCATTTGTGTTCCACAGAAGACAAAGTCAAACAGGTTTGAAACAACATGAGGGGTGAGTAAATAATGACAGAATTACATTTTCGGGTGAACTATCCCTTTAAAATGTGGTACGGTTTGTGCCTTTCTGCTTTGTGTAACAGAAAAAAGGGAGAAAGTGAGAGACTGAAATAGAGACAATAAGAAGGAAATAAGACTTTGAATAGTTTTGGTACCCGATCGGTGGAGTTGAGGGAGACGAGCTTTTGAATAAAACATGGCAGTCGTAGCAGGACTATATTTTAACTTTATAGGACAAATCCCCAGCCGCTCTCATGAATACCATACCTGCAATCCACCTAGATCAATGGGTCAGATGGGAGGGCCTGGCAACCCTGGTGAATTTAAACGAGACAACTTTTTGCAGTTACCAAGAGCCAAGCAGTCAAGGTCAGACTCAGGGAGCCAACGGGGCAGACAGGGAACGTGTTGTGTGTGTGTGTGTATGTGTGTGTGTGTGTGTGTGTGAGAGAGAGAGAGAGAGAGAGAGAGAGAGAGAGAGAGAGAGAGAGAGAGAGAGAGAGACCTCTGTTTTCTCTGTGGGATGGATGGGGGTGTCTCAATAGTTATTAATGATTAGAAATCTCAGGTAGTGCTAATGCATCATTTCCAACTGCTCTAGTGTTTGATAAGCGTGTAACATGAATAGGATGTTTAAATAAATCACATTTAAGGGCATTGTTTTCATGAAATGCAACATCAACAATTAGGTTAATGGAACATTTCATAGATATCAAGGTTATACGGAGACACATATATCACTTATTCCAGTAGCTATAACCAATAAAAGCCACTTTCCGCCTCGGAGTAAACAATAAAATAAAACAGTAAAAACCATAAATTAAGTCACACTGTGAGATAAAAAGTTATAATTGCAAGATATAAAGTCGCAATGTTTTAATATACATGAAGTTACAAAGATATATGAAGTTGCAATTATGGGAAACAAAGATGTAACCGTGATATATAAATTCACACTGTGAGATATATAGTCACAATTACCTTTTTTTAAAATATTGAAGTGGAAAAAAGCTTACATAAAAATCATTATATGATTTTACTTGGTTTCTAGCTGGGTGCACCTAGTCGTGTGTTAAATTAATTCGCATTGTGAGATATGAAATTACAATTTTGAGATATAAAGTTGCACTGTTTAATATAATATAAAGTTGCAATTGTGAGATATAAAGTCACATTGTCAGATATAAAGTTGCAATTGCAAAGAAACAAAGATGCAATCATGATATATAATAGGGGTCAATTATTTATTTATTTTTTTACTCTGAGGTGGAAAAAGACTTTCTTTTCATCAGCATGCCACTTTGGTTAAAATGGCTGGGACCTGGTTGAGTTAATTAACTATGCTCCAAATAACATCATAAAGGAATAGTTTGACCAAAAATGCAAATCTGTCAAAAAGGACTTAAAACCACCATAATAGCAACTCTATTGGGGGGTTAAGTTATTAACTCAGTCTTTACCTCCTCTCCAACTCTCAAATCAAATATGGCACCTACTGTATGGGACATCAAACATCACTGATTCTCGAGTGTCTCAAACAAATGCCATGACGTCAACAACACACCTAACTATTTTATGAGGATTATCAGTGATTAGCATCTTATTTCAGTCTGTTCTTCACACAAAGCAATTACGCCTTCAAAAGACACTGTGGGGATATTTTAAAGACCATTTTACTATGCTTCTTTGGACTTTGAAATAAAAAGACCAGTGCGAAGATTCAAAAATTATCATTTTGTGCTTAACTTGACCAGCTTGACCACATTAGGCTGATATGCCATGTTTTTTTGTTTGTTAAGTATTCATCTATACTTTGCAAAAGGTTTTGGGTTAATACACTGAGCTGAGAAGACCATATTGAATATAGTTAACTTTAGGGTAAATATCCACAATGTCATATGTAAGAAACAGCCAGAGGTGAGATCAAGAACAGATCTCCTCTCTTGTATCTTGACCATCTCCACAGGATCAATCTCAGGTCATGATCTCAGCATTGACTTGTGCATTCAGGCCATGGCCTTTTCAAAAATCTCAGCATCACTTTTCTGCCTGGTCCTGGTTTGTTTTCCCCGTGTTATTTTATATTGAATGCAACAAAGACGAATCTTTCTACTTTCCTCTTTAAACTCTCTCCTTTTCCATTTTCCCCATTCCACTCTTCATCCCACCACACAAAAGATTCAATTTTCTTCCTTTCAAGCTTTTTGGATACAAATGACCCTTTGTAGTTTGGAACCAGCTATTTGTGCTTCACATTAAATAAGCAGTGATCTCATCCTTTGCTCAATGCATTATGGATTAACTGATTAAATTATGGATTAAATGGATGGATAACAAGGTGTGGGAAGAGATGGTTGAAACCGATCCCTTTCACAAGTTAACACACTGTTGAAAAAGTAAGTGCCAGGAGGAAGACAGGTTCTGAGTGGGATCTGTGAGTTTAAACAGACAGACCGAAGCCAGGCCTGTCACCTACGGCATGGCTGCCTCCGATGGGACCTAACCTCTCTGCTTCTGCCCTCTGATCCATGCCACTGCTTCTCTTTCCTTTCAGCTCTCTGCTCAGTTTAAATCTATACAGTTGCAGCTCAACCAAGCTCATCCAGCAAGAACCTGAACCACACACACACTCAGACACTAGTGGTAACACTCTAACTAGAGTCAATACCAGAGGGCACAGTGGGCACCAACAAAAATCATATATTCTATTAGATGATGGGCTATTCTACAAACAGGATATTTTTTAATTTTTTGAAGTGGTATTCAAACTGCAAATGAACCATTGCTTTGAACTGATTCATTTTCAAGTATAGTTCCAAGCAGCAATTAAGGGGCCAAGCACAAAAAAGATTATGCAAGCATGGTTGAGAGCATCAGACCAACTGCAACAATGAATAAATAAAGACACTGTTATATTAGCAAGTGGAAGCTGCACACGGGTGGTGGTTGAGAAAACCCCCCTGATGTGATTGCAAAGCACTTTGGATGTACAGTAGTACATCCAATATATATATATGCAGGGCTCCAGACTGCGACCTTTTTTCCTCCTGGTGCGACCAAATATTTATTTAGGTCGCGCTGGCGCGACCACAACGTTGCCGAGCAGCGAATCCAAACAAAATGAAAGCGGAACGAAAATGCGCTACTCCTTTATGCTTCACGGACCGTTTATTCGTTCTGACCTAATAATAGACAGCCAGTCGCGGGCCGATCTCGATCACGCGTCACTGTTACTTGGAGATCCAGACTCTGGAGATCCAGTGAAGAAATCCATTGAATTCGCCTCAGAATTAATAACATAATCGCTGCGAGATCCAGTGAGAAACATTCCGATTCGGCGCAGAGTTCTCTGTTATAAACCATAGATATCAGATCAAACAGCGCTGACGTGGAAACCAGGAGAAACACTTATAGAAGGCTTTCAGTCCACAAATCACCAACATTCACCAATAAGACAATTTTTGAAGGATGAACAAAAAAATGTGTTGGTCATCACATTAAAAATAACATTTAGTATATATGATAGTTTTGAAGTGCTGGAAAAAGATGAGTAACAGTTAGTACTTGTAAGCGTTACTCATCTTTTTCCAGCACTTCAAAACTATCATATATACTAAATGTTATTTTTAATGTGATGACCAACACATTTTTTTGTTCATCCTTCAAAAATTGTCTTATTTAAACACTTAAAAATAATAAAATAAATAAATTACCATTGTAAACAGTAGGATGCTTATTGGCTATTTTCACTCCCTAATATATATATTTTTTTTCACTCGGTTTGCTTTTTAATTAATATTAAGACATTATGAATGATAATAATTAAAGTTAATTTCATCTACACCCTAAATTAAGCTTAGTGCTTTATTGTCAGCCCCAGTGCTACCAGATATTTTTTTGTAGAACTCAGTGGCTCCGGTACCGCTGCGCCGCTCAGATGTTAGTCTGGAGCTCTGTGAACTTAACTGCACATTGTAATATCTGTACGTTAAGTCTATTTATTATTAAATAATTTGTCAGTATTACAGTTATTTTGGGGGAAATTTGAATAATTGCACTGCAAGCTGATTTAAGGTGTGCCCCTAAATTTTCTGCTTGCACTCCTAGAATTTTCAGTCAGGGGCTACAGCGCTCCTAGTAAAAAAAGTTAGTCTGGAGCCCTGATATGATACATACAAAGTTTGGTGTCAATGCCAAAGCACTGCAGAGTTACAGCCTTAGAATCTGCTTGTCATCATGCCAACAATGAGAATGGTTTAGTCTATTAAAAAGCTTTTAATAAGTTTTTTGCCGGCATGGTCAGAAGATGAGATGTGGCCCTCGATTTAAATCGCGCTCCAGGGGTGGGGGTGGATGGGTTCAGATCATCGCAGAGAGGGCTTGAGATCATCATAGAAAATGTTGAAATCAACATTTTACCAAAATCCAACAAATGGATTTACAAGATTCTCTCAACCAGCGAAATGTTGGAGATTTGTATTTTGTCAGTCATTAGAACGGCCGCATCTAAAGGCCTTTTTACACCTGGTCACTTCATGTGTTTTTACTGATGGCTATCTGATTTGTTAAAACGGTATCATTTACACTTGGCCACATAAATGTGTCTCCGCAAAATGAATGTAAATGCAATCTTCAATTCCCATGCTATATGCTAATTTAAAGTTCACGTCAACGAAAGCAACAGATATGTGCTGCATATACTTAGCAGCTAATTTTAAGATCAAAGACCGCAATAAAAGAGAGAGCGGCATCAGCACTGGTAAGGTAATTTAGTCTCAACTTTTAATGAAGATGATTGTGCGTTGAGCATCTGCGACTGACTTATTTTCAAATTTCATTTGCGGCAATTTGCAAGTCGGCTCGCTGAAGAGATACTCAGCTACTCATCTGTGGCGATGCATGTTGCAGTAGCGCGGTCATATCTGGCTATAAACATGTCATATAGCCTATAGCAGGCTCTCACACGTTTATTTTTTTAACACTTTGGGAGGAGTAATATTTACATATGTGGTTTCAACAACCAGAAGCATTTACATTTGTCCAGTTTCATCTGGAATGCGTCTCAGACCACCTGGTCTTTTCACGATCGGATAGCTATCGGATCAGAGAAAACGCACGTGACGAGGTGTAAACAGGCCCCGAGGCAGTTCGCACTGCGTTTTCATCAACTTACAGGTTGCAAAGTTTATTGTAGCTATATGTGGGTGCTGTTTTTCCAGTCGTTTGACACATTTGGCCCAAATCTTGTGTTATGAAAGATGAAGTGCTATGCACAGGCTGTATTGGCTATGGCTAGACAGCGAATACCAGACTAAGACACTCTTCTCCGGTCCTCAAATACATAAACCATTAGACAAACATTGTAGTTTTTAAGTAAAGAAAATGCTTTAGTTATTCAAAGAACCAGTTCTTTATTTAACTTTGCACAGCAAACAAACAGAGATGGTTGCTTGCTGTGATAAAACGCAGATATGAGTGACTCAGTTGTTGATTTCATTAATATTCTGTTCATTGCCCTTGTAACACTTCTTTTAAAAGTTCAAGACAGACAAGATTGCATTGATTGTATAAATACTACTGAGCTATACCTCAACTGAATAAGTATTTTTTAGTTCACTGAAAAAACATCGATAAAACGAATACGCCTTCCCAGTTGTGTTCTGATGTTCCAGCCACTAAACAGATCTGAAATTGCATCCGAAATCTCACTCAGTATCAGCGGTGTTAATATTCTGCGTGTGTCTTGGTCTGGCATTCAGAGAGGTGCAACAGCGGAACAGGAGCTCTGCGGAGGGATGGCATTAGGAGGGGACCAGTGAGATGTGTGGGTTGGAATAATTGCTGTCATTCTCTTTTCATCCTTTCACATATTCTGCCACAATTGGTCCATGCGCAAACACACACACACACACACACACACACACACACATGCTGTAATATCATCTCTTGTTGCCTCTGGCGCGGCTGTCAGCTCCTTTTTCTTCAGTCCGTCACTCGAGATGCCGGTGAAAGCACGGTGTGAACAAATAAATGCATAAATAAATAGTCAAACAAACAAATGAGAACTAAATAGAGGGCAGATTTAGATGCTACGGCAGCAGATTTACTGAGGACTCGCTGTCTCTCGCTCTTTGACGGAGGGGACAAATAATTTCCTGTTTGGATTATTGGTGCGCTTTTGTATGCAGGAAACAGGATATGATTTTAGACAACATGAATTGTGCTATGATCCAAGGATGAAACGGCTAAACTGAAGCTCTATTAAGCTTAAAGAGGTTTTGAATCAATGTGTATCTTCGCATTAGTTTTTTCATTCAATTTGCTTAAGATTTCTGAAGTGCTCATCATAGAAACTAATGGAGCACCAAGCACCTGACAAACAAAAGAGTGTTTTTGACTGATGAGTATGTGAAAATGTTCTCTGGGGCACAGACTTCTTTAAAAATGAAAGAAGAAAAAATAAACTAAAGACTATGAATCTCATTTGAAATGTTTGTGAATTGCATGCTATGATTTAGATGAACTGAGTATAAGACATATGTGTGAATAGGACATTATTCATCAGCGTTCGAGAGCCTTGTTCATTAACATTACCTGCATTATGGCACATATGAACTCCATGGCTGCTCCAATTAACTACTGCACTTTATCATGCTAATTCAACTACAGAGCAAGTGATCGAGAGGGAAGAAAAAGAGGAGGAGAGAGAGACTAATGGATTAGGCACTGGGGATTCATATTTCAGAGTTGTCATTGTGGAGAGAATGTGTGTCACAGCATGCTAAGAAATGTAATATGATACACTTGCATAGTCTAAATCAAAGCCTACAGGAAGAGGAGAGGAGAGAAGGAAAAAAAAGGAAAGGAAATGAAAGGAAAGGAAAGGAAAGGAAAGGAAAGGAAAGGAAAGGAAAGGAAAGGAAAGGAAAGGAAAGGAAAGGAAAGGAAATACAGAAAAAGTGGAAAGGGAAGGAAAAATAAAGAGGATGTGGAAAGGAAATAAAAACAAGGAGGAAAGAAAGTGGAATGCAAAGGGAGAGAAATGGAAGAGGAAGTGGTAAGGAAAAGGAGGAGGCAGTGGAAATTATAGGAAATGAAGTGAAAAGAAAATGCAAAATAAGGAAAGGAAAATAAGTAAAGGCAAAGGCAGGAAATACAAGGAAAGAAAGGGTGACAAAAGGAACTGGGGAAGAAAAAGACAAAGAAAGAGGAGAGGAGAGGAGAGGAGAGGAGAGGAGAGGAGAGGAGAGGAGAGGAGAGGAGAGGAGAGGAGAGGAGAGGAGAGGAGAGGAGAAGAGAAGCTGGTAAGTGTACATTAAAACTAAGATCGCTTCATCCTCCATGATTTGCCCAAATTTCAGTTTATTTACACCTCAATTATATATTTGAACCATAACAGTGGACCACACCACATACCTGGTGCATTTAAATGCCAAACCACTATGCTTTCCAGAGAACATCCACTTCAAACTCTGCATTTATATGCTTCATAGCACATCTGTTCTAAAAAGGCAGCAAACGCATTCTATTTTTTGCATTCTAGTGTCTGAATATGCAGGAGGGTTGGAATGGGGTGTTTGTGTGATTGCACTGAGCTGGAAACACATGTTATCTTTACTGGTTATTAATGTGCAGCTGGCAGAACTGGACGTTTAGCCAAAAGCAAAATGACTTTCATGAGAGCGGACCATCAAATCGAGGGCAGGAACTTGCTGCTCTACGACAGGCCTTTTAAAATGAGTTAAAAAATGAGTGAGCGGTGAACAGTTTTTCAGTTGACATTCTAGTGAGTGTTTGTGTGAGTTTAACTTTATCTCTCTAGCTTAAAATGAGTTCAGGCAGTTAGTGAATCTTATCAATAGTGCACTACTCTATTTTTTAATATCTGATTTTGATGTCTGCAAACTACTGTTAAAAAGTACAATTACTTACAGTAGTCAGACTTGCAGACAGGACCAAATTTGAAAGGTCAGTGTCCAATGCAAATATCACTTATGATGCTTTTTCATGTGCCGTTTGTCGCTATTGGATCAATCCATGATTTTTCTGAATTCTGTATTGATTTTTAACTTTTCTTGACAATTTGAGTTTTGATTGAGTTTAATAATGAAATAGTCTAAATGTACCAAGAAAAAACTATTTTAAAGGAAAAGGATTGTCACACGAAATATCAATTTCATTTAATTTAATTTAATTTAACAAATATAATGATTACTTAAAATGAAAAAAATATTATTAAAAACTATTATAATGTTAATTTTGAAATAATAATAAATCTTTTCACAGTATTGCACATACAAGCACTACGTATACTATAGATAAAAAATTTATGGACAGTACAATTTTATTTTAATACTTTAATTCAGCAGGATGGATTAAATTGATCAAAAGTGACAATACAGACATACAATGTTACAAGAAATTATTTCAAATATATGCTGCTTTTAAAATTTCTATTAATCAAAGAATCAGTTTCTTTCATAGCAAATGTTTATTTAATAACATAAATTACAAATTACATTAATACAGTTTTTCTCAATTGCTTTGGTTCAATTCTCAAATGAGACAAAACATTGTTTTTCAAACAATAAGTTCAGGTCTCGGAACAATTTGTCTCTTGTTCACATCAAAATTTAATTTCTTAACGATTTGAGCAAATTGCATGTGTTTTGGCATGTACTGTATGTGCAAAAGAGCAAGTACAATTGTCTATATATATATATATATATATATATATATATATATACACATATACATATAGGACTTTAATATAAATTATAAAATTAGTGCGTATGTGTGTGTGAGAGAGAATCAGCTCAAATAACAGCCTCCTGCTGTGCTGACAAATCTGATCTGCCTCAATTACTGAGCGGCAGATCTATCTTCACATGACCCACATAACACATCATTTTACAGACACACACACACACACACACACACACACACACACTGGACAGAAGACACATATTGGAGGGAAATCTTTCACTTCACTCATAAGGCTCGGCTGATTTTTCTCTCTTTTTTCATCCCTCGTTCAATTCCTCTCTGAATCATTTCTGCCACGCGGTATTGAAATAGATGACAAATTCAGTCTCTGTCAGGCAGCCAATGTACACCTGAGAGCCTTTCCACCGCTCTCACAGTATGTTTTTCAAAGTGGAAAATTTTCTCATAAAACTTCAGCTCTCTTCATCTGTCCCTTGATGCTTGCTCGCTCTCTCCCTCTCTCTTTCTCAGTCTGTCCCAGAGGTCTGTTGCAGCGCAGTTGAGCTACTGAGCTTTAAAGAAGCTATTAAACGTCCTTTTGTTCAAATTGATTAACAGCAAGGACACCATTAATTGAAAAATATGCACCAAATTAAAAGAACGAGAGTGAGAGAAGACAGATACAGACCAAGAAAGCTAATAATCCATAAATACAGAGCGACAGCACCGGAGCTATGAATCATTTCTGATTATTTACGTTCAAAAACCGGTGACCTGTGCAGAGGTCACTCACAGATTACTGCGTTTAAAAGGATTATTTCTACCCCTCATAACCCTATTAGCTCCGTATCACGACTCAAAGACAATGTGGCCTGTTAGCCTAATTAAAACTAATTACTGATGAAAGCTTGATGTAAAGCAAAGCTGGGGCGACACTCTTGTCAACACCGCCCTGAGCTGTCTCTCTCTCTCTCTCTCTATTTCTCTCAGTGGAGGCCATCTGTTGGAGGTGATTAATCGAGATTACAGTGACCCTCGGTGTGGGACTCACTCGGGCCGTGGCAGAATCACGATGCCTCGGTACGCTGGGCTCGTCACGCTCCGCTTAATTCATGTCATTGGGCTCCAAAGATCAGCCCCTACAGGGGGGCTTGTAACCTCCTAAAGGTCGGTAGCAGTACATCACCGCGCCTCATCTGACATCCGACCGCCGGAGCGCTTGGCTCAGGGGGGAACTCCCACACTGGCCCGTGAGTAGATTAGCATTTTAACTAACGTGACTCTCTCAGTACAATGGCTTTTGGTTCCCGTGTTCACCTCTATAGTTTTCGCCTAGAGCAGTTTGAAAATGAATTACTGCTTCCAGGGGCCAGATTTCTTATGATGGGAATCCAGGACTTTAATGATTAAATGATTCACTGGAGTGAAGAACAGGTTTATTCTCATTACACGATTACCCAGACAGTACAGGTCCTTCAACGTCAAGACGGTGGCCTCAGGACGCTTGCCTCAGAGAAAGAATTAAAAGGGGCAGTGATTTTGCCTGGGGACACATTACTGGATCAAGAAAATATCTACCGCAAAAAAAGAATAATAATTAATACAATGAATGCCAATCACAATCAAGTCAAGCACTAAAATCTGATTGGATAAAGGGAATGCTGTACACCCAAAAAGATAAAATTATAGAACGATAGATTGAACGATAAAATGATAGATAAAATGATAGAAGGATAGATTAAACGATAGATAGGACGATAAAATGATAGATAAAACAATATAACGATAGATAGAACGATAAAACAATAGAATGATAGATAGAGCAATAGACAGAACGATAAAACAATAGATAAAATGATAGAACGATAGATAGAACGATAAAACGATAGATAGAATGACAAAACGATAGATTAAACAATAGATAAAACAATAGATAGAATGATAAAACAATAGGAAAAACAATAGATTGAAACGATAGAATGATAGATCGAATGATAAAACGATAGATTAAACGATAGATAAAACGATATATAGAACGATAAAACGAAAGACAAAACGATAAAAAGAAAGATAAAATGATAGATTGAAACAATAGAACGATTAAACGATAGATAGAACAATATAAAGATAAAGCGATAGATAAAAATAGAACGATAAAAGGATAGAACGATGGATAGAACGATAAAACGATAGATAAAACATCAGAACGATAAAAAGACAGACAAAACGATAGAACGATAAAACAATGGATAAAATGATAGAACGATAAAAAATGATACATAGAACAATAGAACGATAGAATGATATATATATAGATAGAATGATATATAGATAGAACGATTAATGGATGAATGGATGGACGACGTACGGACGGATGATGTGTATACTTGTATATTATGTGTATTATATGAGTAGCCTCTACCTTTTATATTTTTATATAGCATATTGTGTATATTGTGTATATTGTTTAATTGTATTCTGCACTGGACTGTGTTCTCAAGACTTTCACTCACCACGGCACATGTGTTGCTGATGTGACAATAAGTGTCATTTGATTTGATTTGATTTGATTTGAAAATAGCTCATACCATGTAATACGATTTCAGTTTTTACCAGCCACCACCTCACTGATTCCAATCATACAGACACACAGCTTCTCCTGCTTCCTTTCCGTCTCCGCAGAAAACTTTTCTGGAGTGTGCAATCTCCCGGACATCTTGCAAACTCTTCATCATCAGCCAGGCTATCGACTGACCTCAACAACACTACTGTCAGCAAGATCAGCCAGAAAGATGTTTGAGCGCCAGACACCTTAAACCAGAGCCGTCGCTAGTGGGGTGAAAGGTGGTGACAATTATAGGGGCCCCACAAAATCCATCAGTTATGCTATATAGGCCGCTGTTGTATGAATAATTCTAATATTTAAATTAGTTGTATGCCTGAGAAAACCATAAAAACATGCAATTTGGTTAAATATTTTTTTCAAAATATCTGACAAACATCAGATGGACTCAATAAAACTTATTTTTATAAGTCTCACCCCAGCTCGTGAACAGAACCAATCAGAGTTGAGGCTGCAGCTGCGTGAAGTTAACGATGAATTTGGTGGAAGAGCAGGAGATTGACTGACTGAAAAATGACTGAAAGAAAACATAAATCAGGGCACCAGAAACGCCATGAAAAGAATGAGAGGGAGGCCAGGAGAGTTGTTGTGTCCCAGTCGATCAAGGCGTTCTTAAAGAGGTTGTATTGTTATTTCGCTGGGAATAAGAAAACTACCGTCTACAGCCTGTCGGGTTCTGTCACTTTTCATTATCGGTGCGCACCACAATCCACCGAATGATTACGCGCTCAAAATCCCTGTCTTTTTACACTATTGTAAATACAGTTAAAAAATTGACACGAGTCACGACGCATTACATTATGCTCCTGACCTGCCGGCTGATGATGTATTTATTACATCAAGAAAACACCAATACAACTCACTACACTTGGATGTATACATTTATTAGCTTTATTTAATAATATTACCAGTTCCATATTATCTTTATTAAAAATTAAGATATTTAATGATTTTATTTTTAAAATTTGACTGCATTCTTGTCAATTTCTAAATGTTTACTTTTTGATTTATGAATTATAACAGATCGATGGGAAAAAAACATTTTTCTGTTACTTTTTTAAAATTGGTTTTATTATTATTCAACAATTTCTTGTTTTTTGTTAGTTTTTATTAGTTGTAATTTTTATATAAACATTTAAAATAAAGGTTTTACAACAGCATCATCTTCTGTTGTATGTGGGCCTCCATGCTCATCTATACAGTATATGATATTGGTGGAGGGTGGTCTGGGCCCACATCAATATTTTTTTAGCTTCGGTCCTGCCTTAAACCAAAAGTAATACTTTTATAATGGCTAATATTGATAAAAACTGAAATTTAACAAAAAGAGACTGGGTTGAGTTTTGTCATTTTAAATTGTAATAATTGTATGTAAAAATTTTAAAAACTGTAATGTTGTTTACTGCAAAATCTGTTGTTTAGTACAAATGCACATATTGCCTGGACCATATTAAAATGTTTAATGTTTTTATATTATATTTAAAACGAAAAGAGGCAGGTTTGTGTTTTATATTTTGTTTTGCTTTTATAAATAGGCAATGTGCAGTGAATATAATCAATACGCGTTGCCTGAACCACATTTGTGTGGCTATCATGTTTAAGATTTCTTTAAATGAAAACGAAAAGAGTTAGTATGGTGTTTTATCACATATTTCGTTGTCTAAAATATACACAGAGATAGCTGGAGTAGCAGAGCAGCTGAGTGACGCGCGCTGCGTCAGAAGGTGGGCGGGGTTAGGATTTCCCAAGATTTTCCATGATGAAAGTGACCAATCATAAGAGGGTCAGTGCCCTCCTTGGTTTCCGCCCCCAAAATGTCAAAAGTCATGTAGACTCGAGCGAGCAGAAATCAGCTGAGCGAGCAGAAATCCACTGCGCGAGCAAAACAGCTCTCCGCGAGCAGAAGCCCGCTGCGCGCGAGCAGGATTCCACTGTACAAGCAGAGTTAACCTATGAGAGTATGCCAGGCGCTCGCTCGCAGCTACTTGTACACCTCTCGGTTGTTGAATTTGTGCGCGAGTACTTTTATCATGCCAGCTGAAGGTTAATTTTTGCGCGTGTGAAATAACATAATGTGCTCGTGAGCATGTCTTACACGCTCATGACATTTGACTAAAAAATAACGCCATAAATAGTGTTCAGGTGGAAAAGCAGCACTTTTTGAGCAGTGATGCATCTGTATGATTTTCTCTTTAATGTGCCGATTCACAAAATGAACAGCAATTGAACAGCATTTTTCAAAGGATTGAAAACCAATGAAAGGCCTTGAAGTGGAGTTTAATTAGATGTTTGCCTAGGAGGCAGAAGTAATGGCTGGAAGTCATCCAGCTACAACACCTTTTAACACTAAAGTTCAGCTTTGCTTTGCCTTTGATAATGACTATATATATTAGGTTTATATGTGGAGTATATTAGGACTAGGGCTGTATTGGCAGCACATCAAAGATGACATTTATAGTTTGATTTTTTGTGATAAAATTGATAGTAGTTGAGACTTGTTTCATATCAAAAGTAATTGTGATTATTGGATAGCAGATGCACTATAATGTTTAGTGAAGTTTTCTCCACGCATCAACAGAAAACAGCACAGACTAAAAGATCCATCTTGAGATTTAAGAGTCAATATCGGCTCATCAAAATGAAGATGGATTCAAATCGATTAATTGATTTCATTAACCCAGCCATTATTTGGACTGTCAATGAATTAACTTGGCAAATTAGCACAGTGTATTGCATAATAAAGTAACGCAAATTCACACTGTGTCATTTGAACCATACGTGAATTCCATGATGTGCAATTTTCCTATTTTCAGGACCAGTTTTGTGTGTCATAATAATCTTTTATAACAATGTTGAAGTCCTTAATGTCACTTTTAATTTATTCTTCCTGGATACATGTATTAATTTCTTTCAAAACTTTTGAACAATGATGTATATTATGCAATTAATATGCTTCATTAATTGGTTAACAATAATTCATTCAATTAACATCTTTAATTTTACAGACCTTGTAGTTTTTAAAATGAGCTCAAACTTTTTAGTTCATGGAGTTCAGTTTTTTCTTCATTTGAAAATTTGTATATATGCAGCATTTACCAAGGATGCCAATTATTTTACACATTATTTACTACAATTATATCAAGATTAACAAATTAACAACTTATAACTCGTAACTAGTGCATAACTTCTGTAATGCGTAATTTTCCTTTCACTGAGAGCTATTTTGTCTGCCACAAATACATATAGCATATGTAAATATATCTTAAAATAATTTGTATTAGGCCCTGGTATCCTATTTACATACTTATAATGTAAGAATGTTATTTTCAGGAACTCAGCAATTTAGCTCATGGAAAACCAGCAAAAAGAGAGCGGATCCCTCTTCAGAATCCCCAATTTTTTTTTGGGAGAGAAATCCTTCTGCTTGCTCATGCATGACTCCCTGCGCTCCTCCACTTGAGACCTCGTCTGGAGCAAAGCGATAGCTAAACCACTCACTCTGCCCTACAGAGTCTGGAGCAAGAGCCCCGTCCCCGCCAAAACCCTCCCGTTAGACCACAGATACCACAACGGCGTGCCAGACAATTATGGGGTGAACCAACAAGCAGCAAGTGGCAGAGGAACCTTGTCTAGCAGAGCCAAAACCTCAGCCAAATGATTAGTGAGGGGACAGTGAAGTGTGACAGCAAGCACTACAGCATTGAATCCCAGCTGTTGAAGACTTCAGCAATCCCTCTGATGGCCAAACAGGGTCTCAGATGAGAGGGCACATGAGGGTGATTAATTACTATGCCGTCACAGGGTTTGTTTTTCACTAATACCTCATCAAAAATGCAAATATGTTGAGGCATCATATCGTCGCTTTCTTCATAAATCATTATTGGTCACCATTTACATCTGTCTATGGGTTTTGCTAATATTTAACCAATGCAAAGTATTAAATAGAGCTTGTGACTAAACCTCAGAACTCCATTGGATCCTCAAACTGTTCTTACAAACCGTTTCTGCTTGTTTACGATGCAGAGGTAAGTAAAGAACTGGTTGTTTGCATAAGTACACCTAATGTGATGCCCGTACTGCCTTTATATGCGGCCATTCTAATGACTGACAAAACACGCATGTAATAATATAATGACACATGCAAGTATCTGGCCATATATAAACCCACAATATCAACTTTGCCTCCACTCAACCCTCCCCTTTTTCCCCTATTACTTCTATGTTAAATTATTACACAACCTTTGACTGCAGCAAATTGATTCCATTATTGCGTAGGCAAATGGACAAAACATTACTGATTTCAGAAATGTAAGAAGTATGTGTCAAAGAGAGACGGAAATTGATCTAATGTCTTTAGAAAAATGTAAACATTTCGTAAGAGCCTCAACGTTACAACACTCTTAACCTTTAAGTGAGAGTTTAAGTGACATAACTAATTGCTATGTAATTATTATATCGTCATTCTCATTAACAGGCCAGTTGATGTTTGTGTAAATTTCAGTTGGAGACTGCATGCTCGCATTGATTTTTCTGTATGATGTATAATTACTACGCAAGAATTAGCAGGTAATGACTGATGTTGTATACACACACATGGAAATTAGCTACACAAGACTGCAATTATTTAAAATTACTCAAATAACATTGTTTAAAGCCAATTCTATTGAAGCAAAATTATACAATTACAATAAAATAATCCAATTTAATTATTCTGGAACTTCTTAACACATATCAGAAGCAATAGAAAAGCGACTGCTGAGCCTGAATACTCTTTCACACAGATTAGAATACATGGTGTTCATGATCACAGAAAAATAATTAACTATCACATCAATAAGCACATTTCCTTTCTGCAAGCACTGATTATTCTGATTAATAATGATTTTAAGAGAGACTAATATTAAACTTTTGTGAATTCAAATGTTTTTTTAGATATTGGTGAGTGACTAAATGTAAACTTAAAAATAGAAGTGCTTTAATAAGAGCCTTGAATTGGATAATTCATGTAAATTAATCCCTAATTATGGTGATTTAAAACTGAAAGCATAACTTTTAATTAGCCAACATAAAAGAATAGACCACCTAAAAACATTAAAAGCAATTAAGTTTCCTTTCCCGATTAATCAAACATCATTCACTAAATTTATATAAAATTGCAATAATGTTCTAGTCTTGAATGACGAGGTTCACATCAAATTTTATTTAACAAAAAAAAGGTACAAGTTAAAATTAACAGCTCGAATGCAAATTACGCTTGAGAGCTCAACTGCAATTTAATATGTTTGATTCTCATCACCCGTGTCCTTAAGAGTTTTACTGGATCATTGCTCTTTAAAACATAAGATTATGCTAAACCGAAAAGTGGTTACGACAACCTGGATGGTTCATTTCAGTTAAAAAGCATGACCTCCTGCCTCTTTTATCTTTCCGTCCCAGCACTCCCCGAAGAGACCCATCACCTCCCTGAGAGACGGCAGATATGACGTTTTTCTCACCATAGCCAACGGCACGATGCCAACAAGGTCTTTCTGTGCCAGGTGGATGTGCGTCTCTGTTTCCTCGTTGCCGGCCCTGATGCCCGGGTATTCCACCGCCCAGAAGATGGACCTGCTGCCTACCGTGCTCCCGACACCATCCACCTCCAGATCCACCTGAACGACCCTCTGCCAGCCCGGCTCCACGCTGAAGAAAGACAGAGAGAAACCAATGACAGTTTTCTAATAATACATGTCATAATTAGGGCCCTATGATTTCCGCAATGCAGACGGAAACACAGAATGCAGTCATAAACATGGCATTTACTGTATCTGTATTTTTCGGTATCGTCTATCCTTAGCCCGATCCTTTATTTTACGTTATTTTATGCACCTTCAAGTGGGTTTGCCCAATTTCCATTAAAAGGAAAAGAAAAAGCTCTAATGTGCGAGAACCAATGAGGTTTTGCATATTTGATGCGAACGTTTGTAAAGAATCACTCGAAGGCCATTTATTTTCCAGTGGTTCTTTTCAAAAGTGCGCATTAAATATGCAAAACACAGAAGCTTGAACGTGCGTGTGTGAATTGCTAGAACAGACCTACTGTAGAACAGATTTATTGTTTATTTTTATCTGCCGTCAAACTATCTAAGCCGCGTTTCTCTGGGTTGCGTCTTGCTTCGGCCTTGACTAACAGATGGGCATTCTGACACCGCAAGCTTCATGTTTATAGTCCCATATTCATAATTGTGATCACACAATGTCTACCATCATAACAGATGTTTACATCTCGTCTTTATACAGTATATACCTTATTAGAAAAGATTCATATAACTTTTGAATAGTCTTCAGCTGATCAGAACATCTGCCTGCCAGTTGCTGCAGAGATGTTGAAGGATAATCTGGTTCTCAGTCTTCTCTCCCAAACTGCCCACAGTAGTTCAATAATATTCAAGTTAGGTGATTAAGCTGACCAGGGCATCTTGGTGCACCAAATGTCCAGTTTTTATGATCATAACACCATCTTTTTCACATTTTAGCAGTGGTGTCTGAGATTACATTTTTAGCAATTGCAGCTCTTTTATTGATGTTGGCTTCG